>NW_027555625.1:313487928-314687928 GCF_003287225.1 Phascolarctos cinereus
GGAACACAATAAAGAAAACAACGTAAATTGGTTTCATATATCCTCATACTTTACCCCGAGTACTTTTCTTGTTTCACCTTGTCGTCTGGGAGCACGGACCCCACCCCCCCCGAAACAATATATAGTATGACCCAACATGGCAGCGTTCACTTAGCCTCAACTAGGGGCGGAGCCGGAAGCGGTCTCACCCCGCCTCTCTGCAGGAGGGCGGGCGGCTTGGAAGGGGCGGGGTTCCGCTTCCGGCAGCGGTGGCTGCAGCCTCGCTCTGGTCCCTGCGGCTGGCGGCCCAGCCGTGTGTCTCCTCCTCCGCCGCCGCCATATTGTCTGTGTGAGGAGAGGGGAGAGCGGCCGCCGCCGCCGCCGCCACCACCACAGGTAAAGCGCAGTGGGCAAGCGGGGGGGTTGGGAGTGTGGGTTCGGATTGGGGGAACAAAATCTGCTGCTCAGCTGGCCTCTCCGAATTACTCCTAGAAGGCCTGCCGCCTTAACCCTACTCTCCCGCCCCCCCCCGCTCTGGGGGGCCCCCAGCAGCCTTCGGGGCCGTCTTTCGGGGGGCCAGCAGGGGCCGGGGCGGCGGGCGGGGACATCCTGGGGAACGGGGAGCAGGTCTCCAGGAAAGGGAAAGGAGAGATCTGGAAGTGTGTTGGGGTGGGGTAAGAGGGGGCTGGGGAGCCCCTCGAGGTAGAGAGGCTGGGAAGGGGGACAGCCTGGAAGGAAAGGGGAGGAGACATGGGTGGGGCGGGAGGGAGGGGCGGCTGACGAGGGACGGGGGGAGTGGTGTTGCAGGAGGTGGAGGAGAAGGGAGGGGGCTCCTAGGGGGACCTCGGGGGGGGGTTAATGCCCACCCGAAAGCAGAGGATTAGGCTGGAGGGAAGTCCAGGGTGGGGTCTATCGAGAGCAGAGGACCCTGGTGGGGAGGTACTAGGAAGGATGGGTGGGGTTGTAGTTTGGAGACTGGGTTTAGGCCCGGAAAGATAAGGGAAAGGGGTCTATTCAGAGTAGGTCTGGTGGCCTCGGACTATATCAGGTTAGAGTTGTAAAGGTGGTTACTGATGAACATGTGGAGGATAGGGGTTAAGTTAAGGTTTTGTGGAGTGTGTAGGGGGAGGGGATGGAACAAGATCGGCAATTTCTTGACTAGAAAAACGATGGGATTTAAGACAGTAGGGAGGAGCTTCTATAGGATGTAGGATGTACCCTTGTGTGTTTGGGGACAGCGTCCAGTCAATGAAGTTGCTTTCTTGGGTATTAGGAAAGATAGCTTTGTAGAAAAGGGAAAAGGTGAAAGAAACAGGTGGCCCAAACATTAAAAATAGGGAATATTTTTAGTGGGATTAGCTTCCTTATTTTATGGGACTAATAGTTATTAATAAGTTTAGCCTACATTTGGATAAAATTGGAGACCAAGAACCTGAGAAGAACCAAGACTTCCGAATGTTTTTTTCTACTTGCTGGATGACCTGTTTGATCTTAAGTCAGTTGACTTGACAAGCAAGTCTGAGCTGGGGCTGAATGTTAAAATTTGGCCTGGACTTCGGTGTCCTTGTAAACACCTCCAAGAACTTGTAGCTGTTGCTTTTCTCCATTCCAGAATTCCACCTTCAGCTTATCTGGATTGATTTGCCTTGTTCCAACTTTGGTGATTTGGCTTCATAATCTTTTGTGGGGGAGGGGCAGGGATGGGTAGTAAAATATTGACTTGGAAAACAAATTGCCTGTTATGTTTTCTGTTTGATCAACTGAGTAAAGAGTCAAATTACACTAGAACAGTTACCTTAAAAACAAAATTTTGAAATAATAGAATTTAAAATGTTGGGAATAATCTAGTCTAGTCCCTTTTACAGATGAAGAAATTGACACTGAGGATTTTACCCAAGGTCACAGATAATACTAGTTTAGGTTCTTTTAGTAAAGGACTGATGATGGGGAGAGAAAGAGGCCCAAAGTTGAGGAAGGGATTCATTTATGGGCAATGGTTGCTTCTTAGGGGCTGATAACAGCTGGTAACTAACTGTCTCAACACAAGGATATTTTTAGTTCTTCTTTTGCTACCCACTATCTTCCCTAATAAATCCTTGCTTGCTTTCACTTTTGTCTCCATGTTTGAACATTTAACTTAATATCCTGCCTTTTCCTTTTATATTCTTTTAAACTAAAGAATTAATTCCTTTGAGAAGTCATCTTAAAGTCTTTAGTAGATAAGAGCTGAAAAAAAGTTTGTTGGGAATAACTTTCTAAAGAACAAAGGCAACAAAGGATTACTTTTCTGAGGTGCCTGGCTCACAGATGCTCGGGTAGCATTGGGAAAACTTCCTCTTGACACTTAAATGTTCTGCTAGCATGAGATAGTCTCTGCTCTTTGATGTTTGTATAACAGTTCAAAGGTGGAAAGACCATCAACATGTGGCAAAATAAAAGTTTAGTTCTGTTTTGATAGAACTTTCAGAAAGTTTTTTTCTTATTCTGTCTACCATAATAGACTTCCTGGAAAAAATTATATGTTTAACGTGAAACTTATAGTGATATTGTCATTTTGTCCCCATTAATTTGTATTGCCCAGTAGAAATATGTCATCAGCAAGATCAAGTATACAGTTCAGTGCATCACCCTTTTGGAAGCTTATGCTTTTTAGAAATAAGGACTGTGCCGTGATATTATTTTCCAGTTTGGTAGACCTCTGGAAATTGTTCGAAGGGTCCTACTACTCCTTCCATCCACATCATTTGCTTTGAGGTCTCAAGGCTACCTATCTTTAAAGGTCCATGGATTTTATTGGTCACCTTCATTTCAAGGTTTAAGAGTCAGGCCTGAGACCTGCTGAATTATGCAGAATGTTGTATTTAGTGTTTGGAGAAATGCCTTTTAGTCTTAGTTTAACCAACTTCTATAGAATCAAGTGTAAAATAAATAATGGGTTTTTTAAAGTAGAAGAATCTGAAATGGATGAGACTGGGCTTGAGTAAAATGGGCTGCAGGAGAGGAAGTAACTAACTGAAAAAATACTTGGAATGGGAGTCAGAAGTTGCTGTGACCTTCAGCAAGTCACTTTACTTCAGGCCCTAGTTTTCTCATTTTACTAGATGAGGTGTTCTTAATATTTTTCGTGGGGGGTGGGGAAAAGTGTAGAGATGGACATTTTTGGCAGTGTGGTGAAGCCTATGGACTCCCCAGAATAATGATTTTTAAATTCATAAAATAAAATACGTAGGATTACAAAGGAAACAAATTTAATTGAAATAAAAGTTATCAGAATGTTTTAAAAATCTAGTTCAGTGACCTCAGGTTAAGAACCATTGCTACTAGATAATCTTTAAGGGTCTTTCCATGTGGATTTCTGTCTTACATATTTAATGAGAGAGGAGGGGAATAATGTTCTCTTTGTTTACAATTTCATAGAAGCAAAGAATTATAGAACTTAACAGACCTTAGATAGCTTATTTAGTTTCCTTGTTTTATAGATTTAAGAAAATGAGTGAGAGACTGACCCAAGGTCCCATAGCTAGTTAGTGGCAGATCAGGGATTAGAATCCAGTTTTCTTTACTCCCAGTCCCAACATGCTTTCCACTACATTTGCACTGTGGTCCCAAGGCAATATGCATATATGCACATGAGCACACAGTTCACAAGTTAACTGGTATGACTTGACCTAGTATTGAATAAGTACTCAGCCTTCTTTTGACAATAAGTTTCAAATGAGAAATCCTAGGTTTTTGGTTCCTGGCCTGTCATTAGTTAGTTTCCTGGATGACCTTGAGTAAGTTGTTTACTATCTCTGTTTCACAGGAGTATTTAGGGTGAATTAATATTGCTTTTGAACGCTTATGATAGATGAGGCTACAAAAGTAGAAAGCATTTTATTACTTGACTGCATTCAATAGTGGGAAATGTGAGCCAAACTAGATTTGCAAACAAGGAAGAAATTTCTCCAGGATTATTAAGACAAAATTCCCACTAAAAGAAAGATTTGAGTTGGATTATGGATACAGGGTGATTGTTTTTCTCCCTGTATTTTGTGTTCCTGAGAGTAGATTCTAACAGATTTCTCTGTTGAGTAGTCATTTTCCTATGGTCTAGATATCAAAGATTGTTAGCCTTTAAAAAAAAAAGTTTGAGGGTGAAAGATTCACAGTATCGCAAGATGTTGCTAAGAGTGGCATTTCAGTGCTTGCTTTAGGATCCTACACATAAGGTACCTACCTAGTAACTGTTGCTATGGTGGGCAAGCTTTTTTTTTTTTAATATTCTCTGTGAAGGAAAATATTGATGCCTTTTCTGAAGTAAAGGTTAACAGCTTAGATTAACTCTTATATGGTTTTAGAATTGTGGGTTCTTAGAACCATTAGAGCTCTTGAAGGTATTTGTCTGTGCTTACAGTTTTCTCGTTTTGGTGATTTCTTGATAGATTTTCTTAGATAAATTTATTTTAGTTTGTTGAGAAAGATGAGTATTGTGAATTCTCTGAAATTATAATTATATATGCTGATAGTTATTCAGAATTTTTTGTATGTTTATGGCAGTATTTTCTAGTTGCTAAAACAGCTCCCCAGTAATGAGACTTTACTGCTTATATCTTCAGATATTAAGACATTGATTCTTAAAATATGAATCATTATTCAAGTAAAGGTGAAATTGCAGAAAAATTCTCAGATATGTAAATATTCTATTAATTTACTTAGTAAGTCAGAATATACAGGGATTTGCCATGAACGTTTTTTAGCCATTGCACCTGTAACAATTGTAGGGTTTACCAAATGGCACAGGCTCAAAAGGTGAGTCATTTTACCTTTCCAGTCTTCGATTTCTTCATCTATAAAATGAGAGGGTTGGACTAGGAGATTTCTAGGTCACTTCCAATTTTTAATCTGAGAGAAATTGTGATAGTTAAGGTCTAGAGTGTTATATACTCTATAGGATATATAGAGTTGAGAGTGACCTTAGAGAGCATGTGGTCCAACCCTCTCCTCTTATAAATCAAGACTAGAAAGGTGAAATGACTTGCCTAAGGTTTCCTTCATGTTCAGTGAGTAGGACTTGAGGCCAGCTTTGCAGACTGACTCCTAAGGCTCTCTCTACAGTGCAGAAAGTTGGACACTTTCTGAAGTGTTTCCTGTTTCAGTATCAATTTGCTTTGTGTACATGAGGGTATAATTTCTGAAAGGTATTTGTAAATTTAAAATTTAGAAGTTCATGACCTTTATTAAACTGAGGCTACTATCAGTGAAGACAGATGGTTACAAGGAGGTGATTCAGGACTAAGACAAATCTTCAGACTTGTTTCCATCTACAATTTCCATTGTCTTTTTAATGAGATTTCTTGATATACAGTTTCTGTTAGTGGGCAAGGTCCTGTGTTGCTGGTACTTAAAATACCAGCAACACATGGCCTTACCTACTAACAGAAAGCCTAGACTGGGGAAGTGAATGCACTTTGGACTTCTTAAAAGATTTCTCTTTATTTTGGCGGACTGAGCATCTCTTAAAATGGCTAGAATTCCTCACTTCTGACATGGTTAAAACAACAACAACAACAACAACAACACAACAATCATGCTCTGCATTCCTGGGCTACCTTTTACCAGTATCAGAATTCTCTTATATCATGGGGTCTCAAGAAACAAAACTTGGGAGGTTCCTGGTGTATTGTGTGGCTGGTTAATTGCTTTGGTCTCTTGAGGTAGTTATTTCTTCATTAATGTTTGTCTCTTCTCCCTGCCCTATCCTCTGAGAGGATCCACCACTCTGCTTTCTTGTTTACTGTACATTGTCAGGGCTCCTATGCCATAAACTCCCCAGGGTTGGAACCTGTCTTATCATTACTTGCTCTCTGTTTTTATAACTCAATGTGTAATAAGTGGAAATAACATCTGTTTTATAGTTCTTCCTTTTTTTTAGCTGATTTTTATAATACTGTAGCTGCCTAACTAATCCAATTCAGATAAGTAAACCAGGAAGCCCTGCCTATTAGACTTCTTGATTTCTCCTTATTTCACTCCCTACCCCTACCCCCGCCCCCAGTCTAAAGACAGTTTTGACAGGGGTGTATCTGGAGAATTTTGAGTTGAACATTGAATAGGAATATTTATAGTTATATGTTAGTTCAGTTTAACAAACATGAAACACTTGCTTTGTGAAAGTGGTGGAACTTAATGCTAGGATAGAGTGACTTTTAAAAAAGCACAGCCCCTGCTGTTAAGAAATTTATACAAATTTTCAACTGTGTCATTGCAAGGGAAAGGTCCAAATAGTGATCTGAGACATAGATTTCAGGAGAGCAAGATCACATTAAGCTACACAGGTGACACCTGAACTGGGTCTTGAAGGGAAGGATTTCAGCAAGTATAGTTGAGGAGCTGGAATTGTATGTGTGAGACAAAGAAGGGCAAGAACGTGGCTAAGATGAAACACTGAGGGGGTTTAGTTAATAGGGAATGAAGTATTGTAAAGTAAAAGTGGGAAGACAACTTAAGAGACGGACTGTGAAGGGCCAGAAAGTCAGGATGAAGAGTTTGTACTTTGATAGGCAGTGGAGAGTTTTCTGAAGGGGGGTGGGTGTGTGTGTGTGTGTGTGTGTGTGTGTGTGTTAACAAGAAATGTTGTGATAATACCAGTACATTAAGAAGAGTTTGTTGGTGTAGCAGTGTGAAGGAGTGGTGTTGGAACATACTCTTTTGTAGGATATTCAGTTATATTGCGTTAAATTGGGATTATTCATGGTTTCTGAATGTTATTTCTCATGCTTCCAGAAGTTATTGCAGTTTATTGAGGAAGTAAAATTCTGTGTAGTCATGACAATTTAGTAAATTAACTGGGAGGTGGGTTTGCAGATGATAATTAAGTATTTGTTTTAAAATCTGTAAATCCAAAGTAATTTGCAAGTTCAGTCTTCAAAGAACGTTTGTTGAACATCTTAGGGAAGGGAAGAAACTATATAATACTTACTGTGTATGAGGTAGATGCTTATCCCCATTTTACAGTTAAGGCAGAAGAGGTTAAGTGACTTTCCCAGGGTCACACAGCTAGTAAGTGTCAAGTGTCTGAGGCTGGATATAAACTCAGGTCCTCCCAACTCCAGGGCCAGAGCTCTATCTACTGTTCCACCCAGTTGACCCTACTTCTAATAATCTTAAGCAAGACACTGTGTTGTCAGTGTATGCATCCAGTTTGTTCACTAGACCATAGCCTTTTAATTTTCCTATAAAAACAAAGAGTTCAGCTTTTGCTGTATCAATTATTTGTCACAAAATTCTGTGGTTATAGAATTTACAGTTGGAAGAGACCATAAAGATCATCTAGTCAGTCCTCTTATTTTACAGGTGAACAAACAGAGGCCAAGAGAGGTTTAAGTGAATTCTGCCTAGTAATAGAAGTCCTTCATTAATTTTCTATATTGGAAATGAAGAAGCAAAGGTCTGTAGAGAGTACTTTATTTGATGGTTGAAGTTGAAAGACCGGGCCTCAAAATGTCTGTCCTACTTTCTGAGGTTTTATACTGTGTTGCAATCATTTTTTTGTTGTGAAAATGTTAATGTTTTGTTGCTCATGTGTTTGTTTTTTTTACCTGGGGGGGAGTAAATAGTATATGCCATATTTTGTGAGAGAAGTGGAAAAAAGTAAAGGGAAATAATGCTCTGAATTATGAATAGGGAAGAGCTCAGGACTAAGAGTTCAGAGAGCTGTGTTAAAATTCTCTCTCTAATCTTCACATAATTATACTTAAGCTAAGTCACATCCCTTCTCTGGGTCTGTTACCTGACTTGCAAAATGAGGGGGTTGGATTAGATGGTTTTTAAATACCCTTTCCAACTCATGCTATTAATCTAAGAATTATAATTTCTTAATGTAAATATGCAGATTTATACAGGCAGAAGTTTCAAGGTGGTAAGTGAAACTGTGGCAGTTTACCTTCTATACCCTCGTGAGACAAATTGAACTGTTGGCTTTTTTTATTGATATCTTTTATTTCTTACATCATCATAGTTTTCCAAAGCAAAGCGTGTCTCCCTTGCTTTTCTCCTTCTAGAGAGCCATCCCATGTAACTATAAATAGTGTTTTTAGAGAGGAAAAAAAATCAGCACAACTGATAAACACATTGAAAAAGTCTGGAAATGTATAACACCTATTGACTTCCTACCTCCATTGGGGAGTGTGGGGAAAGGCTGAGGTGTCCTCTCATATTTCTTCATTTGAGTCCTGTTTGATTTTTGTGGGGAAAAAAATATTTTTTTTGCATCAGCTTGAGTTTTTAGTGTGTAGTTCTTCCTATTTACATTGTTTTCACTGTATATATTGTTTTCTTGACTCTGCTTGCTTTACTCTTACTTTGTCCATATAAATCTTTCTGTGCTTCTGTTTTCATCACACATTATTTCTTATAGCACAGTAATATTCCATTACATTCATATACCACAGTTTGTTTAACCATTCTCCAATGGAGGGGCATCTACTTTGTTTCCAATTCTTAGCTACCACAAAAAATGCTACTATAAATATTTTGGAGTATATGGGGACTTTCTTCTTATTGATGGCTGTCTTTGGAGTATAAGTCCAGTAATGGAGTCTCTGGTTCAAAGGATATGGACTTTTTTGTCACTTTATTTGCATAATTCCTAATTGCTTTCTCAGGTGTTCCAAATTTAATAATTTATTGTAAATTTGTGAGTTTTTTACTGCATTGAAATTTTGGTGGTACAGTATTTGGTCATTTAAACCTATAGTATCATACTGTAAACAAGTCATTACGTGCACATATTCCTGCCCATGCATGCTGAACTTCCCAACAGTGCTCAACAAGCTTACCTACCAACACTTGCTTGTTAAGACCTGTCATTAGACTTTACCACTGATCTCTTATAACTTTCATTTTGTGTGTTTATTTGGAAAATAATGTCATCACTACAACTTTAACTCTGTTATGCAACAGATGAAACATATTTGAATGTTTTTTCAAAAATTTTTTCTTTCCTTATGCTTCCACTGCCCCTTTATTTTTATTCAGTGCCCCACAATTGTACCTGAAGCTACTACCAGATGACCCCCCCATTGTTCCATTGTCCTCCAGGGGGCAGTATTGCTCACTTTGGGAACCTTTGATTAGTGTCATTTTACCTTTCTAGCACTATTTCCTATTATTTAACCTATCCACCCTACCCCTCCACCCCCCCACTCCTCATATACACGCATTTGATGCCTCAGCAAAACTGTTCTTAATTCAGGGCCTCGAATCATCCTGTGATCTTTCCCACCTCTGCTTGGTTCTATGGTTGCCTATTCCTGAGATACTTTTTCTCCCCCATTCACTTACTAATTTCTACCTCCTTTAAAGCCTAACCCAAATGTCTCCACCTCCATGATCTCCCTTTGATCCTTCATTAGTCTCCCTCAGACCCCTCCAAGCAGTTCATTTTGCAACTGTAACACATTTAGCATGTAAATTGTGTTCTGGTGTTACCTGTTCTTGACATTTCCTAGCTAGACTATCAACTCCTTGAGGGTTCCTAATCTTTGTATCTTCTCTAGTACTAAGCACTGCTCTATGCACAGTTGATACCTAATAAAAGCTTAAGAAACTAATTATTCAGATAGCTCATTATACATACTAACAATATAAAATTACAGAAGTAACTGAAATAACATCCCACCCCCCAAATTACAAAAAAATTCCCCATTTTTGACAGACTTTGCTAGGAAGAAAAAATAAAGACCTTTTTTCTTTGAGAAAAAAAAAGTGCCACTGATTATCTTTGAAAAGTCTTGGTGAAGATTGACATTTAACATTCAACAAACTTGGATCTTGTACTGGAGACCTAATTAAAGTGCAGAAAATGTTTTCTTTCTCCTCTGTTCTTCCCTCCCATTCCTCAGAAAACTTAGCAGTCATATACATGCTTTAAACTGCTTAAGTTAACAAATTATTCCACCTCATCCCCATATCATCTCTAATTACACCGTAAGAGTGCAAAGTCACCAAATATCGACATAGTTTATCAGGTTGTTTGAAGGGGATCATTCAGGTTGTTCTCTGGGTATGTTTAAGGCAAATTTAATAATATATTTTTGTTTTCATGTCGTCTATGTAAACTGCTGTTTCTTCCCCTCACTCCCTTCAAGAAAGTCATCCTTTGTAATAATTTTTAAAAGTTCATTGAAATTGGCCAATGTTGAAAAAGTCTGGTATTATATGCACTGCTTCACACTCGGCCCCACCTCTGCAAAGAAATAGAGAGAGGTGTCTTCTCATAACTCTTCTTTGGCTATTATAATTTGAAAACATTAAGTTTTTGTGTTTATGTATCAGAGCATTAGCTTTCAGTTTTTTTCCATTTACATTGTTATACTTACAGATTATGTTGCTTTATTAAGCCTATTTCATTTTGCATCTGTTTTTTATCTTTCACTGCTTCTCCATATTCATTTTGAGCCAGTCAGTAATATTTAATTACATTTATGTCCCATAGTTGTCATTCTCCAGTCAATGAGCATGTTCTTAATCTGCCAGTTCCTTGGTACCACAAAATTGCTGCTACAAACATTTTTATCTCTTTGCAACCCTTCTTTTTTGACATTGACTTCCTTGAGTTAGATATAGTGGAATCTCTGGGTCAAATGACATGGACATTCTAGTCACTTATTTCTGATTTGATTTTTATTGGATTTATTAGCTCTGTTTCTAATTTGTTAAATTGTAGGTCCAAAGGTAGTTTTTTTTAATTACTTTTTTTATTACAGTTTTCCTTTAAATCAACTGGTTATCATATGCTTCTATGCTTGGTTTAGGATAGTTTTACAATTCTTAAGTTTGCAATTTCTGTTGCTTGCTTTTGCAAAAGAAGCACAGTTAGCTTAGCAGAATTTATTTTCTGAAATTTTATTTTTCCCCATTTTTTCCCCCAGCCATTCTTTCGTCTAAACTTTAGAGGGTAAGCATCCAACTTCAGGCCACTTTGGGTAATAAGAAGTCTTTAAGAATAGTCAGTCAATAAACATTTATTAAGAACTTTTTATGTTCCAGGCACTGTGTTAAAGTGATGGGGTTAGAAAAAAAAGGCGAAAGCTAGTGCTTGGTTTCAAGGAGTTCACAAGTCTAATGGGGAAGACAACATCCAAACACCTATCATAGTATTTCGAAGCTTCAATCAATCATATCTTTCATAGTCATTCATTATTTTAAATGGGTATATACAGGGTTATGTGTTGGGCAAGGCAACCAAGATAAGATCTCTGTTCATGGGTGAAGGGTATTCAGGGGGTAACTAGGTGGCACAGTGGATGGAGTGCTAGGCCTGGACTTAGGAAGACTTGTCTTCCTGAGTTCAAATCTGGCCTCAGACACTTATTAGCTGTGTGTCCCAGAGAGAACCACTTAGCCCTATTTAGGAACTAAAGGAGAAGATGGCAAACCACTCCATTATCTTTGCCAAGAAAACCCCATCTGGGGTCATAAAGAGTTGGACATTACTGAAATGATTGAACAACAATAACAACAGGTATTTATGACATAGCTATAACTATAATGCAGAGTATAAGGAGAGCATATCAGGCATTGTAGTGTAATAGAAAGCTTGGGCTTGAGTCCCAAGTTCATGATTTTCTAGACTGACATTAGGGTGAATCACTTGAACCTGATATCAGTTTCTTCATTTATAAAATAGAAATAAAAATAATATTTGTACTACTTTGCTTTAAAAGGTTATGTGTAGGCAGTGCATTATTGTAGAAAGTGCATGAATTTGGAGTTAGAAAAACCTGTGTTTGAATTCCCAGCTCTGCTGCTTTACCTGTATGACTGGGTATGTTTAGTCTGGGGGCTTTAGGTTCCTCAGTGTAAAATGAAGGGGGTTGAACTAGATGTCTAAGGTTCCTTCCAGAAATTCTCTGAAATAAGAATATAGATAAAACATTATAAACCTTAAGGTATTATATAAATGTCACTTATTAAAGAAAGATACAAAGTGCTATATAACATCTAAGGAATGAGAGCTCATTTATGACCAGGAGAATTAGGAAAGAATTTATCCTTTGAGCCAGGTCTTAAACCAAAAAAGGTAAGATTTCAAGATGCAGAGACTAGACTTAGAGCATTTCAGAATTAGGGAACTGAGAGTAAAAACTAGCTCAGAAGTAATAATCCTTTTAGGTGGAATTTTAGCAGGACTTTACTTTGATTACCCTGCCTATTCCAAGGGTTTTGAATATAGCAGGTACTTAAAATAATAAATGAACACGAATCATGCTGATTGAAATTTATTCAGCATAGGGAGTGGCATAAGAGAAGGCTTAAAATGGGTAGTTAGTATGCCCAAAGGGTTTAAAACTGCATACCGTTTGATCCAGCAATACTACTACTACTACTAAGTCTGTATCCCAAAGAGATATAAAAAAAGGGAAAGGACCTATTTGTACAAAAATATAGCACCTTTTTGTAGTGGAAATTGAAGGGATGCCCGTCAATTGAGGAATGGCTGAGCAAGTTGTGGCATATGATTGTAATGAAATGTTACTGTGCTATAAGAAGTGATGAGTAGGCTGATTTCAGAAAAAAACTGGAAAGACTTATGTGAGATGATACAAAGTGAAATGAACAGAACCAGGAGAACATTGTACACAATAATGGCAATACTGTAGGATGGTAAACTGTGAATTATTCTCAGCAATACAATGATCTAAGACAGTGTCAAAGGACTCATGATGAAAAATGCTATCCACCTCCAGAGAAAGAACTGATGGAGTCTGAATGCAAATCAAAGCATGCTATTTTTTACTTTCTATATTTTTTGGTGGCTTTTTATTTCCTTTGGGTCTGTGTCTTCTTTCACAGCATGACTGATAATGGTAATATATTTTACATGATTGAAAATGTATGACATATCAAATTATTTACTGTTTGGAGGGGGGAGCGAGAATTTGAACTCAAAATTTTTTTAAATGAATGTTAAAAATTGTCTTTACATGTAATTGGAGAAAAAATAAAATTATTTAAATAGTGGTGGAGAAAGGTATTAAGCACCTTTTTCAAATTTGGTGAGAACTTTTCATATTATGTTCCATTTGAGCCTCAGCAACATAGTAAGCTAGGTAATACAGGTATTAGACTCATTTTACAGATGCAGAAACAACCTCAGAAAGGTTAAATAAGTTGATTTTGATCACATAGTTATTAGCTATTATAGGTGGAATATGAACACAATTCTTCCTGACTCCAAATCCATAACTATCCATTTATACCATCCCCTGCCTCTGGGGAGTCTTACATTCTCTGTTGTCATGTTGGAAAGTGAGATTGTGAGATGGTTTTGCATACAGCATTAATAATGATAGCTGCATGTCCTTTGTTAGAGGCATAATCATACATAAAGTTTCATAATTGGTTTGCTGTAAAACTGCTTCATTTTCTTAATTTCCAATCAGGAACCAGAGTTGTGCTTTAGGGATTTATTTTTCCTTAGATATTTTATGGAGATCAATACACATATATTGTTGTAGTTAAACTGGAGCACTGGACTTGAAGTCAAGATACTTAGGTTCAGGTGATTCTGACACTAAATATGTGGCCTTGGATAAATAATTTCTCTTAGGTTATTTTTCTTTATCTTTAAAATGGGCGTTCCTCACAGGGTTGTTGTGAGGATCAAATGAGATAATTGATGCAAAGCACGTATAAAACTATATGGCATCATGCAGACTTAAGTGCCGTGAGACCTCATTCATTTGGACCTGGGAAGAATCTCTAAATATTAATATATATTAATATTAATAATTAATGTTAATATTAATAAAACCATTCACATTATATAGGCTTACAAAACACTTTATTCACAAAACCTGTGAGATAGGTTGTACAGGATTAAATAATCTTAGATTTAAAGCTAGAGGAAATCTTAAAGGTCATTGAATTCCCCTTGTATTTTGGATATTTTTGTTTTTGTTTTTTTCAAACGAGGACAGTGAGGCCCAGCAAGCATGTGACTTGCCCAGGGTCTCAGAGCAGTAGAGTCAGGATTTGATGCCAGGACCTTTTGAGTGCTGAATCCTGCACTAGTATTTTGGCTTTCTACCTTTTCTCTCAAATTTTAACAGATGAGGAAACAGTGTTATACAGTTTGCCCAAAGTTACACAGCTACTTAAATGGCAAAGCCAGGACTTGAACTCAGGTATTCTCTTTATAGGGCAGCTAGTTAAGGCAGTGAATAGAGCACCAGGCCTGGAGTCAGGAAAACTATTTTCCTGGGTTCAAATTCTACTTCAGACATTTGCTAGCTGTGTGACCCTGGGCAAGTCACTTAACCCTATTTGCCTCAGTTTCCTCATCTGTAAAATGAGCTGGAGAAGGAAATGGCAAACCATCCCCCTATCTTTGCCAGGAAAACACCAAATGGGGTCACAAAGGGTCAGACACCACTGAAAAAAACTGAACAATGTTCACTTTATGATTCAGTCTTTTTCCTCTACTTCCAAGTTCACTTTAAAGCATCTATAGCACCTATCATTCATAGGTGTACTCCGATTCAAGAACTAACTTGATGTAATTGGGTGCATTTTAGTTGATAGGGCTCCACTGGGTATATGATCTCATTAGTGGGGTTACTTCCTCTTCTACAAATTAGAACTAGTATACAGCTTCATTTGCACAATTTCTGCCTGAGCCCTTTCATTAATTCACTATGTAATGCTTTAATTCTCTTAATATTTTATAGATACCTCTGCAACATTTAATTTGACCTTTTACTGTTCCTTGCTTGACTAGCCCTACTGAAATTAGGGGTGGTTTTTTTTTATATTTTAGTAATATGAAACTAGGCTGCGCTCCATTCTTTGTTGATAAAAATTCTGTGCAATTAACATAGCATTTTGTTTGTATATTCTAAGCCTCTTAAGTACTTAAAATATTCTTTTTATAAAATAGCCAAGTTATTCTGTTTACACTATTAATTTGTTTAGCCACTATTTTTTTTTCATAATGTAAAGGTAATGGTCCAAGTTCAGAATTGGAATTAATTGAATTAATAAGGTTTTCTTTAAAATACAGAAACAGTAATATTAAATAGAAATCAAACTTCCATGTTTCAGACACCCAAGAACTTTGGGTTTTGTGTCCTTGATCTCTTATGATTTTTTAAGTAAACTTTTATTGGTGACTTTTTTTTATATCACTAGACTTTCTCCCATCATTCTTCCCCCTTTCCCTCCCAGTGAAACATCTTATATGACAAAGAATGTTTTTTAAAGAAAAAAGTGTGTGTGAGGGGAATCAGCAAAACCAACCAGCACATTGAAAAAGTTTGAACCTGTGGACCTCCCACCTCTGCAGAGAATTAGGGTAGGCGTTGGAGAGGCTATCTTCTCATATATCTCTTTGGGGGCACACTTGTTCTTTGTAATTTTGCAACATTTACTTGATTGTTGTGGTTCTTTCCATTACATTGTTGTAATCATTTTGTATATTGTTTTCTTGGCTCTGCTTACTTCACTTTGCCATTAGATCATGCAAGTCTTTTCCATGCTTCTCTATATTCATCATATACATAGTTTCATGCAACATGTAACATTTCATTACATTTATGTACCACAATTTGTGTAACAATTCTCTAATCAAATGGATGTCTACTTTGTTGCTAGTTCTTTCCTACCACAAAAGGAAAGAACTGCTGTAATATAAAGTGTTGGTGTATATGGATACTTCTTATCAGCGATGTCACATTTAAATTGGAAATTTTGTTGTTTGGAACTTCCTTTAGAAAGGTAAGCAGTTAGATAAGCATAGACTTGTAGATTTTGAAGGCATACTTCACAGTTTACAGAGAGCTTTTTTCACCACAGTCCCTTGTGAGCATTATCCCCATATCCACAGCATTTTATAGATGAAGAAACTGAGACTTAGAAGTGAAGTAACTAAGGATCATGGAATTTAGAGTTAGACAGGACCTTAAAAAACACGTAGCCAAACCTTACAAATTTTATAGCTTGGAAAACCAGTGTCTGGAAAATAAAAGTGATTTTCTCAAAGGTGCAGAGATAGAAAGTAGAGCCCTGATTGGAACTCTTAATCCACTATCCTAGGCATATCATATTGCCAAGAAAATATAGTTAATGAATGCCAGACTCAGGTCCAGAATCTGGGTCTTGAGATTGTAATTATGTGCTACCATCCCTTACCTTGTTTATTTGTTATATAAATGTACAGTCTGGTTATAAAAAAGAGCTCCCAACAACAGTTAAACTGTTAAAACAGTTGTCAACATCATTTGCCTATAAAAGCTGTATTTTCCTCAGGAATACTTATGGATATATTTACTGTACAAATCTGTCTTCCTTAGGAATGGTTGATTTATAGTGCATGGATTTTTTTTTTAATCTTGCTTTCTAGATAGAAGTTGCCTTATAAATATTAGGGTTACAGTTTGTAAATTGTTTTGGCTGGTTTGTTAGTTTAGAATTCCACTGCAAACTAGCTTTAGAATAACTACCAACTGCAGGGGAAAACCTGCTAAAACATTATTATTAATTAGTTTTTCTCTGTCAAACAACTTGATTTTATCTTTAGTTGCTAAAAATAAAAGGCAGTATGGTGGAACTGAACTTGGACTTAGAAGCCCTGGATTTGAGTCTCAGGGTGGCTTTCAATAAATCACTTCCCCTTTCTGAACCTTTGTTTTATCTTTTTTTACCTCAGAATCCAACTCCCTGTTCAATGTGATAGTAATAATATTTGTAACCTCACAAGGTTATTAAGAAGAAAGCAACTTGTAAACTATAAAGTGTTACAGAAATGTGAGCATATATTAGAAATGAAAGGCAGGTAGATTTCCAAAAAACCTGGAAAGACTTAAATGATGCAAAGTGAAATGCAAAATCAGGATAATGTGGAACACAGCAACATTGTGCAGTGATCAACTTATTATAAACTTAGCTCTTCTCAGCAATACAATGATCCAAGACAATTCCAAAAGACACATGATGGAAAATGCTATCCACATCCAAAGGAAGAACTATGGAGTCTGAATTCAGATTGAAACATGCTATTTTCACTGTTTTTCTGTTTCACTGTTTTTTCTTTCTCGTAGCTTTTCCCTTTTGTTTTGATTTTTTCACAACGTGACTAATGTGGAAATATGATTAATATGATTGTATATGTGTAACCTATATCATATTGCTTGCTATCTTGGGCAGGGAGGTGGGGAGGAAGGGAAGGAGAAAGATTTGGAACTCAAAATCTTATAAGAATGAATGTTGAAAGCCAAAAGAAAAAGAAAAATAGTGTTTTGGAAAAAAAGTGAGCACATGTTTTTGCAAAAAGACATACACACACATTAGAAGAAGCAGAGCAGTTGCTGATCTACATGGGGAAGGTTCCTTCACTAGGGGTTCCCTATATCTATCTACAAGACCTGATCTTATTGGTGTAGGAACTCCTAGTGAGGAAATTCCCCTTAACTATACAGATAAGCAATTAGTCTGCAGTTCAGTGAGGCAGGAGATGGAGGGAAACAACTTAGTAAGCCAGTTAAACTGGAATGGAGAGTGTATAAAGGGGATAAATAGAAGACCAGAAATGTAGATAAGTAGGTTCATGGAGAACTTTAAAATTCTGGGCAAATGATTTGTGTTATATCCTAGGGGAAATAGGGAGCCACTGGAGATTTTTGAGTTAAGGGAGTGAAGTAATCCAATCTTTTTTATTATTTATGTTAATCAGCTATTATCAATGATAGAGGAAAGAGAAAAAAAGGTTATAGTAAGAGATTTTACTGATTCTTAGTCCAATCAGGTCAATAAACTTACATTTTAAATGGTGCATAATAGGGTTTTCTGGGTTTTTTCTTGATCACTTTGCATTTTTATCCCATTTTAGGTCATGCAGAGCCACATTAATGATCTCTAGTTTATGATTATAGTCTGACTTTTTTTTAAAAAATTTTAATTTTTAGGCAGTTGGGGTTAAGTGACTTGCTCCGGGTCAAAGAGCTAGTGTCAAGTGTTTGGTCTGAGGCTGGATTTGAACTCGGGTCCTCCTGACTTCAGGGCAGGTGCTCTGTCCACTGCACTACCTAGCTGCCCCCCATAGTCTGACTTTTTAATGGGAAAAAATAGTGAAGAGATTTTCTTATATCTGATTGATAAAGTCCTGTTTTAAAATTTTAGCCTAAAAAACAAGGCTGTTACCATGCCCAAGGAATCAGTATCCTAAGGCTTTGTTAGAGAAATCCTGTGGCATTAATTACTTAATAGTAGAAAGAATACTAGATTAGATTCAGAAGACCTGGGTTCAAATCCCACCATCTGTATGGCGAAGGACAAATCTCTTTCCCCTGTGAACTTCCTCCCGCCACCCCCCACCCCCAAACTACAGCAGTTTTCTTAACTATGACCAGGAATAATAGTTACTGCATTGCCTGCCTTGGAGAGCCATTGTGAAAAAAAATGCTTTGTGAATCTTGAAATCTAGCTGTTACTAGCAAGAACATATTATGTTATGGTCTGAAGCACTGCTCTACTTAATGGAATCTGTGATGAATATTTTTGTGAAGGATGGCATCTTTTTGTGTTTAGATGTCAAGAGAGCTTGGATTAAAAAAGTCATGTAATGTTAGAGATAATTCCTATTTCATAGCATTTTAATGTTTACTAAGAGCAGTGCTTATGATCCCATGAATTATGCAATACAAATAATATTATTTCCATCTTACAGATGAATTAAATGAAAGAATATGAGGGAAAGGGAAGTGTCTATAGTCAGGTACCTAGTATAGGAGAGTTGAGAAAGGAGCCTGCATCTTCTGCCTCTTATCTAATATACCAACACCCCTTAAAAATAGATAATAAAAAACTGGTCACACAGTGACTACTAGCCTTCACACTTAAATGAGTAACTTAAGATGATATACCTACAATTACTCTAAATTATTGAAGTTTAACATCAATCATAGCTTCCTGACTAACCGGGAGCCATGATGTCTAGAAGAGAGAGAAATGGAAAATATAAATTATTGGAGTATTTTAAAGTGGCATAACTTGGGAGACGTCCTTGTGTCCTTGATGGAGAGCTGATCTTGGAACCAGGAAGAGTGGGGTTCAGTACTTGCCTCTGATACTGGCACATTCCTTCACTCCTCAAGTGCTTTAGGCAAATTTAAGACTATAAGTTGTGAAGGTGCTGACCTACATAGCTAGAAGGAGTTTTCTCATCTGAGAGTTCCCTATATCAGTGAAATCACAGGTCCAGTTCATATCGCTGTAATTGGGGAATAACTTTTTTTTCAGTCATTTGGATTAGGTAACTTAAAGAAGGGCATAGCAGCCCCATTGTGTTCCCTTCGAACCTCTTCAGGCTCATTTCCTATTGTGAAATAAGGAGTTTTAGATTAAGTGACTTTTGTGGAGTCAGAAAATGAAGTATCACGTGAGAAGAACAGCAAAAAAGCCAATGTCCCCATCATAAGAGGAATAAAATGTAAAGACTGGCAAGGTATAGTAGGAAGGGGTCAGGGCATGAAGGATTTTAAATGTCAAACAAAACTTTATATTTGATACTGGATAGCCAGACACTCTGCCAAGTGCTTTTTACAGAAATCTCATTTGATCCTGACAACAACATTGGGAAGTAGGTGCTATTATCATAATTTTACAGTTGAGGAAAGTATAAAATGGAAGTAATAAGATCCATTAAAATTTGAGTAGGGAAGCGATAACTTGGTTAGACTTATGCCATAGGAAGATCACTGACAGCTGATTGAAGGATGAACTGGAATGAGGAGGGATTTGTTGCAGTAAGATGAACCATAAAGTTCTTGTAGTGTTCCAGGCATGAGGTGACAAGGGCCACGTCATTGTGGTGGCTATGTAAGTGGAGAAAAAGAAACTTCTAGGAAAGATGTTGTGAAGGTAGACTTGGCAACAGATTGGATATGTGAGGTGAGTACAAACAAGGGGTCAAGGATGACGTTGAGGTTGCAAACCTGGGCTACCAGGAGAATGGTGCTGGCCTGGACAGTAATACTGAAATCAGGAAGGTGAGAGGGCTTGGGAAGAAAAATAAATGCTCTTTTGGCTTGTTGAAATATCTACTAGACGTCCATTTTGAAATGTCCAGTAAGCAGCTAGCCATGTAAGATTAGAGATTAGGGATGGATAAATAGATCTGAGAATTATCTGCATTGAATCCATGGAAGTTGATAAGATCATTGAGGTAGTATAGAGGAACAGGCTCAAATTAGCCAATAAACATTTATTAAGCAGCAACTATGTACCAGACACTGTGCTACGTGCCAGTGGGTAGGGATACAAAAAGAGGGAAAAGACTGCCCCTGACCTCCAGGAACTCACAATCAGATAGGGGAAACAACAGGCAAACAAATATGTACAAATAAGCTATATACACTGGAAAAATAGGAAAGAATTAAAAGTGGGAAGGCATTAGAATTGAGAAATTGGGAAAAGCTTACTGTAGAAGATGGGATTTTAATTGATCCTTGAAAGATACCAAAACAACCAGTAGGCTGAAATGAGGGGAGAATATTCCAGGCATGGGGAACAGCCAGAGAAAATACCTGGAACCAAGAGAGAAATGTCTTGTTTGTGGATCAGCAAGAAGGCTGATGTCATTGGATCAAAGAGTACGTGCTGGTGATGAATAAGGTATAAGAAGACTGGAAAAGTGGGATAAGGTTGAACCTAGACTTTAGGAAAATCACTTTGGTGACTGAATGGAGGATAGATTGGAATAAGGAGAGACTTGAGGAAGGAAGACCCCCTAATAGGCTACTTTAGAGGTCCAAGCATGAGGTGATAAGGGCCTGCACCAGGTGTGGCAGTACCAGAGGAGGGAAGGGAGCGTATTTGAGAGATTTCAAAGGTGAATTCAACAGGTCTTGGCAATAGATTGGATATGGGGTGGGGGAAAGGAAAATAGTGTTGAATCAAGTATGAAACCTGAGTTTTGAGGTGGTACCCTTGACACTATTAAGAAAGTGGAAGGAGACAGATGGTGTTTAGGGGGAAAGATAATGAGTTCACTTTTGGACATGTTGGGTTTAAGATGTTTACTGAACATCTAGTTCAAGATATCTGAAAAGCAATTGGAAATGCAAGATTTAGAGGTCAGCAGAGAGATTAGGGCAGGGTAGGTGGATTTGAAAATCATCCACATAGAGATGAGATCACAGAGTGACTTAGTGTAGAAGGAGAAGAAAAGAAGGCCTAGGACAGAGCTCTGTTGGACACTTACAGTTAGAGGGTGTGACTTTTGTGAAGATCAAGCAAAAGAGATTGAGGAGTGGTCTGATTGATACTTGTGAGATACCTACAAGTAAGTAGACATGACCTAGAAGAAGATTTCAGCAAAGGAAATTGAGTAGTCACACAGGAGAGAACCAGGTAGGAGAACCGGGAGAAAACTGTCCCCAAAATCTGAAAACTCCCATTATTCCTGTCCACTTCTTACCTTGGAAGATCCCTTTATCTGTCACCCTTTTCTCTAATTGGTCAGTTTTCCCCAGAACCTCCATTTTAAGGAAAAGTGCCCATGCTAATCATGTTCATTCTTCTTCAGGCTCCACTCCTGATTCCAGACTTCATTCTCCATCATGCCTCTTTACAGGTACCTTTCCAATCTCCTTCTACCCCCTACCTTCCAGGTTCATAACTAGCTACTAGATGAGCCCTAAGGTCCCTTCTGTCTCTGACATCTTGTGATCTTTTCCTTTTTAATTTGTGTGGGCTGGCATATATTCATAAGTAGGACCCCCAATTTAAAGTTAATTATATCTATTCAGAATGGCCTTCTATTTGAGCCTGTCTGCTTTGGGTCTCTTCCCACTCAATTGCATCTTCCACCCAGCTGCCAGTCATTTACCTTAATCACAGATCTAGCCATGTTACTCCCTTACTCAGTAAACTCCAATGGCTATTGCCTTTAGGATCAAATATAAACTCCTTTCTTTGGTTTTTAAAGCTCTTTGCAACATGGCCTCAACCTATATTCCCAATTTATTATATATAATAACCTTCATGTACTTTATGGTTCCTCACATGACACTCCATATATAGTCTCAGTGCCTTTATACTGGCCATCCTCCATTACTGGAAGATACTCCCTTCTCACCTGTGCCTCATAGACTCTCTTATTTCCTGCAGGACTCATTTTGGGCACCATTTCCTACATTTTACCTTTGCTAATTTTCCCTGACAACTAGTGCCCTTTCTCCTTAAACTACTTTGTATTCTGTATATACTTAAATGTGTACATGTCTTCCCTGATAGAGTATAAACTCCATGAGAGCTGGGATGGTTTGGTGTTTTTTTTTTGTCTTCATGTCCCCCAGTGTAATGCCTGACACATATTAGATGCTTTGAAAATATTTGTTGGTTGATTCATCTAGGTCAGCCTTCTCTTTTTACAAATAAGGAAGCTGAGGCCCACAGAGGGGAGGGAGCTTGGCCAAGATCAGACAGGTAGTAAGTGGTAGAGTTAAGATTCAAACACTGATCCTGTGGTTAAAAATCTGGTACTCTCAGGGGCAGCTAGGTGGTGCAGTGGATAATGCACCGGCCCTGGATTCAGGAGGACCTTAGTTCAAATCCTGCCTCACACACATAACACTCACTAGCTGTGTGACCCTGGGCAAGTCACTTAACCCCATTGCCTAGCCAAAAAACCAACAAAAATCTGATACTCTTTTTCACAACACCATTATAAATCTTTCTGTAATAGTATTTAGGTTTAAAATAATTTTGCTGTATTAGAATAATAATTGATTTATGGTTACAAGGCAATTTGCATACATTATCTAATTACATCTTGATAATAACCCTTCAAGATTAGTATAGTAAGTATATGGATTTTACTGATGAGAAATCTGAGGGCAGAGAAGCCAGTGACTTGAATATGGTCACAGCTGTTATGTTGTAGTGTCAGAATTAAATCTTTCTACTGACATAGTCTAGTAGTCTTATTATAACACGTTAAAGCAGTGCTAGATTTAGTCGAAGAACATGGATTGATTGTCCCATTTCTGTACATATTCTCCCTACGTGACCTTGGACAAGTCACTTAACCTCTCTGAACCAACTTTAGTTTCCTTGTGTATAAAACCCAGGGTATTGGTCTACATTGCATCTGAGTCCTTTGGAGCTCTAAGTCTTATGATCCTATTTGTCCCTAGTTTCTGTGCTCCTTTGTGTTTTTTCCCACCCCTTACTTTGTTTCCAAATTTTCTTTCTTGTATTTAGTTCTCCTGGGCACCATTTTATTCCCACAGAATCTTTCTAAAGAGGCAGAGCATTGTGGGGCTACATTGCTACAGATCAAGAATCCCGAGTGTAATTTTCTGCCTGGTGAAGGATAGCCATTTGGAATTAGTCTGAATGGTGATGTATGTTTGACAGTGTGCAAATGTGGTTGATTATTAAATAGTTAACTAGGCCTTTTCCAGTAGAGAATTAAGTCCACTAGATCGTAATTTATAGATCCTATCTGATAGAGTCAGAAGCTGCAGAGGTCATTTTAGCCAAACACTTGAGAATCTGGAGAATTTCATAGTAATTGGCTTTGCTCTGCTCTCGGTGGAGCAAACCACACTCTTAGGGCAGAAAGGAGCAAGAAAGAACCCAGAGCCAGTTAATGCAGTGTTAACTCTTGACTGGCTGGAAATGGACTTTTGTCTGTGAAATAATAAACAATCGAACAGTCTAAAGTTGAGTTGTGGAGGTTTTCTTAGTCTGGTAACTGAGTGGTTGTCATAGGTAGCTGAGATCCTGCTTTATAATATTATGATCCTGCATTTTGATGGCTGGGTGTCAATTATTACTAATAACTCCTATTTCTAAATTAGAAGCACTTTAAGATTTATAGAATGCTTTTACCATACCAACCCATTAAGGTAGATTATATTTTTACTTTGCATATGAGGCTTTGAGAGGTTGAGTGGCTTGCACAGTCATAGATCTGGGACTTGAACCCAGGTGTACTGACATTATGCTATGTTGTCTTATCAGAAGTGGGTTAACTGTAGTGCCTAAAGCTTTTGTGTTCTAAGGGAAACAAAGCATGATGGACTTGTCCTTTGTGGGATCTTAGAGGCCATCTAGTCCAACCAATCCTGAGTTCCTCCCCCCTCAAAAAAAAAAAAAAAGCTGAGGCCCAGAAAGAAATGACTAAGCAGAGCCAGATTGTGAACCTTTGGTTCCTCTTTTATTATTCTTCCCTTAGAACATGATGCCTTGTCGTGCTCAAGTGAGAGGACTCTAAAGTTTGCTAAGAGTTTATATGTATAACGTCTCAAGAACCCTATGAGGCAGGTGCAACAAGTTGTATTATGCCTATTTTATAATTGAGGAAGATGGAAGTTTAGATAAGTTAAAGAAGTGACTTGCCCATGCTCACCTAACTAAAAACTAATGAAAGGAAGGAAGATGTCTTTGGATCATGAAGCAGTTTTTTTCTGTGTGGAAAGAAGAAACACCCATTGCAATGATATTATTCACCTTTTCTGTGATGTTTTGTGGTTTATAAAACTTTTCCTGTAACATCTCTTAGGGGTAGTTGTAGTATCCTCAATTCAGATGAAGGAGTCTGGTCCAAAGAGAAAAAGATTTTTTTTTTGAGGGTCACAGACAATAAATGGCAGAATCAGGACCTAGGATTTTCTGACTTGTGACAGCATGGAAGGAACACTAAACTTTAAAAAACCTGGATTCAGGTTCCATTTCTCCCATTTGTTAGCTGTATAACATTAAGTGACACACAACCAGAGAAGTAACCTGGTATAGTACATATACAGAGTGCTGAATTTGGAATCTGAAAACCACAATTCAGATCCCACCCCAGATACTACCCTAGGTGATTATGGGCAAATCACTTAACCTCTCAGAGCATCAGTTTTCTCATCTGCAAAAAGGAGGTGATGGTATTTGATCTGCCTACTTCTCATAGTTCTTATGAGACAATAATTTTCTGATACTTGAATGCCTGGCAGATAGTAGACACTTAATGCATGCTTGTTGGTAGATTACTTCTGTGAGTTTTGTTTCCTCAATATGTAGAATGTGGGGGTTGGATTAGATTATTTCTAAGGTCCCTCCCAGGTCATAGTCTGACATTGATACCTAAATCTATTGTAGGTAACAAAGAAAGCAGCTGATTTTCTTACTTTTTTTTTATACTTTATCTGATTACTTACAGGGACAGAACAGGAAATTAGACGTGGTGTTTTTGCATCTCAAGATAATACTGATATTTTCAGGCATAGAAATTAGTTACAGTATCTTGCCAGCTATCACTGGATAAGACAGAAGTAGCAGGAATTATTTCAAATCATCATTTTAACCTCCTAGTTACTGACAACTTAGAAAGTAATAAGCTATTATTTATCTATTACAGAATACTTACTGGGTAAGGTATGTGGGATAGGTTTCCGAAATATGAGTTGAATAGATTAGGGCCCCTATATTCTAAAAATGAACTGGCTTTGTGCCTAGCCATGGTGATAGCTTCAAAAATACATTACATCATATAGTTACAAAGTATTTTGACTACACTCTCTGATCCTCACAACAATTCTATGTCAGATATTCAGCAGATATAGACTTCTAGAAATGAAATTACTTATCCAGATTCAAACTGCTACTAGAGTGACATTCAGGAGAGCCAAATTCAAATCTTCTGACTCCGATTCCATTCCTTTCTGTTATGCCACCATTGTATTAAGAATATTTCTAAATCACCCACAAATAATTGTCTTGTTAATTCTGAAGTAAGTACATGATGGTTATCTGTGCCAATGTCTTCAAAGTAAGGATAGGGGCCAACTGGGGGACTGTGGCCTTACACCAAGAGATGTGTCATCAACTAAATGTTTGTTAGATGTACTCTCCCTTTGATGGCCCATTGTGGGGCTTCTTTCCAGTTACACTTATCTTTACCCTTTCTACCCAACATTCCTCTACTGCACCCTGTTTTTCTACTGTGGAAATTCCCAGCCTTTCCTTCTTGGGGAATGTGAGGAGAGAAGAAAAATTGGCTCCTACAGGCAATTATAAGCTAACCACTACCTGAGTACCTACTGCTGTGCAGATGTACAGTACCTTCACATGCATACCACTGATTACTCACCCATGTCTCCCAAGATTACCTCTTGGAATTAGGAGTAATGGCCAGATAAGAGCCCTTATTCCTCCACTTTTCATTTACAGTGGCTCAGCCAGTTGAACAGAATAAGCAGGCATGGATGGGTTACCAAGGAGCATAGATCTCATTACATTAACTTTCACCCTGAACTCACTTCTCTCAAAAATTTCTCTAGGATACTACTAGTATATTTAGGATCCCACCATCCTTCCACTCTTCTAGATTTGAAACATTGGTATCATCTTAAACTCCTCACTCTCCTTCACTCCACATATCTAATCAAGTACATGATCTTGCCATTTCTACCTTCACATCTCTCAAATCTGGCCCCTTCTTTTTACTCACAGAGCCTCTACCCTAATTGAAACCCTCATCACTTGTCACTTGGACTATATGTTACATTAGACTTCTTAATTGATCTCCCTGCCTCTCTCTAATCTGTCCTCCACAAGACTGGCAGAAATAATTAATAAATAAGTAGATATATACATGGGGGATTGCCTGCTCACATTTTTTAGTTATGGTAGATAATTTTATTTTAAAAATTGGAGACCACTGGTCTCTGCAGTACAAAAAGTAATTTGGAAAGAACTGAACTTAAGTTTCCCCTTCTTGTTTAAAAAAAAAATCACTTTTACATCATAAAAAGTATATTTTATGTAGCTGTCAGCCAGCGTGGCTGCCTGAAAAGAGGCAGACTATAGTTAGTCCCACATACCTACTCTAGCAAAAACCTGAAATTCATACCAGACCAAATACTGATCAAGAAATCCAATGAGAAATTATGTAGCACATGACACCCCATCAACTATGCAGAAGGTTGGCCAGAAGCCCATACCCAACAGGCAGTAGGAAAGAGAGCTACAAGTACAGGCTGACAGGCCAGCAAAGCTCGTGTCTGGGAGCAGTAGGAATGGAGACCCTTCTCCACCCTCCTACAGGAAGCTCCAAGATGGAGACCTTGAAAGCCCTAGGGAGTTTTAGGGATCAGTTCAGCTCTTGAGACTTAGACCAGGAAAGCTCAGGGCCTCAGGGTTTCCAAGGTCCTTCGCACTCTGGCTTGAGGGTTATAGAGGGCCTAGAAGATCCAGTACTTTGAACCTTAAAGGTTGGACCCGGAAGGTCCTAATCTTGGGAGGTAGAGGTTGGTACAAGAACCTAGTAACCCAAAGGTGAAGTTAAGCAGAGGTCTGAACCTGGCTCTAGCACAAAGCTCCATTTCTAAAGGTGGAGAGATGAGTAAACTAAGAGACCAAACTACATAAAAAATTATTACAAATATAGAGACTCCCTCTCCCATCAAAGGAGAGAGTAACTCTTAACCAGAAGCATAAGCTCAAAGGGAAAATGGAATTTCCATAAGTACTACATTAATACCTAGGGGGGAAAAATCAGACAAGAGGTGGGTTTTTTATTTGTTTTTAATGAAGTAAAAGCTCTGGAGGAAAATTGGAAGGAGAATAAGTAACTTAGAAGAGAACTTGGCAAACCTCACCAGGTAACAAGCTCTCTAAGAAGTAGTATAGACCAAACTGAAATGAGTAGTTCTATGAAACGGCAATAAGTATTAGGAGAAAATTAGATTGAAACGTAGGGGGGGAAAATGTGAAGTCTGATATTAAAACTGACCTAGAAAACAATTGACCTTGGAAAGCAGGTCAAGGAGACATAATTTAAGAGTCATTGGACTCCTTGAAAAGCATGATTTTAAAAAAATCCTAGGACTATAAGAAATCATAAATTAAAACTACCCAGAGCTAGTAGAACCAGAGGACAAAGTGAGGATAGAAAGAATCCACCAATTACCTTCTAAAAGGAAAAGCCCCAGGAACATTATAGCCAAAATCTAGAGCTGCCACATCAAAAGTAATGCATGCATCCAGAAAGAAGTTCCACACACCAAGGAACCAGTCAGGATCACAAAACTTGGCAGCTTCTACTTAAATGAGAACTATTAAAATGCAGTATTCTAGAAGGCAAAAAAAAGAAAAGGCTTATAATCAAGAATAAATTAACCAGCAAAGCCAAGTATAATAGGGGGTAGCGGAATGAAATAGAGGACTTTCAGGTGTTTCTAATTAAAGACTAGTCCTGAATACAAATATAAGTGGAGAAAACTAGAAAGGTGAATTTATTTGAGCATTTAGAAGGAGCTGTATGAAGTACTAACATTCTAGTTGGGGAGAAGAGACAAATGTCAAAACCTTAATGTCTTCAAAGGGTATTAGGTAGTTAAATATGAAAAACAGTACCAGGGGAGGGGATTGGTTTTGTTCCAAGGGTTTAAAGAGAAGAAAAGAGTGAAAGGGTCAAAGGGATACATTAGTATAGAAATAGGGACAAAGGGGTAGGACTTTATATTTCTCAAAATTTAGAGTGTATAAGGAGAAATTGGGAGGGGATCGGAGGACGATTAAATACATACAGACAGTGTGGTGGAAGTAGGTATTAGGGAGAATAGGACTTGAAGTGGAAAGATAATGCCAGGAAGGGCATAGTGGAAAGCAAAACAAACTTTTAGAAGTAATTTGTGGAATTTATTGTATAGTTTTTTAAAGAAAGAAGTTATGAAATGACTCACAGGTTCACATATAATCTTTATGTTCTGTGTATATGGAGATGCTCTTTTTTGATGTTTTTAGTTCAGAATTTTTAAAAAGTTTTCTTTTTATAACAATGTCACATCTCAATGACTGTCTTTCTATATAAAAACCTCCCTTGTAGAAAAAGTAAGTTAGAATACACTGACCCAGTCTTGACCACATCAAGACCTCACCTAAAATTCCACTGTTCTTTCCAGAGAAAGATTCCTCAGTTTTCACCCTGAAAATCATTAAATCATTGCTCTTGCATTCGTTGGCTGTTTGTTTAGTGCTAGAAGAGACTGAATGAAAAAGGAAGAAAAGAGTGTAAATAAAGCATTTTAAAACTACGTAATAGAAAACACAAAGGAATTCAGAAGAGAACAAGGCAATTTTGCTACTACTTTGTTAAATTTAATATTTACTTTTAAAAAACTATGTAATAGGAGTTCATAATTTCATGTGTTCATAAGTTCATTATTTTCTTTTTCTGTTGACTAAGTTCATGAGAAAAAAGGAAATGGACAGTGTCCTCAGTTGGCAGCCAGGAGACTTGGCTTCTATTTCTTTTCTATTCCCTTTCCCTCTCCCCTTCCCCCATTTTTCCTTTTGAGATTATAATATCCTGTCTTTAGGACTTCACAAGATTGTTGTGATGATCAGTGAAACAGTGAAATGCAAACACTATATAAATGCATTGTATTATTTTTATTAATTGGAATATTGTATTGATAACTCTGTCATAGGTCAAGCTCCAGTATATACTGAGTAGCCAAGGTTTTGGGGAATAGATGCTCATTTCTGTTTTGTGTCCTGTACATTTCTATATGTCCTATAAATTTCTCAATTAGGAAATAGCTTGACAGTTATTTTTCCTGTTCTGAAGTTTTTTTTAAAGGCTTTTTGTCAATAGGTCAAGGTCTGTGAGATTAAAGCCACCAAATTTAGTGTCATAAATGGCAGGTAGGAACCAGAGAAAACATATTTTAAGCAAAACAGACCTGTGTGCTGGACTACAAAGATCATAGATTGTGTTTTGGTCAATACCCGGTAACTGTATAGGGTCCATGGAAGGAGATGGTATTCCTTCAGATGAGTGAGTTTATAAGTGAATGCGCAAGGTTTTGAGGCTTTAGTGGTTCTTGTTGAGGGAGGGAAGGGAGGAGGTGGGTCCACAAAGATTGGTTAGGTTTTTTTCCTGCCTTTAGGAATGGCAGTGCTAGTTAGTGTAGCAATATCTTCAGCATCTGCAATGTAAATTGGATAGTTTGTGTTTGTTTCACTTAAGCCAGTGAAAAGCCAGGCACTGGTTAATGCTTACTGGCTCATCAGACTATTTGGTAGCTGGTATATTGTAAAGACAGGCTCCTTTGGAAGGAAAGTACTTATGAATACAGAGATATTTTGTTCTTTGAGTTTGAGTTAAGCTGCTTAATAGCTTGTGACCTTGGGCACATCACTTAACCATCCTTGTAGTCCTATATCTATGTCTGTCCTTTGACCACATAAGTGATTTGAATATATTTTTATTTTATATTTTATTATGAGTATAATAATTCAGTATTTAAAAAAGAGAACAAGATTGTAGATGAAACTAAGTATAATTTTTTAAAAGGAAGGAAGTTTCAGGAAATGGCTGGAGTAGACCTAACACAGAGCCCAACTTTCCTTTTGTAGAATTGATTTCTAATCTACCTCCTCACAGTTGTACTAAAAACTTAAGATTTCATTGAACTTGGGTCCAAATTCTGTCTTTGTCGTTTACTACTAGGCAAGTTGCTTGGCTCTTGGGCCTTCAGTTTCCTCATCTTTAAAAGGAGGTAGTTGGACTAGATGCCTTGCAAGGTTCTGTCCAGCTCTGAATGTGATTCTATGAGAAATAGATTATAGAGCTATTTGTCCTAGGCAATATTATTCACTTAAAAGATTTATTGACAACCTACTGTGTGTATAACATTGTGCTTACTTCTTTGGAGAATACCAATATGTCTGACATTGTTTCTTTCTCTTTGAAAGTTAGTAATCCAGTTAGGGAAATAAGGTATGTACACGAGTAAGATAAAGATGACAGTGGTATATAAGTACTGAGTAGGTGTATAGGTAATATTACTTTCTCTACCTTAGACCACATAACTAGTTGAGTCCACACACTGAATGAAACAAAACAAAATTTAATTTTAATTTTGAAATTCTATTTTTATTTTCAAGTGCTAGTTGGTAAAATGGAATGAGTCAGTTGCTTGGATTACAGTAGTGGCATTGATGATTGCTGATGTTTATCATTACTGTATGAGGTTCGCAAAACAATAGTATTAAACTAATATCTCACTCAGTGTAGGAACAGTTTTTTTTTAGTTCCAGCTAAAGGGAGTGATTTAGCTCAATTTTTGGCAAGTATTAAGAAAGTACTGTAATCTCAATAATCAGTGTACCTTTATTTAGTACATTGATCCTTTGGTACCTCTATAGTACCTTTAACTTTGAGCATCTACCCTGGAAAGGCATCTACTGATGTAAAAATTCCAGGCCTTAACAGATAACTTGTGTATAAAATTTTGGGTCTTACTAAGTAGGTGCATCTGATCCTTCCATGTTGGTCTTCTTACTGTGCATATTTCTGTAGTGGTCAAAAAGTTTCTATGTTTTCATTGTTTATTGGTTAGATAAGTATTTAGTGTGATTTTTGAAAGGTCCTCTGTGATGTGACCCCACCTACCTATGTAGACTTACCTTCTGTTCTGCCTCTTTGTTACAGACAAACCGGATTACTCATTGATTTTTACCCACCACCAAGTTATTTTTCCCTCTTCTGTTCTCACTGTATTTTCTGTGTTTCTTAGACACTTAAAAAATTTCTGTTGATCTGCATAACTTTTCTCCTTAGTTAAATTGTAAACTACTTGAGTGGATACTGCCTTTTATTTATCTTTGCACCATATGTGTGCTAATAAGCCATAATAGTTATGTTTAAATATTGAATGGTTGGATACCAAATCCTTTTTTTTCTGGAAACATGAGACATCCAAGATTTCCTTGCCAAAGTCTCAAATGATCCTTCATAATATGGGAAAAACTGTATCATTTTAAGGATAGTTTGGATTTTCATACAGCAATAAGTACTGTGGTTGATACATTTAAGAGAGATTTGTTGCTAAGTCATAGAGTTAGAGGTATTGCAAAGAATGGTATTTATGAGCCATTCCTTCCCTCAGTTCCCCATTACATTTTTTTAAGTAATCATTTGTTCATTTTGTTTCTGCAGTTGGAGAAAACAAGGGGTCTAAACAAGGCCTTACCCCTAGTTGGCTCTGAATTAAGTGACTACCAGAACTTTAACATCAAGTCCAGCTTTGCCCGCCAACCTGTCTGACATGTCGGGACCCGTGCCAAGCAGGGCCAGAGTTTACACTGATGTTAACACACACAGACCCCGGGAGTACTGGGACTACGAGTCACATGTGGTGGAATGGGGGTAATTGTCTCCACTTGCTTCACTTTATTCTCCCAAAGGCCCTGAACCTTGTTGGATTTGGCTTTGTAATGTCTGGAAAGCTACCTGTTTGTGCAGCTGTAATACATCAGGGTCGAGGCCAGTGTCCCAGCTTGCATACGTCTCTTAGGTTTGCAAATTCTGTTACTGTCTTGAAGAAATAATTTTGTTTCAATGGCCTCACTATTTTAAAAAACAATGAATCCTAGCATTCTTTTCTCTGGCATAAAGCATTTACCTTAGGTGTAACTGTTAGATGTGAAGCAAATTAGACTTCTATGGAAATACTTCATTAACCCAAAGAATTTTGAGAATAGTGTAACAATTGGTACTTAGATATATTAAGGAAACCCCCAAATCTTGTCCAAGGTACTCTTGGGAATAGAGAACTTTTTTTCCCACCCTTCAGGATTTTGAGGTAAATCTTGAATATTGTTCCCTTTTTTATGAAATACAAAATAAAATGCCTAAATGCATTTTGTCAGAAGACTATGTCTTTGGAATTTGACCCAAATGTTCACTGGAGCAGTTACAGTGTCATTCAGTGCAGCTTGTTTAATGGTGGTAGTACCCATTTCCTCCTCGAAGTGGTCCATATTTATCAGGTCATACCCTGAGTGTAAGCACAATTTAGAGAATACGTGTATTTCTACTTACAGCAACCTTGAGCACTATCTTAATTTAAAGAATGCTTTGGACTCAGTCCTATTTAAATGTCTAAACATCTCTTTCAAGTTTTTGGCATACTGCCATTTAGTTTCCTTGAATTCCTTCATTTATATGTTTATAGAAGAGTAGAAATGGGACAGCTAAGCTTAACTTGTCCAAATTGTAAAGCGTTTATTCCATAGCAGTTATCATTTTCACATTTATATACATTCGTAGTACTTCAGGCCTTCCCATTATGTCTGGGTCCCTTTTAATTGTTTGAATAAAATAGGTGGCCAGTTAACTATTTAGTTGACTTTTAGAATAAAACTTTAGTGCTCATAAAAGAGACCTGTTTGGTACTTTTATGGAGCGAAATTATCCAGAGTAGGAAACAGTAGAAATGAATGTATCGTTAACCTCTAGTTTGTGATAAAGTAGAAGAAAAGACCTGTCTCTGTGGTTCATGAACTACAGAATAGTCTACCAAAAATTTCTTCTTTCCTTTCTAGGCTTTAAATGGGGCTGTCCTTTAAGATGTACATTACAAAAAACAAAAGGATACATTTCACAGTTTACCGGGTTTTTACAAATGCAGATATAGGTACAGTCATTTTTAAAACCTCTTTCTTCCTTCCCTGGTTAGAAGAGATAGGCCCTCATAAGCAGACTATTTCTTGGTAGTAAATAAATGTGGAGTCTTTTGAGGCTAATGGTGTCCTTTGTTTGCAGAAACCAAGACGACTATCAACTAGTTCGAAAGTTAGGCCGGGGTAAATACAGTGAAGTATTTGAAGCCATCAACATCACAAATAATGAAAAAGTAGTTGTTAAAATTCTCAAGGTAAGTGAAGGGAGAAATTTTTAATATTCAGAGATAATTTGAAATGGGGTCTCTTGTTACTGTTTTAGTAGTAGGGAAAAAATAGGCATTAATATCTTGAATTTATATAAATGACTTGTGACTTTTCAATGTATTTTTATATTTTTATACTGGTCTTATTTTCTAATAACTATGTGAAGTAGGTAAAGCAAGTTTCATTGTTTGAGGTACAGTGGGTGTAAGTGTCTTGTCTGAGGTCACAACTAGCTAGTTAGTAGCAGAACCAAAGCTAGAATCCAGCTTTTAATAACTTACGCTTCCATACTAACCAGTATTATTTCTCTGTATGTTGATACATAGAGAACAGCAAAAAAGTTTTAAATACAGTTCTTGTTCTCTGGGAATTTAACTGATTAACTGGTCAGATGAACATTTTAGAATAAGAGAAAGAAGAGAATTGCGAAAGTTTACAGAAAAGAGAAATCATTTCTAGCTGCTGGGAGCAAGAAATGCTTCACAACTAGGCCTTAAAAAGCTGGTAGGATTAAAACAGCTGGGGAGAGGTATTCTGGAAGAACCAAATGACTTCCAAATTCTCTTCCAGTTTTAAAATTCTGTATTTTTTATATTCTACACAGCTAGGAATCAAAATTTTCTGGCTGGGTAGGTGTGTTAACAAAAGGAGAATAGTGTTTTAGCTGCAGTTGACAAAGTGGATTTGAAAGGTTAAGACCAGAAACGGGAAGACAGATTAGAGGCTGTGTTAGTAATCCAGATATGTAAGATGTGAGGTTCCTGAGTAATGTTTTGGGGGTGAGGAATTTTTGTATAACACATGTTCACACACTCTCCCCCAAGTATGCATGGGGGGGGGGAGTGTGGAGAGAGAGAGAAAACGACCGTGAACCCGGGCTTCTGGGTCAGTTGATTTAAAAAAGAATTGATATTTATTTATGGAATGCCTAGAATATGTAAGTCACAACCTTGTAAAGAAGTAAAAACAAGCGTCTAATTACAAAAAAAAGTTAATGTTGTTAGAGTAACAAGAGTAGTTAAAGCAAACAAGTCATTAAAAATGAGTATTTATAGTAGGATGCAAGTTTCTTGAGGACAGAGACTACAGTCTCATTTTTGAGAGTGCCTAGCCCATGGTAGGTGCTTAATAAATGTGTTGATTGAAGGCAGTACAGGAGATATGCTAAATAAAGGCTATATAGACCAATGTTGCTGAGGTTAAGAAGAAAAAGAGGGCATCAATTATGGGTAAGAGTAGATGGCTATTGTGGCCTCTTCCAATTGAAAAATTATGTGATTATGTGACTCTAGTATTATAATCAGGAAAGGATTCATGGAAGGAAGCAGTAGGGTCTAGACCAGGGCCTCAAAGATGGATAGGATTCAGGTAAGAGGAAGTGAGTTGGAGAGATGATAATATCATGTAGTTAGGCAGAAATAGGAATGATTTATTCACTGTCCTCTAAATACAGCTATATGGCAGAGGGTTCCTTTGTTGTTAATTAGTGATTCTAGTTACAATGGATACGTTGGCTTTGAATTCAAGACCAATGAGTTTAAATTGTGAGGGACTTTGAGAATAGCTTGGAGAGAGGGGGCATTTAACTTCAGCTGCTGTTTTAAATTTTTACTTTTTAAACTTTTACAAAGAAGAATGGTTAAAATTGCATTGGATTTTCATGAGAGTGTATTATAAACCATAGCCATTTCCATGCAAGCTATGCTGCTGTGACCATAACGGTCCTGTTGTGTGCATATCTGAATATAACCATGGTAAATCACATCTTTGTACATCTTTTTTATATACTGAAATACTCTTGAATATCATATTTTACTAACATGACTGTCTCCCCTTTTTAGCCTGTAAAGAAGAAGAAAATCAAGCGTGAAATAAAGATTTTGGAGAATCTGCGAGGTGGCCCCAATATAATCACGCTGGCAGATATAGTAAAAGACCCCGTGGTGAGTATGGTAGATGTTAGCAAGGCCTGCTGAGGTTGGATTTGACTTTGAATAAAACTGGCTTCTTTCTGTTTTTGCCTCTGCCCTTAAGTCCTACTTTTGAAATGCTTAATCAGATCAGCCATTTAATCAGATTAGCTTCTTTCTTTCAAAGAGACCTCCACCCACAGACTATTTCTTATTCTTCTAGGATAAGAGACTGATAGCACTGGAAACTGAAATGTGTTAATCCATTTTGCAAACTCAGGTCCGATGCAGATGGGCACGCATTTTGGGCTGCCTAGAGCCTGGTGAGACTTCAGCTCCATGTCTTCTGTCTGAATCCATCCCAGAAATTACCTAAGTGTGGTGATTATCTGAGGGGGGAGGGATCTTAGCACTAGAGGGTTTTCTACTACTGAGGCTGAGGCCGAGACTGCCAAACTCACCACAAAGAGCCTGCAAAACACTGTACCAGTCAAAGATTTCAGTGTTGTTGCTAATTTTTGTTTTCTTTTTTTCCCCAGTCACGAACACCTGCCTTGGTTTTTGAACACGTAAACAACACAGACTTCAAGGTATAATATGTGACAGACCTTTTCAGTTCTTGATTTTCCATCTGTTACATGACTTTTAACTAGAAATGATGCCATCAGAAGGGCCTGCATCTAAGTTGCTTTAAGAGGGAGCGTATCATCTTGACATAGTATATTTTAAGATGTAAAAACTTAACAATCTTTGTATTTTGCCACTCTATTCATTTGATAGTGCCTAACAAAAATCTGTACTTCGTATCTCACCACTCTGATCCACTTGCTAAAAGATTTCCCCTGATGTCTTAACAGAAGAAAGCCATACTGCATGCTTAGTTAGGATCTACTCTGAGATGTGGTTTCTAAGAACACATTATTGTGTTTAAAAACAAGCAAGGGTCTTCTTTGCCTTAGGACAGGGGTGGGGAACCTGTGGCCTGGAGACCTTAGGATAATTATGAAGCTCTTCTTACCTTAAGATAATTGTGAAGAACTTCCAAAAAGCTCTGAAGCTTTTAAAATAACTTTTAAACTTAATGTGACAATAGATCAAATGCTGTTAGAATAGGACTTTTACACAAAACAACCAAAATTTGTCTAGACTATGGGAGCTTAGAGAATTTTGGAGTTATAGAGACATTTGACATGCATTTCATATTTCACATCATTCTTGTAACAGTAATGTTGAATCTCAAAATTTTCCTTTGGCAGACAAAAAAAAAAGGGAGAAACATTTTGTTTAGAATCAGATTATTAATACCTGGAAAAACCTTCTTAGCACATCATCATCCATTTGCTAGACAACCCAAAAAGTCTGTAGCTCTTTGGAAACTGAAGAAGACATTATCAGATTGTGCTGTATTTGCTTTTGAATTGGGACTAGGATAAAAGCACAGTTGAATTGGCTCTGCGTGTTTGGCACCATTTTAATCCTACATGTTGGATGATAATCTGCAGTGCTGGCTGTATAAACCAAGGATTGTATATTCCCTATTGAAGTGATACTGTGTGTGCTCAACAGCTTTTTACTAGTATATCACAGTTATAAGGAGGAGATCAGTGTAGTATAGTAGATAGAGCACTGAACTGAGAGCTGGGAATTCTAGGTTTGTTTACATCTCAGTTATGACTTTGAGCAGATCACTTCCCATGGCCTTGGTTTCCTTCTTGGTACAATGAAGGGAATTGGGCTATCACTTCCAAAGTCTAATCCATCTGTAGTAGTCCATTATGTATTTCTGCCACATAATGAGCCTAAATAGTTCCTCTTCATTTTACGTACTGGGTTAAGAATCTAAAGGGTCCTTATTGTGAACTTTAGATGAGAGAAAGCAAGACCAGTAAGTCAGTGAGACTGGAACAATGGTGCTTTGGAAAGTTCTCAAAGTAGGACTCAGTTTGAATTACTAGAAACAAGAATGAGAAATTACCTTCCTATTGGCATTACTTCATCCTGAGTTATTGTATTTGTCTTCAACAGCAATTGTACCAGACGTTAACAGACTATGATATTCGATTTTATATGTATGAGATTTTGAAGGTAAGACTTTTGATGGTGATTTGGGGAATAAGCTTATTATATTCAGATGACTTCTGTTGCTGAAAGTAAGACCATCCTGAAAGTGTTCCTAAAATTCTTAATTGCCCAACTGTTGTACATAAATCGAGAAGCTATAAGAAAACACATAAGTTTTTTTAAAAAAACAAGTCTTCCAAACTTTAGTATTCTCTCCCCTCTTCCTCTTTTCAGTTCTCATGAAAGTTGCTAAGAAGCAGGTTTTGGCCTTATATGAGGAAAAACTTTGTAACAATTAGAGGTACTACTGGTGGAGTTAACTGGCTCACTGGAGATTTTCAAGAAAAGACTTGGTGACTGTTAGGCATTGTTACAGGAATTGAATTGTATGACCTCTGAAGTCCCTTCTAACTGAGATTCTTTGATTCCATGTATTTGATTGGTCGTGTTGAGACTAGTGAATTTACTCTAAAATATTAAGTGAACAAAAAATTTGGCCTAGGAATCTTTTCTATGGTACTAAGTGGTACTGTGAGAACTTTATAAAACAATAAGATATATCACTGATTTTGTTGGGATGAGTATGGTGCAGCTCCCAACCCCTTCTTGGCCTTTGGTAGACTTAGTATTTAATGAATTTGGCCAAAAAAACTCATCAGTTGGTATTCAGCTTTCTGGTGATAAGCCTGTCCTTACTAACCTAGATTGGTCTTTGGATGATAGGTGCACAGTTTATTATTCCTTGCGCATCCTTCAAGCCTTTGCATGTTAGTGTAGGACCTACCAAACCTTGTGCCCAACAGGCATGGCTTTTCAGACCTCAGAATCATTTTTATGCCATATTATAGCACCTGATGTAAGCCTTTGTTAGAGGTTCTTTTATCAAGCCACAGGAATAGTAACCGGTTTTGTAACTGCCTAAAGAGATTCAATTCCAAATTGAACCAAACATTTACTAAGCACTTACTGTATGTGAAATACTGTGCAGAGTGTCATTGGAGGTATGGAGATGGGTAAGATACAGTCTTTATTCTTAAGAAATTGCCTTTTTTATATAATCTTATTTTCCTTAGTAGGTTTTTCGGTGGAATATCATTAAAATGATTGTCATAAGAGCGTGGGTTGTGGTAGGTTTGGAAGGTTTAAATCAGTGAGCAATATGGTTTGGGCTGGAACAAGGCAATTGGGAGGGATCTGGGACATGTGATATATATTGATGATCTCCACTATATTTTATTCATTCTTTAAAAATGTTATTTTCAAGATTAGGAAAGCTAGTTATGGCTAAAATTGTAGGCCCTTTCATAATTTTATTTGATAAACACCCCCCACACTCATTCAAAGGATGTTATCAGGCAAATCAAGAGCAGATTACCTACTGTCCAGTTACTAAGAGATCATTTCCCATGGTTTATTTAAACCTGTTCTTGGAGCATGTTGATTGATAGTGGACTTTGATTCTTAAAATTAAGTTACTAAAGTACTTAGTCGCAAGTTAGGCCCAATAGATCTAAGAACTCTTATTAGTTCAAAAGATATGACTGTCTCTTTTTATGTCCAGTGAGGATTGACCTAACAACTGTGGTAAACAGAACATGACAAGTGATATCAAGGGAGATCATTGTAATGGACAGAACACTGGCTTTAGATCAGAGGACCAGCATTCAGATCCAGACACTGCTGCTACCTGTATAACCATGGGCAAGGACTTTTACACTCTTTCCCCCCATCTCAGCTTCAGTTTCTTTACCTGCAAAATGAAAGGAATAGACTAAATAGTCTCTAATGTCTCTTCCAACTCAACTAGTGATTCTGTACACAAAGATTTTAAAAAGGAAAAAAAAAGTTTGTATACTATTGCATATCCATAGTCCCTCGCTTTTAAAAAGGGGAAAGAAATGGATATTCCCATTTCTTCTCTAGAACTAGAATGCTCTCATTCTACTGTCAAATCATGTCAAGTCAGCAAGCATTCATTAAGTACCTTCGTGCCAGGCACTGTTATAATAAGCTTTGTGGATAAAAAGAAAGGCAAAAATTGTAGGCCTCAATATGCTACAAATATACTAGACTTGTCCCCAGGAGGAGTGTTATCTCAGTTTGCCCTTCAGAAAGGGCAATAATTTGAGCAACTCCTGTCAGCTGATTTAGCTGTGCTGGCAAGTTCCAAAGGTTATAACCCTCTACACCTTAGTTTTGGACACAGCTACGTTGTGATGTGGCAGATTCTTGATTGAAAACAGTATTTCTTTTACTTAAGAAGACAGTGTGAAGTTTCTGCTCTTGGAGTCAAAAGGCGTGGGTTCTCATGACATGGCTGTGCCACTAATTTACTTTGAAACATTTATGAAATTTACTTTACCTCTCAACTACAATTTCTTCATCTTTAAAAATGCAGGTTATACTTGCATTGTATACCTCACTAGACTAGAAGTGAGGTGGTGTGAAGAAAAGTCCTTTGCAAACCTTGAAATATTTTGGAAATATGAATTATTTCATTAAATATAAACCTTTTTAGGAGCATAAGTATCTGTCAGAGTCACAATGCTGCCAAATGCACAAAGCTAGTGCGTGTATATGTATCAGAATTACAATGTTGTCCTTGAATAAACTAAGGTATAGGGGCTATAAATGTGGTATAGTTGAAAGAGTACTAGACCTAGCAACCAGAAGATTCTCGGTTTTAATATGTCTCCCCTTAATCCTTTTCCCACCTCCTGCTCTCTTTCTGAGGCTTCAGTTTTCTTATTTTGTACAATGACAGGAGATTGGACTACATGGCCTCTGAGCTTTCCTTTTTTTTTTTAGTGAGGCAGTTGGGGTTAAGTGACTTGCCCAGGGTCACACAGCTAGTGAGTGTTATGTGTCTGAGGCTGGATTTGAACTCAGGTACTCCTGACTTCAGGGCCGGTGCTCTATCCACTGCGCCACCTAGCTGCCCCTGAGCTCTCCTTTGGCTCTATGTTCTTGGGGCTACTTTGAGCTTTGACATTTTCATTATCCTAAGGTCCTTTTCAACTCAGAGGCTCTGTGTTCTCTTTCAATTTTAACATTCTATGATTTTGATTACTGCCGAAAAAGATAAACCATTCAGGTGGTCTGTGTGAAAACTATTGAAGGGTAGCACTTCCAGGACAGAGAAGTAGTTGTTTACTTATAGGTTATTTTTCCTAGAAGTGTCAAGACTTCATGAGAATGAAAATTGATAGGAATACAATAGTGGACACTTGGGCTTCTAGAACTGAACCGAGATATAAGTTAGCAATGTAATTTCATAGATTGATCCTTTTCTTCTTTTATACATTCTCTCTGCAGGCCCTGGACTATTGTCATAGCATGGGGATTATGCATAGAGATGTTAAACCTCATAATGTCATGATCGATCACGAACACAGAAAGGTATAAAGCAGCAGACTAAGATTTCATTTGTTTTTATCAGCTCCAACATCCACTTTCAACTGCAACATGTTGAAGCCATCGTTGCTGGGGATAAAAATCTAAGAAGAGAGTCAGTGTGGTGAACAGGAAAGAGTTTTGAGCTAGGAATCGGAAGACCTGGGTTCTTATTCCAAATCTGTCAGTAAAAATCTGTGAGATCAAGTCATCCAGCCTACTTTTTTGGTGCTTCCATTTCCTTACATGTATAGTGCATTTAATAATACTGACCTGCCTAACTTACAGGGTTGTTTTGAGAACCAAGAGTATATGAAAGTGTTTTGCAAATTATAAAGTGCTAAATATATTTAATATGGATGTATATGTAGAGCCTGTATCAGATTGCATGCCGTCTTGAGGAGGAATGGGAGGGGGAGAAAATTGAAAACTCAAAAGCTTATGAAAGTGAATGTTGAAAACTAAAAATAAATTAGTTAAAAATAAAAAATAATTATAAAGTGATACTAATCTCATATTTATCTAGATCTTTATTATTACAAAGGGTTCTCGTTGATTGTTTCATTTGATCCTCACAATATTCTTATAAAGCAGGCAGCGTAGTTATCATTGCCTTTCTTTTAAAGATAAGGCAGTTGAGGCATAGAGAACTTGTGGCTTGCCCAAGGTCACACAGCTAAGTAAACAGAGGCAGGGCTAAATCCTAAAACTTCCTAGTTTCATTGTTCTTGCCATCAAATGTTGTTTTTGAAGAGAAAAAAAAATTAAAATCTTTGGAATTTTTTTACATAAGACTTTTTAACTAAAGAAATACAAATTAGTGAGCTAATACCTACTAAACATGTCTCTGGGAAATATTTGATTGAGTCATCCTTTGGGCAAAAGTTGTATCACATTAAGTTTCTTGCGCCAAGCAAGTTGGTTACTTGGAGACATGTGATAATTCCCATCTGTTGTATGCTTTAAGGATGGGCAACTAGTGTAATGAACTAGTATCTAGTGCCATAGAAATAAACAGCCTTAAAAATACTTACAGTATGGAGAACACCACTAGGTACTTCGGGGAGTTTTGGGTACCGTAATAATGGTAATAAGATGTGTAATAAGATTGTGCACGTCTGCCCCTATGCGCAAAGGTAACAAGTGCAAGTAAAAGATTCACATCAAGTATTATGGGTCTCACATTTGAAAAGGAAGTGACTACTGCCCATATGAAAGAACAAGACTGCCTGTGGAGAAAGTGGGAACTGATGTAGGCCTTTGAAGCTAGTGAAGGGTTTCAAGAAGTGGTGTGTGGTATGAGACTGTTCCTGACATGGAGGACAGTGAGGGCAAAGGCATAGAAGGCATCCAGAGCAGCAGATTATTCAGTGTGGCTGAAAAGTAATTCTGAAGGGAAGGAGTCATACAGAAGTGGAAAGGCACAGTTCAACTTTCTGTCATTCAGAAACTGATTCTTCACAAGCACAGTTCTCATATGTGTATTGGGGCATGGCGGTGGTGGATGTTTTATCATTTGAGATTATATTGCCTCTACTGATTATTCTCTGTCTTGGAGGGGGACTGTTTTGTTTAGTTGCTTTTTCAAAGACCCCAAATTGATGTTATTTCTCCCTTTTTTTTTTCTAGCTGCGACTAATAGACTGGGGCTTGGCTGAATTCTATCATCCTGGCCAAGAATATAATGTCCGAGTGGCTTCCCGGTATTTTAAAGGTCCTGAGCTTCTCGTAGACTATCAGGTGAGAAGTACAAATGAGACTCAAGTTGGGAGTGTTGATTATATGTGAAGCATCTTTAGTTTATGCCAACACAGATGGCTCTTCATTGGTTCTTCGTAATGATGCCTTACTGCTTCTACCCGGTTAAAAACTAAACCTGATTACCCACAAATTGGTCACCATACTCTGACCTAGTGATCATAAATACATAGAGTGTTAGGGTTGTATACTCAACTTTGTTCAGACTGCTGAATGCATAAATCCCCCATGTAAAGTAAAGTACTTGGTGAGATGGAAAAAGCATTGTATTTAGAGTCAGAGGTTCTAACTCAGGGCCTTGTTTCTGCTACTTGCTTACTTTTTTGAGAACCTCCCAACCCCCAACCCCCCCCCCAGGTAATTAAATAAATAAATAAAAACCACTGAGCTTTAGTTCCTTATCTGTTTTGCTTTTGGGTGAGGCAATTGGGGTTAAGTGATTTTCCCAGGGTCACACAGCTAGTAAGTGTCAAGTGTCTGAGGCCAGATTTGAACTCCAAGGCCAGAGCTCTATCCACTGCGTCACCTAGCTGCCTCTGGTTTCCTTTTCTTTAAATAAGTGGCTTGTCAGTCTACCTTTCCCTGGTCTTGCAATCTTAAACCTGTTCTTAACCTACACTGAGAACTCCAATTCCTCAGCCTCTCAGTTCTCTCCCAGACATAACCCTGCACTAGCTATAATCTCCTCGTTTTCCACTCTTGACCCCTTGATGAACCAGTTCAACTCTACAATATATTCTTCTCTTGAGTCCCTTACTCCTTTATCCTATCATCTATCTTTCCCCTGCCAAGCCTCAGACCTGTATTTCTACTCTCCTCATACTTCACTCTTACCTATGTGCTGCCGGATAAAACAAGAAAATCACAAAACCAAACTGACTGGTTCTACAAATTAATGTTACACAAACTCAACTGTGTCTTCACTGCTGCAAGACAATTTTTTTTTCCCTTACCACAGCAGCTCTTCCAAACCTTTTCAAACCTCTCTTGGCTCCCTCTTCTACCATTCTCTCAACTGAGAACTTTGTCTCATGTTTTACTGAGAAGAAAAAAAGTTTTCATTAAGAGCTTCTTCTCCCCTACACCTCATCTTACATCACTCAGATGCCTTCTACCAGTATCTAATCTACCCCATCTTACATGAAGAAGTAGCCCTTCTCCTTGTAAGACTAACTTCTTTAACATGCATCCCATTCCATCCTCTCTTCTCCAGCTGATTCACTCTTATTACTACTCTCTTACCCTCAATCTCTCCAGGTACTCCAGTACTAACTACTTCCACACTTCCTACAAATACATCTACTCTGTTCACTCCTTGATCCTATCCATCCTTCCTAATTATCCCATATCTCTCCTTCCTCTTGTGACTAAAGTCTTTGAAAAGCCTCTGCTGCCTTTCCTCTTATTCAGCTCTCTACAGCCTGGCTTCCAGCCTCATCATTTCACTGAAACTGCTTTCTTCAAAGTTAGCAATAGTATTTTAATTGCCAAATCTGGTAACCTTTTCTCAGTCCTCTTTCTTCTTCTGTATAACCTTTGACATGTTAATCACCTTTACCTTGATACTCTCATCTTTCTGGGTTTTCCTGATACCACTCTCTCCTGGTTCTCCTCCTGCCTATCTGACTGCTACTTCTCAGTGTCCTTTGCTGTATCTTTGTCCAGGTCACACCTACTAATCCTGAATGTCCCCCAGGGCTCTGCTCTGAGTCTTCTGCTCTTCTTCCTCTATACCATTTCAGTTGATGATCTCATCAGTTCCCATGGATTCAGTTATCTGTGCTGATGATTCTCAAAAGTACTTATCAGATATATTCATCTAGTCCTAACCTTACTTCTGACCTTCATTCTCACATCTTCAGCTACCTATCTAGAACTGGATGTCTAGTAGACACCTTAAACTCTATGTGTCTAAAACTGAACTCATTTTTCTCCCCAAACCCTCCATTCTTCACTTCCTTAATAACATCAAGGACAGCACCATTGTCCCAGTCACTCAAACTTGCAACCTACCTGTTTTTTTCAACTCTCCATATCCAAGCTATTGCTATGACTGTTTAATTAACCTTGCTCACATCTCTCAAAACCTCTTCTCTTCTCTGACTCTGCCACTACCCTGATGAAGACTCACCACCTCATGCCTAGACTATTGCAGTAGCCTGCTGGTTGGCCTCCTTGCAATAAGTCCCCCTTCCACCCCCACCCCCACTTCAGTCCATCATCCACTTAGTTGTCACAATGATCTTCCTATTGCACAGGTCTGATCATGTCACATACAACACACAACACATCCCCACTCCCAACAAATAAATTCTAGTGACTCCCTGTAATTTTCAGCATCAAATATAAAATCCTCTATTTGGTGTTCAGAGCCCTTCATAACTTAACTTCCTCTCTCCTGCCTCATCTTTTCAGTCTTCTTACATCTTACTCTGTGATCCAGTGATGTTTGCCTCCTCAGTGATTCTAGAACAAGACATTCCATTTCCTGACTCCTCACATTTTCACTCACTGTCCCCCAGGCCTAGAAAGCTCTCCCTCCTCATCTCTCCCTCCTCTCCAATCTTGCTTCAAGTCCCACCTGAAATCCCAATTCTACAGAAACTTTTCCCTATCCCCCTTAATACTGATGTGTTCTTTCTATGGTTTATTTCCAATTTGTCCTGTATACAGCTTATTTGTACATGGTAGTTTGTGTATTGTCTCTCCCATTTCGCTGTGAGCTTCTTGAAAAAAGGGACTGTCTTTTACCTTTCTTTGTATCTCCATAACTTAGCACAATACCTGGCACATAGTAGGCACTTAACAAATGTCTTTTGACTGACTAGAAGCTCTTTAAGGGTCCTGCTATTTCTGAATATTCTGAACTAGTTATTGAAGATGCATTTCCTCACAAGACATCCTGTCCCAATATCAAGCATCTCAAATTGTTTGAAAGTTCTTCATTATATTTCATAATCTGCCTATTTGTTGCTTCAAACCTTTGGTACTACTTCTCACCTCTGGAGCCAAGAGGAACAAGTCTAACCACTCTTCAACATGACAGTTCTTCGTATTCTCTAGTGCATCTTTCATCTCCGAGTAACTCAGGGTAATAAAATTTTAGAATTGGAAGAGACCTTAAATATCAAGTCAAACACTTACTCTTTCTGCACATGTGGAAGTTGAGACTCAAAGTAATTTTTTCTAGATCACACAATTGACTTAGCAGCCCTTTAAATATGTTTTAATTCAACAAACATGAGGGGCTTTCTATGTACAGGTCACTATGCTAGGTGCTAGGGATACAAAAGCATCAATGAAAAAATCCCTGCTATCAAGATTACATTTTATCTGGGGGGAAAACATGTACACAAATAACAGTACATGAAAAACTGAGGAGATGGTATTAACAGCTAAAGAGGATCTGGGAAGACTTGTAAGAATGGAAGGATCTTGAGAAGGGGAGATGAACCAGCGCGTTATAAGCGTGGAGTAGGCTGGAGGTGTGAAGTGGCAAGTTTAGGAAAGAGCTAGTAATCCAGTTTGTCAGGAACAGAATTCTTAGAGGGGAGATGGAAAGGTTGAGGGATCCAGATTGTCAGGTTAAGGGAATAATATAAGATATTGTAACTAAATCAGTAGTACCTACCAAATCTGAATTAGAAATGTAGGAATTATACATGTGAATCTTTAGATTAGCATTTTGTTGTTTTCCGAACTCTGTATCTGTTGAATTCAGCACCCATCCTCCATACTAAATTATGGTCAGCTGACATTTTAGATTTATCAAATGCTTTCTAAATTTAAGTGAAACTTAATGCACAACCCTAGGAGCCTTGTTGAAGATTGAACCAAATTAATCATGAACAATGCCAAAGGATTTCTGTATTCTCTGTTCTTTTGTGCAGATGTATGATTACAGTTTGGATATGTGGAGCTTGGGTTGTATGTTGGCAAGCATGATCTTCCGGAAGGAGCCGTTTTTCCATGGACATGACAATTATGATCAGGTGATACCCTATGACATGTATTTGCTATCAGGAAAACACCATTTCTTGAACTGAAATTTGCAAGCAGCACAGCTGGAAATATCTCCCCAAACATTTTCACAGATTTTATATTGAGTGTTTAAAGGGTTAATTTTTTTTATCAGTCTTGTCCTGTCTCTTCCTATAGAAGGGGTGAGGTGGCTATTTTGATAGAACTTTGAGGTGTAGCTCAAGGTACAGATGTCATAGAAATTTAGACCTGAAGTAGGCACTTTAGAGATCATCTACTCCAACCTCCTCATTTTACAGAAAAGGAAGTATAAGATCCAAAGAAGTAAAAGTGACTTGTCCAAAGTCACATAAATGAGTAGCAGAACCAGTATTTGAATACAGCTTCCCTAACTTCAAATTCAGTACTATTATAATCCCCATTTTACAGATAGACTTGCTCAGAGTCTCACAGCTAGTATAAGTGATATGTTAAGTGAAAAAATAGTACTGGATTGAGAATTGGGAAACTTGGGTTCTAAATCCTGGTTTTGTCACTCACTGGCTATGGGATCTTGAATAATTTATCACTTGATCTCTGTAGATTCATTTTGTTACCTGTAAAATAAAGGTGTGCATCTCAACATCTTAAGCATCACAAATGTAGCTTATCTGACCCTGGGATATGATTCACTTGAGATTTTTAGCAAAATATATTTTTAAAAATTAGCTAACACATGTGAAAGGATGTTAGTAGGACCTAACCACTTTCCCTTGTAGGATTCTTTGGCACCTCCTAACTATGTAAAAGTAGATTCTCTTTCATGAGTCTATTGGAGTGAAAACAGAGCCACCATCAGTGATAAAAATCTGGAATCATGAAAAGATGTGTACTGACACCCACAGATCTCAAGAAGAGTCTTTTGAATGCTGATATTCTCACTAGCTTGATCAAAGTTGTTCTATGGCAGTCTTTATTCATGAAAGGATTAGTTACTGATTTTGTGTGTGTGTGTGTGTATTGGCACCATGTTTAGTCTGCCTAGTAAATACTGTGGCTAGCTGGTTTTTAACAGGTCAGTGTGAAAGTCTGCCTTTTTCCACCACTTCCTTAAAAAATGTGGGTAGCTCCATTGGTTTTAGAAAGTGAATATAATTGGTAATCCCCTTTCAGTTGATTAGTCTTATCTTTATGCAAATGCTTATGTTGTGTTTTGTTTTTTGTTATTTAACTTAGTTGGTAAGGATAGCAAAGGTGCTGGGGACAGAAGACTTATATGACTATATCGACAAGTACAACATTGAACTAGATCCACGTTTCAATGATATCCTGGGCAGGTAAGTCAGAAAAGGAAAGACATCGTTGGGCTAGGGCAAGGAGGGTTGGCTTTTTTTATTCCTCAGAAGGAAATCTTGACTAGACTAAGGAAGAACAGTTAGGTTCTAGTTGCCCACATTGCTCTAGTGCTTCAGCACACTACATAGAGGAAACCTATTTTTAAAAGTGTGGTTGGGGCTGAATGGTAGTTTTCCAACCCTCAAGTGACTGGTGTTATTTTTGGAAATGGAGCGGAAAGACCACTGGACTACGAATAAAAAGACCCTTGGTTCTAGGCATAGCACTATCACTTCCTTACTATTTGACCTTGAGCAAATCACTTCTATTGAGTTCCAGGTTCCTTCTCTCTAAAATAAGTGGGTTGGACTAAATGATCCTTAAGGCCCCTTCTAGCTCTAATGTTCCCTGTTTGGTTTCATTTTCAGTGAATGAAATCTGTATTAAAAGCTCAGTAAATTCAGTCACATTCTCATCTTCACTTAACCTGCTGCTTCAAAATAGACAACTGTCCAGGAAGAAGGGAAAAGAAACTACATGCTCTAAATCACAACTCTGTTTCTTACATATAGGAAATTGATTCCTCATCACTAGGGATTACATAATAGTGTCTTATAATCACTTATTAAAATGAAAGTTAGAGTCTTTAGGAGCTATATGGTCATTGGGCAAGAGATAAACATAGCCATTGCTGAAATTTAGTGTTAATATTAGAAGGAGAGAGAAAAGGGCAGATTTCATGAGTCTCCCCTATGTAGTAGCATGTGACCCCCTGAAATAACTTGATTGTTGTTGATTCAAGAAATGTGTAAATTTTCTTCCCCCCAACAGCATGTACTTCGTATTTTCAATTTATTTTGTTGCCAGCAAGTGGCAAGAATAGAGTAAAACTGTCCTTGGGAGTCCAATAGCAACTGTTGCTAGTTTTGATCACTTTGTTTGCCACAGGCTCAGCTCCCAGTTCTCTAAGGAGAAATGAAACCTCGCACTGACAGTTGTACTTGTCTAATTGTTGTCTTCCTTCGTTGCTCTTCAGGCACTCCCGTAAGCGATGGGAGCGTTTTGTTCACAGTGAAAACCAGCACCTGGTCAGTCCAGAAGCCCTTGATTTCTTGGACAAACTGCTTCGATATGATCACCAGTCACGACTCACCGCAAGAGAGGCCATGGAACACCCTTATTTCTGTGAGTAAAGTCTCCTAAATTCTTTGCGGGTTTTTTTTTGGGGGGGGTTAAGGAAGTTGGGGTTAAGTGACTTGCCCAGGTCACACAGCTAGTAAGTGTCAAGTGTTTGGTCTGAGGTCAGATTTGAACTCAGGTCCTCCTGACTTCAGGGCTGGTGCTCTATCCACTGTGCCACCTAGCTGCCCCTCTAAATTCTTTTCCCTCGTAATCCTGTGACTCCTGCCACCCTAACAACAAAGTCCTTATGGGTTATACTTTTATTTGGCAATCTGATCACTGGTTAGGAGAGTTCAGAACAAGCTAGTGGCATTATATTTATTGTTCCTCTCATGAGACTGTAATGATAAAGGTGGTTTGGTACAGTGTAAATAAAGATCATCAAACCAGGAATCAGGTTCACTAAGCTTTCTCTAGTACTGGCTCTGCCACTCAAGAGCTTTGTGACCTTTTGCAAGTCATTTGTGCCTCCTGGACTTCATTTTCCTCTATAGATGAGGAAACTATGCCATAATTTGTATATGAAGAGAATGATTACCTACAGTATCTGAATGAAACAACCCATGGAGTGGGAATCAAAAGACCTGGCTCTGCCATTACTTTACCTAGTGGCCTTGAGCAACAGTAATACTAGTAGCCAACATTTATATGGCACTTTTAAGGTTTCCAAAAGTGCTTTACAATCTTTCTCTGGGCCTCAGTTTTCCCCTTTAAAATGAAGGGATTATATCAGATAATTAAAAAGCTCATTTCCCTTCTTGTTATAACATCCTGTATTCCCAAGAGTTAGTTCTGCCAGATTTTAACATTCCATAACATCCAGAAATCTAACTTGTCATGTTCTACAAGTTTATAGTTTCTTTGGAATTATTGTTCTAAGGGTAGTATAGTGATGTCTCTGCTGAGCTACATGCACACTACACACTTCAACTCCAAATCCTTTTTTTTTCTTGTGAGGCAATTGGGGTTAAGTGACTTGTCCAGAGTCATATAGCTAGTGAGTATTATGGGTCTGAGGGTGGATTTGAACTCAAGTCCCCCTCCAGGGCCAGTGCTCTATCCACTGTACTACCTAGCTGCCCCTATTGTCTCATTTCTTGCAAAGATAATTGGCCTCAAACAGACATCAAATATGTAACGTTGGCCTTAGTTGCACCATGCCCTAGACACCTCCATCCTTAGATTACAGTAAAACTCACCTTATCTCTGTTAAGTTCATGTAAGATATTTAGCAATTGTCAAATTGTATAATACTAGGTGCTATGAAATACTGTTCTAGCCAAAATGAATAATATTTGCTTTATTGAAGCCTAGAAAGACCTGCTTGACCATAAAATAATCATACCATGTGGTTTAACAATACAGTTTAACAATGGTGGAAGAATTTTTCCTTTTATTTTACTTATATGTGATTCAGGGTGTCTCCAAATTTAATCATACAAGTAAGTTATTTGAAAAGCAGAATCTTAGACAATAAATAGCTAGTATTTATATATCATTTTAAGGTTTACAAAGCACTTTATATGTTATCTCATTCAATCCTCACAACAACACTGTGAGGCTGCTACTGTTATTATCCCCATTTTTCAGGTAATAACAATAGCAGCCTCACAATGTTGTGAGGACTTGTCCAGTGTAGCACAGCTAGTAAGTTCCTGAAGCAGAATTCAAACTTGGTCCTTAATTCTAAGTCCTAAGGTACACCAAGCTGCCATATATAAATGTGCTCATATGTAATATAGCAGATGATTACAAGAATGTAATAATAAGTTAAAATCTATATAGCTTATTAAGGTTTGCAGTGTGCTTTACAGACGTTCTCATTTTATCCTCACATTACATCCTGTGAAGCACGTGCTATTATTATCTCTGTTATAAATGAGGAAACTGAGTCAGGTAGCAGTTATGTGGCTTCCCCAGGTGTCTGACTGAGGCAGGACTCAAACTTGAATCTTCCTGACTCCCAAGTGCAGTGCTCTATCCCATTGTACTACGTATATGCCCCATATAAACAGAAAGAAAAATAGCATCAACAAAATGAATCTAAACACTGTGCCTTGACCAGACTTAGCTCCTGAGAAGATTGGGAAAATGCCTTTCTTTTCCTTTTTGCAGAGGTTGGGGATTCTGAATGTGAGTGGAATGTTGTATAAACTCTTAGTCACAATTGATTTGTTTGGTTGGCTGAACAGCTTTTTTTCTCTCCTTAAAATCTTTGTTAAAAGAGAGGACTTGCTAAATAGGAGAGGTATGAGTCGGGATGTTTAGAAATGAGGAAGATGTAAAAACAAAACATATCAAGAATTTTTTAAGGGATTAATCACTTAAAAGTCATATAATCTCAGATATGATAGTCCAAATTAGAACATTCTTGATATGTGATCAGTCTCTATTTGAGAACCTCCAGCATGGGGGAATGTTTGTATATTTTAGGATAATCTTGATTTGTTAAGCTTGTATGGAGCCAGAATTTGCCTTCTTATAGCTTTCAGCAGCATGACATAGTTCTTCCTTTTCTAGAACTATGAAGAACCAGTTTGCAACTTCATACCTAAAATCCCCAGACTGTGTTCAAACAAAACAGAACTTAAACACATTGTCTCCTTTACAGACCCAATTGTGAAGGACCAGGCTCGGATGGGCACATCCAACATGCCAAGCGGCAGCACTCCTGTCAGCACCGCCAACATGATGTCAGGTCAGTTCTTCTGGTATTTTATCTTAGGGAAGAGAGTGGTGGATTTTTACCTCCTTCCCCTTCTGGATGCTGTTATTAGCATCAACAAATGATTCCTATAAATCATCTTTAGAAAGGAGTAATTAATTACCAAAGGCTTCAGCTCACTTGTAAAGGGTAGGGAAAATTAAATGACTTTCAGAAATGGAAATAGAAAATTTAGCAGAGAAAGGGGAAGAGATATGGTGGTATTTTTATTCCACTGGGTATTATTCCCCTCTTTGGGCTCCATAATTCCTAGTAGGGAGCAGACATTGAGAATGAGCCTAGCTATTAAACGTCATCTTCATTGTTCAATGTTGCCACCTCCTTAGCTGAGTTGGTGGAAGAACCTTTATAAAAGGTAGGACAAAATTATTCAAAGGAAGCCATAGCCGCTGATCTTGGGAATGTTACTGTTTGTTAATGCATATGCTTGGGATTGGGGGTGGATGGCCACCCAGTCTATTCAGGAAAGGGGGAGACCTACCAAGATCTCAGTCCCACCTGGAATTTATTGTCTGTTTTGTTTACTCTGTTGGCTGGTCTTGCTTACCCTTCAGTTGCAAGGACAAAACAGCAGACTTGCTTAGAGCCAAGGCCAAATACTAGTAAATCAGGAGCAGAAACTCTTACTCTGTCTTGTTCATACTGGTCATTAGCATGAGAGTTGGGTACCATCTAACTTGACTTTTCATAAGGTTTTATTTATTCACTTTCTCTTAAATGTTTGTGAAGGCCTTTGAGAGATCATTCATTGGCTTTGTGTCACATTAAGAGAAATTAGAGAAATGGTTCCAGGCAAGGCGTGATGTGGTCTCATGACCCCACCGCCCCCCGCCAAAAAAAAGAAGTTATGTTCCAGTGGAATTTGGGGATAGTAGAGGTAAAAATAAAGTTGAGTTAGACTGGGTCAGGTAGAATAGAAAAAGTGAGTATACACACATCTCCTGGCAGGGCTAGAGACAGACTCCAAATTGTATTTTAATCTGGTACAATGTGGCATTCTATATGAGCCTCTTTATTCAAAGAGACTGTGTGGTCAGACACCAAAGAGAAAACAATAAAGCCCACATTTAGAAATTATTTGATTGGGAGAGGCTTATAATTTCAGATATGCTGATTAGAGGCTAGGGGATGTCAAACAGAATCAGATTACCAAATTCCACTTTAATTTAAGAGTTTCCAAAACATAGTCACTTGAAGCCATTTTCATTGACATTTAATAAAGCTAACCCAGTCTTCTCCATGAGTGTCTCAAGCTTTGGAAGAAAAGTTCCATGCCACCCAGTGATAGAAGCTTCCATCTGTCACGATCCCTAACTTATTCTCTGTTATTTGGTTTCAGGGATTACTTCAGTGCCAACCCCTTCACCACTTGGACCTCTAGCAGGCTCGCCAGTGATTGCTGCTGCCAACCCTCTGGGGATGCCAGTTCCAGCTACCGCAGGCGCTCAGCAGTAATGACGGCCTCTGTCTCCTGATGCCTGAGCAGAGCCGGGCGGGGGAGGGGGTTCCACGCCATCTCTCCCTTTGATGCAGTTGTGCCTGGCAGGGGAGGGGATGGAACACTTCGGAGGCGCCGTGTCTGAACAGTTGCTTGTGGATTTATAGTAGTTCAGTCATTATAAAAAATTATTATAGGCTGATTTTTTCTTTTTTCTTTTTTTTTTTTTTACTCGAACTTTTCGTAACTCAGGGGATTCCCTGACAAATTACCTGCAGATGGAATATTTCACGGACGATTTCCCCCCTCCCCAACCCAACCCAACCCTAATCCCAGCTCTTCATCTCAAGAACAATGATGAACCAACCCTTTTCCTGGCTGTTGCATTTAGCTGGAAATCTCTTCCAGTTCCCACCATTACTCCTCCACCAGCCCACACCTTGGGAGGTCTGTTGTCTTTGTGCTCTTCTCCAGAGATTACCAAAATACAGCTTTTCCAGGGAAGCAGGAAGGAAGGGGAAGGAGGAAGAGGGCCCAATTCTTCATAGTAATGTACTGGTCTCTTTAACACTCAACTCCAGGGGAGCTGGAATCCAGTAGGGTACACTGGCCCAACCATGGAACACAATCACATAGATGTTGAAAGTTTACCCAAAGTGCATACAGGTCATAAAAACCTCCACTCAGTATGAATCATGTCTTATTGACCTAACCCTAAATTCAGCTCACTTGCATGTAATTTTAGTTTTAAAGTTTAATTTGAAAATTAAACACTTGCCCTCCCTTCTTCCCCCCTGCCTCCCCAGTCTTCTTCCTTTATTCCCCTTCCAGTCAAGGTTCCCTAGTAGAGTTGACTGTACTATAGGTAAGATCTTTTTTCACGTAGCAGATGAGGGGTGGGGGAGACAAGGAGAAACCTTCCCTGATTTTTTTACTTGCAATTTTGCATTAAATTTGTTACTGGGTATAACCTCTTGCCTTTTTAAAAAAAAAAACACAACAGCAACAGAAACCCCAAAACGTTGTTTATACCAATTTCATGCTAATGGCTATTAAAGAGCTAGAGCTGATGGGACATCAGACCACACCAAGTAACATTTTGAGGCTTCTTTTTCCCCTATTTGCCCTTTTCCTTCACGTGCCATCCAGTGAGAATACCTGTGACCTCAGTCTCATAAATGTATGCTGAGGGGCAGGAGCAAAGCAAAGTCCCTCTAAATGAAAGTGAAGCAGTAGATCTGTAGTTGTGGAACAATATTAACCGTTGACAACGACAAAGCACCCTTATTTCAGCCCTGCTCCACATTCCTTGCTGTGTGTATATATATATACTACTTTGTCCTTCCTATGTGAAAGATCCAGTGTTGGAATTCTTTGGTGTAAATAAACGTTTGGTTTTATTTATCAAGGTTAGATTTAAGTCCCTGTGTAAAGATCTTGCTGGATGGGTGTGTCACTTTACACTGAAGGGGCCTGCAGCCAGCCCTTTATGGATTGGGGGAAGCAACCTCTTCTATTCTCTCACCCACTCTGAATGATCCTGGGCAGTGCATAGAAGCCTTCTAGAAACATCAAGCCAAAACGTTGGGGAATAAGGATCCTTTGCCATAAAACTCCTTTTGTGTCTCAGCCATGCCAGGATTTGGGATGGGAAAAGGATGTGTGGTGTGTGTGTATGAGTGTGTGTGTATGTGTGTGTGTGTACACTCTCTACTGTAACCTAGCCACCAAACTTTATTGGGTGCACCATTGGAGAAGCCTAGTTTTTTAAGCACAATGACAAAGCATCAGCTCTGGATTTTCTCCCCTTATCGCATTGCAGTAGCTGCTTTTTTCAGGGTCAGGAATTCTTTGTCAATCCCTCCTGTAGCCCTAAAGTCTATTTTCCCTGAACTTCACTGGTTCCACAAGCCTCTCACTTGAGTGTCGTATGTAAGCAGTTGCTTGGATTGTTCTATTTAATAAACTTGTCTAACTTTATAACCCATTTTTGCTTCAGTGAATGTACTGAGGTATAGTAGTGGTAGTAAGTAGTGAGTACTGGAACTTGGAGGAGCAATAAGGCTTAAAAGGAGAAAATCGTGGCCTCCTCTTTATCTCACTATATGAAGCCAAGGGAGAGCTGAAGGGGAGAAATTCTTAATGCACATCAGTGTACTTTTATTCCCCATGACCACTTGGAGTAAATATTTATTATACTTTTACCTATTTAGGCCCTAAAATGATGTGAAAGCTACCATGTTGACTTTGTGCAGGAACAGATGGCACCAACCACTGTGCCAGGGATGCAACTCATGATCAGGTTTTGCACTGAATTGTGATTTAAACAGGACTGTAAGGAACTCTTCTCTTTTTCAAAAGGGGAGGGAGAGTTGTCAATATTCATTTCCTCCTAGTGCAGAAAATGTAGTTGTAGCTGAGGTTGATGAAGGCAGCTACAAACAGCTGGAGGTTCTAACACCCATCAGCCTTACAAGGAATTGAAACAAGTCTGGAAGGAATGCCACCCATGGGCTTTTTTTACAAAAATAAATAAGCAAAAAAAATGCTACTTTAGAGCCACTGCACATGCATGAATCTGGAAAGAGGAAAGAGAGTTTAACACAAGAGGCTGGGGTGGGTGGGTGGGCAGGTGGGCAAGGGTTTGCAGAGTAACAACTTCTGTGTGTAAATTACCTCATCTGTACACCTTGTATTGGAGCACATTTCTCAGCACTCCCTGCGTCTCTGCGTTGCATTTGATAGCAGGAAATTGGATGCCAATATGTGAAAGTTTTGTTGGCAATTACTTCTAAAGGTTTTTTAAAAGCATATTTTTTTAACCTTGTTTGAAGTGCGCACCCTCACCCCCTTTTTTAGTTAAGTCAGAAAAAAAAAATTTCTTGGTTGTAATTGTATTGTAATTGATCTAACTAAAAACCTAACTGTGCTGGGAAGAAGTTGTGCCATGGAGGTCTTTAATTTTTTTTTTTTAATAAAAACATTTAAACAACGAAATGTCCCCGGAGCCTGAGTAAATAAATACACTTTTCTCTATCCGACTTTGAATGCAGAAGTGCACTGGATTTGAGAAGGTAATGTTTTGGGTAACCATACTAGACTGAGAATGCAGAGAAACTGGGTTCTAGTCCCAGCTCTGCTACTGAAACCTTGGGCTAACATCACTTTTCCCTTCCGGGCCTCAATTTCTTCTAATGTGAAACCAAGGAACAAGAGATTTCTTTAAGATTCCCTCCAACTGACATGTTTAATTGTTCCTTATGACTGTCAATCTAAGATTCTAATAAGTTTTGTCCAATGGTGAAGGAAAGGAATTAAGTTTATATTGATGGAACCTGGGATAGGAGCTATGAGGCTGTGGGATACTGGTTTCCATATTTGCATTACCTAATCTTTGAACTGCTCCCTGGAATTTACACGTGCTGTTGGATCAGTGCTTAAATGGGAAATTTTAAGAGAGATTGTTAGCCTAAAAAAAGGCTTAAGGTTACAGTAAGTGATCTAGGTCCCCCGTCCTATTTGAATTAAGCATTCAAGGCTTTGAATACTTCTTTTGCATACTTATTAGTCCTAAAAATATTGTGGTATTTGCTGTTTATGAGTGACTCCATTAGAAGCTTAGCATTAAGCTATGAGCATAACAGGTGCTCAAAAAAAGATTCAGAATTTATCTGGTCCCTTGATATTTTGGAAAAATGCACTAGATGGCTCAAGACCTGACTTGTTCACTGTGTGACATGGGAAAGGTCACTTCGCCTATGGATTATCAGCCTCTATAAAAATGAGAAGTGGACTAGCTATATAAGGTTTCCACCTCTAACGTTTTTTTGGATTCCATTAATAAAACTGGCTCCTCACTTTTACAATGCAGTGCTGGAACATACCTATGGGAACACGGTGTTACTGATAGAAACCCGCTTTTGGTTAAATGCATTTTAGTCCATTTCAAGTTACTAGAGAGGGGGAAAGTGGTGAGTGCTTTTAAAATCACTTGCAGAAACTTTATTTTTTTTCCAGGTACTTAACATATACCTTTATTTGATCTTGGTCATTCAATTAAAGCATTTCTTAAAGCACCAGTTGTATGCAAAATGCTGCTAAGTTTTGGGGAAAAGTAAAAGTGGTTCCTGCCTTCGTGGAACTCTTAAGAGGATTAAGCCAACATATTTCAAAATCATTAGAGCAGAATTATTCAAAGTGGCACATGAAGCCTGAAGGTAAAGTTGTTGGGTTTCATTTTTTTTTTTAAACCAGTAAGGAGTGAAGACCTCCTTTAAAGAATAAATAGGAATTCGGCAGGTGAAGATTAAATAGGCATGAGGAACTGTAAGGGGAGGCAAGAAGGCTAAAACAGAGATTTTCCTGTGTGGCAGGAATGTAGAGGTCATTGAGGGGAATAATATTTCTTTTCAGAAATGTTCAGGAAAGAGTAGTGTGAGATCTTGATGGTCTTGGTCCTATCTAAATTCAAGGATTACGCTGACATTCTTAAGTTTCTTCAAAAGTCTTCCTGAGCTCTTTTTAAGAGCAGTGACCTTGTCTTATCTCTGAATGCCCTTCAAGATCTAGCACAACAGTGTAGGTGCCATTAACATCCCTTCTAATTCTGATCTGTTACTAGAGTCAACCCAGCTCTGCTAGATAATAAGCTCTTGTATTTCTCCAACTAGAAGCACAATACTTTAAGCAGCCCTTTAAATATGTTAATTCAACAAACATGAGGGGCTTTCTATGTACAGGTCACTATGCTAGGTGCTAGGGATACAAAAGCATCAATGAAAAAATCCCTGCTATCAAGATTACATTTTATCTGGGGGGAAAACACGTACACAAATAACAGTACATGAAAAACTGAGGAGATGGTATTAACAGCTAAAGAGGATCTGGGAAGACTTGTAAGAATGGAAGGATCTTGAGAAGGGGAGATGAACCAGCGCGTTATAAGCGTGGAGTAGGCTGGAGGTGTGAAGTGGCAAGTTTAGGAAAGAGCTAGTAATCCAGTTTGTCAGGAACAGAATTCTTAGAGGGGAGATGGAAAGGTTGAGGGATCCAGATTGTCAGGTTAAGGAGTTTGTGTTATATCTTATGACCAAGAAGTCACTTTTTTTTTTTAAGCAGGGGCGTGATGTGGTCACCACGCTGCTTTAGGAAGACTATTTTTGGCATCAGTATAGAGGATGGATAGTAGGGAATGTTCTAGATCTTGGGCAAGTCCCTTTCTGCACCTGTTCCCTTGACTGATGGAATCCTTATCGGGATTGCGGTAAGGATCAAATATACCAGAGTCACGCCGGGTTGCTGTTATTCCTATGTTAAAGAAGCCAGAGCTGCTGAGTTTGGACTTTGGCTGCATGCCACTCTGTAGTCATTTATTTTCTCCTGTCATTCACTTTGAATAAATGCATATCAAATGTACTTCTCTGAAGTTTGTTATACAGAATCCTATAGTTAAAACCTTAAGGTTTCTTTCATTTTTTAAATTAAAAGTTGGCTTTTAAATGCAGATCTAATGTTGTGTAGGCGTGAAATATTTACCCGCATCTTACAGAAGAAGAAAACTGGGGCCTAGGAAGCTAGATTAGTATGATGGGATCTGTAAAGATTGAAAGAATAAATATAGAAATCTAAATATGCCAGAACAGTCTTGATTATGGTTATTCTAAAATGGTGTAATAGCCATGATTTGTGGTTAATTTGGGCATTTTTGTTTGTTTTCAATCTTGCTCTCAATCAGCACCTAACAAAACTTTGCACATATAATAAGCACTTAACAAATGCTTGTTAAATTCAATTAAAATCAAATTTCACATTGTCTTCTTTGTTACCAGTTGTGGTTAGAATTATAATCAGCTCCCTGAGCATCTCTTGAAAAATGTAGTGTTACTGCAACAAGTAACCAGTGGAAAGAGCCCTGGACTGAGCATCTGGAGACCTGGGTCATTTTAGTTCTAGCTCTGCTATCAGCTTTCTGTAAACATCAGGCAGGCCTTTGCTCTCTCTGATCATATTTTTCCATGAAGGGGTCAGATTAGATGTTCTCTAGCATCTCTCCCAGGTCAAAATTTCTATGTCATACATTCCCATCCAGCTCTGTTTTATGTTATTTAAACTCTTCCAGTTACAACATGCTACAGTACAATTCTAACCACATTTTCACCAACCTCATACTTGCACAACTGCTCCCTTTTTTGTTCAGTGATTCTAATGGGTAGCCTTTAACAGCAGAGTCTAAGCAGAAGTCCCTCTAGCAATAAATATGCCCAAGCTACTTGTAAATCCCAGTTAGGCTGTCCCATTGAAACTTGAAAGAACTCCCAAACAATTTTTACCGTGATTGTAGGAACTGACTACTTCCCACGTTGAATGCTGGATCCAACCCTACAAAACTCAGTGTATCCTCACTTTCTAGTTTCGATAGTTGAGTAAGTATCCCATGAGGGCAGCTAGTTGTTGAAGTGGATAGAGTGCTGGGCCTAGAGTCAGGAAGACTCATCTGAGTTCAAATTCGGCCTCAGACACTTGTTAGCTGGGTGACCCTATACAAGTCACTTAACCCTGTTTGCCTCAGTTTCCTCATCTGTAAAATGAGCTAGAGAAAGAAATAGCAAACCAATCCAGTGTCTTTGCCAAGAACATCCCAATGAGTCATGAAGAGTTGGACGTGACTGAAAAACAACTAAACAACAAAGTGTCCTGTGAGGCAGCTAGGCGGTTCAGTAGGCAGAGCACTGAGCCTGGAGTTAGGAAGAGCTGAGTTCCAATCCAGCCTCAGATACTTACTAGCTGTGTGACCCTTCAGTGCTGTTTGCCTTAATCCACCGGAGAAGGACATTACAAACCACGCCAGTATCTCTGCCAAGAAAACCCCACAAGGGGTCACAAAGTGTTCGATACAATTAAATGACTAAGCAAGTGTTCCTGGGTTTCCTGCCTACCAACCTAGCTCCCTTTTCATTTGAATTCAGTTATTTAAAATATTTGCCCAAACATATTCAAGTTCTTTCTAGATCTGTCTGATCAGCCAGTTGGGAGTTATTTCCTATTAGGAGGAAATAACACTACTGATACTAACTCAAATTGTTGTTGGGCTTTAATGCTTACAAAACACTTGCTTCATCATAATACTCAAATTTGTATAGTGCTTTCAGGTTTGCAAAAAAGTTCTTTCCCCATAAAATCCCTATAAATTAGTAGTATCGTTATCATCCCCATTTTATAGATGAGAAAACTGAGGTTGAGAGATTAAAGTGATTTGGCCAGGGTTACCCAGCCTGTAAGTCTGAGAGCCAGAATTCAAAGCTGGGTCTCTCCTGGCTGTGGGTCTTACCACTACACCACACTGTTTCTCCAATGTGACCAAATAATAAATACTATGTTACATGTGTATGGGGCTTTGCAACTTATGGATCACTTCACAAATGTTAACTTGTCTGACGTTCTCAAAAGTCCTGAGAGGTCAAACAGGTGTTCATCTTACAGACAGGTGAGACCCAGAGAGGGGAAGGAAGCCAGCAACTTGTAAGTGGTAGAACTGGGACCAGAATGAAGACTGGAAGGGACCCTAGAGATTATATCATTGTAACAGAGTGCTTGTGTGGAGAGACAGACAGAAGCTTGTCTTGGAGTCTTGGAAGGGACCTTGGAAGTCACCCAGATTTGTGGGTCCTCTTTTTTACAGAAAAGGACGTTGAGTATAAGAAAGGTTAAAAGATTTGCCCAAGGTCCCACAGTTGGTAAATAGTAGAGGTGGAGCCCTGGTGTTGAAACTTGAAATTCATTGCTCTTTCTATTGTACCACACAAGACATCTTCCCCAGAGAGAATTAGTAGAAGAGAGAGGTAACTCTGATTTCATGGAGTGCTTTCCTGAGGGGATTTGGTATTTCTGAAATTGTTCCACTGTTGCATCACCTTCCTCTGACACAGTTTTTATGATTCCTCTTTAAAAATAAAAGAGACTTGGTGTGCTGTTTTCTGATCCAGTCTTGCAAATCATGGTTGCTTTGTGTAATATGTGGGCTGTCATGAATAGTGTGGCAAAAGGGGACCAAACTTTGTTGCATTGAAACATGTCTTAGAACAGAAATGAGGTAAAAGGGAACAAGCACTGTTATGATAAACAGAAAACCTGGGTTCTGTCTAGTCTCTGCTCCGCAACTTCATAGCTCTGTGACCTTGGTAAATACCCTCCTCTCTCAGCCTCAGTTTCTCCATTTTACAAATGGAGGTACCTTCACTAACTACCTCATAGGGGTGTGATGAGGACCAAATTCAATGGTGTAAGTCAAGCTCTTTGCAATCTATAAAGCATTAGAGGAATGGGAGCTGTCCTCTGTAGCTAGCTATTTATGTTATCACTTGAGATTTGCATTATTAGAAATCCAGAGACCAAGGTTCAAGTCCTGACTGACACTAACTCAAGGTGGGCCAGTGATTTAATGAGTCAGTGACAGAACAGGGACTACAATTTGAAATTCTTCTATTTCCTAATTCAAGGCTCTTTCCGCAGCATCTTCTAATCTCCCTTCTCTGAATATACTGCAAAAGGACCACTGGGGTTCATTAACTCCAGGGTTTTATTATACATTTTGATTTGACTCAGTTTGGACCAGTCAGCCTTTTTTTTTTTATTGGGATCTTTGTGTCTTTTCACACAGCACCCCCACCTGGCAGATTTATAGCACCTTTCTGACGGACTTACTGGCACTATGGTTATCTTGATGCCTGTGATGGAACCTGTAACTTCAAAGGAAGTTCCAGAAGATCCAAAGGAAGTTTCCTACCCACATGGATAGGACGGTACTATTTTAAAACCAGGACTTAATCTTTTTGTTCACACTAAAGCACTTGACTTCCAGAATCAAAGAACATAAAAATCAGATTAAGCCTAGCTTTAGAACACAGACTGTCAGAGCTGGAACATAGAACATTAGAACTGGAAAAGAAATTAAAATAGAATATTAGAATGTAGAATCATATGGTTTTGGGTTCCAAATCTGGTATTCTTTCCACTGGATTATGTTATCTCCCCTCAAGAAAGGGTTGGTACTATCTCTCAACTCTTTCTAGAAATGGATTTTTATTATACTATATCATCACTGTTTTCTTCCCTGGTCAAAACTAATCTGAACTCCAATCTGTCCAGCTCTGGGAGTCATATTTTATGATATATTGATTTCCCTGAGGTACAGAGAATAGCAGTGAACATGGTGAGACGGCAATGCCACACAAGGATGGGTTGACAGAAATGGAAATATTTTGTTTTGGATAATCGCACGTACATAACCTATTTCAAATTGTTTACCATCTCAGAGAGAGAGGGGAGTGGAAGGAAGGAGGGAGAGGACTTGGAACTCACAATTTAAAAACAAATGTTAAAAAGGTTTTTTATATGTACTTGGGGAAAATAAAATATTGATAAAAAAAGAAATGGGAATATTTAACTAAGAAATTACTTAAGAGGGGGCATAACATGAAAGACTGTCATGTGGGAAGGAGATTAGTTTAGTTTGACACTATGACAAAATTAAAAGTAATGGGGTTGGATGCAGAGAGAATTTGTTTGAAATAAGGAGAAACTTGACTAACAACGAGAACTGTAGCACAATGGAATGGATTGAACCCATAAGGAATAAACTCCTCATCACTGTAATTGTCCAAGTAGAGAATTTGGATGAACTGTCAGGGAGGAATAGAAGGGATTCCTGTGTGTGGTAGGAAGTAGGATCAGGAGGCCTAAGAGGTTTCTTCCAGTCTAAGATTCTATCATTAGATGCCTAATGCCCCCTCTCCAGCTTCAACCCTTGCTTTTTTCTTGCGGTCCTGGCCAGGGCTAGCAATAGCTGGCCAGAACTTACCTAACAACCCGTCTGCCCTGAACTATGTGCATTTGCAAGGCTGGGGTGGGGGTGGGGGGGGAGGTGGAGAGATCCTCTAATAAAGCCCCTTCTTTTGCATGTACAGCTTTCTGTTGAACCAAAGAAGGATTTGGTCCAGACAGAAGAGAGTAGGAAATTCCTGGATGAAATTCCCCTAGTTGGCTTTGCAGCTGACATTACTGAGCATGCCTAGTTCATCGCTAGGCTCAGAGATTGGGGAGATGGAGGACGTGCTGTGTGATCTTGAAGGGATTGGATTAGAGGATATGATCATGGAAAGATCCTCAGAAGTAAAATTGAGGCCCCGAGAGGAAATCACTTTCCCAGAGTAACACAAGTTGCAGATATTGTATCTAAGGTCTCTCCCAATTCTGAGGCTCTGACTCAGTTTCCAAATGAGGAGATTCCAGAGTGAAGTGGGTGATCCAAGGCCATTGGGAAGCAGTCTGACACAGTAGAGAGTACTTCCCTGCGACTGAGGAGATCTGGATTCTAGTCCTCAACTCTGCCCACTAACACAACCTTGCCTAAGTTTCTGCCCCTCTCTGGACCTGTTTCCTTATTCCCCACCCCTACGCCCACCTGTACAAGGAAGAGGTGGACGGGTTAGGTAAATTTTCAAATTGACTAAGTAAGAACAGACCTAAAGAGACTCCTCACTTCATAAGGGAGGAAACTGAGGCCCAAAGAGTGTGTACAAAGTCACACAACTAGTAAACAGCAGAGGCAGGACTCCTCCGTTCCCGGTCTAAGGCTTTAATATACCAGGTCACCTCCTGCCCTCAAAAAAGTACCCATTCAGAGGGGGACAGCCTGTGTTCCCAAAGCTTTGTGATGTGATGGAAGGAGTTCTGGGGTAGGGGCCAGGAAACAAAATGTCTCGTTGCCTCTCTGGGCCTCAGTTTTCACATCTGTGGAATGGAGTTATGAGTTTACCCTTCTAGCCCAGCCCCTACCCTTTCTGACACTACTGGCCAGGATCGGTAACTCCTGGCTTGGTCTAGCCTAAAGCCTCCGCCTCCCTGCCGCGGTGCACCCTGGGTCAACCCGAGCCCTTCTCTGAGAGCTCGAGAGCCAGAGCGGTTGTCATGGCGACCCCCAGGGGGCGTGTGTTCCCTTCTTCCTTAACTTATCCCTCTCATTCATTATTTATTTGGTTAGCGCCGGCGCAGTCACGTGGTCGGGGGCGGAGCCGGTCGACGTGCAGGCGGCGCGAGGTCACGGTGACGTAGCGGGGGCGGTGCTCGCCGAGGGGCGGACGGGCCGAGGCGAGCGGCAGAGGCTGCGCCGTAGCCGCCGCCGACGCCGCCGCCACCATTCCTCCGGCCCTGGCACCGCCACGGGCGCGGGGAGGAGCCGGGGCCCCGGGGCATGGCTCTCCCGAGGGCTTGGGATGATGGACTCTCTGCCTCCTCGCCTCGCAGCGGGGGCGAGAGAGCAGGTACCGGGGGCCGGGGCCTGAGGCCTGAGGGGGGCGGGACGAAAGGGGCCGGGCTGCTCCAGCTGCTTGCGGCCGCCGCCCGGGAGGGCAGAGGATGGGGCCGGGAGGGAAAGGAGGCCTTGGGGGAGCAAGCGGGCCCGAGGACGAGGAGGAGGGAGGGGGCGTCGGGGGAGGAGCGATGCTGCCGCTGAGAATGTCTGCTAGGCGGGAAGGGGGGTGCTGATGATGGCGTGAGGGGTCCCGGGGAGACAAGGCGGTTGTCGCTGCCGCAGCTGCAACAAAACTGGGAGCCATGGGGTCGGGGACGAAGATGCAGAAAGGGAGGGAGAGTGCTGCTGTTCCCGAGGGTGTCCGGTTATGAGGGGGACCTAATGATGGGAAAGGTGGGGAGAGTGCTCATGGCATGGGGGGCGGCTCCTGGGGAGAGGACGGTGATACTGCTGCTGCTGGATGGGGAGAGAGAATGGTGCTAAAGCTTTTGTTGGGGGGGGGGGCTGGGGAAGGGTCTTGGTGGTTCTGGTGCTGATGACTCCAGGGGAAGGGGTTCTGAGGAGAGGGGTGGTGGTGCTGATGTCAGGAGGCGGGGAGCAAAATAGCGTCCAAAATGGGGTACAGGGATAGGGCTTTGAGATAAGAGTGGTAGTGGTTGTGGGTGATGGTGGTTATAGTGGTGTTAGAAAGGCAAGGACTTAAGTGAATTGAAAAGAATTGAGAGATGAAAGGGGTGGATTTGGTTATGTGGTCATTAGGGCTTTCAGCTTCATATAGTGTTTTCCTCACAACAGTCCTGAAAGTATTATTATCTCCGTTTTACAGGTGAGGAAATAGAGGCTAAATTACTTGCCTAGAATCCTTCACTGTTGAGTCTAAGAATTGAGTCTCTCTGGACACAATGTCTTATCTTCTTTTCACCATATTGCTTCTTAAGGAAAGAGGCCCAAGTTCCATGGGAAAGGAATATTTAGTCAGTCAAGAAGGAAGAAGCATTTATTAAACACTTACTTGGTGGCACATGAGCTAAGCGATGAGGAGACAAAGAACTATGGTAGTCTCCACCATCCCCATCTAAGGAGCTCACATTCTAATATTCTAAGTAACTATTTACAAGATAATATAAAAGGTAAATAGGAGGTGCCTTGGAGAGGCAGGTGCTAGTATTGAGGGGGGCCTGGAAATACTTCTTTTGGAAGAGGTGGAGTTTGAGTTGAGACTTCAGGGAAGCCAGGAAATGGAGATGAAGGAGAACATCCTAGACATGGGGTGCAGCCAGGAAAAAATGCATGTAGTCAGAAGAAAGAGGAATTGGCAACTGATTGGACTTGAAGGGGAAAGAGAGTGAGGGTAAATTTCAAGCCTGGGTGATAGGAGGATGGTGGTGCCCTCAACTGTAATAGGTAAGTTTTTGTTGTTGTTGTTTTGCTTTTTTTGGTAAGGCAGTCTGGGTTAAGTGACTTGGCCAGGGTCACACAGCTAGTAAGTGTCATGTGTCTGAGACTGGATTTGAACTCTTGCCCTCCTGACTTCACGGCCAGAGCTCTATCCACTGCACCACCTAGCTGCCCCTATAATAGGTAAGTTTGATGGGCAACTGGGAAGAACTGGGAAAGTGCTCCTGAAGAAGGTGGGATTTGAGCAGAATATTGAGAGCCAGGAAAACTGAGATAAAAATGTATGAAGAGAGAGGGAGAGCGAGCATCTAGGCATGGGAGACAGCCAATGTGGTCTCGGAGATGGGAAGTGGAATGCTGTGTTTGAGGAACAGTAAGTAAGCCAGTATAGCACTGGTTTCGAGAATTTCGCTAGGGTAATAAGGCTTTCAGGAATAAGGGGTCTGAGATTAGAGCAGTCATTCAGGAGGGCAGCTGGGCCCTGGGCACTTTTGCGTTGAGAATGGTAACGTGAAGAGGGGGTAGAATTAGTTCCAAAACTTTCTAGAGGTTAGTTCAGGGCCACATGTGGTCTGAAGGCTGCAGATTCTTCACCCCTGGCTTAGTCCGTTATCTAAAGCTAACATCCTCTTCCTTCCTACCAGACTGCCAGGCCAATCCACAAATTCCTGTTTATTTTATTTTAACCTCTGCATAATTCCAGGGGGAATTAATAGTTATAGGAATAGACGGTAATTTAGTTTACCTACTTTCTTAGGACCCTGAGACACATTCTTCTTGGGTCCCCAATAGCAATGGTCTTTGTCCAAGATAGACAACATAACTAACCTGCCTACATGTTGCTATGCTCCCTGCATAATAACTACTTTATTGCCCTGATCATTGTCGGTTCTCTTTCCCTCTTTTTTTCCCCACAGTGTGATAGCTCAGGAGTAACTCTTAACAATTGTGAAATGACTTTCTAGGCCCTTTCGCATCATAACTTTTTGCTTTGTCTTGTGACTTCCATTCTTGCGATACAATTGGCTCTTTCCCAAATTGTATCATGCCTCTTTTTTTCTTTTGCAATCTTGGTCTCCAGGATGCCAGATGTATGTCCTGTACACAGAATACTATACTTAACCCTGCCTCCTTTTATGATGCCACTTTGAATAAATGAGAAGAATTTAGGGATGAAAGGTTTTTGTCAAGGATGGGCTCGCTTCTGAGAGTTAATGGAAATGCTGTAAATAGGATTAATTCAATCAATGAACATTCCCCAAGCACCCACAATTCTAGGTAGGTGCTAGGGGAGATTAAAAGTTGAGATGAGGTATAGCCTGTGACTACTGTCCAAGGGGAGATAAGCCACAAAAACAGGTTACTAATATACATTATTGTAGAAAGACATTAGAGAGATGCAAAACACAATGCCTTTAAGAGGTCCATTCAGGACAAGCTGTTAGGTCAGTTCAAGTCAACAAGCCTTTATTAAACATATACTTAATTTATACCAGGTACAGTGCTGAACAGTGGGGATACAAAGAAAGGCAAAAGACAGCTCTTGCTCTCAGAGAGTTCAGTCTGATGGGGGAGATAACATGAAAACAACTATGTACAAATGAGATGTACAAGAAAAACAGAGCACAGGCGCTAGCATCAAGGGGTATTGGGAAAGGCTTTCTATACTTCCTATACAGAACTTGGAATTTTAGCTGGGTCTTGAGGAAAGCCAGGAGAGAGAGAGAGAGAGAGGGAGGGAGGAGGAGGGAAAGAATTCCAAACATGCAGGCCAGCCAGTGAAAATGCTCAGTCAGGAGATAATGATTTCTTCTTCTAAGATCAGTAAGGAGGCCCATGTCACTGGATCAGAGAGCACTTGGAGAGGAGGGAGGGTAGTAAGTGAGTTGTAAGGAAACTGAAAAGATTTTAAAGGACTTTGCCAAACAAAGGATTTTATATTTGATCCTGGAGGTGATAGGGATTCCCCTGGAATTTATTAAGTGGAGCTTTGTGACAGACCTGCCCTTTAGAAATTGAGGAAGATCGAGGCAGCTAGATGGCACAGTGGATAGAGCACCAGCCCTGGATTCAGGAAGACCTGAGTTCAAATCTGGTCTCAGACACTTGACACTTAATAGCTGTGTGACCCTGGGCAAGTCACTTCACCCCATTGCCTTGCCAAAAAAAAAAAAGGAAAGAAAGAAATTTAGGAAGATCAGTTTCACAGCTGAATAGACCACAGTCGGAAGAGAATCTTGAGTTGGAGAGACCAACCAGCAGGCTTTTGTAGTAATCTAGTCATGAGTTGATGAGGGCCTGTAGGAGGGTTGTGGTAGTATCAGAGGACAAAAGGGAGAGTATTCAAGAGATGTTACAGATGTAAAATCGACAGGACTTGGCAACGTATTGGATATGGAAGGTAGTGGTGAGAGAGTGAAGAGTCAAGGATGATACCTAGTTTGTGCGTCTTGATGATTGGGAGGATGATGGTGACCTCAACATTAATAGGGAAGTTAGAGAAGAGGGCTTGGGAGGGAAAGATGAGGAGTTAAGTTTTGGATCTGTTAAATTGGAACTTGTCTTTAGGACGTCCAATTTGAGATGTCCAATAGGCAATTGGAACTGGTAGTCTGGAGGTTAGGAGAGAGACTGGAGCTGTATAAATAGGCCTGAGAATCACCTGCATGAAGTTGATAATCAAATCTAAGAGAGATGGTGAGTTTACCAAGTGAAATAGTATAGAGGGAAAAGAGAGGAGAGAAGAAGATAGAGCTTCAGGGGGTACCCCCTTTTAGCAGGTGTGACCTGCATAAAGATCTAGCAAAGGAGACTGAGGAAGAAGGGTCAAACAAGTAGGAGGAGGACCAGAATATTGTCACAGAAATCTAGAGCAGAGTAAGTAGGAAGAAAAGGGTGATTGAGTGTAGCAAAGGCTATGGAAGGGTCAAGAAGGATGAGGCCATCAGAAAAGACCATTAGATTTGTTAATTTAGAGAGCAGTTGGTAACTTTGGAAAGAGTCATTTTAGCTGAGTGATGAGGTCAGATGCCAGATTGTGGAGAATTATGAGAGTGAGAGGAAAAGAAGTGGAGGCATCAGTTGTAGATGTCCGTCTCAAAGGGTTTAGCCACGAAATGGAAGAAAGCTATGGGACAGTAGCTAGGGGGAGATGGATGGATTGAGTGAGATTTTTTTTGAGGTTAGAGGAAAAATGGAGATGTTTATAGACATTAGGGAAGTAGCCAGTAGATAGGAAGAGATTGAAGATAAGTGAAAGAATAAGGATGATAGAGGGGACAATCTTCTGGAGAAGATAGGATGGAATGGGATCACTTGGGCATGTAGAGGGGGTTAGTCTTGGCAAAGAGAAGGGCCAGCTCTTCACATGAGACAAGGGTGAAGGACATAGTGGCAGAAGGCACCTGGATGATGTGAGATGAGGAAGAGGGAAGGGAGGGAGAGCTCTTGGCACTGGTCTTAGTTATGAAGTAAGGTTCTTAGCTGAGAGCAGAAAGATTTATAAGAGGTTTGAGGAGGGATGAAAAGGTTTGAAAGGCTGCTGTGGTGAGTGGGAAAATGAGTGAATTAGGGAGAACTGCCTTTCTACAGTGAAGGGTCAGTTGAGATTGTTTAAGAAATTTCCAGTGAACTGGCTCAGCACAGTTTTGTGATTTTTCTCCATCGTCCTTCAGAAACACGACTCTTAGTGAAGGACGAAGTGTTTAATGAAAGTAATGCAAGACTGAAACTTTGCAAGGTAAGATAAGTGAGGGGGGAAAGGGACTCTAGAGAAGACAACAGCATAGAATTGAACAGGTTCACCCAGGGGGGTCAAGATAGGGAAGGGAGGAGAATGTAACCACTGAAGGGGTGATGGCCTGGGAAAGAACTGAAGGTGGAAGGATTGGAAGTCATGGTGACCAGGGCATAGGGGCAGGTGAAATTATAACTTACAAGGGAATGTCACAGTTGATGAACATGGAAGTGGAGATTTTATGGTGGATGTGGTGTTTGAATTGGGCTTTCAGAAGTGAGTAGAAATGCAATAAGCATAGAAGAGGAGAGAGGGCATTCCAGGCATGAGCAAAGGCAAGCAAGTGAGGGAGGAAGCAAACAGGATGTTTTCTAGGATTAGGAAGAGACTATGTGGACTGGTGCTTGGAATATACTGGTGCCAGGTTGTGGAAGGCTTTGAATGTCAGGCAAAGGAATTTGAACTTTACTTGGTGGGCAATAGGGAGGTACTTTGAACAGAGCAGTGACATGACCAGGTCTGTGTATAAGATAGACAGACCGTTGTAGCAACCAAATGAAAAAAAAAAGCCTATTAAAGAAAGCATTGAAAATAATATATTTCATTGATGAAAAGAGTTTTAAATTTGTTCCTTTTTTTCCCCTCAGGTAGTTTTAATGAGGGCCTACTAATTTAGGTTTGAGTTTGGGAAAAATGACTAATACCCCAAAAAATTATTTTTGGGGGGAGTGTTATGTTTGTTTTATTAGAGCCCAACTCAGGATATCTAAAAATCCTATTTTCTTCTCCCACTGTCTTATCATAGAGAAATGGGGTCCTACCATAAATCTGACATAATATATAACATAAATGTTAGTGTCCCTGAAACTTGTTTACAAAATGAACATCATTTGAAGAAGAGGATTTTTTCCTAGATCTTCCCCACTTCATTGTTTTTGTTAGGAACGATGTTGACTATAGTGGCTTGAGCTTAATTTCTGAGTAAAGAATGTAAGATTTTTTTATAATGTATAATGTAGGCATATTCCCCAAAATCGCAATGGAATTTTGTGCCCTTGCATAAGAACTCATCCATTTGTTAACATTAGGACATATAAGTGTCTAGAAATAGACTTTAAGGGCAAAAAACAAAGATGATTTTAGGTCAGCTGATAATTTAGTGACTTGGAAAAAACTTGATCTCTGCCAGAGGGAAAGGTAACTGAGTGAGCATTGTTAGTCATTGTTTTCTTTCCCAATATATTCTGCTGTCTCATCCAGGTGGTTCTAGAAACACCTGTTGTTTGGTGGAGATAGAACTCTAGATTGTTTTTTATCCAAAGTTGGGAGTGGCTCAATGCGGTGATTGGAAAGCAGGTACCCTCATCCCAGGAATATTAAGAACCACTGTGATATTGGCACAATATGAATAATCATTTTAATAGAGAATGGACAAGCATAGTACATATAGAATTCCCTTTTCCTGAGAATTACCGAAAGATTTGTTCATAACCAGATTGTTGTGGTATCTTTTGCTAATTCAGTCACCCTACTAATCCGTTATTTTTTATGCTAATGAACACCACCATGTAGCTTTTGGTTACACATTTCTATTATCATTGGGACCAAAAAAAAAAAAAAAAGGCAGCCTGGGAGCCTGAAATTACATGTTTACAATCTCCAGGTGAATTGTAGGCTTTTATCCTAAACCTAAGTTATAAAAAATTCTGAAGTTCAAAATCATGTGTTACAACTTAAAGGCTACCTGCAGAATTTATTTTAATATTAAATTGTTGGAAGCCAAAGCATTTAATTTTCTCCTGTGCATCTAAAGAATATCCATCTTCTCATTTCTATTTTGAATTATGTATAATTAGTTATAATTATATTACAATTAAAACTTTTTCCCTAATTCTACAATATTATTTGTCATTTTTATATTTCCTCAGAAGTATATATATTTTTGAACATTTTTATTCCTGAAAGTGTTTTGTTCCCCTTCTTAAGGCAAGATCGTAGTTTGTGTGTCATGAACAGTAAGATATTTGTAGGGGAAAAGAGGAGTGCTCCCACAAAGTGAAGTCTTTCTCATCCACCCTGTGACATTTACTCCCTTTTAGTAGACTCTTTGCCAAACATTCAGTCATTTTCCTGTAAAGGAGGTAGTATTGGGACCAGAACTGCAAGCTACAAACAACATAAGCTGTTTAACTCCTGTCTGGAGAGTACCTAGTAATTTGAAATTTGTAAGCCAGAAAATGCTAGAACATTCACTTTAGGTTTGAGTTTGCATGTTACCAGCAGTGAGAAATGGAAGATGACCTCTTCATTTATCATTTGTATTTCTCTGCTAGACCAAGTTTCTTCCCAGGAAGGGGAAATATCTGACTAAATTAAGACTATTCCATTTTAATTGAAGGGGAAAGTAGCAAAAGAAAAAAAGAGAAGAGAAGAAGAAATAGCAATCTAATCATGTCATTCTCCTACTCAGCTTTCTGTAACTCCCTGTTACATACTGAGTCAAATAGTGTGGCATTTTAAACTTTAACAGCCTGGCTTCAACTTTCTTTTCCCGTCTTATTTCACAACACTGCCCTTCATGGATCCACTTCCCATCAAGCTCCACTGCTCACTGCTTTCTTAGGAAGTTCAGTAGATAGAATGCTAAGGAGTCAGAAAGAATCCTGCCTCAGATATTTAATGTCTGTGTGATCCTGGACAAGTCACTTCTGTTTCCTCCTTTGTAAAATGAAGATAATAATAACACTATACCTTATTGGGTCGTTGTAAGTATAAAACATAATAATATACGTAAAATACTTTGCAAACTTAAGGTACAATATACTTACTAGCTGCTATTATTTTCTGACCTCATTGTGCCATTTCCTACCTCCATGCCTTTGTGCTTGCTGTCCCCTCCATCCCTAAAATGGACTCTTCCATTTACACACAGCTGCCAATAATTTCTCTTAAGCATATCTCTGACCATGTTACTTCCCAGTAAACTTCAGTGGCACTGTTTCCTCTAGGATAGAATATAAGCTTTTCATTAGCTTTTAAAGTCCTTCACTACCTGGCCCCAGCCTACCTTCTTAGCTTCATTATACATAGTCCCTGTCAGCACTTGAAGATCCAGTCTAACTGGCCTTCTCTGTGTTCTCTGTATCTCTCACCTTTGGGTCTATGCCCTGGTCATCACCCATGCCTAGGCATACTTCTTCCTTCTCCCCTCAGCCTCAGACACTGCTGCTTTTCCTACAAGTATTAAATCTCAGGCACCTCCTCCTACAGGAAACCTTTTCTGATCCCCATATACTCACACACCTGTCTCCCTTGATAGAATGTAAAGTACTTGAAAGTAGAGATTGTTTCATTCTTTATATTTATACCCCCACTGACCCATCACAGGGTCTGGCACATAGTATGTTCTTCATAAATGCTTGTTGATTGATTGAGACTTTCCTAGTCTAGCTAGGTTTAGTCTAGGTTTAGTCTTCAAAGCATAAACAATCCATTGCTGGGTCTACATTGGAAGCTTTTTCAGTCTGGTAAAACTTGCCAGGACTTGTGGCTCATTGTTTTGGCCTTTGAGAACCCAGTATCGTCTCTGTGACATGATGAAGTGCATAGTAGGTGCTTCATAAATGTTTGTTGAGTTGAATAGCAGCATTTTAAAAAGATGGAACAAAAACAGAATCTAGAAAGAATCCAATTGGGAGCTATTTTTCTTCTTAGAACTGTAGAGTTGTTTGAAATTGTTAATATTCTGGCAGAATAGTTGCCCAAATTTGTGGAAATTCATGTGATTACAAGCAGTGTTCTTTTCCCCCAGATATGTGGCAACAGCTCTTCCCACCCCTTCTCCTAATCTAATATAGTGCTGCTATGTCACACTAACAAGGTGGAGGGAAATATAGTCGAACTGAGGGCAAATTTCCTTTCCTGTCTTTAGAAAAAGCTTAATATTAACGAAAGATTTCCAGCTAACGCCTCATGTTTTTCAAACAGTATTCAGTACCAGTTAGAAGCTGTTGTCGGTCAGTGTTGGTAGCTTTTCTGATTTGTGGGAAATGAAGAGCATTCTCTTTGAGTAAATAGAATATGTCATAGATTGTGTTAGTGTAGTTAATTTTGTCTTTGCTGTTGTATCATATCAAATAAGATATTGTATGTAAAGTGCTATGTAAATGGACAGTTGTTATTCCAAGGCTTTATCAATATGTAGGACATACTCTTTGTTTGACTTAGGCCTCTTTAGTATATGCTCTACAAGCAAGCCAGCCTAGGGAAAAACCTAATAGACATCTGAACTAGGAATGTGAATCACTTTTTAATCAAACATATGATTAGTCAGGTGCTGTGCTGACAGAAGGAAGTAGGGCATTGCTTTCAAGGCTATTAGGTTATCATGAAAAGTGGGACAAGGTAGAGAAGGGAGTCAACTGTTAGGTCATCTTTTTGCCTCTACTTTTGACATCATGACCCAATACCAAACCAGTGTGTGCTTTAGTTTATCATCTGCCAAAACTGGCACATAGTAAATAGGCAGCAGTCATGCTTTTATTCACATTCATGATATAGCAGCTTCATTACATGAGCACTGAACTATTGTTTAAGTACAAAGTGGAAGTTATAGAGCATAGAAACATTCTCTAGCTACAAATTCAAGGCCTTATTTCCCTATGTTAGTCACCCTGTCATAGCAGGTTCGCTTCAAATATTCATTGGTTTAGTTTAAACACTGCACGGTCCAACCAGACTGCTGACTTGTTTTTTGCTCATATGAATAGGATCATGGACCTAGAGCTAGAACTAACATCAGTAGTTATCTACTCTAGCACCCCGTATTTTACATATGAGGAAACTAAGGCCCAGGGAATGTTAATAACTTTCTTACAGTCACATGGAAATCAGAAGATACAGGTATCAGAGACAGGATTTAAACCCGGGTCCTCTGACTTTGGAGTCACCATTCTTTCAGTTATGTCATACTACTTTTGTTCATGTTCTTCCCCCATCTAAAACATCCTCTTTTCTTCTCCCTATTTTATAAGTAAAGGTATTCTCCTTATTCCTCAGATGCCATGTCTTCTGTGGAGCCTTCCCAGATCAATCTAGTCCATCGTAATCTTTCCCTCCTTTAAATATACCGTGCTTATTGTCTCTGCACCTCACTTATCAATTCATTTCTCCTAAATAAAGGAAGCCCCTTATCAGGACTGTAAAATGTAAGACATTATAAATGTAAATATAAAATGAGGACATTATACTCGATGGCCTGAAATACCATCCAGATTCATTGATTCATTGTACTGCTTTGTAACGTCTCTTGTTTTGTAGTTTTGTATTGTTCAGTGTTTACATCCCATCTGACACATGCTGGCTTTGTAATCATAGGCAAATTACCTAACCTCTCAGTGCCCAAGTCTCTCTAAGATTATAAGTTAAAGGGGAGTTGTTTGCCAGTTTAGTAGATTAGTAGATTTTCCACACTGGGAGTCCTACGCCAATGTGAATTTCAAACCAAATAATATTGTTAAACCAGACACCTTATGATAATAGAACCTGAGTCAGGTTTTGTCATAACTTTTGTGTACCCTCATGGAGTTTAGAAAATTGTATACATACGTTTTCTGAAAATTTCAACCCCCTGATATTCTGTCTAAAAGAGGCTTTGAGCTCTTACCGTAACACAGTCACTTATTAGAAAATATATATTATATATATGTATGTATATGGCTGCATATATACAAGTACATATCTGTGTATTGTGTATATGTGCACATACCAAGGAGAGTGGCATTTTCTGATCTTAACATACACATTTGTAAAAAATTATATTAAGTCCTTCATTACACAGATACACACACGCATGTGTGCACACACACACACACATATATGCATACACACCTGCTCTCCCCTCTATGCTGTACGTTAGATGGCCACCTATTTTTACTATTCCTGTCCCTCCTTTGCCCTAGCTCAGTTCAGAAATACTTCTTTCTTTTCTTTCTGCAGACTATAATGTCAAGAAGAAAAGGAAAGCTGCAGAGATTCACCAAGCCCTGAACAGTGATCCTACTGATGTGGCTGCACTACGACGCATGGCAATTAGTGAAGGTGGGCTCCTGACAGATGATATCCGCCGTGAAGTGTGGCCAAAGCTTCTCAATGTCAACATAAATGACATTCCTTCTCCACCAGGTATAGGAAAAATAAATTTATTATGGGAAAATAATAGCCAGGAAATAGGGAAAGGAAGGACAGTCTCAGAGGTTTCGTCTCTGTTGCTGATGCCTAGAAGTAAATATGACTGTCTTAGGATGAATTTGTTTGGGGTTGTCTGTGGAGGGAAGAGCTACAGAATTACTAATATAGTTGCTACTCCTTCTCAGAGTTACTTCATAAACATCTGTTTTTATTTCCTCTTCACTGAATCTCATAGTTATAAGGGACCTTAGAGGGCATCTAATCCAACCTCTCCCAGTAGTAGTTTTTTCTGTAATACCCTGGACAAGTGGTCATCCAGCCTCTGAATACTACCATTGATGGGGAGTTCGGTATTGTGATGATGATCATTATCAATAGCATTGCCTCCTGGGCATCCCATTCTGTTTTTGGATAGATCTAATTATTAGGAAGATTTTTCTTTGTATTTTCCAAAATTTTACTTCCATATAGCTTCTAGCCTAGTTAAAGTATCTGGATCCAGGCAGGACTATTCTAATCCCTTTTCCAAATGACAGCCCTTTAGATATTTGAAGACTATATCATAGAGCCTTCCTCCTCCTCCAAAATTCTCTTGAGGCTAAAATTTGGTTTTCTTACTGTCTTGTCAATAACTTTCTTAAATATTTAAGTCCTGGAGCTAAATACTGAACTCTAAAAGTGGTTTTAAAGAAGACAGCAAGACCCTCAACTTCCTCATTTTGAATACTGCTTTTCTTTTTCTTTTTTCTTTCTTTCTTTATTTTTAGTTTTCAGCATTCACTTCCATAAGATTTTGAGTTCCATTCACTTCCATAAGATTTTGAGTTCCAGATTTTCTCCCCATCTCTCCTCTCCCCCTCCCACTCCAAGATGGCATGCAGTTTGATATAGGCTCTACATATACATTCATATTGAACCTATTTTCACATTAGTCATGTTGTAAAAAAGAATTAGAACCAATGGAAGAAACCATGAGAAAGAAGAAACAAACGAAAAAAAGAAGAATATTCTTTGATCTGCATTCAGAGTCCATAGTTCTTTTTCTGGATGTGGATGGCATTTTCTATCAGGAGTGCTTTGGAGTTGTCTTGGATCCTTGCATTGCCAAGAAGAGATGAGTCTGTTAAAGTTAGTCATCGCATATTGTGGCTGTTACTGTGTACAGTGTTCTCTGGGTTCTGCTCCCTTCACTCAGCATCACTTCATATACGTCTTTCTAGGTTTTTCTGATGTCTGCCTGTTCATCATTTCTTATAGCCTAATAGTATTCCATTATATTCATATACCACAACTTCTTCACCTATTCCTCAACTGATGGGCATCCCCTCAATTTCCAATTCTTTGCCGCCATAAAAAGAGCTTCTGTAAATATTTTTGTATGTGTATATGTCCTTTTCCCATTTGTATGATCTCTTTGGGATATAGACCTAGAAGTGGTATAGCTGGATATACACATTTTTATAGCCCTTAGGGCGTAATTCCAAATTGTTCTCCAGAATGGTTGGGTCAGTTCACAACTCCACCAACAATGCATTGATGTTCCAATTTTCCTACATCTTTTCCAGCACTTATCATTTTCCTGTTTTGTCATATTAGTCAGTCTGAAGGGATGATGTGGTACAGAGTTGTTTTGATTTGCATTTCTCTAATCAATGAACACTGCTTTTCTTAATGTAGCTTAATATTATATTATTTTTCTTAAATAATAACAGCTGGCACTTAATGTAGCACTTTAAGGTTTTCAGAGCACTTTACAAATGCTATCTCTTTCTATCCTCGTAATAGCACTGGGAGGTAGGTGCTATCAAATGAAATAATATTTGTAAAGTACTTAGCATGCTATGTTAGCACATAATAGGCACTATATAAATGCTTATGGCTTTCCCCCTTTTATAGTTGAGGCAACTGAAGTAGACGTTAAGTGGCTTGCCTGAAAAAACCCTACTCAATCCTTCCATTCCTGCTATCATCCTAAGTTTCTTCTTCTCTTTGTAGCTAAACTCTTCAAAAAAGCTGTCTACAATAGATATTTCTACTTTCTCTCCTTTTGTTCTCCTAAGCCCTTAAAATTTAGCTTCCAACTTTATCATTCCACCAAAATTTCCCTCTCCAAAGTTGCTAGTGATCTCTTAACTGCCAAATTCAGTGGCCTTTGTCAGTTTCTCGACCTCTCTGCTGCCTTTGACACTGTTGGTTATTCTTTCCTCCTCGAGTACTCTCTCGTCTCTAGGTTTTCAGGACACTAGTTTCTTCTGGTTTTCCTCCTGCCTATGTGACTGTGCCTACTCAGTCTTCCACATTACACTCTCTGAACTGCAGGTATCCCTCAGGGTTCTTTCCTAAGCTCCCTTCTCCTCTCCCTCTATAGTATCTCACTTGGTAATCTCATCACCACTAAATTTAATTACTGTCTCTAAGACTGATGATTCTCAGATCTACCTATATTGCCCCAACCTCTCCACTGACCTCCGATCTCACACCTTTCCAAGTGCCTTTCAGACATTTCTAACTAGATTTCTAGTAGACATCCAGTAACTAAATATATCCAAAATAGAACTAAGATCACAGAGGTACTAGTTAGAACCAGAATTCAAACCCAGTTCCAGTGACTTAAATTCAGTGTCTTCTGCTGCCTCGCACTTTCTTGCAGAAAGCTGATCTGCTCTTATAACAATAGGAAGGACATGGTTTTCAAGACCATAGGGAGAGACCTTAGCTTCTTTACATTCTGTAAACCTTGGAATCTCCTACTCTCAAATCTGAGTGTTTGTCTGTAGTGGAGATATTTCCTAACCAGTCAGATTCAGAATTCCCATCCTGAATTGTAAGATAAGTATATTGTAAGATAAGATATATGTGGAGGCACTAATTGCAAGTGAAAGTGTGGTCTTCAAAGAGTTCTTGATTTAGGTTTTGTTTAGAAATGCACACTCATTGTAGCTAGTTAGAGGACTGACTACTCTTGTATTGTTCTGAGTTTATCAGCAAGTTACATGGGGATATTCTCCTTCATTCTGCAGTGCCTTGTCTACTCTTAGTGATGAGACAGGAAAAAAGAACTTTTTAAAAAAATTTATATGATACCTATTTCTGTGATACTCAAAATACTTTCTCGGCCTTTTTTGAAAAAAGATAATAACTCTTTCACTCTGTCTTTTTGTGGGTTCTGCTGCTTTAGAATTTGTTTAGAGCCATTTTTTATAGGTATTTGGAGGGATTTGGGGGAGAACTCAAGCAAGTCACTGCTTTTACTCTACCATCTTGGCTCCGCCCCGAAAAAAGATAATAACTCTTTAAAACCCAAGGAGTAGTGGACAGGTGAGATTAATCCTGTGTACTTTCTCCCTTTACTGATAACTTTAACTTGATGGAAATGAGTAGAACTAGGTTTGAATGGTAGAGATGTGTTGGGCTACAAAATCAGGAATTCTGCCAAAGACATGACCTGAGTTATGTCCTGTTTTGAGAAGCAAGTCAGTATATTTCTGTCCCTACAGATAGGCCTTTGATTCTAGATTGTTTTATGCCTGACTGTATTTTGTTTCAGAAGAAATTTTTTTCATTGTTAAAGAAATGTTCACAGTTAGAATGAGCTGGCTCATTGAAGTAGGGAGTTCCCTGTCATTACAGCAGTTCAAGCAGAAGCTACATGACCACTTGTCAAGGTTGCTGTAGTACGAAATGATCCCTCAGGTAGGGATTGGAATAGATTTATGAGAATACTTTCAACTCTAGGATTCTTTACAGTACTATTGTAACAAGAACCTACTGTGTGCAGAGCATCATGCCTAGACTAAAGTGGTACATAGGTTAGATACAACATAGTTCCACCCCCAAGGAGTTTACAGTCTAAGGGGATACAGTGCCAAGGACAGGTAATTATGCTAAGCAGGTATTACATGATAAGTATATTAGAGAGGTTTGAAACAAAAAGGTCTGTGAAATCTGAGGGGAAAGGTTACCAGCCAAGGGCCTTCAAGAAGGTACCATGGAATGGGGTGGATTTTGAGTTGGGCTTTAAAGACCAAGAAGGGGACAAAATAATGTTATGAAATATTGCTGTTCTTTTTATTCTCGCAGAGAAGTCTCTACGGGAAGATAGCAAGGACTACCAGCAAGTACTTCTAGATGTGAGACGATCTTTACGGCGATTCCCACCTGGTGAGATCATGGCTATCCTGGCTTGCTCCCTGTTTCGTTCTTTGTGTCCCCATTTTCTTCCTTGTTGCTGTGGCTTCCCTTGTCAAAGTCATCTGCATTTACCCATGAATTTCCTGCCTCTCTTTCCTCCTTTGTCCACCCCCACTCACTCAAGATTCTCAGGCTCTTCGTGTCAGTGGCAGCAACAAGAACACTGATGAGGTGGGAAACTGGGAGGCAAAAGTGCTTTGTACATGACGCCTTTGATCCTCCCTCCAGTGTGTCCGTTAGTAACTTCAAATCTGTTGAGTCATTTTATCCCTTGAATGATGACTTTCTGGCTTATGATATAGAGGTTCAAGCTAAAAAAAATAAATATGCCTGACATATTGATAGTGAACAAATAAAGCCATCAGTGGGGCTTAATAGGGATTAGAGCCATACTTAAATCCATACTCAATCTGCTTTAAAGGAGTAAATTACTATGGATTTTGAGCACTAATAAGTCCTGTTAATGCCTTAAGTTGATTAGATTTAGATCATGTTGTCTAATGTCTATATTGCCATCCTTGGGCATGCAGGTACTTTGGGAGGCCACTTGGCCTATCGAGCTGAATATTTCAGTAGAACATTACCTTTACATATAGCTCTATTCTATTGTTTAAACCCTGTAGTCATCCTTATATCCTTGGAGGAATAAGAAATACTTTTATGAAAGAAAAAACTGAGCCAGAATTCTGTTTTTATCATCTGTTTATTATTCTCCAGGGAATTTTGTATCTGGAGTCATGAGGCCAAGAGAATCTCCTGGTTTTACATAGACAGCCAGTGACTAAAAACCTGTTGCTTTGTTTATCTTTTGAAAGGGTTCTTTTTCCTGACTGCATTTTTTCTTTTTTTTTCCAGCTCATTTTTTAAAATATAAATTTATTTATTTTTAGTTTTCAATATTCACTTCCACAAGTTTTTGAGTTCCAGATTTTCACCCCATCTCACCTCTCCCCCACCCCAAGATGGCATGCATTCTGAATATCCCTTCCCCTAGTCTGTCTTCTCTTCTATCTCTTCCCCCCCCCCCCCCTTCTCTTATTCCCTTCCCCTTCTATTTTCCTGTAGGGCAGGATAGACTTCTGTACCCTATTTCCTCTATTTCTTACTTCCCAGTAGCATGTGAAAACATTTTTTTAAATATGTTTTTAAAACTTTAGGTTTCAGATTTTCTTTCTTCCTCCCTCCCCACCCACCCTCATTGAATAGGCAAGCAACTCAATATAGGTTGTATATGTGCAGTTATGCAAAACACTTCCATAGTAGACATGTGAAAAACTAACTCTATTTCCCTTAATCCTATCCTACCCTCCCATTTATTCTATTCTTTCTTTTGACCTGTCCCTCCTCAGAAGTATTTGCTTCTGATTACCCCCTTTCCCAATCTGCCCTCCTCTCTATCATCCCCCTGCTCTCTTGTCCCCTTCTCCCCCTATTTTCCTGTAGGGTAAGACAGATTTCCATACCCAATTGAATGTGTATATTATTCCCTCCTTAAGCCAAATCCTATGAGAATAAGATTCACTCATTCCCTCTTGCCTTCCCCCATTTCCGCTCCACTGTAAGAGCCTTTTCTTTCTGTTTTTTTTTGTGTGAGATAATTTACCCCATTCTACCTCTCCCTTTCTTCTTCTCTGAATATAATCCTCCCTCATCCCTTAATTTTATTCTCCAGATAAGACCCCTTAATTTTCAACTTGCCTGGTGCTCTCTATCTATCTATACATACATATATTTTTTTCCTCCAACTAACCTAATACTGACAAAGGTCTCATGAGTTATAAATACCATCTTTCCATGCAGGAATGTAAACAGTTCAATCTTAATAAGTCTCTTATGATTTCTCTTTCCTGTTTACCTCTTCATGTTCCACTTGAGTCCTGTATTTGAAAGTCAAATTTTCTATTCAGCTCTGGTCTTTTCATCAGGAATGCTTGAAAGTCCTCTATTTCACTGAATGACCATTTTTTCCCCTGAAGGATTATACTCAGTTTTGCTGGGTAGGTGATTCTTGGTTGTAATCCTATCTCCTTTGCCCTCTGGAATATTATATTCCATGCCCTGAGGTCCTTTAATGTAGAAGCTGCTAAATCTTGTGTTATCCTGGTTGTGTTTCCACAGTACTTGAATTGTTTCTTTCTGGCAGCTTGTAATATTTTCTTCTTGAGAATTTGGCTACAATATTCCTAGGAGTTTTCCTTTGGGGATCTCTTTCAGGAGGAGATCAGTGGATTCTTTCAATTTCTATTTTGCCCTCTGGTTCTAATATTCAGGGCAGTTTTCCTTGATAATTTCTTGAAAGATGATGTCTAGGCTCTTTTTTTGATCATGGCTTTCAGATAGTCCAATAATTTTTAAATTTCTCTCCTGGATCTATTTTCCAGGTTAGTTGTTTTTCCAGTGAGATATTTCACATTATTTTCTAATTTTTCATTCTTTTGGATTTGTTTTACAGTGTCTTGATTTCTCATAAAGTCACTAGCTTCCAATTGCTCTATTCTAATTTTTAAGGAAATATTTTCTTCAGTATTTTGGACTTCCTTTTCCTTTTGGCCAATTTTTCTTTTTAGGGCATTTTTCTCCTCATTGGCTTTTTGGACCTCTTTTGCCATTTGGGTTAGGCTATTTTTTAAGGTGTTATTTTCTTCAGTATTTTTTTGGGTCTCCTTTAGCAAGCTGTTGACTTGTTTTTCATGATTTTCTTGCATCACTCTCATTTCTCTTCCCAGTTTTTCCTCTACTTCTCTTACTTGCTTCTCAAAATCCCTTTTGAGCTCTTCCAAGGCCTGGGACTGATTCATATTTTTCTTGGAGGCTTTGGATGTAGGAGCTTTGACTTTGTTGTCTTCTTCTGGTTGTATATTTTGATCTTCTTTTTCACCAAAGTAAGATAATATAGTCTGACTCTTTTTGCGCTGCTTGCTCATGATCCTGGCCAATTACTTGAGTTTTAAACTCTTTGTTAAGGTAAGAGTCTGCTTCCAGTGTGGAGAATGTACTGTCCCAAGCTTCAGGGGTTTGTGTAACTGTTTTCAGAGATACTTGTAGGGACCTATAAATTTTCAGTTCTTCCAAGGTGGTATGATAAGGGACGAGGTGTTTACTCCTTTCCTGGCCTGTGACCACAAGTATTCCTTTCTGTTCTATAACTGTGAGGAGGGTTTCCTCTCCACAGCCACTACAAGCTTCACCTTGATAGCGCTCCTCCTCACCCCAGCACTGCTGCCCAGAACTGTGACCCAGATCCAAACATGGGCAAAACAAGAGATTCCTGCCTCAGCACTGGCAAAGAGATCCCTGCAATCCCTCTCTGATCAGCCACTGGATTCCCCCTCAGTCTGTGGGCCGGAAGCTTGGAAAGCAGCTGCCCCCCCCCCCCCCGCCAAGAACCACACTCTTGGGGAAGGGAGCTGAGACCCCGCCTTCCTCTCTCAGCACCGACAGACACAGACTTTTCCCACTGACCTTCTAAGTTGTCTTTGGCATTCATGGATTAAGGAGTCTGGAAACCTCCACAGCTGCCCACAATTCAGTCTTCTGTGGCCTGCTGCAGGTTTGCTGCGGCCTGTGCGCCCACGCCTCACTGCGCTTCACTCCCAGCCCTGCGCGATACATCTTTCTGATCAATCATCCAGGTTGTCTTGGGCTGGAAATTTGTTTCACTCTGTCTTTTTGTGGGTTCTGCTGCTTCAGAATTTGTTTAGAGCCATTTTTATGAGTATTTGGAGGGGTTTGGGGGAGAGCTCAAGCAAGTCACTGCTTTCACTCCGCCATCTTGGCTCCACCCTGCATTTTTTTTCCTTATACACACAGAATATATCTATGCAATATGTGTCTGTGTGAGTATGTATATACATATACCCATATGTATACCCTGGTTCCCTTTCCTATCCTAGTTACCTAGTCTAGAATATATAGGACAATTTTCCCTAAAAATCCTTTTTTTAATTTTTATTTTAACAACTTCAGTACTTCAGAGGTCTGTAATTTCAGTGATATGTGGATACTTCCACTACCAACACAGATTCTAACTCTTCTGTAACTTGGTTTTCAAGAGTTATCATTAGAAAATCAATCCTATGTTTGGCAAGTTGATAAAGAACCCTTTTCTAACTTAGTTAAATTAATCTTCAGAAAACAGTCTGTCTTTGAGACTGCTTGAAATGGTTTTTAGCTTGTTAAGACTTGCCAGAGTTTACGCTTATTGTCACAGTCTTTGAGAAACCGTCATCATTATAAAGTGTGTCACAGTAGGATTTTAGGGGAGTTTCTGACCACAAAATCTGTTTATCCCATTTACTGTTTTTCCATTTAAGCCAAGGGTTCTTAACCTAGGGTTCATGAACTTGTTTGTTTTTTTTTTTTAATTAATTTATTTTGATTTATCAACAATCACTTCCATAAGCTTTTGAGTTTTAAATTTTTTCCCCCTCCTCCCCAAGATGGCATGCAATCTGATATAGACTATATATATATATATATATATACATTCCTGTTAAACATATTTTCACATTAGTGATGTTGTAAGGAAGAATTAGAAGCAATAGGAGGAACCACCAGAAAGAGGAAACAAAACACAGCAGAAGAAAAAAAAATAGCAAATAGTATGCTTCGATCTGCATTCAAACTCCATAGTTCTTTCTTTGGATGTGGATAGCATTTTCCATCATTAGGCCTTTGGAGATGTCTTAGATCCTTATATTGCTGAGAAGGGCTAGGTCTATCAAAGTTAGTCATCACACAATTTGGCTGTTACTGTGTATAATGTTCTCCTGGTTCTGCTCACTTCACTCAGCATCACACCACCACACAAGTCTTTCCAGGCTTTTCTGAGGTCAGCCTGCTCATCATTTCTTATAGCACAATAGTATTCCACTACATTCATAACATGAAATACTTTGATAACTGTATTTTAATATGATTGGTTTCCTTTATAACCCTATAATTATGTGAATTTTATTTTATGCATTTAAAAACATTATTTTGAGAAGGGTTTCACCAGACTGGCAGAGGGGTCCATAATACAGAAAAGGTGAAGAATCTTTGATTTAAACCATCATTGATCTATAAGTATTGTAGACTGTACTTTCCTGGTGCTCTTACGCTCAAACTGTCATTTAAATTATTTTTTTTATTAATTTATTTTTATTTATCAGCAATTGCTTTCACAAGCTTTTGAGTTTTAAATTTTTCTCCCACTCCCTCCCCACTTCTCTCCCCAACACGGTGTGGAATCTGATATAGGCTCTACATATACATCCTTATTAAACATATTTTCACATTAGTCATGTTGTAAGGAAGAATTAGAACCAATAGGAGGAACCACAAGAAAGAGGAAATAAGACAAAACAGAAGGGAAAAAAAAGAGCAATTGTATGCTTCGATCTGCATTCAAACTCCATAGTTCTTTCTCTGGAGGTGGATAGCATTTTCCATCATGAGACTTTTGGAGATCTTTGCATTTTTGAGAAGGGCTAAGGCTGTCAAAGTTAGTCATCGCACAATGTGGCTGTTACTGTGTACAACGTTCTCCGGGTTCTGCCCACTTCACTCAGCATCAGTCCATACAGTTCTTTCCACGTTTTTCTGAAGTCAGCCTGTTCATCATTTCTTATAGCACAATAATATTCCATTACATTCACAACTTCTCACACCTTGTTTAGCTGTTCCCCAACTGATGAGCATCCCCTCAATTTCCAGTTCTTTGCCACCACAGAAAGAGCTGCTATAAATATTTTTTACATGGGTCCTTTTCCCATTTGTATGATCTCTTTGGGATACAGCCCTAGGAGTGGTATTGCTGGGTCAAAGGGAATACTGCTTATATTCTGATAAATGATAGTCTTGGATCTTATGATCTTCGAGTTCCCTTTCTAGTTCTGAGTTTTTTTTCTTGATTCTCCCCATCTTATTTGCCCTAATTATTCAGAAAATACCAACATCTTATACATTAATTTATGGCTATTGAGAACATTCTTTACCTGAACTATTAATAATTTACTTAGTTACTAATGTTATTTTAGTACATTTAGTTTATTTGCATTGTGCATTTACCTTCTAATGTATCATCAAGCATACACCATTCTTTGTTGGGGTGGAGTTAAGCATGAGAGGGTGATGAGATTTTTGGCCTAAATTTTTTGCCAGTTATATTCAGGCCCTGATATCACTTGCTTTCTCATTTACTACATCTGTATTCTTTGTCTGGCAATAAAGCAGTACAGGTGTTTGAGATCTTACAGTCTCAGGTTCATGTAGGACATGTTTCCTGGATTAACAGGAGCAGGAAGAAGAAGAGAGCGAGGCACCAAACCAGTCCAATGACAGAGCTGGCTGCTGAAGGAATGACCTAAGTGGCAGCCCCATTCCCCAGCATAACCTCTCCTGCAACAGTGCATTATCACTTTAAAAGTGTGCTGTACAGTAAAGAAGACTCATGTATCCAGGAGCAGGTTGGAATATTACTGGCAATGTGTTAAAATATTTATTTTCTGTAAACTTCTCCAAACCCAGAGCCTCAAAAAAAGGTGGTGGGGGGGGGAATTAAGTGCTAGCTATTGAGTATGTAGCTTAAACCATAAGATAAGACAAATGTTGTATAAAGATAATAGCATCAGAGAGCATAAAGTCATAGAGCTCAGCATCTCCCCAATCTACCCAACATGCTGGGTGCAAACAATGCAAATAGTATTGCAGGCCTGTGCTTCAGGGTCTGGTTATGGGGAAATGTCTGTCCAGTCTCCCATGTCAGTGACGTAGCATGATCCCCAAGTAAATCAGCTGGGTAAGGGTAGATGAAAGATTTAGATAATATAGAGCTACAGGTTAGCAGGGACAAAACCTTCATCTCTGGAGTTTGTCCTGAGGCTAGGCCCCCCTGTACTTCCAGGATATAGAGACTGAGAACTGCCAGTCTTGGGCAACTCTGCAGTAGAAGAAGGGGGAGGGATTGAAGAGTTTGGAGGGGAACCAGAGACAAGTGACTGGGAATATGAGAGGCTAAAAAAGACCAAAAGGCCAAGGGAGAAATCTAAGTGAAACCCTAACTTAGAAGCAGATAAACCAGCAGTTAGAGGCTCATAAAAAACAGAAAGAAGAATGTGTGAAGACTGAGTCCAAAACACTATGAACAAGTAAATTTCAACAATAATAAATTGCAAAAACCTTCAGGAGAAAGATCTTTAAAATGTGAAGGAACACCATGTCCAAATAACTTCAGGATTACTCCTCAGTCATGAGACATTGGAGAAGTGAATGGAATACTACCTTCTAAAAAATAAAAGAGCTCAGTCTACCACCCAAAATAATCTTCCTATAAAATTAAGCCTAATCATTTTTAGATGATGGGAAGGGAAGACAAAGATCAGCAGAATATTTGACTTGCAGATGCTCGAACAATGGAGACACAAGAAATCTACATAAACACAGTAAACTAGAAAACACTTAAGTAATGAGATCTTTTGTCTCATGCTTAAAAGCTGTTGATTAAAGAAAAGAAGTAAATTGAACTGAAAGGTAAAGAGGATCCTCTGGGAAGAAAAAAGACACAAGGGGCTAAAAATCTAAAAGATCAGAAGACTACGAAAGGAGGAATAGTTGAATTAATACTCCAAAGACTCACCTGTTGAACACCCACAAATGAATCATTGTCCTGTGTGCTAGGGACAACAGTGAAAAGTTCCATGAACAAGGAAGAGAAGGCATTGGAAAAGAAGAGGGGAGAGGAGAACCTCATATACAAAGTTCTTGTGTTTAATCATGGTGGAACACCATTATAATATGGCATAGAAGAGGGTCTTGCCCCAGAATGTAAAAGAAAAGGGTCTGCTAAAAAACATGGCTGTGGAGGGCAGGAAGGAGGAAAGAAGGAAGGAAGCATGCATTTATTAAGTGCCAGTGCCACTATGAGCCAGGCACTGTGCTAAATGCTTCACAGATATCTTGTTCAGTTCTCATAAGAATTCTGGGAGGTAGGTACTATTACTGTCTTCATTTTACAGTTGAGGAAAATGAGGCAAACAGAGGTTAAGTAACTTGCCTAGAATCACAGAAGCCAGATTTAAACTCAGATCTTCCTAATTCCAGGTCCAGTGTTCTTGTCCACTGTACAGGTAGGACTGGTAAAAAGATTATAAGGGATTCTTCTGAGGGAATCTGTACACTAGGAGACTGATGTCTCTGCAGAAGAGTTCCCAGGAGAAGGAATGTATGAATAGGATAGATCTAGAACCAACGATGATTTAAGTTGGCCTTAGTGAAAAGGGATCAAGCTAAGAGTAAGGGGGTAGGACTTGCTTCAGGACTTGGGACACAAAGTAAATTGCTCTAGACGACATTTTTTCATTTGACATTATTTTCTTTATGAATTGATATTTCTAAAAAGTGTGAGGCATACCATAAAATAAGGAATAGGGTAATATCTACAAATGCAGTGACAGAAATGGAATAGAAGAGGAAGTTTAATTCAGAAACTCTGCACAGAGATACAAAAATAAATAAATAAGGGTGGGTGAGTGTGTCCTCAGTCATCAGGTAGAGAAAAAAAATAAGGATGACAAAGCAAAGGAAAACTTACTGGAAAGAGGTTCAGCAAAAGAATGTTACTTTATAAAATAAGTAGTTGAAGAAGAGGGAAGGAAAATTTCTAACCACAAGTTTAACTGAGTGGAAGAAAAGAAGGTTCAAAAGAGATTCAGGGAAAGAAAAAGATGTTAGCAATTTAAGTAAATTCAAAAAATTTGCAATAGGACAAGCAAGGGTGATATCCTTGAGTATCGATAGACTAGCATCAAAGTGTACAACGAAAACTAATTGCAGGGAGAAAGTACTGATTTAACAGAGGAAGGGGGATGAAAATAAGTACAAGTAGACGAAAATACAACGTAACAGTCATAACCTTAAATGTGAATGGTTTAAACATTCCAATAAACCAGTAGCAGTATAGATAAGAAAACAAAACCTGAAATGGCTGCATACTAGAAACACAACCAAAAAATAAAATCACATGCAGAATGAAAAGGGGGTTGAACTTGTTACCTTCTGAGGTCTTGTCAAAGCCTGAGATTTTATCATTTTGTGAAATTAATGTTAGGTTAGCAGAAATTTGAAACTGCATACCTCCCAGGCTTTACTTTGCCAAGAGACAACTTCCGTTCACATAGAACACCGTTGGATGAATTGCTTTGAGACTCACTGCCCCTTTCTGTGGGATTTATGATTACAAATTACACTTTAACCAAAAGTGCCTGCAGCCAACTAATAAGGATTTCTTGTAAGTTTTGGAATACAAAGGGGACGGCATTTGTGTGTGATAGATAGTTCCAGGTTTTCCACAGGGGAGAAATAGGGATGCAGAAGTTATAACATGCTTAACTTCACACAACAAATGGTAGGATTTAGTCAGAACCACAAGTCTGCTTCCAATGTACTTGTCAGTAAAAATTCTTGCCTCTCAGATAAGCTGATGTTCCAGAAACCTGAAGATTTCACTGATCTCCCATTGAGTACATAACGTAGAGTTTTCCCAACCTTATTTACAGGGTTCTTGCATTTAAATATAGTAGAACACCATGGTTCATAATTACATGGATTTAAGTTCTATTCATGTCACCTGAAACCATGACTACATATAGTAATTATTGGCTTTCATTCAACTAGTCTAAGAATCAGAGAGAAACTTTGGGAAAAAACCATGAGGCCTGTCCTCATAGAGTTTATAGTCTAAATGTGGATAAGGTACTAATACAGGTAACTGCAATTCACTGTATTATGTAAGTACATTAGGGAAGTTCAAGCAAGGTACTACCTCAGACCCAAGACAGGAAGAGAGGGCTGTTACTGATGAGTAGTGACTCTGGGAAAGCTACTTACAATACGATATTTGATTGAATTAGACTTTAGAAGGTGGGAAAGAGTACAACAGTAAAGGAGGGGGAAGGAAAGAAGGACATTCCTGATATACTGATTGGTTAAAAAAAAAAGTAATAGAAGCAGGAGGGCACAGAACATGTTCAGGGGTAGGGGAGAGACAGTAGAAACTAGTCCAGTTTGGCTAGAGTAGAATGTATGGAGACAAGAAGAGGAGATAAGGCTGGGAAGGTAGGGTGGTATGAAATTGTAAAAGGTTATGGATGTCAGGCAAAGGCATTTACTCAAAGGAAATAGACACTGAATAATTTTGAGTAACAGGGCCAGATCTACACATGCAGTATTTTGGAGAAGTTGAAAGTAAGAGAGAGTAGGGGCAGGAAGAACTGTTAAGAAACTCTCAAAGTTATCTAAGCCGGGTCAGTACCAAGGTGAACAGTGGGAATAGATGTAAGAGATGCTGTCAAGATAGAATGAGTGGGAATTGACAGCTGATTGAAAGTAAAAGAATAGAATCAAAGTCCACAGTTGTGAACATTACAGTTATGAATGGTGATAGCAGAAACAAAAAGCAAGTTGGAAGAGCAAGTTTAGGGAACATTTCTTTCCGTTGTGAATATAGACAACAAACCATGGTAGTATTAGGTGTATCAATGACTTTGTTACCTCTAGAAATCACGGATATTTTCATATCACATTACAGTTGTTGCAGATACCTCAAAATGTGATTTATACTTATCACTATTTTGATAACTATTTCTGTATAATTGATTTCCTTTTGTGATCTATTTTATACATTTAAAAAATACTATTCTGAAAAGAGATCATAAACTTCACTAGATTGCCAAAGGGCTCCATTCATAGGCTATACAAAGAGTAAGTGGCATAAGCAGGATTTGATTAGAATGAAAAGGGAACCTAGGTTCTCCTGACTCCAAATTGAACAGTTTATGGGAATTCCAACTATAATGGACCCATGGATCCTTGAAGTATAAAGCTTACCAAATGTATCTATTTTTATGTGTGTGTGTGTGTGTGTGTGTGTGTGTATCCCCCCCCCAAAGAAATATGTTAAAGGTATAGAATATATTCAAACCATATTACGTGAGGTAGCCCCACTCCTAATAGAGTTTACTGACTTAGCAGTGCCGACACAACAGGTACACAAATAACAATGAGAATACATTCACAAACCAAGTCTGACATAAGGTTCAGGGAAGGAAATAGCTGAAATAATTTAAGAGATTAAATTAAATTAAACTATATAAATCCAGAAAATCAACTTTAGCAATACAAAATGGAAGAGACATAGCTAGAGAAGAGTTTATTTGGAAAAGATCTGGGGGATTTAATAGATTGCATGTTCAGTATGAGCCAGTGATATGATATGACAGCCAAGCGAGGTAGTGTGATCCTAGACTGAATTAAGAGAAGCTTAACATCTAGCAATAAAGAAGATTGTTTTCTGTCAGACCACACTTGTAATATTGCATTCATTTCCAGATATCATATCCTGGAAAGAGAGCAGCCAAAATGATGATGGATCTTGAGTTTATCTGATAGGAAGATGAGTTGAAACAAACTGGGGATGCCTAGCCTGGAGAAGAAGAGAAATAGTGTTAAGATAGCTGACTTCAAGGAGCTTTTCTCATGGATGAAGAAGGATTAGATTTGTTGTGCAGAGGGCAGATATAGGTACTATGAAGAGAAGTTGGAAAGAGGCATATTTGTGTTTGATATTGAGGGAAAAGCTCCCTGACATATCACTGCTCAAAAGTGCATCAGGCTGCCATGAAGGTGATGGATTTTCTGTCATCGGAGGTCTTCAAGCAAAGGCTAGATGTTGGGTAAATTGAAGAGAGAATTCTTATTTAGGAGTGGGTTGAACTAGATAGCTACTAGAGTGCCTTTTAATTCTGAATTTCTGTATGAAGTAGAAGAGGATGGGATTAAAGATATAGGTAGAAGGATTAACTTCAGTTAGGAAGAGCGATATGTCTTCTGTGACCAGAGTGAAGGAAAAAGTACATAGTAGGTAGATAGTGCTGAGATTTGAAGATATTTGGGGCAGGTAGAAAACTCACATTAAATAACATTAATCTTCACAGTGAAATAGATCACTATAAGTTTGAGACGTGGGATTGTAGAAGAAAGAAGAGGAGAAAAGGTTTAGAGCAGATGTGGGGAATGAGGTAAGGAGTGAATAAGGGTGAAATAGGTTTGTCAGGCAGCATCAAGGATCCAATTGACATTATGTTGTATAAATTTGTAATGAGTAAAATCAGCCCAGTTTAATGATTTTTATCTTTCTCTAGCAGTACTCAGCAGCTCAGTGACAGTAACAGAGAAATAAGAGAATTGAGACAACTCGGGAATGGAGCTTTTCAGTTTAAGAACAGTGGAAGCTCGGGGGATAAGGAATCCTGGAGTAGTATCTAGTGAAACATGAAAGTGACCTTTGGGACCACAGCTAGGGTATGGAATTAAGCCAAGCCAGAGTGGGCGAATTGGACTGGGAAAATAAGCAGAGATCAAGGGATTAGAGGTTGATAGGCATGAAAATTTAATGTGAATGAGAGAATGGGAAGAATGGAAAAATAGGAGTTTAATTGAAAGTTGTTAGCTTAAAACAAAAATTTTCAGTAAGTATTATTTATTAGGTGTCTGCTGTTTGTGAGGCATTATACTTTGTATTGAGAACTCAGGAACAAAAAAAAAATAGCCACTAGCCCCTGAGATTTTATGTTCTGCTCCATAAATGCTATCCTTGTGAATTAGGCAGAGATTAGAATAGATAATCCCCAATGTCTCTTCTTATGAGAGGATTCTGTGAAATGATGATAGTGCCCACCTCCAGTGCCTTGCTTTGGGAGGAGCAGGCAGCCATGTTGGCCTTGGTTTGTAGCATTCCGTCGCAGTGATAGCTTCCACTCCAGGACCTCCAAGCTCTTGCCAGTGGACATGGTGTAGAGGCCTACTAGTGTATTCAGGGGTGCATAACAGGAGAGTTGGAAATAAAATACAACAGTTTCCCATTAAATTAAACATTAAGCACCTACTATATGCAAAATATGCAACTAGGCACTGGGGGAAATTTTTTTTTAATTAGTTGGGGACTCAGTCCTTATGGAATGTACATTTTAGTAGGGTGATAGAATTAATAATATTATAATAGTATTTATATATCACTTGAAGGTTTGCAAAGTGCTTTATAAATATTTTATTTGATCCTCACAACAACCCTGGGAGGTAGGTGCCCTTATTATCCTCATTGTACAGATGAGGAAGCTGAGGCAGGCATAAGTTAAATGACTTGCTGAGGGTCACATAGCTAGTAAGTATCTGAGGCTGGATTTGAACTCACGTCTTCCTGATTCTGCTGGATCATCTAGCTGCCTGTATATACAAATAATGATAATATTAGAACAGAAGTACAAAGTGTTTTGTGAGATCTGAAGAAGGGAAGCAGAGAAAGCGCCCAAAGGAGGCTTTGGCTTTTGAGCTGAGTTGAAGAATAGGTAAGATTTCAACAGGCAGAGATGGGGTAGGGCATTGCCAGCATAGGAAGTATAGAGAAGAGAGGTACAGAAGCAGAAAACCACAGGAGCTGCATACAGAAGAGAGCAGGCAGTCCATTTTAGCTGGCTAGAGCATAGAGTAGAAGGATATAGAATAGGCTGAGATAAAGCTGGAAATGTGAGGTGGTGCTCGGCTCTGGAGAGCATTGACTCCCAAGCTAAGGAATTTGAATTTTATGCAGTAGGCAGTAACCCAATCAAGAGTTTGGAGCAAAAGATCATAATCATTTGTTCATAAAGAAGATTAATTTGGCTACATTGTGTTGGATTGATTGAAGCTAGAGAAACTGGTGTGGGGGATGCAAGGTGGGTGGCTTGTGCAGTGGTCCAGAAGTTAGTCACAAGGATCCATTGTAGGATGTTGGCAGTGGGATTCATTCCTTGATTACACACTTCCTTTGAAAGCCACCATTCTATATTTGGGCAAGCCAGCTCTAGTCCTTCTTCCTTTTCTTGCTCTTTGGCTATTTGCCATGCCCATGTGCTTCTCTCTTTCCATCTCCAGGCATGCCTAGTGAACAAAGAGAAGGGCTCCAGGAGGAACTGATAGACATCATTTTATATGTTTTGGAACGCAATCCCCAGCTGCACTACTACCAGGGCTACCATGACATTGTGGTCACATTTCTGCTCGTTGTGGGTGAGAGGTTGGCGACATCACTAGTGGAGAAGCTTTCTACCCACCACCTCAGGTATCTTGCCAGGGAACTGTGAGAAGTTATATTTTCTACCTACTTGGTGTCACACACAAAAAAACCCCAACAAGCCATGTTTTCCCTCTGAGCTTATTGCTGGTCTATTTACTGAATGGGTTAACCCCTAGCAGGCCTTAATCTAATTTTGACCTGACCAAACTCTTTTTCTTGTCCCACCCCAGGGATTTCATGGACCCAACAATGGACAATACCAAGCATATATTAAACTACCTGATGCCCATCATAGATCAGGTGAATCCAGAGCTCCATGACTTCATGCAGAGGTATACAACATGGTCTCCCCAACTTTTCCCCTTTAGGGAATCCAAACCTATTTCATTATCATCTTAAATTTGTGTTAATTAGTGTGGTTGGGCAAGTCCTAAGCTATTTTGTGATAAAAGACAGATAAACTCATTGAACCCCTAGACTTCATAAAATCACTCAGGCATAGGATTTTTTCCCTAAGTATTTCTCAGTCCCAGTAATAGAAAGTGCCTTTACACATTAAGTATAGATTTATTTCCCCACTTGTTTAGGTCTCTGAAAAGCCACAGTTGGCCATTAGGTTTTATCTGCAGGGGAATTAATTCAATTAAATTTAGTATATTTGTTTTCTGTTTTTGTTTTTGGTGAGGCAGTTGGGGTTAAGTCACTTGCCCAGGGTTACACAACTAGTAAGTGTCAAGTGTCTGAAGCTGGATTTGAACTCAGGTCCTCTTGACTCCAAGGCTAGAGCTCAATCCACTGCACCACCTGGCCCCAAATTTAGCGTATTTGTTAAGCAACTCCTATGTTCAAAGCAGAGTGCTAGGCACAGGGCTCACACACACACACACACACACACACACACACACACACACACACTCTCTCTCTCTCTCTCTCTCTCTCTCTCTCTCTCTCTCTCTCTCTCTCTCTCTCTCTCTCTCTTCCAATGGGAGGACATAATAGGTATGCAGACCAATAAATACAAGGTAACTTGAGGAAGGGAGACCATTAATTACTCATGCAAGTAACAGTGAGGAGGATCAGAGAATGCTGTATCTTGTGGAGAAGGTGACTCCTGAACTGAACACTGAGGGGAAGATAAGGATTCTGAGATGTAGAGAAGAAAAGGCAATACATTGTGGGTGTGGAGGATGGCTTGTGCAAATCCGTGTTGGCAGGGGAAGCAGTGCTGAGTTGAGGGAACAGCTAGTGATCCAGATTGTCTGTAACATAGAAAACCAGAAGTATTGGGAGATGAAACTGCAAACATTGGTTATAGCCTGATTGTGGAGGCTTGAGCTTATATTTTATCCTAACAGCATTAAGATGCCACTGAAGACTTTTGAATAGAGGAGCTATATAGAAAGACCAGTGCCTTAGAAATATTATTTTGGGGGCTGTATGGATTGGAGAAAGAAAAGACTAAAATTGCAAGGGCAGTTAAAATAGTCCAAGCAAGAGGTGGTTAGGACTGGAACTACTGACATAGTGTAGATGGAGAGGAGAGGACATGCTAGAGGTTGAGCTATCAACACCTCTCAGCTGTTGAATAGAAGTGAGAAAGGAGAAGGAAAAGGCAAAGATGACTCCAGGGCTGTGAACCTGAGTGACTAGAAAAGTGGAGTATCCTCCACATAAGGGAAGTTCTTGGGGTAACAGTGATGAGTTCTGCTTTGGACAAGGTGAACTGAGGAGGCCTAAGGGACATCCCAGGTGGAGATGTCCAACAGTCAACTGATAGTGGGAGATTGGAAGTGAAATTAAAGCTGGATACATTGATTTGGGTGTCATCTCTGGAAAGATGATCCCATTTCTTAAGGATTTTTTTAAGAATTTTAGTTACACTAAGTCTTCAGATCATGAAGGCACCTGTTTCCTAGCTTAAGAGAATGTGCTGCCCAAGCCTCAGAATAACAGATCTGAGTGCTGTCAGAATGTAATTGAAGATGTAGTCTTTCTGAAAATGGTGGGAATAGAAAACACTTGACTTTAATTCTTGTCCCATGTGTTTTAGATTTGTAGACCAGTTGGGGAGTGGCATAGTGCCATCACTTGCTTTGTGGAACATAATGACAATGATTATATGTTTTTTTTTAATAGTTCATAAAACCCATTCCTTGAAACAATCTTCTAAGGTATTTCATTCAAGCAGCATTATGAGGAAACTGAGACCGTGTTCCCAAGTGGTAAAGCCAGACCTTGAATCCAGGTCTTTGGACTCCAAACCAAATACTCTTTTCTGCTGTTCTTCAACTCTTTCCTCCCCTGCCCTCACCAAAAACAATCAAACAAAACTCCTCACCTTTATATGGTATTTTGCTGTCTTTATGACAGCCATACAAGGTTGCTAATACAAGAATTATTATTATTCTCATTTTAACAGTAATAGCTAATCTCTAACATTTATATAGCACTTACTATAAGCTAGGCATGATGCAGAGTGCTTTAGAGTTATTATCTCATTTGATCCCACCCTAGGAGGTAGGCACTATTATTATTCCCATTTTACAGATAAAGAAAATGAGGCACACAGAGGTTAAGTGACTTGCCCAGGATTGCACATCTAGGAAGTGTCTAAGACTGGATTTGATCTCAGTTCTTCCTGACTTCAGGCCCAGAGATCTATCCACTGTGACACCCAGCTGCCTCATTGACTAATTTTACAAATTAAAAAATTTTGACTCAGAGATGAGAAATAATTTACCAATATCTCATAGATGGTAGAACTGGAACTTGGATACTTTTATTCTTGGTCTAGTGCTCATTCTACTATACCATAATACCTTTTTTGAAGCAAAATAACTAGGACTCAGACTGTATCAGGAGAGCATCACAAGATTGTGTTGGAGAAATTAGGGAAGGGAAGAGAACAAGAACTTATTAAGCATTTAAGGCACTCTGCTAAGCTCTTTATGAATATCTCATTTGATCCTCATAACAGCCATGGGAGGTAGGTGCAATTATTATCCCCATTTTATAGTTGAGGAAACTGAAGCATACAGAGGTTAAGTGATTTACCCAGGCTCACATGGCTAGGAAGTATCTGAAACTGGATTTTAATTCACATCTTCTTGACTCTGGCCAGAACTCATTGTATCATCAATCTGCTACTAACATTACTGTTTACAGCCCTGAATATTGAAGTCTTAGGGAATATAGCTTATTCCTTGATGGAGAAAGTTGCCAGAAAACATATTTCTCAAGTAAATGTCTCCCCAGATCTGAGGCTGGGGAAGCTGGAAAGGGAGGGAAGATGTGGAGGAAGCTGAAACAGAATCTAACAACTAGATTTCCTTTGGCTCTTAGTGCTGAGGTGGGGACCATCTTTGCACTCAGCTGGCTGATCACCTGGTTTGGCCATGTCCTATCTGACTTCAGGCATGTGGTACGGTTGTATGACTTCTTCCTGGCCTGCCACCCACTGATGCCCATTTACTTTGCTGCTGTGGTAAGTATTAATCATAAATCTGCAACATAGCAGTCCAATGATTTCCCTTCGAAAGGGTCAGTTAAGAAGGATCTTATTCCACCTCCAGGAGCAAGCATACCTGGTAGTGGAGCTAGACATGATCACCTGAGTCGCAAGTAAAGTGTTTCTCCCTTTTTTCATGTTTCTTTCCACCAAAATTGCGGGGAGAGAAAAAGTAGCTCCTTGATCTATGGTACTCTGTCCCCCTTTTTAAAGATTTATTTTTTGGTGAGCAGTTGGGGTTAAGTGACTTGCCCAGGGTCATACTGCTAGTAAGTGTTAAGTGTCTGAGGCTGGATTTGAACTCAGATCCTCCTGACTTCAGGGCCAGTGCTTTATCCACTGCACCACCTAGCTGCGCGCCCCCCCCCCCGCCTTTTTATTTTTACAAGCAGTTTTTTATCCCTTCTATTGCCTCCCCAATATTCAGTTGGGGAGTGGGGACTAAGCCCACACAAACTTGCATAGACCAGCAAAGTAATTCTCACATTGGCCATGTTAAAAAAATGCATGTTTTTTTCTAGATTTTAAGTCTATCTCCTCTCTGGCAGAAGGTGGGTGATTGGATTCATTGTCAGTCCTGATTTATCAAAGACTTTTAAAGCTGTTTTACTATATAATGTTGTCATTGTGTTGGTTGTCTCCTAGTTGTGCTCACTTCACTCTGCATCATTTCATGAAGGTCTCCCTAGTATCCTCTGAAATTGTCCATTTCATTTACTTTGTATAGCACAGTAATATTCCATTACATTCATGGACCACAGTTTGTTTAGGCATTCCCCAAGAGATGGGTTTCCAGGTTGGGGGCTACTTTGAAAAGAGCTGCTATAAAGCTTTTTGTACACATGGTTCTTTTTCTTTCTTTGATCTCTTTGGGTAGAGGCCTAGTAATCGTTTATTTGGGTTAAAGAGTATGTATTCTCAGTATAGTACCTTTGGGCACATAGTTCCAAATAACTTTCCAGAATGACTAAACTATGCATAGCTCCACTTTCAGTGCTCTTATTGTGCCATGATTTACAGGTTGCAGTGGGGACAAAGTGGAAAAGAATAGTGTGTGGGAAGATAAATAAAAACCATAAGCTTAAAGGAAAAGAAAAAGTAGGTGCTAATATTGATAATGATAATAATGGTAACCTCCAGGAAAGCCCTACTGTGATTCCCAAGGCCTCCCCAGCTGGGCCTGGGCTCTCAAAGTCTATGCCAGCCAGCAGTGCCAAAGCTCTGCCAGAGCCAAAGCTGAAAAGGTTTTGAGTACAAGCCCCAGAGAAAACTCTTGTCTGCACCAACATTGTGATGCTGATCTTCAGAAGGTTGGCCACCAGGGGCTAAATTGTTTCCACCACAGCAATCCATGAAACAATCTGTTTAAGGCAGGAAGGTATTATAATCTATCAGAAGGAATACCCACAGTGGGTCTTGGAAGCATAGTAAGTCACACGTTCTTTTATCACTTTGCAGTTTATAAAGCATTTTTCCTGACAAAAGTATTGCAAGGTAGGGAACATAGGTACTAAGGAAACTTAGGCTCAGAGAATTCATGTGACTTGCCTGTGGTCATGAATTGATAAATGGCAGCCTTGAATCTAGGTCTTCGGACTTGAGATCCAGTGGTCTTGTGACTAGTCTCCACTGCTGCTCTAAAATAGAAAGTGGACACAGCTTGGACTGGGTGAAGTAAGCTATAGGAGAGTAAAAGATTCTTGAGTTCTTGCTTCTAGATAACTGTGAATTGAGCCACTCCTTGTTTCTGCTGAAGAAGTGGGTTTGTTTATGATCAAACAAGAGATAGCATTATTAGATGCAAAATGGATAATTTTGATTATGTTAAAATGGTTTCGCACAAACAAAACTAATGCAGCCAAGATTAGAAGGAAAGCAGAAAGCTGGGAAACAATTTTTACAGCAAGTGTCTCTGACAAAGGCTTCATTTCTCAAATATGTAGAAGTGAGTCAAATTTATAAGAACGCAAGTCATTCCCCAATTGATAAATATCCAAAGGATATGAATGGGCAGTTTTCAGATGAAAAAATCAAAGCTATCTATTGATTAGAGAAATGCAAATTAAAACAACTCTGAAGTATCACCTCACACCTATCAGGTTGACACATATGCCAGAAAAGGAAAATGATAAATGTTGGAGGGGATGTGGGAAAACTGGGACACTAATGCAGTGTTGGTGGAGTTGTGAACTGATCTAACTGTTCTGGAGAACAATTTGGAACTCTGCTCAAAGGCAACCAAACTGTGCATACCCTTTGACCCAGCAATACCACTACTAGGTCAATCTCTCAAAGACATCCAAAAAATGGAGAAAAGATCTATTTGTACAAAAATATTTATAGCAGCTCTTTTTGTGGTGGCTAAGAATTAGAAATTGAGGGGAATGCCCATCAACTGTGGAATGGCTGAACAAATTGTGGTATATGAATGGAATGGAATACTGTTGTGCCAAAAGAAATGATGAGCAGCAGGTGGGCTTCAGAAAAACCTGGAAAGACTTGTTTGGACCGATGCTGAGTGAAATGAGCAGAACCAGGAGAATGTTGTTTTCACAGCCTAATATGGGAATATGTTTTACATGGTTGCACATATATAACCTATTTCAAATTGCTAACTGTTTTAGGGAGGGAGGTGGTGAGGGAGGAAAAAAATTTGGAACTCAAATTTTTGAAAAATTGAATGTTAAAAATTGTCTTTAAGGGGCAGCTAGGTGGTGCAGTGGATAGAGCAACGGCTCTGGAGTCAGGAGGACCTGAGTTCAAATCCGGCCTCAGACACATGATACTCACTAGCTGTGTGACCCTGGGCAAGTAACTTAACCCCAATTGCCTCACCAAAAAAAAAAAAATAGACCTCCAATCTCTCTAGGGACAGCTAGGTGGCACAGTGAGGGGCAGCTAGGTGGCACAGTGGATAGAGCACTGGACCTGAGTTCAAATCTGGCCTCAGACACACAACACTTAACTAGCTGTGTGACCCTGGGCAAGTCACTTAACCCCATTGCCTAGCCAAAAAGAAAAAAAAAGAAATAAAAATTGTGTTTGCATGTAATATTGGGGGGGGGAAATTAAATATATATTTTTGTGAGTTTGAAAGTGAAAAGAAAAGGATACCTCTAGTATCCACATCAGCACAGAGAGAAGGAGGCATTCAATAGAAATCATTTCTGCTGTGGGTGAATTCAGTGTTTCAACTTCTTCTCTTCCCTTGTGTTTTTCTTAAAAGGATTGCTTTGAGTGTCTAAATGAGAATTTGGGGAGGCACTTGAGCCTCTGTGCCTCAAAAGGACTTATTTAGGTATTCACACAGTCTAAGCCTCCAGCAAAAATCCTCTTTCCTTATCTAGTAATAGTAATAATAATAATAACAGCAATAATAAGTTAGCATTTAAGGTTGCAGAGCACTTTATATCTATTATCTCATTTGATCTCTACAAGAAGCCTGGGAGGTAGGTGCTGTTATTATCTCCATTTTACACACAAGGAAATTGAGGCACACTTGCTCAGGTCACTTACTTGCACAGCTAATAAGTGTCTGAGTCTGCATTTGAACTCAGGTCTTCCCCACTCTAGGTCTGTCACCCTGTCCCTTCTGTCAGGCTGCCTCATTAAGATAGCAATAGTTCTAGTCCCAACAGCACTGAAGCCCATTATGTGATAAATATTATATAATAGCTGATGTTTACGTAGCACTTACTATGTGCTCAGTACTTTACAAATATTTCATTTGATCCTCATAACCACCCTGGGAGATAGGTGCTATTATTATCCTCATTTTACAGATGAAAAAACTGAGGCACACAGATGTTAAGTGACTTGCCCAGGATTACACATCTAGTAATTGTCTGGTTTTGAGCTTAGGTCTTTATGGTTCCAGGCCTGGTGTTCTATCCACTACTCCACCTTTCTGTTAATATTACATCCAAAATGGGTACTGGGATTCACAGGAAATTTTGAAAGAATCTTTTCCATGATTAATATAAATCTGTCTTCAAGAATGGTATGTTTGTGGACAGGGCATCATCATCATCTTTTCTCAGGTCTTCATTGCAGGATCTCTGGCTTTATCTCTGTAGATTGTGTTGTATCGAGAGCAAGAAGTCCTTGACTGTGAGTGTGATATGGCCTCTGTTCACCACCTCTTGTCCCAGATCCCTCAGGACTTGCCCTATGAAACCCTGATCAGTAGAGCAGGAGATCTCTTTGTTCAGTTTCCTCCATCTGAGCTTGCCAGAGAGGTAGCTCAGCAGCAGGCTGAGAGGTGAGTGAATCCACGGCACTTAGATGATGATCTGGAAGTATTTCCTGGACAGAATAGTACTGAAAAAAGGATGTCTTTGGAAATTTTGGTTCCAGAGACCTGGACATGGATAGGATTCCTATTTTAGATTTCACAGGTCCTTTTAAGGGAAAAATGTACAAAAGCCATCCTTCCATTTTGCCCATTACACACATTCTCATGTCCATCACTTTTCTTTGCAGAACAGCAGCCTCTACCTTTAAAGACTTTGAGCTGGCATCTGCCCAGCAAAGGCCAGACATGGTGTTGCGGCAGCGCTTTCGAGGGTTCTTGCAGCCTGAAGATCGGACAAAAAATATCCTGACCAAACCAAGGACCAATCGCTTTGTGAAGCTGGCAGTGATGGGGCTGACAGTGGCTCTGGGAGCAGCTGCTTTAGCAGTGGTGAAGAGTGCACTTGAGTGGGCCCCTAAATTTCAACTACAGCTATTTCCCTGACAACTGGGGAGGAGGCTCCTGTTATTTTAAATTAAGCTTCTCACCCTTCCATGGGAAGATTGAGAGGAAGTCAGCATTCCTTTATTAAAAGGGTTTATGTCAAGGGTTTTCTATCCCCACCACCCTACCTACCCTGTCCATGATTTGCCTTTGCTTCAGGGGCTAATGGAAGGGTCCACCCAACACCAAGGGCTTTTTAAGGCCATGGTATTAAACCTCTTTATCTCTTTGGTCATTAAGCAGTGGGTTTCTAATTGGGCAGATGTCTGCCATCTTCCCTTATGACAGGGGAATTGAGTTACTTTAACTCCCTTTTGTCTTTGGAGCTCATGTGGACTGAGCTCAACTGAATTATGGGAGACCAGTAGTAACCTGAGCCACTGCAAGCCTCCTGTCCTTACTGTGGGGGCTTCTCTTGCCTCTTCCTTTTTATACAAGGGAAGAAGGAACCATCACAGTAGTTGAATGGTTGGAAGAAGGATGAGCAAAAGCCAGGGAGGGTCTGTAGGTATTCAGAGAACAGAGAAAGTAATTAAACGGAACTGTTTGTAAGGTCCTGATAATCCATTGGCTACCATACTTTTTTCCAAGTTCACTTTCTGAGGTCTCTGATCAATGAAGCTTTGACATGACCCAGTTAGCCAAGGATTCATGTTAATTTTTTCCATCTTCCCAGTGCAGTTAGTTGAGAAATAGACAGGTATGAAATAGGTCACTGGGCAAATCCTACCTATTCCCAGCCCAGGGATCCCTTGGGCACATCCTGTCAAGCATAAATGGGTAATGATTTTTTGGATTCAGTTCTGAGTTGATCTTCTCTTCTCTTTGTTCCTCTGCCCCCCAGGGCCCCTGAGCCACATGGATGGTGCATAAGAGCCATCGTTATTACTATTTTTTTGAATATACATATAAACCTGCTTTACTAATGTTCTTTGTCCATGGAAAAAAAGCTACAGCTACTACTTAGGAGGGTGAACGTGAGGCCCTGAAAACTACTTGCCATCAAGTGGTTTTGTATGTCAACCCAAATTAATATTTGTAAACGGTCTAAACCTCCACAAAACCCACTGAGACTGTCATGTCTTGGGCTTTTCTCTGGTCCCTCCATCCCACACACTACCTCTTTATCACTTCATGGGTTCAGTTCTGTCTTTCCCCCAGGCAGTTTCTTATTTTGTAGGGAATATTGCTAGACATGGGCTGTTCCTTCAGGAGGGGCAAATTGCAGTCTCTGTGGAGCTCAGCAGGATCCTGGAGGGACCAAACCCACGTTCCCATACTTGGGTCACGAGACGTGGGGGAAGCAGGTTTAAATTCATCAGTCCCTTTAGAAAGTGGCTTTTCCAATACCCAAAGTCAGGCTTATTTTAAACCTGACTCTGGCTAGAAAAAAAAAGTGCCTTTTCTGCTTCTTTAGAGAAACTGGGGTGTCAGATGTTAAAGAGCCACTCAGCTGTCTTCCTCTAAATCTTTCCCGTCTCTTCTGCACGGTTCTCTTTAACAGGTATTTTGTTACAAGTGAAGGTTTCAGATGCACTTCCCCTAGTGAATCCTGCTTTCACTCCTTTCTCACCCAGAAACCTTTGCCTAGTCTGACCACATGGTGGGCATGAGATGGGTGATTTATTTTTTTGGCAGGAGCCTTCCCAAAGGGTAGGCAGGGTGTCAAACATTGAATTTTCACTAAGCACTTTAAAACTAAGAGAAACTCTGAAGCAGGGTGAAGGGAGGATCCTGTGAAATCCTTCTTAAGGTTTGACAAGAATGGCCAAACAGGTGATGAGAATCATCCCCAGGGGCTTAGGGGCAGTCTAGCTTTAAGTTGGTTGCATTCTGTGGAGCCATCCTGATGATTTGGATGACCAAGGAAACTCCTTCCCAAGTGAAGAGAGTGGAACCCCGTCAGGTTATGATGTCAGCGTGAGGGAGGACTGGCTGCATATTAGGCTTTTGCTGCAGGAAGACTGATCTCTTTTAATAAGCTGAAGGTGCTCATTAATAGGGAACAGGTGTAGTCAGGATCCTAAAATCGTATCAGTCCCTTCACCCAACCCGCAGTCTTCCTGAAAGCAAAATAAACTAGCTTCTCTCTTACCCTGATGGAAAAAAGGAAGGAAAATTCACTTGCCTTGCTCCTTTGTTGAGGCTGAGGATGTCCTTTTGCCAACGAGGAAAAAACTCATACTCTCCTATCTTCAGGTGATTTACTTATTCTGTAAAGAATATATACGTGTAAATACAATTTGTACAGATCCCTGTATGAAATAAACAGCCATGTGTGGTTACTAAACAGTCTCAGCCTCTTCTGTCAGCTTATTCCCTGTTGTCCCTCCTTTCTGGATGGACCAGATCAGCAATTCAGGTTACTTCTGTCAATCAATAAACATTTATTTTAGGCCTGTTATGTTCCAGGCCCTATGCTAATCACTAGGGGTACAAAAAGAGTTAGAAGAACCCCTGCCCTCGAGGAGCTTACAGTCTAATGGGGAGGCAATATGCAAACAAAGCAATGAATTGGAAGTAATTAATGGAAGACACTAAAATTAAGAGGAATTGGGGAAGGCTTCCTGTAGAAGAAGATAGGATTCTGTCTGGTTCTTGAAGCCAAGGAGGAGGTGGGGAGAGCATACCAGGCACGCAGGACAGCCAGAGAGAATGCCCAGAGCCAAGAGATAGAGTGCCTTATTTATGGAATGGCCAGGAGGCCAGTGTCTCTAGACTGAAGAGTACCTGTTGGGGAGTAAGGTATTAGAAGACTGGAAAGGTAGAAGGGGTCTAGGTTATAAAGGGCCTTGAATGGTAAACAGCATTTTGTATTTGCTCCTGGAGATGATAGGGAGCCATTGGCGTTTAAGTAGGGGGGGGTGACATAGTTGGAACTGCACTTTAGGAAAATCACTAATGGCTAAATGGAGGATGGACTGGAGTGGGGAGAGGCATGGGGCAAGCAGACGTGCCAGCCACTATCGCAGTAATCCAGTGTGAAGTGTTGAGGGCCTGTATCAGTGTAGTGGTAGTGTCAGAGGAGAGAGGTGGCAAAGGTGAAATTGACAGGCCTTGACAGCAGCTTGGTTGCTGGAGTTGAGAGATGGTGAGGAATCCAGAGTGACTCCTAGCTTGTGAGCCTGAGGGACTGAAAGGATGGTTTTGCCCTCTGCAGTCATGGGGAAAGGAGCTGGGGGGTAGGGCAGGGTTTAGGGAGAAATTTCTGTTTTATACATGTTGAGTTTGAGATGTCTGAAAGGCAGTTGGAAATTTGAGATTACAGGTCAGCAGAGAGGTTGGAGCAGGATAGGTAGATTTGAGAATCATCGGTGTAGAAATGGTAATTCAATCCATGGGAGCTGATGAGATCACCAAGCAAAGAAGTATAAAAGGAGAAGAGGGCCCAGGACAGAGCCCTGAGGGACACCTATGGGTTAAAAAGCATGATCTGGAAGAAGATCCAGAAAAGGAGACAGGAGTGAGACCCAGGAGAGAACGATGTCCTGAAAACCTGGAGACAAGTATCAAGGTGGAGGGAGCGCTCAGCAGTGTCAAAGGTAAGGAAAGCCCATTGGATTTGGCAAGTGAGAGATCATTAGTAACTTTGGAGAGATCAGTTTTGGTGGAATGATAGGGCCAGAAGCCAGCTTGCACTGGAGGTTTTCCATATCCCATCTGGGAAATGCATCTGGGTTTGCAGCCTCTTATGTTGCTTCCCGTAGGGAAGTGACCAGTCTTCTGACCAGTATAGCTGGACCATGCCAAATCAGATGTAGCTCCTTGATTTGCCATGAGATCTCTAACAAAAGCTGCATAATGCTCTAGCTACATCCTTCCTATTTCTGCAGTTTGATAGCTATCTATTCATGGATAGACAACTACCTATATAACTCCTAGCTGTACTATCTGGGGGAAGGGCATGGGATTGTTAATGGTTAAGTAGTCACAGGCCCTGAAGCTTATGGGATTGGTTACATGCATCAGCACTGTTGAGAGTAGTCCTCTAAAAGCCCTCCTGCCTACATTTTAACCTCCAGTTGGCAGCAGGCAGGAGCCCAGGGCTTAGCAGTAAGCCTTTGCCCTAGAGCTGCTTCATTTGGGAAGAGGAGAGCAGCTCTAGCATGAGCTTTGTATTAATACTGTCTGCCCAAGCCAGGAACATGGAAGGAAAGAGTTGCTAAAGAAACCCAAACTTGCCCCTTGAGACGGCTTGTCATTGCTTCAAAGCAGGGGTTCTTGGATCTGGGGCCTACGAACTTGTTTTTAAAAATGTTGTGGTAATTCTTTCAATGTAATTGTAACCTTTTATAATCCCATATATTTTTATGCATTTCAAAAAGTCCCGAGGAAGGGGTACATGGGCCTCGTCAGATTGCCAAAGGGACCTACAGTGTACTGATGGGTAGAGCCAACGCTTTAGAGCCAGAAACTAGAAACTCCCATTCCTAATCATGCCCTGTGCCTCTGGCCTCCTTTGGGGCCCTTTAAGCTAGTCTCTCACGGCAGAAACAAAGGTCTGTACAAATCTTGGCTCTGCGACTTAACAAGCCATGTGACATTGGGCAAGGCGCTTGGCCTCTCTCTGGGCTTGTTTTCTCATCTGTAAAATAAGGATAATGAGCCAGGAGGCAGATAATCCTGCCCGCCTCACAGGGCAGTTGGTTAGGATTAAACAAGGTATTGTAAAATGCTTTGTAAGTAGTAAAGCAACGTAGAAATATTAGATATTTGTATTATTCCATCCTTTTCTCCCCTCCTACCTTCCATAACTTGTACCTTGGAATACCCTAATTCCAGGCTTCTAAAGGCTAAATTATTCAGTGTATGTTTTATGAAGTCTTCAGCTGGGGCTTTAGATTAGTTTTGTCTCCTGGCTGCCAACTGGGAGGGTAGAGCAGCCGGGTGGCTCAAAGAATAGAGCACTGGGACCCGGAGTCAGGAAAAGCCTGAGTTCAAAAGCAACCTCAGACACTGGCTGTGTGACCCTGAACAAGTCACTTAACTTCTTTTTGCCTCAGTTTTGACATCTGTGAAATGGAGACAATAATAGCACCTACCTCCCAAGATTATTGTAAGATAATAATTGTAATGCACTTAACACAGTGCCTGGCACGTAGTAAGTGCTGTACATATGTTAGCCGTTATGATCACAGTTGGATGTTGAATGGTGACATCTTAGAGCAGATGAGCTTGCTTGTAGGCTTACCTAGTGTTTACTTGTTTTTCAAGATAGTGGCTAAATACAAATCTCTGCAATATTTCTGACCAGTAGTTAACAGCATCTGCTTGAAGACCGCCAGGGAGAGGGAACCCATTTTCTTATGAGGCAGCTCATTAAATTAGTATGAGAAAATTTTTTTCCTTATGTTGAGTCAAAATCTGCCTCTGGAATTTTTACCTATAATTTGTCCTGTTCTGTCCTCTGGGGCCAAGAAGAATGAGTCTAAACCCTCTTCTGAATTGTGAAGCTTTTTAAATAGTTAAGGACAACCATCTCCACCACCCCACCCTTAACCCCTCTCCGTCTCCCTCCCCCCTCTCCCCTATCCCCAAGACCACTTTTCTCATTTTAAGGATCTCAGGTTCCTTCCCCTAATTTTCATGTCACTTCATCATACTAGTTTCCTTCTGAATGTTACTAGATTGTAAATTACCTCTCTAAAATGTAGTACCCGGAACTGAACACAATAATCCATATGGGTTCAAATCAGGACAGAGTAGAATATGCCCATCACTTCCCTTGTTCTGGACACCACTCTGCTATTAAAGCAGCTTAAGAGTGTGTTAACTTTTTTTGGCCATCACACTGCGTGTTCATTGAGTTTGGAATTTTTGACTGTTTTTTTCACACGAACTGTTTTCCAGCCTTGTCTCCCCCAAAAGTTCCCTTTTCATTCTGTGAAGAACGACAGAGTTGGTTCTCAACCTGTAATCTAGACTCAAGAGGTTCCATATTAGTCCTAAAGTGGGAAGAAAATCGAACAATATCAAAAGTACTGCTTTCAGAATCTATCCAAACAACTTTCTCAGTAAGAATCGTTACTCACAAATATAGCTGTATAGTTTCAAAGCACTTTTTCCTCATAACAACCCTATGAAGTAGGTAATGTATTATTTAGCCCCATTTTGCAGATGGGTAAACTGAGGCACAAAGTGACTTGCCCAAGATCAGTAAGCCAGTTAGCGCTATAACTGGGACTTGAACCTCTATTTCTACTGAACCATATCACCCAAGTTTAAAGGTAGGCCTTAAGAGATTGTAGATTTAGAACTGGAAGGGACCTTAAAGGTCATTAAGTCCAACTCCCTTGTTTTAAAGCTTAGGATACAGAGGCAGAAAGAAATTGTGACTTGCCCATAGTCACACTCTGAGACAGGATTGGAACCCAGATCTTTCCAGTGCCAAGTCCAGCATCCTATACACTGCACCATACTACCTCCGAACGGCTACTGTCAGAAGAGAGTTATAAATCTATGTCTCCAGTGACACTTTCAGTCAAGCCCCTCATTTTACAGAGGAAGAAACTGAGGCTGACCGAAGGTGAGTACCACAACTTAGGTCATACAACCAATTAGTGGGAAAGTGGGGTATTAGATATGACATTGCCTTAAAGCTACATATTGGCACATGTATCTCTGTGTGTGATTCATTAATGTGGCTTGGGAAGCTAGCTAGGGTTTAAGCAGACCTCTCTGCCTACAACAAAAGGGGAAACTGTCCATCCAAGTTGGAGGTCCATACACTTTTCCCTATGGCAAGTTTCCCCATATTAGCAAATAGAGTCATGGTCAAAATCAATAGGACATATTCTTTTTGCTGATTCCATACATTTGCATTAACACATTGCTGTCTCTGGTAATTAAGGGCAGTCTGTTCACTTCCAGAACTGAAATACAACTGTAAAGCAACAGAAACCATTTGGTATTGGTTAAAAAATAGAAGCAGATTAATGGACCAGACTAGACAGAGGAGACTCAGAAGTAATGGAATTCAATAGCCCAGTCTTTGATAAAGCAGAAAACAAGGTAAATACTCCCTATTTGATAAAAACTGTTGGGAAAACTGGAAAGCAGTCTGGCAGAAATTGGACTTAGACCAACACCTTACACTGTATTTCACAGTATATTCTAAATAGACATTTACTTAAGGTCATGCTTTAAAAAAAAATTAGAAGAGAAGCAGATCACATATCTCTCATGTGTGCAGGTAGGAGATGTGTTCTTAACCAAACAAGGGATAGAGGCAAATTGCAAAAGATCAAAACAAAACAAAAAACCATGGTTTTAATAAAATTTTCACAAACAAGATTAATGAAGTTAGGATAAAAAAGGAAATAATAGAATGGGGGAAAATCTTTGTATCAAATTTCTCTGATAGGGTTTAGTATATAAGCTGTATAAACAATTAACATTATACATAAAATATGTATATATATATATATAAATATAACATTGTATATAAAAGCCATTCCCCAATAAATAAATGGTGGAAAGATGAATGAACAGTCCTCAAAAGAAAAATTACAAACTATTAACCATAGAAAAGAATGCTCCAAATCACTAATACTAATAAAAATTAAAAATCAAACCCTGAGGTTTCACCTTAAACTCTTCAAATTGACAAAGATGGCAGTAGTTAATGTTGGAGGGATTGTAGGAAAGTAAGCACCCTAGTGTGTTGTTGGTAGGGCTGTGAATCAGTACAAGCAATTTGGGTTATACAAGTAAAGTAGCCAAAATGTCCACACTCTCTGTTTTTGTTTTTGTTTTAGGCAGTTGGGGTTAAGTGACTTGCTCAGGGTCACACAGCTAGTAAGTGTCAAGTGTTTGGTCTGAGGTCGGAATTGAACTCAGGTCTTCCTGACTCCACAGCCAGTGCTGTATCCACTGCGCCACCTAGCTGCCCCTTTGTCCACACTCTCTGATCCAGGGATTCCATCACTAGGCTTATAGGTCAAGGAAGCCATTGATAAAAAAAAAAAAGTTTCCTTATCTACCAAAATATTCATAAGCAGTACCTTTTTTTTTTTAGGTCACTGGCATCTTCACAATGAACATTTATTCCTTACATCCTGATTTCTTTTTTTAAGTTTTCAACATTCACTTTTATAAGATTTTGAGTTCCAAATTTTTTTTCTCCCTCTCTCCCCTTCCCCTTCCCCAAGATGGCAAGCAATCTGATATAGGCTATACATGTGCAATCATATTAAACATTTCCACACTAGTCATGCATAAGCAATACTTTTTGTGATAGCAAAGAACTGGAAATAAGGTGGATGCCCATCAACCAGAAAATGGCTAACCAAATTGTGGTACGTGAGTGTAATGGAATATTACTGTGTTGTAAGAAGTGACAAATGAGATGAATAGAGAACAGCATGGAAGGATCTGTATGAACTGATGCAGAGTGAAGTAAGCAGAGCTGTTGAAACAGTAATGCATGATGACTACAGCAATGTAAATGGACAGAACAACCACATTCACACACACACACACACACACACACACACACACACACAACAAACAACAACAACAACAACAACAACAACCCAAGTGGATATAAAAAGATTATAAAGAGCAAGTATGACTTGAAAGGAGAAATGTGAGAAACTACCCCCTCCCTTTGAAGAGGCGGGAGGGCCACAGGTGTCGGACATTGTACATATTTTCATAGGTTTTTTTAATATATTGATCAGTTATGCTGATTTCTCTCCTCTTTTTCTTAGTTTGTCTTTCAAAAGTAATGTTATATGAGATGGCTGTCTGGCAGAGGTGAGGGGAATAGTGGGGGAAATCACAGTAATGTAAAAAAAAAAGGGATCAATAAAAAAATTATTCTTTTTAAAAAAGGAGTTGGCTGTTTTCCTTGAATGTCCTGCCTTAGAACAAGAGCACTGATAAATAGGCTATGGCATGGGAGAAAGCTGAAAAGCACTGCTCTGGTTTCATGGCCTCAATCTTCTCTGTGCCTCTTAGATGTCACACTAAACACAGCTTGTGGTCCTGTTTGAAAAGTCCTGGGTCTGCCAGCCTGGCGCCCTGGGGTCCAAGATCAGTTCTTCCACAAACCAGCCCGAGGACTCTGAGCAAATTATTTCCCCTCCTTAGGTCTGTTTCCTTCTCTGTGAAATGGCTATAATGATATTTGCAAAACTAATCTCATTAGGTAGTTGTTAGATAAACACAACAGAAAAGTGAAACAGCGTTACTTTTTTCCCCAGTGTCTCTAAGTTTAAAAAAAAAAAAAGGAGGCAGGACAGGCCTAAAGCTGGACCTAGCACTGTTAAGTCTGGAGGAGGGTGAAAGACAGGAGCAGCTGGCACAGGAATGCACTCTGATGTCAACCAGGGACGCTTGCTTTCACTCTCTGGTTTTGTTTCTTCTTTTTTTCCCCCACCAGCCCTTGTGGTTCAGCCGCATCCCCTTCCTCCTTCATAAAACGTGGCAGTTTTCTGCTTCTGCTCTAAGCTCGTAATTACCACTTCTCCAGCCATGATCTGGTTTGGAAATTCCCATGTGATGTATCATAGCAGAGTTGATAGAACCCAGAAAAGAGCACCCCTAATGTTTTATGTGATCTTTCCTCCAAGTCTTCATGTCCAAAGCTGAAGACAGCATGACTTCAGGGAAAACCACCCCCTACCTGTTCCCTGGGGCCCAGAATTCCAGTAACAGGATGAAACCTTTTATTGCAAGATTCCTTCATTGCCGCTGTAGAATCATACTCATCTCTACAGTGAGAGGCAGTGGATAATTATGAACCCACGTGGGATCAGGAAGACTCCGAGTCACTTACTGGGTTTGTCTGGCCTCTGGAGCCTCAGACAATTTATCCACTATATTTTGGTTAGGATGTGATCTCAGCTGGTGGATGGAGTTCCCACATTTGAAGTACTGATGCATTTAGATAGCGCTCTGGTTCACAGAGCGCAAAAGCAGAGCTCCCCAGTATTTATTATCCCCATTTACAGGAAAGAAAGCTGAGGTTTAGAGGTTAAATTGTTTGTCCTGGAGCAAACAGCTTTGCCAGAGTTCAACTTGAACCCCAAAAGATTATTGACTTTTGCCATCCCACTGTTTCCTCCTGCCTTTCTAAGCGTAGGGTGGTCGGTTGAATGAATAAGTGAGCAATCAATCAGTCGGAGAGAAGAGTGATGGAATTCTTCATGAAGTATAAACGTGATTGATTTCAGAGCCTTTCCCGAGAGGAAGGAGCTGGGCAGAAAGGGTAGGGTAGAGGGCAGCAGTGGGGAAAGACAGGCAGGTCATCTTTTTTCTTCTCCTGCTTGCCCTGGGGTTGGCCTTGCTGGTGTCTCTGATGGCAGCATGTGGACATCAGCAAGAGATGGGGGTTCCCTAGTTGCCCTTATCAGTAACGAGAGCACGCGCAGAAGGAATCGGTGAAGGCAGGGATGCAGATCTTTCCTCCTCCTTCCCTGGATTTCCGCCCGTACCAGGGCCAGTTGAGGACCGGAAGTGCTGAAAGTTGGACTTTGAATTGCCTGGGACCTGGTAGATCTTTAATTGCCATGCTAAGAGAGGGTTTTTAAACACATCTGTAGCTCTGGGGGCCAGAACGGGGAGCAGTGGGCTCGCAGCCTGCTGGGCAAATCTCGCCTTGGCTGTTCAGGGGGTGAGCTGTGTCTGTGGAGGGACTCTCTCTTCTTTCTCTCTTCCCCTTTCTCCGTCTCTCCTTTCCTCTCTCCCCATGTTCCTCTCTTCCATCTCCTTCCCTCTTTTTCTCCTCTCTCCTCCTCCTTCCTTCCCTCCTCGCACACCGTCTTTCCTCCTCTATCTACCATTCTATCTAGAGAAAAAATGAGAGATTCCAGCAGACCTTGGAGAAGAATACTCCAGACCTTTTAATCTGCTCATGAATTACTTTATTTTTAAAAACTTTATTTGTGTATCAAAATATGTCATAGTTTACTTATTTTATGATTTCACTGCATTCTTTCTTAAAATTTCTATTGAAATATTTTTATATCACCAGTTTTCCCCCTCCCCCTCCCAGAGAACCATTGCATTATTTTTTAAATCATAATTTTATTCATATATTTTGTTTCTGAGAGGTGGAGTGAGATAATGCTTTAAGGGCTGGTCTCAGGCTGAAAGAATCGGCTTCAAGTGTGACCGCACCACATACTGGCTGGATGTATGACCCTGGGCAAGTCACTTCCTCTCGGTGCCTTAGGCAATTCTCTAAAATTCTAAACTGCAGATTAAGTGATAATCTACATAGGTTGAGAAAGGTCCTCACCAGGGCACCTTACACAGGAAATCACAGGTTCAGTTTAAAAGGGAAAAAAGGGTTTGGTTTGTTTTTGCACCACTTTTTCTCAATAGCTACCGTTCCAAAAAGCCAACTCTTGTTTAACAGAGACATAGATTTAAAAAGAAAAAGAGGGGAAAGTGGTGCAGTCTGGAAAACTAAGGGGGGGGGGAGTGCCCATCAATTTGGGAATGGCTGAACAAGTTATGGCAAAAATATTTATGTGACTGTAAAAAAATGACAATAGGAATAGTTGAGAAGAGACCAGGAAAGACTTGGAGGAACCGAGGCAGCGGGAAAGGGGCAGAACCAGAAGAACAAGTGATTCAGTAACACCACCAGCAGAGACTGGTAACTTTGAAAGCTGTAAGAATTACGATCAATGCAATGACCAATGGATGACGAAGTAAATTTATGATCCGCTTCCTGGTAGAGGGAGGATGGGCTCAGGTTGTACAATGAGGCCAATATTTAAGGAGAGAGTCTGTATGGGGATTTGTTTTCCTTACCTATGCATATCTGTGTGAAGAGTTTTGTTTCTCTTTTTTGCAATTTGTGGGAGTGAGTGGGTAGGAGGAAGGTGAAGCCAAAAGGAAAGAAAAAACAGAGCAACTCACACAAGTTTATGTGATATTCCCCAATTTGTGCAAAGAAGGGAATGATTTTTCCCTACTTCTTCTGGGGCCCAACTAGGCCATAATTACAGCATGCAGCTTCGATTATTTTTCTTTCCATTTCTATTGTTGTCATTGTCTATATGATTTTCCTGCTTTTGTCTGCATCACTCTACAATAGTTCAGATGAGTTTTTCCATGCTTCTCTGAATTCTTCATATGCCTAACTTCTTAAGATGAATATACCATAACTTGTTTAGCCATCCCCCAATGGATGGGAATCTACTTTGCTTGTCGATCTTTACAGCCACCAAAAATGCCTCTATGAATTTTTGGGTGTATTTGGGTCCTTTCTGTCTTTGACATTTGGTGACCCATTTTAATCTACCATCTGGGGTGCTGTGAGGGAGTACATGCCAACATTCTATGACTAATATTCAGGGCCTTTGGGAGAGAATATGCTCAACTCAGCTGACACTTTCATTCCCTTGGTGAAAGTAAAGTTTGGAATTTAGTTAGCGATGTAAGGCTTGCCGTTAGGTTGTTGATGGTTGTTGTTTGGCCTTTGTTTTCGAAGAGGACCAATGACATCACAGGTGATGTCTTGACTTGTGAGTGGACTGGATTTAAGTGAGGCAGAGCTGCACAACGTGTCAGCCTCACTCCCTCTTCCAGAGTCGTCCAAGTCCTGTGACAAGACAAAAGTCAGGACATCTGGTGATGGTCTGGGATGCAGCGGATAACCTTGGCATCTTCGATGTCTGACCAAGCCCTAAGTGCTCCACAGTGCCTGCTTCAGCCGCCTTTGTGGCCACTGGAACGAATTGTTCACATCTACCCATTTCACCAGGGGAAGTCTTCACACGCTTGGGGTAGACACCCCACTATCTCACCTACAGGTTTGAAGTCAGTCGGTTACCCTCCACCTGGGTTAGCCTGTCTGTCAAGACAGGTGTGCGACCACTGCTCGTGCTCCAGCTTCTTGGAGCTACAGGTGAGAGCTGTGTGAAGGTGGACCCCAAAGGTGGATGAGCAGCCCTGAAAAGGGCTTGGCAAACCCTCACACCAGAGGCAGTAGTCCTCCTGAACACCCCACACACAGAGATGGCTGACCTGAGTATTGTTGGCTGTTTTATTTTTTATATTTTTGGGGGACCAGAATAGTGATTTCCATGGTATAGGGAACTCCCTCTATCAATGCAGGTGGCATTCACTCTGCAACTGATAGGTTAAAATAAATGGCTAGCCCATAGTTACCAACTCATACTAATTACTACACATGATGCCTCTCATGGAGTTTTAATACTCTGATTTTTAAAAGACTATTTCTTATAGCAAGGATAATTGACACTATAATGGCAGTCTGTTCTCCTTAGGCGTCACACACAAGGTGGGTGGAGAAGTCAAAATAATGGGAAATGACACATGAGCTTCACTTGGGGCAGCCCCACTCACACACTACTTTATGTGTAAGGTATACTCTCTTTACCCCACCATTACATGTGAGTATTCATTTTCACACTACACTAGAAATTACTCCACATAACAAGAACCAGCTGAAGGAACTATTTAGCCCAGAGGAGAGAGACTAGGGGGAGGGGGTGGAAAGTGCCCATATCTATCTTTAAGCATTTTGAAGTAATGTCTTGTGGAAGAGGGCAAGCTAGGTGGCACAGTAGATAGAGCGCTGGGCTTGGAATCAGGAAGACATGTTCATGAGTTCAAATCCGGCCTCAGGCACTCACCAGCTGTGCTACCCCGGGCAACTCACTTAACCCCGTTTGCCTCAGTTCCTCATCTGGGGAAGGAAATGGCAAACCACTGCAGTATCTTTGTCAAGAAGAGTCGGATGTGAGTGAAAATGATTCAACAACCACAACTTGTAGGAGAGGGCAGAATAAGAAGCAAGGGGTAGGAGGCAAATTTCAACTTCATATGAAGAAAAAGTGTTCGAGCTGTCTAAAAGTTCAGTGGGCTACTTTGGGAGGTAGTGAGTTCTCTGTTAGTCTTTAAGTACAATCTGACCACTTGTCAGAGATACTATGGTCAGGGAAGATTCTTGCTTCTTAGAATATTTTTTTAAAAATTCAGAAGCTTATGGAAGTGAATGTTGAAAACTAAAACTAAATTAATTCATTTAAAAAAGAATATCACAAACAAACCATTGTGCTATGTTAATATCAGCTATTATAATAGACAAGCAATGATCAGAGCAAAACATACTCCCTTTGGTAATTCAGCCAGACCCTGGGAGGGAGAGAAAGTGTAATGTAGAAAAGGCAAGTGCCTAGATGCACCTATGCTGTTAATTTGCTCTGGGATCATGATCAATGCACTTCTTTTGTTCAACGTGGCCCCAAAGGGCAGGAGTAGGGATGGGATGGAAGAAGTTGCGTTGAGGTATATTTAGGGTTAAGTTTTAAAAAAAAAACCTTCTTGACCATTAGAGGTATTTCCAGGGGTTGCCCTACATGAGCTGGCACATATCACTTAAAGATGACAGCTTCCTGTTCCCCAAAGAAAACTTTAATGTGAACACACAGGTCCAAGGTGCTTTACCCCAGGCAGAGGACACCTCTCTTCCCTCAGTAGTCCAGGGGCCCAGTACATGTGAGGAGCCTCCCACTCAACTGTGGGCTGGTCTATAAACCCTGGCAGCAGGGAAAAAGGAAAAAATCCTCTGTGCCTGGTACAAGGTAACGATGCCCTGTGAGCTCCAGGCATATAGGTGGGAGATGGCCAGCCTATGGGTGACTCTGTCCTGGCTGGGAAGTGTGTAGGTGATTAAGGCTCAGGGTGGATAGCCTCAATGTTGTTGGCTACCCAGAGCATGGTTAAAGCCAAGAGCCAGGCAATGGTAGCGATAGCAGCAGAGAGGGGGACTGGAGGTCTGTTCTGCTGAAGGCTGGCCAAAAGTTGCCAAAGAAACAAAGGCACTGCAATGAACTCACACCTTGAAGAGTCACTGGGGACCCTTGTGGCTCCTCCCCAGTGATGGCCTTTTGGTAGCACAGGAAAGCAATAGTTTCCCATGCCAAGCCTCCCCAGGAATCACATCCGCATCATCCCTGATCTATGCCAGGATGGTAAGCCCTTCTAGGGGCCTGTGGTGCTGGGCAGATGGGACGTGAGGGCTGGGGATGTCTGCTGGGAAGGTCAGTTCCCCGAGGGCTGCTTTTGCCCTGATGGCCTGGGTGGCTGTGCTGTCATGGCCAGGATCTGCTCTGTGCCTCCTCAGGGGCTCCTCAGTGGCAGTTCTGACAGCTGGGGTGGCAGGGGATTCCATTCAGCCGGCAGCGGCAGCCCCCACTGGTATCCCCAACGCCCTGATTAGCAGAGGGTAGAGAGAACTTTAGGGAGATGACCACGCTAGAAAGGAGGGACAGGAATGAGCAAGGGCATGACAAGGTGACTTTGTCTCAAGGACTCACCCAGGGATGCTGCTGAGAGACAGGGGCTCTGTACAACACAGCGCTTGCTGAAAGCCAGCTGAGTACAGACCCCCTCAAGGCCCACCCACTCCAAGGGCCTATTAGTCTTAGAAACAAGGGCATACCCGCTTCAAAGGTCAATCAGATGTGGACTTCCTGGGATATAAGTTCTGCAAGGGTCATATGGGCATACCTGGCCTCCCCAGCACTCTCCCCACCAGGTTCCTGGGCCCTTGGAAGCCCCTTTCCCTGCCCCCCAGGGCCCAGGACTCACTCCAGGGCCCCAGCGTGGCCCTTTGGTAACCCAGCAGATCTCTGTGTGGCAGACTGTGCAACGGATCCAGTCACAGCCATCCTTCTTCTGCACCACAATCTGGCACTGAGGGCAGTGCATGGCCTCGCCCTGCTGCAGCATCAGCTACAGGCAATCAGAGTAACAGAGAGTCCAGTTGTTAAGGTCACCAGCTGGCTGAAAACAATGGCTCACTCTTCTATGGTGTGTCACCCAAAGTGCTTCTCTCACAATGGCCCTGTGAGGTCAGGTTATACAAGCACTACCAGAGTCAGAACCAGAAATGCTACATCCCTCTGAGAAGCCACCCCAGAACACGGCCCGGCTGAGTCAGCTGGGGGAAGGGACCGGGGAGTAGAAGTGGGAAGATAATGGACAGACCTCTGGGCCAGATCAGCTGACCCCCACGAGCCTCAGATCCTATCACCACGATGCAAGAGCTAGGGAGGCTGCCACAGTGACAGGGAATAGGGTGGGACCACGGCAGGGAGAAATTCATCTGGGGTGAGGGCGAAGGAGAAGGAAGTGCTCCACCTGGTATCTTACCCTTTTAGTAATTTTTGCTAAACTAGGAGCTGAGCTCAGTTGTTTCTACCTGTTGAAGAGATACAGCCACTAAATTTTGATCCCCTAGGCCAAAGCTCTGATCACCCTGCCCTAGTTGTGAGTCTGATGATTATGTTCTCCATTTTCCACATAAGGAAAATGAGGTCCAGAAATGGAAAGTGACCTAGCCAGGGTCACATTGAGAGTCAGTGGCAGTGTAGACTAGAAGCCAGCCACGTCTCCTGATTTCCAGTCCCAGGGGTCTCCACTAGGCTGCCAGGAATTCCATTGCTTACAGAAGGCACAGGCACCCACAGCTCCACCTTCTGCTGACTAGTCATATCTAGCTCTTTGTCTGGAAAATGAGGGTAGTGGACATTTCTAGCGCTTCTTCCCTCACTGGCCTGGTCTTCCTCGTCCCTCTCACTGCCAGGTTCGTGTCCATCCTTTATGGCTCAGATCACAGCCATTTCCTCCATGAAGGCTTCTGTGATCCCTTCTTCCTTCAGCCTCTCAGGCCTCTCTGGATGACCTAGGCCTCTATCACGAAGCCTAACTGGTATCCTAATTATGCATGTACATAGTTCATTCTCCTCTACTTGATTTCATACTCATGGAGAACAAGGATTGTAACTATATCTTTCTTAGCTCCAAGCACAGGACCCCACACAAAGCTTCATAAGACTGCAGGATGTAAATCTAGAAGAAAGCTCAGCTCTCATGAGGCAGCTGGGTGGTACAGTGGGCAGAGTGTTAGATCTAGAGTCAAGAAGTCCAGGGTTCAAATCCAGCTTCAGACACTTGTTAGCTGTGTGACCATGGGCAAGTCATTTAACCACTCTCTACCTTAGTTTCCTCATCCATAAAATGAGGACAGTAACAGCACCTTCCTCTCAGGCTCGTTGTGAGGATTAAATGAGATAATATTTGGAAAGCGCTTGATAAACATTTGAAGTGCTGCTAAATGTTAGCTATTATTATCATCTAGTCCAACCATTTCATTTTAGAGATGGGGAAAATGAGGCTCAGAAAGGAGAAGCAGGGGCAGCTAGGTGGCCCAGTGGATAGAGCTCTGGCCTCGGAGTCAGGAGGACCTGAGTTCAAATCTGACCTCAAACACTTGACACGTACAAGCTGTGCGACCCTGGGCAAGTCACTTAACCCCACTGCCTAGCCAAAAAAAGCAAAAAGAAAAAAAAAAAAAGAAAAAGAAAGGAGAAGCAGATTGTTCAAGGTCAGCCAGATTGTGTGGCATCACGTTCACAGAGTTACCATTAGAACCCAAGTCTTTTGACTCTAAACGCAATGCCCTTTCCCCTATGTCACCTATGTTTTTAATGAATTAATTTTAATTCCTACCTCCCCTCCTTTGCTCATGCTATTCCTCTCACCAGTTTTATTAGCCCCAGCTCCCTCGTTTGTCACATATCGAACACCAGAGTTCAAGCCCTGGTTATGATGTGAACATGGTGCAAATCATTTCATTTCTCTGAACCTTACTTTTCTCATCTACGAAATGAGGATCCTTATACTACCCACCCCACAAGGCAGTTGTGAGGACAGTGCTTTGTAAGCCTTAAAGCACTTTCAGAAATGCGGGCCTTAATTATTATTACCCAGAGCCTTCCCACCCTCCAAGGCCAAGTTCAAATTCCACTTCTTCCCTGAATGGGAATCATTGCATTTTAGAACCAGAAAGGACTTGGGAGACCATTTAGTATAACCCTCTCCTGATACAGATGGAAAAACTGGCCTGGAGAGGGGAAGACTCTTAGAATGTCAGAGCTGAGAGGCCTGAACAGATAACTTGCTCTGGGCCCATCCGCGCCCTCACCTTGAGCATCTCTGTGGTTTGCCGGGCAGCTACATCATTCTGTGCCCTCAGAGCGAGGTCATCCTGGTACTCCTTGCAGTTCATATTCTCATGAATGGCCTGTGGGAGGAGGGGAGCATCGATCAGAGTGGGCTCCTGGAAGCTGGCCTGCTTCTCCTTCTGGTCTGACATCCTAGCTCTCTGACCTCCGCAGGACGTTCTGCTGAGTGGGAAAAGCCTTGGGGCTGGGACGCTCCCCTAGCTGTAACCCGTATGCTGTGGCCAGCTGGACACCTCCAGTGGCCCAGCTCCTACCAGCGGCTCTTTTTTCAGATCTCTTCCAACACAACTTCCTCTGTCAGAGAGTTCATTCCTCAAGGGCCCTGGGCACCCCCAGCCATGATGTACAGCTTCTCAGGCTTATTAACCAAGGGTTATTAAGCTTTTCGTGTATCATGAACCCCATTTGGGCAGTCTGGTGAAGCCTTTCTCAGAATGTTGCTAAATGCATAAAATAAAATCCCACGGGATTACAAGGAAACAAATTATTTTGAAATAGTTAACCAAGATATTTTCAAAACAAGGTCACAGCACCCAGGTTGAGAACCCCTGCCCTAGAGCTGTGGGGGTGGCATTGTTTCACTGATACCAGCTAAAAGAACCACTTGTCTTGCTGGCTCTCACAGTAACTGCCCCATGTGTATCTGTAATGGTAAACTATGGGGTCTGGGCTTCTTCTGGGCCATGGCCGTGGGCCTCACTTCATCCTGTCCCTCTGCCCTCCTTCCCCTTAACTCTGGGCTTCAGCTCCTCCAATTATGAAATGGATTCTGGTTACATGAAGATGAAGCTTCTGAGCTTTTTTTCCCCTTCCCACTCCCCGAACATAGGAGGGATGAACTGGGTAATCCAGCCTCCCTTTAACAGTCCCCTGAATGGGCACAGGCAGGGGAGGTGGCTGGCAGGCATCAGGACAGGATTAGGTCTGGGGATGTTGGAGCTTGGGCGTGTTGGCTCGAAGGATCGTCTGAGCCCTCCCCGGCTGGATGCGGGATGTGGGGGTGGGGTGGGGATCCTGACCTTGCAGAGCAGACAGTTGATGTGGCCGCACACAGGACAAGTGAATTCGTTGACATCATCCTCAAAGAAGCACCAGCCTCGGCAGTCATTGGTCTTACAGTGATAGCTGAAGGCACTTCTGTTCTCGGCAATGGAGATGCCCAGGTCCAGGAAACGCTGATAGTCCTCCGGGCTCAGGAGCTACCATCACAACTGACCCTCACTGGGGGGGGACCCCTGCCCCGGACACCTTCCCTCTGCCTCTTCCTAGCATCGTCTCAACAGTAACCCATCCGGGAAGCCCTCCCAGATTAACTCCACCCACCTCTGAGGTCTCCATTAATCTGTAACTTGACATTTCAATCCAGTCCCAATGGCTTCCCCAGGAGAGAGGGCATCCCCATCCTGGGAGCTATTCCAGTGAAGGCTGGATGGCTACTTGTCAGGAATATCGTAAGAATCACAGGAACACAGAAGGAGCCTTAAAAGGCCATCTAACCTGACCCTCTGCCCCTGCCTTACAGATGACAAAACTGAAGCCCAGAGAATTGAAGTGATTTGCCCAAATAGCAGGCAGCAGAGCCCGAATTTAAGTAAGCCTAGGTCTTAAATCCTTTCCAAATCCACGGCTCCTTTCACCATACACCTAGGAGAAAGCCTTCTACAGTTAGACCCTGGACATCACCTCCTGACCAGATGATCTCTGAGTTCCCTCCTGGCTCTGAGATTCTACTAGCCTAGGATACCTTCCTTCCCCTCTCTGAATATTATTCACTCAAGACCCAGCTTGGGATATCGCTCCTCCAGGGAGTCTTCCCTGACCACCTGTTTCCAGTGACCTCTCCTCCCCCTGAGCTCCCACAGCCTGACTATGAATCATCCACTTTTAGCTCTTAATTGGACTCTGTCCTCCTGTGTGTGTCTTGTCTCCCTAAGGACAAGGGAGAGGTCTAGCTCTTTGCTCTCTCTCTATTCAGGGCTCTAATCACAACTAATTGATCAGGCAGTAGTATCACAGTTAATAAAAACCGTAATAATGAGGATAGCTAACATTTCTATAAGGCTAAGTACGCGCTAGGCACTGTGCTAAGCATTTTACAAACATCTCATTCAATCCTTACAAAAACCCTGAGAAGCAGATGCTATTATTATCCCTATTTTATAGGTGAGGAGGCTGAGACACAGAGGTTAAGTGACTTGCCCAAGGCCACACAGCTACTGTCTGAGGTTGGATTTGAACTCGGGCTTTCCAGACTCCAGGCCGGGCGCTTTATCCCTGGCACCACCAGCTGCCACAGAGAGAGGTGGTGAGTTCCCCACAGTCCCTGGTCTCTCCCTCATCTTCAGCCCTGGAGGTGCCCCCCAGACCTTACCGCTCGGATCTCGCGCTCCTGCAGCTTCCCTGGGCAGGAGTAAGTGTCATCAATGTAGGGGCACGCCACCTCAGCCTCCTGGCTATTCCGGATTGTGCCCTCAAGGCATTCCCTGGCAAAGGAGTGGGGGAGGAGGAGGGACAAGGTTGGCCTGGAAGTTTAAAGAAAGGCAGTGTGGCCTAGTAGAAAGCCTTCTGCAGTTAGACTCTGGATGCCTGGGGCAAATCCCTGATCTGATGAGTCAGGACAAGACAATTAATTAGTACTTATCTGGACAAAACGAATAATAATGAAAATAATAGCTAAACAAACAGTGCATTTAGGTGTGCAAAGTACTTTAGAAATATCTCTTTGATCCTCACAGCCTCTCAGGGACGTAGGCACTGTTATTATCCCCAATTCACAGATGAGAAAATTGAGACCTAGGGAGGTTAAGCGACCTGCCAAGGATTACACAGTGTCAGAGGCAGGATTCAAACCCAAGACTCGGTGACTCCAAGGCCAATACCTCTGTCACTACACTATATTACTAAGCCTCAGTGCTCACATCAGTAAAATGGAGATAATACTTGAAACATCTACCTCGTCCAATTGTTATGGAGAAAGCACTTTGTAAACTCAAGGTTCTACAGCAACGTGAGTTGTTATTATTGTTATTATAAGGCACTAGGGATGTTTAGCCTGTAGAAGAGAAAATTTAAGCAGACTATGACTGCTATCTTCCAATGGCTTCAATCCAGAATGAAGAACCAGAGGGAATGGGAGGGAAAGTTACAGGGAAGAAGTGTGAGGTTTGATATAAATAAAAACTTCCTGCTAATTAGAGCTATTCCAGAGTAGACTTCCTCTCTAAGCAGTGAGCTCACCATCAATAGAGGTATGAGACCACTTGTCAAGGATGTTGTAGGAGGGGTTCCTGCTCAGGCATCAATAGCTCTAGGTGACCTTTGGTCCCTTCCACCTGAGATTCTGGGATTCTGGGAGCCAGGGCAGAGTAGTACCACCCCCCCCCCACACACACACACACTCTGCTCCAACCCCTCAGGCTCCTGGACTGGATTGGGGACAACCCTCTTCCTCCCAGGCCCAGGCCTGGGCGTGGCCATCAGCAGGGAATAGCCCATGCCAGCCTGGGGCAGGGTAGGGGCAAGGGAGCCAGACCGTACTTGCAGAAGGAGTGAAGGCACTCTCGAAGGACAACTCCCTCGCCAGGCCCCAGGGACAAGTAGCAGATGGGACATTCCACTGCCTCCATGCTCAGCACGAGGCTCCGCTGGTCCAGCTGCAGGAGCTGAAGGTAGTTCCCCTCCTGCTGCTTCTGCTTCCTCTGAGCAAATGAGAGAAAGGAGTCATATCGAGAGAGAGCTAAGGTTCCTGGGAAGGAGCAGGATCACCTGGGAGTTGGCATGGGCTCATTATGCATCTGTCAGATCAGACTAGCCTCATTTCGTTGTTATTTAACTAAGTTTTTTATTGATATCTTTTGTTCTCACGCAGCCTACATTACCCCTTTACATCCCACTCTCTCCCCTTCCCAGACTAATTTCTTTTGTCAGGATTATAAGATTGCTAGACAAAGAAGACTTGGGAATAGAGAAAATCAGACCAGGAGGCCAAAAAGAGAGCTTTGGAAAGATCCCCCACCTACGCAAATATTTACAGCAGCACTTATTGTGACAACAAAGAACTAGAAGGAAGGTGGGTGCCCAAGGACTGGAGGATGGCTGAACAAATCATGGTATATGGATGTGATGGAATATTATTGCCCTATGAGAAGTGATGGCTATGAAGGATGCAGAGGGACTTGGGAAAGCTGGTATGATCTGCTGCAGAGCAAACCTCTCCATCACAACCACAACAATGCAAACAGAACGGCACTAAAATAATCAAAACTAAATGCCATGAAACAATTTTGATAACCAAGCTTGGCCCCAGCCACAGCACCCACCCCTCTTGTTTGCAGAGGTAGGGCACTATGGATATGGAATACTCTGTACAATATCAGACATTTCTGATGGGTTCATTAGTTTTGATGAAATTTCCCTCCTCTTTCTTATTCTTTATTATAAGAGATGACTATCTGGAAAGAGGGGTAGGATAGAGATGTTTTGGGAAATGGAGGCAACATAAAAACAAAAGATATCAACTCAATTATTTTTAAAAAATAAAACAATCTACACAAACACCACAATAACATAATGAAAAATATCACCAAAAAGACATGAGATGTTGGTGATGTGAAAACAAAAGATATCAATATAAATTGATTAAAAAAACCCCACCATAACTATGAAACAGTTCATATATGTAAATATGTATATATATATATATATATATAGAGAGAGAGAGAGAGAGAGAGAGAGAGAGAGAGTGAGAGTGAGAGTGAGAGAGAGAGAGAGAGAGAGAGAGAGAGAGAGAGAGAGAGAGAGAGTCAGAGTCCTTTTTGTTGTTCTTTGTATACTGAAAGGTTCACTCTTTGGTGATTAAGCTCAGAATAACAACAACAACAAATTTAAAGACATTAGAACTCTGAGAAATTCAGCAACCAATCTTAATTCCGAAGGAGCAGTGGGAAAACAGGTCCCTGCTTCCTCTCCTTGGAGAAGTGCAGGGCTATGGATACGAAATGAGGCAAAGCCACTGTATGCCAGTTTGTTTTACTTAATTAACTATAAGGGAAGATTCTCTGAGGGCAAGGGACAGTGAGAAGTAACAGTGATGTTTGTAAAAAAGCATAAATACAATATTTTTCTTAAAGAAATACAGAATGTCAGAGCTTGATGGGATCTTAGACCCTTTAACCCTTTTTCTTACACATGAGGAAAAGGGGGCTGAGAAAGGGAAAATGGTTTACCCATGGTCACATATTAAGCCTCTGTAATTCCAAGAACTCAAATCCCAGTGCAGGGGGCTTACAAACTATAGCCCAAGCACCAAATCAAGCTATTTGCCTGTTTTTGTACATGTTCTTACTTTCAAATTGGCTTCTGTATTTTTTAAATACAATAAAACTTTATTTAAAAATCCCAGGCAGTACAAAACCAGGTGTTAGGTCGGATTTGGCCCCCAGACTGTAGTCTGCTGAGGATGCCTGCCCTAAGATCCTAACTTCTTGTCCAGCATTCTTCCTATTTCCCCACCCAAGTCCTACACTTGGACTTTCAGTTAAAAAAACCAACTGCATGGGACAACTAGGAGGTGTAGTGGATAGAGTTCTGGCCTTGGAGTCAGGAGGAAGGAGGACCTGATTTCAAATCTGTCCTCGGACACTTGACACTTACTAACTGTGTGACTCTGGGCAAGTCACTTGACTCCGACTGCCTCACAAAAAAAAAAAAAAAAAGCAACTGTACTTGCCCAGGATGGGGAAGATCTGGCCACATTGAAATATATGTGAAAAAAAACTGAGGTTTGGGTTGACCACAAGCTCCAACAATATGAGTCAGTAAGTAGTATGATGTACCAGCTAAAAAAAGCCAGAGATCACTGTCAGGCTGTATTAAGAGAAGCACGGTGTACAGAGAGAATATGCTACATTCTACATTCAGGGCATGGTCTAGACTTGAACTCAGGTCTCCTGGGGCCTATTTCTGAGGCAGCTTTTTTGAGGGTCAGGCTCAGAAGGCAACCTTTGCTGTGAAGAATGTGCAAAACAAACAAGTCCACAAGTCTCAGCCTACAGCCAGGCAGGCTTAGGACCCAATGACTTCTCAATCCACCCTGCTTTCTCTTATGCAGAGTACCTTGTGTCATGGCCAGAGCAAGAAGGCCCTGGAGAAATCTCCTTGGTGTGGGACAGATCTGCTCCTGAGGAGCTCGAAAGAGGGGAACAGAGGGAGTGATCCCAGCCTGGACATTCCCAGAGGACTCTGGGGTCCTCCCTGACCTACCAGGTGGTACTGCCGCAGGGCATCTTCCTCATTCTGCAAGCGGGCCTGCTCCTCTTCGTCGGGCTGGTAGGAGCTGGGCACCTGGTAACCTTCAGGTCTAGCCTCACAGCACATCTCACAGCCTGGCCTCGTGGGCTTGTTGACAAAAGTGCACCCTGGACATTCCCAGCCAGCCTGGGCAGGAAGAGGGAAGGAGGGTATGATAAAATATTTCTACCCAGTCCAGATTTTGGTGGCTGCTGCTGGATACCAGCCCCCAGGTCATTCTCCCTCCTGTCTCAAGGAGTTCAGCACCTGGTCCACATTACCTCCTCTTCAACTCCCACCCTTATACTAGGGGATTTCAACATCCATATTTTTTAACCTCCCAGTTTCCCGGTCCTCTCAGTTCCCACGTTCTACAGCTTACTCCACTTCAGCCACATAGGGACTGTCATACACTCAGCCCACATTACCCACAAGTGACCACAGCTTTCTAACATTCCATCTCCCTAGGCCCAACCCTCCTAAATCAATCCTTTAACCCTCCTCCAGACCTCCACTTCCTCCACCCCCTCAGGGCTTCCTCAAGCCATTGCTACCCGCGTACTGAACTGTCTTCTCTGCCTTTCTAGTCACTTCACCTCCCTGTGGTGTTCTATTCTCTAATTGCTTCTCCTATCACTGTTCATCCCTCGCTAAACCTCAACCCTAGCTAGATTATCCCCCTCTGCCCCTACTGCCTGGCATATAGTAAGCCTTAGTAAATGCTAATTTCTTCCCTTCCTGAATGGAGATCCAGAAGTCCACAGGCTGGTGATTGGGTACATTATAAATTCATGTTACCCAACTGAGCCCTCACTGTACTGTCTCAAGGAAATGTAATTCTTTGATTCTTCCCTAATTGATTCCCTGTCTCACTCCCCCAAAGAAGTTATTCCAAACCTTCTCTCATCAAGACTCCCACACCTCCCTCATCCCTCTCCCTCTCAGCTAAGGGCTTTGCTTCTTGCTTAATTTTAAAATTTCTTTTATTTTGAACTTAGACACCAAAAAAAAAAAAGCATTTTCACATACACAGCAGATCACAAAGACTTTATGAAACCATGATCTCTATTTCAAAGTATTTTTAAAGTATGTAATAAGTTCCACATATTACTTTCAGAACTATCCTTATCTGGGTTTCTTTCTGAACTTCATTTTGATGTCTTCTATGCATTTTAGAAAAGGTTTCAATGGTCCACATTTTGGGGGACATCAGTACTGCTAACCACCTTCTACCTCTCTACCCCCAATTTAAAAACTGAAAGAAAAAAACCCTTATGATAAATAAGCATTGTCAAGTAAAATGAATACACACAGATACTGGGACCAAAAATGTGTCTCTTTCTGTACCTTGAGTCCATCACTTTTCTTTTAGGAGGTAGATTAAATGCTTCATCATAGGTAGGTCCTCTGGAGATAGTGTTGGTCATTGTATCAATCAGAGCTCTTAAGTTTTTCAAAGCTGTTTTTCTTTACAATGTGTTGTTCTTGTAAACACTGTTCTCTTGGTTCTGCTCACTTGATTCTACAATGGGTCATACTAGTCAACATTCTCTATGAACCCCTTGTCATTTCGTACAGAGCCGTAATATCCTATCACATTCAGATACAACAAAGGTTCAGACACTCTCAAATTGATGGGCACCCCTTAGATTCTAGTTTTTTTCCTTTAAATTCCCCCTTCAGGATGAGGATGTTTATTCTGTTGTCACTGTCCCCTCACTCCCAAACCCCCTCCTCGAATTATGCTTCCACTTATTTCCCTGTTAAGGTTAATGTATTTCTACACCAAATCGTTTGTGGGTGTTCAGTCTTTGTCTATTTCAGACATCCCTTTCTCCATGTTTGCATGCTCTTCTCATAAACTCAATTATGAGAAACAGTATGTTCCATCCTTTTCTTTTTCCTTTCCATATGTCTATTTCTTTTACTCTCCCTTCCCCCTCCCCCTTAAAATCCACAAATCAGAACTAATTCACCCTTAGGACACCTCTGTTTTTTCATTTAATTCCCTCAGTATCCTTAGAAGACATTAAAGTTCTGAAAAGACACTTGTTTCTTTTCCTCCTTTGGAATATTATCACAATATCATACACAGCCCCTTCAAAATACCCAAAGAAACATACTTTTTCCAGGTTTCCTCTTCACCTTTGTGTTTGCACTTAAAAGTTCCTACTCAGTGCTGATCTTTTCATCAGAAATGCTCAAAAGCCCTCTATTTCACCAACTGTTCATTTTCCCCTCATAGTAATGATACTCTCGGTTATAAGCTTATATTTTTTGCCTTTTGGAATACTGCAAACCAAGATCTCTAGTTTTTCATAAAATTTACCAGGTTTTGTGTGATCCTAACTGTGGTTCCTTGGTACCTGAATTCTCTCTGGACACTAGTAGCATTTTTTTATATGGGGGGGTGGTCCTGCATATTGGCTATGGCAGTCATTCCCAGGACTTTTGGGGTTCCTTTCAGGAGGTGACCAGCGGATTCTTCATATCTTCACTTTGTCCTCTGGTTCTAATAGATCTGGGCAGTTTTCACATGCCCAGGCTTTTTACCTCCATCAAAACATGGTTTTCAGGGAGCCCAATAGTTCTTAAAAATTTCTCCTTGATTTGTTTTTCAAGTCCAGCTGTTCTTTAATATCAGCTATCATTATTTTCTTCTATTAAAACACTTTTGATTTTATTCTAATATTTCTTGCTATCTCATCAAGTCCATGATTTCTGTTTGGTATATTCCAGTTTACAAAGAATCTCTTATTTGGGTAAAGTTTGTCATTGTCTCTTCTAAACTATTTATCCTTCTAATTCTTTTCTCCAGAGCTTTTATTCCATTTTTTAATGTCTTGCTTCATTTCTTCTAGCTACTCATGTAGTTCTTGTGGAAAATCTTTTTTTTTTTTTAACTTGAGTCTGTGCTTGAAGTTGTTAAGCAGCCATCTGCTCCTTCTTTTGGGATCTCTAGATTCACAGTAATTTTTGATTCAGATTAGTGTTTTCTTTGATTTATTCATTTTTCCATCTTCAGCTCCTGACAGGAGCTTTGGGCCAGGCTTCACCTCTTGCTGTATTTTTGCATAGGGTGGTTGTTCATGTGTGCTGCCTCCTTAGATTCCCTGAGTTCCTGGGCTGACTTCACCTTCCCAGGGTTAAGCACTCCCGCCCCTCAACCCAGGATCTGTAAGGTTCAGAGTGCAGGATCTTCAGGGCCCACTACGGCATCTCAGGACGACATGCTAGGGACCACTCTAGTTGCTGCTGTCCCCTAGGGCTTCCAAGGGCTCCTTGGGTTTACAACCACCCTGATGGTTGCTGTCTCCAGACACAAAGCCCTGCAAACTATACAAGTCTCTAGCCCTCCACTGGCTTACTGGACTGAGCTACCAATGGCTGGCAGCCCTCTTTACAAATGCCTAGAGGATGCTTACTGACTTTTTGTGCAGCTCTAGGGTGGAAGAAATCACTTAGTATAGTTTCTCACCGAATTTCTTGATTTAGTCTGGTATGAATTTCAGGTTTTTGCTGGAGTGGATTTGGGGGAGCTAGGCAGCTTGCATCTCTGTTTAGGCAGCTATTTTGGCCAAAGATCTACCCACTTACTTTCCTGAAAAAATTGAGTCTACTTAATGTGAGCTCTATCTTCTCTCCTTCTCATCTCAAACCCCCTTGATATCATCCCCACACTCTCCTTTCTTCCTTCAGTTTCTGACAAAGAGGTGGCCCTTCTCCTTGCCAACGCCAAGCCTTCTACAGCTACCCTTCATCCCACTCCCCTCATTTTCTCTAGTATACAGTATCCTTAATCATTCCCCCCCTTTTATGAATCATCAACCTCTCCCTATCTACTAATTCCTTCTCTACTTTCAAACATGCTCAACTCCTCAAAAATACCCTTTAAAAACCTTCACTAGGCCACCAACCACCTGAGATGTTGTTCTATGTTCCTCCCCCTTTTCTTAGACAAACTCCTAAAAAAAAAAACTATCTATGCCTCTTGCTTGGGGAGCTATGCGGCACATTGGATAGAGAAAATCCTCTGGAGTTTCATGACATTACTGTCTCCAAGTTCTCTTTTCTACCTATCTACCTATCTCTTTCTATCTTTTAACCTCTCCTCAATCTCCCCAACTGTGAGTGTTCTCCAACAATCTTAGTACCCCTTCTCTTGTCTCTATATATACTCTCCCTCTTGGTGATCTCATCAATTCCCCATAGGTTTAATTATCACCACTATACAGATGGCTCCCAGATCTACATATCTGGCCCTAGTCTCTCCCAATTTCTGAGCTTCAGTCCCAAATCATCAATTACCTCCTGGACATTTCAAACTGGATGTCTTGGAGATACCTCAAACTCAACCTGTCCAAAAATGAATTCATCATCTACCCCCACCCCCCAGAAAAATTCCCCTCTTCCAAACTTCTGTCTCATAGAATTCTTCCTCCAAGACACTACTCAGGCACCATCTTCTACATGAAGCACTTCCTGATCCCCCCAAATGCTGGTGCCCTCCCTCTCCAAATATCTTGAATTTAACTGCTTTGTATTTATTCTCTTTATAATTAATCTGTATGTATATAAAGCATTCTACACATAAGCTTCTTCATTGTCTCCTCTATTACAATGTTAAGCTCCCTAAAAGTACATATTGTTTCAATCTTTGTATTTTTATCTTCAGCACCTAGAAGAGCACCTGGCATGTAGCAGGCACTTAACAATGAGGCTTGATTGACTGATGCTATGAATGGGACTCAAAGAGGCAGGAAGAGGGTTGGCTTGGTAAGGGGGTTTCAGTGGTGAGGGCCAGAGGGCAGGCAGGAGCAGAGTTAATCCCTTACCACAGAGGGATCAGGGGCTGCTTCCACAGTAGAGGGAGCAGTAGTTCCAGTATCCTCAGAGGGGACTTTTTCTTGAGATTCCATGGCTCTGGGCTCTTGTGGACCCCGAGACTGTAGAGCAAGGTCTCTGAAACCCAAGTCTGCAAAGAGAAGAAGCATCAGAGGCACCCTCACCTGCACCCCCATTCCCACCATGGTTTATCCATCTAGTAGCTCATATAATTTTTGCAATTCCCCTGCCCTCTGCCTGAAAAAGGCCTGGGTATTACTGCCTCCATTTTACAAATAAGGAAATAGAAGACCAGAGAGTGGAAGTTACCTACTCAAGGTCATAGGATGGCAGAAACAGAATTCAAACCTGGGTTTCCTGGCTCCCAACCTATGTATTCTAGCTATATATTATGTAGACAGAACAGAAGATGGCCTTGTGTCTTCCTCCAGCTGTCCCTGGAATCAGTCCCAGGGCCTAGGACTGGCCCCCAGAATTGTTACCTTCTAGAACTCGAAGCTGCCGCTGCCTCTGTAGCTCCTGCTGGCTAAGCTGGGTGTGGTGGGCAGACAGGAGGTAGAGGTAAGCCTTGTCGCCATCTTGCCTCACCCCATATGAATGCAGTGTGTCCTGGTCACGGGGCAACCGCTGGCCAATTACCCATCTCTGTAGGCTTGGGTGAAAGCCATAGTCCAGAAAGACCTGGACAGTGGGGAGAAGAGACAAAAAAAGAGAGGGAAAGAAGGTAGGAGAGGAGAAGAGGAGGAGGAGGAAGAGAGAAGGAAAAAGTGAGGATGGAGGAGAGAAGTTGGGAGAAAAAAAGAAGTAGGGAGAAAAGGGAAGAGCAGGAAAGGAGGAAAAGGAGAGACAGAGGAAAAGAGTGGATAGGAAAGATAGGAGAGGGAAGGAGAGGGGAGGGAGAAGAGAGAAAAGAAGATTGGGATGGGGAGGAGAGAGGAAGGACTCCAGAGGATGGGAAAGGGGAGCAGAGGTCAGTGGGGAGTTACATATTAAGGATAGGTAGGATGAGGAACAGAGGGAAAAAAAGTCATATTGTTTCTCAGGTCAAACAGCTCCAGACTGAGTGTAAATATGGCAGAGGAAGAGTTCCCCACCCTTCTTCACTTCTCCCCCAATCCCCAACTTCACAGTACCCTTGTGGAGTGGATCTGGCTGGGTCCAACCTCAGGTTGAGGAAGTGATCCAGTCTGGCTACAGTGACCAACCCCATTCTGGCACCCTGAAAACCAATTCTACCAAACCCAGCCCTAGTCACAAGCCCCAGCTCTTCATACCATGTCTTTCAGAGAAGCCACTGTCATGTTGGGCTGCACCATGAGCCAGATGTGAAGAGTGTGCATCTGAGCATCCTCCACACCCACCCATAACCTGTGGGGAGACAATGCTGTCACTGGGAAGAGAAGTTTGGACCACACACAGAGACATAATATACAATCTCCCCTCCCCTGCAACCCTATCACATGCATAGTTACAGCCTACCTTTCTTGGAACAAACAAATATGCACTCAGACACCCAGGGTCACAGATCCCACAGGTACAAGCAGCTGGCTGCCCAGGGGAGAGCCCTGGGCTGGGAGGAAGAGTCCTTGGGTTGAGTCCTGGTTCTGCCCCATTTTAGCTGTGTGACCTTGGGCAAGTTATTTGACTTCTCTTAAGTTCTCTAGAGGCTGCCTCCCTTATGGGCTACTGGGAAGACTGAACGTGGTTCTTTACCTAAGGTGTGCATGAAAGTATGGTATTATAGAAAAGCGTCATTCTTGTTAAAAGTCCCATAGCTCATCCCATGTAGGGGCCTCACCCCAACAAGAGTGCTCAATCTCTAAGCACAGCAGACAGACAGACAGACTGACAGACTCTCTCTTGCTTTCTCTTTGTCTCTCATTCTCTCTCTGTCTCTCATTCTTTCTCTCTTTTTCTCTTTCTCATTCTCTCTTCTCTCATATTCTCTCTGTCTCTGTCACTCTCCCCTCTAGAGGTGGATTTCCAGGTCCCTCTTATCTCCATAATCTTGTTTTACACAGTGTGTCCTTTTTTGGGGGAGGGAATAGGGTGGGGGAGGTCTAGAATTCTGATTTTTATTGGTATAAAGTATTTCCCCAATAAGGAAACTTTCTCTACCCATGTAGCATCACCCCCTGTGGCACAAGTTATATTCTTTACAAAGTTGTCCAGGACACTAAGAGATTAAGCGACTTGACAGCAGTCACACAGCCATCAGGTAGCAGAAGAGGGGCTTATACCCAGGTGCTAGTGACTCCAAAAGGACTTTATATCAACTACATCATGCAGTCTCAATGTCCTTACTAAAATATAGTGTCCAAATCTGGACCATTTCTCCAAATGAGACTAGCCCAGAGATGTAGGGCAGAACCACTCACATCACAGCCCAACTGAGGAAGGAATCTAGCTGCTAAGTTAGGCTGATCCCATCCTTGGTGTCTGTGCTAGAGCAAAGGCAGAGGCAGCCAAGTCTCTGCCCTTTGGGAACTAACAGCCTATTAAGGGAGAGTGACCACACAGGTATCCCATCTGGGACAGCACTACAGGGCTCGGACTGTGAAGTTCTCCCTGTCTCTTGAGCTAAAATCAAGCCTACTTCTCAGCATCTTTTTGGGATAGACTCTCCCTGAAGTTTTGTCCCATATTGGTTCCTCCCTTAGGAACAAAGGACGAAATCCAAAGCTTTCTTATATATGTATTTTTTACCTATTTAACTTATTCTAATACTTGCCTGCCTTCTATCCTGTCTGAAAGTCAGAACTTATGAGTGGAAGGGACCTTAAAGGCAATAATAATAATAATAATAATAATAATAATAATAATAATAATAATAATAGCTAGCATTCTTATATAGCTCTTTAAGGTTTGCAAATTTCTTTATAATTATTATTTCATTTTATTCTCACAATAATCCTTGGAGGTAGGTGCTTTGATGATCCTCATTTTACAGATAAAGAAACTGAGGCAAACAGACTTGCCCAGGGTAACGCTGCTAGTATCTGAAGCTGAATTTGAACTAAGGTCTTCCTGAGCCCAGATTCATCCTCTAACCACTGCACCAACTAGCAACTACTTCTAATCATCTTATCCAAAGTCCTCATCTTATTTATAAAGGCCTCAGATGAGGCCGTAAGAGGTATAGTCATTTGCCCAAGGTCACAGAGGCAGTAATTAGAATTCTCTCAGAGATCAATGTACCGCCCCCTCCAAACAATTTGACAGGCTCTCCCTTCTGCCCAGTCTACTGTCCAGCACTCACTTGATCTCCTGTTTGGGATAGACCTCTGATCTAAGCTGCAGTGTCAGTAGAGCCCGATGCTTGGCCAGCCAGGTGGCACAGTTCACTGCCATCTTCTCATCCCCACCAGCCACAGCCCGAGCCAGCTTCAGGGCCATCTCCTCCACTGCAAAGGGAGTGAGGGATGTGGGAGAGAGAGACTGTAAGGCAAAGTATTCATCGGAGGCAGGGAAGTAGGAGAAAGGGTTTTCTGTTCTTTCTTCAGAAGCAGGTATGGAGCTCCAGAGAGTCCCTGGTTCTTGTAAATCTGAAGCTTGGTCAAGGGCATAGAGGCTTGGCATTTCCAAAGGGGTAAAAGTGAACTACATGAGTCTTAGGGAGAACTAAAGGCTAATCCTGACCTCTTCAAACTCCACCCACTCTCAGGAAACAGAAATGGAAGACCTAAGACTGAAGAGGTCCCCAGGTTACCCACACAAAGCCCTTCCCAGACCTTAAACCCTCCCCACCCACCCTCTACTTCCCAGATAATTCTCATTTACAAAATCAACAATAAACATAATAGCTCCCAATTCTGTATTATTTTTACATATAAAAAGGATTTTCTTTCCAATAACCCTATGAGGTAGGAAGGGTTGGTATTATTACCCTCATTTTACAGAAGCAAATGAAACTCAGAGAAGGGAAGTAATTTGCCCAAGGTCATATTTCTAGGATCGGGCAGCTAGCTAATGAAGTAAACAGGGCTGTGGAGTCAGGAAGACCTGAGTTCAAATCCCCCCTCAGACATTTATTAGCTGTGTGACTCTGAGCAAGTCACTTAACCCTGTTTGCCTCAGTTCCTCATCTGTAAAATGAACTGGAAAAGGAAATGGCAAACCACTCTAGTATCTTTACCAAGAAAACCCCAAATGGGGTCATGAAGAGTCCAACAGGAATAAAATGACTCAGCAACAACAACATACAGCTAGGTAGTGTCAAGGCTGGATGTTTTTTTTTTTTGGCAATTGGGGTTAAGTGACTTGCCCAGGGTCACACAGCTAGTAAATGCCAAGTGTTTAGTCCAAGGCCAAATTTGAACTCAGGTCCTCCTGACTTCAGGGCTGGTGCTCTATCCACTTCTCCACCTAGCTGCCCCAAGGCTGGATCTTGAACCCAGGTCTTCCAACTCTGAACCCAATGCTCTACCTTTCTTGGTCTTCTCTTCCATCAGGCTGCACTGTGCCCATCCCACTCAGATCCAATCAGCAGGCTCAGTCTGTGGAGAGACCATCCAGAGCCCTTCTTTACCCTAGAAGCCATGGGAGAATCCAAGCGAACAAGGAAGGAGAAGGGAGAGAATGCCAAGACAGGAAAATTCAGAAGTTATTTTCTTTTGGTCTGAGAATAAGTTTCTCAATTTTTTCTTTGAAATGTCCCAGTCATTTTTGACTTTTCCCTCTCTTCCCACATCTAATAGTTAGCCATGCACTTTCTTTTTTTGTTTGTTTGTTTTAAAATATTTTATTTTTTTTACCAATTACACATAAAAAATTTTTAACATTCATTTTTAAAAATTTTGAATTCCAAATTCTCTCCTTCCCTCCCTCCTCTTTGAGAAGTCAAGCATTTTAATGTGTTATATACATGTGTTGATACATGTAAAGTTGTACAAAACATATTTCCATATTAGCCACGTTGTGGAAAAAAAAAGACAAAAAAAATCCCCCAAAAAATAAATAAAGTTTTTTCTAAAATGTATGCTTTGACCTACATTCAGATTCTATCAGGTTTTTCTCTGGGAAGTGGATAGCATTTTTAATCCTAAATCCTTTGGAATTGTCTTGGATCATTGCATTGCTGAGAATAGCTAAGTTATTCACAGCTGTTATCATATGGTATTGCTGTTACTGTATACACTGTTCTCCGGGTTCTGTTCACTTCACTTTGCATCAGTTTTGTATGAGTCTTTCCAGGTTTTTCTGAAAGCACCCTGCTTGTCATCTCTTATAGCACAATGGTATTCCATCACAATCATATACAACAACTTGTTCAGCCACTCCCCATTGGCATCCCCTCAATTCCCAATTCTTTGCTGCCATAAAAAGAGTTGCTATAAATGTTTTTGTACATGTAGGTCCTTTTCCCATTTTTTAAAAAATTAAATCTCTTTAAGATATAGACCTAGTAGTGATATTGCTAAGTCAGAGTACTCACAGTTTTATAGCCTTTTAGGCATAGTTCTAAATTGCCCTCCAGAATGGCCGAATCAGTTCACCACTCCACCAACAGTACATTAGTGTCCCAATTTTCCCACACCTCCTCAAACATTTGTCATTTTTCTTTTCTGGTATATTAGCCAATCTGATAGGTGTGATGTGGTACCTCAGAGTTGTTTTAATTTGCATTTCTTTAATCGATAGTGATTTAGAGCATTTTTTCATATGCTTATAGATAGCTTTGATTTCTTCATCTAAGAACTTCCCGTTCATATCCTTTCACCATTTATCAGCTGGAGAATAACTTGTATTCTTATAAATTTGAATCAGTTCTCTATGTATTTGAGAAATGAGGTGTTTATCAGAGAAATTTGCTATATTTTTCCCTAGTTTTCTGCTTTCCTTCTAATCTTGGCTGCACTGGTTTTGTTTGCGTAAATCCTTTTTAATTTAATGTAATCAAAATTATTTATTTTACATCTCATAATGCTCTCTATCTCTTCTTTGGTTATAAATTCTTCCCTTATCCATAGATCTGGCAAGTAAACTATTCCATGCTCCCCTAATTTGCTTATGGTATCACCCTTTATGTCTAAATCATTTACTCATTTTTACCTTATCTTGGTATATGGTGTGAGATGTTGGTCTGTACCTAGTTTCTGCCAAACCGCTTTCCAGTTTCCCCAGGAGTTTTTGTCAAATAGTGAGTTCTTGTCCCAAAAGCTTGGATCTTTGGGTTTACTAAACACTAGATTAGTATGGTCATACTACAGTGTATTGTGTACCTAATCTATTCCACTAATCCATGACTCTATTTCTTAGTCAATACCAGCTTGGCTTGATGATTACCATAACCAAGTACTTTTAATTTTATTTCTTCAGTCTCTTTCCCGACCATCCTTCTCCTCTCTTCTGTACCATCTCTAGGCAAGCCCTATCTAGCCTCATTGGACTTTTATAAAAACCTCCAAATGGATGTTCCAGCCAATATACTTGGTCAAGAGTTATCTTTCTAGTGCATAGCTCCAACAACATTCCTCCCCAACTCTGAGACCTTTCATGGTTCCCTTTCACCTGAGAAAAACCTAGCTCTATATCTCAATATCCCTAATAAAATGTGGTGTGCAAATATAGGTATATGATATCCAGGGCCTTCTATAGCCTTGCTTCACCTTTTCAGCTCATCAAACATTTATTAAGCTCCGTCTTGTGTGCAAAGTCCAGTCTTAGTGCCTTCACAAACTCCTTCTCCCCAACCCTGGGTGATTCAGCACTCTCTGGACTCCCAGCCTTAGCTCATATTTTCACCTTTGCTTGGAACAGTTTCCATTTGTCAATCCCTTCCCTTCCTATCTCAGCTCAGGAGTTACTGTGCCCCAGTATCATCCTACCAGCTCCCCAAGCTGTATATCTCTTAGCACAGATGAGAGTATATCCCCTAAATCTCTGACACATCAACTCTGCACTTGCTGGGTGTTTAACAGACCTTTGCAGTTTTCATCTGGATGATGAGTTCTGAGTTTTTTTAGCTGCAGATTTAGCCTTTTAATTCTACTGTACTCTGGTATTAAAATGAGTTTATCTCCTCTGTGCCATTGGCATGCCAGTGGTGAGGGGAAAAAAGCTAACAACAGGCAGCTACAAAGCAGGCCCCATGAATGAGAGAATTCATTGGTGATAGTGACACCACCAGTGAATCTGAAAAGGGATGGGAGTAGATGAGGTTAGAGGGACACAGAGAACCCAAATCTATCATAGGAGCACAGGATTTAGAGTTAGAAAGAAGTCCAGAACATAAAATGCCAGAGCTGGAAGGAACCTTAGAACACAGAATGTCAGAAGTTAAAATAAATATATAATGTCAGGGCTGGAAGAGACCTTGGAACACAAAATGTCAGAGCTGAAAAGAATCTTAGAACATAACGTTAGAGGTGGAGGAAACCTTAGACTACAGAATGTCAGGGCTGGAAGGAATCTTAGGATGCATAACGTCAGGGTTGCAAGAGACCTTGGAACACAGAATTTCAGAGCTCTGCAGAGATAAAATGTCAGAACTGGAAGGGACATTAGCACAAAGAATGTCTGGGCTACAAGGGGCCTCAAGAACCTAGAGCTCAGTTCCGTTATTTTATAATGGGGAAACAGGCCCAAAGAGGGTAATCGTCTGGCCTATCGTTTTCAGGGGCCCCCAAGTTTGGGAAGGGGAGGGGCTTGAGAATAGAAACCCGAAAGTGACCCGGGGCCAGGAAATGAGGAAGAAGGGCCAGGGAGGGGAAGAGGGAATGGAAACTTTCGGCCGTGGGAGGGGGGATTGGGAAGGCAGGGGAGGGGGGACAGACACCTGGGGAGGCGAAGGCGCTGACCTGGTTGGGGCCAGGTCGGGATGCTGGGCGCTCGCTGCCAGGGCTGCCCCTGCAGGGGGTCGCGGGGCCCTAAGGCAGAGCTGGCCCTCCGTGGACGATTCCTCCCGGCCCCCGGCGGGCAGTGGCGACCTGGACACCTCCCGGGCCCTCGTAGGCTCCACTCACCACCCGATCCGGCCCCGGCTTGGCTGCGGCCCGAGGAAGCAGGAGGAAGGAGAAGGAAGGAGTAGGAAGGGCCAGCCCCAAGTAGGGGCAGAGCCGGAGGGGCGGGGAACAGGCTACGTCCAGGGCCCAGAGGGGGCGGGGCAGGGGAGGCGGAGTCACGAATCGGAGAAGCCTTATTGGGTGGGAGAGGAATCTGAGAAATTGACAAGGCCGGCAAAAAAAGGTGGGGGGGATGGAGACCTAGAGACGCAGAGAAACGTACAAAGGTTAGGACTGCTCGGAATTGGAATAATAATTATATAGGAATGCTAATAATATCATTTCTGTAGCTCTAAAGAGCTTTACAAACTATTCCCTTTAGTTGCTGTTCAGTCAATTTTTGAGTCGTGTCCGACTTTCCGTGACCCCATTTTTTTTGAGAGTTTTCTTGGCAAAGATACTATGGTGGTTTGTCATTTCCTTTTCCAGCTCATTTTACAGATGGGAAACAGAGGCGAACAGGGTTAAGTGACTTGCCGCCCTAGAATCACACAGCCAGTTAAGTGTTGAGGGCGAATTTGAACTCAGTTCTCTCGATTCCAGGCTCTGGGGCTCCCCTGTGCCACCTAGCTGCCCAAGCAACAGGTGTAGATAGCCTTAGAGCCCATCTAATCCATGTTCCCATTTTACAGGTTAGAAAACAGGTCCAGTCAGAAGAAATAACTTCTCCAAGGTCACATGGCTAGGCAGAGACGCAGGCCTGGTGGAGTGATGTGACCTTGAGGAAGTAATAGACGACTAACAGAAATACAGAAGGTTTTGCAATTTCTCTTTTGGGATCTTGTGAATCAAGTTCTTATTCACAACTTTGGTGCTGCCTTTTCCAAACCAAAAACCATTCTCCTTGGCAGAAAAAACAACAGCAAAATAAGAGTTGAAGGCCCCTCCCTCTCCAAGTTGCTCATTGTCATTGTCCCAACAACTCAGGGCAGCAAACTTTGTTCCTCTTCTTTTCCCAAAGTAACTTAAAAAATAAACCTACTTCCCTTTTTCTTTTCCTTTTCCTTAGCATTTGTCACTGGACTTTATTAGCAGACTAAATATTATTCTTTTTTAAATTTATTTTTATTTTGTAATGCTAGATTTTTGTTGATATTTTCTGTCTTTACCTTGCCACCTAGATTTTCCCTTTTAACCCTTCTGTCCCAGAGACCCATTCCTTATTTACAAAGAATTTTTTTTTAAGAAAAAAATTTAATTCAGCAAAACTGATCAAAACTTAACCAAAAAGCTGATGACACATGCAACATTTTACATCCATAGACACTCCCCTTCCCCCCTGCCAAGGAGCAGGGAAAGATATCATCTCATATCTTTCTTTTGTATCAAAACTAGTTCTTTATACTTTCACAACAAGAATATTCAAATGTTTTGTGGCAGTTGTTCCTTCCATTTACACTGTTGTGGTTGTTGGAGATGTTGTTTTCCTTGCTCTGTTTAATTCTTCATCAGTGCATGTCTTTCCATTTGCTGGGTATTTTAAAATTTTTTATTCATTTTGAACTTAAATGCAAAAAGAAAAAAAAGAACATTTCCATGTATAAGCGCAACATAAAAAGAGGATTAAACATAAAACCATGTATTTCCATTTTCCACCATTTACTTTTTTTTGAAAAACCATGTCATATGTATAGCCTATAATCAGATTACATGATGTAAGGGGGAGGGGGGGAGGGAGAAAAATTTAGAACTCAAAATCTTATAAACGTGAATGTTGAAAACTAAAAATAAATTAATTAAAAAAAGAAAAACCATGTAATAAATACTATCTCTGCTGTGTGCTTTTTTTCTCTCTCTCTCCACCCCACCCTAGAGAAGGCCACCATTTGACACAAATATGTATATATTTGTAAAACCATACTACGCATACTTCTATTTATCAGTTCTTTCTCTGAATGTGGATAGCATCTTCCTTCATAGATCCTTTGTTGCTGATTTGAGTATTTTTAATACTCAAAATGATTTAGTTCTTAGAACAATATTGCTGTTACTGTCTAGAATGTTCTTGTGAGTCTACTCATTTCACACTTCATTATTCCATGCATTATTCCATGTTTTTCTAAAATCAGCCAGCTCATCATTTCTTATAGCACAGTCATATTCCATCATCTATTTGTTGTTCAGTCATTTTTCAGTCATGTCTACCTCTCAGTGACCCCATTTAGGTTTTTCTTGGCAAGGATACTAGAGACTTTTGCCATTTCCTTCTCCAGCTCACTTTACAGATGAGGAAACGCAGGCAAACAAGGTTAAATGACTTGCCAAGGGTCACAAGGCTAGTAAGTGTATGAGGTGGGATTTGAACTCATGAAGATGAGTCTTCCTAACTCCAGGACTGGCACTCTATCCACTGTGCCACCTAGCTTCCAAATTTGTGGTTTTCGTGTTAAAGATACTGAAATGATTTGCCATTTCCTTCTCCAGTTCATTTTACAGATGGAGAAACTGAGACAAACAAGGTTAAGTGACTTGCCCAGGGTCATACAGCTAGTAACCATCTGAGGCTAGATTTGAACTCAGGAAGATGAGTCTTCCTAACTCCAGGACTGGCACTTTGTGCACTATGGTGCCACCTAACTGCTCCTAGTCTTTCCATGCTTCTCTATATTTATCATGTTCATCATATTTTATAGGAAGTTAAGTGGCCTAGTGGATGGAATGCTAGGCCTGGAGTCAGGGAGATCTGAGTTCAAATTCCACCTTACTAGCACTGTACCACCCAAGGTTGTTGGAATGATCAAATGAGAGACTTATGATGCAAAATGAAGTGAGCAGAAGCAGGAGAACATTATACACAGTAGTAACAGTATTGTAACAGTAATCAATTGTGAAAGATTTAGCTACTCTGATCAAGATGATCCAAGACAATTCCAAAAGACTCATGATGAAAAGTGCTATCCACCACCAGAGAGAGAACTGATGAACTCTGAATGCAGATTGAAGCATATTTTCTTCAATTTTCTTTATTTTTCTTGCTTCCTCCCCACCCCCCAGACATGGCTATGTGGAAATATCTTACATGACTTCATATGTATAATAGGTATAATATTTCTTGCCTTCTCAATGGATGGGGCAAAGGGTAGAAGGAGATTATTTGAAACTGAAAATAGCAATTAAGGAAAAAAGGGAAAAAATTAAGAACGAGTTTGTTAAATAAAACTCAATTGCCTGTTACATGTATTTGTGTGTGTGTATGTTATATATATAGTTGGGATTATAAAACAAATCGGATAACCAAAACTGAAAAAAAAAATTGAAAGGGAGAGGGGGGATAACCCAGCTCATGGTTTTTTAACAAAGTCAGAAGAATGAAGACAAGTGGGAAGTGATGAGTTGGCTACACGTGCCCCCTCCTTAAATGGATCTGGGAGTTCTTTAGGAATGGTCTTTTGCCTTTCTTTGTATACCTAACACTTAAGGGTAGTACCTGGCACATAGACATGGGGTAGGTAGGTGGAGCAGTGGATAGAGCACCAGGCCAGGAGTCAGGTAGACTTATCTTTCTGAGTTCAAATCTGACCTCAGATACTTATCAGCTGTGTGATCCTGGGCAAGTTACTTTACCCTGTTTGCCTCAGTTTCCCTGTCTATAAAATTAGCTGCAGAAGGAAATGACAAACCACTCCAGTATCTTTGCCAAGAAAACCCTAAACAGGGTCACAGAGTCAGATATGAGTGTCTACTGACTTGGTAACTGAATAAAGATAGATCTGTTGTGACATCCTTCAAGGAATCTTGTTCATCCTCTACCCTCTCTAATCAGAGGAAGGGAGAGCCCCCTGGGATAGGGAATAATGAGGAGGTGGGAGTTTTAGACATTAAGTGGAAGAATAAATATTTTGGGGGAGTCTTAAATGACTTGAAAGATACAGTCCAAATGGGAGACATTCTAGATCTACTACTACAAGGGAATGTCAGACAGTATCTAATCTAACCCCTGCCTTTTACAGATGAAGAAACTGAGGCCTGTTGGAGGGGTGACAATTTGCCCCAAATTGAATAGGTAGGAAATGACAGAGGCAATATTTGAACCTGGGTCCTCTGACTCTAGGACCCATGCCCTTTCAATTATACTATCTTGTCACTTCCTATCCATTATAGGTGGTTAGATAGCTCCTCCTCTACCTGTCTTTTTTAAAAAATTTATTTCATTAGTTTATTTTGATTTATCAACAACACTTCCATATACTTTTGAGTTTAAAATTTTTCTCCCTTTCCTCCCCACCACCCTCCCCAAGATGGCACACAGTCTGTACCTGTCTTTTTAAACTCCAAGTTAGAGGGCTATACAACAAAGAGGTAAGCCACAGAAGAAAAGATCCTGTATATACAAAAATATTTATAGCAGGCACTTTTTCAAGTAGCAAAGAACTAGACAGTAAAACTAGAACAGTGAGTGCCTATCGGTCAGGGAATGGCTGAACAAATTATGGCACATACACATAAAGCAATACTATTAGAGCATAAGAAATGATTAAATTGAAAGATTCAGAGAAACCTGGGAAGACTTACATTGAGGAAGAGTAAAATAGGCAGGACCAGGAGAACACATTTCATGGCCACAACAGCAAAAAGGAAAACAATACTGGAAGAGTTCAGAATGCTGATATACAGCAGTGACCAGGAACGATTTTAGAAGATTAAAGGGCCAAGACGTTTTGTGTTGCTTGAATATACCAATTTAGAGTGACAGCATGGCAAAGTAGACATAGAGCTGAACTTGGAGTCAGGAAGACCTAGATTTGAAACCTGTGTTGAGGTCCTTACTATGTGTCGACTGTGAGCAATTCTAATCTCTCTGAGCCTCCATTTTCTCATCTGTAAAATGGGGATAATAGCACCTATCTCCCAGGGTTCTTGTGAGGCTCAAATAAAACTGTGTAAAGTGCTCCGCAAACTTTAAAGCCATATAGAAATAACAGCTTATTATTATTGTTATTTGTTTACAAGGGAAGGCTCTATTGGGGAAGTCAATAGGAAATGACATTAAAAAAAGAATATTGCATCAATAAAACATTTAAAAAATGAAATTGAATCAAAAAGTCGGTCATGGTGTTTCCTCTGCATCTATACCAATCTCCCTAGACAACTCCCATTTTTCTTACTCATCCAAATCTCTTCTCTTTGTCTTTAGAATTCTATTCTTAAGAACTTCACATACCTCCTAGGCTGACTTCACCTAAAGGCCTCTAGTCCATGGGTTACCACACATCCTTTCTCTGAATCCTTCAAAATCTTCATGTTACAGCTAACATGGAAATGTTCTGCATGACAGTGTGTATGATGAGTATTCCATTTCTGGCCTTCTTGATGAGTGGGGGGAAGGGGTAGAGGGAGGGAGAGAATTTAGAACTGAAAATAAAAAAATAAAAACAACAAAAAAGAATCTTCATGTTAACATGTGCCCAGCTTTTCTCTCTTTGGGAATTCTGAGAGGCAGTGGTCACTTCCCCCAGGGTTATCATCATTTCTACTTCAGTAGCCATCTTCCCCTGGTTGATTGGAATCAGGTGCAGGAAAGCAACTCCATCTGTGACGTCCCTCAGTTTCTGAATGATGAAATTGTCCTTAAGGCAAGCCAGAAATGGATTTTATTCAGGAATTAGGAAGGTGCAGTAGATGAGAGAAGTGATCTCAGGGTCCTGCCCCTGCCACATCCTGGCTGGGTAACTCTGGGCAAGTCACAATCTCTCAGTGCCCCTAGGAGACTCCTCAAGACCATAAGCTGCAGAGAAGATGACAGTCTATAATGGCTTTACTCTCAGGAAGTTCCCAGGTTCCATCAAAAAAGAACGTATTGGCTCTTCGAACAGTACTTGTACAGCCGACCTCATGGAGTGATTGTTAAGCCTTAAAGAGCTAGATCAGTAGAAGCTGTCATTATTATTCATGAGGCTCCAGCTAGGCCTCCTCCACCTACAGGCAGTTCCAGGTCACCCTAGCCTCCTCATATCCCCCTGACATTTAGGAAACATGGCCTTTCTCTGAGGAGCTGGTTTCAAGCCAGGGAAAAAGTGGTGGGGTGAGGTGGGCCAAGGAAACCATATGGAGAAATGGAAGTATTTTAAAAATGTCCTTTATTAGTCAAAAGACAAAAATAGAAGCTGCATATCATGTCCTTGCCCCATAGAGTCAATTGGAGGTCCCAAGGGAACTCAGGAAGCAGGTGTCCAGGCACTGGAGCAGGCCCCTGGGGAGAGGGCCTGGTTCTCAGACCGAACTCTTTAACTGGCTCTGAAATCACACAGCCTGAAGGAATGTTGAACTGGTATTTGGGGACAGGGAAGGGAAAACACAGTTCCCAGAATCAGTAAGCTGAGGGCCTCTCTTGGAGGCTGAGAAGAAGTCCTTCATACTCCCCTTCCCTGGTCCACCATCAGCTGCCTGGGCATACAATTCCTCATAAGCCTCGGAGCTCTGGAACCAAGGACTGGATCTGATACCTGAGATGACTGCTTCTCACCCAGTCCCATCCCCCCACTCCCAAACATAGACCTTCCAGTCTGCCCTGGATAATGCCTTCTTCCCAGTGTTCCCACTCCAAGTGAGGCCTCTGCTATTGTTTTCTTACTGGCTGGCTGGTGGCCCAGCTCTCCCTCCAGCATCTTTCCTCAGCACTCTGAGTCCCCAGGGGAAGGGCCACGAGGGGGCCTTCTGGCGACTCAATTCAGGAAGCTACGGCAACAGCATGATTTCTAGGTGTCTGTACACTACCGGCTATGTACATATGACAATATGTGCACTACTATGCAGTATATGTTTGGCCTGAGTTTGCCACATGCGTGTACCAACCTCCACATACATTAGTGTACGCACATACTAGCATGTGTGTATGTCAACTGTGTGCAGTAGGTAACAATCATGTACACACACACACACATGCCTCCCATCTTTTCCACCGTTAAGGCACTTGAGTGGGGTTTGGCTTGATTCAAAGAGGAAGGTGGGGAGTTTCCATGAGGCTCGAGCTGCCCCCAGCCAGTGGGGCCAGTCAGGGTTAGGGCAGAGGAGATGCCCTCCTGGCCTAACTATATAGCTCCTCCTCAGTTTCCTGCCTGGCCTCCTCCTCCCTGGGGTCTTGGCTGTCTGGCACCACTTGCTCTGTCCCCCATACTCCAGGTTCCTCAGAGGGATCCCTCCCTCCCTGCAACCAGGGATGCAGCAAAATGCCCTGGGCGGTCAGCCTCTCACTGGGCTCCCGCCTGAGCAGGCAGCGCACAAGGCAGCGGGCACGGGTTGAGAGGCCCTCAGGGAGGGAAAAGGCGCCCCTTCGGATCTTGCCAAATAGTAGGGCAGGGGCTGTGTCCTGGAATGGGTAGCGGCCAGCCAACATGGTGTACAGTGCCACACCCAGGCTCCACACATCAGCTGCCTTGCCCGAATACGAGTCCCGGGAGGTGAGGATCTCAGGCCCCACGTAGGCTGGACAGCCATGCTTATCCCATAGGGAGTCATCTGGCCCTGTTAGCAGACAGGAGTCTTCCAGATTCTCCAGAGCCAGCTTTGTCCTAGGTTACAGGGGAGAAAAAAAGAGGAAGCCAAGTCACTAATTGTTCGCTTCCTTCTGGGCCCCGGCTCCCTTATCATCATAATAAGAAGGTTGCTTTCCCTCTAAGATTATGTTCCATCTTTCCATTTTCCATATTTTCCATTTTGGAGGCAGCTAGGTGGTACAGCAGAAAGAACACTGGGCCTGAAGTCAGGAAAACCTGAATTCAAATCTAGGCTCAGACAAGCCCTAGCTATGTGAACCTGGGCAAGGCATTTAACCTCAGTTTCCCTCAGTTTCTTCATCTGTAAAATCGGAGGGGAATAATAGCACATATCTTCCAGAGTTACTATGAAGATCAAATTAGATAATAATTGTAAAGCACTTAGCACAATGCCTGGCACTCAGTAAACGCTACACATACATTAGTTATTATTACTATTATCTATTCTATATGTATCTTATATGTACCAAGTTATTTGCATGTTGTCTCCCCACTAGAATGTAAGCTCCTTAAGGGCAGGGAGCCTGCTTTTGCCTTTTGTTGCACCCCCAGAACTTGGCACAGTGCCTGGAACGTAGTAAGAGCTTAATAAATGTTTATTGACTGACTGACTGGTCTCGTAAGTTTCCCTTCAGCTTTGACAGTCTATGTTCTATGGTCCCTTCATTCCAACACACACTTATTATGAGCTAACATCTTGCGTTCTATGATTCCTGGCTGCAAGGGGCATGAGGGGAGTAAGGCCACTGTGGCCATCTCTATAACCTGGATACAAACTATTTGCCAGGAGGAATTGTTTCATTCATTATATTTGTATTCCCAGCACCTAGTATACAGTAGATCCTCAATGAACAATTTTCCATTGATGAATTGATAGATATAAGCCAAACCTGAGGCTGAATGATTATCAATCCCAGTTTCTTTGATGGGGGGAGTAGGGGGTGTTCTGGGTTGGGGTGCTTGCTTTCAGGCACTCACCTCTCCTGGTTGACAAAGACAAACTTCCTCAGCTTGAGGTCTCGCAAGACCAGATTGTGCTGGTGGCAATGGGCCACAGCTTGAGCCATCTGGAGGAAGAGTGAGGCTGCCTCCCGCTCGGGGACCCGTCTTCGCTCCCTCACATAGCTGTGCATGTCACCATATGCCCTTGGGAAGAATACATAGACATGGTGCTTGCCCAAGACTGCCTCAGCCACAGGAGCTACATGAGGGTGTCGGGGTAGGTGGGCATAGGGAGACAACAACTCTTGATAGGAACTGGCTGGATGCACCTAGAAAAGGAAGGTTGGGATTAGTTGCAATTCCAATGATGTGCACCAGGGGCCAGCACCCACCAGCACAGCCCAGCAGGTCCTATGCAAGTTTGGCGTCAACAAGCTAAGGAAATATCGAATCCTGGACTATTGAGGATGGAAGTGATTCTAGAAAGTCATCTACCCCAAACCCTTTTACATAGGGGAAAATGGTTGCCCAGAGAGAATTGACTTGTCCAAGGTCACACTAGCAGTCAGCAGCAGAACTGGGTCTCATATGTCAATGAGCAGGGGCAAGATGAACCCAAATAACAGATAATCTTTTAAAACAGGCATCTTTGTGTCATGGACCCCTTTGGCAGTCTAGTAAAGCCTACGGACCTCTACTCAAAATAATAGTGGGGTTTTTTCATCATAACTGAAGGAAATACTAAATTTCATTTAGAGGCTAGTGTATAAAAGATATAATTTTTTTCCCATCCAAGTTTACAGATCCCCTGAAATCTATCTCACACCAGGTTAAAGAACCGCTGATCTGAAAAAAGAACGGTAATGGTAATGGAGTGCCATCTTCCAACTCGGGCAAGGATGGGCTGTATGACCTTGGAGAAGTCACTAGCCAGAGTGTGGGGGCTTCCTGATAGGCACAAGCTGGGTACCTCTAAGGGCAGCTATTAGCCAGGCCCTCTGGAGCTCTATTTTCTCCTTTGTAAAAGGAGCAGGTTGGACTAGAGCAGGAGTTCTTAGCTTGTTTTGTGTTATGGAGAAGTCTGGTGAAGTTGAACAATTCCTTCTCAGAAAAATAATTTAAATCCATAAAATAAAAATACCTGGGATTACAAAAGAAACCAATTATACCAATTATGTTGAACTACCATTATAAATTTTATTTAAAGTTCATGGATCCCAGGTTAAGAATCCCTATCCCAGATAAATTCTGAGAGCCCTTTCAGCACTAAATCTTCTGAACCTTAGCAGGCCCTGAGCCCTAGACACAGAAACATTCATGTTCTATGTTCTAAAGCCCACTGAAGCCCTGACATACTACGGTCTAAGATCTTCAAAGTGGAAACTGGATGATGTCTTATTAAGACTGCTGTGGAGAGGTACAGACTGGACTAGAGTAGATGATCTCTGAGGTCCCTTCTAAGTCAGAGAATCTACGGTCCATGCGAGGTCCTTTAGAGCTCTGACATCCTATGTCCTAACTAGGAGGGAAGGGAATAAGCATTTATATAGGGGCTACTAGGTGTCAGGCACTGTGTTATTGTTGTCATTTCAGGCATGACACAATTATTTGGGGTTTTCTTGGCAAAGATACTGAAGTGGTTTGCCATTTCCTTCTTCAGCTTGTTTTTATAGCTGAGGAAACTGAGGCAAACAGAGGTAAGTGATTTGCACAGGGTCATACAGTTAGTAAGTGTCTGAAAGGGCATTTGAACTCAAGTCCTCTTGACTCTAGATCCTGGTGCTCTATTACTGAGCCACCTAGCTGCCCTTTTACAACGATTTCATTTTATCCTCAATAAACCTGTGAAGTAGGTGCTCTTATTATCCCCATCTTATAGTTGAAGAAGCTGAGGCAGACAGCGGTTAAATTATTTGCCCAGGGTCAGACAGCTAGACAGTGTCTGAGGTCAGATTTGAATTGAGGTCTCCCTGACTCCAGGCCCAGCATCCTAACCATTGTGCCACCAGCTACCTCTAAGGGTATGTTTCTGGTATGCCCAGAAACACTGCCTGTTCTATAGTCCAATGAGCCAAATTCTAGGATCTGAAGATGGGAACGTCCAGAGACAGCTCTCTGTCTTCCTGACATTCCTGAAATTCTCTGGGTTCCTCCAGATTCCATACCCTAAGGGCAATCTAAGGGCCAGCAGGCAACAGGCTAGAAGTTGGCACCTGAACCGTTGTTGTTGTACACCACGCCCCTCATGCCACTACCTCCTGTCCCCACCATACCGCCTAGCTCTCCAACAGGACATTCTCTGCTCCCACCCTCTGGTGCTGTGGAAGAAGTGGTGATACAAGCTGAGGGGTTGGGGAAGGGTGGCTCATACCTTACACGTGTATTCTGTGTTTGTGGGGCAATGCACTGCCCGGTAGGCCCTGCCACCTTCCTGGGCCTCTAGGAGGATGTAGGGCCCCAACCTAGAAAAGGTAGCAGGAGCATCAGAGGTGGGCTCTGGTGGCCTGATGAGGGGCTGCTGGCAGGGGGCTGGGCAAAGCTGAGGGTCTCGATGGGCTCGCTTCAGGGGGGGCTGCTCTGGAACTGAGTCATCATTGTCATCATCATCAAATTCCAGCTGCTTTTTCCTCCGGGGAGAATCCATAGAAAGTGTCATTGGAGTGAGGTTCATCTAGGGACAAGAAGGTGAAGAGACTTTAAAAGGGGACAGGAAATGAGGGTTCCTAGGGATCCCCAGGGCATCTCAGGCTGTCACCTATGGAGTCCCTGGATTTAGAGTCAGGGAACCTGAGTTCAAATCTCGGCTCTCCTATTTAATACCTCTGTGATCCTGCACACATCAGTTAAACTCTTGGTCTCAGTTTCCTCATCTGAATAATACCTTTCAGCTTTCAACGACAGTATGTACCTATAAACAGAATCTATTGTATGGGTCAAGAGTAAAGAACACAGTAAAGGACATCATGTGACATTTTGGAATGGAACAGAAAATAATCAGTGCTGGAAGAGATCTTAGAACATAGATCATGGGATGTCAGAAGTAGAATGGAGCTTAAGCCAGAATGCTAAAGCTGGAAAGGGCCATTTTATGAAGGAGAAAAGTGAGGTTCAGAAAGAAAGAGATTTGTCCAAGAGCACAGCAAATAAGCAAAAATCAAGGCTAAAACTTCAAAACTATGAGGTAGCCTATTTAAGTATTATTGGTATCTCAGGAAAGGCAGCTAGGTGGCTCAGTGGCTAGAGTTCTGGGCTTGCAGTCAAGAAGATGGAGTTCAAGTGCAGTCTGAGACAGTTAGTAGCTGTGTGACCCCGAGGAAGTCACTTAACCTCAATTTGCCCCAACCCACATGAGAAGGAAACGGCAAACCACTCCAGTATCTTTGCCAAGAAAACTCCATGAACAGCATTGGCATGTTCATGCTATGGTCCACAGAGTCACAAAAAGCTGGACATGACTGAACAACAGGGGCCAGCTGTGGAGTCACAAAGACCTAGTTTCAAGTCCTGGGTCTGACACATAGTGGCTGTATGAGCGTGGGGAAGTAAGTCACTTCACTTTCCAGTGCCCGGGCAATTCTGAGACAATAGGTTCCAGGAGATTTGCTGATTTTCATTGGTAGATAGTTTCCATGGATTCCTTCTCAGCCAAGGTGAGGTCCAAATGCATGATTCCATCAAGCACCATGTAAACAAAGGCAGGTAGACAACCAAGAGAACTCAGCATGTTCAGGGGCCGGGCCGAGTGAGGGTCCATGGGGGGGGTGTCTTGGATTTAAACCTTTCTGGGGCCAGATCACAGCTGTAGAGCCCCAGGGGACCTCAGAGGTCAATGAGCCCAATTCTCTCATTTTACAGATGAGCACACTGAGGCCCAAGAATTGAAGTAACTTGTCCAAAGTCACATAGGAATCGAGTGGCAGAGGCAAGACACAAACCTAGCTCCACTAGACTCCAAATCCAACACACACCGAACCTTTCCCAGGTGCATGTCAAAGGCGAGGCTTGTCCTCTAAATGTGACCATCCCAGTTTCACAGGATCCTCAGCTCTCTGAGGTAGATGAGACACAAATCATTCTCCAGCTGATAGATGGAGACAGTGACAGCCAGAAAAGGGAAATGACTCAATCAGGTCACAAAGCAAGTTATTGGCAGAGAGTGGCTTGAAACCCAGGTGTCTGAACCCCAGCCCTTTTCATGCTCCCCCACGGTCCCTTCATGCTCCTCACAGGGGCTCAGGGTGGGGCTGTTGCTCTTAGCCTGGACAGAAATCAACGTCAGGTGCCTCCTAGGGGAAGAGCCTATTCTTTCTCTGGTCCGAGATGGCTTCCAGGAAGCCATCCTATCTTTCTTGACATCCTCTCCTATTCTCTTAGCCAGCGTTTTTCTTTCCTGCTGTAAGTCAATGTCAGGTATTCAGTTTTAGAGCCCTGAGAATCAACAAACATACAACACAGCTTTTACAGCATGACTCAATACATGAATTCATCCTTTCTCTTCCCTCCCCACCCTGGCAAATGAGCCCCAGTCACACACCTAAGTGACCCTTTCCCCTAGGTGGTACACTGGAAAGAGTACTGGTCCTGTAGTCAGGAAGACAAGTTCAAATCCACTTTCTCCCTAGCTGTGTGACCTTGTGTAAACCATTTAACTGCTGTCTGCCTCAGTTTCTTCCATTGTAAAATGGGGATAAGAATAGCACCTACCTCCCAGGTTGTTATGAGGAGCAAATGAGATAATTACTTGTGAAGTACTTAGCACAGTGCCTGGCACATAATAAGCAGTTAAATAAATGCTTATACTTATTGTGTTCCTTCCATCAAAAACTTTCAAGACACATATGCACCCCAGAAAAACACCTATGTGATTTTTAGTATGTCACTTAAAGTCTCTGTGTCTCAGTTTCTTCATCTGTAAAATAAGGCAATGGAACTAAATGATCTGTAAGTAGCTCAAAACCTGATACTTATGATACCACAAATATACAAGAAGATTGATAGACACACCAGGCAGAACCACCTCCTCCCCCAATATATTTTTCATATACATGGATGTGATAGTTAGGGCATAGCCTGACACATTGGAAAGACAAAACACACACACACACACACACACACACACACACACCCACCATGAATAAACAGACAAGAAGCTAGGACAGACAAATTCAATCCCCCCAAAGACGCATACTTCAGACAGTCATACCCAGGAACCTCTCTTGGGGATGGGGGAGGGGGGAGATGATGTCTCCCTGGCAACGGGCAGCCAGTACTCCGGTGAGACCGGAAGCTATGTGCCCCTGGGGCATGTGCCAAGGGTGGGAGTGGCCAGCTGTAGCTTGGAAACAGTGAGGGCTGTGGGCATCACAAGGGTTGGATCAGCTTCAGAAGGCCCCATCTGGTATCCCCTACTGCCTGCGCTCAGCCCCTCATAGCCCTGTGGAAAGTCATTAGTGTTGGACACGATAAACCTGGCCCCTCAGCAGAAAGGGAGTTGACTACTGTGGTGGAAAAAACACTTATTTGAATTCAGAGGACCTGGTTTCTTAGCTCCATGTTGAAATTTACTAGCTTAAATTTAGATAAGTCACTTTTCCTCTATGCCTCAGTTACCCCTTCTGTATAACGGAGACAAAATCCTAGCAGTAGTTAGGGTTTTATCAAGGAAAAGGCCTTTTAAACCATAGAACACTAGAGAGTGTACGTTGTTATTGTTCTTAATTTGAGGCACAAGGCATAGTGATCACGGTAGGCTGGTGGAATGGATGCTGGATATGGACCTGGGTTCACATCTTAATTTTGTCACTACTTGTAATGAAAGTCACTTCATCTCTCTAAATCAAGATGATTGGATTAGGTGACCTCTGGGGTCCTTTCCAGCTCCAAGTCTATGACTAGCTGCACTTGGCCCTCATACCCAGTCTACACAGGAAACACATATAACCTCACCACACTTCTGCCGACACACGTCACAGGGATGATGACACACTTCAGGCACCAGAGCTCTGAGGCATCGGGGCCAGGCACCCACCGACACAACTTCCACCCGGGCCCTGACACACCCGAGTCCCGGTGATCCAAACGCTGACACATGGACACACACACACACACACACACACACACACACACACACTCCTCTTTGGTGACATTCTCACCCCTGTCTCCATACGCAGAATACAACCTGATCACTACAACTTTCTTGCCTGTCCACCATGGAAACACACACAAGAAGCCCCCCGCCCCCCCCCCCCCAAACAGCCTCCTCTCCGCTGCTCTCTGGCCTGCCCTCGCAACAAAAACAAAACACAAAGAACTTCGACACTGGTCGACCTCATTACCCGCGCTCCAAACCATAGCTCTCCGCCACTGGCCCCTACACAACTCCCTCAGGCTGCCCCCCGGCTGCTAGCTAGTACATACACGAAACACAACAAAGACCCACAACTCCCCAGCCTCAGCCCTATACGGACACGCAGCCCAAGCCACTCTCCCATCCCGTACGGTAGCCAGGCAGACTTATGAGCAACGCAGAGACTCGGGACACCCCGACCTCCCTCCGTCTCTGCGCCGGGTCTCCCTCCACCCCGCGGGTCTACCTTGCTGTCGAGGTCAGGGGGCTCATTTGCTTGGGTCCGGCTGGCTGGGGCTGGGGTTGGGGCTGGGCTCAGAGAGCCCACCGCCCCTGCATGTTTGAGCCGCTGTCCCGTCAGTGCGGAGCCTCTGCAACTGGCTCTACAAGTGTATGGGCTGCCTCGGCAGATGCCGGGCCCAGCCACCGGCCTGGGGTGATGTAAAGCTGAGCTAATCTCGGGCCCCAGCCTCCCCCACCCCTCCCGCCCCCCCGCGGCGCCGGACGCGTCCCGCCCCGCCCCCTGATTGCAACATCCCCCTAGCCCCGCCCTTCTGGCCTAGGGCTCACATCCGCGCAGGGAAAGGGCAACCTCCCGACCCCTCACACCCGCACACACTACCACTGCGCCAGTCGGCACCCAGGAATCTGAGAGTGAAGATTTGTTGTCCTGGTGGCCCAGTGTACCCCAACCCCGAGCCCACCGGGGACCAGCAGGAGGAATCCCCATCTCTCCTATGACTATTGTTCCAAGACAGCAGGTGCATTGGGATAGGAGGCAAGACACCTGGTTTAAGTCCTCCCTGCAGTAAGACCTTGGCAAAATCACTTCCCTTTTCAGAGCCTCAGTTTCCACCTCTGTCTCATGAGGGAATTTGACTGAGGTCCCTTCCAGTGTAACGTTCTACGTTCTAAAGGCCTCCAAAGCTCTGACTTGCCATGAATCCCACACTACAGACTCGGATGAACAGAGCCAGTTAACATGCAAATATCTGATCAGACACTGGGAGGGGAGAAGTTTGGGGTGTGGGACACTACTATTTTGAGCAGTGCTCACATAGGAAGAAAGGAAAGATGGGATCTCATCAGTAACATTCCTTCAAATCTTTCCTCTTGAGCTTTGACAAACAGTATATCCAAGAACCTCAAAACTTGGAAGTCATCTAGTCCAATCCGTCATGGGTAAGAATTTCCTCTATATCAAACCTGATAAGAGGTCATCTGGCCTCTACTTGAAGACCTCCAGAGAGGAAGGAATTCACTACCCCTAGGCTAGAGACAGCCCGTTCCATTTTTGAATAAATCTAACTTTTATGAAGTTTTTCTCCACATGAAGCCTAAAATCTGGGTTTCCAAAATTTCCATCAATTTCACCTACTCTTACCCTCTGTGGCCAAGCATAACAAATTGAACCTGTCTTCCACAAGGGTAGCTTTTCAAACACTTGAAGTCCATCAATCATTTCTAAGCATTCTAATTCTCTCAACCAGTCTCCAAATAAGCAGATCTTGAGGTCACCCTGCAGTACTTCCTCTGAATGCCCTGCAGCTTATGAATGTGGCACCTCAAATGTGGCACTAGAAGAGATAAAAATACTCAAGACACATCTATTCAGATGGCAATGTATAATATTCGAGCTGTTGTTCCATCACCAATGACCATAGCATGCCAATACCAACTGGGGTTGTTCTTGGCAAGGATACTGAAGTGGTTTGCTGCCATTTCATTCTCCAGTGGATTAAGGGGAATAGACGTGAAGTAGTTTGCCCTGGATCACACAGCTAGTAAGTTATCTAAGGCCATATTTGAACTCAGATCTTCCTGATGCCAGGCCTAAGGCTTGATCTACTGAACCATCTAGCTGCCTCATAACAGGCATAGGAGAGCCATAACCTTTCTCATTCCTTCGGGTTTTTTTGAAGGCTTTTTTTTCATTTTGCTCCTAGATCATTAAAGCTAGGAAGGGCTTTTAAGATCATGAAGTCCAACTATCTCATTTTACAAATAAGGATACTGAGACCCAGAAAGAGGAAGCAATTTTTCCAGGTTTATTTAGCAAGTTAGTAGTAGGATTAGAATTCAGACCCAAGTCACATGTCTCCAAATCCAGTGTCCTTGTGATTATCCATGCTGCTTTGAGGACCCCTATGGTAGCCCCACTCCTAGTCCATGGTAACATGAGCTAAGAGTCAAGAGAACTTGGTTGTACCAGAGATTCTTAGCCATTTTGAGGTCAGAAACTCCTTTGGCAATCTGTTAAAGCCTATGGACCCCTCTCAGAGTAATGTTTTTAAATGCATAAAATAAGTACATAGGATTACAAAGGAAACCAATTATACTGAAAAGCAGTTATCAAAAAAAAAATTAAGTTCAAGAACCCTCAGTTAAGAGCTTCATAATCTATTCGAGACCTACCTCTGCCACTAAACACTCTTGGACAAAGTTGACTCCTCTATAAAATGAGAGGATTGGACCAGAAGGTTTCTTAGTTTTCTTCAGGCTCTGACCTGCTAGGATTCCACCTTAGAGGCCACTCATTCCTCCAGTCCTTTTCTTGTCCCCTGAGGGTCAGGTGTTGTCAGCCACTAGCTTCCCAGTGCTTCGAAGGCATCCTTCATCAGGTGAGACTTGGAGCCAGTGCCCCTGAAGAAGCACTGGGTCATGAGATGCTGGGGGCAGAGAAGCATCAGGAGTCCAGATGAGGTTCCTGGGGGATAGTCTGCTTAGGAGGCTCAGGACTGAAGTTAGAATCTTATGTATTACTCAAGCTTAACCCCATCTCAAACCAGACCAAGGTCAGCTTCCCTGCCAGCCAGAAGTGCCTCCTCCTGGGAAAGCAGAGGATTGTGAGAATCCCATAGAGAAGTAACATGGTATAATGCAAAGAGCTTGGACTTGGCAGGTAGGAAACATGATCTCAAATTCTGGCTCTGATGTTTTTTGGCTGGATGGAACCACCCTCTCTTAGCCTTAGTTCCCTCATCTGTAAAACAGCAAGAAAGATCCTTGCACCACTACTTCCCAGGTTTGTTGTGAATAAACCTTAGGGAGCTAGGAAATGAGAGTATTTCAGATTAAGTCAATTCAAGTCAACAAACACTTATTATGTACAGATGGCATTGAGATTATAAAGATTTTTTTTTAAATGCTGCAGTTCTTCCCCTCGAAGAGCTTACAGTCTACTGGAGGGGTGGGATGTATGGGGATACTTATAGTAAGTTGTATTCTCTGGAGAGAAGTCCTTGCCTTTGGTACTAACTAAACTTTCTAATGTTTATAAAGACAGTGCTGTTTTTGAAGGTACTGCTCAATTTAACAACATCCCAGTACCCACAAAGAACTTTACCTGACTTGAGAGCTCTCAGGTGACTCTCAGCCTGTTCAGGACCCCCACACTCTGGGTCTCCTGTCAATCAGCCCACATTTTCTGAGCTCACTTGTGTGCCTAGCCCTGTCCTCCTGGCTCAGGAAGGCACTGGAAAAGAATTCTGTCTAGCCCTGCCTCCAGATATTTCATAGTCTATTTGGGGAATGGAATGGTAGCTCCTTGATGGCTGGGAAAATATCATTTTTTGTGTGTTTAACACGTAACAGGCTCTTAATATTTGTTGAATTGAAGGAAGACCCATGTAGGGAAACAGAGAAAAGACAATCCCAGACCAACTATGTTCACCTGTTCCCGGTAAAATGAGACTGGAAATGGAAGGGGGTCTTAAAGAAGGGCATGTTTGGAAGGGCAGAGAGGAGAGGTGAAGACAGGTTAGCCAAGACTTGAGGAGCACAATGTACATAGAAGGCGGCTGCCTGGATGGGGAGAGGACTGGAAAGCAGGCTGTGGAAAGATCAGCTGGAGCAACTGGGGAGATAGTATGGTTAGTCTGGAGAAAAAGAAATGTAGCAAGAATATGAGAAGCAGCCTAGTGTTAGGGACACTAGATTAGGAATAGTAGGACTTGGTTTTCCATCCTGGCTCTCCTACTTCCTGCCTGTGTGACCTTGGATAAGTGATCAAACCTCTCTGGCCTCAGTTTCTTCCTCTGTAAAATGAAGGTATTGAACTAGATGATCTCAAAATCCCTTCCAGAGCTAAATCTTGTAATCCATGTGAAGTGGTATTAGATTTGTTGGGCTTACCCTCAAAGGGAGAAACTAGAAAGAAGGAGCAGATAATGTAGAAAGGCTGATTTAAGCTTAATATTACAAAACAAAACAAACTCTAGCCAGGGGTGGGGAACCTGTGGCCTTCTAGGTCCTCAGGTGTGGCCTTTTGACTGAATCCAAGTTTACAGAGCAAATTCTTTTATTAAGGGGATTCGTTTCATGAAATTTGGATTCAAAGGGCCACACTTGAGGACCTAGAGGGCTACATGTGGCCTCGAGGCTATAGGTTCCCCACCCTGCTCTAGACCAATCAGAGCTATTCAAAAGTAGATTAGTGGTGCTTTAATGGGTAGTAAGCTCCCCATCACTGCTGTGGTTTATCCTTTGTTCTTGAAGAGGGCCATGACATCAGGAAGATGATGACATGACTTGCAACTGAATTGGATTTGAGTGAGGAAGGGCTATGCAAAGTCACCAGCTTCACTTTCTCCTCCAGAATTATCTGGGTCCAGTGGCCAGATATAGATCAGGATGACAGAGATGGCCCAGGATGCAGTTGGAGACCTTGGCCTTTTTAAGTTAAGGTCTTTTCAAGTTCTCACTTTGAGTGAGGTAACACCCATTCAGTGATTAGGCCAGTTTAAGAAGTGAATCAAGGGATGGCAATTCAATTGCAAGTCATGTCATCATCTTCCTGATGTCATGGTCCTCTTCGAGAAGGAAGGACAAACCACAACCTGTGAGTAGTCTGAGCTGCCCCAATGGGGACCCAGTTGGCCAGTTCCAGTTGGGCAACTCAGCTTTTCCTCCTTTCCTCTCCCCTTCTCTCCTCTCCTCTTGGTCCCCACATGGTGTATCATGCCCTTACCTGAGGGTATTTTGCCCAAAGGAAGGTAAATTTTGATGGCTGAAACCTACCTACTTATCTTGGGGTTTACTGGCTAGATTTCTTAAACCCAATTCATTCTGGCTCACATTGACTGGCCAACAATAGGTCCCTGCCTAAGCACCACTTAATGGTTATTTTGGGGGCCCTCACAGTTCTGAGTGAATGTAAATATTAATTGTTTCTCTTTCAGCAAGCAGGGTCTTCCCATTCCATCAGCTTAGGTCTGCAAGAAGAGAGGGCATGACTATTTGGCAGGGTTGTAGTAGAGAGAATTCATACTTGGGATCAAGGTTGGATTAACTTTCATCTATGACATTCATTCACATGGCTGGTAAATAAATGTCAGACTCAGGACACAAACCTGAGTCGTCTGATTCTTAAAATTACATGTTTGGACTATTAGACTTCGAACTTCAGCAGGCTAGGGTGTGTGTGACACTCACCTAAATTTTCTTCCAGTTCTAACACTCTGGATTTTTAGGATTCTATGAGAAGGCTTAGAAAACCTCAGATGACCTGGTCAAGCTTGGAGTCAAGCAGAGTAATCCAAGTGCCAACCCCAGCTGAGCTGAGCTGTTCAGAGAGGCTCCAAGGGGGAGTATAGCCAAGCCTGGACCCTACCCAGAAGCAGGGCAGGCAGGGATGACAGAGCAGTCAGTCACCACCCTGATGCAACATCCCGGTAACCAGAGAAAGTGCTTCCCTGGCAAACAAGGTTAGTGCTGGGCAGGGCCCAGAATGCCAGCCCTCGGGGCAAAGTGTCAGAAAGCTCATGACCCTTGCTCTCTCCTTGTTACCTCCTATCCCCATAAGCTTGTTTTGTTCCCCTCAGGATACTTTAATCCCTAGACTGTTTCCTTCTCCTGCCCAGCTATGTCCTTCAGCTCACCTTCACTATCTAAGAAAAAATTATAATCTCAGAGGACATCACAGCCAAAAGGAATCCTAGAGGTCCTTCAGTCCAGTCCCAAGCATACCTCACCCCCTATTTTTCAGAGGAGGAAACTGAGGCCAAGAGAGGCAAAGCAACTCTGCTACTTAGCTGTGTGACCTTTAGCAAGTCACTTTTCTACTAGAAGGGTGGATGAGATGGCCTCTTCAGTCACAGCTCTAAATCCTATTATTCTAGAGGGCAAGAGCTGTGTCTTATAGAGAGTTAAAGATAGAAAGGGCCTTAGAAATGGTTTCATCCATGGGGTAGCTAGATGGTGCAGTGGATAGAGCATTGGCCAGGGAGCTCGGAGGACCCAAGCTCAAATGTGACCTCATTCACATAACACTCACTAGCTGTGTGACTCTGGCAAGTCACTTAACCCCAACTGCCTTACCACAAAAAAATAAAAGGTTTAGTCCAACCCTCTCATGTTACAGAGAAAGAAACTAAGATCCAGAGAGGGCAAATGATTGCCCAAGTAATACAGCATCAGTGGCACAGCCTAGACTAGAACCCAAGACTCCTGAATCCTAATCATAGCCTTTTACTGCTGCCTGGGCTTCTTCCAGGATCCTAGAGCCCATTCAGCTCATGACCATAGACACCATCTTTCCCTAAAGATGACTTTCCCAGCTTGGCCCCTGGTGCCCAATGAGGGGAGATGAAGGCACTTGTCTGCCCAGGTATTGCCTTTTGAAGGGTCCTGCCCTTCTGGTTGCTGGGAGTGACTGGGAGGGGTTGGCTACAGACAGGAGAAAAACTGGCTCCACTAACAATGTCCTAAGGCTGATCTAATCATTCTAACTCACATTTCTCTAGGGCTTTAATATTTACAAAACACTTTCCTTCTTTCCATCAGCTTTGTCAGTTGGATGATCCCAGGTCACAAAACTGGTAAGTGTTGAAGTTCAGATTCCAATCCATATCCCTCCTGACTCAAAAGTCCTCCTTCACTGCCTCATTTTAAAAAAAAAATTAGTATAGTTTGTTTTTACAACGTCTTTATTTCTGAATATACCCCTCCTCCCTTCATTGCCCAGGGATCCATCCTGTGAAACAAAGAATAAGAGAAAGGGAGTTCAATAAACTACCTAATATATCGGTCCTATCTAATAGTAGATGCAGAATTCCACACCCATAGCCCCCCACCTCTGCAAAGAAGGGAGGGAGGTCCAACCTTCTTTTCACATTAGAACCCAGTCAGCCTATAATTATTCTCCAGCACCAAGGCACAGCACCATGGAATGAAATCATGGACCTGGACCTTAGGAGACACTCATTTTACAAAAAAAGAAATTGAGGCTTAGAGAGGAGAAGGGATTTGCCCAAGATCTCACACTAAGTCCTAAGTCTGAGTCTAGAACCTGGGTCTTCTGTCTCCCTGGTCAGTTCATTTTATCATTAAGGCCCACATAGAGCTTCAATTCAGTTTCAGTAAGTGTACATTCAGGGGATTCTATTTTGTTCAGGTGTTATACTAGGCGCTAGAGCTGCAAAGACCAAAATCAAACCATCGCTCCCCTGCCTTCAGGGAACTTACATTCTACTGGATCTTGGTTTATAATTCAATTTGCTTCAACAAATATTTGCAGGGCGTCCATCATTCCCTATGCCTAGTCTTCTGCGGGGAGGATTGTGTGGGAGATAAGAAGGACAAAGACTATAATGAGTGGTCATGATCAGCCCATTGGGGCCCAATGGCACACAGCACACTTCACAGAACTCTCTCTTCCATTGTGACTTCATTGGACTAGAGGCTATTCCCATCATTTTATATCTGAGGAAACTGAGGCACAGAGACCTGAAATAGGGCTCAACAAGTTTGTTTTGCCAGACCCCAGGTTTTACAGCCATACAAATCTTGCTGTTTTCTAAAAGGGAAGACAAATAAAAGACAGCCTGAGACAGTAGAACCCTGGCCCCACCTCCGGGTGAGTGAGATCTGCAGAATCACAGAGCATCAGAGCCAGAACTCTACTGATCATCCCATCCAACCCCTTCATTTAATAGAAGATACCTAGCTCAGCGAGATGTCTCAGCCAAGGTTATACTATGGAGGGCAGAGCCAAGACTCCGGACTTAGCAGTGGGTCTTCTCTCTCCAAGTTCATTTCTTTGTCCAAGACACCACAGCTTCTTCCCCTAGTGAGGGGTACAGCTTGCTGATGGGCCTGGAAGTCTTCTTTGGAAGGTCTCAGAGAGGGAGCTAAGGACATATGGAGCAGTGAGACTCAGTTAGCAAATGACCGGAGCTGAGATTCAACAACGGTCTTTAGACTCCAGGTTCCCTGCTCGCCTCTACCACAAGCTACCTCTTAACTGAACTGTATTGTTCAAGATGTCGACAATGCAGTGCAGGGGGAGGGGAAAGATGATGATGATGACATTCAGTCATTTTTCAATCGTGTCTGACTCTCTGTGACATCATTTGGAGTTTTCTTGGCAAAGATACTGGAAGGGTTTGCTGTTTGCTTCTCCAGCTCATTTTACAGATGAGGAAACTGAGACAAACAAGGTTAAGTGACTTGCCCAGGGTTACACAGCTAGTATGTGTCTGAGGCTGGATTTGAACTCAGAAAGATGAGTTTTCCTGACTCCAGGCCCAGTACTTTATCCACTTACCTGCCCCATGAGTTTAAATCCTGGCTCTGCTCTCTATGATGGGATCCTTGTACATCTTTCCTTACTTTGTGAGGAAAGCACTTTGTAAATGTTAAATCACTAGAAGAAATGAGAGTTACCATCACCTGGGCAGCTTGTATATCCTAAGGTCATAGACTCACTTAGGGGTCCTCTAATCCAACCCATTCGATTTGTAGGTGAGGAAACTGAGGCCCAAAGTCACACAGTTAGTATCTAAAGTGAGATTCAAACTCAGATCTTCCTGACTCCACCCAGGTCCTCTGATGCCAGAACCAGTACTTTTTCCTCTGAACCAATCCCTTCTTCTCTCCAAAAACTACGCCTGAGAGGACCCTGGAAAAGGCTGAGGTGGTGGCAAAGTGGAAAATGTAGCCAGGCTTGGGGCCCTTTACCTTTTCCAGTGTCAGAATTCTTAAGAGAGGAAGGGAGGAAGGAAGGAAGGGAAGGAGGAAGGGAAGGAGGGAGGAAGGAAAGGAGGGAAGGAGGGAGGGGGGGAGGAAAGGAAGAAAGGAGGAAGGAAAGGAGGGAAGAAGGAGGGAGGAAAGAAAGGAAGGAAGGAAAAGAGGGAAGGAAGCAGGGAGGAAGGAAGGAAGGAAAGGGAAGGGGAATTTTAGCCTTGCAGGGAGGTGGGGGCGTTAGCAGGGATTGATTGATACAGGGACTTGGCTTCTTGGCACTCAGACAGCCTTAAGAAAGCCAGAAAGTATGTGGGGAGAGAAAACCAGACATCTCCCAGTATAGGTGTGGGGATGTAGGAGGGGGAGTGGGAAGAGGAGGATTGTGGATATAAACTTCCCAGCTCTCCGTGTAGCTTAGTGAAAAGAGCACTGTTTCTGGAGTTAAATCTGGGCTCACATCCTGCCTCATATGTTTACTACCTCTGTGACCTTGGGTAAGTCACTTAACCCTTGGGTAAGTCTGCAGTTTTCTCCTCTGTTAAATGAGGACTTTGAAAGAGGGGCCCTTGGAGAGCTCTTCCATCTCTACACCCATAGTCTTGTGAATCTTAAATTCCTGGATGCCAGCAATATGTCTTCTACTGCCCCCTTCCCCCCAGTCAGTGTCTAACTTGGGGAGAGGAACATAGAGGTAATTCCCTTTTCTAAAAAGTGTTAAGCTTTACAATTTACAAAGTACTTTCCTCACAATAACCCTTAATTTTAAAGACCAAGGAACCAAAGCCTAGAGAAATCATTTGCCAGTTGTTATACAGCCTGTCAGTCAATAAGCATTTATTAAGCTCCTACTAGGACAGCTAAGTGGCGAAGTAGACCACTGGGCCTGCAGTCAGCAAGACTCATCTTCCTGAGTTCGAATCTGGCCTCAGACACTTACTAACTGTGTGACCCTGTACAAGTCACTTCACCCTCTTTGTCTCAGTTTCTTCATCTGTAAAATGAGCTGGAGAAGGAAATGGCAGACCACTCCAGTCAGTAGCTTTGCCAGGAAAACCCCCAATGGGGTCTCGAAGGACAAGACTGAACAGCAGCTGCAACATGCTAAGTTAAGACAGGGCAGCCACCACAGAGAGGCGATGGACTCATGAGACACACATTTTCTGACCTGGTCAGTGGGGGGATTTATTTGTCATAATTGTTACAGTTGTTGCATTTGTTATGAAGATTTTCTTTTTCTTTTCAATTCAGAGGAGCTAGGAGGGAGAGAAAATAAATGCTTGTTAAATTAAGAAATTTTTAAAAAGTGATAAAAGAAGAAAAAAAGGGGGCATTCCCAGGCACTCAGAGGGCAAAGCCCCCACTGCCTCCAGAAGGAGAATCCCAGGAAAAGCAGGTAGTACCTTCTGCTCTCAAGCCCGTGTTCCCATGATTCTTCCCTCCCAGCTTCCTTCCTCTCCCCTCCCCCCACCCCAATACCTGGCACAGCTCGGAAGGTTGGGCGGAGGGAAGGGGGTGGATCCCACTCCCCGGTTTCCCTTTCTCAGAAAGACTCCAGGCTGGCCAAAGGAATTGTCTGCCTGCTGGTTGCATCAGAAGGGCTTACGCAAGGAGCTGGCCTCTTGGCTTCACAGCCTGACTTTGTTCCCAAGGGTAGCCCCCCTTTCCTTCACCCAGCCCACCTCCTGTCACGTGGACCTACCCTCCCCCACACCCTAAGGGACTGCATTGCCTTGACAACGTCTGGAGGTAATGGGAGGAAGCTCCTGGAGGCACAGCCCAAGCCGTCTCCTTAGGGGGTCTTTGTCATTTTCTGTTCTCCAGTTGGTGTTAGCTAGCAGGTGCTGCTGAGGTCAAGGTCTGTGTGGGTGAACTCATCTTTTTCCTTGTCCCCAGACTGAACCCCAACTCTGGTTCAGAGACTGAGCCCTAGGCTTGACCTCACTGATTCTGTCTACCCCCAATGCTTATAAATGTGGGTCTTAGGTTACAGGGGACCTTGTGGATGGGATGGGGGTGGGGGGTGGGAAGGGAGAGGATACTGTTACTCAGAGAAGTATAGGTTTGGAGGTCCTAAGAGGGAACGGTTTCCTTTCCCCATTTAGGTATACCACCCCTATCCAGAACCACAGAGAATCATAAATCTAGGGCCACAGAAGCCATCTAATCCCTCCCTCCTTTTACACATGAAGAAATAGTGGTTTAGGGAAGTTAAATAAAATTGCCCGAAGTCACACAGGTAGCAAACATCAGTGAGACCTGAACCTGGGTCTTTTGATTCCAGATTCTTTCCAATTAAATTATTTTTTCATGATCATGTGTTAATTTTTTCTCCTCTCCTTTTCTCTCTCCTCCCCTCACTAAGGGGGAAAAAACCTACACAAATAAAACCCTTCTAACGTATAAGCATAATCAAGCAAAATAAATTCCCTTGTTGGCATCCCAAAATGTAAGCCCAATGTACATCCTGGTGTTAAAACCCCAGGTAGTCTAGATGAATTTCACAGGTCCTTTCCAGCTCTAATATTCAATATTCTAACATCACCAGATCTAACCTTTCGTATTTTAAAGGCTCTTAAAGCAGAGCCTACTATAATAGATAAAGCTTTAGATCTGGAGTCAAGAAGTCCTGTGTTTGAATTCTGCCTCTCAGAATGGGCTAACTATGTATTCCCTGCCGACTGCCCCCCCAAGTTTCCTTCTCTGTAAGATTAGGATAATGTTAGCATCTACCTCACTGGGTTATTACTAAGTGTTAAAGGAGATAGTGTATGTAAAGCCCTTTGAAAATATTCAAGACAAGGTCAGCTATTCTGTTTTTGTTTTTGTATTTTCTCTCTACGTATTTAATTTTTTATTCAACATTTTCCTCCCAATTACAATTCCCCATTTTCTCCAAATATTTTGCCTAATTTTATTTTTTCCCCCAATTTCCCCCCAAAATTACAATTTGTTTTTTAAATTTTGAGTTCCAAATTCTCTCCCTCTCTCTCCTCCCCCCCTCATTGAGAAGGCAAGCAGTTAAGGTCAGCTATTCTTGCTCAAGCCTTGTATGTTGTAAGGTTCTCTTCAGTTACGACATAATGTGTTCCAGGTACTTAGGTCCCTTCTAGCTTTTCACCCTCAAATTCTATGAGCCACCAGAGAAGGAGAAGGCTAGCGTTGTGCATTAAATACTTCATTAAAAGACCTGGATTTGAAACTCAGCACTACTGTTTAGTATCTGTGTGACCTGGAGCAAGTTCCTTAACCTCTATAGGCCTCAGTTTCCTCTTCTGTAAAATTAGGAGGGAGGGGCTGAACGAGATGATCTTTAAGGTGCTTTCGTTGCTCTGACTCTATGGTCATCACAGGGAAGCTCAGGGTCTCCTCAATTCATCCATCTTCTCCTTTCCAGGACCCTCCTTTTGTGCCTCGTCCTGTGCTTAGTCAGGCCAGGGTAGGAAATCTGGGGGGCTCTGAGCCTGGTTAGTGAGACAAGCTTTACACACTGGAGGCTGGTGACTGAACTCTTTGGTAGTAACACCCTGTTAGTTCTGTGAATGAACAGAGAGCATTCTGGTGGCAGGTGGGAAAGACACAGAAGATCTTCCTTTCTCAGGGGTATTTCTGGCCCCTCCCTGATGGAGACCAAGCTGAAGTCCTGAGGGAGCACCAGGAGCTGAATTTTCCATTGCTGGCTCTCAGTCCTCAGACATCCGCTGCTCTTATGCAATGTCTTGGCCTCCCCTCCCTGGGGTTGTTCCCACGCCCCCATTAGCAGGAGGCTGCCCTTGTTAGTATTTCCCCCCACCCCAAACTCCTTCCCCCCCCCCAGTCTTTTCCCTCTTCCTGGCTGTTAACCTTTCTTTGGCTCTGAGAATTCAGAGGAATGGAAAGAGCAGAGGGGCCCTGGGATCATATCTTCCCCCCTCCAAATAAGTATCAGGAAAGATCAGTGCTCACAGAATGTTAGAGCTGAAAGGGGCCTCAGAGATCATCTTGCTCTAACTTCTTATTTACAGAGGAAGAAATTGAGGTCCAGAGTGGGGAAGGGATTTTCCAAGGCCACAGAGTGACCTAGTGGCAGAGCTGGCCCTCAAATCCATCTCTTGAAACTCAGTTCATTATTCTTTCCCCTGTCCTCCACTGCCTCTCAGATGTATGTCAAGGACACTATGTGTCTGTGTGTCCATATCTTTGAAAGGGTAAAGGTGTCAGTTACCTATGCATGGAATTAACTATCCTGTGACAGGTGGGGTTTGCAGGGATGTGCTTGTAAATATTTAACAACCAGATCTCCCCCAAACAGGTAAACATATGGTATGCTTTAAAATTTAATCTGCTCTATTAACATTTTCTCCACCACTTCCTTAAGCCTAGACAATAGACAAAACAACAAATCAAACACCAGCCTATTTCCTATGTATAAATGTGGGGTGTAGGGGGTGAAAAGACTATTTTATGGAGGACTCACACAGGGCGAGCATTCACATGGTGATCAGAAGAAGCCATACAAGGACACTCTCCTGAAGAACCTTGGAATTGATTGTGTGACATGGGAGACACTGGCACAGGACTGCTCAGCATGGCGTGCCCACGTCAGAAAAGGTGCTGGGCTCTATGAGCAAAGCAGAACTGAAGTAGTTCAAGAGAAACACAAGCTACCAAAACTTAGAGAGTCCGCCCCAAAGGTTCACATGGACTGTTTGTGCCCGATCTGTGGTAGAACATTCCAAGCTCATATTGGTCTGATCAGCCACAGTGGGACACACTGAAACTGGACTCTAGCATAGTGATGTCATTTTGATCCTCTTCAAAAGTGAAGGACAACAGCCACCCAATATATAAATGTGCACACTAAAAATTTAACAATTGGTTCTCCAGGTTAGAACTGGCTTCAACATGCCCCTGCATTGATTTCTTTGAGCTTTGGTTTTGTCCTCTGAACATGAAGGGGGTGATGATTTTGTGGCTTGCAAGGATTATCAGCCCATTTTACAGATGAGGAAGCTGAGTTTCAGAGAAAAGTGACATGCTCATGGTCGTACAAGGCTAGTAAGTGGCACAGCATGGACTTGAGCCCAGGACTTTGGATTTCGAGTCCATTGTATCACCTTCCTTAGAGATGGATTCTATATGTATGTATGGGTTCAATGTACATGTACACGTACACACACACTATATATTTGCACATTTGTGTTCCTGGGCAAGCTGATTGTTGTACATGTGAATTCTTCTTGCCCTGGTTATATATATACCCACAATATAGTTGTGCGCATTCCTGTGTTTCATTCAGTCCTTGGATGCTTGCTCAAGGCTCTGTGTTAAGGCTTCAGACACTATCCATTACACTCCTAGGCTAGCTGACCCTTCCTTGGCCCTTCATGTGCTCAGAGGGGCCTTCTTGGGATGGGATGCTTGTGAAACCCAAGGATTCTTGCAGCCAAGAGGCTAAGCTCACCAGTGGGGTCCCAAGTCTGGGCTGCCCCTGCCCTTGTCCTCACCGATGGGGAATCTCGGGCTGGCAGGGACTGGGATTTGGTCTGGGGCAGGAAGCTGAGCTCTCCCCAAAGCTCATTCTCCATCAATGGTGTTGAGGCCAAAATCAGGGGTAGAAGTCAGGGTCACTAGCCTAACACTCATCCCTGTTCACATGAGGCCAGATGTGCCCTCAGATGCTGAAACCTGACTTATCCCATACCCCTCAAGGTCAATGACAGAATCAGGGCAAGTGTATAAGGGTGTTAGTGTGACTGTGTGGGCCAGGTACTGTACTCAGCACTGGGGACCCAAAGACCAAGACAATGTAATCTCTTCCCTAAAGAAGCTTCCATTACCAAGGGTTATAACACGTGCACAGGAAATAAATGCGTGGTAACTTGAGGAGGGGGAGAAGACACAGGTCTGATCCATTGGACCTGGGGAGGCTTTATGGAGAAGGCAGCACCTGAACTGAGCCATAAAGGTCTGTTGAGGACCTCAGGAAAATTATTTGGGCAACTTTAGGTTCAGGACTGAGAATGAAACACACCACTCATGTTCTGCCAAGGAGATGATGAGAACTTAAAATCCATATATGTGTGTGGATGTATATACATATGAATATAAATAAAATGTATGAATATGTATACAAATATGTATACATATGTCATGGCTCATAGGGGAATTTGTTTTTGCTGAACTACGTATGTTTATGATGAGAGATTTTTTCTTCTTTCTCTCTCTCCCTCTCTCCCTTCTTTGTTTTCCTCTGGGGGGGGGGCAGTGTGAGAGACTGATTGCGAATGCTTATTAAAATATTTTTTTGAAGAAAATTATTTAGGCAACTCTGTGGGGAGTGGATTGGAGAGAAGAAAGACTCATTCTCTCTAGTTGTCCCCCATCCCTGGAATAATCTTCCTCCTCTGCTCCAACTACTGACCTCCCTGGCTTCTTTCAAGACCCAGCTAAAATCCCACCTTCTAAGAAAGCTTTCCCTAACCCCACATAATTCCAGTGCCTTCCTTTGTTAATTATTTCCTGGTTTTCTTATATATATATATGTGTATGTGTGTGTATACACACACACACACACATGTACACACACACACATACACACATTTGTTTGCATGTTGTTTCCCCTAAAAGATTATAAGCTCCTTGAGGGCAGGGACTGTCTTTTCCCTCTTTTCGCATCCCCAGCACTTAGCACAGTGCCTGGCACACAGTAGGAACTTAATAAGTGTTTATGAACTGGTCAAAAGACAGGAAGCAAGAACAATAATTGGGAGGCTATTCCAAGAGTACAGGCTTGACATGGGCTTGAATTAGAGTGGGAGTCATCAGGGTTGAAAGAAGGAATGGACATAAGAAATATGGTGGAGGAAACTGACAAAATTTTACACCTGAGATGCTTGGGAAGGCAGAATGTGAGAGGAGGGAAAGTCAAGGATGCCTCCGAAGTGAGGCTGGGTGACTAGTGGAGCCCTCAACAGAAAGAGGGAGGCTTGAAGGAAGGCTGGGCTTAGGGGGAAGGCTGATGAACTCCATTTTGCACGTCAAGTTTGAGATATCTTGGGGGAATGGCACCCAGGAGAAGATTAGGGCTGAATATATAAATCTGGGTAATTGAACCATTGGCAGAGGATGAGGTAACTAAGGGAAGGAATATAGAGGAAGAAAAAAGAAAAGGAAAGGTCCCTGGACACAAGCCATATTTAGGGGGCTGGAGCTGCAAAAGAGACTGAAAAGGGCACCCAGACAGGTAGGAAGACCAAGAGAGCCCAGCTAAGGTGAGTCTTAAAAACCAAGAGGAAAAGAGCTTTTGGAAGAAGGGTGTGGTGAGCAGTGTCAAAAACTGCAGAAGTCAGAGGATAAAAAGAATGGGGGATTTAGCGGTTAAAAGAGCACTGACTGCCTTGGACAGAACATTTTCTATAGAGTGGTGGGGTAGGAAACATGATTATAAGGGGTGGAGATGTGGGTGGGTGGGTGGTGAGGCAGTGGAGGAGTCGAGAGTGGATGAATATATTCCCCATTCCCACTCATAAAGCGCTGTAGAGTTTGCAAAGCACTTTTCTTATAACTACCCTATGAGGTAAACATGGTAAATATTATCACCCCATTTCATAGATGCAGAAACTGAGGCTCAGGAGAAGTGACAGGACTTTCCCATGCACATAGATAACTGTAACATCAGATCAAGTGAGATAGGGAAAGAGAAGAAATCCAGACAAAGGGTTATCAGATCTATTTCTTGCTGACAAGCAATTGAATCCCTAGGGCCTTTGGGACCTAGGCACCTAGGTAATTGTGGGAAGGAAAACTCAACAGAATAGGGGAGGGATTGAAGAGCTTTATTGCAATTATTGGGAATTGGGGAGCTAGAAAGTTCCACTAACCCATTCTACAGAACATGATTGAGATGCACCATGGATAGAGAGCTGGTCTTGAAGCCAGAAGACCTGGGTTCGAGTCCTACTTGTGGCATATACTGGCTGTGTGACCTAACCCCATCACTTAACCTCCCAATATTCTAGGCAAATCGCAACTTCTCAACTTCCTAGCTATAAATTACAGAGAAGGTGCCTACCTGAATTAGTAGAGGGAGTTTCCTCACCTGGGAATTCCCCATACTAATGAAATCACAGGTCCAGTTCCTATCACTGCACTTTCAGAACAATGTCTGCAAGAGAGAAGCTGCAGCCAGGTTGGGCCACAAGTGACCAGCTAAGAGCAGGACACTCTGGTTTCTCCTTTGGGGAAGCCAGAGAGGACCTGAGAACAATAAGTGAAAGACAGGAGGGGTATAGGATCCAAGATTTCTTTTTTAAGATGGTAGAAGTCTGAACATATCTGTAGCCTAGAGAAAGAGACACCAGATTGGAAAAAAACGAAGTAGAAAGAGAGTGATAGGTTGTACAGTACAGTGAATGGACAGATGACCTTGGAGTCTAACTATGTAACCCTGGGCAAGTCCCTCAACCCCTCTTGGCCTCAGTTTCCTTATTTGTTAAATGAGGGGGTTGGACTCGGTGGTCTCTAAGGTTTTTGAGCTCTAAACGTATGATCCCATGACTGATGAGGCGAATTCCTCCTGGAGGAGACAGTAGGGGATGGGATAAAAGGCACCGATTGACAAGGATAAAAGCCACTTCTTCCTCAGAGACTAAAGGAGGAGGAGAGAGGTGACTAGGTAAAGGAAGGTGGCGCAGAGAGGGTCAGGACTGGCCTATTACAGAGAGAGTGACAGAGTCAATGGTGGACTTTCAGCAAGACAGGAGAATGAGTGGTCATGGCTAAACCCTGATTCCCTGTCCTGGTTCAAAACAATGACAAATGAAACAAAAGAAGAGAGAAAACGAAAGAAGCTATTTCAGGGGAAAACCTCAAAGAAAAATCAACAATAATAATAGCTAACATTTATATAGCACCTTGAAATTTGCAAAATATTATACATATATGCTCTCATCTGATCCTCAGCACAATTCTGTGAAATCCTCATTTTACAGATGGGGAAACTGAGGCTGAGAGGATTAAGTGACTTCCCCACGGTCAAACAGTTAGTGAATATCTGAGGTAGGTTTTGAATCCAAGTCCTCCCAATTCCAAGTCGATTTTTTAGGGCTGCCTCTCCAAGGATTAACTATATGAATAAGCAGGAAACAGTCCCTAATACCATAAATAAATAAGGAGGAGAAATCCCAGGGGAAAAGAACAAGGCTGCAAAAACAACCACACTTCTAGGATAATGAATGAACAAGAATTTCCAGAATGGCTGAGAGATAAAGGAAGATCTACCCTCTCTTTAAGATTTGAAATAAGATAGCTGAAGGAAGATTTCAGGAAGATAATGACGAACATTGATGACACAGAAGGACAATGGAAAGTCTCTTTTGAGGGCAGACTCTCTGAGGAATAGGGTTAATCAAGGAAGATTAAAATAATTGCTCTATAGGCCCGAGTGTATTGTTGAATTAACCAACTACAGAAGAAAAAGGGGTTAGAACAGAGGTTGAAGAGGGAAAACAGGGAGGCATATGAATGGAAAATGGAAAAATGGATGATTTCAAAGAGAAACGGAAAGCCTCCTATGAATTGAATGCAGAGTGAAATGAGCAGAGCCAGGAGAAAAAGTTCTATTATAACATTGACGATATGAAAATAAACAATTTCAAAGAGCAATAAACCAATAAAGTGAGTAGAACCAGGAGAACAGTTTATACAATAGTAATACTAAAAATAAACAACACTGAGAACTGTAGGAACTCTGATCAGTGAAGACTATACATGATTCTAAAGCACCGATGAAGACTCCTGCTACCCACCTCCTGACAGAGAGGTGATGGATTCAGGGCACAGAATGAGACTTAGAAAAATTTTTTTCAATATGGCCAACGAGGCAAGTTGTTTTGCTTGAATATGCTTATTTGTCACAAGGATTTTTGTTTTTGTTTTTTCTTTTCCAATGGGATGGGGAAGTGGGAGGGAGAGAAAACTAGATTTTTTAGTTAAAAAAAAAATTTTTTTGGAAGGGGCCTAGGCAATGGGGTTAAGTGACTTGCCCAGGGTCACACAGTTAGTAAGGGTCAAATGTCTGAGGTCAGATTTGAACTCAGGTCCTCCCGACTCCAAGGCCAGTGCTCTATCCACTGCACCACCTAGCTACCCCTAATAAAATTTAATTTTAAAAAGAACAGGAAGGAATAGAGTAACTAGCAGTCTTGGTCAGGACAGAATAACTGAAACAGAGGGAAAATTAGAAGAACAGATTATGACCGGAAAAGGGAATTGGAATCGAATGTGATGGTTGATATTGAGACCTAAAACAGGACCAGTCTGTTGGTTAAGTGGACTGAAGAGGTAGGTCAAGAGATTAAGGAAGTTGAGGAATTGAGGAGGCTAGGGCAGGGCCAGGACTGAAGAGGAAGCCTGGGAGTCAGGTACTGACTCCCTGAGAAAGGAGAGGGAGTCGCCTGGAAGCCAGGAGATCGCAGCAACAAGATCAGAATGGGGCTCTAATCAGTGGCCTGTACTGATTGCCCTGGTAGCTATTTGAATTAGTTATCCCTTCTATTGTGACTTTCCCCATCCTGATTTTCATGGGTCAGCATAAGAAACTAAATGGGAGTTTTGTGGAAGCCTCAGATGACACAGAAAAGGTTTAGAAATTCAGAAAAAAATGCATAGTATTGTATAATATCAACCCAAATTTTATAATAAAGTACTATAAACACCCCCTAAAGGAAAAAAGAAAAAAAACTTCTTCTCTGGTACAAAGACAGAGCCAAAAAAATTTTACCTGGATTTTCCAGATCATTTTCCAGGTGCCACCTCTAACCCCCACAATGTGGAAGGGATAACTGTATTATTGTTTATGCACTGTACCTTGAGGAAGAAGAAGATGATTCTTTGAAGATAGCAGACTAAGTGGTATATGAATAGAACACTGGGCCTAAAGTCAGGAAGACCTGTCTCACACACACACACACACACACACACACACACACACACACACACACACACAGAGTTTCAACTCAACAGGCACTTACTTGCCTACTATGTACAGCTGGGTGGTGCAGTGGCTACAGCACTGGGCCTGGAGTCAAGAAGACCTGGGTCCAAATCCAAGCTCAGATGCTCCCTGATTGTGTCATCTTAAGCAAGTCATATGACTTCTGTCTTATTTTCCCCGTCTGTAAAATGGGGATAACAACAGCTCCTATCTCCCAGGGTTGTGGTGAGGGCAAAAATGATGTACTTACAAAATGCTATTATATTATTTAAAATCGCCTTTCCTTCCTCTCACTTGCAGTCAAGTTTCTCAAGAAGTCAGTTTTCCCCTCCCAGGGAGCCAGGCAGGGATTGTGTTTGCTCACTGGGGAACACAAAAAGGCCCAAAGATAGGATGAGGGGCCTTGGTGAGATTTTGTTCACGGGTGTAGACGTCTGCCTTTTGCCCTCTTACCCTTTCCCCCTCTTACCCTTTCCCCTAGAGGCCAGTGATTTCCTGGGAGCCATTAGGGCAGGGGCAGCTGAGGACTGTGTCGCTGCTATACAACAGAGAGGGATTACCTGCCTGATTTGCAGGGAGCAGGGAGACCTACTGTGATCAATACAGACCAGAAAGAAAAAAGCTGACCAAAGAGGAGGCTTGTGGAGGAGAGCCCAAACCAGTGGCTAGGAACTATCAGCTTTTGAAAAAAGGTGTTTGTTCATGGAGAGGTCAGTTCCTTGCTTAGCTCTCTTTTCACTCTCACTATTTGGGGGAGGGGAAATAGCAGCACCTGTTTCCCCTGGTTTATAGGCCCAACTCATAGTTGGGGGGTCCCAGGTAGGCAGCCTCTTTCCTTGAATTTCACATGAATTGTAGAGGAGCGAAGTGTTTTGTAAATGTTCCTCCCAGCATGCCAGAAAGAAAAATGGGGGTCCAGTGAATGGTAGGAAGAGGTTTCTTGGAAACTGTTGGGCAAAGGCTCTCCATGTGGGGACCCTGAACAATTTTCCTTGAACTTTTGCTGTGTCTAATATGCCTTGTAGTCAGTGAACTGAGTATATTCCATGGTTGTATCAGTGGTGCTTGGAATCTAGAGCAGGAAGGAGACCTCAGAGGCCGTCCAGTTCAACCCCCTCATTTTACAGATGAGGAAATTGAGGCACAGGCAGGTAAAAAGACTTGCCCAAGGTTATACAGGTAGCATAAGAGTGGGATTTGAACCCAGGTTCCCTGACTCTGGAGCCAGGGCTCTTTTCATGGTATCCTAATATATCACTGAATTAAGTGAGTATATGATATGATTTTTGTGGGGATGGTTGATTGAGAAGGGAAATTCCAGAAGTGCGGTAGGTTATAGATTTTTTTCCCTAACGTTTGAATAATTATGAATCATATTACACCATTCTCTAGTATAAAAGTCAGCATCCTGGCTACATAAGTTTTAACTCCTCAGCCTTTTGAGTCACTTGGCTTGCTAGGAGGCTGGAGGTGGTGAATGCGAGAACTGACAAATAACTCGACTGGTGGGTGGTTTGGGTTTAGCACTACCTGGTGGACAAAACAAGTATTACACTTCCTAGCTGAACAATTAATGAAGTAGTAATAATAATAAATAATAAACAATAATAATAAAGCCTCCTTTCTTGGAGGCTTAAGAAAAACACCAGTCGATGTGAGCTGCTACTGCAGGACCCCATGTTGCATACAGCCTACAGCTGTGCCACGGGGTGACACGAATGGGTAGAATACACCTCAAATTAGCAAATGCTGCAAAGTGATGGCAGCAGTGGCAGCGAGGAGCAAGGAGTATGCCAATTTCTCTTCCTCACTGGAGTGTGGAGGGCATGAGTAAAGGAACAATCTTAACTGGAGAGGGTGACCAGCCATTCACTGTTTTCCTGGAAGACCCTGGTTTCCTTAAGCACTGAAAGGTGGGTGATTGTGACAAATGAGGTATTGGATAAATCTTGAATATGTTAACAACAGAATAGATGTTTCCAAGGGGGAACTTGTGTACACACAGATACAGTATGGATATGACTATTTGTTTGCAAGTATGTGTATGTTTCCACAATCATGTGTATGTCTGAATATATGTTTATGGACGTATCTATCTGTGTTTGTCTAGTTGTATGAACACATGCTTGCCTGTATATTTATGTGCCTTATCTACCTCTGTCTATGGGTACCTATCCATATATACATGTATGTGTATGTACCTATAAGCATCTCTGGACTCGGACCCTCTCCCAGAGAAAGCCATCTCATGGCTTCAGATTATACCTCTCATTCCGCTGAGCTGTCCTGCAATTTATTCATCACAAAGAGAGAGAGAGATAAAGAGAGAGAGAGAGTGAGAGAGACAGAGACAGAGAGAAAGAGAGACAGAGAGAGACACACACACACAAAGAGAGAAAGAGAGAGACACACACAAAGAGAGAAAGACAGAGACAAAGAGAGAGAGAGAGAGAGAGAGAGAGAGAGAGAGAGAGAGAGAGAGAGAGAGAGAGAGAGAGGAGATAGAAATGGAAAGATTAGAGATGGGTTGAAACCAGATGCCCATCTCACCCTTTAGAAATTGCAGATAGTGTAGCCCTTGCCTATTAATCTATTGACCAATCAACAGGCTGCCTTGAGTCCTGGGATTTTCTTCAGTTGTTTCAGTGGTCCTCCACGAAATTCTCAAAACACAAATTAATTTTCACAGAATCCTTGATACTAAGGTTGGAAGGAACCTCAGCTCATTTAGTCTAGTTCTCAGCCTTCAGGCAGGGCAGGGATTATTGCCACCATTTTCCAAGTGAGGCAAACTGAGGCACAGAGAGGGGAAAGGACTTGCTAAGATCACTATAATTTTTCTTTTTTTAAAAAAATTGGTTTTTTTTTTTAATTTTTAGGCAATTGGGGTTAAGTGACCTGCCCAGGGTCACACAGCAAGTAAGTGTCAAGTGTTTGGTCTGAGGCCAGATTTGAACTCTGGTCCTCCTGACTTCAGGGCCAGTGCTCTATCCACTGCACCACCTAGCTGCCCCTTTAAGTTTTCTTTTTAAACCATTCAGTTGATTTACTTATCTGGGCAAACCCTCCTGAATGATGCTGACAAGGCAGGTGTGAAGCTGATAGTGGCATACTTGTAAGTATCCAAGGGTTTGTGGGCTTACCTGTGCACAGAGATGCCTTAATCTTTGCCAGACAGAGCTATGGTTCAGAACTTCCTCTTTATCTCTGCTTGCTGTGACCTTTGTCCTTTAACGTCCCATCTCTTCAGCTCTGCCGCTCTCTCCTCTATGGAGCCTTCTTTGATCCACCCAGCTGAAACTAGTCTTGCCCCCTATCAATTTTCCCTAGGGCACTGTCTGGATTGATCCTTTGCCCTTATTACCCTTAGCCTGTGACTTCATTTGGGGTTTTCTTGGGGAAGATATTGGAGTAGTTTGCTATTTTCTTTCTCCAGCTCATTTTATAGATGAGGAATCTGAGGCAAACGGGGTTAAGTGACTGGCCCAGGTACGTACAACCATTAAGCGTCTGAGGCTGGATTTGAACTCAGATCTTCCTGACTCCAGGCCCAGCATTCTATCTACTTAGTTACCTAGCTGCCTCCTGACTGAACCTAGTAGTTGTTTAATAAGTGTTTGTTGAATTGAAACAAAACTCTGTGTGTGCCTGCCATTGTGTATGTACACATGTAACCCACATGTAACATGTGACCCAAATGCCCAAGTACTGCCTTTTCATTTGGAGGGGAAGGGGCATTGTCCAGATCTGTGATTTCATTGGCATAGGGTATTCCCACTATGGAAACACCTTCCACCAATGAAAAACAATGACCGTTTTGTAACTTATCATCCTACAGAGTTTCCTGGTATAACGAGAAGTGACTTGTCCAAGGTCACTTGTTACCAAATGTTGTCAAAAACAGAACTTGAACCCAGGTCTCCCTGGCTTTTAGGCTGGCCCTCAAATTACGGTGCCAGTCTACATGTACACACGTGATGCATACCTACCCACACACACACACAGATACGGATTTCATTCCTGTGTCAACAGATGGTTGGCTTGTCCTGGGGTTTGAGGGTGTGACAAAGAACATCCTTCCCAGGGGCTGTTGTTTCTCAGTAGTCCAGGATGATCTGTATCACCTTCAAAAGATCAGCGAACTCACTGCTCTGGGAATTCTCCACCAACACAGATAGCGGCCCCTCTCCTCCTCAGGAGACAAGGACCTTGTGACTGAGCACATCTGTTCCCTGGTAGCTCAGCCTCTGATGAGGAACCCTCTTGTTCTTAGCTGGGCCTCAGAGGACCAAGCAGGCCCATTTTAAGTTGGTAAGAGCTTTGAGAACCTATAGTCACTTCTGTGCTATGGGTGGACAAAGAGATGGCAAGCAATATCATGAGGAAACTGGGAGGCTTAAGAAATGGGAAGGGACAGATTTGGCCCAAGGTCAGTCGCACAGTGTTGAGAGATGGGAACTCGAACCCAGGTTTTACTATCCAGGGTTCTTGCTGTTGGATTAGCTATGTGATGATTCCATTAGTAGTGAGAGCCTGGGGCCAGAGGGGGAAGGGTGTGGGGAGAAGTTGATCTATGGGTGCCCTCTATAGCCCAGGAGATGGTCACACTATGGAAATGCAGGGATTCTCTGGGAAGCCTGAGGCCTGGGGATCCTGTGGTCACTATCCTCAGGCTGAACTGTGGGGTTGGGCTTAGCAAAGCAGGTTAGAGGTCAGGGTCTTGGAATTCCAGACATAAATCAGAGTCATTCTAGACTATATAGGCCTCCTTGAGAGAACCAAGGCTGGAAGGAGAACCAGGCCTGTGTAGGAGATCGCTCCCAGAGCTAGTTGGAGTAAGAAAGGACAGGGGAAGGGTGGGGCTGCTTTTGCTCCTCACCCCTCACCCCTCAGCCCCAGGAAACATTCAGCTTTCTTGGTTTGGAGTGAATGGGTAGAGGATATTCCTCCTGAACATCCAGAAATGGCCAAGACTCAGCATGGATGAAGTTTTCTTTTTTCCCTGGATCTCTTTGTATCTGTCCGTCCTTCTCTCTCTTCATCTCTCTTTGCACCCCTTCTGGTTGGCTCTCTTGAGTATATAGGGACCTCAGGCTAGATGCCTAAATCTAGTTGGGATGCTGAGCCAGGGCTGATCATGGCTTTCAGGGCCCTGGAGCTGTCTCTACCTCTTCTGGAAGGGAAGAGAGTAGGAAGATCGATGCCTACTGTCCAGTTCAGTCTTGGGAACAGCCTGTCCTCGGATCTCTGGGGAGGAACTTTGAATCACTATACAGAGGTGGGGGTTGGGGTACAGCGGCCTGGGGATCAGAGGAGGAAGGCCTGATTAGACTGGCTCTGGATTGAGGGTGGGGGCAGTGCTGGGAAGTGGGAGGACACAGGTTGGGAGTGGGTGGGGTTTAAGAAAAGGAAATGCAGTTTCCTAGTGTAATGCCTAGTTCTTGGGGGGGGGGTGCAGATGGCCTTGACCACACAAAGAGGAGTCTTTACACCAAGAAAAAGAGTTGAACTGGTCAGGATAAACTCTAAGGAAACTACATCCGCTTCCTGCCCTTCCCTACCACAACTGCCTGCCTGGCAGCCTCGGTGTTTCTGGGGGATGTGAGGGCTGGGGCATCCCTGGAGCCCTCCTGAGGGTTCACAGGCCAGGCTACCAGAAGGACAACTCCCCTAACTCACTCTAGGGGGCGCTCTTCCTGTGCAGTCAGTTGTCTTCTGTCTTCCACAGTTGACTGACAGCATCTGAATTGCTTAGTGTTCCTGAGGATCTGGGCAAGAGAATTCAGAATAGGTGGGGTAACTTTGTCACCTCACTAGGATTCCCCCAGACATCCCTAATTAGAATCACTTTTTACACGGAGCCCTAGTATATAAGTTCTTTTCAGTCTTTGTAGTTCCAGCTCTTAGAAGTGTTTGGCACATAGCAGGCTCCTAAGAAATGCTTGTAGATGGATTCTCTAACTAATTACAATGCAAAATTTGTGCTGCAGGAGGTTGGGCGCTCTTCTTAAACCTGGAGGCCCTAATGTCTCTCATCTTTCTGATTATCTGTCTCTATCCCCGGACTGAGGGGAGAGTGGTGGTGCTGAGCTAGGTTGAGTGGAGGGTGGAGAGGGAGGAGGGAGGTGACAAGTCTTTCCAGACCCCTCTTTAATTAGTCACGATGCCCTGAGATACCACTTACCACCCAGGGCCCCAAGATATGGCTATCCTCCCCATGCCCATACCAAAAGACATCTGTCCTAGTGTCTAATCTCCATGGGACTATATCCCCAAGTATTCCCCATCATGGTATCCATATCCAATGTGCCTACTTTCTATAGTACCCACACCCCAAGATACCCACCTTTCATAGTAGATACATACCAATGTGCCCATCATCCACAGTGCCCGTCCTTAGTTGGGGCAGCATCTCAAAGTGACGCCCATACTTGAAGGTGACTACACATCCCAAGGTATCTACTTTTATGGTGCCCACACTTTAAGATGTCTGCCTTCCACAATGTCCACCTCAAAGCGACTGTCCTCCAAAGTACCTATACCCCTAGGTTTTCTCCCTCCGTGGGGACCACATCCCAAAGTGTTCCCCAAAGTACCCATCATCCAAGCTGCCCATAGCATGAGGTTACCATATTCTTTGGTGCCTACCCTAAGTGATATCTACACTTCTGGCTGCCCTTCATGCCATCTGGGTAGGAGAGAAGAAGTTCTTAAGATCCATCCTGGCTTTTTATTGAGGGAGAAGACAGAGGAAAAAGGGAACAGAGAAGGCTATGGGGTCAGGCAAAATTGGGGTTAGACCAGTGACCCCATGCCCCAGTGGAGCTGAGACCCTGGTAGCCAGGTGGCTTTTCAGATAAACAGGATGAATTTCAACTCTCTCCCTATGCCAGTCCTGGGCAGAGGTTGCCCCCTGGTGGTGATGGGAGAAAGGATACCTCTTGCTGTTGGACCCAGGATGGGGATACTTGAGAAGCTGGCTTGGGTGGGCAGAGCATGGAGACATCAATTTCTTCCAGGGATACGCTCAGGTCTCCATCCAGAAAGCCTAGCTCCCCACCCCTGGGAGCTAGTTCATTGGAAATAGCACTGGAGTGGGAATCGGGTGACCTGGGTCTATTTTCCACTTCTGCCACCGACTCTCTTTGAGATAGGAAAGTCTCTTCCTCAGCCTGGTCCTCCGGTTCCTCCTCTGTAAAATGGAGATAATTATCCTAGCTTTGCCTCTCTCACAGGACTTATGTGAGGATCTGATGGGACAGTAGATGTAAGTGCTTTAAAGAGGGATGCAAGTATGAGGGATTCTTATTACATGATGGCCTGTTACAGGAGGCAGGGAACATCTTTTTTGGAGGGAGGGGAAGGAGAAAAGTTCATCAGTCTTGGGAAGAGATACATGCATAGGTGCCCTATCTCATCCCCTTCCCAAATTACTTTGCCCACCCAGATGTTTCTCTCTATGAAGAGACAAAGACTGTGAGTGTCAGAGTCACAAAATGGCAGAGCTGGAAGGGATCTTAGAATACAGAACATTAGAACATAGAATGTTGGAGCTGGAAGTGACTTTAGAATTTAGAACTTTAAAACACAGGCCATAAAATGCCAGAGCTGGAAGGAACCTTAGAACATAAAATATTAGAACATGGAATGTAGATTTTTAGAGCTGGAAGGTACACATAATGTTAAGCTACAGAACCACAGACAATCAGATCTAGAAAGAACTTCAGCAAGTTTTTAGCTCTTGAAGGGAAGGGAAAACAACCCCAGAGAGAAGAGACTTACCCAAGATCACACAGTTCTTCAGTGGCAGAGTGAGTTCATGAGATCCAGGTTCCAGGCTAGAAAAAGAGGGGGTTAAGTTGTTCTTTTGGGGAACCCTGCCCTGTTGGCCATTCCCCAATAGGGATGGGGGAAGGAACAGCAGGGACCCCCACCCTTGGACATTCCACTTTTTGGTCTAGCTTCTTGGGGCTGGGGCTGGGTGAGTAAAAAACTTGGGTCAAGTGTCCCACTGGGATTGGGAAGGAAAAGGAGATAGTAGTAAGGGGAAAAGGGATATAGACCAGAAGAGTGGGCTGACAAGGGCAGGGACCCACACGTTCTGAATCAGTGGTGCCTCCTCCCACTAGTGGGCTCCTCCTCAGCTAGACTTAGGCCTTTCACTTGGGCTGGATAGTATGAACCCATGAGGGACCACAGGGGATATTCATGGCAGTGGAGGGGAAGCCCAGATCCCCACCAGCTCTGGGGTCTCTGGCATAAGATAGGTGCCCGCTGCTGCGCTTCTTCATCTTCCCTGTCCACAGGCTCTGCCTTGGGTTCTGGCTTGAGTCGGGTCAAGAGGACCAAGAGCATGCAAGTACTCAGCAGGATGGCGGCAACAGCACAGAGAGCACTTCCTGCTAGGCGACAAGTGCCTAGAGCCTTGTTATACTGAGCTGCGCGCTGGTCCAGAACCAGAAACTCTCCTGCTCCGATGCCCTCCAACTTAGGCGGCACAGCGTAGCCCGTGGTCAGGGCAGCAGCTCCCAGGAGCAGCAAGAGGAGTGACAAGGACACAACTCCCTGGGAAGAGGAAGATAGGTGGTGGGGAGAGGGCTGGCGGTGGGCAACTGGCCGACACCCACGCCTAGGGCAGTCAGTGAAAATGGGTTAGTTTGAGTTTGTAAGTGGTTTTTATAAGATTCAGAAAGGACGATCAGGTAGTCCAACTGTCTTCCCACCTCCCGGCCATTTTACACATGAGGAAACTGAGTCCCGGTGAGGATAAGTGACTTCCTAAGATTACCTAAGTAGTAGACTTGAACTGGGACTTGAACTCAGGGCTTCTGACATCAATCAATCAGATCCAATGGTGTGAAATTCCTTTACATCATACTACCTTGTTTCCAGCTTTGGAGGGTGGGGGCGGGGTGGTATAGGGTGGGCTATTACAAATAAAGCTGCATGAATATTGTATAGATTGGTCTTTTATTCCTTTTACCAGTACCCATATGAACCATGCAGTCATATAGGAAAAACCAAGTGGATGAAAAATGAATATCACTCAGATTATGATTCTCCATTTGATAGGCAGACTGTAGAAATAATCCAATACTCTGTATATCTTGGCCAGGTGAATCATGGAATGCAAGCCCAGAAAATTCGAAACCATAAAAGGCTGACCCAAAGGGCAATAGAAAGATCCATGGTGGGTGTGATTAGGTTGTAGCATATTACCAACAATGACTCCATTGCATGATGTTGTAATAGGTATCACCAAGTACATGAATCACTAGAAAAGGAGATGGACAGTTCATGTACCAAGATTGAGAGATAACATATAGATAACCTGAATACTGCTGGTATCCATGAAATATTAATTGAACCAGAGAAGACTTGTAGCATATTGAATAGATTCTCTATGGATGATTTACAGAAAAACATGGACATGTTTTGTATGGGATGAGAAAATATGGATGAGCTGAAATCCACATGAGTGGATAGAGTACCCACATTGATGAGGTCCACTGCACTATTAGAGTATAACTGCCTTATGGATAGTAGGATCTTTGGGTCAAAAAGTATGATCATTCTTGTTGCTCTTATGACTATATCACCAGTTTGCTTTCCAAAAAGATTCACTAATTCACAGCTCCACTAACAATGTAATAGCACACCTGTTTGCCCATAGCCCCACAGAATTTAATTGTACCAATTTTGCCAATTTAGTGAGCTTGAGGTGGTAGATGGAGAGGCAGCCTAGCATAGTGTATGGAGAGCTGGCATCAGAGTCAAGACCTATTGCAGGAAAGCCAGTCTTTTCCCCATAGTTTCCCCTCCCAACATTCATTCTTACCTAGGAGCCTTAGTTCATCCTGAAACCCCTCTTTGTATCCTCCCCCTATCCCTTAAGATATGCCTCAAATATTACTTCATTTTAGAAACCTTTATTGATTATCCCAATCTGCAGTGACCTCTCCCTCCTCTGAGTTCCTAAAATTCTGACTATTCAAACTCTGGGCTAAGGCAGGAAGGCCAGCAATTTGGAGGGTGGGATAGAGAAGGCTTACCTTCCAGAAGGAGGAAGACCAGTCACAGGTATCCTGGTTATTTGGAGTGGGATCCTCCACCTCCTCAGGGTGGGCTGCACCTCCACAGTCCTCATAGAAGAGGTGCAGGTAGGAACGGACCCCATTCCATTTGCCATGGTCCTCATGGGGGCCACGGCCGCAGGCACACGGCCTTTCTCGTGCAGGCATCATGTTTCTGTCTGAGAGTGGAAGGAAACATTATGGCTTAAGGTCAGAGCTCCCAAAAGCCCTCAGTCCTTTGGGCCAGGCCTTATCCCTAACTTATACCAAACGGGGTATGAAGCCTGGTTCAAATCCCCCTTCCTTCATAATCCTTCTCTAGCTATTCTGCCCCCATTCTGCTCTGGTATAGTAGAAGGTTGGAAGGCTTGAATTTGAATTCCACTTGTCTCACATAAGCTATTTGAACTTGGGCAAATCTTTTCATCACTGTGGGCCTCAATTTGCTTATCTGTAAAACCAGGAAATCTATAAGGAAGGGATCTTCCAGCCCTGACATTCTATACTTTATGCTTAACAGGTGTTTCTTGCTCTAAATTATGTGATACTCTAATTGTTATGGGGGAAATCAGTTTACAACAGATGGTCGACACTCTGAAGGGCCTTTTCTTCTTTCCATATACCTCAGAGGGCCCATTCTGCACTCCAGTCATCCTGGCTTCTTCCCTCTTTTCCTCCCACACAACTCAAACAAGGTTCTTCATCACCCTCTTGCCTTCTGACTGGGTTTCCTCCTCACAATCCTCTGCGTCCCTGAATCCCAAGGGCTCCACTGAATGGCCTATGTGCAAGAAGTAGATGTGATAATGCTTTGTCTGGATCTCTTTTCCCATCACATTCTGTCTTGTTACACTTATTTATGTCTCCTCTAGCAGGTTGTAAGCTTCTGGGGGATCATGTTCATATTGTTTTTCATTTTTTTTATCCCCAATGGAACCAAGAGGCAGAGTGGATACACGACCAACACGAGTCAGGAAGACCTGTTCAAGCCTCCTCCACCCCATAACTTGTATTGTCGATCTGACCCTGGGCAAGTCACTTAATCTCTCAATGACCTAGGCTACTCACTAAGACTTTAGGTTACATAGAGGTAAATCTGGATCAGTAGAGGGAAGTGCCTCCCTAGAGAGTTCCCTATACCAACAAAATCACTGGTCCAGTCTCTATCCCTAAGCCTAATGTTCAGAAAAGAATAGGTGCTTAACAAATGTTTATTGAATTAGATTTGTTGACTTGACAAACTAACCCCACTCCCACCTCATCAAGATTTTGCCTAAGAATAGATTAAGGTATGACCCCATCCCCCAACTCTTTCCCTTTCCATAGTTATTTGCATTTGGATCCCAAAGCCTTTTGGAGCAAAAGGTACTCCTTGAATGTTAAGTGAATTATGATTATAGAATCTAAGAATTCAAGAATCACAGTTTATGAATGTCAGTTGGAAAGGATCTTAGAACTGATAATGTTTAAGTTAAGCAGGGCCTTAGAGATCATCCTCTAATCCAACAGCTTCATTTCACAGAGGAGGAAACTGAGGCTCAGAGAGATTTAGTGACTTGGAATGAAAGCATCCCAGAATTGGAGGGAAATTTCAGAAGTCATCTAGTCCAACCAGGGATGGCATAGGAATCCTCTCCATTCCAGATCTTGGGCTTGGAGTCAGAAGACCTAAGTTAAAAAAATCTACATACTGTACATGTTCTTGGGTAAGTGATTTAACTTCTCTGGGTGTCAATTTCTTCATCTGTAAAATGAGGGGGAGGGGTTAGTAGATGAACTCCAAGGTCTCCTTCCAGCACTAATTCTATAATACTTCCTACAACATTCTTAATAAGTAGATCAACCAGCTCTTGCTGGAATACCTCTGGGGACAGGAAAGTCACTATCTCTCGAGTTGTCATTATTTCTAAAGTGTACACACACACACACAACACACACACACACACACACACACACACATACACACAAGTTGTTGTTTTGTCGTTGGACAGATGTGAAGGTTAGGAAGTTCTTACTCTGAGAAGAAGCTGCAATCTGCCTTCAGGTTATTCTACCCATTCTTCTGCTCTGTCTTCCCAGGTCAGGCATTAGAACAAAGCCAGCTTTCTTAGCCCTGGGACAGCCTTTACGTGCTTGAAGCCTTTCTCAAGGTCATGCAGCTTGGAATGGCTAAATTAGAATTAGAATCTAGAACTGCTCAATTCAATTTAAAAAATTGAGGGAGTATGAAGAGCTGGCCAAGAGGGGGCTATTTTATGGGCAGAGAGATGGGCCTCACTCTCAGACCTTAGGTGGCAGTGCAGAGCCTAGGAAGGATGGATGAAGATAGGGATCTAAGGGGGAGAGAGTGCCCTTTTGGAGGGGGCATGGGAGGGGAACAAAGGGGCTGCATAGAGGGTAATGTGTGAAGTGAGCTTTGGGTTGAGTTGGGGAGGACTGTGGGACTCCTAGCCTGGAAACCAGGCTTTATTCCAAGCCTTCATTTATTAAGGGGGGCGGGGGAGAGACAGACAATGGGGCGGGGGGAGCAGCTGCAGGATCGGGGAACTAAAAACTGAAAATGAAGGTGTGATTGGGCCTTCCTTAATAACACCATCCTTTCTATAAGCAGACCTACTGTCTTCTCATATTTTGATCCTATGCCTCTTTCCTCTAAATGCCATGCTCTTTCCTTAGGAAGAGGAGGAGGAGGAAGGTGACCTTGGAGCCTCCTCTTCTGTCTCTCTGGCCCCACCTCCTCCCCCTATTCTGGGTCTCTGGACTGGGGGAGGGGGAGGACCAGCCAGTGGAAAGCTTAGGGTGAGAGTTGCCATGGAAACAGTCTCAAGACTGGCCAGAGATGGAGGAGGGAGGGGGAAAGCTGGCTGCAGTGGGATGGGGGTGGAGTAAGGAGGGGGAAAGGGAAGGGGGGAATGTTTGAGGGGGAAGGGCTGATGGCTACAGGTGAATCAGCAATCTAAGATGAGGGGTAAGAGAGGAAGAGGGGAACTATAGAGGGGGTTTATTAAGGGGATGATGGCTACAGGTTGAGTCAGCTACTGATGGAGAGGGGAGCAGAGGATTAGGAGGTGGAGAGGGACAAGGATGTTGACTACAGCAGACAACCTGTGAGTCAGCTCTAGGATGGGAGAGGGAGAGAAGAGACAAGGGGAGGGGGCAGTAAAGGGAGTAGAGGATGGATAGAAATAGAGATGTGGTGTCTCTTCATGTTTTGGTCCTCCACTCTTTCCTTGCCTCCAGCCCTTGCTCAGGGCTCTCTCCAAGGTGAGGCCCTCCCGGAGAGAGAGATCCTGTCCCACTTCAGGTTTCTGCTTCCTCCCCCTGACCACCCCCCACCCCTCTATAAAATACTCCAAGGAGTATCTCTTCCAGGCTTCCCACCCTTCTCCCTTTAGAGGGAAGTGTATTTATATTCTTATGGTATATTCCAGCTGCGCATCAGACTGCTCGACCCAATCCTCTAACGGGGAAACTGAGGCACAGAAGTGGTGCATTGCCCCAATCTGAGGCATCCCACCGGGATATAAGGAATCCCAGTCTAGCACCTCGTCTTTTTTTTTTCCCCCTGGGCAGAGTCGGGTCGGGTTAGATCGGGTCCCCTCCTCCCGCTTTTGGTCCCAGGACTTGGACCTGGGCACCTCCATGCCTTGATGAGGCGCCCTGGATCCCCATACTGCTTACCTAGGCCAGGGGTACTGCCATACTCGAACTCAGAGCACCGTCTGCCTCCCTGGGGTCCCCCGACTGCCTGGCACGGCCTGACGGGAGAGGAAAGGCAGCCCCCGGGCCAACGGAGCTGGCTCTGGGGCTAGTCCTGGGAGAGAAGGCTGGGACTGGGGCTGAAGGGGTGTCGGAGCGCGGCGGGCTGCGCTCACCTCGAAGCCCGCAGCCTCCCCTGTGCTGGGTTGAGCTGGCGCTTGCGCAAGAACCACTCTGCGGAGGAAGGGTGGGAGGTGGGGAGGAGGGTGGGGGTGACAGTGCTGGAGTCCATGGCACTGCTTCACCAGCCCCAGGTAGCTTCTAGAAATGGCACCTCCCGCTGCTTTCTGGGCTGCCACCGGCTAGGCAGAGCTGGGTGGTACTTGGTTTTCCTGGGGAATTTAACCCCCATCTTCTCATTAAGCACCCCTCATCTCTTCATGGAGCTCCCTCCCCCACCTTACCGAGCCCCTGTCTTCCACAATGCGTTCTCCCCCACTCCCTAGCTAAGCTCGCGTCATCCTTCGCTGAGACCTCATCTCTCAATGAATCCACATCAACTAACCGACCCCCCAGCCCACCCACAGAGTCTCATTCCTTAAATAAGAACCGAGCCTCTTCATTGAGTCACCTCCCCTTTCACTGATACCCCATTCTGTCAATAAGACTATCCAGACATCAAGGGACAATATCTCCAATGGAGCTTTTGGGAGCTCTGGAGAAATTCCTCCCCACATTTTAAAAGCCTCTTTTGTCCCCTAGGTTTTTCCCAAAGCTGTCCTTTCCCCAAGTGTCTAGTCTGAGGGAGTTGTTCCCTCTACTCTATCTGCCCCCTGCTCAGTCTCGTGTTCTTATCTGTTTCTCTTTTTCATTTTTTCCCTTCACCTTTCCCCTACCCCTTCCCCACCACCAGGGGTGTGATTAAGTCCCTGGGCTTTGGCTAGTGAGAATCGGCATAGTCGGTCAGTCCTCTGGAGCCACTGCAATAGTGGGTTGGGGAGATTTGCACCCTCTTCAACCAGGTCTCATCCAAATGCCCTAGGGCATATTCCCCAATGCCCCTTTGAGAATCCCTGGTAGCCTGGGGGCAAGGAAGCCTGAACTCAGTGGGACCTGCTTATCTATGGCAAGACTTTTTCTCTTCAAGTAGTGTTCTACCCCAATCACTCTCCTCATTCCCTTTCTGCCTTGTCACCTTGGGTCCTTCTTAGATTTGGTGTATGGTCTTAGCTAAGCTACATATCCTCCTTACACCTCTGAATACCGCAGAGTCCTTTCAGGTAGCGCCAGCAAGGATCCCACCAGAGTTCAATCTTCAGGCAAAATCCTCTAGGATCCCATGTGGAGAGGAGGGCTGAGTGGAGTAGAGTTGGGCCATTTCCTAGCAGCAGCCCTAAACAGTCTGTTGTACCCCAGGTGCACAGGAAACAAGGCCAGGACGCCACCACAATAGAAAAAAAGGCAAAGAGGGTCACGGACTTTCCCAAAGTCACTCAAGACCCTCTCCCTAGGCTTTGTCTTGACTCCAAGTACAGGGTCCTCACTATTGACCTGACCCACCCCTACTATTGATTCAGAGTAAGTCTTGATCTTTGCAAGGAGGGTCTAACACCTCCCACCTGTTGGGAAGGTGGCCTGACCTTCTGTTGCTAGGAAACCCAAGAAAAGCTGAGCTGAGGCATTGGTTGCTAGGAAATGCCAGAGGATGGGGGTGGGGTGGCCATTGGTTGCTAGGGAGCTCAGTGAAGCTGGGGAAATTCAGGCAGATGTCCAGCTTAGAAGTAGCCTCTTCTCTCATTTCTCTTTTCCTTTGCTCTTTCTTCTCTACATCTTTTCTTCTTTCTTTTCCTCTCGACTGAAGATAACCCTAAACAAGTCACTTTTCTCTCTTAACCTATTTCCTCCTCTATAGAGTGGGAGAGTTGGGCTAAACAGTCCTTAAAACCCCCTTCTTGCTATTTCTAAGATTCTCTGTTCTTAGAGTCCTAGCTTTGACATCCTTCATCCTCTGGTCTCTTCCTTTTTCTCCTGTTCCTTCTTGCTCCTCCTCTCTCTTTCTTCTCCTTTACCCCATCTCCTACTCTTCTTTCCTTTCTCTGCCTCTGTCCCAGGAAAGGATCACAGTAAGGAGGCTTTCTTCTGAGAAGGGGTACCCCACCCAGAAATATCCTGTCCCCCAGCCTTTTTAAAAATATTATTTTATTTCCCCTTCAATTATACGTGAAGACAATTATTAGCATTCATTTTTACAAGATTTAGAGTTCCAAATTTTTCTCCCTCCCTCCCTTCCCTCTTCCTAAAATGGTAAGTGGTTTGATATAGGTTATATATGTCCCCTAGCCTTCTAGCCACCACCTCTTAAGGCTTAGACTGATTCCCCCCCCAGCCCACCCAAGACAAGAAGCTTGAAGGGGTGTGTGTGTGTGTGTGTGTGTGTGTGTGTGTGTTGGGGAGGGGAGGGCAATCCCTCCCTTTCCCAGGTTCTTCACTTTATTGTTCTTCTTCCATTTGTAATTTGTTTCCAGCCTCAAATGTTCAGCAGTCTTCTCATAGTCACATCACCTGGGACTTGGGTTGAGGAAACAGGTAGTTAAGGAGTATGTGTGTATGTGTATTTGGAAGTCAGAAGACCTAAATTTAAATACCACTTCTGACACTAGCTATGTGATTTCAGATGAGTCATTTAATTTCTCTGGGCCTCAGTTTCAACCTTTGTAAAAAAAAAGAGTTGGACCCAATGATTTCCAAGGTTTTTTTTTTTTTGGGGGGGGGTCTGCTAGTCTATGATTCTATAAATAGCCAAAGGATAGAATCTGATCCTGCCTCCAGGCTCTGTTACCTAGAGAGAACTTCTGAAAAGTGCACCAGGATTAGTGGCGCTTTCCATTTATATCCCAATAAAAGTATGATGTATATAATCCTGGTATCCCCAGGCCCATGATGACCCTCATCTCCCTAAAATTGGCTTTGGACCTTGGGGAACAAGAAGTCTGCTTTTGGCACTTACCCATTATTCTTCAAGTCCTGGATCTGTGTCCCAACACTTATGATTTAGTAAGAGGACCTGGGTTTGAATACCCACTCTGTCACCTTCTACCTGTGGGACCTCAGGCAAGATCCCTCTTCCCCTCTCTGGGACTCAGTTTCCTCATCTGTAAAATGAGGGAATTGGACTAGATGATCCCCATAGTTTCCTCCAGTCCTAAATCCTATGATTCTCTGATCTCCCCAGCCCATAGCAGTTCTTCGTCCACCTACCTCCGGCTCCAGAAGCAGTGTTCCAAACCTCTAGGAAGGAAGGAAGGCACAGAGCCCTTTTTCCTTCAATGATGTTAAGGAAAGCACTATGTAAATGTGTGTTAGCTAGACATTTAAACTAGAACAGAATTCAATGTCCAGGGGTTGCTGTGGGACAGTATTTTGCAAACCTTAACAAAACTATATAAGTAAGCTACTTTTTTTCTAGGACTTTACCCCACAACAAGGCCGTGAGGTAAGTTGAAAGGATTGTCATTCCTCCTGTTTTATACATTACAGAACTTCAGAGTCAGAAAGGAATTCAGTGGCCAGCTAGTGCAATCCTTATCTGAAAAAAAGAAATCAGACAGGCTAATTGGGACAAAGTGATTTTTCCCATTCACTCAGCAAATAGAGTCAGAGCCAGGAAACAAACCCAGGGCCCCTGAGCCCAAATCGAGTGCTTGTCCTTTCTACTATAGTGCTCTTCCTCTCTTCTCTGTAAATTTCCAGATTTTTGGAGTTATTTGTATTTGAGGAGTCAAATGATGTTTTGGAAACATCCCACTTTGAGACCTATCTCTTCCAGGAAGCTTTCTTGGGCTGCTCCAGACCACAGTGATCTCCCTCTAGAGAATGCCTTAGTGGCTATACTATACCTTGTAGCACTTGCTTTTATAAGTTTTTTTTTTTTAGTATTTTTTCCCCTCTAGTTTTACAAGAGACCTAGAGTCTCATATTTACTAATGGACTCCTGAGCTCTGGAAAGGCAGGAATCTGTCTTATGGACTCTGTCTTACACTTCTTTGTACTTCCCCCACTGAATTCGTCACACAGCAGGAAGTCAGTACATAGTTAATAAATCTAGAACTCAATCTTTTTATCTGGAAAATAAGGAGACAGGACTAGATGATCTCTTAAGTTTCTTACTATGCAGACATCCTATGGCCCTGTGTTCTGATATCCTATATTCTAAGGTCCTTTCCAAATCTGACAGTCTATGGTCTAAGGTTCCCACCAGCTGTGATGTTGTATGATCCAAGGCCCCTCCTAGTCCTGACATTCTGTATTCTAAGTTCCCTCTCAGCTATGATGCTCTATGTTCTAAGTTTCTTCCCAGCTCTGACATTCTATGTTCTAAGGTCCCTCCTAGCTTTGATATTCTATGTTCTAAGGTTCTTCCTAGCTATGACATTCTATGTTCCAAAGTTCCTCCCAGCTATGACATTGTATTGTCCAAGACCCCTCCCACCTATGACAATCTACATTCTAAGGTTCCTCCCAGCTCTGACATTCTATGTTATATGAATATGTGCTCCATTCATTGATGACAGGAGTTCCCTTCCTTAAGGTGGGATAGGGGGTTTCACGCCCTTCTCCCTCCTTCCAGGATTGAACAAAAGTTGGGACACTACCACAATTTAGCCAGCAGGTGTCGCCATGATCCTAGACGGGGTTTCCCCTCCCCCTCACTTCTGGTCTTATCTCATCCCAGATGCAGGCAGAATCTGTGGATGCTTAAGCTTGAATGGGCCTTGGGACATGGATTATCAGAGCTGAAAGGTACACTCTCCCTCTGGTTCTATGTCAGAGTCATAGGATTAAAACACTTAAGAGCTGTAAGGGGTCTTAAAGAGAATCTAGACTGGCATCTTTACTTTCCAGGGGAAATTGAGATACTAAGTGGGAAAGACATTTGTCCAAAGTCATACAAGAATAAAGCAGCAGAGACGGAATTCAAACCCAGGCCTTCTGACTCCACACCCAGGACTCTTCCCATTACAGTTCCCGCTCTCCTTTGCCTCAGTCCCTATATTCCCATGTCCATTTCACAGGAATCTGCACCCTCAGCTTGCTCTTTTCAGGTCTGGGGGCTCTCCTTTTGGAGACATATTGAGGTGCTGGAGTATGTCCAGAGGAGAATGAGTAGGTTATGGAGGAAACCAGTAGCTGTGTTATTAAGTTGGCTGAAAGGCCTAGGGATGTTCACCTGGAGATTTTTCAGGGAGACATCATAGCCATTTTCAAGTATTTGAAGGGCTGTATCATGAATCCTGTTGTACTCGGCCCTAGAGGACAGAACAATGAGCAAAGGTAGAAGATGAAGGGAGGCAAATTTCAGTTGAATGTCAGAAAGAGCTTGCTAAAAAGAGAACAGTTCCACAATGGAACAGGCAGCTTGGGTGGGGAGTAGGCCTTCTGTCACTGGAAGTGTTCAGACAGGGTGAATGACTGCTTGTCAAAGCTGATGTAGAGCGGCCGTAGTTGGGAATTGGACCAGATTGCCTCTGAGGTCCCATCCAATTCCAGAATCTAATGATTTGGTAAATGAAAGGTTTTATCTCCTCATAAAGGATTACATATATTATGTTGGAAAGGAATTTGGGGAGCAGGAGGCTTTGACTAGAGGCAAGGGTGTATTGCTGAGGTGTGGTTTTGTATCCCCAACTAGTCACCAGGTTTTCAAGGATAAGGAGACATATTTGATCTCTCATACCTACCGTGGGCAGAATTGAAGCTCATTAAAGACTTGATGGAGGAAGTAGAAGAAGAGTGAGAAAGAGAAATAGACACATGGGGCTGGACAGGCTCAGGGCACATATATTTTATTCAGTCCTGGTATTGGGCAGCAATACTGGAGCCCAGGGCTTCCAGCCCCTTCCACACAGAGAGGGGTCTGTCCCCATCCTCCTCTCAGCTATGAGACTATTCTCCAAGACAATACACAGTGATACCTCTTCACTCATACAACGTTAAAAAAAGAAAGGAAATGAAAAAGAAAGAGAGAGAAAGGAGGCCTGGAACTGGAGCACCACATACAGGGGGGCAGCTGGTAGGTGGGTTGGGATAGGACATCCCTGTAGAGATGCTGGCCTGTGTGGGGAACGGCACAGAAGTAGGTGTGGAGGGACCAGGGGCCCCCATTTGTTCCTGAGAGATCTGTGTATGTGGGTATTTGAACCTATGACAGAGTGGGGCACACAATGTCAGCAGAGTCTAGGTTGTGATGGGAGATGGGCAGATTGGGGTTGGGTAACGGCAGTGAACAAGGGGAATGAGTGAGGCTGTGAAGTGCCAGGTAGCTGAGAGAGGCAAACAGCAGGAGCCCAGAGAAAGGGGGAAGGAAGGGAGCATAGCATAGGGTTCGGGTGTAGGTTGTCCAACAGAGAGGACAGACACCATCTGACAGGTAGAAATACAAGTGTCATCCAGGCCTTGAAAGACCTGGCCAGCGTTTCTGTTTACCTCAGGAAAGCCATAAGCTAGGAATAGTCCCCCAGGCCCTGCATTTCATAACCAGATACTCCAAATGCATTGGAAAAGGCACCTGTCCCCATTTCAAAGATGGGCAAACTGAGGCACAGAGGGTCAGTGGCACAGCATAGAAGACAAAAAACTAGGGCTTCTTGTGCTAGGTTACTCACTCTGAATCCCATGCTCTGACCACTCCTGTCACTTCCCTTTGGACTCTCCTAATCAAAGCTTAACCACTGGCCTGCAGATGATTCCTGTTAGCCCTGGGAAACACTCAGGAGGCTGAGCACGCCCCAGGGAGCTTGCTGAATGATTGCTGACTTGGCCACTGACCCCAAGCCCTCTCCATGCATCTTTTCCCAGCTGAATGATAATACTGATCAAAGCATTTGGCACTAAGAACTGGGTAGGGGTCAGGGGGAGGAGATTAGGAGGGTTGATAGAGAGCCAAGGGTAATAGAGACTGACCAGTGGACCCAATCCCTAGCAGGAAGAAACCATCAGGGCCCTAAACTCCATGGCCAGGCAGAGGGAGAATATGCCTGGCTCACTCTTAGCTAATTCCCACGTGGACATTAGCTGTCTCTCCTCTTGTGAGGATGTGAGTACTTAGGAGGTATTCAGTTCACTTGGGGGCTTTCCTAGGGGGCCCAACAGGCTGTGTAGGAGGGACATAGATTGGTGAGGGTGCTCTCTGATCTGTTTCACCACCTTACCCTGCCTTTTTAATGGGAGAGGAGGTCTACTGCCCTGACCCCCTCCCAGGAAGCTGCAAACAAAAGATTCTCCAAAGGAGCTTGGACACTGCAATAAGGGTTCCATAGTACCACCAGGCCCAACAGTAAAGGACATCTGGTCACTCTAAGTGGGGGTACGATACCTACTGAGGTCAAGAGAGGCTACATCCTGAAGTCTCTGCCTGGCCTGGGTTATTCTGGGGAGCATGACTGACAAAGTCATCCTTAGGCAAGGCCCACAAGTACAGCTGCTTTGGGCAACACTACCCTGCTAAGAGATGAGGTGCTAGGGCTTTTCAAGGTCATCTAATCCAACCCCATAATTTTACAGATGAGGACTGGGGCCAGGTGCACATGGGAAAGGGAAGTCAACAGAGCCAATGAAAAGCAGGAATGGAAAGAGGGGTTATCATCCCTCAGTGGTGTCTTATAGGATACCCCCAGGCTCCTCTCAACAAAAGAATGAAAAAAATTCTCCATAGAACCAGGGAATCCACCATCCCACCAATGTTTCTCTTAGAAGGCAGAGCTCTGAAGTCACTCAGAGTTGATAGGGTGGTTACAGGCTGAGGTTGAATGTCCTCTGCCTTTCTTTGTCTAGAGTGGATTGCCCTGGTGGGGTTGGTGACTGGACAGCAGCCCAGGTTTTCCTCAAAGGTAGCAAGTCCAGGACATGAAGGAAGGAGGCTGCAAGGTCACAACTTCAGGTCTTGCCCACTGAGAGGGAGAGGTTTGGAGGGAGACTGTGGGAGGGGGAGGGAGGAAGGGGAAGGGAAGAGGGGAGGGGGGAACTATGGAGCAACTCAGAACAGGAATAGGGGTCATGGAGCTGGGTGAAGAGGAGCTAGGCTCCAGGGAGAATCACTAGAGCAGAGGCCAATGCAGCCTGTCTCACAACCCTGAGCCAGAATGGGGTGAATCCCAGCCAAGGAAACTGAGGCTTGTGTACCCTGATGAGACCTCCCCTTTGGAGAAGAGAGAGGAGTGGATGAGATGTGTGTGTGTGTGTGTGTGTGTGTGTGTGTGTGTGTGTGTGTGTAGGGGGTTCTATCCAAGGAATAGGATGGAGGGCATATATGGAAAGAATGTGAAAAATAAGCTGTGTACAAGGGCTGGAAAGAGATTTGTTTGTGGAAGAGATGGAGAGAAGTTCATAAGGTCATAGATATAAAGCTGGAAGAGACCTTAAGAGGCCATCCAGTCCAACCTGCTCATTTTACAGGGGAGGAAAATGAGGCCCCAAAAGGTGAAGGGATTTGCCCAAGGTCACACAGGTAGTTATTTTAATCTGGAATTTGAACCCAGATCCTCTGACTCCCAATCCAGGCAGCACCATGCTGCCTCCCTAAGGGATGGAAAGAAAGGTGTTTCTATAAGGAATGAGAGAAGGATGTGTCTGTGTCTCTATAAGGGAGAGATTCATAGACTGCTAGAGCTGGAAGGGACCTTAGGGGTCATCTATTCCAACCATTTCATTTTACAGATAAGGAAATTTAGGCAGGAAGAGGTCAAATCACCTGCCCAAGGTCACACAGCTGGTTAGGGGCAGAGCTGGAATTCGAAGAGGGTTCTTCTGTCTCCTATCCAGCTCCACTACCCCATGCTTCCACCACAAAGAAAGGGGTGTGTGTATGGGATGGATAAAGGAGCATGCCAATGTGTAGGGGAATAGAAGGAGCAACGACCCATGTGTATCTGTGTTTGAGGGATGGAGAGAGGGGTGTGTCTAGGAGTATGGAGAGAGGGGTGTGTCTAGAAAGATGGAGAGAGGGGCGTGTCTGGGTGCAAGTCATGGAAAGTGGGGTGTGTCCATAGGGGATGGGTTGAAGGGTAGGCTGAGTGTATAGGCATGGCTGAGGGCGTCTGAGTCGGGATGGGGTGACAGCGGAAGCCTTTGCCTTTGATGGGGCTGAAGGCCAAAAAATACCTGATTCCTGTATGTAAACAGCTGGTTTTTGAGTGCGACCTGATTTGTGGAGTCTGAGTCACCTAGTGAGTGCCTGGCTCAGTAGGTGAAGACCAAGTCCGCGATGCTGGACATTAGCCAGTCCCCAGCGATCATCTCGGTCACCTCGGGGGTGCAGTAGTCCGGGAACTCGAAGTGCGAGGTCCCTGCAGGAGGCAACTGGTCCGGGTCCCTGTCGAGGGCGGTGCAGTCTAGGCCAGGGCCTAGGGCACCTGGGAGTTGCCGGGGCAGGAACCCAAGAGGCTCCTTCTCCGGCTCTTCCTCCTCCTCCTCCTCCCTCCCTTCCTCTTCTTCCTCGCGCTCTTCGTCCGAAGGGACCAGGGAAGAGGGAGCGGGGGAGCCAACCGGCGAGGTGGCGGACACTCCGCGCTGCAAGGATCTCGAAGTCTCGGGGGTGTCCCCTGCTTCCTCCGACTGCGGCTCCGGGCGCGGCCCCCCTGCCCGCTCCCCCGGTCTCCCCCCAGACCTCCCCGCTGGGACCATCCGCCACAGCTCCCGCCCGGGAGTCTCCACCAGCCGCACTTCCAACAGTTCCTCCTCTTCCTCCTCTTCGTCCTCGGCTTCCACTTCCTCCCCTAGTGAAGGGCCTCCCCCGCGCTGCTCCCCAGACTCCCCGGCGGCCTTCCTGCGCCCCCCCACCCCCGCGGCCCAAAAGCGACGGCTTAGTCTTGCTGGGGAGGCGGGGCCGCGCCTTGCTGGGCGCCCCCTTGCCCTTCTTACGGGGCCGATACTTGTAGTCTGGGTAGTCAGCCATGTGCTTGAGACGCAGCCGCTCAGCCTCGCGTACGAACGGGATCTTCTCGGAGTCCTGCAGCAGCTGCCAGCGGCGGCCCAACCTCTTGGAGATCTCAGCGTTGTGCATATCGGGCCACTGGTCCATTATTTTGCGCCTCTCGTGCTGCGACCACACCATGAAAGCGTTCATGGGCCGCTTGATGTGGCCGCTGGGGGTCTTGCACCAGCCCGGCTCACCAGGGGTCTCCCGGCGGAGCCGCGCCCTCTCGCCCGCGGCCGGCTGCTGGCAGCCTTCCCGCTTGGCTTCGCCAACGCGACCTCTCTTCTGTTGCACCATCCCGCCCGGGACTTTGCCCTCCTTCACTCCGCGGTTACTTAGACGGCTGCCGGGGCCCCAGGCATCCTCCAGACCGGACCAGGGCAGGAAAAAAGGGATGCGCGACCAGCCAACTGGCTCGGTTCGGTCCAATCCTCTAAGGCTGGGGAGCTAGTTGGGCCACCTCGTAGAGGAGACGGGCTTTGGCGGGCTGCGCACGGGCCCCCGACGGGCTGGCGCGCGTGGTCAGCTCCGGGGCTCCATACGGGCTCGGCGCCCACAGCCCCCTCCTCAAGTTTATTTCAAATCCATTACAGACGTTTTCCAATACAAAGAATTTGTCTCTTCTTGCTGGTGCCTGCCGCCTTCTCCCGGTCCACGCCGTTCGGTTCCCCAGTCAGCGGGACTCCTAAGCCGACGCGGCTGCCGCCTGCACGCACCCCAGCCAGGCGCGGGGCCGTTCGGCACTTCCCCGCCCCTCGGCCGCCGCCTCCCAGTGTCTTTCTCCCCGCGCGCCCCCGCTCGCGCGCGCCCGGCCCCCTCTCACGCGCTCCCGGGCCCCGGGCACAGTACTGCACGCTGGACCGCCCCGGGTCAGCCCCAGCTAAGGTGCAGCTTCTGTCAGCTGCCTAGTCCCGCCCACCTCAGGGGATCGCGGAGACTAAGGTTGCCAGGCAGGGGAGGGAATATTTGCATCCCCCAATCGCTGCCCTAGGAGCCAGGGCTTCTGTTGGGAGGGCGGGGTTCCGGGCTGCCCCCAGCCCCAGGCTCTTACTGGGAAAGGTTGGCAATAGCGGGTGTCAGTTTTCTTTCCCCCCCACCCCCACCCCGAGGTGCTAGGATTAGGTGGGGTGAAGGGGGATGGATCTTTTGAATATCTCTCCAGCCCTGATCTCAAAGCGCGCGATGCGGAGAGAGAGGGGATGAATTGTAACCTTTTGCGACTGGCGAGGATCACTACAGGAGCTTTTCTTGACGCCTGCTCTCTCCTGCTGGCAGGTCGAGCGCAGTTACCCAAAAGGCTTGATGCATTTCTAAACCTAGCCCTAGGCACGATGTGTGTGTGTGGGAGGGGCTGGTTTCCGGCCCCTAACCCCCAGGGAAACTACTGAGTACCTGGTAGTAGAGGTGGTGGAGGGGGCTAGGAGTCACTGGGTCTCTGGAGAACCCTCTCTCACCCGGCTCTTCTGTTTGCTCTTAGTGGAAGTGGCTGCAGACTCTAGGTGTCAGTCCCCGCCCCCACGGTGCTCGGTGCTCTCCTGCTGGCCTCTCCTCACCCACTCTGGGCCTCCCCTATAGTGTCTCCGAGGGTATTTTACCTTCTTATGACTCTGGGGCTTGATTAGGGTCGAAGAAGACCCCGGTGTCCCTTCCTACACTCTCCAAGTGATTGCGGGGCTTGGAGGGAGTCACTGGAACCTGACCCCCTCAGGGGATGTGCCTGGCTCTATCTCTGGGTCAATGATGGGGAGCTGGGGGCAAGGTGGGGAGAGGAGAGTGGAGGAGTGTCGGAGAAATGGGGATCAGGTACCGTAGGCGCATCGGTAGGTGGCGCCTGGCTGGGGGGTTGGGGGGTTCCTGGGCCACGTGTCCTGCGCCTCCCCCACATGCCATTCAGTGAGGACATTGCGGGGCGGGGGCGGGCCCCAGGGAGTGGGTCACCTTCATAGTGTTGTTGGCACTCCATGGGCTGTGGGCGAAGGAGGGGGGGGAGAGAGAGAGAGAAAGAGAGAAGAGAGAGAGAGAGAGAGAGAGAGAGAGAGAGAGAGAGAGAGAGAGAGAGAGAGAGAGAGAGAGAGAGAGAGAGAGAGAGAGAGCGTGCGCGTGCGCGTGCTTCTTGGAGCGGGAGGGGCAGCTTCTAGGGAAGGGATGCGCATTGGGGTGGGGAAGGAAAGGAAAGAGTAGAGCAAGGCTGAGGAGGGCTCGATCTGAACCTGCGGAGTGTCTGGGTGGAAGAAGAAAGGCCAAGGGGAGGTGCAGCTCTGGCCTCCCAGCCTCCCTGGGGGGTGGGAGGAAAGGGATGTGAGCCGAATGCTAAGGAGAGGGGGGTGGGGTGAGATGGGGGAAGGGCTGAAAGGAGACTTGGAGGAGGAGAAAAGCAAAAGCCTAGTGTTGTGCTTCAGACTCAGCTAGAGATCCTAATTAGCGCATCCTAGAACTGGGCTGGGGTTGGTGGGCCATTTCAGTGAGCACTAGGAGAAGGGGGCCAGGCACACGGGAAGACACTGGCTCTTAAAGATAAAGGGATTGCAGAGACTGTTGGAACTAGGGCCACTGGGGGGGAAGATTGTCCCTTTACTTGTAACTTAGGAGGGGGTCCCCATCCTTTGAGAGGAGAAGGGATGAAATGCAGAGGTTCACTGGCTCAGGAAAGATCTTTAAGGTTCCTTCTAGCTCTAAATCCAATTAGATTCTATTATTCCCTTTGGGGAAGGATCACCCTTCTGGCACCAATTCAGTCATTTAAAATTTAATTTACATTTTAACCCTGGACTCAAAGACTTCTGGGCTGGAGTCTACTATTTAGTACCTGATAAGTCCCTTGGATAAATCACTTCCCTTCTCTGGGATTCATTTTCTTCCTCTCTAAAATGAAGAGGTTGAACTAGATGGTCTTTGGGGTTCCTTCCAGCTCTAAAAGTTAGATTCTATGAATTCGTCTCCTTCATTGCCTGGGAAAGTGCTGGTTCTGAAGTCAAAGGACCTGGATTTAAATTCTGCTTAGTATCTGTGTGACCTTGGGCAAATCACCTGCCTAGGCCTCAGTGTCCTCCTCTGTAAAATAGGGGTTAGAGAAGAACTGGACTAGATGTTCCCTGAGGTGCTTTTCAGCCCCAGATCTATGATACTATGATTTGCCTTTCCAGTATTGAGAGCCTGTCGTGCTTCTGCCACTAAACTGCAGGATTACCAGGGTAGAAAGTATGCCACTGAGTTTGCCACAGCTCAGCCACACACTCTTCAGCTCCCAGCTGCCTCCCACACCTTTACTAATATGTTAGTTACATTCACCTTTGACATCTTCTCTTCAAGTCCAGCTGCACTACAGACTCTGCAAGGTCACATCATGTCAATTGGTAGAAGAGCAAGGACTCTTTCTAGGCTAATCACAAGATTCCTTTTCATGAACTCTATGAACCAGTTCAACTGGCCTCTAGGCTGTTCCTTATCTATACGTTGCACTTCTACTCAGGCCTTGGTGCCTGCTGTTTTCTAGCACTTGAAACCCCAGGCCTCCCTTCAAGGTTCAAGTTATTCATCTCATTTTTTAAGGACCTTTCCTGATTGCCCTAGTAGTTAGTTAGTAACTCCCACTCAGATTATGTGCTTTATATTTATTTTTCAACTATTTCATATTTATCTTTGAACATGTATTTCTCTTCCCCCCTCACCAGTAGACTGGAATCTCCTTCAGGGCAGGGACTTTGCCCTCTCCCCACCCCTTCTCCCTCCCTTTTCTTCTCCCTTTCCCTGTCCTTTCCCTCCCTCTCCCTTTTCCTTCCTCTCCCCCTCCTTTCCTTCTCCCTCTCTCTCTGTCCCTTTCTGTCTTTGTCTCTCTCTGTATCCCTAAGGCCTAGCCTAGTGCCTGGAATATAGGTGCTTAATGAATTGTACTCAGTTGAATTGAACCTTGAGGACTTTGACCAGAAGAAGACCACAGGATTCCCCTGAGACAAGAAAAGACACAGCTCTGGAAACGGTGTATCAAGTGCAATAGCTGTGCCTCCTTTATCTCTTGAAGTCCAAGTCTGTAGAGAAAGCACTCCTCTGCAAGGTGCAGGTGGCCTCACTGACCGAGAAGCAGTGTTGTATCTTGGAAACAGTGCTGGACTTTAATCCAGTGATTTAGGTAGTGACAGTCTCATCTGTAAAATATATATATATATATATATATATTTACAGTATCTACATCCCCAGGATTGCTGTGGGAGAATTGCTTTCTAAACCTTAAAAGCATGAAATGAGTTTGGTTTTGTTATTGTTATTCTCATGTTATTATTCTTATTGATGGTGGCATAAGAGTAACCCTCACACAAAACATCAGCAATGGGTCTCTGACTTCCCCTGGGCTCAGACCTCAAGTGTATTTTAGGCCAGACTCAGAACTCAGGACACCATACTGGTTTAAAAAATGGCAAACTGAGGGGGAACACGCTTTCCTGGTTGCACAGATGTGGAATAGGGTGAGGTGACTCCCTCAAAAGGACCAATTTACGAGGCAGAATGAGTATCTGTGTCTCATGCTACTGCTGCTTCCTTTCTCCACTTCCCATCTTCAATATCCGCCAAAGGGTGAAGTTTGTCTTTGGGTAAAGTAAAGTGGGTAAACTTTGTCTTTGTCAGTTCCCACTGCCCCTATTAAGAGACCACTCCTTGATTTAATTTTTCTCATATCCCCCTACTCTCCAGAGCATATTCCCAGTCCTGGTCTTCTGGATATCAATTCCTCCCAGCTGAAGTGTGAGCTGATAGCCACTAAAAGTATGACCCATTCCCAGGGGTATTTGTTTTTTCAGACTCACAGAATGAAGAGTTAGAATTACAAAATTATAGTGTATTAAAACCAGAAGAGAACTTAGAAATCACCTGCAGGCTTTAGGCATGTAATAAATGTTTAGAGAATGAACCTAATCCAAACTTCATTTTACAGATATGGAATCTGAGGATCAGGGTGAGTGGACCTGTTAGTGGGAGAGCTAGGTCTAAAGAGTCTTCTGACTCCTAGTCCAGTGTTCTTTACTCACACTACCTCAAGGTCATTAGGGATCCATTAATCCAACATCTAATTTTATAGAGAGATACTGAGGTCCAGAGAGAGGAAGTAACGTTCCCAAGAGCTTACAGTGTTAGGAAATAAAGCGTACATCTTAGAAAATAGAAAAGCCTTCAGTTCCCTAAAATGTGAAGTTCTAACAGTGGAATGACAAGCAGCAAGGTGGATTATTTGGAATAAGGGGCTCTGCACAGTTCCCCTCCAATTACAATATGGCAACCTGGCCCTGCCTTGGCACAACTGATTCCCTGGGTATTCCTAACCTGTCTCCAGGTTCCATTAGCCTCTGTCTCTCCCAGAGCATGCATTTTCTGTATCAGCGATTGTCCCATAGGACAAGAAGGAGACAGGCATGGATACAGTGGATGGTTTTTTTTTTAACCAAATGACTTCAGTACCATATTAGCTTTTGCTCTAAGTGAGGTATCAGCGGGAGATTATGGGGAGAGACAGACAATGTGGGTAGCAACAGATAGATGTGCTACTGCTAATCACTTATAACTTAGAGAATTCTTTTTTTAAACAAAGTCGTGTTGCTACAGTGAAAATGGAGAGAAAGCAAGGCCATTGCCCATTGGCTCAACCCTGGGTCCAGGGTGGAGATCTAGGCAAAGGGAGGCTGCTCCATTGACTGGATGAATCCCTTCCCCCCTTTTCCGCATTCTCTCCCCATACACCCCCCCCCAAACTGGGCGGAATCCAGCTTCCCATTGGCTCTCCTTTTCCATTGGTTGCTTTGAGGACAGCTGGCTTAGTGGACAGTCTCAGCCCTGGGAGCCAGTTTCCGTAGCAACAGTATTTAGAAGGGAAAACCACTGAGAGACTGGGTGATAGACTCCCCCTCCTCCTTTCCCTAGGACAGAGCACCCAGACCTTGGAGTATACTCCATCAGTTGTGAGGTCTTCCCAGAAGAGAGATAAAGGTACATGGACCCCATTTACAATCTCAATGGCTCAATCCACAAGGGCCTGAACCACACTTAGATTCAGATCTCCTGAAGTCCCTTCTTGACACTCTCTCTACTCGACTTGCTTCCCAGACACCACCCCTCTCAGATTTTTCCTCTTTGCAGGCACATCTCCTCCCTTTAATGCAGGGCTCCCTAAGACCCCTATCCTTGGTCTTTCTCTCCCTATCATCTCTCCCCATCTTGCCTGTTCTCTCCCAGTGTTTTCTCCCCTCCTTTGAAAGGTAATGGGATATAGTGGCTAGAGCTTGGAGTCAGAAAGACCAGGGTTTACATCCTGCTTTAGACACTTATCATAAGATCATAGATTTAGAATTGGAAGGGACAATAAAGCCATCTAGTCCAACTCCTTTATTGTACAAATGAGATTGAGAACCAGAGAGGTTAAATGACAGAATCTCAGAATTTGAGAGTTGGTCAGTTACCCAGATTGCCTACTCCGTGATTATCTAGCCCATCCTATACATGAAATGAATACCTGATGTAACATACCTGACAAATGGATGTCTTGCCTTTGCCTAAAGACCTCCAAGTGGGAAGCACTTGTCATTTTTCAGGTATGAAGTTATAGAGCTAGAATTCTAATCAAGTACTCTAGTACTTTGTCCCCTGCACCAGGCTCTCTCCATTACTTAGTTACTCGTGGTATGATCCCTGGCAAATATCTTATCTTCTCAGCCTCATTTTTCTCATCTGTAAATTGGGGCTTATAATAGCACCTACCTCATAGTATTGCAGTGAGGATCACATGAGATAATGTAGTGAGTGGGTAGAAAGCCACCCTCCAAGTTAGGGACCCTTGAGTTCATGTTCTGCCTTGGACATATATTAGCTGTATGAGCCTGGATAAGTCACTTAACTTCTCAGTGCCCTAGGAAACTCTCTGATGATAAGTTTCAGTGCAGGTACCAAATTTGCACTAATAGAAGGCTTTTTTTTAAAGGCAATTAGGATTAAGTGACTTGCCCAGGGTCACACAGCTAGGAAGTGTCTGAAGCTGGATTTGAACTCAGGTCCTCCTGACTTCAGGGCTGGCGCTGTATCTACTGAGCCAGCCAGCTGCCCCAGAAGGCTTTTCCTATACCAATAAAATGTCAGATCTGATTAAATATAAAAGTAAAACACTTTGTAAGCCTTAAAGTTAGATAAATGTAAGCTCTTATTATTTTCTCCCTCGGCAATCCCCTGTACTCCCAAGGTTCCAGCCTCTATGTAGATGATTGTATTTTCAGCCCTGATCTCTTTCCTGAGCTTCAGACTCTTGTTGACATGTGCCTACAGCATGTCCCTCCAGGACCTCAAATTCATATGTCCCAAGCGTGAACTGCTTAGTTTCCTTCAGAAACACATTCCACTTCTCTATTTTCTGATCTCTCAATACCACCACTGTTCTGGAATTTAGTCACCCAGCCTCTTAACTAAAGGGCTGGGGCTGGTGTGGCTTAATGGAAAGTGCTCTGAATTTAGGACTAGAAGTCATGGATTGGATTTCAATCTCTGCCACTTATTGCCTGTGTAATCAGGGGTACCTAATTCATTCTTTTTTAGCCTCAAGTTTTCTCTTCTGAAATATAGAAATAATATTATTATCATACCTCAGATTTGTTGTGAGAAGAGCAGGTGCTATAGGAATGTGAACCAGGGACAGGAAAGAAGAAAGGAAACAAATATTTATTAAGCACCTACTCTGTGCCAGGTGCTAGCTTTGTACTTTACAAACATTCTCTTATTTGGTCCTCACAATAACACTGGGTGGTAGGTAGGGTTCTAAGAGAAAAAAAGGCATGGGGATGTCATATGGATGGGTGAGAAGTCACGTTCTATACCCACCAAGGCCATATCTCAGAATCTCTGGTTTCTTTAAAAACTCAGTTCATAAGCCACCTCCTACATGAAGCCTTTCTTGATCTACAGCTCAAGCTGCTAGTGCCCTCTCTTCTAAAACTACCTTGTATTAAATTTTTACATATTATGTATATACTTATATATACATTTGTATGTACATATATTTGTATATAAGATATATATACACACACACACATATATACATATATACATATATATATATATATATATACATATAGATATATATCTTATATATGTCTCCTTGTCTCCTTGTTGGAATGTAAGCTTTTTGAAGGCAGGAACTGTTTATCTTTATATTCTTAGCACTTAGCACAGTGCCTAGCACATAGTAGGAACTTAATAAATGCTTATAGTTGATCTTTCTGTTTAGAGACTTGGTTAATCCCTTAATTAATCATTTCCTACACAACTATTTCCTGTAAAATTCCTATATTTCCTATACATTTATTTCCTCCATATTCACTGTGTATAGTGTAATGGTCTAGGTCCACTGGAGAATACCAAGAAATATCCTTTTAGTATCTGGACCCCTTTACCTCTCTGAACCTTAATTTCCTCACCCCTAAAATAGGAATAAGAATATCAACACTATCTACCTATGAGAGGTGTCATGAGAGAAGTGCTTTGTAAATCCAATAGTAAGATGAAAATGGAAGCTTTAAAGAGCTTTCCATGTGGATGGAGGAGATGAGATGGATGAGAAAATAACTCATAATATCTTGGAATATCCATCAGTTCAACCCTATTTCCTCCAGCTCTGGATCTTTCACAATATCTGGGGACTCATTCTTTGGTAGCTACCCTTCACTGGTGATATGCTCAGATTGAACCTCTGATGGCAATAAGCCCCAAGACCTACAAGAGCTTGTACTTCCCCTCCTTCCCAGCCTAGCATTCAATTCATCAATTCAAAAAATATATATTTATCAAACTCTCACTACGGAATGACATTGAGCTAGGTGCACAGAGTACATGAAGGAAAAACGGAAAACCAGTCTCGCTTCCCTGGAACTTACAGCATACTGAGGGCATACATTTCTACAGACAGAGAAGAAAATATAAGCTAACTGGAGGAGGGAGAAGGTGCCAACAATAAAGGAGATCATAAAAAAGTTTACTATAGGAAATGACATGCAGGAAGCTACAAATTTGAAATGAAGAAGGAATGCATTCCAGGCATGGGGGGACTATCTGTGCATGGAGACATAGGGAATACTGAGTTCAAGAAACAGCAAATCAGCCCGGTGAGTTCAAGGAACAGGATGACCTCTAAACCACAGAGAGGCATCAGAGGCAGATTTAGGGGAGTGTCTCACAATAGGAAGCTATGTATCCTCAGTGCCCAATCAGTAAGACAGAGTAGGTGCTTTAAGAGTTCAATGAAAGAGAGGGGAAAGTACCAGGCTTCATGGAGGCGATAGTATTCAAAAAAGTTGGTACAGGGGAAAAATCACTGGACTGGACCAATGACTTATTTAGTGATCATAGATAAGTCCCAGTTCATAGATTCATTAGATGTCACAATTGGAAAGCATCTCAGAAAGCATCTGATCCATCCCCCTCTTTTTATAGAGGAATAAACTCAGTCCAAGGGAAGGGAACTGACTTGCTCTAGGTTGCTCAGAAAGCTAGTAGTAAGGAAAGCACTAGAACCCAGATTTCTTGACTTCTAAGCTGGGGCAGTTTCTACTCTGCTGTCTTGGAGGCCCCAAATCGAGAGCTAGCGGACACAGTGGGGATGATTTGAAGGGAAATCCTTCTCCAGCCTTTCTCTATCCTGTCTCCACCCTTCCCTCTTTCCTGTGTACCTCCCACTTCCAGTCTTCCTGCCCTATTTTTCTTCATCAACCCAGTTATTTTCATCCCTATAAATCTACATTAGATGACTAAGACATGGGCATCTTGGGTTGGATCTTTTGGGGGAAAATGGAGAAGAGGGGCTTGTTGCTTACCCCAGAGTCTGGTCACTCAGTCCCTGAGGAGTCTGGCCAGAAGCCTTGGCAGCAGTTTACATCGGTAGCTGGGCTGTCTGCCAGTTTCTTCCCCTTTATCCCACTCGGGAGCTGGCCCGGGGGGATGGAATATTTATTTATTCCAAGAGGGAGCCACTTGGCTGGAAATTAATTGTGTGTCCTGCCTTGAAAAGAGAAGTGATGGGGATTGGGGGGAGGGAATATGGTCTAGATAAAGGCTGGTTCCCTGGCACTGGCTTTAGCATTACATAGAAAAGAAAACATCTTAGCTAGAGAATAAAAGAAGGGGGAGGAGGCTGAGCAAGGGAATAGGGAGAAAGGCTAAGTCAGGGTTGGCCCAAGAAATCAGTGTCTCATGATGGCGCATTCTTAAAGGAGCCTGTTAAGCCCCACATTATCCTGACTGGGGCTGTACTAGAACCATAGAAACTTAGACTTAAAGGCACCAAGAAGCTGGACTGGACAGGTGATTTCATAGATGTAGAAGAGAGCTCATGGGAAAGGAAACTCCCTCCACCAATGCAGACTGAGGGAAGGTTCTGCAATTTAGAGTTTAGAGAGTTTCCTGGAGGAATTGAGAGGTTAAGTGAGAGACATAATCTTGGAACAACAGGAAGTTATAACTTCAGGAACCTAGCTAGTAAGCACCACTTTATACTGGGCATGGGTGGAGAGAAGATGGATTACAGAATAATTTGTTGGCCTCAGGGAGTTTATATTCTATAGGAGAGTATGGCATGAGACCCAGGAAAGAGATACAGTGAGAAAGGGCTATTTAAGAAGTAGACACTATGAATTATAGATCTTAGGGTCCAGTGCGTGTGTTGTGTATGACTGAGAAATGGATGGAGATAAGAGTAATTAATCAGGATAGGCTTCATGAAGGAGGTAAATTTGTATAGTGGAAAGAATACTGATTGGAAAGTCTAGAAACCTGGGTATTGTTCTGACTCTATTATTGACTTACACTGTGACTTGCATGAGTCATTTTTTGTTCTCTGGATCTCAGTTTCTTCATCTCTAAAATAGTGGGGGTTGTACTAGATGGTCCCTAATAGCCTGTCCAGTTCTGGCATTTAAAGTCCCTTCTAATTTTGACATTCTTTGTTCTAAAGTCCTTCTTAGTTCTAACATTTTGTTCTATATTCTAAGGTCCCTTCCAGCTCTGACATTCTGATTCATTTTGATTGATTTTAGGAAGTTGGGGATCCCTTGTCTAGAATACAGAATGGATTTTCTTACTCTTGCACATAAGGGTATGAAGGGCAGAACCTGCTCTTCAGCGCTTGGAGGACAGGATGCTCTCAATGTCCTCAGGGTGGGATGGGGAAAGTAATATTCTAAATTGCCATGTTGTAGGGGAGAAAGAAAGAGAGACAGAGACAGAGAGAGACAGACACAGACAGGCAGATACAGAGAGACAGAGACAGAGAGAGAGACAGACAGACAGACAGAGAGACTGAGACAGACAGAGAAAGAAACAGACACATACAGAGAAATATAGCCACAGAGACAGAGGACAGCCCCTAGTGACAATAAAACATTCTTAATGCTGAGAAGCAGCCTGGTATAGGAAAAAGTTCACTGGATTTAAAGTTAGAAATTCAGGGAGGAGAGTCCCAAGTCTGCTTCCTAGGAGCTGGGTGACCTTGGTACAAGTTACTACATGCTTTTGAGCCTTGGATTCCTGATATGTAAGTTAGGGATAAAAAAAAAATCCTCCCCTACCTACCTTATAGAATTGCTTTAGGAACAAAATGTGATGATAGAAATCACTCTGTGACTCAAACTTATGTAGAAATATGAGATCTCATGAAGATGATGGTATGATCAACTTTGGGACTCCAGTCTCCCTATTGCCTCTAAATAACAGAGGAAGTGGTAGTGGCCAGTGAAATTTTCAAGTCCTCTTTCAAGTCATGAGAGAGAGCCCAGTTCTCAGAAGGATCTGTATTCTTATCCATGATAAAATGGGCAGCTAGTTGTACAGTGGTACACTGGGCCTGGAATCAGGAAGACTCATCTTCGTGAGTTCAAATCTGGCCTCAGACACTTACTCACTATGTGACCCAGAGCAAGTCACTGTTTGCCTCAGTTTCCTCAACTGTAAAATGAGCTGGAGAAGGAAATGGCAAACCACATTAGTATCTTTGCCAAGAAAACCCCAAGAATCAGACATGCCTGAACAACAACAACCATGATGAGATCCAACTATTCAGATCATAAATCCTCCATGCCTGCTTATCCTATGTGATCCCTGTACATTTTCTCTCATAAATTCAGTGATCCCAGGACTATTTTTAAAAGGAGCACAGGTAGGTGATTGGGGAAAGACTGTCAGAAGGAGGAGGGATTAAACTTGTTTGCCTTGACTTGTAGGTCACTGAAAGGAAAAGCTTCCTCACAACTTGAGCAATCTGAAAGCGAAATAGGCTTCCTGGGAAGGTATTGGTTCCTCCACATTGGAGATCTTCAAGTGAAAGAAAGATGACAACTTTTGGGGGATGTGGTAGAGAGGATTCTTGCATAGGTATTAATTCAAGAGATGGCCCCCAAGATTAGATGATACTCTGTACTCTAGTCTCTGCTCTTTTGTAAACTGCTTTCCTTAGAATGCTGCTTTGAGGTGGGTAATATGAGTATTATTAACCCCTTTTTACAAATTACAAAACTGGTTGCTGCTACATGGGTATGTCTAGCTTTAAGCATCCTCCTTGGTTTCCCTTTACCAAACCAGACCATTCTGTGATTTCATTTCCAGTATTTTTTGGGATGGGAATATTAACATTGTCTGTTCAGTGCATAGCTTGACAGCTCTCACAATTCTCAAATCTAACCAATCTGATTAATTTTAATTTCCCTAGTGATGTAATAGAAAACATGGGATTTTGAACTAGATGGCTTAGGTTTAAATCCTGTTTTGGACACTTAGTTTTGTAACCTTGGACAAGTGACTTCTCAAATAATAATAGCACTTCACAGCATTGTATCAAGAAAGTGGTTCGGAAGCCTTCAGGGTTTATAGGCACGTAAGCTGTTATTACACCTGGCATGTTCTGGCCTCACTGGAGCCACCCACCTCATAACTGCTCCCACCAGATCTCCTTCAGAGATGGGACAGCCGCCATCTTCCCCAGGATGCTCCTGAAGCCTGGGCTTTGCTCAGCTCCTGACTCTGGATTTAGCTCATTGGCAGAGATACAAACAGCACCACTCCTGAGCCAATCAGTAAAGTAGTCTTTCTTTAGCACCACCCACACACACCCAAGTAATAGCAGTAACTATTTCATTGCCTTTTTTTCTTAACCAAGTCTAAACATTGGCATATCATAAAGAATCCTAACAGTAATGAGTGGCCAGAGAAAGAGTTCTGGCTTTGGAGGAAGAAGATCTGGATTGAAACCCCAGCTTATATGACTTTGGGCAAGTCATCTAACCTTGCTGGGTCTCAGTTTCCTCATCAGTAAAATGAAGTTGTACTAGATGAGTTCTGAGGTACTTTCCAGCTCTAAATTTATGATTATATAATCTCACACCAAATATCTGAAGGTTCACAGAGACATTTCCTTGCAGAATATGGGACGCATCTTTCTCACTGGTATTAATGTGATGCTCTAGCTTCAAATCATGGTACACTATGGTCTCAGAAAAGACAGGTGAGGGGCAGTTAGGTGGCACAGTGGATAGAGCACCGGCCTTGGATTCAGGAGGACCTGAGTTCAAATCTGACCTCAGACACATAACACTTACTAGCTGTGTGATCTTGGGGAAGTCACTTCACCCCATTGCCCAACCAAAAAAAAAAAAGAAAAAAAGAAAAGACAGGTGAGAAAGACAGGTGGCCTAATGGGCATCAGAAAGGTACATGGTAGGTCTAAGTGGACTGTGACTTATTGACAGTAGTAACTTGAATGCCAGGCATGGGATAAAAGCTACTCTCAAGGGTAATTGTGATTGAAAGGGAAGATGGGCTAGTCATGTAAAAGTGAGTGGCAGAAAGAGAGTCCAAGTGTCCCAATAGTATCTATGTAATATCTAAAGAACTGGAGGAAGGCCTCCAGAAAGAATCCCAAGCCTTTGGCTAAATCTTTTGGGTAGATTTAGGCAAAGACATGGACAAGATGTCCATCACACAGGATGAGAAGGCTTCTAGTGGTTTCCCCCTGACCTGTCATGGAGAATACCAACCCTGATGAGATCACAAATGCATTTAAGTTTTGGGGAGTGATAACTGTGGTACAGCGGGAAGAACATTAGATATGCAGTCAGTAGAAATGAGTTTAAATCCCAGTTCCGCTACTTGCTGCCTATAAAACTTTGGGCAGGTCTCTTCCCTTCTCTGGGCCTCAGAGGGCCATGGACTAAAATAAATGATAGGGTCCCTCCCATACATTTGTATGTAAAGATAGAGTTTGTGGCTGAACACATGGGTGATAGTATGTCTCTAGAACATGTCTGATTAAATCTTCACAGAGTGCTTTGAAATGACAGAAAAATACTCCTCTGAGGTAATTTATATAAAAGATAAATATTTATTCACAATAACAAAATCAAGCCATTAATTCACTTTGGAAGCCACAACAAAATGATGCCAAATATAGAACAAAAGAAAGGCAAACAAAACTTACGCACAAGCAGCTTATCATCTTTTGCAACAACTTTCTAACAAGGTGATATATTCTCTCTCTCTCTCTCTCTCTCTCTCTCTCTCTCTCTCTGCCTATTCACAACTGACCTTTTTGTTTAAGACAAAATTTGCTTATGCTTCCGGTGCTAATACTGTCACTTCACTTCTCTAGCTCTCAGTTTCCCTCTCATAAAATGAGGAGGTTGGATGAGATGATCTCTAAAGTTCCTTCCAGTTCTAAATCCTGTGTACCTATCTCATGAGCTGTTATGAGGCTTCAATGAGAAAATGAGTACAAAGTCCTTTGCTATCATTAAAGCACCATATCCATGTGTTAATGATTATTATTATTATAATCCATGCTTTTCTACTCATCAGTCTAAGAACCACAAGGCTAGTCATGCCCCTTGTCACTTTCCCTTTTGGGGGTTTCTCAAGTACTAAGCCTAAAGCTCTTATTTTTATTGCTATGCTGGCCAGCATCAATTCATCATTGATGGTGGTAAACAGGGGAAGGTTTGGTCTAGACTGGACCTACTAATCATTGGTTTTCCTCTTCTTTTCTTCCCTGCCTTTCATCTGAAATCCATCTTCTCCTTTCTTTCCTCCTTTCTCCCTGAAGCTTCTGTTTATGGAATTCCAATTGTCTCAAAGTCCCCAAGTGGGTTTCTAGAACATTGTCCATTTATGTTCATTAGACCAGCTTGGCTGGACCTTTTGCTCTGGGTCCTTGATGCTGTCCAGCACAGCCTGCCTCCCTCCCTTCTGTAACACCCCACTTATCTGGATATTGGAGAACCAACTTCTAGTGACCTCAATCATCAGAGCATAATGAAGAACCAGCCAAAAAAAGCCAAGACCAAAACATAAAAACAAACAAACAAAAAACCCCTCAAGAGGCAGTATGTATAATAGAAAGAGCTTTGGAACGGGGTGTCAGGAATTCTAGGTTTTACTTCAGGCTCTCCTACTAACTCATCTAACTAATTGTGTGACTTCAGTCATTTCCTTTTTCTAGGCCTCAGTTTATCACAGCCTGAAAAATAAGGGGGGATGGTGACTAAATAATCCACGAAATCTTTTTAAGCTCTGATATTTCATGATTCATAAGAAAAGATCTCTAGTTCTATCTATATATTGATATATAAATTCTCTTGGGCCAATGAAGTAGCTGTCACAAAGCCCATGCACTTTGTTCTGTAGGAGGGGCTCTTAGGCCACCATTCAGAGCTTATTTACTCTTAATTTACATATAATTCTAACAACATTGTCTACATTTATTTGTTTTTTAGACCACAACAGATCAGAAAAAGCAAATTAGAAGGGAAACAGGTAAAAGGGTAGGTACACTGACAAATCGTAGTAACAGCTGACAGCATGACAACAGTGAAGACAGAAGAAATTACTCTATTATAGCACAGGATAATTACTAATTGTCGCAACGATGACCTTAAGTCATCAAGAAAAGGCTGAATTATCTTCAATATATTCTGTTTAAGGAGGCAGAGACACAGGTGTAACATATTTTAGAAACACTTCCACTAAAATGAACACAAAAGTCTGGCACTTAAGGGGGGAGGGGTAAGCTTCAGTAGTTTGGAACATTTGATTGTTCAAAACACCTCATTCCCCAGTGACTCCAGATGAACGGCCTGCTCTGGGGCAGTTTGCATAGATATGTCCTTTCTGCCCACAGAGATTACACACAATTCCCTTTTTGCAGAACGTGGTGCTATGTCCTTGCTCTCCACACCTGAAACACTTTTCCTGGCTACATGTTAAACTCATATGATTCTTGGAACCACATCTATAGCAGGTCTTTGGCTGTCCCTTATACCAGCTATAGCCCTTCTCTGCGCCTAAATAAAAGGCCCCTGGCAGGTGGGTAATCCCCTCCTCCCCTTGCCATAGTTCGATTTCACACTTATATTCCCCAGTCCAGACCCCAAACCGATCAGCCACTTTGACTGGGGTGGTTAACACGTCACAATGTCTCTTTAACCAAGTTACAATATCCCCTGTATCCACGGTTTCATTCCTAAAGAGGATGAACAGGGTCTTTAGCCTTGGTTTTGTCAGCTGAATCAGCACAAAGTTCTCCCAGCAGTCCTGGCCCTTTTTCTCCTGATACTTTCTCAAAAATAAGTCCAATTTCTCTGCTGATCTGAAGCTCACATCAAACTCCTTACTGCCTGGAATTTGAATGACTGCATATATGTCTCTTGGGTTCATCCCAATTGACTTGATGATCAAGGTCCCCACTACATAGTCTCTCGTTGGGCAGCTGTTGTCCTCCCCTTGGAATCGGAGCCTCAGGATGAATCTTCCATTGAAGGCATCCTCCTGCTGTCCTCTTCCCCGAATGGAGGTTGCATTGATCCTCTTCTCTTCTCTCTTCTTCTTCTCCTCCTCTCCTCCTGTAGCCCTTACAGAACACAAAACAGAAAAACCAGCAGCATCTGCTTTCTTCCTTCTCCCCCCCTTCCTCCTCCCTCTTCTTCTTTCTCACCTCCCTGCCACCAGCCTTCCCTAACTCTTCAGCGTCTCCCTGCCGGCCCTCTCCTTCCATACTCTCGCTTGGAGCGGGCGGCTGACACTCACCATGCCCCTGGCCAAAGCCAGGGGAATATAGTTCTGGGCTGGGCATCTCTGAACTCCCACAGGTCTGCTCCTTCTGCTGTTGGGCTTTGAGTGGTTCTCAGTCCTTCTCTGTCAGGCTCTGGGTGACTTGAGCTTACACCATGCTCTTCTTCCCCTCTGCCTCCCCTACTTCCTTGGCTGCCTGCCTGGGTTGCTGCGGCAACTGCTGCAGTCCCCCGCTCCCCTCCTCCTCCTTCTCCTCTACCTCCTCCTCCTCCTCCCCACCAGCAGTGGCCATGTTACCTCTTTCCCAGCATACACTACTGACTGCCAAGAGGGAAGGAGAGATTTCATTTCAGCCTCACCGGCTTTTTAGCAGAAAAAGCATTTTGGGGGTGCTCTAAATGGACAATTTCTCTCCAGTCCACTACCAGATACACACTCATTCAGCAAATCCTTATAAATACACCTCAGTTTCAGATTAATCTAAGACACACCTATTTTCATTCATTTCCCTTCCCTTGTTGTTTTCCAGTTCTTCTTCCCATATATCCCCTCCTCCTCCTCCTCCCGCAGTGGGCTGCATCTCTAGCATGTCCTCTCTCTTCTGCTATTCCCATGACATGTTGCTGCTTTCAGCATCTGGACCTCACCCATATTGCTGTGAATTTCAGTGCCTCTGGTTCTTCGAGATCCTCATCTTTCCTTTCCTTTCCTTTCTGCCTCCTATCTTTTGGCCCCATCCACTTTCCTCAGGCTCTATGACACCTTCTTTTCACCTGAGTAATTCTCATTTAGAGAGCACTTTCTGGGATTCTGCTAATAAAAGCAAGCAAAATGAGAAAGCCTTAATCTGGCATTTGAAGTCTTTCATCATATGTTCTAGTTTCTCTTTCTAGCCTTATCTCATATATTGTACATTCAATTAAAAAAAAAAAGGATCACTTACCACCACCACTGATCCTTGCCCTGCCCTTTCCTATCTTTCTGCCTTTTCTTGTGCCCAGAATGTCTTAAACCTCCCCGGCAAACACCCTCCCCCCCCAAAAGCAACCAAAGCTTTGAAACCCTTCCCTCCCTTCTCCATAGAACCTTCCTTGATCATCCCTGCCCCACCCTTCCTTGTTGGAAATGATCTCTCCTTCCTCAAATCTCTCACAGAGCTATGCTTGGATCTTTTATTCGCTTTTAGCATAGTGTAGTTTGTATCACAGTTTATTGTGTAAATCTTATCTGTTCTATTTCCATTAGTAGCCTCAATGAGAGAAGAGAGTGTCTCACTTAGTAAAGTTCTATATAAACATGCCATTATTAATAAGTTTCCATTGTTTTCTGAAGAATCAATTGATCCAGGCATTTATGGGTTAGCCAATTGGCACTGGCTCAGGGTGAGACCCTATAAGCCTTAAAGAATAGCTAACCATCCACTGAGAGGTAATATGGTGGTATAATGAAAAGACACTCTCCCTTCTCTCACTGAGCCTGCCAATGGAAATAGAACAGATAAGGCACATACAATTAATTGTGACACAAACTACATTATGCTCAATAGTCCAAGAGGTCCAAGGTTAGCTCTGTGAGAGATTTGAGGAAGGAGAGAGTATTTCCAACATGGAAAAGTGAGGCAGGGGGTATCAGGGAAGGTTTTATAGAGGTGGTAGAAGCTAAATTAAGTGGAAGGGAAAGATTTCAAAGACTTGATGTGCTTGAGGGGATGGGGTTCACATAAAGGGAGTAAGGCTATTCTGGGTACAATTTTGGGCTAGACTGTTGGAGTCAGGAAAGACTTGGATTCAAACCCTGCTTCTAACAGCCACTAGTTGATTGGCCTTAGGTTTAAGTCACTTATTATCTGGGTTTTTTTTTTCATCTTTAAGATAGTAGTGCTTACTTCACAGGGATCTGGAGAAGATCAGACAAATCAAGATATATGTATGAGCTATTCTCATTAACTAGGGCAAGTGTTGGTCTGCTCAGAGTGAGAAGTCATCTTCATCAGTTTGGTTAACACTTTTAAAATATCTATTGTATGCAGAGCACTGAGCTGGGAAGTGAAGGAGATACAAAATTCATCCCTTCCTTCCTTGAGTTTACAGTGGCCTTTAGCATCCATGCTTCAAGGATCCTGGGACAAGACATGGCTTCCATATGTTCCAGGGGCTCAATTGGTTGGAAGGGGGTAGTTCTGGTCCTTTAGAAAGGACTCACTTCCTCAAGTTAGAGTCCCCCAGTGACCCAGGCAGTTGGAGGGGATTCTCACAATAAAACAATGAGAAGGTATCAAGAGAAATATTCCCAGGGGAAATGGGGAAGAAGAAGGATTTCAGGCAAAATGAGGAGGAAGTGGTAAGGAACACAGATTAAGTACCTAGGAAGAACAATGTAGTATGCAGGGAAAAGATAATTCTTGCTCAGGAAAGGAGACAGGGTAGAAGAAACCAGTTCATCTGAGGATCACAGAAGAGGAAAGAAGGAAGAAGAAAAACATTTAGAGAAATGAAGTTAGGGAAAATATTGAGAGTGAGCATCACATAATTTTGTGAGAAAAGCAGTATATTTAGAATTTGAGCAAATGGGTTCAAATGCCAGCTCTGCTACTTATTTCTTGTTTGACCTTAACCAGGTCGATTCATTTCTCTAAGCATAAGGTCTCCAAGACCCTTCCAGCTCTTAAATACAGTACTAGGCACCAAAAAAAAAAAAAAAAAAAGAAAAAGAAAAAAAGAAAAGAAAAGAAAAGAAAAGAAAAAGAAAAAAGAAAAAAAGAAAAAAAGAGGCACGTCCAATTCAATATAGGAAACGTCAATTGTGTATCTAATACATGCAAGGCTCTGTCCATGGTTCTGAGAAGTTGAAACCTGGGTTTGAGTACTAGATCTGACCATTAATGGGCAAGTTATTCAATCTTTCTGAGGCTTAGTTTCCTCCTTGGTAAAAATGAAGGTAAAAGACATTTTCCCTATCTACCTTAAAGGGTTGGTGAAACAATAGAGGCATAGTGTAATGAAAAGAATATAGGATGCTGAGTGTGTAGACTGTTGGAGGGAAACTAGGTGGCAAAGTGGATAGAGTGCTACTCTGTCTAGAATCAGAAAGACTCATTTTCCTTAGTTCAAAACTGGCTTCAGACATTTACTAGCTGTGTGATCCTGGGCAAGTCACTTAACCCTTTTTGCCTCAGTTTTCTCATCAGTAAAATGAACTGAAGAAGGAAATGACAAACCGCTCCAGTATCTCTGCCAAGAAAATCTGAAATGGGGTCATGGAGAGTCAGACATGACTGAAAAACAACAACTTGTTAATCCTTGAGCAAGCATTCTGAGCTTTAGTTTCCTCATCCCATAAAATGGGTCTAAAAATTGCAGCACCAATCTCACAGAGATCTTGTAAAATTCAAACAAGATAATGTATTTAAGGTATTACATAAATATCTCCATGACAACGAGTGTTTTATGTGTAAGTTAAAACCATTCAGGAGGGGCAGCTAGGTGGTGAAGTGGACAGAGCACCGGCCCTAGAGTCAGGAGGACCTGAGTTCAAATCTGGCCTCAGACTCTTGACACTTAATAGCTGTGTGACCCTGGGCAAATCACTTAACCCCAATTGCCTCACAAAAAAAAAAAAGCACTAAAAGCATACAGGATTCCCTCGACAAATGTGACCATAGAGATAAGCCTCAATGACCTTATTATTATTATTATTTTTGGCCAGGCAATGAAGTTAAGTGACTTGCCCAGGGTCATACAGCTACTGAGTGTCAAGTGTCTGAGGCCAGATTTGAACTCAAGTATACCTGAATCCAAGGCTGGTACTCTATCCACTGCACCATCTAGCTGCCCCAAAATGACCTGATTATTAGTGTGAAGCAAGGTATAAAATAGGGAGAGAGGTATATATGCCAAAGTTGTTCACCACTACTATGGGGTATGAACGACATATGGAGAAGGCATTACCAATAATTTCAAGTGCTTCTGTTTCATTTTGTTTTATTTTTGCAGGACTTTACATTTACTTTTTAAAAACATTCTTTTTTAAAGCACCGGCCATGGATTCAGGAGGATCTGAGTTCAAATATGGTCTTAGACACATAACACTTAATAGCTGTGTGACCCTGGGCAAGTCACTTAATCCCCATTGCCCAACCAAAAAAAAAAAAAAACAACAAACCAAAACCAAACCAAAACAAAAGAAAAAAAGGAAAAAAATTGGTGGGTCAAAGTACAAATCATAGAAACAATAAATAATTTCATTAAAGATAACGCCAACAACAGAGGCTCAGGGAACTCACACACCAATTTTGATTTTTAAAAGAAATGTACAGAAGGTAGAAGCAAGGTCAGATAACAATGAACACAAGAGTATGGCATAGTCCTATAAAAACAGCATCAAGGCTGCTGGAGGTCAGAATGAGGTGAGGCTGCTGAGAGAAACTAAGGAAAACAAAGAGTTTTAAACTTATATTGAGAGAAAAGTGAGAATCAAAGAAAGTTTAGAACTTTGGCTTAAGGTAGAGGGCATGATGATAACTGACACTTGAGAGAAGGCAGAGATGCTCAATCCTTATATTGTTTTGGTGTTCTCTGAAAGTAGGATAACCTTTACACTGGATATGACTGAATAGCAATGACTAACAGAGAGTAGGAGATAGTACGAAGACACATATCTGCCATTAAAAAATTCAAATCACTTGGCCCAGATCCTTGGGTCCTGAAAGAACTGGCAGTAGGGACTGCTGAGCCTGTGATGTCTGAAGGATTATAGAAAATAGAAGAGGTACCACAAAACTGGAAAAGGGCAAATGTTGTCCTGAATTTCAAGAAAGGGAAGAAAACAGTTTTGAACTGTAGGCCAAATGAGCTTGCCTTTGATACCAGGGAAAATTCTACAGCAGATCCTTAAAGAGACAGTTGTTCAACATCTGGAAAGGGAAGTGGTAATTCCAAAGAGCCAGGATAGCTTCACCAGAAAACAGGTCATGCCAGGCTAAGCTTATTTCTTTTCTTTTTCTTTCTTTCTTTCTTTCTTTCTTTCTTTCTTTCTTTCTTTCTTTCTTTCTTTCTTTCTTTCTTTCTTTCTTTTCTTTCTCTCTCTTCTCTCTCTCTCTCTCTTCTCTCTCTCTCTCTCTCTCTCTTTCTCTTTCTCTTTCTTTCTTTTTGGCAGGATTACTAACCTAGTAGCTTAAGGGAAAATTGTGTATAGTTACCTAGACCTCAGGAAAGTTTTTGGCAGAGTATCTCATATTCTTCTCATGGAGAAGATGGAGAAATATGGATTAGATGATAATATAATCACATGGATTCAGAACTGATTGGATGGCTGGACTCAAAGATTAAGTAATAATGGTTCAATGGCAGAAAGTCTCCAGTGGAGTGCCCCAGGGATCCGTGCTTAGTCCTGTGCTGTTTGATATTTTAATTAATGACTTGATTGCCACATCTGCAGATGACACAAGGCTGGGTAGGATAGCTAAGACAGAGTAGGAATCCAAAAGGATAATGACAACCACAGCATTGGGCTGAATCTAATAAGAAGAAATTCAAAAGGAGGAAATGTAAAGATTGCAACTGGATACAAAAAAAAAATTAACTTCAGAAGTGTAAAATGGGGAGGCATAGGATGATATAGCAGTTGTTCTGAAAACTATCTGGGGGTATTAATTCAATATGAATTAATTCAATATGAATGCGCCAGAAATTAAACATGAATCAACAGTGGAATACGGCTGAAAAGTTAATTCAGTCTGGGCTTGTGTAAGAAAGAGCAGAGCTTCCAGCAATCGGGAGGCAATAGTCCTACTGTACCCTGCCCTCATTAGACCTTATCTGAAGTATTGTGTTCTGTCCTGGACACCACAATTTACGGACATTGATAAACTAGTGAATGTCCAAAGAAGGACAATCAGGATAGTAGAAGGTGTTAAGTCCATATGATGATCTGTTGAAGGAGCTGGAGACATTTAGCTTGAAGAAGAGAAGATATCATAGATGTCTTCATGTGGTACAGGGATTAAATTTGTTCTGATTTAGCCCCACAGGGTAGAACCAAGAATGATGGGTAGAAGTCCAAAAGAGGAAAGTTTAGGCTTGATATCAGGAAAGCCTTCCTATAATTGGAGCTATTTACAAGTAAAATGGCCTGATATAAGAGGTGGTGGGCTCCTCCTTGGAGGGCTCCAAGAAGATCTTGGATTTGTTATGGTAGGGATTCCTTTTGCATATGGGTTTTGCCAGATGGCTGTGGCGGTTCCTTTCAACCCTCAAATCCTGTAATTCCATGAAGAATTTCAGGATTAAATGCCAGCTATTATTTTTATTGTAGACTGTAAAGCACCGATATCAAAGTGAGCTAGAATTACCATGACCTTGCTTTCTTCTGAGTGGCATTTAAGACCTTGGAAACTGTCCCTGTGTAATTATAGGTTAAATTCTTTCCTCCTAAATCTGCAAGCATAGTGGAAAGAGCACCGGCTTTGGAGGCAGAAGACTTGGGTTCGTATCTGGGCTCTGCTACTTAGTACCCATATGACTTTGGGCGAGTCCCTGTCCCTTTCTTGGCTTTAGTTTCCTCATCTGTAAAATGAGGGTCTTGGACTATATGATTCCCAATCCATCTGCAGAAGACCCTTGGGGGACTGCAGAATTATTGCAAGGGTTTATGAATTCATATGCATGCCAGGCATTGTCATTTTTATTTTCATTTAGCCTAAACAAAATTTGCACCATGACTCAGCATAATAGATATACACATATGGACATTAAAAAGGAGTTGCCCATACTTCAAAAGGCAGGGGAAGAGGGAAGGGAGAACAAAGTCCAGAGCTTAGCATAGTACCTGCATATAATAGGTACTTAATAAATGGTTTTTGGGGGTTTTTTGGCCAGGCAATGGGGTTAAGTGACTTGCCCGGAGTCACACAGCTAGTGAGTTTCATCTATCTGAGGCCATATTTGAACTCAGGTCCTCCTGACTCCAGGGCCAGTGCTCTATCCACTTTGCCACCTAGCTTTCCCCTCAATAAATGTTTATTGACTGACTGAGAACTCCCAGATTAAATGATCTCTAAGATCCTGTCCAGCTCTAAATATAAAGATATTCCAAACCTCTAATTTTACAAGTAAAGAAAAAGTTCTGAATTTGTCTCCAAAACAGATATACACCTCTCAAATGAGTATAAGATTTAGAACTAGAAGAGCCATAGAGCAGTGGGGTTCTTAACCTGGAGAAGGAGGTGGATAAGGGGTCTGTGAACTTGGTGAGGATGAAAATTACATCTTTTTTTTTAAGTTTTCTTTCCCTTGCCCATTTAATTTTTATTGTTTTTTCAAAAAAAAATTAATTTATTTTTAGTTTCCAACATTCACTTCCATATGATTTTTTTTGAGTTTTAAATTTTCTCCCCCTTCTTCTCTTCCCCCCCATCTTTATTTTTAAGAATCTGGAACTGGAATTTAGCACTTCAATCAATTATGATTTTAAAACTCCCTTATTATGAGAAAGGGTTTATAGACATCCCCAGACTGCCAAAGAGGTGGTCTATGACACACACAAAAAAAGGTTGAGTCCCTACCCTAGAGAAAGGGGAAAGTGAAACAGAGGGAGAGTGATTTTCCCAAGGTCGAAGCAGGTCTACAGATTCAAGATGTCTTGCTTTGTCCGTGTTGCTGTTGGAAGGAGCTTTCAAGATTTGCTAACCCAACCCCTCCTCATTTTACATTTGGGAAAACTGAGGCCCAGAGAGCCATCACATAGACAATAAGTTAGTAAATCTGAGATTGGAAGCCCTTGTGGGGAAAAGTGCTAATAGTCACTCCATGCATGCGCCCTTCCTCTTTCTGGGGGTCAGCTTACTCTTCAGTAGACTAAGTGCATCAGAGTGAGACAGTGGGAAGAACTAGATCATCTTAATACACATGGGATAAATCTCCAACCCTGTCTGGGCCTACGTTTCCTCATATGCAAAAGGAAAGGATTTGGCTGGAACCCAGACAAATGGTGCTGGGACCTAGCCGCTGGGTGATCTCGGAGGTGGTGTCCAGCTCTAACTCTTATGATCACTGACAGTCATTCCCCAATTCCGTGGCCGAGATTGGTAAGCAGATGGGCGAACCTCCATGGGCAGGAGGCAGGAGGTGCAGGGAGTTGATGTAACCACGCAGCGTCCTCTTTACCTTTGTTAACTAGAAGGTGCTCAAGGCCGGGTTGCCCAGCAGAGATTTATTTGCAGCACGTATAGGGTAGGGTCCATTCCGGACCGGAAGCCCTAGCCCTCCCTCTGCTGGGAGATCAAGATTTTCCTGGGAATCGCCCCGCAGCAGGAGCAGGTGAGAGTCGCTTCTTGCCCGCCCCTTCCTGGATGTTGCGCAGCTGTGCTGAAGGCGAGGGAGTGGCACGGGGCGGGGCAGGGCTGGGCACTGGCTAGGATGGTGGCCAGGCGCGTAAGTATGGCCCCAACTGAGCCTGCTATGCTGCGGGCGACTGGGGAGGGGGGGTTCTCCGAAAAGGTGCATTGTGCGGAGTGCGTAAATTCCGATTAGGTTCCCAAAAGTCCATCTTTTGATTTAAAAAGTTCCAAGGCTACTTCTCACGCACTCTGCCCACCACTTTTGAGTTTGACCTAGGTGCAAAACTACTCCCACTATCAGAATTCATAGAATGAAGCGTCCCGGTTGCTGATTGATTTTTACCCCGACACTGCCAGGAGGAACCAGAGCCTGAATGTACCCAATGTAGATAAGAAAAGCGATGTGCTTACTTGGTGGGGAGGAGGATGCCTAGAACTCACACTTATAAATGCCTTGTTTTCCATGTGAGGCAGGACGCATGGGAAAAGAGAGCCAGTGGGCTGGGACAGAGAGTTGGGACTGGGCTTCTTCATTTCTGTTGCTTTTTCAACTCAGATTTGTGGGGTCATAGGATGGTAAGATTTAGAGCTGGAAGAGAACCTTTGAAATCATCTGTGGTCTAATTTACCACAGTGCCCTGCCACTCCCCCAGTTTTACAAAGAAGGAACCTGAGACTTAGAAAGGTGTTGTACTCACAGTCACATGGGGTTACTAAATAGTTCCCAGGCCCTTGAACCTAGACTCATGGAATTCCATACTTTCAGAGTTGGAAAGGACCTCAGAGAACCTTTCATTTGATCGTATTTTTTCATAGTGCAGTCGGGGTTAAGTGACTTGCCCAGGATCACATAGCTAGTGTCTGAGGCTGCATTGAAACTCAGGTCCTCCTGACTCCAGGGCTGGTGGGTCTATCCACTTCGCCACCTAGCTGCCTCATTGGAGAACTTCAATGAGGAAAAACCTACTACTTGGAGAGACAGTGTGCCATAATGGTTAGAGTACCGGCCTTGAAATGAGGAAGGCAAGGGTTAAAAATCTAATTTTTGACCGTTATTAGCTATGTGATCATAGGCAATCTCTCTGAACCTCAGTTTCCTCATCTGTAAAATGAGGATAATGCTTGTAGTAGCTGCCTGAAATGGTTGTGAGGTTAGAATTTTAAAGTACTATGTAAATATCAGTTATTATTTTCTAAGTCAGGTCATTTCACTTTGGGGAAGTTCTTATTAAAATTTCTCCTTAAAATCAGCATGTATCTCTCTATAACTTCCATCCATTGTTACTAGCTCTGCTTCTTGGGACAAAGCAGAACAAGTCTACTCTTTCATGGAATGGTCCTTCAAATACTTGAAGACAGATATCATATCTCCCTTAAATCCTCTCTTTTTGAGGCTAGACATCTCTAGTTCCTAGCATGATCTCGTGATCCTAGAATAGCTTAATCACCCTTCTGGGGACAATCTGCAGCTTCTTGATGTCCTCCCCAAAATGTACCTCCCAGAACCGAAGGGAATAATCTGAATGTTGTCTCCTCAGAGCAGAATACTGCAGGCATGTCATCTCCCTAGTCTTAGATAGTATGCTTCTCAAAAAGCTCAGAGGAAGTTTTTTTGGCTGCCATATTATACTGTATATGGAACTTGCAGATCCATACAACCTTTGTATCATTATCAGATGAATTGCTATCTAGCCATGCCTTCTCTATCTTGTAACTGAAAAGCTGATTTTTTGAACTTAGGTGTAAGAATTTATTTCTATTTCACTTTTTAAAAAAGTATCTACTTCATTTTATTAGTTTAGCCCCAACACCTTATCCTGTTCATGTTTTTGAGGGGAGGGGGAATCCTGATTCTTTCTCGCAGTGTATTAGCAGTCCTTCCTAGCTTGATGTCATTTGCAGATTTGATAAGGATACTATATATGCCTTTATATCCAGTACTTCAGTAATCTGTGATTTCATTGGTTATAGGTTCTTCCTTCATCGATGACCATTGAGAGTTGCTGAAGATGAAAACTGAATTATTCCATAGTTATCCTGATAATGAGCATCTTTGAATTTAGTTAAATTTGTCCTCAGATGATGAATATACTCAAAGCATTTTTAACTTGTTAGGACCTTGAGAGATTATGTTTCACTGGCGTAGCCTTCAATGAGGATTCAGAACAGGAAAGCTTAGAGCCAACAACAGATCTCTGGGGTGCTCTAATGAAAAACTCTCTCCAACTGCAAACCAAATTGCAACTCTTTGGGTCTGGCCAATGAACTATTCTAAATCTACACAATTGGGAACCTGTGGCCTCGAGGCCACATGTGGCCTTCTGCGTCCTTGGGTGAGGCCCTTTGACTGAGATCAAGTTTTACAGAACAAATCCTTTTATTAAGGAGATTTGTTCTGTAAAGTTTGGATTCAGTCAAAGGGCTACACTTGAGGACCTAGAGGGCCACATGTGGCCTTGAGGTTGCAGATTCCCCACCCCTGAATTCTAGGTCATGTTTCTCTAGCTCATTCATAAGAATAGCATAAGGGACTTTGTCAAATACTTTGCTAAAATTTACAGAATTTCCTGTCTACTAGTCTGTAACCCTTTCAAAAACAAAATGAGGGGGCAGCTGAGTGGTGAAGTGGATAGAGCTCTGCCTTGGAGTCAGGAGGACCTGAGTTCAAATGTGGCCTCAGACACTTGACACTTACTAGCTGTGTGACCCTGGGCAAGTCACTTAACCCCAATTGCCTCACCAAAAAGCAAAACAAACAAAATTAGGTTATTCTTGCATTAAATCTTTTTTTAATTTAAAAATATTTTATGAGTCCTTTTAATTAAATTTCCTTTTTTCCCCTAGTATCAAGTATTTTTTTTTCTCTCTCCTACCTCCTTTCCACTGGAAAAAAAGAAAAAGAGATAACAAATAAGCATAGTCAACTAAACAAATTCCTATATTATCCATATCCAAAATGTTTGTCTTATTCAGCATATTAGTCCATCACCTTTCAGTCGGGAAGTAGGTAGAATTTTTCATCGTTGGTCCTCTAGCTTCATAATTGATCATTGTGTTGATTAGTTCTTAAGTCTTTCAAAACTGTTCATTTTTACAATATTGATGTTAGAGTATGAATTGTTCTTCTGGATCTGCTTGCTTCATTCTGCATCAGTCCATACAAGTCTTCCCAGATTTCTTATGGCACAATAGTGTTCCATTACCGTATATACCATATATTATTAATAATTATATACATATTATACATACATATGTATTATATATACATACACAAATTATATACCATAATTTGTTCAGCTATTCTTCAATCACTGGAAACCCCCTTAATTTCCAGTTTCTTTCCACCACAAAAAGCTGCTATATTTTGTTACCTATAGGACCTTTTTCTCATTTTTTGATCTTCTTGGGGTATGGGCCTAGAAGTTGTATTATTGGGTTAAAGGGTGTGCACCATTTAGTAAGTTTTAGAGCATAGTTCTGAATTACTTTCCAGAATGATTATACCAATCAGGTCTACCAGTAGTGCAGCAGTGTGCCTATTGGCCTACAGAGACCCTTTTCATTTTTTTTCTGTCAACTTTGCTAGTATGGTGGGTGTGAGGTGGAACCTTAGAGTTGCTTTGTTTTGTGTTTCTGTAATTTAGTAGTTTTCAAAGTGTGGTCTGGGGACTCAAGACCTTTCAGGTCATAAAGTCAAAACTGTTTTCATAATAATACTAAGACATTTTAATTTCTAATATGGTAAATATTAATAGACATAACCTACATAAGAAAAAGCTCTTTGGTGGTTCTCAATAATTTTTAAGAATGTAAAAAGGTTTTGAGGTCAAAAAGTTTGAGAACTACTGCAATTAGTGATTTGGAGCATTTTTCCATATGGTTGTAGTAAAGTTTCTTCCCTTGAGAACTTCTTATTTACATCCTTTGATCATTTATCAGTGGGGGAATAGCTTTTATAAACTTGAATCTGTTCATGAGTTGTTCTTGATGAAACCATATTGCTACTCTGTGATCACTAGATTCTTTTCTAACTTCTCCTTTGTAATAGGTTTTAGAACCTTTCCAGCAATCACTCAGGTTGCCTACAGTTTATAGATGCCACTCTCTCCTTTCTTTTCTTTTCTTTCCTTCTTTTTTTTTTTTTTAAAGAAATCTGGACTGTGCTTTTCCAGTTCTTCTCTCTTGTCATTCTCCATGAACTTTCAGAGATCAGCTAAGTCCAAATCTAGAGTTCACCACATGAGATTTAGAAGAGAGGCAGAGATCAGGGCAGGGTGTGAAACCACATTGATACTTCTTATACTCTATATGGACTAAAGTACTTTTGCTGGAGTTAAAAAAAAAAAGTTACTTTTCCCTTCCAAAAAAAAAATGGCTCCACCACTAGCTACATTTTGACTTAATAATGCTAAAAGTCAAACTGGTAACAAGTTTGCAGTGTCATGGAGTATGTTGAGATTGTGGTGACATTGGAACAAGCCATTGGAATAGAAAGCATTGGGGATGGCCAGACTTGTTTTTTAAAATAGTTACGAAAACACTGGTTTCACACGCTCCTGGCTTTGCTATGAACTATCCATGTGACCATAGTAAAATCACTGAGTCTCTTTGGGCCTGTTTACTCAAAGTCCCCTTTGCCTGGAATGTCCCTCCCTCCTCTTCCACTTGTTTAAGAGCCAGCCTTCAAGGCCAAGCTCAAGTTTCACCCTCAAAATGAAATTCCTGCTCACACCATGCCAGAATTCATAGGATCAAGACAAGGGATCTAGGGTCAGAAGTACTGAATTCAATTTCTAGTTCTATTTAGACTCAGTTTCCTGAGCCTCAGTTCCTAAAGAACCTCAGTTTCCTCATTTGTAAAATCACAAAATCACAGAATTGTATAGTTGGAGGGGACATAAGTATGCAACTACTACAGTTCATACTTAAAGATGTCTCCACTCTAGAATCTCTTATAAGTGCTGACCTCCAAGGAAAGGGAACCCACCACTTCTTAAAACAGCCCATTTCATTTTTGGACAATTCTAAGTGTTTAGAAAATTTTCCTGACATCGAATCCACACTGGCCTCTTTGCAACTTCCAAGCAGTTTCTCGGCGTAGAAAGCCCTTCATTTGGCCCCTGTGCAGCTAAACAGAATTATTATTGTTATTATTATTATTATTATTATTATTTATTATTATTTTGGCAAGGCAATGGGGTTAAGTGACTTGCCTAGGGCCACACAGCTTATGAGTGTCAAGTGTCTGAGGTCGGATTTGAACTCAGGTCCTCCTGAATCCAGAGCTGGTGCTCTATCCACTGCGTCACCCAACTGCCCCTAAACAGAATTCTTCTGCATGATAACTTTTATGTGGCTGTAGCTATCATGTCTCCCTGAGTCTTCTCTTCTTGCTAAAACCCCTTAGTTCCTTTAACTAATCCTATAATATGGTCTCACTGCCCTTCACCTCTCTGGTTGCCCTCCTCTTGACATTCCAGCTGAACAGTGTCTTTCCTATTCATAGAACCCCGTGCTCTAACGAGGACAGAGTATAGTGGGACTAGCCCCTCCTTATTCCTGGAAGCTGTGCCCCTTCTTCTAAAAAATATTTATTTTTGAAAAATTTTTATTCATTTTAAACTTAAATACCAAATGAGAAAAGAACAAAAAAAAATTTCCATGTATACATCAGAACATAATTTATGAGGGGACTGAATATAATGCAATAAATTTCCACTTCAAGAAAATCTATGTTATTTTCAAAGCTACCCAATTTTTCTTTGTTTCCTTCTAGATTTTCTTTTGTTCTCTGCTGTGTACTTTTTACTATATTTTTTTCTCCCTCACCCCCCTTCCCAAGAAGGCTACAATTAAACTTGGATATGTGTGTGTGTATATACACACACACACACATGCACAGATATCTATAAACATACACATATGTACACATATATACTCATACACATACATATAGGATCATACTATGCATATATTTGTCATTTCTTTCTCTGGAGGTGGATAGCAGCTTCCTTCATAGGTCCAAGTCTCTCCATGTTTTTCTAAATCAGCCAGCTCATCATTTCCTATACCGTAGCAGTATTCCAACACAATCACCTCCTATCTGAGAGACTGTGAAAGTTTTTCCCAGTTTTCTGCAGCTGTGCCCCTTCTAATGCAGCCCAAGATCACATTGACCTTGTCCTGACTCAACTCAAGCTTATAGTTCACTAAAATGTCCAGAACATCTCCAAACTGCTGTCTAACCATGCCTCCCCAACTTGTATTGACTTCTATGCCTTTGTCCCAGTTGACCAAAAATGTTTAACAGCACAGGGCCAAGTGCAGACCCCTGGGGCACTCCACTGCCACATTGACATTGAATCATTAACAACTATTCTGAATCTGGCCATCAACTGGTTTTGAATTCATCTAATTTTTTTTTTAACTCTCTAATCTATAACTCTTCATTTCTACAAAATAGTAGTACGAGACATTATGTTAAAAGTTTTGCTGAAAGCCAAATAAACTGTTATAGCATTGCCTTCATCTTAGTAACTGTCAAAAAAGGAATCAGGTTTCCTAACTTTTCTGTTTCTGGCACAATTGCTCACTTTTCCTTGTCAATCAGATTTGAAACCTTGAGATCATCTTTGCCTTACACATCAAACTATTTGCCAAGTTCTGTTTTTTCTGAGGACATCACTTCTTTCTTCTTTCTTTCTAACTCTGATGACATATTCCCCTGGGGGGCTACAGAAGACTATAACAGTCCTCAAAAAGGCCTCCCTGCCTTTCTTGCTCTTCCCTAATCTGACCTGCAGACATTGCCTGAGTTATTTTCTTTATGCCCAGTTCAGACTGTGTCCTTCCCTTGTTCAGAAACCTTTAAAATCTAAATTCATTCTCTTGGCATTTAAGGCCCTTCCCCACTCCAAATCCTATTTTCCAGACTTATTATTTCTAGCCTCCTAGCCTTAATATTATTTCATGCACTCTAGGTTTCAGCCAAACTGGATTAGACTACATTTCCTAATCTTGCCCTGTCCTATCCTGTTTTTTGTTTGATTTTCTTTAAAAAATTTTTATTTTATTTTCCAAAAACTATTTACCATTTTCTCTCCCCCCCACTTCTCATCCCACCCATTCCCATTGAAAAAACAAGAAAAACAAAACCCCTACTACAAACTCACTGGTTTTATTCTAGAATCTCTGAATTGGAAGGAACCTCAGAAGTTATCCAGTCCAAATTATACCTGAACAGAAATAACCTCAATGATGATAATGATAATTATTTGCCCTTAGACATCAGCAATCATTTATTAAGTGCCTACTATGTGCCAGGCACTGGCACATCCCCAGTGGAGATAAAGGAAAGGCAAAAAAAGTGCCGGCTCTCAAGTATCTCACAATCTTATAGGGGAGACAACACCTAAACAGCTATACAAACAAGATATATACAGTATAAATAAGAGATAATCTCTGAGGGAAGTACAAGCATTAAGAGGGTTTAAGGGATCCCACTTTAAGTTTGCAAAGTATTTTATATGTATAATCTTATTTAATCCTCCTACCAACTCTGGGGGCATTTTAAAGTCAAAGCTGAGGTTCAGGGAAGTTAAATGATTTGCCCAAAGTCACACAGATACCAAAGGCAGGATTTGCCTAGGTTCTCCTGACACCAAGGCCAGTAAGTACTCTATTTACTGTACCTCAGTGCCTCTGCAACATTCGTGAAAAGTGATCATCCAGTCTCCCTCTAGTGATAGGGAGCTTACTACTTCTCTCTTTTTTAAAAAAAAAAAACTTTTTTAGGCAATTGGGATTAAGTGACTTGCCCAGGGTCACACAGCTAGTAAGTGTCATGTGTCTGAGGTCATATTTGAACCCAGGTCCTCTTGACTCTAAGGCTGGAGCTCTATCCACTATGCTACCTAACTGCCCCTGGAGCTCACTACTTCTCAAGCCAACCTCTTTGGCCTAACTCTAATTGTTAGGAAAGTTTGGGCCATCCCCACCCCCCATGCCTGGGACAGATAGATGCCACTCACATCACCATCTAAATTTCGTGGAAGGAGCACTGGTCCTGGGTTCAGAAAGCCTGGGTTTCAGTCTTGGCCCTGCCCCTTGTGTGAGCAGGCAAATCACCAAACCAATATTCTCAGCATCATTCTCATTGTCTGTAGAATTTGGGTAGATCAATATTTGCATCATCTATCATGCAAGGTTACAAACCTTAGAGAGCCAGTGCAATATGAGCTGGTATTATTAGGAAGCTATCTTGACCCATCAGGGAAGGGAGATTGTCAGAAAGGTGAACGTCAGCTGATGAGAAGGGCCTGCTGTTGCCAAGGCAGTTAGCAGCCCAAGGCAGTGGACTGAAGAGCAGCCCAGCTGCCTGAGGAGTGAACTGGGGGTTGGTGTTGTTATGCCAGGCAATGAGGAAAACATCCTGCTGGTTCTAGCTAGAGCTGGCAGATGTCAGTGTGTTCTTCCTAGCTGATACAGCATTCTGTGGTGCAGGCATCCAGGGCCTTCCACAATCTGGCGTCAATCCACCTTTCCAGCCTAATTTCATACAACCCCCTTCCATTCGTGTTGTGCTTCAGCCAAGCTGAACTACTACTCACCATTTCCCTCAAATGTGCCTTGCACTCCCCTACCTCTGTGTCTTAGCTCATATGGCTCCCTACGCCTGTTCCCCCTCCCCTTCTTTTCCTGTTGAATTTCTAAACTTTCTTTTTTTAAAGCAGAACTCAAATGCTACTTCCTACATGAAGCTTCTGGTCTCATCTTCCTCTTCAGACTTTATACAGAACTTTGCTCATGTTTGCATCTCTACTGCACTAACTATCATGATATACAATATTGCCCAATCTCTGGTCGTGAGAAAAGTATTTTATTCTTCCCACTTAGACTGTGAGCTCCATGAGGGTAGGGACCATGTCTGATCTAAGCGCTATGCCTTTTCCAGCCCAACACACATAGTAGGATGTTAATAAGCATTTGCTTAATAAATGTTTGTTGCATTATGTTTGGAGTAGCCCTAACTGGTACAACATCTGAGACTGCTGGCTGTAAGACTAATCACTCTTTCTTAGCATGGCCTTTGAGTCCCTCCACTATAAGATTTATATGTTCCGTATATATTATGAAATGCAATGTCTACCTTAATAGAATATCCATGTTATGGAATATTATATCCACCTATAAGTTTATATGTTCTCAAGCATTGATTTCCAGCCTCCTGGTAATTTCAGTCTCAAACTTTGATTCAGCAGATTTATTCTCCTCCTAAAAATGTTTTGAAAGTTTTCGTTTTAGGGTTTTTTGGGGGGGGGGAAGGGGGCACAACTTTTAGAAAAATTTCTCAAGGACAATTAAGTAAAAAAAAATTTCTTTAAAAAAATTTTTTAAAATATAAATTTATTTTCAGTTTTCAATATTTACTTCCACAAGATTTTGAGTTCCAAATTTTCACCCCATCTCACCCCTCCCCCCATCCCAAGATGGCATGCACTCTGAATATCCCTTCCCCTAGTCTATCCTCTCTTCTATCTCCTCCCCCCTTCTCTTATCCCCCTCCCCCTCTATTTTCCTGTAGGGCAGGACAGACTTCTGTACCCCATTTCCTATATTTCCCATTTCCCAGTAGCATGCGAAAACATTGTAAAAAAAATTTCTTAAGCACTCACAGTGTGCCAGGCAGTGTGCTAAATGCTGTGGATCAAAAAAGGCAAAAGCATAGCCTCTGTTCCTAATGGCAGAAACAACACCTAAATAACTAAGTACCTACAAGACATATACAGTACGAGACAAGCGGCAGTGGTAAGGCCTGGGAAGGCTTCATGAAGAAGATGGGATCTGAGTTGAATCTTGAAGGAATCCTGGGAAGCAGGAAGCCAGAGGTGAAGATGGAAAACCTTCCAGGTATGTGACAATGAACAGGAACAACACAAGCAACATTAGGGCCGTAGCACAGATGGCACTCACGTTCATTACTCTCATTACGGTCAAGGTCCACTAGAATAAAGCAGCCAATAGATCAAAAGCCTCTTGCATGCAAACTGTCCTGGGATGTGAGTTGTTACTGAGATACACGCTGCTTCCATCAGTCCTAGCCCACCAACCAAACTCTCCTACTCCCTGGGAGCCCTCTCTGGGGGACGATAACACATACTTGCCTTTTAAGAGGCCTCTGCTGAGGGCCTGCCTACTTCTTCTGCAGCAGCTAGATAGGACTGTCCCTCACTTCATCCAGGGGCTCAGGATTACCACTAAATTAGCTAAGGGATATCCTTTCTTCCAGGTAAATTTTCAGCCACCATGAGGGGTTCAGGGAGGACTAGCACCTCTATTTTCAGAGCTACCCATCCACTTTTGATGTCCACCTTTCACCCAATTCTTACCTGTGCCTCTAAGAAGCTGTAAGCATGAGCAGCGGCCACTGCCTGGTAAAACTATCTCAGCAGCTGGGCTAAACTGGGTTGAGAGTAACTGGCAGGCCTCAAACCTGTCGGTGAGTCAGGGGGATGTCTCCTCTAAGCATGTGAAGACTTCTCCTGGCAGAATGGGTGGATGAGGACACTTTGTTCCAATGACCATAAAGGCAGCTGAAGCTGGTGCTGTGGAGTGCTTAGAGCTTGGTCGGGTACTGAAGACATCAAGGTCATCCACTGCATCCTGGGTCATCTCCAGTCATCCTGACTTGTCACTGGACTTTGATGACTCAGCAAGAGAGAGTGAGGCCCAGGACTTTGTGCTACTCTGTTTCCCTTAAATCCAGTTCACTCACAGGTCAAGACATCACCCTGTGATGTCATTGGTCCTCTTAAAAAATGAAGGATAAACAACAACAGTTAAAGAGGCAGTTTCCCCTCCTTTCATGTCATCTCCCCATAATTCTACCCATAGTCCCCCAAACACTTTCTGGGAAGGGGTTGTCTGAACCAAACTGGGGAAAGAAGAGCTATCATTTGAAGGGGACCTGAGCCATTTTCCCAGGATATATGATGACTCCCTTAATAGGAAGAGACTATGAAGATGTGGTGACTTGGGGTGGAATAAAGAAGGACCAGAGTGGGTCAGTTAGGATTATATCTAAAAGCGGACCATCTTTATCTGGTAAGTCTTCTTAGAGGCCAAATCCAAGAAACTATTGGACCAGACATTCTTTCCACTTCCTAGAGTAGCATCAATTTGTTGGGGACATGGTTTCTGGGAGATGGGACACCCAACTAAGTTAGTCAGGGCTATGATGGCAAAATCATTATTTCCCAAGGCAATTCCAGACTTCAACAATGCCTGCTACATAAGGATGATTTGGGAGATGGAAAACCCAATATATGTGAAGGCATCATTTTTGAGGTGAAGTGGGTACCCTGATCAGAGATAATGGTGCAGGGGGGTTATAAGGATTAAAGATGCATACTGTGAGAACTTAGAAGGTAGCTGCTATGGCAGCAGACTCATCTAGCATAGCAATATCATATCTGGAATAGGTAACAAATGCATTACAGGCAACCTTTTTGTCCTGAGATGTGAGAAGAGGGCCAATATAATCCATCAGTTGGAAAGAAAGTTGGGGACCACATAGGATTATACCATATTGGTCTTTCCAGAGGTGGGTGCTCCAGTTGGCAGAAGAAACACTGTTGAAGTCAAAGTAGCCATTTTGTCCTTAGGAGAATCATAGTGTCTCATGTTCATCACAACATGGCATTGTGGTTCCCATGTCCAGGTTGGTGATAGAACAACTCCCCAATCTCTACCGTTTTTGTAAGGATATCAGCTTGGCTGTTCAGTTCACCAGAGGTGTGTGATTTCTCTGATGGGTGTTGACGTGACCTACAAATAACTATTTGTGGCAAACCAGCAAAATTCCTCTCTTGGTCATGTGCTGAAAGGGGAGAGCCTTTGATTGTCCATTCTTGTACTTACATGTGGACTCCAGTCCATGTGGCCAGCCCATGGCCACTGTGTGGGAATATAAATATATGAGTATATGAATATATGAGTATATGAGTATATACTCATATATATGTATATATAGAAGTATATGAGAATATATGAGTATATATGAGTACAAAGGAAGTTGTTATCTCACGTTCTTATCTCTTCTGTCCCTTAAAGCTTTCTCTCTCTCTCACACTAGCTATTTGGCCATCAGTTTAGTCCACTGGGAGGATTTGCTGAGGATGTATCAAAGTGCCAATTTTATCCTCCTCAAATGCACAGGTTCTTAAAATCTGGCCTGCTTGTATTGGCATCACAAATACTGCAGACTCACTAGCAGTCTGGCCTGCCTCTATTGGTGTTACAATAAACTTGCTACTTGGACTGAAAGAAGGCTTGAGTGGTTGAATTCTTTCAAGGCAGACTCCTGCCCTGTACCCTTGCATTTTGGGGTTCCTAGCACCCCTAGACCTTTTAGTCAGAGACAAGGTTTATTATGTTGCAAATAGAAGAGGGCCGGATTCTTAAAGAATCTGCACATTTGATGAGGATAAAATTTGTACTTTTATACAGAAAGACTGGAAAGATCTGGATGGGGTCTAGGAGTGGCAAGTAGCCTGGGGTGGGCCAGGTATACACAATGAGGGCCACAACGAAAGGACAGTTAAAAGGATTATTGACTAGGGTGGGCTGGGTGCCTCAAGTGAACATCAGAGATCTGGATTCAGGGGCTTTGAGGTCCAGGTCCCAAAGACATGGTCTTTTCCTTTTAGGGGTCCAGTGCAAATCCTATCCCCCATTACTTCTATTTCTCTGAGTTGTTACTTTTCCCAAAATTACCTTAAATTTGTTTTGCATATATTTTGTACTTCTCTATCAATATGTTGCAACCCCCACAATAAAATATAAACTCTTGGAGGGCAGAATGTTTCAATTTGGCCTTTATCTCTTCAGCACCTAGCACAGTCCCTGGCACATAGCTGTTGTTTGTCCTTCATTTCAAAGAGCACCAATGACATCATGGGGTGATGACTTGACTTGTGAGCGAATTGGATTTAAGTTAGGCAGAGTTGCACAAAGTTGTCAGCCTCACTCTCCCAGAGGCATCTAAGTTCAGTGGTGAGACAAAAGTCGGGATGACTGTCGATGGCCTGGGATGTAGTGGATGACCTTGGAGTCTTATCCTCATCCACCCATTTCACCAGGAGAAGTCTTCACATGCTTTGGGTTTGAGGTTAACTTACCAATGGGTTTGAGGCCTGTTAGTTACCCTCAACCTGGTTTAGCCCACCTGCCGAGATGGTTTACTGAGGTGTGGCCACTGCAGGTGCTTCAGCTTCTTGGAGCTGGGTGACAGGTGGACACCAAAGGTGGCTGAGCAGCTCTGAAAAGGGTTCAGTAAGCCCTTATGCCAGAGGTGCCAGTCCTCTCTGAACACCTCAAACAGCTCCACATAGTAGGTGCTTAATGAATGCTTATCTGGGAGTTATCTGCATAAGAGGGAGTTAGAACCAAAGGAGTAGATGAATGATCAAGGGAGAAAGGGTAGAGCCTACCAAGAAAGGAGCTGAAAACAGAGCCTCTGGAAATGCCTATGTTTAGAGAGCTGGAAGAAAAAGTGGAACCATGGAAGGAAACATGAGGAACAATCAGAGAAATCAGAGGGATAAAAACAAGGGCCCTGTCCATCCCATGTCAGAAGCCAAGAGAGTGTCAAGTAGGAGGGTTGGTCTGCAGCAGCAGGGTCAACCTCAAGAGAAGCCCAGGTGAATGAAGGCTAGGAAAAGACCACTCAATTTTGTAGTTAATGCTGTCCTCGGTGACCTTTGGGAGAGCAGTTTTAGCAGTGGGGTGGAGGTGGAAGCCAGATGCTAGGGGTTGAGAAGTAAGTGGGTGGTGAGAAAATGAAACAGGGTGTGTAGACTATTTGAAGTTTGTCATAGAGGGAAGAAGCCAGAGGAGACAACTGTGGGGCGGGGAGGGTATCAGGGTTGAAAGATTATTTTTAGAAAAGGGCAGATATGAGCATATTCATAGCCTGAGGGGAAGGAGCCTACACAGAAGAGACTAGATACAGCAAAAGCTATTGGGATTAATGGAATGGAACAGGTTTTGGAGGAGGTTAAGGTAGCCAACCAGGTTAGGAGGCAATAGTAGTACAGTTCCTTCAATGGCAGCAGGAAGTAATGGGTCAAAGGGTGGAATGAAAGCAATCACTGCTGTAGTGGAAAGAGCCTGGATTTGGAATCAAGAGGACCTGGCTTTGAATGCTGAAGCTGTTATTAGCTGGGTGACTTTGGGCAAGTCTCTGGGTCCCAGTTTCCTCATCTATAAAATAAGTGATAGTCTGTATTCCTGTTCTAGAAGTTACACAGACACAGGCTGTCAAGACCAGGCTGAAGCTCCTCTACTCCCTTCTCCCTGTTAGAGCAAGAGCTTTCTAATAACAGTACAGCACACAAATACTCTCTTAGCGAAGAAATAACTTTTTTTTGGGGTCTCTGAGTTCCTTGCACACATAGCAGGTGACTGGGTTCTAAGGTTGGCACTCCGTGTGTGTGTGTGTGTGTGTGTGTGTGTGTGTGTGAGAGAGAGAGAGAGAGAGAGAGAGAGAGAGAGACAGGTACAGATATCGTCAAAAAGTCTGCTTTCAAATGTCACATCTACTGTTTACTGTCTGTATGACCTTGGGTAAGTCACTTCACTTTCTAGGCCTCAGTTTTCTGATTTTCAAAGTGAAGGAGTTGGATTCAATGACTTCTAAGGTCCCTTCTAGCTATAATGTTCTATAGGGTTGGAGAAGGGGAGAAGTCTGTTAAGAACTAATTTGGGGAGTAGGAGGGAACCTTTTTTATATGAGGGTGGAGAAATAATGGAGGACTGGATCCAGATGTCATTGATGGGGATGGGATCTGAACCCCAAAAAGGAAAAGTCCTGGTGGCCCAGGTCCCTGGTGTTTGCCTGGGGCAATCAGCCCTTCCCAGTCAATTAACTGCTCTTTCACTGTCTGTACCTGGCCCCACCCTAGTCCTCCATTCCTTGTTCCTACCTAGACCCCAGTCTCCCTTGGCCACTTGGTTCAGGTCCCTGGTGTTCTACCTCCCAGTCACCCCAGTTTACTGGCCACTCCCATCCAGATCCTCCCTAGACCCCTCCTCACAGTCACTTCAGACTACTTGGCCACTCCTAGATCTCTCCCACTGTCTTTCTGCATATAAGGTCTATTTTGCCTCCATTAAGGTCCTCAGGCTCTTAAAATCTAGCCAATGGCTGAGATTCACTCTAGTCAATACGAGTGTCACAAATGCCCAGCTTCCTTAAGAGTCTGGCCAATATGGCGAATCTTTAATAAACCTTGTCTTTGGCTGAAAGAAGGCTTGGATCAAATTCATTTGGGCAGGACTCGCGTATTGCTGTTTTGGAGTCCAAGCACCCATAAGCCCCAAAACCTCAACATTCAACAGCACCCAATTGCTGGGGACTGAAGCTCCACATGGAGAGAAGGGTATGGCCTATGAAAGGTGCTTTTCTCTCTTCTTTTTTTAGGCAATTGGGATTAAGTGACTTGCCCAGGGTCACACAGCTAGTAACTGTCAAGTGTTTCATCTGAGGCTGGATTTGAACTCAGGTCCTCCTGACTTCAGGGCCAGTGCTCTATCCACTGCACCACCTAGCTGCTCCTTCTCTCTTCTTTTCCTCTTTGTTTCTTGTCTTCCTTTTGTTCAGTCAGGTAACAAGGATTTAGGGAGCTCCTATTGTGTACTTAGCTCTGACTTGGTATTCTGAGGGAAAGAGAAGCATAATGCGTATCCCTGCCCTCCAGAAGCTAACATGAAACATTTGTGACTAGCCTACAATTAAAAGGTAAATAGACTATAGACTGTGTTGTGGAAGTTCAAAGGAGAGAAGAGTCAGGAGAGATCCAGAAGGTGGGACTTGATGTGGAGGACTGGGATAGGGCAGAGACCGGAGAACATTCTAAATGCGTGTGTGGCAAACTTCTTTTTCCTCTTCTTTCCTTAATTCCTTAGGCTCCCCCACTGTTCAGTCCCAGTACTGTAGGGAAAGGTTCAAGTATCTGAAGGGCATGGTCATATGGCAAAGGACTGTACTTGTTCTGGTTTTACTAAGAAGGTAGCTCCAGCCCAGGGGAGCTTTGGGATGTAAAATGGAGAGAAGTAATTTCAGCTCAATGAAAAGGAAAACCCTCCGAACAATTAGAGCTACCCAGAGTTACAAAGCGATGCCTTGGGAAGGAGTGGGTTTCCAATCCTTGAAGGTCTTCTTTTGGAGGTGGTTGAAGACGACTTGTCTGAGATGCTATGGAGGGGATCCCTGCTCAGGTTGGACCTCAGAGGACCCTCCCAGCTTGGGGACAGGCTTTCAAATATCTGAAAGGTTATCACATAAAAAAAGGATGAGACATACATATATATATATGTATATAAAAATAACTTTTTTTTTGTCAGAAGGCAGGATTAACGGGGTTTAGCGTCAAGGAGATAGATGTTAGCTCAGCCTAAGGAAGAACCTCCAAACAAGGCTGCTGTTCAGAAGTGGAATGGGCTGTTCACTCTCCCTCGCCTCCAATAGGGATCAAAGAACCAGAGCTGGAAGTGACCTCAGAGACCATCTGCTCCAACACCCTCATTTTATAAAAAAGGATTCTGGGGCCCAGGGAGGTTCAGTGATTTGCCCAAGGTCATAACACAACAAGAAATATTTATCCACAATTACTATTAGGGGCAGGATTTGAACCCATGTCTTCTGACTCCACTGCAACACATTGCCTCACTCTCATTTCCAAACAGATGCCCAGTCTTGTTGATGTTACCTTGAATCCATCCCCTCAGGGCCACCACTCCATCATCTCTCTCCTGGGCCTCCTAATTGGCCACTCTGTCACCAGTTTCTCCCCTCTCCAATCCATGCTCCATAGAGCAGCCAAAGGGATATTGCTAAACACAAGTCTGACTATGTCACACTCCTGGTCATGAAGATGCCAGTGGCTCTCTATTGCTTATAGGAGCATTTGAAGACCTTCACCATTCTTCTAAATGATGCCCTCCTGGTCCCCTCTCAGCTGCTAGTGTCTCTTCCCCCCGCCCCCCCAAAAAAGGTAATGATCTTGTGTTTGCTTTGTATGTATTCTGTATCTCTTTAGATGTGTACATGCTAATTGCCTGACAGTCAGTTCCTTGAGGGTGGGGGCTGTTTCATTTGTCTTTGTCTCCCCAGCACTCAGCACAAAGTCTGCCATATATTAGGCATTTCATATATACTCACTCATAGATCAATCACTGCAGAGATAGTGAGCTCTAATAAAAATTATCTCACAGATCTATAGGGCTTTAAAATGTACAATCCAATTCATGCTTGCCAAGTACCTACTGACTGGCAATGTGGCAGAGAGGGACGGCCTTGGAGTCAGGCCTGTGTCCAAGGCCTGTTGCCTCTGGCAGGCTTCTGAGGTACACCAGTGGGGACAGCTTCCACATTGAGAGTTCCTGATATAGATGAAATCAGTGGTCTGCCCTCTCCCTTTCCTCTCACTTTGTGCAAAAGGCTTTAATAACATTATGGGGTAGGCAGAATAAGTATTATTATCCCAATGTTATGGATGAGGAAATTTGGAGTCATAGAGGTAAAGTGACTTGTCAAGGGTCACCTAACTAGTAAGACCTAAGACTTGAACCTAGAGGTTCCAATTCCTCCATAATGTTCTTCCCACTCTTCCATACTGGCTCTCTCTCCCTGGAGGCCTTCAAGCTGAAGCAAGGTGACCCCATCTAGGAGGATGAATAGAAGAGATTTCTTCTCAAGTTGGATTTTGATGCCTTCTAAAATCCCTCCCAACTCTTGAGATTTTATGATTCTATGGTTTGGCTCATCTCTGTGCTCCTAGCCAGTCACTCCAATTTCTGAGGGCTTCTTTTGTGTCCCTAGGATCGATCATTCTTCAAGACTCTCATGATGTCACAGAGTGATGGACGCTTCATCACTGCCGAGATAAATGGCACAGAAATGCAGTGGAGAAGCATGAGAGAGAAGTTCTTGGGGTATCTCAGGAAGTTACTGGAGAGTAAAACTAAGAACTGTAACCTGTTTACCAAAGAGAAGTATTGCCAGCTCATCAAGGAAGTGATGGATGCCAAGGCAAATGCAAAGAAGGAGTCCCTTGATTATAGGTGCTTGGCTATATTTGATGTGATCATTACACAAGGTGATGAGAAGCTGATTGAGTTACTAAAAGGAAAGTCCTTTGAAATTCAATTCTATGTTCAGAGTTATTTGACATTTTGCATGAGACACATCACAGTATTGGTCATGGTGGGTGTACTTGCATGGAAAGAGAGTTACAGTGGAAATACAAGAACATTTCAAGAGAAATCATTAGATTTTACCTGATACTCTGCAGACCTTGCCAACAGCAGAACAACATGACCAAAAAGGGTTTAGGACCAAAAGGGTTTTTTTTGGGGGGTTAGGCAGTGGGGTTAAGTGACTTGCCCAGGGTCACACAGCTAATAAGTGTCAAGTGTCTGAGGCTGGATTTGAACTCAGGGCCTCCTGAATGCAGGGCCAGTGCTCTATCCACTGCGCCAGGACCAAAAGTTTTTAAGGAACTTAATTTGATGTGTCAAGCTGATCTCATTGATATGCAGTCAAATCCTGTTGGGATCTACATTTTTATCTTGATTTTACAAGACTAATCTACAAAGTTTGTTTTTTTACATCCACTTACCTCAAATAGGCCCAGGAAGTGGCACAGGTCCTATTGGATATCTTCACAGTTTTGGGGACATCCAGTGTTTTACAGTCCAACAACAGCAGAGACGTTTCCATCCAGATAGTCAAAGAGATCACTCAGATGTGGCCAGAGTTGAAAACAGTCCGTAGCCAAAGGCAGGGCTCTGTGGAAAGAGCTGAGATGTTCAGAATATGCTGACCACCTGGGTGCAGACCAGCAACACCTAGCATTGGGCTGAGGGTTTGCGTTTCATCCAGATGATGAAAAATTGAGCCAAACGTGAAGGCATCTGAAGAAGTCCCTATGAAGCTGTATTTGGCTGTGAAGCCAAAGTTGGCCTGGCTACTTCTAAGTTACCCAAGGAAGTTATCACTCTAAGAACAGAGGAAGATTTAGAAAGGGCTGAAAGGCAATTGGAGAATAGTCTTCAAGGTCAACAAGATAAAGGCAGTGATGCTGGAAGGCACAGCTGGGATCTTGGGGAGCACCTTGAAGCAAATCCTGAAGTGACCAGACAGATAATTCCCACAAGCGGGGACCTAGGTCTTCCAAACCTGCTCAGTGAGTGAGAAAGAATGCCTGGATATCTGCTGTTCCCTTGAGTGTGATCAATACTTCCGTGAAAGCTGTGGTGTGTTTCCTAGTAATGAGAGTCAGGACTACGTGGTGAGGATTGTTTGTGCTCTGCCACAAGGCCAACACAATAAAGAGATACTGCATGGAAGTTCACAGCAGCTTGCTTATCCAGGCTTCCAAAATGATCAGTCAGAGTCCAGGACACCAGTTCCCCATTTGGGCTCAGTAGAGGCAAGGCCATGCAAACCTGGCCCAGACTGCAGTGTGCTGAAGAATCAGTTTGTTGGGAGACAGTTAATAGTTTGCCCCCCAAATCTAATTATTGTAAGCAGCCCTCTCCAGAAAAAGCAAACACTGCCCAGCGTAACATCCAGACAACCTCCAATGGGAGGGAGAGGAAGATACACAAAGTACTCTTGCACTCAGAAGAGTGACTCCAAAAGATGCAAATGTAAATGAGAGGCAATTTTGTATAATTCTAGATGCCATTATAGTTAAGACTATTGTAACAAATGAGAAACGCACCAGCCTTTTGGTGGGATTGGATCTTAATTAAATATTCACTTTAAAAACATGCTTTCTTGTTTTATTTATTTATTTATTGGGAGGGGAGCAGGAGTAGGTGGGGTGGGGTACTATGGAGTTAGGGATGCCTACTGTAAACAGAGTAACTGAGAACTTGGGCTATTTCATTAATTTATCTGTGCTTAAAGGTACTTGAAGCAGGAAAGGGAGGAGAGAGAATCCAGAAAGGGTGATCTGGCCGTGGAAGAGATTATGGCTTTAGCTGGATTTAGAGATATAGTAGAATATAAAGATAATCTAATCTAATTCCTCGGTGAGCAGGAATGAGTCACTTACTCAAACATCCTTGGACTACATGGCCTACTAGGAGGTCACTTCTAGCTCCAAATTAATGGTATATTACAGAGGAAGCTGAGACAGGTCACCCAATAAGCAACAGAGCCAGAATTTGAACTGAGTACTCTGTCTCCCAACCCAGTACACTTTCCATGATATTTTGAATCTATTCCTGGGCCTCGTTTGAAAGGTGAGAGAAAAGAATGATAGAGAGGATTGGTTGGGGGGTGGGGGGAAATGGAAAGATGAGCTGGGATCCTTACCCACCATGGTCTTAAAGCAAACTGTGAGTCAAAAACCATGGCAAATCACAGAAACTTGTTGAATACCCAACCAAATCTCTATTTTAAAAAATTGAAGTTAAAGCTTTTTTTTTAAACCACAGCTTAAGACAATGCAAATCAATTCAAACAGGCATCAAACATAGATGCTTTCTAAAACCAATGAACAAGAAAAATATAAAAATGTTTTTGTAATAACACCAACTCCCATTCTTTTGGCATTTTAAGGCTTATAGAACACTTTCTTCACAACAACCTGGTGAAGCAGGTAGAGCATTTGGGGAGTGGGGAGGGAAGGGGAGGGTATTGTGGGCCTGGGATCTTACCCTAGGGAACTCCCAGTGTGAAAACTCTCTTCACTGAGGCAGATCAGCATCTTTTGTCATTTACAGTCATTTAGATTACAGAGAGTTGCTAAGTGATCTGCCCAAGGTCATCTCAGAGATATGTGTGAAAGGTGGGATTAAAGCCAGCCAGCCCTCTATCTATGACACCACAAGTTCCTGCCATTTGTATTATCTCCATTTTATAAATGAAGAAACAGGCAAAGAGATGTGATAGGATGCTGGAGCTGGAAGAGTCCTGAGAGATAATCCAGGCCAGCCCCTTCACTTTGTGGATAAAGAAACTGAAGTCCAGTGAACTGCTTTACCCCGGGGAATACACCTAGGAAGGGTTGTAGCAGATTTAACCTAAGTCAACTAATCCTTTCCACTCTATCAGGACACCTCCTAATAGAATGGGTATCTCATTCAGTTTAGGTCCCCCAAAAAAGGATCTCAGTTAAAATCTCCATCATTCACCCACCTGCACCAAAAGGTGTCATCTGGCCTTTGTGTCAAGATCTGGTGGTATTTGGCATTCAGCAGGGGACTTGTTTCAGGAACTTGGGTAGTGGGCAAAAGCAGATTTTTTGGCAGGAGGAAAGAGCCAGACATGTCTGCACTGAACTGAACGATGTATTTGGGGGGCAATGAGCTCAGGAATAAGGATGTGTATTTGGGAGGTAGAGCTGAAGGAAGGGCAGAAGGTGGGAAGCCTGAGAAGAGGAGGCATCTGGAGGGGATGAGAAGTGGAGAGTGTTTTTTTCTAGCTGGTACACGAATACAAACATAATAGTTGAGGGACGGGGGCACATCTATAACCAGGATGGGAAAAGCAGAGCTTGGCTACAGGGCATTAATTGAATTTAGAGGGCACCTAATTGATCACAATGATATGTGTGTGAGGTGGGGAGAGACATACATATGGAGGATGGTAAAAGTTGTCAAGACTTCCAGTACTCAGTTCCTCTGGCAAATGTGGTTTGTTTGCCACTGAAGGTACCACGGGGTCTGGGATGTTGGAGTTAGCCATTACCTCTTTGCCAACCAAAGCTTTAATACCCAGGAGCCTCTCACCCAAGTCAGGCTAAGAGTGAGATCTTGAGCATGGGAGTTAATTAGTAGGCCTGCAATCTTTTTTTTTTTTAACATTATTCTTTCTTTTAAAATTTTTTTATTTTTAGGTAGGCAATGGGGTTAAGTGACTTACCCAGGGTCACACAGCTAGTAAGTGTCAAGTGTCTAAGGTAGGATTTGAACTCAGGTCCTCCTGACTCCAAGGCAGGAGCTCTATCCACTGGGCCACCTAGCTGCCTCTTTTAAAAAAAATTTTTTTTTTTTGCTTTTTTCTTTTTGGTGAGGCAATTGGGGTTAAATGACTTGCCCAGGGTCACACGGCTAGTAAATGTCAAGTGTCTGAGGCCAGATTTGAACTCAGGTCCTCCTGACTCCAAGGCAGGAGCTCTATCCACTGGGCCACCTAGCTGCCTCTTTTAAAAAAAATTTTTTTTTTTTGCTTTTTTCTTTTTGGTGAGGCAATTGGGGTTAAATGACTTGCCCAGGGTCACACGGCTAGTAAATGTCAAGTGTCTGAGGCCAGATTTGAACTCAGGTCTTCCTGACTCCAAGATTGGGAGGCCTTCAATCTCAAACCTTTGGTATGAAGAACAAGCTAGGTAACTCAGCACAGGGGTAGGGATGAACTTAGGCTTGTTCTGTCCCTTCAGAAGGGCCTGGGCAGTCAGTTACCCCGCCTTCTCTGCCCCAACCTGTCCTCAGTTAGTAATCCAGATTGGCCAAGGGGCCAGGACCTAACTTCAGCCATAGAAGTGGTATGACTGCCCTGCTTAGTGGCAAGAAGGAGGGGGCATCCTTTGGGGACAAGTGCTTTAAGCTCCTGTTCTCCTGATTAAAGAGTTCTGTGCCCTTTCCTGCTCTGGGCATCCCTGAAGATTGAGTGGAGGAAACAGGTTCTCAGTCTTTTGCCCCACTTCATTTCCCTGATCCTTCCCCTCCCACCCTCTGCCCCACTCCCCACCATCTGAGCATTTATCTACGTGGCCTGAATCAGGTCTACAAGTAGGCCCCTGTTCCGGTCGCCTCTGAATCTCCTGGGAGGGTCCAGTCCTTTGCTTTCTCTTGCCTGGGGCCAGGCTCACTCAGCATCATCATCAAGCGTCCTGGCTTTAGCCTGCCTGTGGACTGGAATGGTGATGATGGAGGGGAGAGGACTGACCTTCCTCCTCCCCTCAGATATCTCAATTTTTGCTTGGCCTTGTATAGCCTAAGTAGCACCTCAACTCAACATGTCTTAACAGGAATTCCCAATTCTCCTCCTAAACACACCTACCCTACACACTTTCCCATCTCCATTGAGGAAACTGCCATCCTTCCAGTCATCTAGATTTACCACCTCAGTCATCCTTGACTTGTCACTTTCATTCAACCCCTACATCCAATCAGTTGCCAAGTCTTATTAATTTTCTTCCTCAACATCTCCTGAATCAATTCTCTTATTTCTGATAGCCACCACTCTACTTCAAGTCCTTATCACTTCATTCTTTTTTTTTTAATTTTTAGGCAATTGGGGTTAAGTGACTTGCCTAGGGTCACACAGCTAGTAAGTGTCAAGTGTTTGGTCTGAGGCCAGATTTGAACTCAGGTCCTCCTGACTTCAAGGCCGGTGCTTTATCCACTGTGCCACCTAGCTGCCCCCTTATCACTTCATTCTTGAACTATTGTAATAGCTTTATTGGTCTTCTTGCTTCCAGTCTTTCCTTTCTCTATTCCATTTTTCTCACAGCTGCCCAGATAATTTTCCTAAGGTACAGTTCTGGCTATCACCTCTCTTGTTCAAAACACAGGAATACATTTGCCAACTATGCCTTTCTGAAACTTTATCTTCTTTCAAAGTTCAGCTCAGGTACCTCCTTCCTGAAACCTTCCCAAACTCCTTTCTCAAATGACCTTGAATTTAATTTTTACGTATATGCTCTAGCTGAATGTAAGCTCCCTGAAGGCAGGGACTATTTTCTTCATCATTGTCAAATCTCAGCTAACATACCACTGAAACCCCTGTCCTAAAGCCTACTGGTATGGGACTCTCTCTTTATTGATAGATTTGAATGCCCTTCTCTACACTGCATGAGGTGCAGGGTAGATCTGTCAGGAGGTGAGGGAGCTGCAGGCTTTGTCAGTGCCTTTTTGGGAACTCATCATTCTGGTTCACCCAGCTTCCAACTCTGAGAGAGAAGATGGAAGAGACCAACTCCACTTCAGGTTGCTGAAGGAAAAGACTCTGGGAAGACATGAAAGGAGCAGATAATTTCCATCATGTCCCTATTCCCAACTTGCCACTGTAGAGACTTTGGAGAGTTTCCCCTTGGGTGAAATCCAAAACCTCTCTCAATTGAGCTGGTTTACCTCATTCCCAATGGGAAAGCTCCTTCAATCTGTATTGTCTGGTAGGTGTACGTTCTCTGATTTCAGTCTTGTTATGATTTGTACAAGTGGGTTTCTTTGTTATTTTCTATGTGTGTTCATTGTGTATTAGGTGGGAAAGAGTTCAAGCCTTGGTTACAGAACTTGGGGTCCCCCTTCCCACCAAAATGACAAAGTGATCAAAAGTTAGATTGAACTCAGTCATACCCTCTAAGTGAACAATATTTAAAGAAACAAAAAATATGTTTCTAGCCTGGTACTCCCTCTTACTAAGGACAGCAGATTGGCTTCCAGCCTCAATCTCTTGCTTCCTCTCCTGGAAGGAATGAAAGTCTCCCTTGGAGAAGGGAGGGTGGTAACAAGAGGCTGGAGATGTCTCTTCTGCCTCCCTTTGAGCCACACAAGGACAAGTCCTTGCCACTGGTGGGTTCCTCTCTACATCTGGGTGTGTTCCACATACTACCTTCTGCAAGAAGCCTTTCTTCCTTAACCTTAGTGTATCCCCTCTGGGATTATCTCCAATTTGTCCTGGATATGTTTTGTTCATACGTAGTTGTCTGCATGTACATTAGACTGAGCTCCTTTAGGGCAGGGACATCTTTTGTTTTTCTTTGTATCCCCACTGTGCTTAGCACAGTGCCTGGTACATAGTAAGCACTTAATATTTGCTATTAATATATAATGTATAATACAGTGCCTAGCATAGTATTGTACACAGTAAGAATATTTTTTGAACTGAATGTTCACACTGAGAGTTGTCTATACAGGCACGATGACAAATTCATATATATGTGCCACTAACTTTATTTGTGGCATTGGGTAAGTTATGTTTACACATCTGGGGGCACTTCTGGCCATATGTGCACAGGAGAGGTTTTAGGTTGTCTATCTTCATCCAAGTCCCTTGAATTTGACCCCAGCAACACTGGGAGAGGCAATAAAGACTACTGGATTTGGAGTCAGCCAACCTAGTTTTTACCACCTTTGTGACTTTGGGGTAGACACTTAACTTCTTTGGGACTCAGTTACCTCATCTGTAAAATGACTAGATGAACTTCTAAGGCCCCTTTCAGCTCTAAATCTGTGATGAAGAATGAATATGAGAGGCCTCAGCTTTCTGCCCTATCCCCACTTGCACTAACACCTTCTAAATGGTCTCTTTTCATCCCGTTCCTACTCTCTCCAAAGTTGCCAAAATAATCTTCCTAAAGTATGTTCTTCCTGTTCTTCCCCTTGCTCAAGAATATTCAATGGTTTCTTTCTGCTCCTAGAATAAAACAAAACTACCTGTTTTATTTTTTATTTATTTTTTGCTAGGCAATAGGGTTAAATGAGTTCCCCAGGATCACACAGCCAGTAAGTATCAAGTGTCTGAGGCTGCATTTGAACTCATGTCCTCCTGACTCCAAGGCCAGAGCTCTATCCACTGCGCCACCTGGCTGCCCCCCACCCATTTTACTTTTAAAAAAAAATAGTATTTTATTTTTTCCAATTACTGTAAAAGACAATTTTAATGGCCAATTAAAAAATTTGAGTTCCAATTTTTTCTCCCTCCCTCCCTAAAACTAAGTAATTTGATATAGGTTATATATGTGCAATCATGTAAAACATTTCCATATCAGTCATGTTGTGAAAGAAGAAACAGATCAAAAGGAAACACACACACACACACACACACACACACACACACACACACACACACAAACCCCTGAAAACAGTATGCTTCAATATGCATTCAGACTCCATCAGATCTTTTCCATCATGGGTCCTTTGGAATTGTCTTGGATCATCTTATTACGGAGAAGAGCTAAGTCATTCACCCCAAACAATGCAGCTGTTACTGCATAGAACGTTCTCCTGGTTCTGCTCATTTCACCCTGTTTTACTTTATAAGCTCTCCACAATCTGTCCGCCTTTCCAGGCTCATTTCACATTATTCCCCTTCTTCCACTCTACAGTCTAACCTAACTGGTTTATTTGCTGTTTCCCCAACTTGGTATCCCATCTCCCACCTCCACTTCTTTGCACGGGATTACACTTCTTACCATCCTCTGGCTTCCTTCAAGGCTTCATTTAACCTGTCACCGTTCCTGACTCCCCCTCCCCTTTTACACGTTGTATTCTCCTTGACAACGGGAATGTTTTTCATTGTCCTTTCCAACCCCCATTGAGGACATGGCCTTTCACCAAGCAGGTTCTTGATAAATGCTTGGAAGCTACCAGATGATGCGTCCTATGATCTGTCCTTTTTCTTTTCCCTTTCTTTTCTAGACGCAAAAACTCCCAGCTACAGCTCTGGGGTAGGGATAGGGTGGGGAGGAGGCAGAACTCCGGGAATGTTTGGAACCTGGACAGCGTGAAACCTCTCCCACCTCGGGCACAGCTTTGGGCAGTTGCGCCTTTGGCGCAGCAAGTCCCTTCCCGCGGCCCTTAGCCCCGGTCCTGTCTCCTTGGAAACGCCAGCTAACGTAGGCAACGCTTTGAGAGAAGGGCGTGCGCCATGCAGCCACAAGAAAAGTGAGCAAATGGTCTCCTCCACTTGCTTAGGCTTCCCGAGCTGCCGCCACCTCAACCCCCGCGGACACGAGGCCGCCTCTGCCGCCCCCCTCCCTCCCGTACCCCTCTTCATTCTAACCTGGGGAGAGGGAGGGGCGCTTGTGGGCGAGTGCGCTTGCGCAGGGCTTCCGCCAGTCTCTCCTACCTCTGCTTCCAAAGCACTGAGCACCGCTAGGTACACTTTGACAGCCAGGGTTCCACCCAGGGGTAGAGCGCATGCTCCGGGCTGAGCCTCTGCCCCACCCCCAGCCCAGCCCCCACCCCCTTGTTCGCAAGCACTTTGCAGAAGGATGGGGAGAGGAGAAAGGCGCGTTCGCACGGCCTCGCCCATTCTCTCCCAGCCCCTTCTGTCCCCTCAGCCACACGGTGGCGCTCAGTCTCTTCAGTCTTCCTCTCCTAACGGTTCGAATCCTGGGTCCACTCCTTGAGCCTGAAACGCCGGTCTTTGCTGGGAAGGAGCAGTTATTTTTTGAGACTTGTCTGCTGCATATGGCAGCTAATTGTCTCATATGGGTTTCTTTGCTCTTTTCAGAAAGGAAGCTCACTTCATCACTAGAATCCCCAAATACTGTCCCATGGTGAGTTTGGGATCTGGCAGCTGTGGAGTGGTCAGTGGTAATGACCAGGGAGGTTGTATTGCCCCAAATTCTGACACAAAGAGTGATACCCGACCCCATTCACCATCCCAACCTAAAATGCTTTCCTCCCTTACTCACTTAAAGTCTACACCCACCTTGTTAACCATTGCAGGTTCTGCTAGATTCACCTAGATTACCTCTTCCCAGAAGCGTTCCCTGAACTTCCTCTGAGCCCTGACATACAGTCCAGACCAAGCTGATGACTCTGTTTCATGAGTGGGATTGGGTGGAATGGGAAGAGCACTGGGTCTGGAGCCAGAAGGCTGGAGTTCAAGTTTTGGCTCTGCCTTCCTAGCTGTAGACCTTGAAGTCTCAACTTCAAGCAGATGGGTATCTTTGTAAAAAGAGGGGGATTGGCTAGATGGGTTTCAGTTCAGACTGTATGCTGTATATTCCCTATGGCATTCTTTTCTCTCTAGCTAGTCTGGATTTGAAGAGGGAATGGATTAAGTCCTCTGGTTTTTTGTATTCACCTATTCACCCTAGCTGGGCATGGGCTTAATTCTTGAGGAGATGCTTGACACCTTTTTTGAGATTCTTTTTTTTTAATAGTATTTTACTTTTTCCAATTACATGTAAAGAAAATTTTCAACACTCATTTTCTGAAAGATTTTGAATTTCAAATTCTTCTCCCTCTGTCCTCTCACCTTTCCCCAATATGATATCAGTTATACATGTACAATCGTATAAAACATATTTCCACGTTAGCTTGACATGTTTCTTTATTGCCTTCTTTCCCACCTGGAAATTAGGATTATAACCAGTGGCAGCAGTCAAAGAAGAATCCCAGGTTGAACCTACCTCAGATTAAAGTTGCCTCAGGAAAGCAGATGTCAGGGAGGAAGGCCAGTCCTAGATCAGGTGGGCAGAAGTACTTGAACTTGTTAGGATGGAAGAACGTCAAAAAATTTAATATACAAAACATTTCCCTCACTCATAGGTGCCTGTGAGCGACCCTAAAAGCCTTTTTCCTTCCCTACTGAGTTGGGAATGGGAAGAGGACTCTTTTTCCATGGCCTTTGAAGAGATAGGGTAACCAGAGCCCCATCCTTTGAGTGGCTTCAGAATGCTAGAGAGACTAGACTACTGGATATACATCATGACATGGTGAAATTGGTGGGGAGGGGGATGAGCAGGGCAAGCTAATATAGAAGGGATGCATAAACTCCTTCACCAGGGCAGCTTGAGCACTGCGGAGCTGGCTATGTGTTAGGTGTTATCTATGCTCACTTTCACAATATGCGAAAACTCATGTTCTGCTGTAGCATGCTACCCACAATGGTGCATACAGTTTATTAAACTTGTACTTTAGGACTTGTCCGTGTTCTGTGAGGTGGCCTGGAGGTACAGTGGATGAAAGCAGGAATACTTAACTTTAAATCCTACCTCAGACAATTGTACCCTGGGGAAGGAACTTAGTTTCCTCATCTGCAAAATGAGGATAATAATAGCACCCACCTTATAAAGTTGTTGGGGAAGCTAGGTGGCAGTGGAGAGAGTGCTGGGCCTGGAGTCAGGAAAACTCATCTTTATGAGTTCAAATCTAGCCTTAGACACTTACTGTGTTTGCCTCAGTTTCTTCAATCTGTACAATGAGCTGGAGAAGGAAATGGTAAACCACTCAAATATCTTCACCAAGAAAACCTTAAATGAGGTCACAAAGGGTTAGACACGACTGAAAAATGGTTGAACATTCAACAACATAGTGTTGTTGTGAAGATCAAATGAGTTAACACAAAAGGCACTTTGCAGACCTTAAAATCCTATCTAAATGTTAGCTATGATGTTGAATTTTCTGCTCTTATCCTATAGAATACTTTACAGGTAAATTAGGAACGGAAATATCTCCTGTCTACCTAAACACAAAAGGAAGGATATGAGTGGCCAGCCAGGAGCCCAACTAGTGATTTATCTTTTGTCTTAAGTTACCAAAGCATGAAGATTTTTCTTTTAGGCATTTGGGGTTAAGTGACTTGCCCAGGGTCACACAGCTAGTAAGTGTCAAGTGTTTGGTCTGAGGCTGGATTTGAACTCAGGTCCCCCTGACTTCAGGGCCGATGCTCTATCCATTGCGCCACCTCGCTGCCCCAAGATTTTTTTTTTTGCTCATTTTCTTTTCTCTCAGAGTTTACCAGGACAAAATTCACAACAAAGGAGGTATCTGTCTCTAATGTGGTGAAGAACCAGCAGCAAAAGATAATTGGGAATGAAATGGATCTGGAGAAAATCCAAGCCGACATCCGAATACTAAGAGTGAGTGGGTTTGTGGACAGGAGAGGGTGAGGGAAACTATTTTAGCACCATGAGATGTACAGCTGGTTACTGGACAAGAGGGAGTACTGCTGCAGATTTGTTGAGGGGAGTGGGGTCATAGAAGGCTTGGGGGAGGGATCTTATTCAGGATGGGGGAGACTTGGAAGAGCAGCAGAGGCCTGAGTTTCTAGATTCTGCCTGGGAAACACGTTAGGGAAAATAGATTGGGCATAATTACAGGCAAAGACATTGGAGATAAGGAAGGGATAGTTATGAGTTGTTTGTCCTTCATTCTTGAAGAGGACCATGACATCAAGGAGGTGATACTATGAAATGCAAGTGAATTGGATTTAAGTGAGGAAGGGCTATGCAAAGTCATCAGCCTCACTTTCTCCTCTGGAGCCATCTGGGTCCAGTGGCAAGATATAAATCAGGATGGCTGGTGGCTCTAAATGCAGTGGGAGACCTTGCCCTTTTTAAGCTAAGATCTTTAACAGGTCTCACTATGACTGAGGCAAAGCCCATTCAGTGATTAAGAGTAGGTAAGAAATGAGGCAGAGAATGGCCTCTTTACCTAGTCAAAAAAAAAAAATCAATCTGGGAAGGAAAGACTCTCAGGGTTTTTGGCCAAAACAGAAACAATTGCTATTTACACTCACTCTGAGCCAATCAGGGTCCAAACAATGACCACGTGGCCTGGGACCTGTTGTTGGCCAGTCAGTGAGAGCTGGTGGTTTGGCTTTAAGGCTTAAGAAAAAAAAAGTTCCAGGGATCATCCTTCATCCAAGAGCTAGGCAGGGCTGAGGAGTCAAGAGACAAATCTGTCATAGAAAAGAAGGAGGTGAGAAGCAGATGGGAAATTTCAGCCTAACTCAGTAGCCTGCTGTCCAATGGGACTTTGCTGACCAGTGTGGGGAGGTATGTTCTTGGCTGTTCTGTTGCATAGCTTGGAGAGATCTCTCTTTTTCTCTATAACAATATAATCTCCATTCAAGACCACAAGGGGGCAGGATAACCACCAGGTAACAATGACTCCCTGTTACCCTCTGGACAAAAAACCAGACCCAAGGGATGGTTTTTAGTAGAGGTTTTTAACCTTTTTGGTATCACAGACTCCTGACCCCTTATCAAAATATTTTTAAATGCCTAAAATAAAATACATAGGATGAAAAAGGAAACCAGTTTTATCAAAATATTGTGATCAAAATATTAAAAAAACCCCCCAAAATACTTCATGAATTCCAGCTCAAGAACCACTTGTCTAAAAGACAATTAGCAAACCTAGGAACTCCACTGAGACCGTCTAGGTATCAAATCACTTTTTTTCCTCTCCTTTCTGACTCCCACAGGCAATACTTAAGTTCAGGACAGCCTCACTAGACGAACTTAAAAAGCATGTCACCTTTCTCACTATCAGCAACCAGCAGCTGGCAAAAAAGATCCAGGACATAGAAGCTGTCACTGCAGAGAAAGTGCGGAAGCTTCTGCAGCAGCAAGACACATTTGGGGTGAGAATGAGTGACACTGAGAAACTTCTAACCCTTTGGAACTACTTTCCAAGGTGCCTACCCCTCTCCCCCATCTACCCTTTGCGGTGTGACCTGTCATATTTCTGGACCTTTTCCCATCTGCAAAATAGGGACTCTTCTTCCTACTTTAGGGTTATTCTAAGGGTAAAATAATATAATCATCATGATCTCACTTTGAAGATTTTTGCTATATTGCTTCTTTTACAGATGAAGCAATGGGTGCTAGACTGGGGCCAGGAGAAATCTGGGTTTGAATCCTGTCTCTGACCCTCACTATCTCTGTGAAAACAGGCAAGTTACAACCTTTATGAGCCTCAGTTTCTTCATGGGTAAAATGGGGGTAAAACCTGTGTCTTGGTTTACCTCAAGTCACTAGGCAGGTTTGTTAAGTGATTACTATGTAACCACTTAATCCTTACTCAGGAATTTACATTCTAATGGAGACAACATGTATACAACTATATTGATACAAGATATAGAGTAGATGGGAGGTAACTTGAGAGGGAAAGCCATTAGGAACTAGGAGGATTGGGAATGGCCTTTCTGGAATGGGAGGAATTTGACCTGAGTCTTAAAGAAGTCATAACACTAGTGATCATGGTGAAGGGGGCAGAGCATTCCAGGCAGAGGGGCACAGCCAATGAATGTGTGGGTACAGGGAAAGGGGATGAAGTGTTGTGTTCAAGGAACTGGAAGGAGACCAGGGATGCTGAATCATAGAGGGAAGTAAGGTGTTATAAAAAGGCTGGAAAGATAGGAAGGGGATAAGTTAGGAAGAGCTTTAAATGCCAGTCAAAGGAGATGATGTTTGATTTTGATAATAGGGAGCCACTGGAACTCATGAACAAGGGGGAGGGGAGGGTGACAGGTCTATGCTTTAGAAAAAAAAACCCTTGGCAGCTGAATGGAGGATGGATTAGAGTAGGGAGAGATTAGAGGCTGAGAGTCCAGTTAGAAGGCTAGTGCAGTAGTTCAAGCGAGAGGCGATAAGGGCCTGAACCAGGGTTGTGGTTGTGAGTAGAGACAAGGGAATATACATGAGAGACATTGTGAAGATGGAAACTATAACATCTGGCAATGGGTTGGACATTGAGGTGAATGTGAGTGAGGAGCTGAGGATGACACTGAGGTTGTGAGACTAGGTGATTGGGAAAATAGTGGTACCATCAATAGTCATAGAGAGCAGGGAAGTTTGGAGGAAAAAATGAGTTTTGTTTTGGACGTGTTGAGTTTAAAATGCCTATGAAACATCCAATTCAAGATATCCAGAAGGGGGAAGGAGAAAGGAATAAGCATTTATATAGCACCTACTATACCAAGCATTTGTTATAAATATTATCTCATTTAATCCTCACAACAACCCTGCAAGGTCACTGCTATTATTATCCCCATTTTACAGTTGAAGGAACTGAGGCAGATGGAGGTTAAATGTCTGAAGCCCAGTGTTCTATCCACTATGCCACCAGTTGCCTCTCCAAAAGGCAGTTGGTGATGTGACACTAGAGCTCAGGTGAGAGGTCGGGGCTGGACCTATAGACCTGGGAATCATCTGCATAGAGATGATAATTTATCATGGCACCTGATGAGATCACCAAGACAGATATTCTATAGGCAAGAAGAAGGCCCAGGTCACAGCCTTGAGAGATAACCATGGTTAGTAAGTATGGGTGCAGAACCTACAGAGGACACAGAGAAGTGGGGCAGGTGAGAGGAAAGCCAGGAGAGAGCAGTGAGGAGAGTCAGGAAAGAATCATAAAAAAGGGGAAGTGATCACTAGTGCTACATGCTTCAGAGAGGCTAAGAAGAATGAGGATTGATAAATGGCCATTATGTTTGGCCATTGAGAGGTCACTGGTAACTTTGGAAAAGGCAGTTTCAGTTTAATGATGGGTTTGAAAGCCGAATGTAGAAGGTATATGAGGAGGAGGGGAAAAGCTCTTGACAAAGGTTCTCCATTTTTTTTGGTGCAGTATGAGGCAAGGTTCTCAGCTGAAAAGCTCAGGGAAGGGGGTCGTCTGGGAGGGTTGAGGAAGGATAAGAAGGCATGGTACAGCCACTGTGGGGAGGAGGATGGCAAATTGATTAGAGAGGAGGAGAATGTTTGCCTAACTGCAGCAAGGGCCTAGTTGAGGTCAGATGACATAAACTTATTGTGAGACTCTAATCAGGGCAAGTTCTTGATTTTCTCCAGCTCATATTCAGCAACACCTGAATAATAGTGAAGGAGGTGAATGTTGGGAGTAATCTAGGGTTGGAAGTAAGTCAAGGGAGTGAGGGATTTAAGAGTAGAGGCTAGTGGAGAGTTGAGTTGGTTCACCAAGGGAGTCGAGATAGGAAAGAGAGGAGAGTATAGCCAGTGCAAGGATGATGGTGTAGGAAAGGACTGGAGGGACAGAGACAATGGCCATCAAGTTGAAGTTGAAGAACAGAATTAAAGGTTGTAAGACAGTGAAAGATGGAATGAGAAGAGATTATGATCAGGTGGAAGAATGTTATAGCTTGTGGACCAGGAAGTAAAATCCTGGAAGGTGATGATAGCAAGATCAAGAATATGACCATCTTCATATAGAACTGTGGTGGGGTGGAGGAGTAGGTTATGGAAATGGAGGAGACCGAGAAACTTGGAAATTAGGTCATTTAAAATGGCATCAATATGTAAATACCTTATTATGAGAACTGAGAGAGACTGGGTACTGAAGCCATTGAGGAAGGGAGGAGAATGTTTTGGGGGCTAGTAGATAGCAGCCACCAGGATCTGTATTGGGTGATAAATTTGTATAGCACAACCTCAGGGGAGGAGAGGGTGTTGAGTGAAGGTGGTAAAGGCAGAGTCTGGCGGTGGCAATGGGGGACAACAGCATGTCCCAACCCTCCAACTACAACCTGTGAGTCTGAGAAAGAGTAATCAGTACTGGAAAGGATGGCAGGGGAAGCAGTGTCGTCATGAAGTAGTCAGGTCTCACTGAGGGCCACAAGATGGAAGGGTGAGAAAGGAGGAGGTTTATGATGAAAGAAAACTTGATTAACACGGATCAGAAATTCCAGATGGCACTGTGGAAGAGGGGACCACATCTAGAGAGCAAGACCTTGGTGGGGATGGAGTCAAGGTGGCCAGTTGTGAGGGATCAGCACCGAGCTGAGAATGTGGGATGGGGCTTCAGGATCCCTGGAATGAGGCAAGTACAAGGGCATGGTAGCAATTGAGGAATGAGTGCAGGCACAGTAACAGTGACTGGAGAGAAGGTCCATGAGGGAAGCATGAAATTAGACTCTATGGGTCCTCTCTTGAGTTTCGGCTCAGCAGCAGATGGTGATCCTTTGTCCTGTGAAGCCCCAGCCCTTCCCCAGAGGAGGCAAGAGCAGGTGGAGCTAGTGGGAGCCTGGTTAGGAGACTGTGGTGCTTTACTTGCCTTAAAGTAAGCACTGGGGACAGGAGGTAGAAGAGATGTTGTGCCTAGAGGTGTTGAGTGCCGGAGAGATGGTCCTGGGATAGAGTCAGACTGCAGTGGGAGAAAGGCAGCCACCCCCTGGGTGCCAGGCTGGAGGCGGGGAAGCTGTTGGGCACTTGGGCAGTTCAGCCTGGCACCAGAGAGAGGTTCCTGGATGGAAGAGCTGTGAGGATCAAATGACTTATTTGTAATACACTTTGCAAATCTTAAAAGTGTTATATAAATGTCATTATTAATTATTCTACGCGAGCACTTTATGTACTGCTTACTGACTTTTACATCTATTGTATCATTTGATCCTGAAAACAGCCCTAGGTGGTAGATAGGTGGTTATTCTTGTTGTTGAGTTGTGTCCAGCTCTTCGTGACCCCATTTGGGGTTTTCTGGGCGTGGATACTAGAATGTTTTGCTGTTTGTTTCTCCAGCTCATCTTACAGATGAGGAAACTGAGGCAAACAGGGTTAAGTGACTCACTCAGGGTTACACAACTAGTAAGTGTCTGAGGTCAGATTTGAATTCACAGAAGATGAGTCTTGCTGATTCCAGGCCCGGTACTCTATCCATTGCACCACCTAGGTGCCCTGTGGTAGGTAGGACAGGGATCGTTTTACCCATTGTCTAGTGAAGAAACTGAGGCCTCTATTACTGAGTTGCTCGGAGTCACCTAGGGAGCAAGTGACAGAACTGGGATTGGAAGGAGAGAAAGAGCTCATTCCCCTTGACCTTAGTCCTGTTGTTCTTCCAGGGTTCCTGTGCTGGTACCCTCTGAGCTGAGCAAGCTTCACTAACTCACGTTAATACAGCCCATCAACCTTCACTCCTCCCGAGAGCTTGAGGGCCTGAGTTAGGCTTGGCATAGACGAGGAGCCACCCGTTCCCAGGCCCACAGGGGCCTTTGTAAGCTTTAGACTGAGAGCTTATTGAGGGCAGGCACTGTCTTTTTCCTTTCTTTGTATCCCTAGCACTCAACATTTAGCACGGTGCCTGGCACAGAGTAGGTACTTAATAAATGTTGACTGACTGACAAATAAATTTTCCATCCCCACTGTTATATCTATTTGTGTTTCTATGTTTAGTGACTGTAATAGGTAACCCTTTGTGGATAAGTCAGAAGGCCTCTTTGTCTCCTCTGGGAGAAATTTAGGTGACCCAGGGGTTAGAGAAATACAAGGTCGAAGAGGAGAGAGGCATTTGAGCTAAAGAGAGAGAAAAAGTCAGAAAAAGCCGAGCATTTCAGTCAGAAGTGGTTTGTCCTCTGATGAGTTCAGACTTCCTGGCAAGCTTCAGGAGTAAGCTTAACTTAGAGAAAAAAGGGGAAAGATGGATTTATTAGGGAACTAGGAGTAAGGACCCCAGAGCAGGACAGGGCAAGAGTTAGATTGGACAGATTGGATTGAGTTGTTGAAATCGAGGGCACCAGGAAGAGCTAATCCTATGATCCTCTGGGCTGGACAAAGCAAACCCTGTGTAGCATTTCTACCACTAACAGCCTTTCAGGGTTAGGTCATATGTTGGGTCCATTGTAACCAAGCCTCCCCTACTAAAATACTCAGCCCCAGCAATAGGAACTCTTTGAGTATTAGTCTGCTTACTGTTCCACTTACAATGCTGTTCCTATGAAATGAATAACAGCAATAATAATTATAATAAAAGTTCATATTTGCATAAGTACTTTTCTCACAACATCCCTTTGAGTTGGGCAGTGCCAATAGGAGCTATGGTTTTCAGAGGAGGAAACTGAAACACTGAGTGATGAAATGACTTGCCCATAGCCACACAGGTAACCTGTAATAAACTGACATACCATCAGAACTGAAACCCAAGTCTTCTGCAAAGGACATACCTTTCCCCTCCACTCTTATAGGCCTGGGTAACATTTCTCCTAACAGCATGTTTTTTTTTTATTTTAGAAAACTTATTTAGTACTTTATTTTTCCCTAGTTAAATATAAAAACAGTTTTTTAACATTCATCTTTAAAACTTTGAGTCCCAGATTCTCTCCTTTTTTCTCTCCTTCCCCATTGAGAAGGTAAGCAATTCAATATAGGTTATACATATGTAGTTATGCAAAACATTTCCATAATAGTCATGTTGTGAAAGAAAACATAGACAAAAATAAAAAAAAAACTCAAGAAAAATAAAGGGAAAAAAAGTATGCTTCAATTTGGATTCAAACACCATTGCAGTTCTTTCTCTGGGGATGGAGAGCATTTTTCATCATAGGTCCTTCAGAGTTGTCGTAGATCATTGTATTACTGAGAATAGCTAAGTCATTCACAGCTGCTCATCTTACAATACTGCTATTACTTTGTACATAATACATTTTACTTTGCATCAGCTCATGTAAATCTTTCCAGGTTTTTCTGAGAGCTTCCTGCTCAGCATTTCATATAGTACAGTAGTATTCCGTCATAATCATAACCACAACTTGTTCAGCCAATTGATGGGCATCCCCTCAATTTCCAGTTCTTTGCCACCAGAAAAGAGCTGCTATAAATATTTTTGTACAAATAGATCCTTTTCCTTTTTGTTTTTTGTCTCTTTTGGGATACAGACCTAGTAGTGGTATTGCTGGATCAAAGGGCAGGCATGGTTTTATAGACCTGTGGGCATAGTTCTGAATTGTTCTACAGGAGGTTGAATCAATTCACAACTGCACCAGCAGTGCATTAATGTCTCATTTTCCCCATATCCCCTCTACTATTTGTCATTTTCCTTTTTTGTCCTACTAGCCAGTCTAATTAAGTATGAGGTAGTGCTTCAGAATTGTTTTAATTTGCATTTCTCCAATCAACAGTGAGTTAAGCCATTTTTTTTCATGTGGTTATAAATACCTTTGATTACATCTTATGAAAACTGTTTGTATCTTTTGATCATTTATCAGTTGGAGAATGGCTCTTATTTTTATAAATTTGACTTCGTTCTCTACATATATGAGAAATGAGGCTTTTATCAGAGAATCTTGCTTCAGTTTTTTTTTCCCCCTACACTAACATCAAGTTTTTGTGGAATCAATTGGTGATGTGAGGTAAAGCTATACCTATTTCCATATCTGGATGCAGTCAGGTCCTGGAGCATTCATAGAATCATTGTAGCTTCTCACTTGGGCAACACTGAAGACACTTCCCAAGTGGCCTTCCAGCCTCTTCTTGGACCTGTCCAGGGATTGCCTTACCTGTAAATTATCTACATCCATGTTTTTGCTACTGCCTACAATAAATTGACTAAATTTTGCTGCATTCAGGAGTGCTGACCTGAGAGTATGTTGTGATCTAGATGACTCATGGTGAGGAGGCTCACAGGGAAAAAGTGTTGGCAGAGGCGTAGTGATAACTGTGTGTGTGTGGGGGGGGTGCCCATGCAATCCACTGCCCAGAGCCTCCTCACCCACACCTGCCTCTGTATCTGTGCACACAGACTCTCATTGGCACTCTGGAGGATGCAAACCATAAGCAAATGCAAGACATGAAGAGCAAGCTAGAGAAGTGGACAGCGCAGGCAGAGGTCAAAGTGAATGGTGAGTGTCCCTGTGGCAGCGGCATACTCTTGGCCTTGTGGCTCTGGGTTATCTCCTGTGGTCACAGACTCATGTGGTTTTAGGCTAGAAGGGGTGTTTGAACCTAGGCTGTCAGAACCAGAAAGAACCTTAGAGCATAGAATTCAGTGAGGCAACAAGATATTACATGCCTACTGTGTGCAAAGCAATGTGCTAAGTCCTGCAAACCTAGAATGAATAAGAGAACATAGAATTTTGGAGCCAGAAAGGCCCTTAGAACTTAGAACCCAATGTCAGCTAGAAGGGATGTTTGTCTAACTCTCTAACACTATACATGAGGAAACCGAGGGGCTAAGAGGGAAGTGATTTGTCCAAGGTCACACAGCCTGTTGATGGCAGAGCTGGGACTTATGCAGGTCTCCTGATTGCTAGTCTAATTTCATTTATATTGCCTCATATTATCTTATATGTTTTATCTTCTATAGTTAAACAGAATTACTGAAAGCAAAGTCTGTGATTTCCATTTTTCTGGTATCCCAAGTGTGAGCCCTTTTCTTTCTTTCACCAACATGCCCCAGAACCTGACTTGTTGACATGACTTTCTTCTGGTTCCTTGCTTCCCTGCATGTGCTGTCTGAGATGTACCCAGCACACCAGCTTGGCCTGCAGAAGAGACAGGTTTTTTCTTTCTCCATGGAAGCTGTGTGGCCTCTGAGATCACTGGTCTTATTCGCTCTCCCCTTCTCTAGCTCCAGGCCCCCATGCTGTCTCTACTCTCTAGATAAATGTTATTCTTATTTCTACTCAGTGCTCTCTGGGGACCCTTTTGCCAAATTTCAAAGAGTAGGTGCTCAGCTCATCAGTGGGACTGCATTAACCAGCAGACACTGGAGCCATGAAACAGTGGCATCCTTTTCCTTGGCCTTTGTGTTTCATCTCCCTGTCTCTCTGTGTTCAAGTAAACCTGTCTCCTATTGCTTAAGTTGTTGGTATGTCCCCCTCCCCAGGAGAGTTGCTTAGTACAGTCCATGTTTTGTAGTTAAAAAGAAATGAATCCAAACCTATTTGAACCATATGGTAAATAAAATGGACAACTCTTTCTCCTAGTAAGAGCAGAGTATGGTATTACATGGGCACATAACTTTATGTGTGATAGATGCTTGATAGATTTATGTTAACTGAGTGCAGTATTGCCTCTACCTCCCTAGAAGGAGAAGCAATAGGAAAGATAGACAAGTTGATTTAGGTGACCCCAGCCTTCTCATGACTAGAAGTTTCAGAAGGATACCCTCAACAGAGTAGACAGGATTTTTTTGCTTAGGTCAATTCAGACGTGACTATGGTAAGGGAAGAGGGGAGGGAGAAAGAGGAAGATCACCTGTGTGGAAGGTCCCCTCTCTACCATAACCCAACTTCCCACTGCAGGGGAAGCAAGGAAATAAAAGTTATATTCTATTAGAATGTAAGCTCCTTGAGGGCAACAGCTATTTCATTTTTGTTTTTGCATCCCTAGTGCCTAGCATAATGCCTGGTACACAGTAAGAGATTAATAAATGTCTGTTGAAATAATCAATAGGACTGTTTTGCTGCAGAAGAGTGGAGTTGGTCTATAAGTTATGTCAAGTCTCCTGTAGACCACCTTTCCCTGGGGAGAAGGTCTGGTGAGGCCCTGGACCACAGAGCCTATCGATCTCTGCAGTGGAGTCAGCATGATATAAAGGGAAAATCCCTAAATGAGAAATTTGATTCTAGTCTATTCGGCCACCAATTTACTGTGAGATCTTGGATAAATCGTATAATAGCTTTAGGGAAGTGGCTTATGGCTGAGGGGTGTGACCTTTGGTGCAGGGAGCTTCCCTTTTTCTTCTCTCCCTCCTTCCCTCAACCTTCACTAGAACTGCAGCAGCAGCTGACAAAGGTGAAAGTGAATATTCGTAAGGCCCAAGATGAGCTGAATTTCCTGACCACCTACATGGACCAGGAGTACCCAGTTAAGTCTGTGCAGATTGCTGACCTCATGAGTCAGATCCAGGATATGAAAAATAGGAATGAGGTAAGGGTTCTCCTGCCCTTCTGTTCTAGGTGCCTCCTCAAGGGAGGCCGCAAGGCCAGAAGGTGACTTCTTTCTCTTGGCCACCAGGATGAGCTAGAGGAGTTGCAGGAGATACGCAAGGATGTGCTTCAGACATTGTCAAAGAAACTGATGGTGAAGACAGAGAAGATCTTATATGTCATGGCCAAGGTGAGCAGTAGGTCCTGTGGACCTTCTGAAGACCCCACCTATTGGTGGGAGTGTGATTGGGAGGTACTAAGGCCTCTTTTTCTCTCCCCACCTCTTTGCATTAGAGAGGTGCCTGCTGTATGTAGGAGGGGCCTTTAGTTGCCACCTGCTTTTGCATCTGGCTAATCTCTCCCACCTCCACAGAGAACCATCCTTCCCTATCAAGCTGCTCTTATGAGGAAGACGCTAAGTAACCAGCAACTATTGAAGCAGATAGTCCAGTTCAGAGTGGTGAGTGAGACCCCAGAGAAAACAGGGATTAACGGGGGCAGAGTCAGACACCATTGACCCGGCTCTGAATTGCTCAAGCTGAGGGCTATAGAGCGAATAAGTCTAGAAGTTCTACTGGAAATATCATAGAAATGGAAGCATTCTCTTGACTGTCCTCTTTTTATTAGGATATTTGAAGGATTTGGGGCAATACTTACGACTTCAGGAAACAATCCTGCCCTGGACCTCTGATGATGTGAACAACTGACTAGCTTGGGGCATTCTTCATCACTCTAACCCCCAGAAAATTATAAGAAATACTTGTGTGAGGAGTATATGGGGAGACTCTTCATTAAAGCTTACCATCCATCATCAGCTACCGTTCCCCAGCACCTCCCCTCCCCAGTCACCTGTCTTGACCATCTCTGTCCATGACCACCTGGGAATTCTTCTACTTTCTTGCCCTGAGGGAGCTCATACTGTCAGGAATACAGACTAATAGTGACAACCCATTTTCAAAAATTTCTTTCTTTCTACCTTTTTTTTTTTTGGCTAGACAATGGGGTTAAGTGACTTGCCCAAGGTCACACAGCTAGTAAGTGTTATGGGTCTGAGGCTGGATTTGAACTCAGGTTCTCCTGACTCCAAGGCCAGAGCTCTATCCATTGTGCCACCTAGCTACCCCTCTACTTTTTTTTTTCAAACTTCCTTTCTCTGGGGGACCTGAATCTCTTTGGAAAGGAGACAATCAACTTTCTACTCCTTTCCTCCCATTTCTCTGCCTCTTCAGCACATTGACCGTATGAAGAAGGAGCTTCCCAGGCTAAAGGGCCAGGTACAGGATCTCCAGATGCAGAGAAAGGACTCAAGGGAAGTGGTCTTTGCCAATGTCCTGCTTCGGAAACCCAAGTATGTGCTGTACAATAGGTTGCCTAGGATACACTTGCTCTGGGGCCCTGACCCAGTCGTGGGGATCCCTTCGCTATGCTGAGGAGGTAGTGGGGCAGAGGGGCAGGACCACTAGAAAGGAAATCAAGACTCTTGGGATTTATTCTTAGGTCTTCCACTAACTGGTTGAGTGATCTCGAGGAAGAAGAAAGTGATAAGCCCAAAGAGGAGAGTGAGTGGATTAGTTGTTTTTAGAAGCAGCAACATCCCTTTGCTCTTTTCAAATGTTACACTTTATCCATCCCATTTGTTGGGACTTGGAGAGTGAAAAAGGTTTCAGTAGGTGGAGTGGGGGAGAGAAGGAGGTCATACCAAGCCTGAGAGAGAACACAGTAAAAGGCCTAAGGACAGGAAAAGGGCAGTATTGGATTGGAGATCTGGAGGCCGTTCCATGGGGACTCAGGAACCTGATAGTGTTCTAGTTCTCCCACGGGCATCATACCTAAATATTGTCCCTGTCCTAGGACAGCAAACCTAACAAGCCACTTCCCCAAAGATTGTAGCTTTAGATTTTTTTAAAGCCGTTGCTCTGTTTGTGGAGTAATTTGGTGTGGGGGTTTGGGTTTGGGTTTTTGTTTTTTTAGATAACTCTTAAGTGTGGATGTAGCCTTTGGGGATGAGGCTTCTCTGTTGTCCCACTATATCCTTGTTTGGTTTTTGTTTGTTTTTTTTGGAGGGTGAGGATATTGGGGTTAAGTGACTTGCCCAGAGTCACACAGTTAGTGAGTGTTCTGTGTCTGAGGTCAGATTTGAACTCAGCTCCTCCTGAATCCAGGGCCGGTACTCTATCCACTGAGCCACCTAGCTGTCCCCCACTATATCCCTGCTACCAGCCTCCTTTGAAGGAGAAGGCCCCTTACACAAGTGGCCCCACCTACCATCCTCCTCAGGCCTCTGTCTGTGGGAGCTTTGTCCTAGAGATAACCACTGAACTTGCATGTTCCCCTCACTATAATGTGCTTAGTCTCTCTCCTTCCTCCCTCGGCCTTCCACCAGGTGTACTCCAGACATGGATGTTATCCTCAATATCCCTGAGGAAGAAATGCTTCCCTTTTAGCCCTGGCGCAGGACAGGACTCTACCCTGGCTGGTCATGTCCAAGATCCCTTGTCTTTCTCCCAATCATCGTTGTTCTCCATCCTGGGAGCTATGTTCCCAGCTTCATGTAGGACATCTTAGTCCATCTAGAGGAGTTTTCAGCAACTTCTTCACCCTCTGACTTTCACCTCTTTTTCACTTAATGCCACACTCTCATTTTAACTAATAAAATTAGATTTTCATTTGGTCAGCATGTGATTTACAACTGTCGGGGTGAGGGGGGGGGAGTGTTCTGAGGTGGCCACAATAGCTATTCTATCTTCTCTGCCTCTCTGTTGGTTGTGGGCTCTGAGATCCCAAGCTCATTTGCAGGTCTGTGAAATGAGGGATTGGTGTCTAGCAACAAAGGGCCACCAGCAGGCTAAAAGGTATATGGTCCTCTCCCTGTATGTCAGAGAGACTTAGTAGTTCTCTTTGGTGGGGTGCACTGTTCCATTTCTACTTGGACAACTTGGTGTAATAGAAAGTAGATTTGAAATTAAGAGATCTAGGTTCAAATGGCATCATTGCACTTTACCGTTTGTGTGGCTTTAGGTAAGTAACTTCACCTTAGTTTCTTTCTCATTTGTGTATCTCCTCCAGCACTGGAACTTCAGCCTCTCCCTGGTATAACCATGTGCAAAACCAGTCCCTGTGGTGCCCATTGTCAGACGGACAAGGGAGAAGCTCAAGGAAGCTGACTTCAGTGATCCGTTTAAGATTGTTGTCTAAAGCTAGTGTTTCCCAACTCTTTTCAACCTGTGACCCATCTGGGATCATTTTATGCCATCTTCTAGGGTCCAGACAGCCATCTGTTCATCCATAGCCCTTGTCTCAATTCCATCTATATGTCCATCTGCACGAAGCTATGTACACAAATACAAACAATACCAGGGAACCACTCAGAAACACTCAAGTTTTATAATCTTCATCACAGAGCATGTTTCAGTGACATACTTTTTTTTTTGGTGAGGCAATTGGGGTTTAAGTGACTTGCTAAGGGTCACACAGCTAGTAAGTGTCAAGGCCAGACTTGGACTCAGGTCCTCCTGACTCTAGGGCCAATGCTCTATCCACTGCACCACCCAGCTTCCCCCTCAGTGGCATACTTTGTTAGAAACTTCATTACCAGTGGTAGATGTAACTCTGGAAGGGACATGGAAACCTTCCTAGATATAGATTCTTTTTGTGTGCCCTCCAATTAGGATAATAACTTTTAAAATAGTTCAGGGCCCTGAGATTGGTTCAGCTATTCTCTCTATACATTAGTCTTGATGAGTTAGTGTAACCACAAAAAAAAAAGTTCATCACTTGGTGGACAGCTGTTTTGGCGATGAGTTTCAGACACAGGCCCTTTTGGGACCTGTGTTCTAAGTCCTGTCAGCCCCACTGAAATCCTTTGAGGCTTCATCAGGGCAGGGCGCAGAGCCTGTCAGGTCCTTCTGGGACAAGCAAGAGCATTATTGTTAACATCTAGAGAGGGCTTTAAGGCTTAGAAAATGCTTTCCTGAGGCCCTTTGGCCTGGACGAGGTAGAGATGACTACTCCGGTGCCCTGTGAGACGAAACACAGCAGCGGCCTTGACTGTGGGACTTGTGTACGCCTTGCCGATCAGTTCTTTTGAGTCATGAGGTTGCGTTCTTCCCCTCGGCTTTGGGATGTGGTTTCTACTGCCGTTGACCTAGTGTTGACGCTGGAACTTTCCTTGATCCTCTTCATCCCCTGTTTTTCTTTGGGATTTGTTAACCAAGGTAAAATGATACCCATACACAAAAACATATACGTGTTCAGACACTTATACACTTGAACTATCTAGCCTTTCCAACAAAAAGAGGATGGATACCTCCCGTTATCTCTTGTGTATTTTATTCCCTAGTTCCAAATTGGCAAAGGGAGTGAGAAAAACCAGAGGGGTATGACTGCCTTCCCTCCCCCTCACCTCATATATCTTTCCAGTGCTCCAAATGTGCTGTTTGAGAAATGGGTTCTGCCTTCGTTTATTTTTAGGTCTTATTTAGGTTTTGGCTATCACAAGTAAAGAGTGAATTTAAAATTGAATTCTTTAGACATTTTTTAGTAGCTTAAAAAGATAAGAATATTGCTTATGTGTGGATATTACTCACATGATGTTGGCAAGCTGTCAGTACAATGATTATACTATTTGTGGTGGTATAAGTATGCAGGTGAGGTGTGCATATGTTTCCTCCAGACCAGTGGTTTCTTTGCTTTTCTTCTTGGCTTCCAGTCTGCATGTCTGTCAAGGCATAGTCAGCTTTAGGTCACTTGAGTGCCAAGTTCAATAACCCCTGGCCAAATGACTTTACTTGACCACCATGGAGATGAGTTGTTATAGTCCTTCTGGGGGCCAACATCCATTTGCTCTTTTCAAATGTCACACTTTATCCATTCCATTTGTTGACTGTTCATGCCATGTCTTTGGAATATCCTTAATAGATAACACTTAGTAGGTCAGTTGTATCAATTCCTAGTGATAGGTTCTAGCTAGTCAAACAGTAGAGTATAGTGAGTGCCTTGGTGGGATTCCCCTGTTGGCCAAATTAAATATTTGAGTGTTCCAAGCACCACAGCAGCAAAAATATTAGAAATTGAGCGTATTACAAAACAGTTCACTTTATCCACCAGTGAAGGGATTTCAGGTAGTAAATGAGGGGATGCCCTCTTAGCATCATTTAGTCCAGGGATGAAGAATGAAAAAGAAAATCCAATCCAACAAGCATTTGTTAAGCATCTACTGTGTGCCTGACCTTGTCCTGGGGACCTGTGGATACAAAGGCAAAATTAAGACCAACCCTGTCCTTACTTTTGGGATACCACATGTAATCAGATAACAAACTTGATAATATAAGGTGGAGACAGTGCTGACAAGAGGGATCAGGAAGGGTTTCCTGTAGGAGGTAGTTCATGAATGGACACTTAAATGAGGTAAAGGATCCTAAAAGATGGTGGAGAGGAGGGAGAGCATTCTGGGCATGGGAGACAGCATGTGCAAAGGCACTGGGGACAGGGGATGGGATGTCAAATTTTGGGGGAATAGTAAGTAGTCCAATTTGGTGGAAATGTAGAGTTCCTGAAGAGGACTACAATTGAATAAATTTATCAAGGTAGACTGGAATTGGATTGTGAAGGGCTTTAAGGGTAAAATAGAGTAGTATGTTTTATCCTAGAGGTAATAGGGATCCCCTGAAGATTCTTGAGCAGAGAAGTGACACAATCAGATTCGTTTAAGATAATTTGGCAGGGGTGGGAGGTGGATTGGAGAGGGGAGAGACTAGAAGCCTGGAGTTTAATTAGGAGTTGACTGTAACAGTCTAGTCCAGACCTACACAGCTTGGCAGTAGGTAGAGGCCAAAATTAAAACAGGTTAAACTTCTTCAAAACACAGGTTTTTAGTGGCTCACTTTCAAAGTAAAGGTACCATTTTGCAATTAAGACATATTAAAAAGACAGAAATTTCAATAAATATCAATTAAGTATACTTATTTAAGATTTTTATTTATCATGAAATCAAATTAATGTTAAAAATTCCTTTGCTAAGTGATGCAAGTTTTAATTTAAATATTTTTCAGGTTTTCTTCCTGTTTATAGTTAATGGGATGTATTACGCTTCATGTCAGCAGTTTATCAAACTCTGAAATCATGTTTGAAATTGATTTCTTTAGAAATCTGAAAACTAACCTTAGTAGCTGCTTCATTTTCTGAGTTTACTTTCTTGAAAAACTGTTGTTCCCTGCTGAGATCTTTCAACTATTTAGACTTTTTAATTTGCTTTTCGTTGACGTCCAGTTTGATAAGTCAGGATGTTTTAATTCGAAATGGTGATGAAAATTGTATTCTTTCGGAACAGCTTTTACTTCTTGGCAAACAAGGTGCAACATCTTGTCTCTCATGTAAGTAAGCAAGTATCTGTTTGTCCACTTCAGATTAAACACTTTATCTTCTGATTCAATCTTCCATTTCTTTTTATCACCCATTTTACAACGTCACCCCAAAAACTTTAATGTTAGAACCAAAAAATCTCCACAGCAACTGTTCACGTACAAAGAAGTACCGAACTGAGTGTCTGACCTTGGAGAGTGCCAGACACTCATATAACTTGGAGGGCGGCCGTGCAGTGAGGGAGGGGAAGAAGCCCTCCCATTGTTGCCACTCGTTGCATGGCAGGCGTCAGCTGCATTGGCGTGTGGTTGCACTCACTTTGTTCCTGTTCAATGCCAGTAATGACCGAAAACACAGGGTAAAGATATGACTCTTCCTCCTCTCAGACTAGAGACTGACAATGGTTGGTTGCCATGGGTCATGTGACAAATAGGAGAGAGTGTGCAGTGGCCACCCACCCGGCAAGTTACATGACAGGCACAATGGTGACTAGTGGAGGCGGGTTAAGTGGGACGTGAACAAAGCACTCATTACATCTTTACTTTCTTTTACATCCTCTGCATTTTTTGTGGGCCTTCCGAAATCCTTTGGCAGCCTGAAGGCCATATGTCATACAGGCCTGATCTAGGCAAAGAATGACAAGGGTTGAATTAGAGTGATGGCTGTGTGAATAGAGGTTAGGAGATGGATATGGACAAGACTTTGCACCTGATTGGGTTGGGGAGAGACAGAAAAGTCAAGAATGACTCAGAGGCTGCAAATGTGGGTGACTGGAAGGATGGTTGTGCCCTCAACAGAAATAAGAAGGAAGGTAATGAGTTGTGTATTGGACACATGGCTTCTGAGCTCCTATAGTACATGCAGGAATAGATGGTGATTCACCTGGCAATTGTTGATATAGTCCTGGAGTTCAGGAGAGAGATTAGGGTTTGATATGTAGATCTGGGAGTTACCGGCAAGAGAAAATGATAGAATCCAGGAGAGCTGTTGAATTCATTGGGCATATAAAGAGAAGAGGGCCTATATTAGTGTCTTAGAGCAGCACTTCTTAAACTGTGGGTCTCGACCCCATGTGGGGTTGTATAACTGAATGTGGGGGTCATGAAAAATTTGGCAACAGTAAAAGGTTTCTGAATGCACAACAACCAAAATTTAATTCAAAATCAAATGTATAATGAATCCGAGGTGTTTCTGGCAGTGCTTGCCCATGTTGCATCATGCAACTTCACTGCAACCTTAGTTCTGAATACACAACATGAGCACTTTGCACTGCGAATGCTGTCGTGCCACGCAACAGCAATGAATGCTTCCAAAACACCTTGGTTCAGATTCGAGACTATTATATGTTATGAATTGCATTGTTTTTACTGTACATACAAAATAATTAAATGAATTTTGGCTTGGGATTAGGACAGAATTTCCAACAATTTCTGAAATGTCCCTAAATATGCTTCTGCCATATTGTACCATGTATTTATGCGAAGCAGCATTCTTAACACTGATGATTATAAAATCAAAATATTGATCAGTTCTGAAGAACATTGAAGATACTCTACATCCTGCAGTATCAAATATTCTACCAAGATTTAATTCTTTGTGTAAAAATAAACAAGCATATCCATCTCATTAGTATGCAAATTTGCTTTCATCTTTAATAAATGGTAAAATTATATGTATACCAAGGAACTGTTTTAAAATAAATTTCTTTATGATTTATTATCAGTAAATGTTTGATTTGTAAACCTATTTTATATACCTATATACCCTGGGTCGTGTAAAAATTTCTCTGGTGAAAAGGCATCACAAGTGGAAAAAGTTTAAGAAGCCCTGTCTTAGAGAATACCCACAGTTAACGGGACGTGTCTCTAGGAAAGAAGATTGAGAAGGAGCAGTCAGACTGGTATATAGAAGAAACAGCAGAAAAGAGTGTCATGAGAACCAGGGAAAGTGAGATTACCCATTATTTGAAAGTGATCCAGAGTCAGATGCTGTAGAGCAGGTCAAGATGGATAATGACTGAAGAAAAGGCATCAGATTTAGTAATTAAGAGGTGATTAGTAACCTTGGAGGAAATAGTTTCAGTTGATCAATGACTTTAGAAAACCAGATTATAAATCATTGAAAAGGGAGTAAGAAGAGAGGAATGCAAAAAGCACAGATGGCCTTTTCTTGCAATTTAATATCAGAAAGAAAGAAGGCTATAGAACAATACCTTGAGGGGATGATAGGTTAGGAAGGAGAGGCCTGAGCCATTTTAGGCATCAGGGGAGGAACCAGGACATAAGAAGAGGCTGAAGATTAGAAAGGGGAGGATAGAAGGGGCAAACTTAAGAGGTTATAGGAGGGGATGGGATCAAGGGCATGAAGAACAATTTGCCTTGGCAATGAGAAGCACCGTCTCTTCCTCAGATCCTGGAGCAAAGTAGGAAAGAATGAGTGATGATTTCTAAGGGTTTTGACATAAAATAGGGAAGAAGAGTAAGCTCACAAATGATGTTCAATATTTTCTAAGGAGGGTAGTGAGGTGACACAGTGTAGAGAATTCCAGGCTGAGTTCAAATCTGGCCTTGGACATTTACCAGCTGAGTAACTGTGGGGCAAGTCATTTAGCCCTGTTTGCCTCAGTTTTCTCATCTATAAAATGAGCTGGAGAAGGAAATGGCCAACCATTCCACTGTCTTTGCCAAGAAAACCCCAAATGGGGTCACAAAGAATTGTATATAACTGAAAGAACTGAACAACATTTTTTCAGGAAATTATGAGGCCAGATTCCCAGCTTAGAGAGATGAAGGAGAGGATAGTGTAGGAGGCTTGAGAAAAGATTCACATTGCGAGAGCTCCAGTGGAATTAGGGAATATAAAATGACTGCTGTGTCATAGTAAGAGTGCGCATTTCAGATTAGATAACGAATTTGTATTGGACCAAGAACCAAGATAATACGCAATGGAAAAACAGTAGAAGTACCCCCCTTAATAACAGGTATGACTCAAGGACACCCACCTTTACCACTTTTACTTGACATCCTATTAGAAATTCCAGCAATTGCAATGAGGAAAAATGGATTAACTTTGAAAACAGAGAAGCTAAATGATAACTATCTGTAAATAATATGATACTGAATCTAGAAAATTCAACTACTTCAACCAAAAATTAATGTAAATAAATGAGTGCAGCAAGGTTACAGGATTGAAAATTATTCCACAAAAATAATTTATATTCTTATTTACTTGTAAAGATGGTCAAGAAAGCCTAATAAAAATTCCTTTAACAATAACAAAAACTATTGTTTCATCTTTCTGATGGTTCCTCCTATTGGTTTTAATTTTTACTTACACCTTCACTAATGTGAAAATATGTTTAATGGGTATGTAAATGTAAAGCCTATATCAGATTGTGCGCCATCTTGAGGAGGGTGGGGGGGAGGAAGGGGGAGAAAAATTTTCAACTCAAAAGCATATGGAAGTGATTGTTGATAAATCAAAATAAATTAATAAACTCAAAAAAACCCCAGTAACAAAAACTAACCAGTATCTGGGTATTGACTTATCTAAATACACAGAGGACTGCATAAGAATAATTACAAAGCCATAATGAACAAAACAAAGGTGGATCTAAACAATTGTTGAGATAGCATTTGTAGACAGGCTATATGACAATTCATTCAGCTTTCTTGGGTAGTTATAGTAAAAATGACAATGGTTCCCAAAACTAATTTGTACACAAAATGCGATACTAATCAAAATACCAAGGGGTATCTCTGATAGAACTGAGTGAAATCATAAAGAAATTAATATGGAAAAACAAAAAGGCAAGACTATCAAGGTTCATGATGAAGAGGAAAGTTGCTGAAGGTGGTCATGTATTCTCAGACTTCAAAACATGATAAAGTGCTTATCATCAAAGCTAGAGAGTACCAAAAAAACCAAAACCAAAGAGAAAAATAGATCAGTGCAACAAAATCGGCATCCAACTAACCATATACTCAACTCAAGATTTATGTTTGGTAAGCCTCTAGAAAATAAAACTGGAGAAAAGGTTCATTATTTAATAAGTAGAGATAGGGAACATTGGTTGGTAATCTGGTGGGAAGGGGATTTAAAACCCACACTTTATGCCATATCCTCCAATGCATTCTTCCTGGATAAGACACTTAAATATAAAGGAACAAACTATAAAAATTGGAAAGAGGAGATGAATTCTTTTTTCAATGAATAGAAATAATTAGAGATAAGACAGATACTTTTAACTACATGAAAAATTTTAAATCTACAACAAAAATTAAAAAAATTACAGGCTGGGAAAATAATGGCAAATATGACAGATGAAAACAATATCTAAAATAGTTATTAGGATAAGAGCTGGACCTGTGATTTTATCAGTATAGACAACCTGGATGAAGGAATTTCCTCTGCTAAGAAAGTCAGCACCTTCTTTGCAACATATTATAGTCTTAGAGAATGACTGAGTTCTGAGAGTAGGTTAGTTGAATGACTTCCTAGTGGCTAGAGTCATATATCTAGTATGTGTTGGAGGTGGGCCTTGAGCTCTGGTCTTCCTGGTCTTTGAGGCCAGCTCTTTACTCATTATGCTATGCTGCTCCACAAAAATATATTTGGACTTGTTAAAAAAAATCACCGTGGTCGTTCATAGTCCACAATGGATAAGTGATCAAAAGATATGAACAAAATTTTTAAAAGAGGAAATCAAAAGTAATGACTTTTTAAAAGTTCAACCTCATTAATAATCATAAAAATGAAAGTCAAAGAAACTTTGAAATATGAAAAAATAATTCATCTTTATCTTGATCTCCTTCAAAAGGGCAAAAATCAAAGCAATGAAACTAGTCAAGGTTGTGAAGAAGCCAATATAATTGTCCTCTGTTGGTAGAATTGCAAACTTACAGTAATAAAAGTTACATAAATAATCCTATCCTTCGACATAATAATTACATTGTTCAGCATATACCCTGAAGGTGTTAGCAAAAACAAAAAAGGAGCTTATCTGTGCAATTATTTTCATAGCAACATTATAACCACAAAACAGGAACAATTAAATTGTGGTACACGAATGTAACGGAATAGCATTATTCAATCAAGATAGGCATATAAAGCTGTCTGAAAAGATCTGAAAAAATTCTGGGGATTTTAGAAGATTGTGAGCTTGGACATGAGCTTACAGCAACAGAATAGCTAAAAAAGCTAATGTGATACAGAAATGCGTCAACAGAGGCATGACTTCTAGAAATACAAGAGAGAGTCCCTCTGTATGTTACTGTATTCAGATCACATCTGGAGTACTATATTCAGTACTGGATACCACACTGAGAAGCCGGAGAACACCCAAGGATAGTGAAGAGCACTGAGTCTGTATCAGAAGGACTGATTGGAGGAACTGAGGGTGTTTCACCAAAAGATAAGACTCCAGAAGAACATGTATTAGAAGGGCTGTCATGGGGAAGATGAATTGGACTTGTTCTGTTTGATTCCAAAGGGCAGAACCAGGAACAGTGAATGGCAGTTGCAAAGAGGCAACTTTAAGCTTGGTGTCAGGAACATTTCCTAACAATTAAGACTTATACCAAAGCGGACTGGTCTGCCTCAGGGAGGTGATTAATTCTCCTTCATTGGGGGTCTTCAAGCCTGGGGAGTCCTTCTGGGTGTGGGTTGGATTAAATGTCTTCTGAGGTCCCTTTCAACAGAAAATCTGTGATTTATATGAAATAACGAAAAATTAAGAAAGCAAGTCCACTAACTTCGACCATAGATGAGGAAAAGTAAGTGAGAATGAACACAGAGACTTGACTAATGACTGAAAAACTGTTCCATTACTTTGTGTGTTGAAATTAATTTAAATGTAAAAGACAAGCAGTTTAATGGGTTGCATTATTGATCAACGTTAATCTTCTAATAAAACTTTTTAGAAATTGTAGTGAACTAGTCAGCTCTGTCATATGACATTCAGCGACTTGTAAGTAAGAAGAATAGAGAAGACAGATTAGTCCTTCTAACCCAGGGCTGGGGATTGATAAGGTAAGAATGGCAATAGAACAAAGAGTCCACAAATCTAAGAGTGGAAGACAGTATGCAGTTGAATTGGTCAATTATCAAGCAAGTATTGATTAAGTGCCTACTCTGCACTAGGCACATCCAGATGCCAGGGGTATAAATATAAAAGAGTCTCTGACCTTGAAGAGTTACATTTTACTAGGAGGATGTGCCACATATGGGACATACTGTCATGTTCTTTCTAGTAGCAATGGTAACAATGGAATTATGTCAAAGGATAGGATTACTTATGTAACTTTTATTACCATAAGTTTGCAATTCTGTCAACAGAGGACAATTATACTTGTTCTTCACAAACTCGCCTAGCTTTATTGCTTTGATTTTTGCCCATTTGATGGAGATCAAGATAAAGATGAATTATTTTTTCATATTTCAAAGTTTCTTTGACTTTCATTTTTGTGATTATTAATGAGGTCGAACTTTTAAAAAATCCCTGAACAAAATGAAAAGTGGAGCTGGGGAGAGGTGGAGTGGTGGCAGGGCAGATGGCCAGAAGCTAAAACTGGCTAGGCTGTAGTGTCCTAGTGGATGACTGAATGGCATTAACCATGGCTGAAGTTTCCTTCTTTGAAAGGTAGAAAATGAAGCCAGAGCAGGGCTGATGCATTGGGAGAGGGTTGTGTTGGGCATGAGGTAGAATGACTGGAGGTCATGATAAAGAGGATGAGTGGGTTTAGGAATAGTGAGACAGAGGAAAGGATAGAAAGTTGTGATTAGAAAGGGACATATCAATGTTCTGGATCATGGAGATAACAAAAGTGATTGGTGATGGTGAGATCAAGTTATATGATGCTCATTCCCGTGAAGAGAGTGAAAGTGAAGGACATGGGAATTGAGGATGATGACTTGGGAGGCTAGGGGTTTGAGGGAGTTAATTGATATAAGTGAAAGTCCATACATATAAGGGCAGGAGTTGGGGTGGAAAGAAAGCCTGTCATCTATGTTCCTTAATGGTAGTTACTGAAACCAAAATCTGTATGGGGCAATGTGGATGGAGAGCATTACGAGAAGAAATTGGCAGAGAGAGGGTCTGGAAATGGCAAGAAGTCACTATATCTCCTAGACCAGTGGGTCAGGGAGCGTGAGAGGCATACTAGAGAAACAGAGAGTGTAGCTAGGGATATTGTGTCTTCTGGGAAGAGCCAACCAAATTTCTGTGAGTGTGGTAAGACAGAAAGGGTGGAAAAGGAAAAGCTCTAAGATGAAGAGGAGTTTGAATGAGACAGAAAGGTATGGGAATGGGGAAGTTCTGGAAGGCATAATGGAAGGGGAGGGTAGAGCAGGAGAGGAACTTGAAAGGGAACTTTTCATTTAGGCAAGTGGAGTCAGGGCAACACGTGGTAACCTCTCTGAGCCAGTTTCATCATCTGTAAAATGAAGGATTTAGGTTAGATAATCTCTAAGGTTCCTGCCAGACCTAAATTCTATCATCCAATGAGCTGGGAGACACTAGAAGACTCCTCACCCCTAGTTGAAAATATCTCTTCTGGCTGCTTCAATTCAGATTGAGAGTCACTCCTTTGAGTTAAAACAGTGTGTCTAGGACCATATGAAAAGGCCTGGCTTTCCATGTCCTCTAGGGAGTTTATTCCACCAGCTCCCATTGATATTTGTAACTGGGTTCTCAGGTTATTTACCAGTCTCTTTTTTTGTTTTGTTTTGTTTTGCTAGGCAATGGGGTTAAGTGACTTGCCCAGGGTCACACAGCTAGTAAGTGTCAAATGTCTGGGAGGCTGGATTTGAACTCAGGCCCTCCTGACTCCAGGGTCGGTGGTCCATCCACCTTGCCACCTAGCTGCCCCAACTTACCAGTCTCTTAATGTGGGATTCTGAGGAAATCAGAATCAGGGAAAGTAAGGTTTTTTAAAACCTTTTTTCAATTACATGTAACAACTATTTTTACATGTATTCATTTTTTACATTTACATATATTCATCTTTTAAAATTTTCAGTTCCAAATTCTCTCTCCCTTTCTTCACCCCTCATTGAGAAGGCAAAGCAATTTGATATAGGTTATACACATGCAGTCATGCAAAATATTTCCATATTAGTCATGTTGTGAAAAAAAGAAAATTAAAGACATTAAAAATATGCCTCACTCCACATTCAGACTCCATCAGTTCTTTTTCTGGAGATGAATAGCATTTTTTGTCATGAATCATTTCTAATTGTCTTGGATCATTACATTGCTGAGAATAGGTAAGTCATTCAGAGTTGATCATCTTACAATATTGCTGTTACTGTGTACACTGTTCTGATTTTGCTCACTTCTCTTTGCGTCAGTTCATGTAAGTCTTTTTAGGTTTTTCTGAAAACATCCTGCTCATCATTTCTTATAGCACAAAATAACATTCCATCACTATCCTATACCACAATGTGTTGAGCCATTCCCTGATCAATGAGCATCCCCTCAATTTCCAATTCTTTGCCACCACAAAAATAGCTGCTATAAAAATTTTTATGCATATAGGTCCTTTTCCTTTCCTTTTTAAAAATCTCTTTGGGATACAGACTTAGTATTGCTTGGATCAAAGGGTATGCACAGTTCTACAGCCCTTTGGGCACAGCTCCGAATTGCTGTCCAGAATGGCTGGATCAGTTCACAACTCCACCAACAATTCGTTAGGGTCCCAATTTTCCCACATCCCCTCCAGCATTTGTCATTTTCCTTTCATGTCACTTTAGCCAATCTGATAGGTATAAGGTGGTACCTCAGAGTTGTTTTAATTTACATTTCTCTAATCAATAGTAATTTAGAGCATTTTATATGATTATAGATATCTTTGATTTCTTCTTCTGAAAACTGCCTATTCATATCCTTTGACCACTTATCAATTGGGAAATGACTTGTATTCTTATAAATTTGACTCAGTTTTCTCTATATTTGAGAAATAAAGCCTTTATCAGAGAAACTTGCTGTAAAATTTTTCTCACAGTTATGATTGCTGTTTATTTCTCTCCGTCATATTTTGCCCATCTGTCTCTCTCTCTCTCTCTCTCTCTCTCTCTCTCTCTCTCTCTCTCTCTCTCTCTCTCTCTCTCAACACCCTGCTGTCCTGAAAAGTGTTTTGCTTCTGATTACTACCACTCCCAATTTGCCCTCCTTTCTATCAGTACCTCCCCTTCTCTTATCTCCTTCCTCTTCTTCCCTGTATGGTAAGATAGATTTCTATACCAACTGAATGTGTATGTTATTTCTCCTTTGAGCCAATTCCAATGAGAGTAAGGTTCAAGTGTTGTCTGCCACCATCTCCCCATCTTTCCTTCTACTAAAAAGGTCTTTTGCATCTCTTTCACATGAGATAACTTACCCCATTCTATTTCTCCTTTCCCCTTCTCCCAGTGCATATCTCTTTCTTACCTCTTAAATTAATTTTTTTAGATGTCATCCTATCAAAGTCAATTCATACCCGTACCCTCTTTTTATGTAGACTCCTTCTAACTGCCCTAATAATGATAAAGCTCTTAGGAATTACAAGTACCATCTTCTCATGTAGGAATATAAACAGCTTAACCTTATTGAACCCCTTATTATTTCTCTTCCCTATGTACCTTTTTGTGTTTCTCTCGACTCTTGTATTTGAAAGTCAAATTTTCTATTTAGCCCTGCTCTTTTTATTGGGAATGCTTGAAAGTCCTCTATTTTACTAAATATCTTTTTCCCTCTGAAGGGTTATACTCAGTTTTGCTGGGTAGATGATTCCTGATTGTAATCCTAGCTCCTTTACCTTCCAGAATATCATATTCCAAGCCTTCCAATCCTTTAATGTAGAAACTACTAAATCTTGTGTTGTCCTGACTATGACTCCACTATATTTACATTGTTTCTTTCTGGATGTTTGCAATATTTTCTCTCTGACCTGGGGGCTTTGAAATTTGGCTATAACATTCCTGGGAGTTTTCATTTTGGCATCACTTTCAGGAGGTGATTGGTGGTTTCTTTCAATTTATATTTTATCCTCTGGTTTTAGGATATTAGGGCATTTGTCCTTGATAATTTCTTGAAAAATGATACCTAGGCTCTTTTTTTTTTTGGTCTAGGCAATGGGGTTAAGTGACTTGCCCAGGGTCACACAGCTAGTAAGTGTCAAATGTCTGAGAGGCTGGATTTGAACTCAGGTCCTCCTGAATCCATGGCCGGTGCTCTATCCACTGTGCCACCTAGCTGCCCCTTCTAGGCTCTTTTTTTAATCATGATTTTTGGGCAGTCCAATAATTCTTAAATTATCCCTTTTGGATCTATTTTTCAGGTCAGTTGTTTTTCCTATTAGATATTTTGTATTTTCTTCTATTTTTTTCATTCTTTTGATTTTGTTTTGTTTCTTGATATCTCATAGAGTCACTAGCTTCATTTGCCCAATTCTAATTTTTAAGGAATTATTTTTCTCCAGTGAGCTTTTGTACCACTCTCAGAGGGCTGCTTTTATCATTTTAATTGTACTTTGGTGTGGGACTGTAGTTGTTTTTGGGTGTGTTGCATGGGCTGCATTATCTACAGCATTTGTACAATAATAACTCTAGAAAAGGCAGTATACTTCACTGATGCTTGTCTGGTAATATCACTTCTGTGTTATAATGGAAGAGTTTTTTTGTGATGTATGAAACTTGTGGGTTTGTTTGTTTTACATATAAATGAGTAGTTTAGACTAATATTGTGATACTGCCTGCTTTCATTTGTAAGTAGTTAAGTTATGTACACAAGGTATTACTTTCAGCCATTTGGCCAATTCTGCTTTTAAGGAGTTCTTCTCTTCAGTATATTTTTGTGTTTCTTTTACCATTTGGCCTATTCTGTTTTTTAAAGTGTTATTTTCTTCAGCATTTTTTGTGCCTCCTTTACCAAGATGTTGACTCTTTTTTCATGATTTTCTTGCATTGGTGTTATTTCTCTTTCCAATTTTTCCTTTACCTCTCTTCCTTGATTTTTAAAATCCTTTTGGAGCTCTTCCAGAATTTTTTTTTTTGAGTCTGAAACCAATTCACATTTTTCTTTGAGGCTTGGGATGTAGCAGTTTTGACTTTGTTGTCTCTGAGTGTGTGTTTGGATCTTCACTGTCGCCAAAGTAAGTTTCTATGGTCAGGTTCTTTTTTTATTGTTTGCTCATTTTTCAGCTTATTTGTTGACTTTGAACTTTATGTTAAAGTTGGGTTCTGTTCTGGGGGTGGAGGGGACACTGTCCCAAGCTTCAGATTTTTCATGCTGCTACTTTCAGAGTTAGTTCTAGGGGTCTGTAAGTTTTTAGTTTTTCCAAGGTGCTGTGATCTAAGGAGGTATAGTCACTGCTTTTCTGGCCCATGGTCTGGGCTGTGAGCAACCACAAGCACTCTTCTCTGCCCCAGAACTGTGACTAGAGCCCCTGCTCTTTTGCAGCCACACACTCTGCTATGCTAGTGTTTCTCCTCACCCTGGGACTATGACCCAGAATGGTCAGTGTAACAGAGTCCTGCACCCACTGCCAACAAAGGGACCCTTGTAATCTCCTTTGACCAGTTGTTTGATCCCATTACTGTTCATGGGCTGAGGGCTCCAGAAGCCCCCACTGGCTACTCAGTTGCCTCCAAGGCCTGCTGCTGGCTTGTCAGGATGTGGCCTGAGCTGGACTGTACTCCACTCTCACCCCAGTGAGACACAGCTTTCCTGCCAGCCTTCTAAGTTGTCTTGGGCTAGAAAATTTACCCCATCCTTTTGTTGGTTCTGCTGCTCCAGAATTCATTTTGAGATGTTATTTTACTATTTTTTTTTTTTTACGCAATTGCCCAGGATCACACAGCTAGTAAGTGTCGAGTGTCTGAGGCCAGATTTGAACTCAGGTCCTCCTGACTTCAGGGCCAGTGCTCTATCCGCTGTGCCACCTAGCTGCCCCTTGAGATGTTATTTTAATTATTTATATTATTTTTATATTATTTAATTAATTGTGTTATTTGCAAAAGAATTTGGGAGAGCTTAGGTGAGTCCCTGCCTTTATTCTCTATCTTGGCACCACCCCCAACCCCAAAGTAAGTTGTAATGAGAGGCTAATCAAGGATGCATGTACAAGCGGTGAGTGTGGGGGTCACTTCCCTGACCACCTCAGCCTATACCTCTTCCTCTGAATAAATTCACTCTCTATACCATTCACTTAGCATGTAATACTTTGTATTGTAGCTTTCCTTTCATGTATATACATACCTTATCCCTCCAACTTAACCATTAAATCACCTTCTGGAAGGCAGGGAGCTGTCTCACACTCTGTGTCTGTCATGGTGCTTTTCATGGTGCTGGGCACCCAGAAAATAACAGGCAGCACTGAATCTGCAGGTAAACCTGGGCTAAGTTCCTTCTCTGCAATCATGTGACCCTGGGCAAGTTCTTTAGCCTCATGGAGCCTCAGTTTCTTCATCTAAAAATGGAGATAGCAGTAATACTTGCATTAGCTATGTCTCATTGTTGTTGTAAGAAAAGCACTTCCTAAAACATAAAATGCTTTATAAATGTGAACTATTATTAAGTACATGAGAAGCAGCATGGTAGAGAGTGGATAGCAGGCTAGCTCAGGAGTCAAGATGACCTGGGCCCAAGTCATCATGGTTCTGACATGTTGACTGTGTGCCTCTGGGCAAGACCCTTAACCTCCCAGTGCCCCGCAGAAACTATGTAAGAATGTAAGTTGTGGAGAAGTTATTGATTTACATTGGTAGGGCAGATTTCCCTACCAGGAGTTCCCTACATGGATGAAATCATAGGTCTGAGCCAAGGGAGAATTATTTATATTCATACTTATTTGATAAAGATTTGAGCCCATTAGCTAGGTGGCTCAGTAGATAGAAAGCTAGTCCTGGAGTCAGGAAGACCTGAGTTCAAAGATGGCCTCAGGCACTTATTAGCTGTGTGACCCTGGGCAAGTCAATTAATCTCTGTTTGCCTAAGTTTGCTCAGCTGTAAAATGGTACTGTAAATGTAAAATAATTGCACCTACTTCCCAGGGTTATTGTGAGTATTAAATGAGATAATATTGTAAAGCATTTATCACAGGGCCTGACACATAGTAGGGGATTAGTAACGCTTGTTTCCTTCCTTCCTGATGAATAATCTAGACTCTGTTTTATGAGGGAAGCACCCAATGTTTCCCCAAATGCCAGCTCGGAGTATATTTCTTAGCCCTTTCAGTGCCACTTTGAGGGGAACCAGGATAATATCCTTGAAGTTTTCTAGGTTCCCTAGGTAGCACTTCAAAGAGATGAACATGGAAGTAATGTGTTGTAGTGAGGGGAAAGAACACTGGGTGAGGAATTAGACCTAGTGCCATGTCTGGTACTAGTGCTAGTGACCTTGGGCAAGTCAATTCCCTCTTCTGAGCCTCCCTTCCCTGTCTGTAATGTAATCCAAGGCTCAAATTATATTTTTTGTAGGCTAGGACAGAACATCGAGTCTTATACAAATGGGCTTTGTGGTCTTGGTTTGCAATAAAATCAGAGAATGATAGGAGAGATCCTCTTTCAGGTAGCTTCCAGGTGCACTAAAGTAGCCAACCTAGGTCCCCAACCCCTTCCCTGCCACATTCCTAGACTTCCTTCATCCTTCTGGGTGTCGGTATTTTGTCTTCTGATTCCCTGTGCCACTGAAAGGAAGGCCCTGCCTTGGGCTCAGGGTCTGCACCTGACTCTCTGGCTTATTGGGCATTTGCTCCACTTGCTTAGTGACGAATAGCCCGCCTAGGCTTTGGCCACTAGGTGGCCACAAACACCACATCCTATGAGGAAGAGTCTGCAGTTATAGGATGAGAGGAGGGAGGCCTTTAGAACCAGCACCAAATACAGAATTGAAGCCTTGGAATGGATTTCCGATCCCTACGATATCATATCTGACAAGCGGTCCCTCTGCCTTTGCTTGAAGACCTCTGATGAGGAGAATCCATTAGATCCTAAAGCAGCCCATTCCAATTTTGAGCAGCTCTAAGTGTTAGGAAGTTTGTTTTTGGTTTTTTGGGTTTTTTTTTTATCATCAAGCTGAAATTTGCCTCTGTAACTTTTGCCCATTTCACGTTGTTTTATTATCTGGAGCAAAACAGACCAAATCTCATTGCTCTTCCAAGAGACCACCTTTCAAATACTTGAATACTGTTATCATGTTCCATCCCTCTCCTCCCCCTACCCTTCTTTTCCTAAGATGAAATCCCTGCATCAAAGTCATTTGGTAATGAATATGAAACTTATTGGTGGCGATGAATGACCTGCCCTGTGTGAGGGGTGGGACCGAGTTGGCCAAGAGTCAAGAGAGCTTCAGTTCTCAGCCAGTCCCCTTTTGGGTTCTTCAAGCATCTGCCTTCTTCAGTGTCCTTAAGGACTCTTCAAGCTTCAAGCATTCATTGGGATTCTGCAAGTCACTTTGGGCACTTCTGGCTTGCAGTTTTGAGAGGGAAGATGGAAGAGGTCCACCCTACTTCAGGTTGCTGAAGGAAAAGATTCTGGGAAGACATGAGAGGAGCCAGCAATCTCCATCATATCCCTATCTCCAGCTTGCTATGCTAGAAACTACTGGTTAATCACTCTTCCAAATGACAACCCTTCAAACTCTTAAAGAGAGCTAGTACATCTCCTTCCAGGCTAAGCATCCTTAGTTCCTTCAACCAGTCTTTGTATGGTACATTTTCCATTCCCTTTCCTATCCTCTTTGCTCTTCTCTGGACATATTCCAATTTATCTGTGTTTTCCCTGAAAATATGATGCTCACAAAACTCCAGATATGTTCTGATCAACAGTCCCTTTCCCCTTCTCCCCATTCTGTATACTATATAGCTCAAGAGAGTGTTTTAGCTTTCTTTGAAGGTCATGTATAAGAAGAATTGCATTTGCTCCATTTGGTCCCAAAGGGCAAAACCAGGATCAGTGAGTGAAAGTTGCAAACAGGCAATTTTAGGCGAGTTATTAGGAAAACCTTCCTGACAATTAGCACTGCGCAAAAGTGGAAGTGATTGCCTGAAGAGGTGGCTATTTCCTGGTCTTTGAAAGTCCTCAGACAGTGGATATCTGATATTCTACAGTGAGAATTCCTTTCTGGCATAGGATGCACTATCAGGTTATTGAGGTCCCTTCCAGCTCTCAGACTCTTAGGATTTTGCGAGCTTGACATCTGCTAAAATCCCTAGCTCTTCTTCACAATGATTACTTCCTAACTGATTTTTAGAACTCAGGCGTAGCCTTCTACATTTATCTTCTATTCAACTTTGTCTTCTACAATCCATATGTGGGAGTGACTTCCCTGTCTTCCCTCCCCCACACCTCCTCCCTACCCCCTCCCCCCAGCCAAGGACTGAGGGGCTCACATAGACCAGACTAGAGACCTCACCTTACCCAAAGGGGTAAATTTCTCTCTATCTCTTACTTCTGCTCTGAAAATTCTAGGACGATTTACTAAACAAAGCTCAGATATGGCTTGTGTTCAGGTTTCCCTAAAAGTGGAGTCAGGGCCCCTGACTCCGACACAGGAACTCAGTGTCTACAATATAGGTATCAGGTATAGTATCAGGTATGTATGCTTCTATTTCAGTATCTTAGGAAATGCCTAAGATGCAAGGGACTCTCAGGAACCCATGAACAACAGCCAAAAAAATAGAGAGGACTCAAATAATCCATTAGATTCACTAGATTCCCCCTGGAATGTAAACACTTTGGGGGGCACTGCTGAATAAATATTTTCCGTTTGCTTTGGAACTTGCTTCTCTGAGCAGCTCATGGCAAAGCAAGCCTGGCCAGATCTAGGTCTCTTATTCCCCTGTAGCATAGCTTTGGTCCCTTGGTTTCAGGGTGGTCCCTTGTTGAGGACCCTCTCCTCCCTCTAGGAGGTCAATGCTGGAATATCAAACCCAGGAATCTTAATCTTTTGGGACATTTTGAGCATTCTCAGGACCATTAGCCTCTGACCTCTGTCCAGAAAGAGAAACAGAAAGGTAAAAAGTAGCCAGGAACTCAAAATCCATGAATGCCCCTCTTAGGTCACTTGGGCAAGCGTGGGATGTTTGCCTGCTTGAAGCACCTGCCAGTCACCATCTTCTGCATCTAGGGGAGAAAGGAGAAATCTCTCAAACCCTTCCCACCCTCCTGCACTGGCTGCAATTCCATCTGGAAATGCAAGGGAGCGGGATACCAAAAGGCATTAGCCAATTGCTCAGTTGAACTTTATATACCACAGATAAAAGGCCTCTGGAGCCTTCTGACTCTCGCGCATCAGTCATCTAAGAGGAACATTTAGTCAATGGTAAACAGTAACTAAGACATCCCTGATCAACTCGTCTTACATGTATTTGATCCAACCCATCTCTCTAACCTGCTGAGACTTTATTAGATTCAAACTTAGTCATCCTACACATTGGCTATCTCCTCTAAGCTTTGCATCATTTACAAATAGACCAGGCCATCTATGCCTTCACACAAGTCATTGATAAAAAGGTTGGACGACATAAAAGGTCTGGAAGTAAGTATAGGGCATAAAAACCTCACAAATGCAGAATAGCAGAAATATTAAATACACCCTTTCCAGACTATAATGCAATAAAAATTATATTGAGCATAGATAAAAATTTAATGGGAAACTAAATAATCTAATCTTTCAGAATTAGTGGGTCAAGGGGCAGCTAGGTGGCACAGTGGATAGAGCACTGGCCCTGGATTCAGGAGGACCTGAGTTCAAATCCAGACTCAGACACATAACACTTACTAGCTGTGTGACCCTGGGCAAGTCACTTAATCCCCATTGCCCAACCAAACCAATCAACCAAAACAAAAGAAAAAAAGAAAAAAAATTAGTAGGTCAAAGTACAAATCATAAAACAATAAATAATTTCATTAAAGATAATGCCAACAATAAGAAAACACACCAAAATGTGTGAGATGTATCCAAAGCAGTGATTAGAAGAAAATTTCTGTCTCAAAATGCTTACATCACTTAAAGCAAGAAAGAGTAGAACAATGAATTATACATGCAACTAAAAAGCCTAAAAAAAGAGCAAATTAAAAGCCCCAGTTAAGGGGGGCAGCTAGGTGGCACAGTGGATAGAGTACTGGCCCTGAAGTCAGGAGGACATGAGTTCAAATCTGGCCTCAAACTAAACACTTGACACTTACTAGCTGTGTGACCCTGGGCAAGTCACTTAACCCCAATTGCCTAAAAAAAACCAACTCCAATTAAACACCAAAATAAAAATCCTGAAAATAAAAGGAATACTTATTAAAATGAAAAATAAAAAATTGAACTAATAAATAAAACTAAAAGTTTGTTTTATGAAAAAAATTCAATAAAATAGATAAACCATTGGTTAATTTGACTAAAATGAAGAAAACCAGATTACCAATATCAAAAAGGAAAAGGAAAAATGTACTACCAATGAAGATAAAATTAAAGCAATTATTAGGAATTATTTTTCCCAATTATATGCCAATAAAACTGACAATCTAAGTGAAATGGGTGAATATTTACAAAAGCATAAATTGGCCAGATTAACAGAAGAGGAAATAGAATACTTAAATAATTCCATCTTAGAAAAAATAAATTGAACAAGCCATAAATGAGCTCCCTAAGAAAGAAATCCCCATTACCAGATGGAATTACAAATGAATTCTACCAAACATTTAAAGAACAACTAATTGGGAAAAAAAAGGTAAAAAAAGAGTCACATCAAATTCCTTCTATGACACGAATACAGTTTTGATACCTAAACTGAAAGCAAAAATAGAGAAAGAAAACTATAGACCAAATTACTTAATGAATATTGGTGAAAAATGTTTTGAATAAAATACCAGCAAGGAGACTACAGCAACATATCATAAAGATCATTCAATACAATCAGGTAGGATCTATACCAGGAATTTATACCAGGATTTATGCCAGGTTCGATATTAAGAAAACTATAAGCATAATTGATCATAACAACAAAAACAACAGAAATCTTATGATTATATCAATAGATGCAAAAAATGTTTTTGACACTAGAAAGCATAAGAATAATTGGAGCTTTTCTCAAATAAATCGTATCTAATTAAAACCAAGAACAAGCTTGATTCATAATAAGGATAAAATGGAAGCCTTCCTAATAATATCAAAGGTGAAGTAAGAATGTCCATTATCACTATTATTATTAAATATTCAATGAGAAATACCAGCTACAGCAATTAGGCAAGAAAAAGAAATTGAAGGAATAAGAATAGGCAACAAGAAAAGAAAACTATCGTTCTCTGCAGTTGATATAATGGCATACTTAGAAAACCCTAGAGGATCAGCTAAAACTACTTGGAATAATTGACAATTTTAGCAGAATTGCAGGATAGAAAATAAACCAACACAAATCATCAGCATTTCTATGTATTACCAATAAAAGCCAGCAGGAAGCGATAGAATGAGAAATTCCATTTAAAATCACTAGACAGTTTAAAATACTTGAGAGTCTGCCTGCTAAGACATACGCAGGCACTATTTGAACACAATCATAAAACACTTTTCACACAAGTAAAGACAGATCTAAACAAATGGAAAAATATTGTGTTCATAGGTATGCCAAGCCAATTTAATAAAATGACAATTTTATCTAATTTAATATACTTACTCAGTATAATGCCAATCAAACTACCAAAAATTATTTTATAGAGCTAAAAAAAATAACAAAATTCACCTAGAAGAACAAAAGGTCAAGAATATCAAGGGAATCAAGGGAAAAAAGTGAAGGAAGGCAACCTAGCAGTACCAGATTTCAACTATATTGCAAAGTGGTAATCATCAAAACATTCTGGCATTGTCTAAGAAATAGAGTGGTTCATCAGTGGATTAATTTAGGTACATAATATACTTTAAGTAAATGGCCATAGTAACCTCGTATTTGGTAAACCTGAAGATTCAAGCTTTTGGGGGCAAGAATTCACTATTCAATAAAAACTGCTCAGGAAACTGGAAAGCAGTGTGGAAGAAACTAGGCATAGACCAACATCTCACACTGTATACCAAGATAAGGTCAAAATGAGTACATGATTCAGACGTAAAGAGTGATATCATAAGTAAATTAGGGGAGGATAGAAAAAAATTACCTGTCAGATATACAAATAAGAGAAGAGAGTAAGAGCAAACAAGAAATAGAGAGGATCACAGGAAATAAATTGGATAATTTTGTTTACATGAAATTTAAAAGTTTTTACACAAACAAAACCAGTACAGCCCAAATTAGAATGAAAGCAGGAAACTAGGGAATTTTTTTTTACAGCAAATTTCTTTGATAAAGGCCTCATTTCTCAAATAGGTACAAAACCAAGCCAAATTTATAAAAATAAGAGCCCTTCCCTAATTGGCAAATGGTCAAAGGACATGAACAGGCAGTTCTCAGAAGAAGAAATCAAAGTAATGAATGGTCATATGGAAAACACTCTAAAACACTATTGATTAGAGAAATGCAAATTAAAACAACTCTAAGATACTACCTCATACCCACATGATTGGATAACACAACAGAAAAAGAAAATGACAAATGCTGGGAGGGAATGTGGAAAAGCAGGTACACTAATGTACTGTTGATAGAGTTATGAATTGGTCCAAGCATTCTAGAGAGCAATTTGGAGCTATGCCCAAAGGGCTATAAAATCCTTTGACACAGCAATATCACTTCTAGGTCTGTATCCCAAAGAGATCAAAGAAAAGGGAAAAGGACCCATATGTACAAAACTGTTTATAGCAGCTCTTTTTGTGGTGGCAAAGAATTGGAAATTGAGGGGATACCTGTCAATTAAGGAATGGCTGGACAAGTGTTATATGATTGTGATGGAATATTATCGTGGTGGAAGAAATGACAAAGGGGATGATTTCAGAAAAAGCTGGGAAGACTTATGATGCAAAGTGAGGTGAGAAGAACCAGTAGAACATTGTACACAGTAAAAACAATATTGTAATGACAATCAGCTCTGAAGAGGTAGCTACTCTGATCACTACAGTGATCCACAATTTTGGAGGACTCGTAATGAAAAATGGTATTCATTTCCAGAAAGAGAACTGGTAAGCTCTGAGTGCAGAGTGGAGCATGTATTTTTTAGTTTCTCTATTTTTCTTGCTTTTTTTGCAGCATAGCTAATATGGAAATGTTTTGCACAACTTCACATGTATGAATGGGTTTCATCTTGCTTGTCTTCTTAAAGAGAGGGAGAAAATTTGAAACTCAAAATAAAAAATGAATGTTAAAAATATGTTTAATTGATCACTTCATTGCTCAATGTCTTGAAATCTTTCAGTGTCATTTTTTCCTTTATGCTATTGGAGTTACAGTGTATCCATGGAGATTTCCAGGTTACCTGGGGGAAATGATGGCCAGAAAGACTAGAACAGTCAAACTCAGGAAAAGGAGCTTCATGTTAGAAAGGGCCCTAGGAAAGACAGACAGATAGATTGATAGAGAATAAAGGGGGTACACCCTGTGGGGCAAACCTGGCTGCCTTTTCTATTATGCCATTAGCAGCTCTGATGTAGGAGCCTAAGGGGGATCACTCTGGGAGATGTTCTGGGGCAGAGATCAAAGCCCTTAGGGCACAGTGCAGACAGTACAATAAGTTCCATGGGATCTTTTCTACCTCCTTGTGATTGGGGAGGGAGAGGAGAGCCATAGAATACATTGTGCCCTTCCTCCCTTCTCCCACAACCCTCACAACAACCTTCCCTTGGGTTCTATTCAGATTAGCCTGGACTATTCATGGCTTGCATACCAGGCCAGAACTCTCTACTCCACTTGATTTACTTCTCACGATTATTTTATCTCCCTATAGATCCTGTTGAAAGGGTCTTTTCAATGGCCACTCCCTAAGCCCCCTTTCCTTGTTAATCTAATTTCCTTACAGTGATTGGGCCAATGACCAATAGGTCAGTCAGATGTGAATCTTGAGTTCTGAAGTCCACTATTTGAGATAACTCCCCCAGAACCTTCCTAACTCCCTGGCTCCTCTCATCTTAACACTAATGTGTATGATGACATGTACAGTAGAGAGGTATGAAAATGGGCATTGATCTTGTCTCCTGGGCAGAGCCTGGATTACGTGTGGCCAAAGAAGGTGGCATCTTCCTCGATACGATTTCATAAAATCGTGGGCACTTGAGGGTTAACACCACTGGGGAATGACTCTGAGGAGTGATTCCGGAGCAGTGATCAAAGGCAGACTTCAGGAGGGCAGATTAGAAAGTACACTGCATGCTACTGTCTCCTCTCTGGGGGGTGGATGGCAGAGTGGATGGTCCCTTCTATGCTTCTATGGAAGGCATGGGGAAAACCTGCTCCTCCCTTCCTCTGTCCCCCAATGAAATCTCTTGCTTTATTACTCACTCAGGTAAGTAAAATTCCTTTAATAGAAGAAGAAGTTGAGGCAGCTAGTTTCAGTAGGAGAGGGAGCCAACTACTCACATCTGCACCGAGTCAGGGTGGCTCTGGTATCGATGTTAGATTTTCTCTTGATCATAACAGGGTTGGAGACCAGGAAAGGGCAGGGACATTGTGTACCTAAAATGGGGGAGATGACTGCTCATCACCAATGGTAAATTTTGACAAAGGCCAACCACAATCCTGGGACAAATGGTTGTTTTGAAAGTAAATCTATCTTATTGGTGGAGCCAAGATGATGGAGTAGAGGGGGCATTCCAGCCAAACTCTCCCAACATTCCTCTCCAAAGAACTTTAAAATAAAATATCAAAGTGAATTCTGGAGTGGCATAGCCAACAAAAGGTTTTTCTATCCCAAGACAACTTAGGTGGTCTGGAGGAGAGGTTTGTGACACTGGGGTGGGGAGGGACCTGGAACACATCATGGGGAGTAATAGCAGCTCTGGGCTTTGGAGGGTGCAGTGGGGATAGCAATAGCAGCAATAATAGTTCCAGGAGCTCTCACTGCCCAAAGACAGTAAAAGAATTAGACAACTAGTTGGGAAGAGATTACAGGGGACTCTGTGACAGCACAGGGTACAGGACCAAGTGCTACTTTGTAACTCCATTGCCCATTATCCAGTTCTGAATTACATTTCTAGGGTGGAGAGGAGCATCTGTGGTTATAAGAAAGCAGGAGCCCTGGGTACAGTTCCAGGGCAAAGAGAAAGCAATGGCCTTAGTTCCTGGAAGCAGTAGCAGAATGGAAAAAAGAGCACTAGCACTTGTGGTTGAAAGTCAACAGGAGCCCTTCCTAGGTAAGGATCAGAATGCAGATCAAGAGAACAGTGAACACACCTGTCCCCACATGACACCATCTTGGAAGCACCAGAAACTTAAAACACTCAGAACTAATTGTAAAGACAGTAGAGTAAAAAAGCCTGAATCTTGGAATAGTGACACTCCTTCCGCCCCCCACCCCCACCCCAGGGGTGAACACAGCCTAACTGTAACATAAAGTTCAAAGTCAGGAAATAGTCTGGAAAAATTAGCAAACATAAAAAAGAAGATTTTGATGATAAAAAGCTGCTATGGTGACAGGGAAGTTCAAAACACAAACTCTGAAGAAGTCAAATATGTGAAAACAGCTACAAGCAAACCATAAAAGAAAAATGCAGATGGACACAAGCCCAACAAGAATTTCTAGAATAGCAAAAGAAAGAAATAAACAGAGCAAAAAAAAAAAGACTTTAAAAATCAAATCAGAGTGGTAGAAGAAAAATTGGGAAAATAAATGACAGCAATGCAAGAAGATGATTTTTTTAAAAAAAAAGAATTAATAAATTGGTAAGAGATACAAAAAAAGCCTGAAGAAAATATCTTCTTTGAAAAAAAAAAAGCATTAGCCAAATGGACAAAGAGGTACAAAACTCATTGAAGAAAATAGCCCCTTAAAAATTAGAATTGGTCAAGTGGAAGCTAATGATGTCATGAGACACTAAGAAACAATAAAAGAGTCAGAAGAATTATAAAAATAGAAGAGTATGTGAAATATGTCATCAGAAATACAATTGACTTGGAAAGTAGATTGAGAAGAGATAATTTAAGAATTATTAGACTGCCTGAAAGTAGTGACCAAAAAGGAGCTTAGAGCTTATTTCAAGAAATTATAAAGGGAAGCTGTTTAGATATTTTAAAACCAGAGGGCAAAATAGAAAAGAATCTACTAATCACCTCCTGAAAGAGATCCCAAAATGAAAACTCTTGGGGATATTATAGTCAAATTTCAAATCAAGGAGAAAATGTTACAAGCAGCCAGAAGGAGACAATTCAAATATCTTGGGAGGCATAGTGAGGGTAACACAATATTTAGCAGCTACCAAGATAAAGGATTGGGGGGCTTAGAATATGATATTCTGGAAGACAAAGAAGCTAGGATTACAACCAAGAATCACCTACCCAGCAAAACTGAGTATAATCATTCAGGAAGAAAAAGGATATTTAATGAAATAGAGGACTTTCAACCAATCCTGATGAAAAGGCCAGAGCTGAATAAAAAAAAAAGTGAGTTAAACACAAGATTCAATAGAAGCACAAAAAGGTAAGCATGAAAGTGTGACATAAGACACTCAATAAAGTTAAACTGTTTGTAATCTTATATGGAAAGATAATACATTTAATTCCTAAGAATTTTATTATTATTAGGGCAGTTAGAGGGAATCTACATAGACAGAGGGCATGAATGTGAGTTGATTATGTTGGGATGATCTCCAAAAAAAAAAAAATTAAGGGGCAAGAAAGAGGGATGCACTGGGAGAAGGGGGAAGGGAGAAGGAAAAGGTAGAATGGGGGAAATTTTCTCCTATAAAATAGGTATGTAAGGAAGAACTTTTATAGTGGAGGAGGAATTGGGGGGGGAGGTTGTGGGCATTGCTTGAACCTCACTCTCATCAAAATTGGTTCAAAGAGGGAAGAATGTGTGTGTGTGTGCATATATACATATACACATTCAATTAGGTATAGAAATCTCTCAATAGAGAAGTAGAGAGGAAGAGGGGGTTATAAAAGGGAGTTCAGATTAAGGGAGGCAGTGGTCAGAAACAAAACAGACTTTTGAGGAGGTACAGGATAAAAAGAAAGAGAAGTATAGACAGAAGAAAATAGGATTGAGGGAAATACACAGTTAGTGATCATAATTATGAATGTGAATAGAATGTATTCATCCATAAAACAGAAGTGGATAGCAAAATTGATTAAAAACTAGAATCCAACAATATGTTTTTTACAAGAGACACTTCAAACAGAAAGACCTACACAGAGTTAAAATAAGTGGCTAGAGCAGAATCTATTGTGTTTCAACCAAAGTAAAAAAAGGCAGGGGTAGCAATAATGATCTCAGACAAAGTAAAAGCAAAATAGACCAAATTAAAAGAGATAATCAAGGAAACTACATTCTGCTAAAAAGTATCATAGACAATGAAATAATATTAAAATTTTTATGACAAGTGTCTCTGATTAATAAAAAAAGATAAAATGGTTACTTTTAATTACATGAAATTAATTTTTTTTTTGCACAAACAAAAGCAATGCAGCCCAAATTAGAAGGAAAGCTGGAAATGGGGGGGGGAAGGGAGGATTTATAGCAAGTTTTTCTGATCTCATAAAGGTCACATTTCTCAAATAAATAGGAAATTGAGCTAAATTTATTCAAAAAGAAAAAAAGCCATTTCCCAATTGATAAATGGTCAAAGTATATGAATAAGCAGTTCTCAGAAGAAGAAATCAAAGCCATCAATAGTCATATGAAAAAATGTTCTAAGTCACTATTGATTAGAGAAAATACAAATTAAAACAATTCTAAGGTACCACCTCATACCCATAGATTTCCTAACATGACAGAAAAGGAGAATGATAAATGCTAGAGGGGATATGGAAAAATAGGTACATTAATATATTGTTGATTGAGTTATGAACTGGTCCAACACTCTGGAGAACAAGCTGGCACTCTGCCCAAAGGGCTATAAAACTGCGCATACACTTTAACCCAGCAATACCATTACTAAGTCTGTATTCCAAAGAGATCAAAGAAAAGAGGGAAAGGACCTATATATGAAAAATTATTTATAGCAGCTCTTTTTGTAGCAACAAAGAATTAGAAATTTAGGAGATGCCCATCACTTGGAGAATGATTGGACAAGTTGTAGTATAATGTTATAATGTTATGTTATGTTGTATATAATGTTATATTATGTTATAATGGAATATTATTGTGGTATAAGAAATGATGAAAGGGATGGTTTCAGAAAAACCTAGGAAGACGTGTGATGCAAAGTGAAGTGAGCAGAACCAGGAGAACATTGTACACAGCAATATTGTAATGATGATCAACTCTGAAGACTTAGCTACTCTGATTTACAACGATTCTAAAGGTATCATGATGAAAAATGGCATCCATTTCTGGAGAGAGAGCAGGTGAACTCTGAGTGTAGATTAAAGTTTATATATATATATATATATATATATATATATATATATATATTATATTATATATATATATATAATATATAATATATATATATTATAATATTTATGTATATATATATATATAAAGTTTTATATATATACACACACACATTAATATATGTGTGTGTATACATACATATATATATATATACAGTTTCTTTATATTTCTTGCTTTTTTGGCAACATGGCTAATATGGAAATATGTTTTGCATGACTTCAAATGTCACAATGGGTTTCATATTGCTTGGCTTCTTATTTGGTAAAGGAGGGGTGGGAGGGAGGGAGAGAATTTGAAACTCAAAAATAAATGTTAAATTCATAAATAAAAATAAATCAAATTTAGCTCAACGGTGAATGGATCTGGTCTTGATGAGGATGATTCTGCATCTTCATTCATTTGACAGTTAACCTAGTTTTCTCCTGACCGTAGACTGATTGTATTGAAGAGGCAGTATGATGCAGTGTCTCTGAAATCAATACACCTGGCTTCAAATCTGCCCTCTAATGGTTGCTGCCTGTGTGACCTTGGTCTCTACATCATCATCAGGAAAATGAAACAGTTGGACTAGATGGCATCTTAGGTTTCTTTCAGCACTAAATCTATTACCCAAAGAGTTCTACTCTAGATGCCAAAATACAACACGAGGGCCATTCTGACTTCCCCCTGACATCCCTTTGCTCTCTTTTTCCTTTTAAGACTTTTAAGATATGGATGTTTTGGTGACCTGAAGCCTATTCTTGTCTACCAATCACATAAATAAGAGAACAATGAACATCCTTTTGTCTCTATAGGCCTAACCAGACTTGTGCCACTGGGCCTAGGCATATCTGAAAGCCTGTAGTCACCAAACCCAGTGGCCCATTTTGGCCTATCATTCATTCTATAGTATTGCTTTTTATACCTCTCTTAAGTCCCATACTCCATACCTGTAGATTATAAGGCCCATAAGGGAAGAGACTATATTTTACTTGTTTCTATATCTCCCACAGCACCTAGTATAGGGATGTTTGATAAAAGTTTGTTCATTGAATGACTGGACCATAGAAAACTTTCTTCTCTTCCTCCACCTGTCTTTGTGTGAATTTTTTTGGTATTATGACTCTTAGGATTATCAGTGTTATGCACTTTCTGGGGGCATATACTTTGTGTGAATTTTTTTGGTATTATGACTCTTAGGATTATCAGTGTTATGCACTTTCTGGGGGCATATAGAATACTTATTGAATGAAAAGTGCTTAAGATGAGCCCATTTGTTGTTTTTGAAGCCTAAAGATGGATATAATAATAGTTTACATGTATATAGTGTTTTAAAGTTTGCAAACTTTAACTTAACTTTAACACTTTGCTAACATTTGATTTAATAGTTGAAAGAAAGATAACATGGTAGAATATAAAGATTATAGACTATGGAATCAGGCCCAAATCCTGGCTTTGCTACTTACTACTTCTGTGATTTTAGGGAAATCACTTAAACTCTCTGGGCTTCAGTTTTCTCATCTGTAAAATGGGAAGTTAAGTACCTTTCTAGTTCCAATATGCATCATCTCCCCTCCCCTTTGCAAACAAATAGAACTTTAATAGAAGTTGTTGCCAACACTGCTGAGTGCAAGAAACTGTCCCTTTCTCCCTTAAACCCATCTGAGAGAGAAGCTCAAAGTTTCCTGATGTGCTCGGCATATGGGGAAAGAAAGAGTTCTAGAGGGAGAAAAGCAACTCCTTTATTGAAGTGTACTAAGTGAATAGCTCTTCCTCAAGAATTCACAATGCTCTGATGCAGCCCTGAAGCTATCCAAGGTACCATCCATGGTCCCTTGGGAGGAGCCAAGCTAACATCCAAGGATCATAAAATCACAGATTTAGAGCTGGAAGAGAACATAAAGGCCATGGAATCCAACCTCCTTGTTTTCCAGATTAAGAAACTGAAGCACAGAGAGTTTAAGAGATTTACACAGGGCCACACAGCCATAGGATCATACATTTAAAACTAGAAGTTGCCTTAGGGGTCATCTAGTCTAACTCTGATGTTTTATAGATGAGGAATGAAAGCCTAGAACGATAAAACTGACTCATCCAAAATCATACAGCTTGTAAATCTCTGAGGCGGGATTTGAACCCAGACTTTCCTGACTAAAAGTCCAGCACTCTGTTTTACCATGCTACCAGAAAAGATTTCTTGTATCTTAGTAACAAAGTATCTTTGTAACAAAGTTCTAAGCTCTTCAAAGCTAAACAAGTGTTTCTTCCAAAATATCAAGGTACAGGCTCAGAACTCTATGGAAACTACACAAGCCAGCAAAAGGTGTCACCAGAAGTAACCAGGGCCCAGGCCTATGCCTAAGCATGTTCCATCCATAGCCATCTCTGCCAGGAGCAGCGGACAAAGGGTTCCTTTTGGTTTGGGGATGAGAAGGCAGTGGGGTAGCAAGGTGTGGATGATTTATTCCTGTGACTGGCACAGACCTATAGCAAGTATGGAGTAGGTCAAAGAACATGGCCAAGAAGGTAGATTGAATTGAGAATGGGGAGTGTGGAAGGCTTTCCAAAAGTCATATAAATTTTATTATTTCCATTCTGTATGGAAGGCTATGGGGCAAAACTCCTTTCAAACTTTGAATGTTAGTATTTGCATATGGAAAGGCCAGGAGTTCTTTTTTTTTCTTTCTTTTTTTTTTTTTTGGTTTGTCTAGGCAATAGGGTTAAGTGACTTGCCCAGGGCCACACAGCTAGTGAGTGTTATATGTCTGAGGCTGGATTTGAACTCAGGTCCTCTTGTCTCCAGGGCCAGTGCTCTATCCACTGCACCATCTAGCTGCCCAATAGCAACTTTGCCTCTTGGTCATAGACAGCCCCCTATATCTTTCTTTCACCTCTTCATCTACTCGAGTGGAAAGGAGAAACTTTGAGGTTAAAAACTGGAGTAATCTCCAACACCAGAACTGTTTCATGATCATTAGGAAAGTGACCATTGCTTGGTTTATACACTGATCTGTAGAGAAATGAATTTAGGAAGCATATTGGATAGTCACTATAAGCTAGGGTAATAATAGTAATAGCTAACATTCATCTACTCCTTCCTACGTGCCAGGCGCTGTGCTAAGCTTTTTACATATGTTCTCATTTGATCCTCACAACAACCTTGGGAAGTAAGTGCTATTATTATCCTCATTTTACAGATGAGGAAACTAAGGCAAACCGAGATTGAGTGATTTACCTAGGGTCACAGAGCTAGTAATTGTCAGAATCTGGATTTGAACTCAGGTCTTTGTGACTCCAGGCTCAGCACTCTATCTCCTTCACCACTTAGCTGCCTTCAAAGTCTCTGATAAGGAGAATTCAGCCCCATGTAAGAATGTAAAAAGGAAAGAGAGCTGGAGGGAATTAGACTTCTGGGATGACCTTGATCTTGGTTCTGAGGAGGCTGGCCTCCAAGACGGGAGCTTTCCTGCTTGGGAGATGGAAAACCATCAGAGCCCAGGCTACAAGGAAGCAAAGCAGGAGACGCTACAGATGGTCGTTGGATCTGAGAGAGTTGCTGCTTTTCTAAAGGGGCATACGTAGCAGTACGCTAGCTGAGGATTTCAGTTGAGCCAGGAGCTAGAGGCAGCGTAGACTGAAGCAGAGCAGTATGGAATAGCCTATGGAGCAGTGACCACCAGACTATAACCGAGGTCAACAGATGCAGTACAAAGGTATCTGTTGTCTGGCTGCACGACAAGGAGGCGAGCAAGTCTTTGCATTGCCCACACACAGGGAAATACACTTGTTTGGTTCCCTATGTACGTGCTCCCCTATTCATAACCTCACTGAAGCTGGATACACCCCAGGTTGTTGCTGTTGTCCTTGTTCTTACTATGTCATTTAAACATATATCTTTACTTTGAGTTAATTGTGTTCACTGGCTGACTGTTTGAAGGTAAACACATTGGTGTGGGGTCATGAGCTATAGTTTTAGGAATGCAGACCCAAGGCAGTATCTTAAACCAAGAGGATTCGTCTCCCTGGGGAACTGACATATCAGTGTGAACTGGCAAGATGAAGTAGCCCAGAGGGGTGCTATGTTGTGCAGGAGGAATTACTTCCCATTGGAGCTTGCATTGACTTAAGAACTTGGGAATTCTGGAACTCAAGAGGTAGCTGCCGAGGCTAGAAACAACTGTCTCTCAAGATCCCGGGTTGCTGGCTGCAGACCTTCAATCGAAGAAAGTCGTAAGAAGACACCCAGGGACTCAGGCTGATCTAAGCAAGCACATGCTGATCTTCATAATCATACATTTGAACTGTAGGCCACCATTGCCACTGGGTAAACGGGGGAAGGGTGAAAGAGGAGGTGGATCCTTGCCTCCTTTTACTGGAGGTCCAACAGAAAGCTGGCTCTGAATGTGTCCCTAAGAGGAAAAAGAGAGGCAAACCTATTCCTCCTCAGTTTTTCTTCCTCCTCTCCTCCTTATCCTACTGAGGTAGGGATGGGGGAGGGGGGAGGTTCCTTCATCAGAGACCATCCCCCATAACTCTCAGTGACTAATCCTCTTGGATACACTCCCTAGTCATGGAGTCCACCAAGGAGTTTAGGGCATCATCTCAGCCAAGCTCAGAGAATGACCTTCAGCATAAGGCCAAGGTACAAACACAATTCCAGATATCATCCCTGTTATGTAACTGTAATAATTAATATTTACATAGTGCTTTAAGCTTTGCAAAACATTTTGTGTGTATCATCTCATTTGAGCTTCAAAACAACTCTGTGAGGGGGTGCTTTTTTTTTTTATAGATAAGAATATTGAGACTGAGAGAGGCTCGCTCATTTGCTTAGGATCATACGACTACTGAGTTTCTGAGGCCAGATTCAAGCTTGTGTCTTCTCTTTCTTCCAGCACTCCGCTCACTCTACTCCCCTATATATAAGAAAACACAAGGTTCAGTGTGAGAAGGGTGTAGGTAATAAGGAATCTATGAAGGACTTTGAGTAGAGGAGTAACAGTAAACCCTTCTCCATGCCATTCCTTTAGAAGCCTTTTTGGTTTCTCATAGTGCCTTTAAAAATTTAAAATATGGGGCAGCTAGGTGGTGCAGTGGATAGAGCACCGGCCCTGAAGTCAGGAAGACCTGAGTTCAAATCTGACCTCAGACACATAACACTCACTAGCTGCGTGATTCTGGGCAAGTCACTTAACCCCAATTGTCTCACTTAAAAAAAATTAAAATATAATCATTCCTGGGGGTAGTTATCTCTGCAAAGGATCAGATCAGAGATTTAGTCCTAGAAGAAACTTTGGATGTCATCTGGCCAGCCCCTTCAAGAAGGCTAAGAGATGTACCCAAAGCCACTCAACTGTCATGTAAAGCATCAGAATTTGAACCCAGGTCCTAGACTTGGGGCTCCAGTGTCAACATTCTCTCTACTACACCACATACCTTAAGCACCTGAGCTCATTCTTAGTTTTTCGGTCAAGTTATGATCCAAAGTCATTGCATCATAGGGAACTGAGATAAAGACTCAGGCTCAGGATGAGTCTTTCACACCATATGTCTCTTTTGCAATTTCAATATGGGCAGCTGTGACTTCCCACAAAGGTAAACTTGACCCTATGGGAAGTTTCTTGGAATAGCTGTCAAAGGCCCCTCTTTGGTGGATCACTAAGCAGAAAGCACAGTGAGTTCCATTCCAGCCCCACATGGAGAGTAAGCTGGGCCCAGGTGGTAGCAAGCTCTTCACATGTTAAGAATAGCTATTAAGTGCTATATTCTGGAGACATGATTTATGGTCAGCAGCCTTTTCTCTTTCAGGAGGTTGTAAAAATGAAATGAAAGCTAGTTCTAGAGGAAAACCCACAGAAGAAGTCTGGGAGTAAATAAGGCAGACAAGGTGCCTGGCAGGAAGGGGTTGCATTTTCACCATAGTAAGGATGTGCATATTTACAAGACATTTAAACTGGAATAGACCCGAGAACCCAAGTGCCTCATCCTTCATTTTATAGAAGAAGAAACAGAGATTCAGAAAGTCTTAATGGAAAAGACAGTGGATTTGCAATGACATTTAATGGGAGATTGGCCAATGAGGGGCAAGTTCTGGAAACATGTACAGGGGATTCACATGAACCAGAATGGAGGAGCCCAGACCTTTCCTTCAGAGCACACACAGATATTTGGTGACTGTTTGCTGTCCGCTTACTGTATGGTGAAGAAAAAACCTTTTGGTTGGCTGCTGAGATAGAACTGAGGTTATCTACAAAAAAGCCCCAGTAGAGAAATTCTTTTCTGTTGATCATGAGATGTAAGGGCAAATCTGGCCTCTGGATGACTGATGTGGTAATGCCTTTCCCCTCACCAGGACTGTCTGTGAGTATAAGGACTCCTAGATAAGGTTGTGTCTGGGATGGAGCCCCCTATTTGTGACTTCTTTCTTTTGAGACAGGAATTCATGAGATTTTAAAAACCCAGTGACCAGAATTCTTACCAGAGTTTGATGGAAGCTGACCCTCACATACCAATGTAGTCCTGAAGAGTGATGTGATTAACCCAGCCCAGCAGTGGATCAACCCTCTAGCCAGGACATCAAGACCTTTAGCAAGAGAATGGCTCATCCAGGGTTCTGCTGCATCCAGAAACGAATTTGGCGGCAAGCGCCCTAGGTTTGAGCCCACTCTCCCCAGTGACTGACAGGACATAGAAGACAGTGTGTCATTTACTTGGAGGGACGTTGTGGTACTTCTGCTCTTGCTATCTATTGGCAATAAATATTCCTTTGTAAATGTTAATTGGCACTAACTGGTTAGATTGTATTGAAGTAGTAATTATTGTCAATTGACATTAGAAGTGCACACCAGAATGGGGGCTCAGGCAAATAGCATTGGAAGAATATCATAAACACGCAGAGATAGCCCCACAACCTTGAGTGGGAGATAGAGCTACTCTCTGAGGACTTGACTTGCCAGGATAAGAGAGAGTTGAGATGAAGACCTTTGGCTACACAGAGGAATTGAATCTGAATCTTGGCTCTGCCACCTACTGGTAGGTAGGGTAGAGTAGTAGATAGAGCACTGGACACACGTCCAAAGAAACCTGGGCTTGAATCCCATTTTAGATATGTACTAGCTGTGTTACACTGGACAAATCACTTCAGCTTTCTGAGATTCAGTTTCTTCACCTGGAAAATGGGAATAATAATAGCACCTTCTTTATATGGTTATTGTTATACGGATCGAATGAGATGATGTATATAAAATACTTTGCAAACTACACTGTGCTATATAAATGTGAATTGTTACTATCATATTAGACTTTGGGCAAGTCACTTAAACTCTGTAGGCCTTTGTTTTCTTGTGAGTTAAATAAAGGGGTTGAACTAGATGACTTCTAAGGTCTCTCCCAGTTCTACATTCTATGAGCCTGTAAGTGACTTGCCCAAGGTCAAACAGTCCATTAATAGCAGAACTGGGCCTGGAGTCTCATGACTCCTAACCTGTTTCTCTTTCCTTTTGGAGAGGCTGCAAGACACAGTGGCTGGGGCACTGAATTTAGAGTGAGGAAGATCTGGGTTCAACTCCCTCTTCAGATACTCGCCGGCTGTGTGACCTAAGGGCAACTCAATCTCTCAGTGCCTTGGTTTCCCCATATGTCAAAAGAAAGGGTTTAGACTCAATGGTCTCTGAGATTTCCTCCATCTCTTGCTCTTTGCCACTGTGAGCCTGTGATTGTCTGAACACACGGTTGCCTGCAGCACTTCTGAGTACACCTGGACCAGATTAAAATGTAACTGGAAAATATTGAACAAAATAAATGAAAGTACAATAGAACACGGATAATGTTCGTGTATGATTTTCCAAGCTCAGTGCTGCCCAGTCTGATATGGCGTCCCCTGTTTCTATTTGAACTACCGCTGAGGCTTCCCCTGCCGGGGCTGCTCCAGGGAATCCTGTCTCATGCTCTCCAGCAGCAGGGGAGAGCAACTGGATATAAGCTACTCCTGTATCCACATTTTTCCACCTCACTCCAAAGATATGGCCCAGTTTGGAGACTCCCAGGTTTTTAGAGATATCTCCCCCCAAACACCTGCCTTGTTAACTCTCCTCTATTGTCCCCTCAGAAGCTTATATATATCTTGCCCTGTTGTTAAATCGCCAGCTTCATGAGGGCAGGAGTCACATACCTCATGTCCCGCTTAGTGCCAGGCACACAATGTTGTTTTAGTATGTTAGTGGGCCTATGAGATCATCAGTCAAGTTGTCAACTAGAATTTGTTAAGCACCTGTCATGTGCCAGGGCAGCTAGGTGGCATAGCAGATAGGGGCCTGGGCTTGGAATCAGGAAGTGGCTGTTTTCTGTGTTCCAAGGGTAGGTTAATCTTCCTTCTTAAGAGAGAGTAAAGGGAGCCTCTCTGTACTCCAGGTATTCAGGAGGTTGAAGGGAAGCTAGGTGACATTATGGATATACTGCTGAGTTATGAAAACCTGAATTTAGATCTAGCCTCAGACACCTCACTGTGTGGCCCTGGGCAAGTCACTTGACTTCTGTCTGGCTTAGTTTCCTCATCTGTAAAATATGGCTAATAATAGCACCTACCTACCAGTGTTGTTGTGAGAATCAAATGAGGTAAGATTTGTAAAGCACTTAGCACAGTGCCTGGTGCTATAGAAATGTTAACTCTTATTACTATAAAGGAAATAGAAGCAAGGCTCCAATGGGAAGAAAAGGGTTCTGAGGTGTCTTAGAGTATTGTATTGCTGAGAATAGCTAAGTCATTCATGGCTGATCATTGTACAATATTGCTGTTACTATGTGCAATGTTCTCCTGGTACTGCTCATTTCACTTTGCATCAGTTCATGTAAGTTTTCCCAAGTTTTTCTGAAAGCATCCTGCTTGTTATTTCTTACGGCAGCTGAGCACTTTTCTTTCTCAAATATTCTCTCATTTTATCCTCACAACAACCCTGCGAGGTAGGCACTATTATTTATTATTCCCATTTTACTGTTGAGGAAACTGAGGCAAATAGAGGTTAAGTGACTTGCCTAGATCATACAGCTATGAAGTATCTGAGGGAAAGAGAAGAGTTTGGCTTTTTTTTTTCTTTTTAAATATATTTATTTGTTAAATATTTATTACATTATTATGATTAAATATTAAAATTTATTAAATATATTTATTTTTTCTTGTTAAATACATTTATTTAATATTTTATTCCCCCCCAGTTACACAGGGTACGGTGACTATGCCAGTCAAACCAGTTTTCACTAGTTTGCAAAGTCAGGACAGAATGTTAGGGACTTTAGAAGTCTTAGATGCCTGGGCTGTTCTGGCCTGAGTACTGTAGTGCCACTCTAAATACTGCTGTTCCTCAGGGCATCTAACAACTAACATTTGCATGGTGCTTATTCCGTGCCAAGTGCTTTATAATTATGGGCTCATTTGATCTTCACAACAACTCTGTGAGTTAGGGGCTATTATCCTCATTTTACAGGTGAGGAAACTGAGGCAGACAGAGGTTAAATGACTTGCCTAGGGTCACATAGCTAGGAAGAGTCTGAGGCTGGATTTGAACTCAAGTCTTTCTGACTTCAGGCCTGGCACTCATACTAGAAGCTTAATAAATTACATATTGATTGATTGAATGATTCATTCTTGGAGGAGCAGAAGACCACTAACAGCAGCTTGATTAAAAAAAAAACAGAGAGGACATCTGGGGTGCATCTAGGAGGAGAGCGGTCAAGAGTGTGTCAAATCCATCAAAATCCATCAAGCCCAGCAGATCTGGGGAGAAGAGGGATAACTGCAGGGACCTCTTCTCTTGGGCCGTGGGCACCGACTCGAGAACCCAGGAACTCTTGAATTTATGAGATGACTGCCACCACTGGTAACATTAATTACTCAAGATTTCTGGTTGCTGATCAGAGATCTGTGTTCAGGAAGAAACCCAAAGGCAGAAGCAGGCTCACTTAGGCAGGCCCAGATTGATGGCCACGGCCATATGCTGAACTTCAGGTCTCCACATGGAGGGGGCAACGGGAGAAAACTCCTCTCACTTCCCTCCTCCACCCGGGCTGGAAATCCCCAGGAGATTTGACGCTGGATAACTCCCAAAAGATGCTGACTCAACAAGAAGAGAGGAGAAGCCTTGCTCCTTGCTCCTTCGATAACCTATTGAATCGAGTGAAATCTTTTGTAGCAGTCAAAAGATATGGCTTGGGGAAGCTAGGTGGCACAGTGGATAGAGCACCAGCCTTGGAGTCAGGAGGACCTGAGTTCAAATCCTGCCTTAGACACTTAACACTTACTAGCTGTGTGACCCTGGGCAAGTCACTTAACCCCAGTTGCCTCACTAAAAAAAAAAAAGAAAGAAAAAAAAGATATGGCTCATATCATAGATGTAGAGTCAGAAGGGACTTTAGAGGTCATCAAATCTAACCCCCTCATTTTACAAGTTAGAGGAAATAAAGCTGTTTGCTCAAGGTCACTTATGTAAAATGTTTCAGAGGTAGAATTTGAATCCAGGTCGTCTTGACTACAGGCCCAGCACACACTCCACTACACCATCACCCAAGATGCTTATAGGGACCACTAAAGAGTTACTTCATCACCTCAGCAAAGCGCATCACATGTCCCTCAGCCATCAGTTCTTAAAGAGAGCGGAAAGTCCCAGAGAGTCATAGTGTTACAGGAGCAATTCCTAGAGTTGGACATGTGTAATAGCCTCCTGCTGAGGGAGACGTAGAAGAATGGATAGAGCACGGGGCCTAGAATCAGGAAGACCCAAGTCCAAATCTGACCTCAGACACTTACTAGCTGTGCAAGTCATTTAAGCTCTGTTTGCCTCAATGTCCTCATCCATAAAATGGGGGTAATAATAGCACCCACCTCCCAGGGTTGTTGTGAGGATCAAATCAGATAACATTTCTGAATATTTGTGTATTTGTAAAAATTTACACATAGCAGGTGACATATAAATGCTAACTGTTATTATCCTCTAAGATGGTTTTCTTACCTTAGTTAGATCTATTTATCTAATAGTCATAGGATTGAGTTCAATAAGACCTAGGTCAGTGTGTCCTGGGCCTTTTTGAGCCATTCAAAAATGAGAATCCATTTAGACACAGAACAGAAAAATCTCTAGTTCCAAAGAGGTCAACCTTTGCTCAGGGGTTCCTAATCAGTAAGCTTTCATCCCCTTTAGAGGAGTATGGTACTCCCAATATCAAAGGAGTATTTGCAACTTGGACAATATTGTGATCTGGTAGGTTTAGAATACAGTAGAATGTTGCAAGTAGAAATATGCCTGGGGAGCATATGGTCCAACTCTTGCAAGTTGTTCAGCCATTTTCAATCACGTTCGACTCTCCATGATCCCATTTTGGGGGTTTCTTGGCAAAGATAGTGGAGTGGTTTGCTAGGAAGTGCCTGAGGGCCAGATTGAATTCAGGAAGACTCATCTTCCAGATTCCAAGCTCAGCTGTACTGCCTAGCCGCCCAACCCTTGGAAGACTTGGATTCAAATTCTCATCCTGTCACTTGAAAGCAGTGCAAGTCATTCCATAGGCATGGAATCCATAGGCAAGTCATTTAATTTTTTAGAGGCTCATTACAATGAGATGATAGACTAGATAATCCCTAAGATCCCTTGCAACTTTAACATCTCCCTTTTCTAAAGAAAGGGAACTGAGGCCCAGAGAAGTTAGGTAATAAACCCTATATTATAGGTGCCAAGTAGCAGAGCCAGAAATAGAACTCCTGACTGCCAATTCAAGGATCCATTGCTCCATGCTGTCTTTTCTGAGGACTGAATACTTGGATTCAAAATTAGGTGACCTCCACAGGGGAAGCCAGGTCCATTTTCCTATCAGATAGTCAAGGGACTGGGATGAGGGAGTGGGAAAGTACCAAAGACAGACTTCACTTTTCCTGAGCTACCTGACCTGCATGGCTCCAGGTAGATCTTCTGGGCAATGATCAAAGTCCAGTCGTTAGGAGGACAGAGTGAAAAGTACAGTGGATTCTTCGTGATGCTCTATAACTCCCTGTGACCAGTGACCAGAGACACAGGATACATGGTGCTTATGTATTCCTCCTCCACATTCAGTCCATGGAATGACCTTCACAGTTACAATCAGGTCTGTACTGAATACGTCTCAGCCTTCCTCTATCTGCCAAATTAGTCTCTAAATGACATTGGGGGACTGCCTGCCTTCATGTTACCTTTGCCAGGTTTGAGTGCCCTCTTTAGGTCCTTTCTCTTTATTAATGGGGTTCCAGAATTGCAGTGCTATTGATGACCTGTGGCCAGTCAGACATTCATTAGCCCTAGGTTGTGTTTTCCACTGGTTGTGATTGCTTTGAAACCATTCTCAATCTCTGGCCCAACCCACCTTGTCACTAGAATATGGTGACTTGATCAGTCATGATGATAGCTGCAAAGTTGGGCCTGTGCCCTGGGCAAGGCATGGGTTATGTGCAGGTGTCCCTCTGCGTCAAGGGTTCTTAACCTGGGGTCAATGAACTCGTTTTGCTTTTGTTTTTAAAAAATTATTTTTGATAATAGCATTTCTGCATAATTGTAATCCTGTGCATTTTATTTTATATATTTAAAAACATTATTCTGAGGAGTCCATAGGCTTCACCAAACTGTCAAAGTAGTCCATGACACGCACAAAAATTAAGAAGCCCTGAGATGGAGGTCTGACAAGGATGAGGCAAGTGTGGTATTTGTCTTGGATACACAACACCAAGAATTTCCAAAAGATATTTAAAATATGCGTCTGTTGTCTCAAGAAAGCCATGAATAAGAAGAGGGAGGAATGGGAATGGGGCAGGTTAATAGTCTTGTTAGTTACAATGGTTATGGTACAATTCCATGGGCGAAGGAAGGCCTGTTCTTCTCTTCCTCCTCTCCACATCTCCTCCCCTCCAAAAAAAATCTCCGAGATTTGTGATTCACAAAACGTTAGAGTTGCAAAGGATCTTAGGGATTATCTAGTCTAATCATTTCATTGTAATAAGCCCTTGAAAAATTAAATGGCTTGCCAATGAATATACACTACTCTTAAGTGATTGAATAAGAATTTGAGCCCAAGTCTTTCAGTTCCAAGGACAATGTTCTTTCCACTGCCTCATTTCATTCATGCAAATTCTCCCAGGAGAGGGACCCCAGGGAGTCACAGTCATTCTTATGGGCTTATGCCTAGTATCAGATCCCTTCCTGGTATCAGGGAATGTTTGGAAGGGGGCAAGGAAAGTAAAATGGCATTGGGAACCTTAAGGGGAAGAGTGGGTATGACCGCCAAAAGGTAAACTTACTGAGGGTGTAATCTGGTCTTGATTCATCTACCTGGAAGGTGTGGAGCTTCAGACTCAGTTCAAAATGAGAACTCAGAGGCTGATCATTATTAGCTAGGAGACCAAACAGAAGAGGTCAGAAGTTAAATGAGAATGGTGCAGCGCCCCAGAAATGAAGGAAGGTTTGTGGTATTCCTGATCATCTAGCAAGAGCCCTTCCAGCTCTAAGTCTATCAACCTATGACCTCTCATGACCCAGATTCACTTCTTCTGAGCATGATTCCAAGATTTTTGGTGTTAGTATACTTACTAACTTACAAGGGGGTCCAAGAAATATATGATAAATGGAAGACACAGGAGATTAAGTCCAAGTGCTTTTTTTAATTGATTCAAAACACAGGGAGCAAATCATGGTTCAAGAGTGGGAAGCCCTCAAAATTCTACTCCTCATTCGATCCAGGAAGGACAAGTTACAGAGGTTAAAGAGATTGAAGAAGTTGGGCCCAGGCTGTTCTAAAGTAGCCGGACTGGTGTAAAGGAAGGTGCAGTTCTTCTTGTTGTAACGGTAGTTGTTTGAAATCGTGGAAGTGTTGGCAAGAATGAATGAGTAAACACAGTTGGAGTAGGTTTACTGGTATCATAGGCTTCATCATTTACATCATGAATTGGATGGACACAGCATCGAGTATAATCTTTACGCAGCATTTTTGTCACTTCTTTACCCTGGCACCTGACCCTGCAGTGACCTTGACCATCCCAGCATCTTTTAAAAAAAAAGGCACCTACAGAGAAGAAAGAATGACCATTTGACCAAGGTTACTGCCTGGTGATAAGTAATGTGCTCTGTTGTGGGGAAGAAGGAAGGAAGAGAGGCTTAATTTTGGACTCTGAAGTCCCAGGTACAGAGCTGATAGGACTAGAAAGGTTCAGGGGAGCTGAAGGTAGGAAGGGGACTGAAGAGAGGGTAAGACAGAAGGGAATAGAGATAAGTAACATAAACTTGCCCTAAGCTTTGGCCCCTTTTCAAAGTCATCAAGACACTCTCCTGGAGATCTGCCCCAAGTCTAGATAGGTCTTTAGGAAAGGATATTTATTAATAGTATTGAGTGCCCTTGACTTCTGTGTTAAAACATGATGATTCACTTCCCACTTCTTTGACCACACCCTCTATCTTTCTAAATCGTTCATCTTCTCCTTGTCTTCTAAATGTGAACATTTTAGTTCTTTTCTTTGGAAATCTGCTCTCCCTTGCCCACCTCTCACCTTTATGAGGATTACTCCCAAATCTCTAATTCCAATTCAAGTCTTATACTTTTAACAATTACTCATAGCACATTTCAATCAGGATACTCCACTGCCTACTCAGACTCAAAATATTTAAAACAAGATTCTTCATCTTCTTTAAAAGCCATTTTTCCTTCTGACTTCTCTACTTCTCTGTTCATGGCACCATCATCCACCTGGTCACTCAGGCTCAAAACCTCTGAGTCCTTGTTACTTTCTACCTTTCCCCACCCCATCAGTCACAATAGTCCTGATGTTTCTTCTGTGGTAAGAATACTGCCCCACCATTTCAATTCCTGCTATCTCCATCCTAGGTTTCTATGACTAACAGAGATTTGTTTGTGTTGGCTAGGCCATCAGCCTGAGACTTTTGGGGGTGACTCCACCAAAGACAATTCTGACCTCCGCCAAACCTCTGTGCCCCTATCGAGAACAACATCCTAGGAGGACCAAACACACAGTAGACCTGGGGGAGGTGATGGATGCATTTATTATACACTGGGACCACCTCTTTGCATAGGGATAGTCAGAATGGGGTATTTTTCTGTCCTCTGGAGGACATTCCTTATCCCCTCTCCCCTAATGAGTTTGGAATTACCTGGGCTCCTCTGGATTAGGAATGCCAGTACGATGAAGAGCCGGAGAAAGAGCTTCATGGTAGGGATGTGGGGGTGGTGCCGAGGGAAAGGGCTAGTGTGGAATAGGGCCCCCTGGGCACTGGGCCCAGGGCACTGGCCCTTACTGTCTTTACTGACTGGGCAGGGCTAGATGCTTGACCAATTGGAACAGTTCTTGGTCTGAAGCATTGATTAGGTTCCTTCTCATTGAGTTCCTCCAGTCTCTGCCCTAGATAATACAGAAAGGAGAGAGATAATATATTCTATCCCAATCTCCCTCCCTGTCCATTTTAGAGCAAATTTGAGTTTGCAGACCAGAACACACTTTTTTTCCCTCTTCTTTGTCTCTTAAAAACCCAACTTTCCTTTAAGACTCTGCTCAGATGCCACTTCCCATGGAAACCTTTTCTAATCCTCCTACTTGTTAGTGTCACCCACAATTGTCATTTATATACTTACCTGTTTGTATGCGGTATGTAAGACAGGCAGCATGTCATAGTGAATAGAGATCTGGCCTCACAGCCAGGAAGACCTGGTTCAAATCCTGCCTCTGATATATCCTGACTGTGTGACCCTGGACAAGTCACTTAATCTCTCAGTGTCTCCAGGTAACTTTCTAAGAGAAGGTGCTGATCTGCATTGGTAGAGGGATTTTCCTTTCTTGGTATTTCCCTATGTCAATGATAATGCAGGTCTAGTCTCTGTCCCCATGCAAGTAAGATTTAAACTCCTTAATAACAGGACTGTTTTTCATTTTTGTGTTGAATCTCCAGTGTCCAAGTACTGCTGTGCACACAGTAGGTACTTAATGCACAATTGTTGAAATGAACTAAATTAAATACTTCTTGCCTCTTTCTTCAGACTGTGAGCTCCTGGACGGTAGAGAGCAGCCTTCTCTACACCCTCCTCAATACAACTCTGCACGAGGCCAATAGGAGACAACTAGGAAGAATGGGGCAAGAAATGGATACCAAAATAAAAAGTGGTAGATACAGATTCAGTTTACTAAAGATCATTTAATCTTGTGGCCAGGGCTGATTTTATTTTCTTTTATTATTTTTTTTTTGTAAAGCAATGGGGTAAGGCTCAGGGTCACACAGCTAGTGATTGTCAAGTGTCTGAGGCCAGATTTGAACTCAGGTTTTCCTGAATACAGGGCCAGTGCTCTCTATCCACTGTGCCATCTGGCTCCCCCCAGGGCTGATTTTATATATGGGCAGAGTAGGAGCCACATGGCATTCCCTCTTCAGAAATATCAATTCTACACCTTGCCATTTTGCCATTGAACCTCATTCCATGGTTCTCTAAGGCCCTTAGGTCCTCTCAAGACCCTTTTAAAAATATAATGCCCCATTATGTTGTTGGTTGGACTGCAGACTGCTAAAAACACTTTGAAGATTAATATGGTATTATATAGTAGGAGTCATTAAATTGATTGTATTTTTAAATCCAATGATTCCATTGCTAGCCTATCCAAAAGGCATATTAAAACAGGAGAAAAGACCCATGTGTACCAAAAATTCAGAGCTGCTCCTTTCGTAATGGCAACACACACACACACACACACACACACACACACACACACACACAACCTGTATAAAACTTGAATTTCAATAGTTGGAAAATGGTTTTTAAAAATTATGGCATGTCAATGTAATGAACCATATGTACCATAAAAATGACAAACATGGAGCATATTGTGTGGAGAGACCTAGATGAGGTGATTCAGCAAGAAATCAGATTCATTCATTTAACAAGTATTTATTAAGCTATGTATCAGGTACTATACTTTCTAGGCAACTCACAAGGACCAGATCTTTTGGTTTGCCAGGAATGGCATTTCAATTTCCATCAGGTACAAGATGATTCTCCTAGTGGTCTTCTGCTCCTCCAAGAATGAATTATTCAATCAACCAACATGTAATTTATTAAGTTCATACTATGCGCCAGGCACTGGCGTTCTAGATACAAAGAATGAAACAATCCTTGCAGACAAGGGGATGTTATCACTGTGCATTGAAGAGACTAACAAAAACGAAACAATCCCTGCTTTTCAGTAACTTACAGTCTATTGAATTTAGCACCCTCATATACTCTACAGAACATCCTCCATACATATATGTACATGTATGTGTGTATATATGCATGCATGTACATGTATGTATATGTATGTATATGTGTATTGTGTATCTGAGAGGCAACATGACATAACAGATTGGGAACTTGACTCAGAGCCAGGAAGACCTAGGTTCAAAGCTCATCTCTGATACATACTGGATGTGTGATCTTGGGCAAGTCACTTAACTGAACAATGGTCTAAGCAAGTCTCTAATACTACAGGTTGTAGAAAAGGTGCTGACCTGTTTTGGTACAGGGAGTTTCTTTATCAAGGAGTTCCCTATCTTTCTCTCTCTCTATGACTGTCTACTAAATGGGTCTATGTGAATGTCTGGCTGTTGTAGAAGTCTTTATATACTGATTACAACTCTATATTGATGTCACAGGGAATTAATTGCTCAGGGGCTTCTGATCTATTGAGCACCTCCAATTCATTTAATGAAATTATAGAATGTAAGGGATAGGTAACAGAGACAATGAAATGTAAGGAGGCACCCTTTTTGTCCTAGGGACATTCTTGACACTCTTAATCAACAAGCCTTTATTAAATATTGTTTATTAACTAATAAATATTAAGCAGTGAGGATACAAAGAAAAAGTCAAAACAGTTCCTACCCTCAAGAAGCTTACATTTAAAAGGGAGAGATGACATATAGAAGGCAGTACTTAGAAGACAAGTATCATGTAGATGAGTAACTCAATTCTGAATTTGCAGTAAGTAGACACACATCAATCTTTCTGTCAGGATGATTTACACAGATGTTACACAAATTTAAAGAAATTAATGCTAAGTTAAAATAATTAGATTTTTTGTGCTGTTCAAAACAACTCTGCCAGCTTGCTTTTAGAGGCGTACTAAATATGTCATAATCCCACTGAGGTGGTGAAAGCTGTATATTAGCACATTGGGACAAATCATCTAGGCCACTAATCGGATATTGATTATGTCAGTGAAATGCTGATTTGTAAAGTTTGCTTTAAATGTGGTCCATCCCAAGGCCAGGTTACCACTTCCAATCATGAATTAATGTCCCAGGAATTTAGTGGAAACTGAGTTTAAGCACAAATAAGGCTAACTCTAGAATGTCTGCATTGTTAATGACCAGAGCCTTGAAAAGAAGTTGTCAAGCTCTCCAAGTTTCTCCAAGCAAGACATCCTTTATTAACGGTGGCATGCTACCTGATAAGAAAGGGTAAATGGATTGCCTCCATTTATGTCAAAGACCCAGAACTGAAGATGCAACTTATTTTTATGAGTATAGAACAAAGAACAGAATAGGAATCATATTATTGGTTACGGAATTGGCAACACTGTGGGTTTAAGGGATCATGATTGGTTATACATTAAGGAAGGGGCATACAGCACTCATGGAATCAGGCCCACTTCTCTGTCTCTAAGGAATGCTTTTGTGAATTTAGGGGGGCCAGCTGCATCTCAAAGTCGTTGATATCAGACAGGAGCACCAGACCCAAAGGCACCTGGTATAAGATAAAGCCAACTAAAATTTACAAGGATGGGGCCTTAAGATGGCACAAGGTCAATTAGTCCACTTCTCAAGGATGGCACACAAATAGCATTCAGCTTCTCAGATACTGAAGTTATGTGAAATAACAAGGTTCCCTTGGCAGGAACTATTTGCAGGTGTTGCTGAGATAACAATTACCACACAATTAGAATGCTTGATGAGAAAACCATACTTCTAAAGTCAAGCTCAGAGTCTCTAATTAGCAGTGATTGTGGGAAGTCTTACCCGAAGGGTGGGGAACCTTTGGCCTCAAGGCCACGAGTGGCCCTCTAGCTCCTCAAGTGTGGCCCTTTGACTGAATCCAAACTTCATAGAACAAATACCCTTCATAAAAGGATTTGTTCTGTAAAACTTGGACTAAGTTAAAAGGCCAACCTAAGGACCTAGAAGACCTCATGTGGTTTCAAGGCAGCTGGTTTCTCACCCCTGACTTAACCCTTTGGCATCCAAGTCTGTGGGAGAAAGACTGAACTTTTGAACTCATGAGCTTCTTCATTTGGAGACAAAGAAGAGGCTTGAGTTTTTGTGTCAAATACAGAATATAGTTACAGGATTCAATAGAAAATACGTAATCAATATTTGAATTTCACAAAGCATATGAGGAGCCTTCAGCTTCCTGGACCCCAGTGAAGACTAGAATGCAGCCTCAGCAGAGACTGGAGGCAGGGTCTGCCCCCCAGCCGTCACCTGTAGCCAATGTGTCTGTTTTCCTATATTTAGCTCCTCGTGCCTTGGACCTCTGATCCACCATTGCCATTTCCACCGTCCTGGGGATAGTGAGATTATTTAGGGGGTAATTTGAATGTGGTGTTGGACTGGGTATACCCCATTTCATATTTCAGTGGATTTAGGCAATTTCTATTGCATGATGTGGGAATCAGAATAATGGCTTTCCCCCTCTCTATTAAGTACTAAGAGTGCATATGTTGATTGAAGTAAATAAAATCAATTTGATTGGACCAAATAATGGAGTGTCTTGCTTCGATCTAATACATTGGAAACACTGACTTTGGAGTTAGGGAACTTGGTTCTGTAATTTCTTTCCAATGTGACCTTGGGCAAGTCACAACCTCTCTGGGCCTCAGTTTCTTCAGCTGTCTAACACAGAGCAATCAGGTAGTGAAAAAGATCTGGTTATCAATTGAACAGGAAGATTTACTTGGGGGGAGAGCAGAGAGTAACTTTGAGTTCGAGAGCCTTTGTCCTAACCGTATAAGACCTTGCTAATAAAGCAAGGATACAAATTTGGTTCCAGGAAGCTAGGATAGCTGCATCTTTTATGATCTTTTCCTTTGAAGATACTTCTCTGCAAGCTAAGAATTATTTTTGATAACACTTTCTCATTTTTTATAGATGAATAAAAATCTTTGTGGGAAACTACTCTCTGAGGTAAAAATTCTCTGTTTTATTACCCTTCTGGTCTCTCACCTGTGTGCACAGTGAAATTGCTTGTTCCAAAGGATAATTCTCTGTGTTATCAGATTACTTCCTTAAGGGGGAGGGGGGCTGGACTCAATGACCTCTAAAGTCTTTTACAATTCTCTATCTATAATTGTATGATCTTGAGATCTTTTCATGAGAGGATGGTACCAAAGGTGCAAGGTGTCTTGACCTCCTGTGTTTCTTAAATGCATATGTATACTTAGGAGCTTTGCATATCTACTCTTCCCACTAAGGCTTTGTGTATTTGTGGAATAGTATGTTCCAGGTTTATGGTGTAGATATTGTATAATTACTGCTCTGACTATGCCATTTCAGGAAACAACTTTGCTCTGACTGACTAGAATAACCACGAGCTATTGTTTCAAGAGTGTGCTCCCACAGAGCATCGTGAACCTGGAGTAGTCTTCCTCCCAGATACGGAACTTGTGAGATCAAGTTGGGAGTGGAGGGGAACCCAGAGGAGCATTGCATCGAAACAGAAAAAAGGCTATAAAACAGGAAGAAAAAAAGAAACAAAGCTGGTGGAACTCGGGGCAGAGCTGGAAAAAGACATGGAACAAAGTCACTGCTTTGTTCTCTTTGGTCAATTTGTTTGGTTCTGTCTTGTGAAATACTGCAGATTCCGTGAAACAGAACAATGTGATGATACTGACCCAAGAGAAAAAATGAGAAAGTGTAACTTTCTTCCTTTTATTGTAGAGGTGAAGATAAAATGGTGTGGCATGGGTGTGGGCATTAATCGGCAAGTTGGTTGGTTCTGCTTAAATGTATTTTCCTTTCTTAAAAAAGGAAGGTTCATTGCGGGGAATATAGCTGAGGTGAGAAAGGGAAGCAATTTCAAAAACATTTGTACATCAGACTTCTTTGATAAAGGTCTAAAATCTAAGACACATGAAGAAGTGATGCAAATATACAAAAATAAGAAACATTCCCCTCTCCCTCCCATTCCCACCCCCACCAAAAGTTGTCAAGGGATATGAACAGGCAGTTCTCAAATGAAGAAATGAAAATATTAAAGGGGGAAAAATTATACTCTATGATTTAGGCACAAGTCTGCTAGAAATAATTTTAATTATTAAACTATTCTAATCTAAGCATTTTCTCTTTAAGGGTTCTTAATCCAGGGTCCAGCAACTTAGTTTTAAAAAATATTTTGATAACTATATTTTTATAGACTTCACCAGATTATCAAAGAGGCCATTGATGAAAAAATATATTAAGAAATCCAGCTGAAAGGGAGAGAGATCCAAAAATAGAGTTTCCTTTTTTGCCTTTGAAGATCTAATACAAGCTGTTTGGAAGTTACTCTGTAATATAATAAAACTGTCATAATAGCATTTTATAGTGCTTTAAGGTTTGCAAAGACTTTTACAAATGTATCTCATTTGAGCCTCAGAATGACACTGGGAGGTAAGTGTTATTATTATCTCTATTTTACAGAAGAGGAAACTGAGGCAGATAGATGTTAAATGACTTGCCTGGGATCACACAGATAGTATTTGAACTTGGATTTGAACTCAGGTCTTCCTCACTCCAGCTGGAGTCCTCTATACATTACACCACCTACATGCCTCAATATTATTTTTTATCATATTCTAAAACAACAGACAAAATTCCATGTTCAAGACTATCCAATGGTTAGGAGTGTACAAAATAGTCTCAGAACCGTAATAGTAAGGTAAAATGAATGCATTTTGTTCCCATTGGTCAATTTGTTTGGTTAAATGCACTCTAAAGAACCATTTTCCTAAAACCATTCAATCCCTATTCAACCATTCCCTCTAAAAATTTTTCTTTCCACCTGGTCAAAGGTGAACTCAAGAACCACTTCTATTAACTGAAATAATCAAAAACTTGATCCTTCTCTTAGTCTAATTGTTATCCTAAATTACTTCAGGGATAAGTCCTTCCTGGGTTGACCCAGATAGAAGGGACTGAGAAGTAGGTTAGAAGTTGGTTAGGCATTCAATAAGAAAGATTTTAAAATATTTCAGGGCAGGACATTGTTTTCCTAGAAATCAAATGAAATACTGGTAAGGGTTTCTCATTCAGGTGAGACCCTGGACTTTAGACTAATGTGCTGTCCTAATATTATTTGGTATTCAGTAGCCCAATGAGGCAAGGGGAAGGAAGTCAGTGTGCTTCCACACACACTCTCAATGACTGTCTGAAAAAATGTTCCACTTCACCAATTAGAGAAATGTAAGTATAGCAACCCAAGACTGGGTTTCCTCACTCAACATCCACTTGTACTGACATGCTGGATTCCCAAAGGGTGGCTGATGACCTTTCCACTCAGGATTCTAGAGACAACCATGAGGAGTTGTGGTTCCTGATACTATGGCTTGAGCCCTCGACTAAAGCACTTTCTAAAAGCAATTAACTAATATGTATCTCTCCAATGTAAATTAGCTTTTATAAAAGGATATTTACTGAGGAGATAGAGCAGAGTTAATAAAACATCCCGCCTGCCACCCAGGAATGCTCCCTCTTGCACATACACAAGGTCCTAGGGAGGGTGCTCTCAAACTTGAAATACAAAGGTACTAAGACACACAAATAGGGAATAGATATGGCAAAGGGGTGCCTCTGAGTTCTGGGAATACTTTTCTCCATTCTTGGAGACCCCACTAAGTTCACTTTTGGGCATAGCATAGCTGATGGACAAGTCCCTCCCTTGCTAGCAGGACACAGTGTCTTCACTGCCAGGTTGGTCCATTGCTGGGCTTGATCAAGCATGCTGCTCCTTACCAGACCCAGACATAGCAACTACCAATGGACTCTATTACCAACTCCAACAACTAAACCTCTGGTGGATTTTTTCCAACTTTTCCAAACTAGCAAGCTTATATCTTGGTCCAGCTTGTCTCTGGATGCTCATTTACCTATGATCAGGAAAAAATAAATACAAGAGACAAAAGGAACAAATGTTAAGTGTGCAGGGACATACGGTAGCCAAGTGGGAGATAAAGCCTAATACCTCTTCTACCAGAGGCCCATAGCTCACTAGATCCACTAGGATGCTTCTAAAGAAGAGAATAAAATATTTGCAAACCTTTTGCATGCACACTCAGTTCCAGTGCAACCTCTACTGAGGTCATCCATGAGCTATTCTAACTCCTCAGGTAACCAGAATTTCTTTTTCATCATCACATAGTCACCCACATCCCCTCAGTCATTTGTGGCTCAAAACTGGTTCCCCAAAGTTCCACATATTAGATTGAAAGAGAGAATACTGTACATGCTCTTTATAGTCCACCAGGAAGGTGTCTCTGAGCAGGCTGTAAGGACTGGGCCCTCATTGGCTAGTCCCATGTTACACAAGTTAAAACAAAGCACCTCACACTCCTCAGAATGGCAAAGACGACAAAAAGGAAAATAGCACTTATTGGAAAGCATATGGAAGGACAAGCACCCTAACACACTGTTGGAGGATCTGTGATTATTTTTCAATATTCTGGGAAAAAAATTGGAATTGTATCCTCTGACCCAGTGATGTTATGATTAGGCATGTACTGCCAGTGAGCCAAGGACAGAAGGAAAGGATCCATATGTACTAGGATATTTGTGGCAGCATTTTTTTTTCTGTAACAAAGAATTGGAAATAAAATAGATATCCATAAGTTGGAAAGTGGCTGAACAAATTGTAGTGTAAGAATGTAATGAAATTTTACTATGCCATAAGAAATGAGGACCAAAGACCAAGATGGCAGAGTACTGGAAGCAACAGAGTTCTCCCAAAGTTTCTCTCTAAACAACTTTAAAATCATGCCTCAAATCAAATTCTGGAGGGGCAGAATCAATGAAAGGTTGGGGTGGGACATTTTTCATCCCAAGACAATTTAGGAGGTCAGAAAGAAAGGTCTGTGACATTGGGGGGGGCTAGTCCAGAGCCCATGTGGTAGCAACACCAATGGTGGGTCTTGGGGGTGGCAACAGCAACAGAGCAACTTTGGGAACTCTCTAACCAGAGAGAGTAACGGCATTGGGCAACTGGTCAGAAAGAGACTACAGGGGACCTCTGTGCCTGCACTGGGCACAGGACAGGACGCTATTTGGCAACAACATTGTCTATATCCACTTCCAGGTCACAATTTTAGGGCAGAGAGGAGTGTTTGCAGTCCCATTGATCAGGGACCCTGAGCAGCAATATCACTTTCAGTCACTAGGGAGCAAGGGCCAGAGGAACTGTATCAACTGCTGTGTCAAGGGAGCAGGGACCCTGAACAGAAGTATCTTTTGCAGTCACTGAGGTCTAATATTGCTTCTGGACACAAGGCAGCAGTGACTGTATCTTTCCCAGATCACACCACCTTGAAAGTATAAAAAACTTCTAAGCCTCCAGAATTAGCTCTTAAAATAGCAGTGAACGATGTCTGTCTACCCTCAAGGCAGAAACAGAGCCCAACTTTAACATAAAGTTCAAAGTCAAGAAATTGTCTGGGAAAGGGAGCAAACAACAACAAAAGAAACCAACTATAAAAAGCTACAAAGGTGACAGGAAAGGTCAAAACACAAACTCACAAAAAAACAACAATGTCAACACATTGACAAACAAATACCTAAATTAATTTACTTGTTCAGTGCCATACCAATAAAACTAACAAAGAATTATTTTATAGAGCTAGAAAAAATAATAATAAAATTTATCTATGAAGAACCAAAGGTCAAGAATATTAAGTGAATCAATGAAAAAATAAAATGTGAAGGAGGGTAGCCCCTAGCAGTAACAGACATCAAATTATATTATAAAGTGGTAATCATTAAAATAATCTGGTACTGGCTAAGAAATAAAGTGGTGGATCAATGGAATGGATTAGATGCCCAGTAGTATATGACGATAGTAATCTAGTGCCTGATAAACCCAAGGATACAAGCTTTTGTGGTAAGAAGTCATCACTTGACAAAAATTACTAGGAATATTGGAGAGCAGTTTGAAAGAAACTAGGCATAGACCAACATCTCACACCATATAGCAAGATAAGGCCAGAATGGGTTCATGATTTAAATATAAAAGGTAATATTACAAGCATTTAGGGGAGCATGGACAATTTTACCTGGGTTCCACTTCCGGTAGCAAAGATGGTAGAGTGAGAAGTTGTTCTCACCCTCCCTTACTGACCTCTGAAAGCACAGAAAATATTGCCCCAGGAAAAACCCCGGAACAGCAGAGCAGCAGAAAGATGGGTTTGTAGCAGTCATGTAGCCCAGGAAACTTGGGGGATTAATGGGAAAGACCCCTCTCACTCTGGGGGAGGGGGAGTAGTATAGGAAGGGAGGTGTCCCAGCAAGCCAGTGGCAAGCCCCATCTCAACACACCAGGGGGAGATCCTGAGCCCCAGGATAGTGGATCAGGCAAGTGCCAACACCAGGGCCCCCCCAGGTGCCTCAGTACAAGCAGGGGAACCGGTAGACACAAGCTCAGAAAACCACTATATGCGATGACTTTCTCCATCAGCTAAATCATCTGGTACCTCAGCACAACTCTGGGAAATACAACCCCAGGAGGCAAAGCTCCAGGCTGACAGACATTCTCTAGCAACCAAACATTTGATTGCAAGGCCTGGGTAAGCAGGTGGAACCAGGGGCCAGACACCCCCCCCACCCTTTAAGCTCCAATATTGCTGACCCCAGCCCAGCACCAGGGGTCTGCCAGAACCATACAGCCTCCAACTGTCAGCACCTGAGGCCGCAGCACACAAAGCCAGTGACCAGATCCTGGGCTCCCAGTACAAGAAGCTAAGGTCAGTCACTCCAGCAGGAGAGCCCAACTTTTCTTAAAAGTCAGGAAATAGACAATCACCATAAGCAAAAAGCAGAAATGGACAATGACTACAGAATCTTATTATGGGGACAGGGAAGATCAAGGCACAAATTAAGAAGAGGACAGCATTGTCAATATACCCACATCAGAAACCTCAAAGGGGAATATGAACTGGTCTCAAGCCCAAAAATCCTCTTGGAAGAGTTCAAGAAGGATTTTAAAAGTTAGATAAGAGAGGTGGAAGAAAAATTGGGAAAAGAAATAAGAGTATGCAAGAGAGAGTCAATAGCTTGGAAAATGAAAGGCAAAAATTAATTGTAGAAAACAAATCTGTAAAAAATACGATTGACCAAATGGAAAAAAAGTACACTGAAGAGAGCAACTCCTTAAAAAGTAAAATGGGCCAAATGGAAAAGGAGGTACAAAATCTAATAGAAGAAAACAATTTGTTAAAAATTAAATCAGGCAAGTAGAAGCTAATTACTCTATGAGAGATCAAGAATCAGTCAAACATGTATAGCCTATATCAGACTGTGCGTCATCTTGGGGAGGGTGGTGGGGAGGAAGGGGGAAAAGATTTTAGACTCAAAAGTATATGGAAGTAACTATTTATAAATCAAAATAAATTAATAAAAAAAAGAATCAGTCAAACAGAAACAAAAAAATGAAAAAATAGGAAAAAAAAAAAGTAAAACACCTCATTGGTAAAACAACTGATCTGGAAAATAGATCCAGGAGAGACAATTTAGATTGGTCTACCTGAAAACCATGATGAAAAAAGAGCCTGGACAACATCTTTCAGGAAATCATCCCTGAGGTCCTAGAACCAGAAGGTAAAATAGTCATTGAAAGAATCCACCAATCACCCCCCAAATTAAAAACACCAAGGAATATTGTAGCCAAATTCCAAAATTACAGGTCAAAAAGAAAATACTGCAAGCAGCCAGAAATAAACAATTTAAATATCATGGAACCACAGTCAGGATTACACAGGACCTTGCAGCTTCTACATTAAAAAGATCAAAGGGCACGGAACACAATATTCCTTAAGGCAAAGGAGATTGAATTTCAACCAAGGATCAACTACCAGCAAAACTGAGCATAATATTTCGGGGGAGGAGATGGATATTCAATGAAATAGGAGACTTCCAAACCTTCCTGATGAAAAGACCAGAGCTCAACAGAAAATTTGATCTTCAAATACAAGACTCAAGAGAGGCATAAAAAGGTAAACAGTAAAGAAAAAACAACAACAACATGTTATTAATAAGAGCAAACTATTTATATCCCTACAAGGGAAGATGACATTTGTAACTCTTGAGAACTGCATTGTTATTATGACATTTAAAAGGGGTATATGTATACAGATGTTGTGGGTACAAGTTGACTTTGATGTGATGATAAAAAATCTAACTAAAGTGGTGAAAAGGGATTGTACTGGAAGAAGAGGAAATGAGGAGGCAGACAAGGGTAAATTACATCACATGAAAAGGCAGAAAAACCTATTACAGTAGAGGGAAAGAAAGGAGGGAGATGAGCATTATTTGAACCTTACTCTCATCAGATTTGATTCAAAGAAGGAAATAACATAATTAGTTAGGTATAGAACTCTAACTTACCCTATAAGAAGTAGGAAAGGGAGGGGGATAATAGCAGGAAGGGCAGACTGAGGGAGGCAGTGGTCAAAAGCAAACTCTAGTGACAAGGGAAATGGAGAAGGAGAGAGAAAAGCATAAATGAGGTAAAACAGGATACAGAAAGACACAGATAATAATCATAACTATGAATATGAATGGGATGAACTCTCCCATAAAATGGAAGTGGATGGCAGAATGGATTAAAAAATATAATCCTACAATATGTTATTTACAAGAAATACATTTGAAGCAGAGAGATACACACAGAGTAAAGGCAACAAGCTGGAACAGAATATATTATGGGGCAGCTAGGTGGCACAGTGGATAGAGCACTGGCCCTGGATTCAGGAGGACCTGAGTTCAAATCTGACCTCAGACACATAACAGGTACTAGCTGTGTGACCTTGGGCAAGTCACTTAACCCCATTGCCCAACCAAAACAAACAAACAAAAAAAGAATAGATTATGCTTCAGCTGAAGTAAAAAAAAAAAACGGGTAGCAATCCTGATCTCAGAAAAAGCAAAAGCAAAAATAGATCTAGTTAAAAGAGATAAGGAAGGAAACGACATCCTGCTAACAGGCACCATAGACAATGAAGAAATATCATTACTAAACATATATGCACCAAGTAGTATAGCATCCAAATTCTTAGAGGAGAAGCTAAGGGAATTATAGGAAAAAATAGATAAGAAAACTATACTAGTTGGGCACCTCAACTACCCCTCTCTGAACTAAATAAATCTAACCACAAAATAAACAAGAAAGAAGTTAAGCAGATGAATACAATCTTAGAAAAGTTAGATATGGTTGACCTCTGGAGAAAACTGAATGGAGGTAGAAAGGAATGTACCTTTTTCTCAATGGTACATGGCACCTACACAAAAACTGACCATGTACTAGGTCGTAAAACCTCACAATCCAATATGGAAAGGCAGAAATATTAAATGCATCCCTTTTAGATCATGATGCAGTAAAAATTACATGTGATAAAGGGCCATGGAAAGTTAGACTAAAAATTAATTGGAAACTAAATAATCTAATCCTATGGAATGAGTGGGTCAAACAACAGATCATAGAAACAATCAATAACTTCATCCAAGACAGTGACAATAATGAAACAACATGCCAAAACTTGTAGGATGCAGTAAAAGCAGTTCTTAGGGGAAATTTTATATCTCTCAATGCTTACATGAATAAAATAGAGAAAGAAGAGATCAATGAATTGGGCATGCAACTGAAAAAATCTAGAAAAAGAACAAATTAAAAATCCCCAATTAAATATCAAATTAGAAATTCTGAAAACCAAAGGAAAGACTAACAAAAATGAAATTAAGAAATTATTGAACTAATAAATGAAACTAAGAGCTGGTTTTATGAAAAAAAAACAATAAAATAGATAAACCTTTGGTTAATTTGATTTAAAAAAGAAAGAAGAAAACCAAATTACTAAGCATCAAAAATGAAAAGGATCAATTCGCTACCAATGAAGAGGAAATCAAAACAATAATTAGGAGCTATTTTGTCCAACTTTATGCCTATAAATTTGACAATCTTAGTGAAATAGATGAATATTTACAAAATGTAACAGATTAACAGAAGAGGAATACAATACTTAACCCAACTCGAGGAAAAGAAATTGTTGAAAGATTTTTTTTGGGGGGGGTAGGTAGTGGGGTTAAATGACTTGCCAGGGTCACACAGCTAGTAAGTGTTAAGTGTCTGAGGTCAGATTGGAACTCAGGTGCTCCTGACTCCAGGGCTGGTGCTCTATCCACTGCACCACCTAGCTGCCCCCTCCGAAAAAGAAATTGAACAAGCCATCAATGAACTTCCTAAGAAAAAATCTCCAGAACGAGATGGATTTACAAGTGAATTCTATCAAATGTTTAAAGAAAAATTAATTCCAATACTATATAATCTATTTGGGAAAATAGGTGAAGGAGTCCTACCAAATACCTTTTATGAAACAAATATGGTGCTGATACCTAAACTAGGAAAAGCCAAAACAGAAAAAGAAAATTGTAGACCAATTTCCCTAATGAATATAGATGCAAAAATTTTAAATAAAATATTAGCAAAGAGGTTATAGCAATATATTATAAGGATTTATACTAGGAATGCAGGGCTGGTTCAATATTAGGAAAACTATGAGCATAATTGACCATATAAACAACAAAACTAACAGAAATTATATAATTATCTTAATAGATGAAGAAAAAGCTTTTGACAAAATACAACATCCATTCCTATTAAAAACACCAGAGAGCATGGGAATAAATGGAGTCTTCCTTAAAATGATAGGTAACATCTACCTAAAACCATCAGCAAGCATTATATGTAATGGGAATAAGCTAGAAGCATTTCTAATAAGATCAGGGGTGAAACAAGGATGTCCATTATCACCACTGCTATTCAATATCGTTCTAGAAATGTTAAGCAATAAGAGAAGAAAGAGAAAATGAAGGAATTAGAATAGGCAAAGCTATCACTCTTTGCAGTTGATATGATGATATACTTAGAGAATCCTAGAGAATCAACTAAAAAGCTACTTGAAATAATAAACAAGTTTAGCAAAGTTGCAGGATATAAAATAAAACCCACATAAATCATAGGCATTTCTATATATTACTAACAAAGCCCAAAAGCAAGAGATAGAAAGAGAAATTCCTTTTACAGCAACTGCAGACATTATGAAATATTTAGGAGTCTACGTGCCAAGACAAACTCAGGAACTATATGAACACAACTACAAAACACTTCTCACACAAATAAAGTCAGATCTAAATAATTAGAAAAACATCAGTTGCTCATGGGTAGGCTGAACTAATATAATAAAAATGACAATTCTATTTAAATTAATTTACTTATTTAGTGCCATACCAATCAAACTACCAAAAAATTATTTTATAGACCTAGAAAAAAACAGTAACAAAATTCATCTGGGAGAACAAAAGGTCCAGAATATCAAGGGAACTAATGAAAAGAAATGCGAGGGAAGGTGGCCTAGCCATACCAGATCTAAAATTGCATTATAAAGGAGCAATCATGAAAACTACTTGGTACTGGCTAAGAAATAGAGTGGTGGATAAGTGGAATAGGTAAGGTACGTAGGACACAACAGTCAATGACTTTAGTAAAATACTATTTGATAAATCCAAAGACTCCTACTTCTGGGATAAGAACTCACTATTTTGCAAAAACTGCTGGGAAAAGTGGAAAATAGTATGGCAGAAACTAGGCATAGACCAATATCTTACACCCTGTATGAAGATGAAGTAAAAATGGTTTCAAGATTTAGATATAAAGGCTGATGCTATAAGCAAACTAGAAGAGCTAAGAATAGTTTACCTATCAGATCTATGGAGAAGGGAAGAATTTATGACCAAACAAGAGATAGAGAACATTATGAAATGCAAAATGGATGACTTTGATTACATTAAATTGAAAAGTTTTTGCACAAACAAAGCCAATGCAACCAAGATTAGAAGGGAAGCAGAAAACTGGGAAAGAATTTTTACAACCAGTGTCTCTAATGAAAGCCTCATTTCTCAAATATGTAGAGAATTGCATCAAATTTACAAGAATACAAGTCATTCCTCAATTGATAAATGGTCAAAGGATATGAACAGGCACTTTTCAGAGGAAGAAATTAAAACTATCTACAGTCATATAAAAATGTTCTAAATCATTATTGATTATAGAAATGCAAATCAAAACAACTCTGAAGTGCCACATCACACATATTAGATTGACTAATATGACAAAACAGGAAAAATGATAAATGTTGGAGAAGGTGTGGGAAAATTGGAACACTGATGCATTGTTGGTGGAGTTGTAAACTGATACAATCATTCTGGAGAGCAATTTGGAACTATGCCCAAAGGGCTATAAAACTGTGCATATCCTTTTACCCATCAATACCACTTCTAGGTCTGTATTCCAAAGAGATCATAAAAGTGGGGAAAGGACCCACATGGGTCCTAATGGGTAGGGTATGAGGTAAAATTTCAGGGTTTTTTGATTTACATTTCTTTTATAATGAGTAATTTGAAGCACCCTTTCATATGATTGTTAATAGTTAATAATTCTTTTGATAATTGCTTATTCATATCTTGTCTGCTTATCTATTGGGGAATGGCTTTTGGTTATAGATATAGACAATAATAGATATAAATATAGATATGTATTGTCTGAGCAAATCATTTAAATATCTTGAACACCAAACCCTTAGCTGAAAAATCTGATACAGTTTTGTTTTATTTTTTTACGCATTATACCACTTTCCTTCTTATCCTAAGTGAAATAATTTTGTTTGTACAGAAGCTTTTCATTTTCTTCCAATCAAACTTACCTATTTTATCTTTTGTAATTAACTCTGTCTCTTGTTTGATTAGGGATACATCTCTTGCCCATAGCTGGGAGGGGATGTTTCTCTCTTGGTTTTTTAAAAGTGTGATCTTCAATATTAAGGTCACATATCCATTTAGAATGTATTGTGGAATATGATGTAAGATATTGGTCTAAGCTCTTTTCCTGGCAGATTGCTTTCTAGTTTTCCCAGCAGCTTTGATCAAATAGGGAGTTTCTTCCTAAATCACTTCTATTTTCTGGTTTGTCAAACTCCAGGTTGTTGAGTTCCATTGTCTCCGATGATTTTCTCTTGTCCAGTTCATTTTTTTTTTGCTCTGCATCTTTATTTTTAAATTGATACCAGGTGATTTCGATGACTGCTGTTTTATAATATAATCTAAGGTCAATAAGTACAATTCCTACTTTCTTCTTACCTCTTTTCATCATTTCTCTTGACAGTTTTTTTAGATCTTTCATTTTTCCAAATAAATTTTGTTATTATTTTATCATGTTGTGTAAAGTTTCCCCTTGATAATTTGATTGGTAAAGCATTAAAATTGCAAGTCAAATTGGAAATACTGTAATTTTTATTATATTAGAAGAGCCTAGACATCAGCACTGAATATGCAGATATCTAAGTTATTCTTTAGTTCTTTAAGGAGCAATTTGTAATTTAATCTATACAAGTATTTTATGTGCATTGGTAGAATGATCCCTAGATATTTTATATGCTTTGTAGTTTTGGGTACGGAATTTCCCTTTCTATTTTTTCATCTTTAACTTTGTCATTATTAACAGAAATGCTGTTGATTTTTGATTATTTATTTTGTAGCCAGCAATTTTCTGAAGCTATTGTCTCAATTAGTATTTTTGCTGTTCCCAATGACTTTATAAATAATCCATCATAACATCAGCAAATAGGGAGTTTTATCTTTTCACTTTACACCTTTTATTTCTCCTCTTGTCTCATTGCTATTGCTAGTATTTCCAAAACTATATCAGATAAAAAAAATCCCTCTATACTTATACTTTGTACTTTTTTAAAAGCATAAATGAGTGTTGTGCTTTGTCAAAGGCTTTTTCCATATCTATTGAGATAAGCATGCTTTTCTAATGTTGAATCATTCTTGCATGATTGACATAAATCCAACTTAGTTATTACAAATGTTTTCTTGAAGGAATCTCTATAATTTGTTTGACAAGATTTTATTTAAAAAATTTTAATTGATATTCATTAATGATATTGGTCTATTTTCCTTCTGTGTTATTCCCTGGTTTAGGTATTAGGACTATATTTGTCTCAGAAAAGAAACCTAGTAAGGTGCTTTCTCGATTTTTGAGAATAAGCTATGTAAGTATTAATTATTTTACATTTTTCTTAAATTTTATTTTATTTTAAAATTAATTATTTAATTTTTTAAAAATGTAAAATAAAATCCCCCCTAAATTCATCAGGAGTTTCTCTCATCTCCCTCACCCTGCCCCTGTTTGATAGTTCCTTAACAACACCTTTTTTTTCTAAGATTAGATAATTAAGATCTCTATTTGGTCTTCTGTTAATTTGAGTATTTTATAGAAGGCATGCCTCTACTTATTTTGTGTTCTCAGTTTTGTTAACATGTAATTATGGTAGGGGGCAGCTAGGTGGCACAGTGGATAGAGTGGATGGTGGACCAGCTCTGGAGTCAGGAGGACCTGAGTTCAAATCTGGTGTCAGACAAGACACATGACACTTTCTAGCTGTGTGACCCTGGGCAAGTCACTTAACCCCAATTGCCTTACCAAAAAAAAAGCCGTATAATTATGTTATGTATACGTAGCATAAAAATACTATGACATTTTATAATAATTCTTTTTTTCTTCCGGTTTTCTTGTGATTTCACCTTGTTTATTTGCTATTTTGTTGATTTGATTTTCTGCTCTCTTTTTTTTTTTCAATCAGACTGGCTAAAAGTCTATCAATTTTACAGATTTTTTTTCAAAGAACTATTTTTTAGTTTTATTTATCATTTCTATAGTTTTGTTTTTTTATCTATGTTTCCTCTGATTTTAATATCTCCTCTTTTGTGCTTATTTTAGGTTGCTTTATTTGTTGGATTTCTAATTTTTAAATACATATTCAGCTCATTCATTTTTTATTTTTTTGTTTTGTCAATGTGTGGATATGGTTTTTCCCCTGAGGACTATTTTATCTGCCGCCTAGAAATTCTTTCACATAATTATTGTTTCCAGAATTTTTTGTTGGACTCACTCACTATTTAGGATTTCACTGCTAAGGTTCCATTTGGGTTTGTGTCTTTTGTTTATGCTTCCTTAAATGATAACTATTTTTATTCAGTTATGGTCTGAAAAGGATGTGCTTACTATTTTTTACTTTTTATATTTGCTTGTAATATCTCTTTGCATTAATACATGTTAGTTTTTTGTAAACATCTTATGTGGTGCTGAACAGTACATTTATGCCTCAACAGTCCTATTTAGAAGATAGTATAAGTCTTTTAGCTCTAGATTCTCTAGACTTTTGTTCAATTCTTTATTTTTCTTTTAATTTGTCTTTTTGTTAGACATATCCAAAACTGAGAAATGGACATTGAAATATCCTGCCACTATTGTATTACTGTCTATATCTTCTTGTAGTTGAGTTAATTTTTCTTTTATGAATCCAAGTGCTGAGGCATTTGGAGCATATAAAAGTTAATTATGGATATTCTATGATTCTTTTAAACATAATGTATTTTTCTTGTTTAAACCCTATTTTATATTGCAATTGTTTATTTTTGCCTTTTTTCTGATAGCGTGATTATAATTCTTGATTTTTTTGGAGTCTTTTGATGATTAGTAAATTTTATTTTCCAGCTCCTGTTCTGTGTATGTTTTTATTTTTTTTCTGTATATATTTTCAAGTGTGTTCCTTATAAGTAAGATTCTGAAGTTTTACTTTGTTATCCAATCTATCACTTTTTCATTTTATTGGATTGCTTAATCAATTTACATTTTAAATTATGAGAGTTAGGTTTATAGTTTCTTCCATCATTTCCTCTGATATTGGTTTTTTTTCCCCAAAAAATTAGGTTTCCCCCCCCCCTTTTCCTCTGTAAATTTAGCTTAATTTACTTTAAGGGAACCCTATTCCCATCAGTTCTCTTTACTTCACCCTCAAGCTCATTTGTTCCCTCCTTTCAGCAGTTTTGGAGTTTTACTCAACTTATTAGTTCCTCTTTTCTTTCTTCCTTATATCTAATTCTTGAATTCTTCTCCTTTTTTCCCCTCTCAGTTTAGTAGTCAAGTTGAAATCCTCTTCCTATCCTCTCTTTCACCTTGTTTTGTTCATTAGCTTTTTTTACATTTCATTTTTTGTACTTTTTTCTAAAAAATGTTTTTCTCACATTCTCTTCATTATTATTTATCTTCCTTTTCTCTCCATTATAGTTTTTATTCTTTGATTCATGGCTTTTATACTTTTTATTTCTTCTACGGTCTCCATATTCCTCATGGAATTAAAGCTTCTAAAGTGCCTATATTGAGTTTCCTTTCTTAAGTTTCTATGCTATTGCCTTGTAAATCTTGCCTCCTTATCTTTCTGTTGTGCCTTACCTCTTAGAAATATATGTTCCCACAGGTGTTAGAGAGGATATTGCCCCATGGTAGCAATTTTCCTATGTCCCTGATTCTGTAGCTCATTATTAATCTTTGACCTCCCCATGATCATTTTCCCCCATTTGCTATGCAATCTTCGCCTGGGTCCACAACTTCCCACTCTTCTGGGTGCTAGTCGATTCCTCCCCCAGTTCCTCCTCTCCTGAGACAGGATAAGTAGTCTCTGTAAGCACCAAATCCCTGAAGATTATATACCCATCATGAGGTCCTCATCTCCCAATATAGAATATCTTTCTCCCTCACATGGAAGTGTTCTCTCCCATGATACTCTCTCCCATCAATGAAACAAGATTTCTCCCTTCCCCGCCTTATTTCAGTCCCTCCTTTTGCGTTATCACCCATTCTACTGTAGGTTCTCTTCTTCCTGAGAGACTACAGGAGTTATTTTCCCTTCATTATTAAATCTTGATTTGATTAAGGTACATTACATATTCATTGCCTTTTATCTTCTTCCTTTCCTATCTCCTTTTACGTACCTTGTCTTCTTTTGTTCAGTTCCATAAAAACATTGATTCATCTGTAGGCAAGGTGTTGTAAGATTTACTCCAAGATGTTTCAGGACTATTTCTCTCCCATCATTTCTATTTGACTTCTGCTTTTACCCTTGTCTCTTTGTGTACTTTTAGGAAGAAATTTCTTAATGGTCTTTTGTAGTAATTTTTTGTTGTTTTCTTTGATTATTCTATTCCCTTTCGTGTATTTAAAATATCTGAAGTGTTTGAGAGGCAAATAATTTCAGGTCTGGTTTTCTTCCTGGAAATGTTTCAAATGCTTTTGTTGTTGTTGTTGTTGTTGAATGTCTATCTTTTTTCATTAATAGTTAGGCTCAGGTTTTGTGGGGTATGTCACCTTGGGTTGTATCTTGAGCTTCTTTGATCTTTGGAAGATGTTATATTTCTTCTTGAAGTTTCTGGTGAGTGAAGACTAATCTTGTGTTATTCAAACTTCCTTTCCATTATATTTGAAGGTTTTTCCTGGTCACTTGAAGAATTTCTTGTTTAGCAATGGAATTGTTCAATTTAATTACTGTATGTCTCAGAGGAGAATTATTTTTTTTTTCTGGAGACTATCTGCGGGTTCTTTCAATTGGGACATTGCTTTCTATGTTCAGAATTTCTGGGCAGTTTTCTTGTATTATTTCTTGCATTATGATGTTCAAGTTTTTTGGTTTTTTAAACTTGTGTTCTTCTAACAGACCTATAATCCTTAAGTTATCTTTACATATTTTGTCAAGATCAATATGTTTTGCTTGTATGGAGATAATGTTTTCTTTCAACACTATTACTTTTTGTTTCTCTTCTTTCAGATTGCCCTTCCCCTATGTACAAAATTTGCATTCCCAATCAGTTATTTTTCTTTTTGCTTCCTTGGTGACATTTGTCACCACAGATAGAAGTGTTTCTTTTCTGTCAATTATTTCTGCTGATTCATTTTCCTTCATCTTGCTATATGTATTCATAGATATCTATTATTAATATCTTCTCTGTTAGCTTAACTGCTTGTACTCAAGGTCTTAACTAAGTTTTCTTCCTCCTGAGATCTGTAGTAATTTAAGCCTTTTTTTTTACTTATTTCCCTCTATTACTCACTTTCTGATCCCTTCCCTTTGATGGAGGTTTCTCAGGTGGGCTAAACCTCATAGTCAGCTCATCCTTTTCTCACACTGGACAATTCACATTTTACCAGCCTCAGTCTCTGTTCCAAGTGACTTCTATGGGGACATAACAGGACCCAATAGGGTGGTAGGGTCTTTGCATGGGAGTTAATGGAGTGCCAGTCAACCACAAACACATCCTACCTACATTCTTTCTGTTCTCAGGTCCTCCTGACTCCAGGGCCACTGCTCTACCCACTGCACCACCTAGCTGCCCCTATCAGGTCATTCTTGAAATCCCCATGCCTTTGGTTTCAGGGCACTGTACTATCTAAGTTAAGTTTCTACTATATTGACCACCTTTTCTCTGCCTCCTTCTCTGGTTCCTCACATGCAGACATTCCCAAAGGTTCTCATCTGTCAAACTTTCCCTCCTTTATCCACAGTCACCTCTTTAGACCTCACTGTTATTGCGTAGATGACTCTCAAATCTCTCTCCTGCCCCATTGTCACAACTCCCTTATCCAGCTCCATCTGGATCCCATCAGCACCTCAGACTAAATACATCTAAAACTGAATTCATCATTCAATTCAATTCAAGAAACATTTATTAAGTGTCTGCTATTTGTGGGTCACCATGAGAAAAATGAAATAGTCCCTGACTTCAAGGAACTTACAATTTTTTGGGGAGCCAACATGTATATAAGTAAATCTTCCCCTGAAACCAATTCTTCCTGACTCCCCTGTTTCATTTCCCAGCACTACAATTTGCTTTGTTTAGTCACTTTTCAGTTGTATAGAACTATTTGTGATTTCTTTTGGGGTTTTATCAGCAAAGATACTGGATTGCTTTGCCATTTCCTTCTCCTGCTCATTGTATAGATGAGAAAACTGAGGCAAACAAGGTTAAATAACTTGCTGAGGGTCACACAGCTAGTAACTGCCTGAGGCCAGATTTAAACTCAGGAAGATGAGTCTTCCTGACTCTAGGCCTAGGACTCTATCTACTATGCCACCTAGCTTGCCCTGGCACTACAATTCACAGGCTCTAATAATCAGGATCATCATTGATTCCCGGTTTTCTGTTATGTCCCAATTCACATTCGTCACTAAGGCCCATTGGTAAAAATTCTGTCCCATCACTTCCACTTCTGGTATTAACTTACTCTGGGGAAGGCCTTTCCTGTTCCTGTGGACCCTATTGAAAGAAAATTTTGGTTAGAGCTTTGTCCTAATGAGTCAGGCAAGCTCAGGAAAATGAGACAAAAAGTTTATAAACCTATAAGGCATACATGTTGCAAGGGCACCAGATTCAAAGCGCTCCATTGTTTTTAAAGACAAATTTCATAATAAGAGAAGACAATCTTGGTAAGTCCACATTTCTAAATGAGAGGGGCTAATGCTATTTTAGAGATAAATTTACAATCCACATAGATGAGGATTTCTAAAAAGGGGATCAAAGCCTACTCTTGGGTAGGCTTGTATTATGTTCACTTACATTCAGATTTGTACATCCTGAGGCCAGAGGGCTGACAGGTACAAGTAGGAAAGGAGGATGGGAGATTATGGTCTCACTTGAATTGAACCCAGCAGTTATGGCCAAATTCTGCACAACCCTATAGAGTTCTCTAGCTCTACAGTGTTGAATTAAGCTTTGGGGAGCCTTCAGCCTGGAAAGTGAAGATTGAGAAATGACCCATTTTAGTAATATCCCAAAAGGCACAGAGAGAGATATCACTGTGCTTGCCATACCCCAGAATACTAAACCTAGGGGCCCATCTTTTTAGCTTAAAACAGGTGTTTTTAGGATAGCTAAAAGGCTGTTCTACTCCTGACACTGGAGAATTCATTTACGACTCTTGGGATGTGATAGATAATTAATCAGACCCCTATTTTATGGGACCTCTATTTTACTCCAATCAGTATGAATCAGTTTGATATGCTTTTACAGGGGTGGTGATTCTAAGTTCTGATAGTACGCCTCAGAGCTGTGAGCTGCAGATTGTAAGTTCACTTGCTTGTTCATAGGAAGCTAACTGGAAGACTCCACCCTTATTTTTCCTTGTTAAGGCCACCAAGCACAGCATGGCAGAGGTGACTCAATTATATGGAAAGTCCCTCAGCTTTTTTGTTGCCCCCCTAACCCTTGTCATCCCTCTATTGCCCAACATGGGGAGACAACCAGGAGCACTCAGTCAACAATTGGCCCTGGTTGCTAGCCTTTGGCCTGCCTTTTTACCAGACCATGGGAGTGCTCATCATGACCTCCTGAAAGGTCAAGATAGGTCTGTCAAGGTCTGCTCATTAGCACATCAGTCAAACAATGAAATTGGTATTGACCCTCCTGAAAGGATCAAGGGCAAGGGCTGTCAACTAATGAGATTCTGGGTTGTTAGTTTGCTTCATCTGTACTGTCTGGGTATCAAGCACTATAAAAATAAGGCCCTGGAGGAAGGGGGCATCTCAGATCACATTTCCTTAGAGGGACCCATGGACCCTTTAATGCAGTGTATTGGCTTGGAGCTCTGCCTCAGTGGTTTTTCTTGCAGGCTGGACAATTTTGTACCCCACAAAGACCACAGGAAGTATCTGAGGTTGTCACAATATTCAAAAAGAGTTTAAATAAATTCCTGGATAGCTGAGTCAAAGTGGGTTATTAAATATCAGCTCAGGTTTTTTGGGGCTGTCTCTAGACTGTTGAGGTAATTCCACCAAAGACAAGCCTGATTGCCCCCTCAATCCTGGTTTCCATGACTTATTCTGGATAGACCATGTAGTGGACCTGGGGTGGGGGTGGGAGTGCTTTTCTGATATGCTACAGTTAATTGCAGTGATCTCCATCCTGCCTCTCACAGACTGTCAGAATGGCTTGCTTTTCTTTACACATGAGTCCAGAGACTTGTTCCATTTTCTTTCCCCCTACACTGTGCTTAAAAAAATATTTTTTGGTCCTTCTTTGCCTCCCCAGGGGCAGCTAGGAGGCAGAGTATATAGAGGGCCAGGCTGAAGTCAGGAAGACTCATCTCCATGTGTTTAAAAGTGGGTTCATATACTTACTAGCTGTGTAACCCTGGTCAAGTCACTTAACTCTGTTTGCCTCAGTTTCCTCATCTGTAAAATGAGCTAGAGAAGGAAATGCCAAACCAATTTAGCATCTTTGCCAAGAAAACCCCAAACAAGGTCACATAGAGTAGTACACAACTGAAATGACTCAACGACAACAACAACTAATTGTATCCCCATTTTTGTCAATGTATGGATATAATTTTTGCCGGTGCTTGGCACACAGCAGTTGTTTAATAAATATTTATTGACTCTTGTTGACTGACCAGAGAATGGCCTGATCACCCCTGTGTGCATCCTCCACAACAAAACTAGACTAGGAAGAATGAATCAGACAGGAAGTAGACTTCTCTGGTCCTTAGTGAAGATCTCTATGAGTAGAATTGATGCAGTTTCCCCTGTGTTCTCAGCCCTTCTCTGCACTAGGCATCACTGAAAGAGATAAATGACACATCTCCTCATCCTTCATGAATTCACTGTCTGCAGACCTGTGTACTTGTAGGTCTTAAATTATCATCAGATACTCCTTACCTCCCCCATTTAAATGACCTCCTTTACTGTAGAAACAAGGCTGTTTCCACCTTCATTGGGCTTCTGCACAAAACTGAGTGCAGACAACTAGAAGGAATGAAGAAAGAAATAACCTAGAAGAGAAAGATATGAAGACATGAAGTCAACCTGTTCAAGTGAATGTCTACTTTGACCAGTGCCAGACATACTCAAGCATAGTAGAGAGGCCCAGGCAGGGCCTCAGTCCAGAAAATTAGATTCTACTATCTGTCTTTCTACCATTCAAGGTTTATTCCATTAGATGCTTCCATAGGTTTTCCAGATTCTACTTTTTAAAATATGGACAATCCTAGCATCGGTCACACTTTAAACACTTAAATTAATTCATTCCCTGGTTGTCAATTGAGCCTTCAGCTGGCATTTACTGTAAGTGAGCTGTGTAAATAGAATGGGACTACAGGGAGGTGGATGACCCAGATCACGGGAGGGAAAAGAGAGAGGTATAGGGAAAGTGGGAGGAGCCTAAAAATTAACTTGGATTCCTTTACCATTTTTCAGGAGGTAACCCTGAAAGTCCATGGGGGGCTACTCCAGGAGATGTTCTGGGGCCATGATCAAAGCCATAAGTCAAGTGGGCACCGAGCATAAAGTACAGAGAGTCCTGTGGAATTCTTCCTAACTCCCTACAATCAGAAGGGAGAGAAACAAAATACACAACACTTGTGCCACCTCTGTGTTCTACCCATGTAATGTCCTTCCCCAGGTACAGCTCACACACCCCAGTCGGGAACAAAGTGCTCCCCTCAGAAGACATGTGGCGAACAAAACACTTTGCACCTCTCTAATATATACTACCTGTGTATTCTGGTCTCTGGTAGTTTTCTGTGTAGGTGTCATATCAGCTTAGTAGACTATAAGCTCCATGAAGGCAGAGAATGCGTCCAAATGAATTTTGTGTCTCCTTCATGCCTAGTCACAGGGCTCTGCAGCTTCAATTTTTTGATTGGATTGAGTTGTTATTGTTTGCCCACCCCTGAACTCTAACTGTAGTGTTATCTTCTTGAGATCATAGGCCTGCATTTAACCAGGATAACTGGAGGCTTCACTTTGCTTCCTGTGACTTCTTCTTGGTAAAGGGGTTCCTACATAGCCAGAATATCAACTTTGGTTTTCCTATAGAGCCACAACAATCCATCTTATATTGTCTCTACCTGGGCCATGGATAGAAGTGGACGACAGTGAGGACAAAGGGGAGCTGGTACTCTTTTCCTAGACAAGGACTTGGATTAGACATAGGCAGAATAGGTAGAAAGACTACAAGGTCTGATATCACGACACCTGGATTAGAATCCAACCTCACTGCCACTTACTGTGTGACCTTGATTGAGTCAAGTAACCTTTCTGAGACATAGGTTTCAGGTTGTGCTGGAACCAATTCAAACCGATTATTGAATTTTTATAGGCAAAGAAGAGAAATTCGGCTTGATTTATTGTTTATTGATTGTCTAGACTTAAGAAACTGATGGAGAAAATGTTAATGATACATGGTGTGGTTCAGATTAAATTTAAAAGTGTGTTGTGGAGAGGGAGAAGGAAAGGCAAGGGAAGAGGCACTTATTAATCACCTACTATGTGCCAGGCACTGTGTTGAGCACTTTACAAACACCTCATTTGATATCTCAGGGGCCCATTTTTTTTCAGAGAGCCAGTTGTTAAAAATGTACCAGTATGAGGGGAAGGGAGAAGATGGGGAGAAAATTTGGAATTCAAAATCTTGTGGAAGTGAATGTTGAAAACTAAAAATAAATAAATAAAACTGGGGAGGGGGAGGCGTTCTTCCCCTAGTCATTAAAAAAAAAAATTACCAGTACAACCCTGCCAAGGTTCTTGAACAATAAGAGGAGGAAGTTCAGATTAGAACTACTAAGTTCTCTTCCAGTTCTTGGATCACCTGGATACTACCTCTGGGCCAAATGGTTTCAATCTGAGGGATATACATGGTCCAGAACCATCTTGGGGTTTGATTTTAGGAGCAAACTTCACCACTTGAATCATTTTGGTGAGAAAGGACATGGTCGTTCTGACCTCAGTAAAACTTTGCCTTGCATCCTTGGGATCTGTATGGATGAATATGGGGTCACATTGAGTCTATTAACCAGTCAACCCTGTTCAGTGCCCTCATATAACTGAAGTGCTGGATACTTTCCACCTGGAGAGCAAAAGATCACCAATACCATGGTGTTACTTGGACTTTATCACCACAGCAGCCATAGCAGCACTTTTTGCAATAGCAAAGGATTGGAAACAAAGTAGACCCCCATTGATTGGGGAAGTGCTAAATAAAATGTAATGGAAATTTGTTTAGCTGTACGAAACTATGAATAGGATTAATAAGAAGAAGCATGGAAAGGTCAGCATGTACAGAAAAAATGCAATGTAAGCAGAGCCAGGAAGCCCGTATACACAAGAACTACAACAATGTAAGGCAGAAGGATAATCACAAAATTAAAAAAAAAGCCCTCAGAAATAAATGTTGTAAAATTACAAAGAACAAGCATGGGTCCAAAGAAGAGATGTGAGAAGACAACCATATCCCACCCTTTCATAGGAGTGGGAGATCCATGAATGTGGTGCATGGCACTTATTTTCACTCTTCTATCAATCAGTTTTACTAATTATTTCTGTTCTTTTTTCTTGTTTTTGTCTTTAATAAATATTACTTGTTATATAGGATGGCTTTACCAGAGGGAGAAAGAGAAGAATGCAGGGGGAAATTTTCAAGATGTGGAAAAAAAGAAAAGTGAAGAAAATTGATTTTTTTAAAAAAAGAATTCTTTGTAGAGTATTCCAGCTAGAAGGGCCCTTGATGATCAGACCATCATATTCTTTTATTTTTTCATAAAAGAAAAATCTCAGAGCTTAAGTGACTAAGGTCGCTTTTCAATTAGTGAATATGCCACATTCTATCCACAGAAAGCTGAGCAAAAATTTCCCTCCTGGAAGAGGGCAAGATTTAAGTTCGAGTCACAGGGCCTCAATAAAATGCCTTTAAGCCTCTTCAATCCTTATCTCATTAGGTTCCCTCTTTCCCTCAAAAGAACCTCGATAAGGAATGGCACCTAGAGAGCACAGTCTTGACCTCCTCATACCCTTGTTATGAGGGCCTTGTATGAGGAGGGGTTGCAGTTTCCTGTGCAAAGACCACTGGTTGCCCTTGAGAACAAGAGTCCATAAGCCCAAGGGCTAGCGCTAGGAGCTCTCCATAACTCTATATAATCCCCAACCCCGGGGGTTCAGCAGGGACCATCAGGGTCCATTTTCTACCCACTATCTTCCCGTTCCTGCCAACCCTCGACCCCCAACCCTACCTCCTCTGAGTAGGATTCCTGCAGAGCTGCCTGATCGATATACTTATCAAGAACTTCATGAAAAAATGGTGCACGGATGAATGACGACGCACAGGAGATCGTCTGGAATGCTTTATTGGAACGCAGAGATGAACAGGTACCCCGACCGCGTACCAGGAGGAGGCAGCCCGAGCTCTCCGACATTGCTTACTCCTTACTCTTCATTCGATTGCCGCGAACCAGTAGATGCGCTAGTGGCGGCGGCGGCGGCGGCGGCGGAGGCGCCGGCGCTTGCAGCCGTTGCTGCGCCAGGGCTTGCCCGGGTTGGTGGGCCAGGGACGGAACCTGGGACCCCGCGTTGGGAGACAGTGGCTCGCGCAGATCCTGCTCCTACTTGACTCGTGGTCAAGGATCCGGCAGGGGCAACTCCTGGCTTAGCCGAGCTGCCGGGCAGTGGCGTATCCGTTACACCCTTCGGGAGCTTGTCCGAGGGCACACAGCACTTTTTCTTGTTGGGGCACGTAGAATGCTCCCTCTCTTTACTCTTGCAGTCACTCCTACAGCGCCCTACGTTATTCCAGCATTTTTTCTCTCCCCAACCACCTGCACAGGAAAGGAGAGAGCACGGAGTGAATGGGGGGATTCTCAGAATGAGAGGAGTAGAGCCTGCCCTGGATGGCGGTTGGTTCTGGGACGCCGTAATCCCAAATACCAGTTCAGAAGGATGTCAGGACCAGGGGGGCGGACCTGGAGAGGATGGGAGAGCTGCCTTGGAGGTAGGAGGGGAGGATGGTAAGAGAGAAAAGCAGTAAAAGAAGGAAGGTGATGAGAGAAGAAGCTTGTGTTTACGGTGGGGGGGTGGGAAATCACCTCCCAGTCTTTCAGACTCTCCCCAACTTCGGAACCACCAGCTAGACAGGGATCACCCAGAACACCTGAATTCTCCTATCTCCCCGGAGAAGCCCCAGAGCAGGTGAGAGGTGGAGAGGAATATCTTAAGCTCTCAAACCCACCCTATCCTTCTGTTCTCACAAAGTGCAACGCAAGCTTTTTAACATCTGCCCAGTTCTTAGGTTCAAGAAATAAGTCCCCAGAAGAAGTTTCTTTAGTCGTTCCGCCATGGTTACACAGCTAGTAAATGTCTGAGGCTGGATTTGAACCCTGCTCTTCCCTGCACTTTACACACTGCACCACCTAGCTGCCCCATTCCCAACTGTATTCCTTTTCAATGCTAATTAGAGTCCTGGGAGGAGATTCCCAGCTAACAAGTCTCTTCACCTTAACCAAGCTCCTGATTTGGAGAGTGGGGGGAGAGAAGATAATAGGAAATCATTTAAGGCCCCTGATCTAAATGGCGTAATGGTAAGAGTTCTGGACATAAGAGTCAGAAGATTGGGTTCAAATCTCAGCTCTTTCACTGGTTGCCTGTGTGATTGGAGGAAACACACTTAACCTCTCTAGGCTTCACTTTGAGGAGTGCCTATCTAGAAATTTTCTAAGATGCTTTTCAGCACTGAAAGAAAACTAAGCTTCTGTGATCTAGGGGAGGTAACACAGTATGAAAGAAAGAACACTGGCTCTAGAGTCAAAAGACATGGGTTCAAATTCTGCTTCTGACACTACCTATGTGACCTTGGCCAAGTCAACTTCTCTCCCCGAACCTCAGTTTTCTCATATGTAGGGAAGTGCAGAGGGTTGGACTAGACAGGTTTCGAGGCCACCCTTCCCTTTCTAAATCTGATTCTGTAGTCAATGATTCCCCTAATTCTTCATTAGAAGCCCCTGAGCATGTGAGAGAAAGAACAGGACCTCTATCTGCAAGGTGAGTAGCCTCTGACCCAGGCTGCATAATATCCCTGCTCTCTCTGTCACTCCCATCTTTCTCTCTCCCAGGAATGGAAGGCAGGATTTTAAAATATCTGCTCAACCAAAACAACTTGGAGTTAAATCACTTTTCAGAGGGTTTCATGAATAAATTGTATCAAGATTTGGAGTGAATAGCTCCTCCTATTGTGACTAATGACAGAACCCCCTCTTCTCACACATCATGGCCTTTTCTTTGTCTTCATCCTCCTTGACTACTATACTGTCTTTAATAATGTTGGTTATACTCTTCATTTTGAAACTCCTATCAATTCCCTTGGTTTTCAGATCCCTACACTTTCCTAGATCACTTTCTAACTCTTTCTCTGCTCTTAGTTCTTCATTCTTCTGTCTCCCAAACTGTGGTCATGTGTGGGGTTTTTTGGGTTTTTTTCTTTTACCTTGTATTTCGTTGAATTACGTGAGAAGACAATTTTTAACATTCATTGTTCAAAAATTTTGAATTCCAAATTTTCTTCCTCCCTCTTTCACTCCCCTCCAAGGATGGTAAGGAATTTGATGTCAGTTATATATAAATAGGCATATCTGAAAGGCCTTCTTTCTCCACTCTCTATAATTCACTCTTCACCTTTCATCTTGATAAGGATGACTCCCACATCTCCTTTCACAGGCTCACACTTCCAATAGCCCATAGATGATTTCCACCTGGATGCCCTACCAGTTCTTCAGACTCAACACTAATACAACCAAACTCTTCATCTTCCCTGAAAACCCTTTGACCCTCCTGACATGCCTAGATCTGATCAAGGCACAGTCATCCACCCAGTCATTCAGCTCAAAAGCTCAGAATCATCTTTGGCTTCTGCCTTTCCCTTTCTCTATACATCCCTTTCCGTCAGCTTCTTGACCAGTGTCCCCATCCTAGGAATGGCTCTAACTAGTCCTGTGGACAATGGAGACTTGCCTCTGTTGGCAAGGCCAGCTCCTTGGGGTTTTCTGGACCCTTCAGTTAGGAAAAATGAAGATTGAGAAGAGGTATGACCTATTTGTGTTAAAATCTCAAAGGGAATGGAGACAGATGTCACTGTGTTCACTATTCCCCAGAACAATAGACCAAAAACATTTTTGTAAGGTATTCTTAGGAAGAGTAAAAAGTTCTTTTACTTCCTACATCAGAGAGTAAACCTACAGCTCCATAGGGTGCAGGCTAAAAATCTAACTACATTAGAGAAGAGTTTGTTTTTCAATTACTAAGTTGCAATGTCTCAAGCTGGTTCTAGACTACACAGGTAGAAAAATAGAGCTTATGAGACCTTAGAAAGACTCTAGTCCAACCCTTATTTTACTGATGGGGAAACTGAGGCCATGTCCAAGGTCACATAGGTGATAAAGTCAACCTTTGAACCTGGGTCTTCTCCCTCCAAATCCATGGTTCTTTCCAATTCACCATACCATCTCATGCCAGGAAAATATTGCCCTCTCCTGAAGCTCCAAGTCCTCCGAAAGGACAAAATGTTGGTCTAGGATCTATAGTAACCTTTGGGTAATCCCAGGGGCATCTCTGCTCTTCTTAGGTGGATTTCAATGTTCCCTGATGGCCCTGGCCTTCATCTCATGGCCCCATCCCACAGAAATAAGCACCTGCAATGACTCCAGTGTGACCCAGTCCCAGCTCTCTTCCTTTCCTCAAGATAGTTTCAGGTTACCTTGGGTTGTCTGTACCAGAAATGAGATAATGGCAAAGGCCAGGAGAAGGAGCTTCATGACTGGTGTTCCCTGGAGAGAGGGCCAGCAGGACTAATGGAGAACTGAAAGATCACCCTGTGTGCTGTGGGTTGGAGCTCCAGCATTTATTACCCTCCTCAGTGGGGCCGGGCCAGGGGTGCTGAACCAGAGAGGGAGCAGAATTCTGTGCTGCCCAAACTTGTTACATTAGGTCAGAATGCCCATTGATCAGTGACCTCAATTAGGTGGTCCTGGGGTTCTAAGCCCCATCTCCATCACTGTTCAGGGAGCCATAAACCAAAGTCATTGGAGTCAGTTATAAAAGCAGAGAGTTTTCAGCTAGGAGGGACCTTGGGAATCATCTGTGTACAGAGGAGGAAACTGAGACCCAGAGGAGGGAAATGATTTATGCCAGGACTGTAGTGGAACCTGCATGCTTTGAATCTAAAGCCAAAGCTCTTTCCAATGCTGGACTAGCTCTCTCACATGTTCAAGTCCTTGTCCAAGTGGAAAGATTGTGTATATTCATTGACTCTTCTCATATAAAGATCCCTCCACCAGAATAGGAGAACTTGGTTTTCCCACTTCCTTTGAACTCCAGATCTCATCAGTTCAGTTGAAAAGACACAGAACATTTCAAGAAAGAAGTATAAGAACCAGGCCTTTCTGCCCAAGACAAAATTGGAAGATTTATTGGTGCTGACTCCCAGTGGGCCCCATTGAAGCCTTTCTCCATAGACCCTCTCCTGGACATTCAGAGGCAAGCAGTGCCCTGTAGCTTCCTCCTCCCTTTTATCCAAAACTGCCATCAGGAAGCCACCTGCTGGAGGAGGTGGGGGTGTTGGGTGGAGAAATGAAAGGAGAAGGCCTGTCCCAGGGAGTCAGGAGACCAATTCTGCCTCTAACTAGCTTTATCATTTTAAATAGAACCCATCCTCAGTCATATCTCAATTTCCCCCATGTAAAATGAATTTACTTCAGATGAATTTTAAGGTCCTTTCCAGCTCCAACATTCTATATTCTGAGGTCCCTCCCAGCTAGACAGAACTTGACAGTAAACTAGATAGAGCATGATCAAGTTGAAGGAGCAACTTATATGAAATCAAAGGATGGGACATCCAGTTTGGGCTCTCCTACGTGACCTGGAGGAGGTCAAATCTTTACTCTGAGACCCCCTTCCCTCATAAGTAAAATGAGGCAATTAAACTAGTTGGTGTCTTCCTGAACTAAAATCTCTTATCCTATGATCCTATGAGGTATCTGAAAGAGAAAGAAAAGTCAAAAAAAACTTGGAAAATAAAATATTGAGGACATGGAAAGAAAGGAGTGTGTGGGAAGGGAGCCAACATCAGGGGAATGTAACAAGAAATTGAAGGAGGTGCTTTGGTGGAAAGAATACTAGACCTGGAGTCAGTAGAGAGCTGGGCTTCAATACTACCTGCAACACTTACTACTTAGTTATAAGGACCCCTAATCTCAGCTTTTTCCATCTGGACAATGTAGTGCTTCCCTCACAGTGTTGTGAAGATTAAATGAGAGGAGTAGAAGCCTTGTGTACAACTTGAAGCAGAGACAGACACACTGAGGCAACCCTCAGATCCATCATGATCCTTGATCTCCTGGGCTTGCAACTCTGTAGACTGCTTGGAGAAGACCTCCTCTGGGATAGATCATACACTCTCTTCTGAGTACTTATCTTGATGCCAACTGAAGAGCTCATTTACTCTTGGGTATTCTTTGATATGCTCTAATCCATACACCTTCTCTGATTTCTGTTTGATGTCTTCCTGGATAAATGGATTTACTAGCTAATCACTCTCGTGATTGTCTTTTTGTAAAATAAACATTTGGTGAGAAGGGGGTAAAGACCATCTCTTCCCCACCACAGAGTGATGAGAGAAGTGGATTTCCTTCTAAACCCCAGGACATCACACTCCCAGATTGGAGATATGGAGGAGTGGCAGATAATAATGATAATTCACTGTTTCTCTTCAAGACTGGAGGAAAGTCAGCCCAGCCTCAGCAGTCCTGCACTTTGCCAATCCCTTCCCCAGCTAGTATGTTAACAGTACCAGTGCTGCCCTTCTCCTGCTCTCCACAGATGTGGCTCAGATCTATGAACTCCATCCTTGAACCTGGTGTCCCTGGGGCAGGGAACAAGTGGGCTCAAGGTAACACTTGGCCTTCTGGGTATTTGTGTGTGACCTTTTTGACTGAGCCTGAATTTCATTGAACAAATCCTTTTATTAAGGGGATTTATTCTGCAAAGTTTGGATTCAGTCAAAGGGCTGCACTTGAGGAGGCCATATGTAGCCTCCAGCTCACAGGTACCCCACCCCTGGCCCTGGACAATTATATATGGGATGGGTGGTATCCATATGTATAAGTAAAAGCATATGTATATTATACACATAGGTAAAAGTATATCTAGAATAAATACGAAATGAATAGAAGGCAATTAAGGAGGGAGAGAACTAGAAGTTGGAGGAATCATGAAAGGCTCCTCTTCCTATACTGCTGAACAGAGATGGAGGAAATCACCTAATTACACAATGACCAAGCCCACCACAAATTTGTTATCTGACCTCAACTGGGTCTCACTACAGTAAGCCAAATATTCTGTTCCTCCCTAATTGATTTCCTCTCCCATACTCCACAGAAGCTACTCAAAAACTTATCTCTCCTCAAGCCTCACATGGCACCCCTTTCCCATACCCTCTCAGAAAAGGCTCTCACCTCACAGTTCACCCCCAAAAAGAGCATTTGAGGAGAGTCCCCCCTTCTCCCCTTCTCATCACTCAGATATTTTCTTCCACTATTACTCCTTCACTCCAGGCTCTTCAGAAAAAGTGATCCTCCTGTCATAAAATCAGAGCATAAGATAAATGGTTATGGAAAAGCTTCTCAGGAAAACCTTTGACTTGTGTCGTGTCTAGTGTCCTTTGTAGTTTCAGCTACCTTGAAAGATTTCTAAGGAGAAAACAAAGTCTGTTATAAACACTGCTGTGCAGAAACAAAACAAAACACAACCTGTAGCCAGAGAGCTCAGAATGCGAGGGAAGATTAATGAACTTTCATACCTGAAATAGTTCTCCCAGGTTTCTGTAATATGATGATAAACTCTCCATCTCTGTAAGCAGAGACTTACTTTCAGTGGGAGGTCCTTTTAGGGGGGGAAAAACTGCAAGTAATTTCTCTGTCATTTCAGCCCTGGCCAGGTTCAGGTTACAGAGATAAAGTTAGACATGCAAAGGACAACTTTTTCCTGGGTTGTAGAAATTTCTGGCATTGTAAACTAACTAGGCACTAAATTTGTAATTGAAATGAAATATATTTGCTAAAAATTTCCAAATTATGGCATGAAGTTTTTGTAAATGCTAAAATAGTTTAAGAAGAAAAAAGAAATGTGAGACTGCTACTGTAAATCTCTTCAATGGAGCCAACTGAAAGCAGTGGGCTATGTAATTCAAGGTACTGGCCGGTAATGATCCTTGGGAAAAATGAGATTTGTAATGATACCATTTGTGTTTGTAAATCTAGATTAGAGTTGATTGAATTTGTTCTAAAATTAAATTATATTGTTATTGCACTAAAAGGGAGATGTGTTCTCCTATTAAGATAACTGTGATGTTCAACCCTTTATAGGTAGATCAGACCTTAGTGGAAAATATCTGGAACCGCATGAATAAGAACTAAAAAGTCTAATTTCTTCTATATTGGTCTTTTCAATGTGATTAGTATAGCATGCCACATAGATAGACAGATGAAGCGATTTCCTATGTAAGATGATTCAGAAATGCATTCAACTGAAGTGATGTTAACTGATGGCAGAAGGCTTTGTAGTATTGAAAACATACCACAAAAACTCCATAAAAATTGTTCGAATTATTGTTTACCTTCTAATTTTTCTTATACTGTGATTTTTAGGGAAATCATTGTAAAACGAATGTTGTGAACTTGAAAAATCATACCCAACAGGTGATAAGTTGTATTATTGGAAAATTAACTACTCTTTCGATAAAGAGTGTTGTCATTATGATGTTAAAAAAACTGTCCAGGATTTAATTGGGTAAATTTTGACTAAAATTAATAATACTCATATAATTACTTGGAGTTTGGCAAAGTACCACAGATCCTGTAAATATGTAAGAAGTTCTTTGGGGACTTATGAGATTTTCATTCCACTGGATCTTCAGCCTGAGTGAGGTCATAAAGCAGGGTGATGCATTGGATAGAGCACTGGGTTTAGAATCAGGAAGATTCATCTTCATGAGTTCAAATCTGGCCTCAGTAACTTACTTAACTAGCTGTGTGTGACCCTGGGCAAGTCATTCAACCCTGTTTGTCTCAATTCCTCCTCTATACAACGAGCTGGAGAAGGACATGGCAAACCACTCCAGTATCTTTGCTAAGAAAACCCCAAATGGGGTCACAAAGAGTTGGACACAATTGAACAACAACAACAAAATCTTATTATCTGTGAAAGGAGTTGCTGAAAGAAGGATATGAAATTCTAGAACACTGAAATGGTTTAATGAGAAGCTAGAATCTCTCACTGCCAAAGTGAAAGGGCTTACAAGTTTCTTTGATAAAGAGTGGTTTTTACCTGATCAGCTTTTTGCCCATTGTTTATGAAAATTATGAAAGTGGATCCTGGAATAGAATGTATTGAACTTACATCTTCCAGACAACTTGGTATTAACAGGTCTCAGATTTAAAGATTTTATTTTGGTTTTAGGAGTTAATATGCAATCTTTTCAGATATTGATCTGTGTCAGCTTCAAAGCTGACAGTAGTGAGTGTTTTTCTGGGTCCTGAGAGAATGTTCACAACATACTGTTATATGTATAATGTTTGGCTTTCTAATATTTCTATAAAGGACAATGACAAAAGGATAAGTATATGGCTACCTCCCTAAGGTTTGTACTGGTTTTCAACATATGAACTAGTTACTGGAAAATCACATATAGGCAATATACCCCTTCACAGCTATAGGCTGTGGATAAGGCCTAGTCCAGATTTTGCAGGAGAAAGTGTTTCCCAGAATCACACACTAACATAAGACAGCTAAGACCCAAGATGAAATAAGATGTAGTTTAATCTATAACCTGACTTAGTTCCCCTGTAGAGTCTGCTAAACCAAGTTTGTTTCCTTAGCTGATGTATGAAGTTGTAACTCTGCTTAATTAAGTTTGTTCAGTGTTTATGATATTGAAGGAAACATAACCCTATGAATTTCTCTTATTGTGTTTTCTTAACTTTTTGTGATACCTATGGCCATGTGTGTTCCTTCAGTGTCTAGGAAATCTCCCAGTCTTGTGTAGTGCACTTGTTTTGTAGAGCAATTCTAAGTAACCTGACTTACAGACCCTGCTGCTTACTCAATTTGGTCCCTCAGGCTATGGGTTGCCATCACCCTGGTCCCTATCATTGCTTAAAAGAATTCTATCACACTCTTGATAGGATAGGCAATGAAGGAGATGCTTCCACTGATAGGGGTTATTTTAAACCCTAATCTAGCTATCTGCCTCTACTATTGTGCTTCCACTGGTACAGGAATGTTGGGCATAAAGCTCAAAAGGGGGGAAACTGTGGGAAACCTCTACAGCATTGTTTGAACCTAGCCTTGCCTGGCTGAGAAACCAGTCCTGGTGCTCAGAGACTAGATTTGTTTAATGCTTAACACAGGGCTTTTGGTTATGCTGACCAGAACCTCTCAGATCCAATGATTAATGTAAGGACTTTTCTCCACTACACATCTCAAGCAACCTGTGTGTTTTATGTGGAAACTGTCTCCCTGCTGGCCAATCAACTACTCTTTCCATGTTCCTTTGTTTGAACCCTCTACAAGGTGTAACTTGCAGACACTGGGCACCCCTTTTTCTGCTCTCTCCTCTACCAGACAATTTAATAATCCTCCATGAATTATTTCAGTTTTGGGTCTTGCTCTCTGTAACACCACTGTGGTTAGTGTCTTATGAGTAGTATAAACAGAAGACATCTGGCTCTAGATAATTACTGATACAATTGCTGGACACTTGGTGAAAGGAGCAGCTTTTGAAATGGACCTCAAAAGACTCCAAAGGAATCCAAAAAGTGGAGATGGCTGAGGGATGGGGGAGGGGTGTAGAGTTTTCCATTTGAGGGCAACAGAGCAGGAAGGAATAAAGCATGCCTGAGAATTTGGGGTAGGCCTGTTTGGCTGGAGCTTGGGGTATATGAAGGGACCTCCTGTGAGATTGCTGCAGTTTCATGGTGTGTTGTGGGGATGGTTCAAAAGAATTCACAGAATCAGACCATCTCCAACCCAAGCAAAGGTATTTATTGAGAGTTACTGCCTCATATCCCTGAATCAGTCAGTCAATAAGAATTTATTAAAACCTTATTATGTGCAAGGCGTGTTGCTGACCAAGGAAGCAGGAATGATGCATCTTAGATGCAAATGGGCAAATTGAAGTTTGATGCCAGGGCAAACTTCCTTTTGGACCATGCAGTGAGGGAGTGGGCTCCACATCTCTTAGGTCTTTAAGCACTGGCTCATGACCACCTTACTGTCCTGCTGAGGGGATTCTTTTTTTAGGTATGACTGCTGAGGTCCTTTCCAATTCTGGGGTAGAGGATCACTGCATTTTAAAACTGAGACAGCACTTGGCACAGACCTTTAATTTTGTGAGTGGGGAAGTTGAGACCCAACTTGATTAAATGAATTCTGCTATCGTCTCAGTGTTATGTGGGAATAATTTAAGACTGTAAATTTCCTGATTCTCTTTCCAGGGCACAGTGCTATGTGCCACTGCAGAAGAGGCTTGAGGTTTTGTTGTCGTTGTTGTTGATATTGTTGTTGCGGTGTGTGTGTGCTTTGCTTGTAACCACATGTGTGTGTCTTTATGGCATTACAAATTCCCATCCTGCATTATTCTGGTAATCTGATTGATCTGTGATCTCATGGATACTACCTCCATTGACCAGTCATATTCCATGCATCTCTCCCTTTCCTATACTACATTTCCTATATGTCCTCCTGTAAAACCTCAAAAGGGGCTCATTCAGCTTGCTGTGGTCACAAAGAATGAAACAAAAATCCTTGTATTAAACAAAATGTAACTTTTATTTAGGTATTTGTTTTAAATAAATCAATATGAGAGTTACTACCTCTCAGGAAACAGACTGAGTACCAAGAAGGAACTGGCAGCAATTTTATAGTATAATGATGCTGATTCCACAACAAAAACATGAATATTAAAAAGGCAGGAGGGGTTTGTCAAAGCATTATGTAATAGTGGAGGGGTCCCAGCCTCAGTGGGACTGCCCATGCAATTACCCACAAGGCATACAGAAAAACCCATGGTGGGGCATGTATTCATGGTAATGATAAGCCTCTCTGTGTCATAAATTCACCTACAGGACAGCTTTTGCTATTACTGCACAGGTGCCTACTTAAGGAAAGTCCCTTCTATTGTTTTGGGGTCTACATTGTGCTCAGGCATTCTGGTGGTGCTGCTTTTTGATTGGCTGTCTATTGTGGTCCTGTCTGAGATTAGATGGATGTGGTTCTGGTTGAGTGCATGGACATACCTGCTATTTCTGTAAGCACTATGAGGAGTAAGTCTAGGGGCAGTGGCTGGGATTCCATCACATGGACACCTGCTATTCCAGTGGAGCATATATGAGGATGATGAGATAGGAGTCTGGGACCCTGGAGTGGTTAAAGCCAGATTATGTGGTCAAGTCAGGAGGTGCCTGCTGTTCAGTGACACCCATAAGGAAGTTAGAATATTGGAGCTGGGGGCAGTTAATCAGGATTCCATCAAGATAAGGATGACAGGTTAGGATACAACCAGGTTGGTTAGAAAGGGAAAGATATGTAATTTCTGCCAATTTCATGGGTCCAAGTGGGTTCAAAGACCTATGTTCAAATTTGGCCTCAGATGCCTAATAGCTGTGTGACCCTGACCAACTCACTTAACCTCTGTTTGGGGAAGCAAATAAGACTACTCCAGTATCTTTGCCCAGAAAACTCCATTGATAGTAATATTTGGCATGCTATGGTTCCTTGGGTCAAAAATGGCAGATAAGACTGAAGGGCTAAATAACAACAATAACAATATGGGAATGGAGTCCAGGGAGAGATGGTCTCTGGGTATAGAGATCTGGTCCTGATACATTTAGAGATACCGATTAAATCCATAAACAATAGTGAGATCAACAGAGAGTATAGACAGAAAACTAAAGAGGGCACAGAAGACATTAGCAGTTACTAAACATAATATGGATGATCTAGTAGTCAGGCAGAAAGAGAATCAGAAGAGAGTAATGGCAAGGCAAGGTACTCTGCTAAGCACTTGCCATACAGATACAGGCAAAAAGAAAGAGTCCCTGCCCTCAAGGAAGCTACATTCTATTGTTTGTTAAAGAATAAAGACTGTTTTAATTTCCAAATGCTTTCCCTCACTGCATTAAGAGGCAGGAAAAACAAAACCTATTACAAAGAGAAATGTATATATTCATGCAAAACAAATTTCTGCATTACCTTCTGGGAGAAATGATTATTAAATAACCAAAGATTGGGGAGATCCAGGTTTTTTTTTTCTCTTCCTGGATACTCATTCTCTTATTAGGCCAAACCAGCTTCTGAAGGACATTGCTGATAAAGAGATTAAATTAACTTTCTTCTCAATGTTGTTCAGACTTCACCCAAGTAGGGAAGCCCTTTATGTTCTACTTAGGCTTGGTGGAGGTAAATTCTTTGCCCAGATTACCCAAGGCTTGGGATGGTCTGGGAGCCACAATGGTCAAAGTCATCTCTCTCCCCCACCCCCCAGCCTCTCATGAGAATTGGTCCACTTCTCTTTGTAATATTCATACTCTCATTAATTGTTAACCAATCAGAGTTGATTGTCACCTTCAGGAACACCCACCCTTCCCAGGACATGTAAGTGTTTTTGAGTGGATTCCATGAGAGCTCTTTGGCATTCAAGAGTGCCACTGACACCTCTTATTAATCATTGCTAGAAATGATTAATAAAATGATTAATTACCCACAAACTTTATCTCTTGAACTTTTTATATGTCACACTTTCTTCAAAAAAAAATGGGCTTTGATCTACACTCAGAATTCATCAGATGTGAATCAGGGGATGGCTAGCATTTTTATATAATGACTCCTTTGGATTTGTGGTGGATCACTGTAGTGATCAGAGTTATTAAGCTTGTCACAGACTATTATCTTTACAATATTGCTGTCACTATGTACACTGTTTTCCTGATTCTGCTCACTTCACTCTACATCAGTTCAGACAAGTCTTTCCAAGTTTTTCTGAAACCATTCCCTTCACCCTTTCTTACACCAAGTTAGTTTTCCATCACATACATATGCCATAACGTGTTCAGCCATTTGCCAATCAATGGGCATCCCTGCAGTTTCCAATTCTTTACCACCACAAAAAAGAAGTCCTATGAATACTTTGGTACCTATGGGTCCTTTTCCTTTTTCTTTAATCAAGGAGCCTACATTCCAATGGGGGAAGACAGTACAGAAAAGGGAGCTGAAAAGTGTGTGTCAGGGGGAGAGAGGCACTTGTGGGGGTAGAGTGGCAAAGTTGAGAAAGTCAGAAGCAGAGACAAAATGGAGGCTCCAGGAAGAACTTACTGTGAGAGATGAACTCTCAGAGGTGAAGCCTCCTCAAAAGGTCAAAAATTTTTGATTATTATTTTCAAAATCCTCCCCCGCTCAGACCATGTTTTTAAGCACGTAACAGAAAGAATAAGCCCTGGCCCACCCCCAACCTGAGCTGCTTTCCCTTGGCTTCCCGTGTCTTTGAAATCTGGGCCTGGAACATAAGCCCCACCTGCCAGTTAAGGGAATAGGAAGAAACTTTGGAGCTTAGAATGTAAGCCCCACCTCCCACTTGGAATGTAAGCCCACCGCCAGTTAAGGGGGTAAGGGATAGTGGTGGGTGGAGACTTGTTGTGTAGTGGGTGGAGACTTTCTGTGGTGGGCAGAGATTTGCTTCTATAAAGCAGCCCCTGTTATACGGTCACTCTCACCATGTGTATAGAAGGAGCAAACAGCCATCTTTTGAGATTGTAATACAGGTAACCTTTGCTTTCCACCTTGAGAAGTCTCTGAGTTTAATATGGGTTAGGGTCGATGTCCCACACAGCTTTGGAGATCCCATCGAGATTTTGCCCATCTGTGAGAGAGACTACCGTCTGGACCCTGGGGGTCAGGGCACCCTCGGAGATGTCTCTGGCAATCCTCAGACTAGAGTTAGGGAGCCTCCCTCTGTTTGGGTAAGGTCTCGAAGAGAGATGCTGGAGGGGGAAAACAAAGGCAGGGCACCTATAAGATTGTATGAAGCTGGCCGGCCTGGGTGAATAGAGTGAAATAGAGTGAAGAATCAGATCAGTCACGTGAGTTGTATGCATACAGCCAAACAAACGCGGCTGTCAAATGTCCCCTTTATTCGTAGGTCCCCGACCTGGAGGGAAGGCAACGACCCTCAGCTAAATTAACTAATTGCTAAGTCTCTGACTTGGGGCTGGGGGCGACCCCACCCGACTAAATTCTGGGGAGACTGGAAGAGCATTCGGGTAACTGTAAGGGGGAGGGCAACCTCTTCTGTTAGTTAATAGCTGAGTCACTGACTCAGAGAGAAGAGCAATCTCTCTCAGCCAAATTCATTTGTGTAATTGCATATAGATAAGAAAATTATGGGCAAACCGCAGTCTAAAGTAGTAAACCAGAAGCTGCCATTTGATATTCCAGAAGATAGTCTTTTAGGGAGTAGACTCCAAGATTGGAACGAACTACCAAAATAAAAAAGGAAAGATTAAAAAAAAAGTTTTTGATTAAATATGATGTGAGGACTGCAGGAATTTGTTATATGTCTGTTTTGTGTTCCTGTTTGTGTCCGTGGTGTGAATGAGAGTGAATAGAGGGTTTGAGAGTAAAAGGTTTGGAAACTTTTGGAATAAAAAAAAATAAATTTTTTTTTGTAAGACCAGTGAATTGTTCAGAATGCATAGTAAGTTGTAAAAGCAGTCCAGGAAGAGAGAGGGAGGGCCCTATTCAATTATCTATAGAGGGTTATGTCCAGTTCAAATTGCTGAAGCCTGAGATTTTCAGGAGGGAGGTTCCATCTGATAAGCCTCTAAGAAGCAGAGGGGATTTTTTCTTAGTTCCCTTAAGGAAGTAGGAAAGAAAAGGAGGATTTAGAGCAGGAATTGTCACCACGTGTCTTTTCAAGGGAATATATAAATTTGTGGAGGATATTTCCTTTTAAAGGGCCAAGAGTATTGGATTTAAAACAAAAATGTTTTTAATTGTTTATTATTAATGATTATAAATTCGGATCTGATTGGATTTAAGTTTACTGTTAAAAAATGGTTGTTATGAGATGTGGCATTATTAGTTAATGTAATTGTTAAAAGTACTAAGAATAATAAGATTGATAATTTCTACTTGTGATAATCTGGAAATGCAACTGATGTTATCTGAAGTTTATTGTTTAAGTTATTACTATGTTTCTAAATTGTATTGTATTTCTAAAACTCTTAGATTGTAAAATTTGAGGAACCACTGTGAGGTAGAAATGGTGTTTAGGTAACTCTTGAATGGGTCTTTTAGTGATAAAGATGAGATAATTTGAAACTGTTAAATACCTAGTGAGGTATATTTGATTATAAGACTATGATAGGAGATTTTCATTTAAAATCTTGACTATTATAAAAAAAGATGGTTTAAAGTTATAGTTTCAACATATTAATGATGAGATGAATTATTCTCTGGTCAAAGTGATTGGGAGTGCATTCATCTAAATTGATAATGGGTTATTTCAAAGTTTATTACAATTTTGGGAATAATTTTATAATGTATGCCCTGTGATACAAACATATTTTATTGTAAAAAAACTTATTGATATGTATTTGGAATTAATGAGGTATTCTCTCATATTAGGGCCTCAATTAGAAATTGGAAAAATAAATAAATAAATATATATATATGTTTTTCAACCCAGGCCTTCTTTAGGCTAACTATTGGGTTTGTTGGGGGATGGGCCATGTGGGCCAGACTCTTAAGGCAGGGACTAGTGGGCCTGGGGGAAATCCAGGCTGCCAGCCACCAAATTCCTGATTGGGAGTGTCATTGAGGTTGAATCAGGATGTGGCCCGAGGATATCGGACCATTAAAAAGACAATGATGGGCTAGGGTAGATAATAAAGAAAAGCCAGTCTAGGGGGGTGGGAGTGGCCCCAGGAGACTGGACTTGGTGAAAGAATTCAGAAAGAAAGATCTTTATTGGGTCTGTTTTAAGTTTTTAATATACTGCTTACATATTTCTGAATGTGATGTAATCTAGTAAGCAATTGTATTAGTTACATTGTTGGAAGGGCAATTTATTTTATAACCCAGAATGTTAAATTAAGAATTGTGCCTTCAGAGAAGAGAGAAAAAGGAATGAATCAGGGCTGTTGGGACATTCTATATGGTCCTGTTTTGTAACATTTCCTTTTAAGTATTGTAATTTAAGAAATGAGAACTTCCAAGTTTTGTCTCTGTTTAAAGGGAAGTTTTAGCTGGGATTATCTGGCTTTCACTTATGAAGCTTAAAATTGTTAACTAAGCTTTTTGGAGTTATTGTTTAAGCCAAGCACTGGTAAAAGTATTTTGTGTGTATGCAGAGAAACTTGATAATTATGCAAAAAAAAAACAAAAACAAAAACAAAACCCAATTTTGTAAAATCTCATAATTCTCATACAGACACCTTTTGACTAGAGAATTTAGGTAACTAGGAATTTTATGGTAATTAGAAAATTGTAAGCTGTTTTTGAGAAAGGGAGATACTATTACAAAAAAAGTTTTGAAATCTTTGATACTCTTTTTAGAGAGCCTACTAAATTTCTATTTGCAAGAAAATTATGTTCAAACCTACTATGAACTTAGAGTTTCATTCCTGGGTTTGTTGTATTCTTGGACTAGACTTAACTGGGTGCTTTTAGAGAAACAGTCTCAGTGGGAGCAGTGTCAGAGATCTAAAGCTAGTGATTAATACTAAAGCATCTAAATTTCTGTAATAAACTGCAAGTAGGAAAGATCTTACTGTTTTGATCTGAATTCATTCCATGCCCTAGAAAGAGCTAAAATTACTATTTGAACTTGTATGTAGAAGATTTGAGTCCTGAAAGTGTCTCGTTCTTTCAGATTAAGGATGGTTAGAGAGGGATAGATGAGCTTGAGAAACAGAAAGGCAAATCTATTTAGAGTAGCAACTTATGATCTTAACGGAAATTTTATTTTACTTAGGATGTTATTAGGAACCATAACATGTGTAGGAAGTTATTCAAGCTACTTAGAGCTCACTTTGGAGGTGGTGCCTAATTAATGTGAGACTATAGTCACACCTAAAACTCCGATGAGGGGAATTTTCTATCTAAGACCTTGGAATCTGTTAATGAACTATTATTTTGAGTCTAACTCCAGGTATGGTTAACAAAGAACTGATTGAGCTACTGACCCATAACATCAACAACCTGCAAAGAGGTTTGTGAGCTGCACCTATGAGCTGCAAGAAGGTGTTCTCATGGGAAGGTCGGGAGAATGACTTTTCTGCATGGCTGAGGTAGGATTCTCCTGACTCAATTTCCCCACTTTGACACCTGGCAGACTTTAAACCTGGTTCAATGCAGTTGGTTATTATATAACTTCTGCCTGGAGTTGACATGAATCTAGGGAAGCATTGTTCCCTTTAGTTATGTTCTTTCATGGCAAATTCCTATATTCATAAGTTTGTAAGCATAAATATCAAATCTATTAAGCATTAGATTGATGTGGGAACATCTGAGGTTATTACAGTAAGATACAAAAGATTGAGTTATTTGGCCTAGAATTTCAGAATTAAGCGTATTCTTGTATAAGTCAGGATCTTTTCATTTCTCATAATGGTTATGATCAGGTCTGGAGGTTTGGGAACTCCAAGGTCACAGCACAAGGGTTCTCCTTCTGAAGAAATTCAGCCCAGCTCTTTTCAGCCAGGGGGGAAGTTTGTTAGAAATAAACATATAGGCCAGGTGATGCCCATAAGGAAGAGGGGCATGAGAAAGTCTCTGGATCTTACATACACTAAAGTAACTTTGACCAGAGGAGGGGCTGAGAAAGGGGTCTAGGAGAGAATTCTGATTGGAATGTCTGAGAGATTGAATAGACAATGGGAATATATAATGAAGGGAGAAGTTTGAAAGGCATCTGAATAAGATCAAAAAGTGGGGCCAGGGCTTTCAAAGGAAGATGGAGAGCTGGGGCCCTTAGACAAATGAGAACCACATTCTTTCTGGGGCAAGGGACAGGGGTCTACTTGGACCTTACCCCATCATTACTGGATAATTAGGCCAGAAGACTGTGGAACGAGGATATTATTCTGTTACTTAGGTAATGCTTAGTTAAAGTTAAAGTTATCTCAGTTTGTTACAATTAATGTTAAAAGAGGAATAGCTTATGGCTTATCTTGTAAATGCCTTGAAAGAAGCATCTATTTTAATTAAGGATTATTTATTTGTACATGACTAGAAGTTGAGATTGTTTTGTTATTTGATATGTACTGGTTTTAAATTAACTACTATGTATTGGAGTGTGTTATTAATTCCTTAGTGGAATCTGATCCTCCTGATGGGGACTGTGAATAGGAATGAATAAAGGTATGAAACTAGAAGTAATGCACAGTGTAGGACAAGGTTCTGATTTTTAAAATTTGAGCATCTTGAAACATGACAATTGGACAAAGTTCCAGTTTTGATCTGGTAATGGTAAGGACATAGGGGTTGAGTTAATTTTCATTATTTGCCTTGGTTATTGGCAAGGTAATTTAAAATTGTGTTGAGATCAATCTTGTAGGAGAGCGGATACAAGAAGGAGAATCTCTGCAGGAGGGAAGTGAGTCTGCTGGACACTGCTTGAACAGCACTTAGAAAAGAAGACTTCACCAGATGATGCCCAGAGTGTCAAACAGCGGTATGAGAAGAGACTTCTGAAGCTTTAAATGGACAGTTTATCATTATTTTGGGGCCTCCTTATCTATAAGGTGTAATATTTGTGAGGAGGCTTCAAACTGTAAGAAATGAGAAGGGGAAATTGTGAGAGATGAACTCTCACAGGTGCAGCCTCCTCAAAAGGTCAATAATTTTTGATTATTATTTTCAAAATCCTCCCCCCGCTCAGACCTTTTTAAGCACTTAACAGAAAGAATAAGCCCTGCCCCACCTGAGCCGCTTGCCCTTGTCTTCCCACCTCTTTCCTTGTATTTGAATTTGGGGCATGGAATGTAAGCCCCACCTTCCAGTTAAGAGGGTAAAGGACAGTGGTGGGTGGAGACTTGTTTGCGTAGTAGGTGGAGACTTTGCATGGTGGGCAGAGATTTGCTTTTATAAGGCAGCCCCTGTTATGCAGTCTCTCTCTCTCCACATGTATAGAAGGAGCAGACAGCCATCTCTCAAGATTGTAATAAAGGTAACCTTTGCTTTCCACCTTGAGAAGTCTCTGAGTTTAATTTGGGTTAGGTCACTGTCCCACACATTACCAAAGGGAAAAACCCCAGAGAAGAAAGAGTATGTACAGGAGAGAGTAGCCACCAGATGAGAACTGAGAAAAGGCAATTCCTAACATTTGGCAATTCCTAAATTTAATCATTGCTAGCTTTGGAGAGAGTACTTTCAGCTAAGTGATAAAGTGGGAAGCCAAATTACAAAATGTTGAAAAGTGAGTGAGAGAAAAGAAAAAAAGCATTGACAGTTTTCTAAAAGTATGGCTGAGAAAGGGGTGGGGCTGGGGAGGAAGGAATAACCATTTCTACAGCACCTACAATGTGCCAGAAGTTAAGTGACCTGCCCTAGGTCTCTTATCAGTTAGTGAATATGCCACATTATGTCAGGGACCTCAAGAGCACATTCTTTCTGCTATTTCCAGGAATCTCTGGGGAACTCAAGGCCATAGTCACCCTTAGATAGCCTCTATGACACTGGCTCATACTGTCCAGAGAAAGCTGAGCAAAAACAGAGTTTTCCTGGCCTCAGGCCCTTGATGACCATTGTTACCCTCATGGAAGAAGGCCCCAAATTTCAAATGGGCCATAGGGACAGTAAAGTGGCTGTTTGCCTCTTCAATTTTTATCTCATCAAGTTCCCTCTTTCCCTCAAAAGAACCTTGGTAAGGAATGGCAACTAGACAGCACAGTCTTGACCTCCTCATACCCTTGTTATGAAGGCCTTCTATGCTGGGGTTGCAGTTTCCTGTGCAAAGACCACTTGTTGCCCTTGAGAACAAGAGTCCATAAGCCCACATTCTAGGAGCTCTCCATAAGTCTATATAATCCCCAACCCCGGGGGTTCAGCTGGGACCATCAGGGTCCATTTTCTACCCACTACCTTCCCGTCCCAGCTAACCCTCGACCCCCAACCCTACCTCCTCTGAGTAGGATTCCCGCAGAGCTGCCTGATTGATATACTTATCAAGAACTTCACAAAAAAGTGGTGCACGGATGAATGACGACGCACAGGGGATCGTCTGGAATGCTTTATTGGAACCCAGAGGTGAACAGGTACCCCGACCAGGTACCAGGAGGAGGCAGCCCAAGCTCTCCAACATTCCTTACTGCTTTTTCCTCATTCAGTTAAGCAGAATCATTTGGTGCGGCCCTGGTGGCTTAGGCTGTGGTGGGGGCATCTGCAGGGGTTCGAGCGGCCGCCGGAGGGGAATAGGGAGACGGAAGAAACCGTGGGAGTGGGATGTGCAGAGAGTGGGGTTTGGCGCCTCAGGCTCCTGCAGGTGCTGCACCTGCTGGCGGGGTCCGGGCTCTGGCACTGGAACGTGTTCCTCATCCTGCTGAGTGAGTCAAGCTGCTTAATAATAGAGTCATCATACCATACATGACTGTACTAGCTAAGTTAAATTTCTAATGTATTGACCACCTTTTCTCTGCCTCCTTCCCTGGTTCCCCACATGCAGACATTCCCCAAGGTTCTCATCTGTCAAACTTTTCCTCCTTTATTCACAGCCACCTCTTCAGACCTCACTGTTATAATGTAGATGACTCTCAACTCTCTCTCCTGCCCCATTCTCTCTCTCTCTCTCTCTCTCTCTCTCTCTCTCTCTCTCTCTCTCTCTCTCTCTCTCTCTCTCTCTCTCTCTCTCTTTCTCTCTTTTTCAGACAATTGGGGTTAAATGACTTGCCTGGGGTCACACAGCTAGTAAGTGTCAAGTGTTTGGTCTGAGATGGTATTTGAACTCAGGTCCTCCTGACTCGAGGGCTGGTGTTCTATCCACTGGGCCACCTAACTTCCTTATCCAGCTCCATCTGGATCCCATCAGCACCTCAGACTGAATGCATCTAAAACCGAATTCATCATTCAATTCAATTCAAAAAACATTTATTAAGTGTCTGATATACATGGGTCACTATGACAAAAATTAAATGGTCCCTGATTTCAAGGAACTTACATACTTTTGGGGGAGCCAACATGTGTATAAGTAAGTAAATCTTCCCTTGAAACCAATTCTCCTTCCTGCCTCTCCTTCCCTTTCATTTCCCAGCATTACAATTTGCTTTGTTCAGTCATTTTTCAGTTGTGTTTAACTCTTTGTGACCTTTCTTGGGGTTTTCTTGGCAAAGATACTGGATTGGTTTGCCATTTCCTTCTCCTGCTCATTGTATAGGTGAGGAAACTGAGGCAAACAAGGTTAAATAACTTGCTGAGGGTCACACAGCTAGTAACTGCCTGAGGCCAGATTTAAACTCAGGAAGATGAGTCTTCCTGACTCTAGGCCTAGGACTCTATTTACTGTGCCACCTAGCTGGCCTGGCACTACAATTCACAGGCTCAAATACTCAGGGTCATCACTAATTCCTGGTTTCCTGTTATGTCCCAAATCCCACTGGTAAAAATTTGACCCCATCACTTCCATTTCTACTATTACTTACTCTAGGGAAGGCCTTACCTGTTCCTGTGGACCCCACTGAAAGAAAATCTTGGTTAGAGCTTAATTGTAATAAATCAGGCAAGCTCAGGAAAATGAGACAAAAGAAGTTTATATGGGCACCAGATTCAAACCACTCCATTGTTTTTATATTAAATTTTTAAAAATTATCATTTTAGGCAATTGGGGTTAAGTGACTTGCCCAGGGTCACACAGTTAGTAGGTATTTAGTCTGAGGCCAGTTTTGAACTCAGGTCTTCCTGACTTCAGGGCCAGTGCTCTATCCACTGTGCCACCTAGATGCTCCCAATTTTTATACTGATTTTTAAAAAATATTATCACTCCATTGTTTTAAAGACAAATTTCATAATAAGAGAAGACAGTCTTGATAAGTCCACATTTCTAAATGAGAGGGGCTAGTGTTATTTTAGAAATAAATTTACAATCCAGGTAGATGAAGATTTCTAGAAAGGGGATCGAAGCTTACTCTTGGGTAGGCTTGTATTATGTTCACCTACATTCAGATTTGTACATCCTGAGGCCAGAGGGCTGACAGGTACAAGTAGGAAAGGAGGATGGGAGATTATGGTCTCACTCGAATTGAACCCAGCAGTTATGGCCAAATTCTGCACAACCCTATAGAGTTCTCTAGCTCTACAGTGTTGAATTAAGCTTTAGGGGAGCCTTCAGCCTGGAAAGTGAAGATTGAGAAATGACCCATTTTAGTAATATCCCAAAAGGCACAGAGGGAGAGATATCACTGTGTTTGCCATACCCCAGAATACTAAACCTAGGGGCCCATCTTTTTAGCTTAAAACAGGTGTTTTTAGGATAGCTAAAAGGCTGTTCTACTCCTGACACTGGAGAATTCATTTATGACTCTGGGATGTGATAGATAATTAATCAGACCCCTATTGTATGGGACCTCTATTTTACTCCAATCAGTATGAATCAGTTTGATATGCTTTTACAGGACTGGTGATTCTAAGTTCTGATAGCACACCTCAGAGCTGTGAGCTGCAGATTGTAAGTTCACTTGCTTGTTCATAGGAAGCTAACTGGAAGACCTCCACCCTTATTTTTCCTAGTTGTGGCCACCAAGCCCAGCATGGCAGAGGTGACTCAATTATATGGAAAGTCCCTCAGCTATTTTTGTTGCCCCCTAACCCTTGTCATCCCTCTATTGCCCAACATGGGGAGACGACCAGGAGCACTCAGTCAACAATTGGCCCTGGTTGCTGGCCTTTGGCCTGCCTTTTTACCAGACCATGGGAGTGCTCATCATGACCTCCTGGAAGGTCAAGATAGGTCTGTCAAGGTCTGCTCATTAGCACATCAGTCAAACAATGAAATTCGGTATTGACCCTCCTGAAGGGTCAAGGGCAAGGGCTATCAACTAATGAGATTCTGGGTTGTTAGTTTGCTTCATCTGTACTGTCTGGGTATCAAGCACTATAAAAATAAGGCCCTGGAGGAAGGGGGCATCTCAGATCACATTTCCTTAGAGGGACCCGTGGACCCTTTAATAAAGTGCTATTGGCTTGGAGCTCTGCCTCAGTGGGGTTTTTTTTGCAGATTGGACAATTTTGTTTTTTGCTTGTTTTCATTTTTGCTAAGGCAATTGAGGGTGAGTGACTTGCCCAGGGTCACACAGTTAGCAAGTGCCTGAGGCCGAATTTAAACTCAAGTCTTTCTGACTCCAAGGCCGGTGCTCTATCCACCATGCCACGGAGCTGCCTCTACATTGGACAATTTTGTACCCCACAAGGAACACAGGAAGTGTCTGAGGTTTTCATGATATTCAGAAAGAGTTTAAATAAACTCCTGGATAGCTGAGTCAAAGTGGGTTATTAAATACCAACTCAGGTTTTAGGGGCTGTCTCTAGACTGTTGAGGTAATTCCACCAAAGACAAGCCTGATTGCCCCCTCAATCCTGGTTTCCATGACTTATTCTGGATAGACCATGTAGTGGACCTGGGGTGGGGGTGGGAGTGCTTTTCTGATATGCTTCAGTTAATTGCAGTGATCTCCATCCTGCCTCTCACAGACTGTCAGAATGGCTTGCTTTTCTTTACACATGAATCCAGAGAATTCTTCCATTTTCTTTCCCCCTAGACCTCATTAAAAATTTTTTTTGCTCCTTCTTTGCCTCCCACAGAGGCACCTAGGAGGCATATTATATAGAGTGCCACGCTGAAGTCAGGAAGACTCATCTTCATGAGTTTAAAAGTGGGTTCATATACTTACTAGCTGTGTAACCCTGGTCAAGTCACTTAACTCTGTTTGCCTCAGTTTCCTCATCTGTAAAATGAGCTAGAGAAGGAAATGCCAAACCAATTTAGCATCTTTGCCAAGAAAACCCCAAACAAGGTCACATAGAGTAGTACACAACTGAAATGACTCAACGACAACAACAACTAATTGTATCCCCATTTTTGTCAATGTATGGATATAATTTTTGCCGGTGCTTGGCACACAGCAGTTGTTTAATAAATATTTATTGACTCTTGTTGACTGACCAGAGAATGGCCTGATCACCCCTGTGTGCATCCTCCACAACAAAACTAGACTAGGAAGAATGAATCAGACAGGAAGCAGACTTCTCTGGTCCTTAGTGAAGATCTCTATGAGTAGAATTGATGCAGTTTCCCCTGTGTTCTCAGCCCTTCTCTGCACTAGGCATCACCGAAAGAGATAAATGACACATCTCCTCATCCTTCATGAATTCACTGTCTGCAGACCTGTGTACTTGTAGGTCTTAAATTATCATCAGATACTCCTTACCTCCCCCATTTAAATGACCTCCTTTACTGTAGAAACAAGGCTGTTTCCACCTTCATTGGGCTTCTGCACAAAACTGAGTGCAGACAACTAGAAGGAATGAAGAAAGAAATAACCTAGAAGAGAAAGATATGAAGACATGAAGTCAACCTGTTCAAGTGAATGTCTACTTTGACCAGTGCCAGACATACTCAAGCATAGTAGAGAGGCCCAGGCAGGGCCTCAGTCCAGAAAATTAGATTCTACTATCTGTCTTTCTACCATTCAAGGTTTATTCCATTAGATGCTTCCATAGGTTTTCCAGATTCTGCTTTTTAAAATATGGACAATCCTAGCATCGGTCACACTTTAAACACTTAAATTAATTCATTCCCTGGTTGTCAATTGAGCCTTCAGCTGGCATTTACTGTAAGTGAGCTGTGTAAATAGAATGGGACTACAGGGAGGTGGATGACCCAGATCACGGGAGGGAAAAGAGAGAGGTATAGGGAAAGTGGGAGGAGCCTAAAAATTAACTTGGATTCCTTTACCATTTTTCAGGAGGTAACCCTGAAAGTCCATGGGGGGCTACTCCAGGAGATGTTCTGGGGCCATGATCAAAGCCATAAGTCAAGTGGGCACCGAGCATAAAGTACAGAGAGTCCTGTGGAATTCTTCCTAACTCCCTACAATCAGAAGGGAGAGAAACAAAATACACAACACTTGTGCCACCTCTGTGTTCTACCCATGTAATGTCCTTCCCCAGGTACAGCTCACACACCCCAGTCGGGAACAAAGTGCTCCCCTCAGAAGACATGTGGCGAACAAAACACTTTGCACCTCTCTAATATATACTACCTGTGTATTCTGGTCTCTGGTAGTTTTCTGTGTAGGTGTCATATCAGCTTAGTAGACTATAAGCTCCATGAAGGCAGAGAATGCGTCCAAATGAATTTTGTGTCTCCTTCATGCCTAGTCACAGGGCTCTGCAGCTTCAATTTTTTGATTGGATTGAGTTGTTATTGTTTGCCCACCCCTGAACTCTAACTGTAGTGTTATCTTCTTGAGATCATAGGCCTGCATTTAACCAGGATAACTGGAGGCTTCACTTTGCTTCCTGTGACTTCTTCTTGGTAAAGGGGTTCCTACATAGCCAGAATATCAACTTTGGTTTTCCTATAGAGCCACAACAATCCATCTTATATTGTCTCTACCTGGGCCATGGATAGAAGTGGACGACAGTGAGGACAAAGGGGAGCTGGTACTCTTTTCCTAGACAAGGACTTGGATTAGACATAGGCAGAATAGGTAGAAAGACTACAAGGTCTGATATCACGACACCTGGATTAGAATCCAACCTCACTGCCACTTACTGTGTGACCTTGATTGAGTCAAGTAACCTTTCTGAGACATAGGTTTCAGGTTGTGCTGGAACCAATTCAAACTGATTATTGAATTTTTATAGGCAAAGAAGAGAAATTCGGCTTGATTTATTGTTTATTGATTGTCTAGACTTAAGAAACTGATGGAGAAAATGTTAATGATACATGGTGTGGTTCAGATTAAATTTAAAAGTGTGTTGTGGAGAGGGAGAAGGAAAGGCAAGGGAAGAGGCACTTATTAATCACCTACTATGTGCCAGGCACTGTGTTGAGCACTTTACAAACACCTCATTTGATATCTCAGGGGCCCATTTTTTTTCAGAGAGCCAGTTGTTAAAAATGTACCAGTATGAGGGAAGGGAGAAGATGGGGAGAAAATTTGGAATTCAAAATCTTGTGGAAGTGAATGTTGAAAACTAAAAATAAATAAATAAAACTGGGGAGGGGGAGGCGTTCTTCCCCTAGTCATTAAAAAAAAAAATTACCAGTACAACCCTGCCAAGGTTCTTGAACAATAAGAGGAGGAAGTTCAGATTAGAACTACTAAGTTCTCTTCCAGTTCTTGGATCACCTGGATACTACCTCTGGGCCAAATGGTTTCAATCTGAGGGATATACATGGTCCAGAACCATCTTGGGGTTTGATTTTAGGAGCAAACTTCACCACTTGAATCATTTTGGTGAGAAAGGACATGGTGTTCTGACCTCAGTAAAACTTTGCCTTGCATCCTTGGGATCTGTATGGATGAATATGGGGTCACATTGAGTCTATTAACCAGTCAACCCTGTTCAGTGCCCTCATATAACTGAAGTGCTGGATACTTTCCACCTGGAGAGCAAAAGATCACCAATACCATGGTGTTACTTGGACTTTATCACCACAGCAGCCATAGCAGCACTTTTTGCAATAGCAAAGGATTGGAAACAAAGTAGACCCCCATTGATTGGGGAAGTGCTAAATAAAATGTAATGGAAATTTGTTTAGCTGTACGAAACTATGAATAGGATTAATAAGAAGAAGCATGGAAAGGTCAGCATGTACAGAAAAAATGCAATGTAAGCAGAGCCAGGAAGCCAATATACACAACTACAACAATGTAAGACAGAAGGATAACTACAAAATTTAAAAAAAAACCCTCACAAATAAATGTTGCAAAATTTCAAAGAAGTATGAGTCCAAAGAAGACATGTGAGAAGACCAGAGAGATCCACTACTGTGGTGCAATGCACTTATTTTTTACTTCTATCAATCAGTTCTACTAATTATTTTGGTCTTTTTCTTATTTTGTCTTTAATAAATATTATTTGTGGGGGCAGCTAGGTGGCTCAGTGGATGGAGCACTGACCTTGGAGTCAGGAGGACCTGAGTTCAAATTCCACCTCAGACACATAACACTTACTACGTATGTGATTCTGGGCAAATCACTTAACCCCACTTGCCTAACCAAAAATAAATAAACACATAAATATTATTTCTTATATGGGATGGCTCTACCAGAGGGAGAAAGAGAAGAACACAGGGGAAGTTTTTCAAGACATGGAAAAAAAGAAAAATGAAGAAAATTAATTTTTTTTAAAAAGAATTCTTTGTACACTATTACAGCTAGAAGGCCCTTAGTAATCAGCCAATTATAACCTCTTATTTTTCATAAAAGAGAAATCTCTGAGGTTAAGTGACTTGCCCAAGATCACTTTTCAATTAGGGAATATGAAATATTAAGTCAATTAGTGGCATACCAGTGACCTCAGGATCTGTTCTTTCTGTATTTCCAGGGATTTCTTTGAAACTTAAGGCCAAGTAGTCACCCTTAGAGAGCCTCTACAGCCTTGGCTCTTCCTATTCACAGAAAGCTGAGCAAAAGATGGTTTACCTCCTGGAAGCGGGCACAGATTTCAGTTCGGGTCACAGGGCCTCAATAAAATGCCTTTAAGCCTCTTCAATCTTTATCTCATTAAGTTCCCTCTTTCCCTGAAAAGAACCTTGGTAAGGAATGGCAACCAGAGAGCACAGTCTTCACCTCCTCATACCCTTGTTATGAGGGCCTTGTATGAGGAGGGGTTGCAGTTTCCTGTGCAAACACCACTGGTTGCCCTTGAGAGCAAGAGTCCATACGCCCACGGGCTAGGAGTTCTCCATAAGTCTATATAATCCCAAACCCCCGGGGCTCAGCCCGGACCAACTGAGTCCATTTTCTACCCACTACCTTCCCGTCCCAGCCAACCCTCTACTCCCAACCCTACCTTCTCTGAGTAGGATTCCTGCAGAGCTGCCTGATCGATATACTTATCAAGAACTTCATGAAAAAATGGTGCACGGATGAATGACGAGGCACCAGGGGATCGTCTGGAATGCTTTATTGGAACCCAGAGATGAACAGGGACGGGGCAGCCCGAGCTCTCCGACTTTCCTTACTCATTACTCTTCATTCGATTACCCGGAATCACTAAGTACAGGTGGTGGCGGCGGCGGCGCCTGTAAGGGCTGATCCGGACCCGTGTGCAATGGTTGCGCCGGCGCCTGAGTTAGAGGGGGCCCCTGAGGCCCTGTGAGCTGGAGCAGCGGCAGTGGCTTCGGGATGTCCTGCTCCTGCGCTTTGGGCGGTCAAGGCTCCGCCAACGACAGGTCCTCCATGAGTCGAGGTGTCCGGCAGTGGCTTAACCGTGGCAACCCTCGGGAGCTTGTCCGAGGGCAGACAGCACCTTTTCTTATTGGGGCACGTAGAATGCTCCTTCTCGTTAGCCTTGCACTGACTCCGACAGCGCCCTACCTTACCAAAGCATTTTTTCTCTCCCCAACCACCTGCACAGGGAAAGGGGAGAGAACATAGTGAATGGGGGATTTTCGGAACGGGAGGAGTAGAGCATGCCCGGCGTGGCGGTTGGTTCTGGGACGCTGTAGTCCCAAATACCAGTTCGGAAGGATATCAGCACCAGGGGTGCGGACCCGGAGAGGATGGGAGATCTGGCTTAGAGGTAGGAGGGGAGGATGGTAAGAGAGAAAAGCAGTAAAAGAAGGAAGGTGATGAGAGAAGAAGCTTGTGTTTACGGTGAAGGGGGGGAAATCACGTCCCAGTCTTTCAGACTCTCCCCAACTTCGGAACCACCAGGAGATAGGGATCACCTAGAACACCTGAATTCTCCTATTTCCCCCAGAGAAGTCCCAGAGCAGGTGAGAGGATGGAGAGGAATATTTTAAGCTCTCAAACCCACCCTCACAAAGTGCAAAGCAAGCTTTTTAACATCTGCCCAGTCCTTAGATTCAGGAAATAAGTCCCCAGAAGAAGTTTTTTTTAGTCGTTCGGCCATGTGCGACTCTTTTTGACCCCATTTGGGATTTTCTTGGCAAGGACTGGTTTGCCATTTCCTTCTCCAGTTCCTTTTACAGAGAAGGAAACAGAGTAAACTGGATTAAACTTGCCCAGGGTGACACAGCTAGTAAATGTCTGAGGCTGGATTTGAACTCAGGTCTTCCCTACACTTTACACACTGGGCCACCTAGCTGCCCCATTCCCAGATGTATTCCTTTTGGCGCTAATTAGAGTTCTGGAAGGAGATTCCCAGCTAACGAGACTCTTCACCTTAACTAAGCTCCTGATTTGGAGAGTGGCGGGAGAGAAGATAATAGCAACTCAGTTAAGGCCCCTGATCTAAATGGTGTAATGGGAAGAGTCCGGGACATAAGAGTCACAAGACTGGGTTCAAATCTCAGCTCTTTGACTCACTGCCTGTGTGATTGGAGGAAATACACTTAACCTCTCTCTAGGCTTCAGTTTGAGGAGTGTTGATCTAGAAATTTTCTAAGGTACTTTTCTGTACTGAAAGAAAACTAAGCTTCTGTGATCTAGGGGAGGTAACACAGTATGAAAGAAAGAACACTGGCTCTAGAGTCAAAAGACATGGGTTCAAATCTTGCTTCTGACACTATCTACGTGACCTTGGCCAAGTCAACATATCTCCCTGAGCCTCAATTTCCTCATCTGTAGGAAAGTGTAGGGGTTGGACTAGGTGAGGTATGGGTCTAATAAGGGGGTTGGACTAGATGGCCTCTGAGCCTTCCCTTCCCTTTCTAAATCTGATTCTGTGGTTGATGATTCCCCTAATTCTTCATTAGAAGCCCCTGAGCATGTGAGAGAAAGAACAAGACCTCTATCTGCAAGGTGAGCAGCCTCTGACACAGGCTGCGTAATATCCCTGCTCACTCTATCACTCCCATCTTTCTCTCTCCCAGGAATGGATTGCAGGATTTTAAAATATCTGCTCAGCCAAGACAGCTTGGAGTTAAATCACTTTTCAGAGCAATCAATCAAAGGCTTTCATGAATAAATTGTATCAAGATTTGGAGTAAATAGCTTCTCCTATGGTCACTAATGACAGAACCCTCTCCTCACACATCATGTCCTTTTCTTTGTCTTCATTCTCCTTGACTATTATAGTATCTTTAATAATGTTGGTTATACTCTTCATCTTGAAATTCCTATCTACCTTGGTTCTCAGATCCCTACACTTTCCTAGATCACTTTCTAATATTTCTATGCTCTTGGTTCTTCCTCCTTCTGTCTCCCAAAATGTGGGCAAAGCTGTTTTTTAGGGTTTTTCTTTTCACTTGGATTTTTTCAATTACATGAGAAGACAATTTTTAATAATCATTGCTCAAAAATTTTGAGTTCCATATTTTCTTCCTCCCTCTCTCTTCCCCCCCTCCATTCTTAAGCTGGTAAGCAATTTCATGTCAGTTATACATGAATAGACATATCTGAAAGGCCTTCTTTCTCCACTCTCTATAATTCACTCTTCACCTTTCATCTTGATGAGGAGGACTCCCAAATTTTCTTTCCCAGGTTTGCATGGCCAATAGCCCATAGATGATTTCCACCTGGATGCCCTGCCAGTTCTTCAGACTCAACACTAATACAACCAAACTCTTCATCTTCCCTGAAAACCCTTTGACCCTCCTGACATGCCTAGATCTGATCAAGGCACAGTCATCCACCCAGTCATTCAGGCTCAAAAGCTCAAAAATCATGTTTGGCTTCTGCCTTTCCTTTCTCTATACATCCCTTTCCCATCAGCTTCTTGACCAGTGTCCCCATCCTAAGACTGGCTCTAACTAGTCCTGTGGACAATGGAGACTCACCTCTGCTGGGAAGGCCAGCTCCTTGGGGTTTCTGGACCCTTCAGTTTGGAAAAATGAAGACTGAAAAGAGACATGACCTATTTGTCTTAAAATCTCAAAGGGAATGGAGACAGATGTCACTGTGTTCACTATGCCCCAGAACACTAGACCAAAAACATTTTTGTGAGGTATTCTTAGGAAGAGTAAAAAGTTGTTCTACTTCCTATATTAGAGAGTAAACCTACAGCTCTGTGGGGTGCAGGCTAAAAATCTACCTACATTAGAGAAGAGTTTGTTTTTTAATTCCTAAATTACGATGTCTGAAGCTAATTCTAGACTACACAGGTAGAAAAATAGCTTAGGTGACCTTGGAAAGACTCTAGTCCAACCCCTGTCATTTTACTGATGGGGAAACTGAGGCCATGTCCAAAGTCACATAGGTGATAAAGTGAACCTTTGAACCTGGGTCTTCTCCCTCCAAAGCCATGGTTCTTTCCAATTCACCATACCATCTCATGCCAGGAAAATATTGCCCTCTCCTGAAGCTCCAAGTCCTCCGAAAGGACAAAATGTGGGTCTAGACTCTATAGTGACCTTTAGGTAATCCCAGGGGCATCTCTGCTCTTCTTAGGTGGATTTCAATGCTCCTTGATGGCCCTGGCCTTCATCTCATGGCCCCATCCCACAGAAATGAGCACCTGCAATGACTCCAGTATGTCTCAGTCCCAGCTCTCTTCCTTTCCTCAAGATAGTTTCAGGTTACCTTGGGTTGTCTGTGCCAGAAATGAGATAATGGCAAAGGCCAAGAGAAGGAGCTTCATGGCTGGTATTCCCTGGAGAGGGGGCCAGCAGGACTAATGGAGAACTGAAAGATCACCCTGTGTGCTGTGGGTTGGAGCTCCAGTATTTATTACCCTCCTCAGTGGGGCCGGGCCAGGGGTGCTGAACCAGAGAGGGAGCAGAATTCTGTGCTGCCCAAACTTGTTACATTAGGTCAGAATGCCCATTGATCAGTGACCTTGATTAGGTGCTTCTGGGGTTCTAAGCCCCATCTCCATCACTGTTCAGGGAGCCATAAACCAAAGTCATTGGAGTCAGTTATAAAAGCAGAGAGTTTTCAGCTAGGAGGGACCTTGGGAATCATCTTTGTACAGAGGAGGAAACTGAGACCCAGAGGAGGGAAATGATTTATGCCAGGTCTGTAGTGGAACCTGCATGCTTTGAATCTAAAGCCAAAGCTCTTTCCAATGCTGAACTAGCTCTCTCACATGTTCAAGTCCTTGTCCAAGTGGAAAGATTGTGTATATTCATTGACTCTTCTCATATAAAGATCCCTCCACCAGAATAGGAGAACTTGGTTTTCCCACTTCCTTTGAACTCCAGATCTCATCAGTTCAGTTGAAAAGACACAGAACATTTCAAGAAAGAAGTATAAGAACCAGGCCTTTCTGCCCAAGACAAAATTGGAAGATTTATTGGTGCTGACTCCCAGTGGGCCCCATTGAAGCCTTTCTCCATAGACCCTCTCCTGGACATTCAGAGGCAAGCAGTGCCCTGTAGCTTCCTCCTCCCTTTTATCCAAAACTGCCATCAGGAAGCCACCTGCTGGAGGAGGTGGGGGTGTTGGGTGGAGAAATGAAAGGAGAAGGCCTGTCCCAGGGAGTCAGGAGACCAATTCTGCCTCTAACTAGCTTTATCATTTTAAATAGAACCCATCCTCAGTCATATCTCAATTTCCCCCATGTAAAATGAATTTACTTCAGATGAATTTTAAGGTCCTTTCCAGCTCCAACATTCTATATTCTGAGGTCCCTCCCAGCTAGACAGAACTTGACAGTAAACTAGATAGAGCATGATCAAGTTGAAGGAGCAACTTATATGAAATCAAAGGATGGGACATCCAGTTTGGGCTCTCCTACGTGACCTGGAGGAGGTCAAATCTTTACTCTGAGACCCCCTTCCCTCATAAGTAAAATGAGGCAATTAAACTAGTTGGTGTCTTCCTGAACTAAAATCTCTTATCCTATGATCCTATGAGGTATCTGAAAGAGAAAGAGAAGTCAAAAAAGAACTTAGAAAAGAAAATGTTGAGGACATGGAAATAAGTGGAGTGCATGGGAAGGGAGCCAACCTCAGGGGAATGTAATAAGAAATCGAAGGAGGTGCTATGGTGGAAAGAATGCTATACTTGGAGTCAGTAGAGAGCTGGGCTTCAATCCTACCTGCAACTCTTACTATTAGTTATAAGGACCCCTAACCTCAGTTTTTTCATCTGGAAAATGTAGTACTTCCCTCACATTGTTGTGAAGATTAAATGAGAGAAGTAGAAGCCCTGTGTACAACTTGGAGCAGATAGAGACACACAGACAGAGACTGAAAGCAACCATCAGATCCATTCATGTGTATGGGAGCCAAGCCCATCATGATCCTTGATCTCCAGGGCTTGCAACTCTGTAGACTGCTTAGAGAAGACCTCCTCTGGGATAGATCATACACTCTCTTCTGAGAACTTATCTTGATGCCAACTGAAGAGCTCATTTACTCTTGGGTATTCTTTGATATGCTCTAATCCACACAACTTCTCTGATTTCTGTTTGATGTCTTCCTTGGATAAATGAATTTACTAGCTAATCATTCTTGTGGTGGTCTTTTGCATAATAAGCATTTGGTGAGAAGGGGGTAAAGACCATCTCTTCTCCACCACAGAGTGATGAGAGAAGTAGATTTCCTTCTCAACCCCAGGACATCACACTCCCAGATTAGAGACATGGAGGGGTGGCAGATAATACTGATAATTCACTTTTCCTCTTCAAGATTGGAGGAAAGCCAGCCCAGCCTCAGCAATCCTGCACTTTGCCAATCCCTTCCCCAGCTAGTATGTTGACAGTACCAGTGCTGCCCTTCTCCTGCTCTCCACAGATGTGGCTCAGATCTATCCACTCCATCCTTGAACCTGGCGTCACTGGGGTGGGAAACCAGTGGACTCAAGGGCACACTTGGACTTCAAGGTCCTCAAGTGCAGTCTTTTGACCCAGCCCAAGTTTCATAGAAAAATCCTTTTATTAAGGAGATTTATTCTGTGAAGTTTGGATTCAGTCAAAGGACTGCACTTGAACAGCTAGAGGGCCACATGTAGCCTCTAGGTCACAGGTTGCCCAACCCTGGCCCTGGACAATGATATATGGATGGGTGGTATCTATATGTATATGTAAAAGCATACGTATATTATACATGTAGATAAAAGTATATCTAGAATAAACATGAAATGAATAAAAGGTAATTAAGGAGGGAGAGAACTAGAAGTTGGAGGAATCATGAAAGTCTCCTCTTCCTATACTGCTGAACAGAGATGGAGGAAATCACCTAACTACAGAATGACTAAGCCCACCACAAATTTATGTTATCTGACCTCAACTGGGTCTCACTACAGTAAGCCAAATATTCTGTTCCTCCCTAACTGATTTGCTCTCCCACACTCCACAGCAACTATTCAAAACCTCATCTCTCCTCAAGCCTCCCATGACACCCCTTTCCCATACCCTCTCAGAAAAGGCTCTCACCTCACAGTTCACCCCGAAAAAGAGCATTTGAGGAGAGTCCCCCCTTCTCTCCTTCTCCTCATCACTCAGCTATTGTCTTCCACTATTTACTCCTTCACTTCAGGCTCTTCAGAAAAAGTGATCCTCTTGTCATATAATCATAGTATAAGATAAATGGTTGTGGAAAAGCTTCTCAGGAAAACCTCTGACTTGTGTCGTGTCTAGTGTCCTTTGTAGTTTCAGCTACCTTGAAAGATTTCTAAGGAGAAAACAAAGTCTGTTATAAACACTGCTGTGCAGAAAGAAAACAAAACAAAACCTGTAGCCAGAGAGTTCAGAATGCTAGGGAAGATTAATGAACTTTCATACCTGAAATAGTTCTCCCAGGTTTCTCTAATATGATGATAAACTCTCCATCTCTGTAAGCAAAGACTTACTTTCAGTGGGAGATCCTTTTAGGGGGGAAAAACTGCAAGTAATTTCTCTGTCATTTCAGCCCTGCTACTGAGATAAATTAGACAATCAAAGAAGGATAACTTTTTCCTGGGCTGTAGAAATGTATGGCATTGTAAAGTAACTAGGCACTAAATTTGTAATTGAAATGAAATATATTTGCTACAAATTTCCAAATTATGGCATGAAGTTTTTGTAAATGCTGAAATAGTTGAAGAAGAAAAAAGAATGTGAGACTGCCACTGTATATCTCTTCAATGGAGCCAACTGAAAGCAGTGGGCTATATAATTCAAGGTACTGGCAGGTAATGATCCTTAGGAAAAATGAGATTTAAAATGATACCATTTGTGATTGTAAATCCAGATTAGAATTGATTGAATTTGTCCTAAATTTAAATTATAATGTGATCTCACTAAAAGGGAGATGTGTTCTCCTATTAAGAAAACTGTGTTGTTCAACCCTTTATAGGTAGATCACACCTTAGGGGAAAATATCTGGAACTGCATGAATAAGAACTAAAAAGTCTAATTTCCTCTATATTGGTCTTTTGAATGTGATTAGTATAGAATGCCACATGGATATATGGATGAAGTGATTTCCTATGTAAGATGATTCAGAAATGCATTCAACTGAACTGATGTTAATTGATGGCAGAAGGTTTTGTAGTATTGAAAATATACCACAAAAAATCCATAAAAATTGTTTGAATTATTGTTCACCTTCTAATTTTTCTCATACTGTAATTTTTTGGGAAATCATTGTAGAAGGATTGTTGTCAACTTGAAAAATGATACCCAGCAGCTGATACAATTGTATTGTTGGAAAATTAACTACTCTTTTGATAAAGAATGTTGTCATTATGATGTTAAAAAAAACCTGTCAAGTATTTAATTGGGTATATTTTGATTAAAATTAATAATACACATAAAATTACTTAGAGTTTGGCAAAGTACTACAGACCTTGTAAATATCTGAGAAATTCTTTGGGGACTTTCATTCCCCTGGATCTTCAGCCTGATTGAGGTCATAAAGCAGTGTTACACATTGGATAGAGCACTGGGCTTATAATCAGGAAGATTCATCTTCGTGAATTCAAATCTGGCCTCAGACACTTACTTATTAGCTGTGTGACCCTGGGCAAGTCACTTAACCTTGTTTGCCTCAGTTCCTCCTCTATAAAATGAGTTGGAGAAGGACATGGCCAACCACTCCAGTATCTTTGCTAAGAAAACCCCAAATGAGGTCACAAAGAGTTGGACACAATTGAACAACAACAACAAAATCTTATTACCTCTGTGAACGGAGTTGCTTAAAGAAGGATATGAAATTCTAGAATAATGAAATGGTTTAATGAGAAGCTAGAATTGACTTAGTTCCCCCAAAGACTCTGGGAAACTTAGTGTGTTTCCTTAGCTGATGTATGAAGTTATAACTCTGATTAATTAAGTTTATTCAGTGTTTATGATATTGAAGGAAACATAACCCTATGAATTTCTCTTATTGTGTTTTCTTTACTTTTTGTGATACTTATGGTCATATGTGTTCCTTCAGTGTCTGGGAAATCTCAATATCTTGTGTAGTGCAATTTTTCCAGAGCAATTTTCTAGAGCAATTCTAAGTAACCTGACTTACAAGCCCTGGTGCTTACTCGATTTGGTCCCTCTGGCTATGGGTTGCCATCACCCTGGTCCCTAACATTGCTGATAATAAGATTTGGATTAACTTTCTTCTCAATCTTGTTCAGATCTCACCCAAGTGTTGAATCCCCTTATGTTCTCCTTAAGTTGGGATGGTGGTAAATTTTTTGCCTAGATTGTCCAAGGCAGGGGGAAGGTCTGGGAGCAACAGTGATCAAAGTCATCTCTCTCCCCCACTCTCCAGCCTCTCATTAGAATAGGTCCACTTGTCACTGTAATATTCATGTTCTCATTAATTGTCAACCAGTCAGAGCTGATTGTCACCCTCAGGAACACCCACACTTCCCAGGGTATGTGTTATTGAGTGGGTTCCAAGAGGGTTCTTTGGCATTCAACAGAGCCACTGATACCTGTTATTAATTATTTCCTAGAAATGATTAATGAAATTATTAATTACCCACAAACTTCATCTCTTGAACTTTTTATATGTCACACTTTCCTCAAAAAACAAAAAAGAAAGAAAAAATGGGCTTTAATCTACACTCAGAATTCATCAGGATGGATAGCATTTTTATATCATGACTCCTTTGGATTTGTGGTGGATCACTGTAATGATCAGAGTTATTAACAGTTGAATTTCTTTACGATATTGCTGTTACTGTGTACAATGTTCTCCTGGTTCTGCTCACTTCACTCTGCATCACTTTAGACAAGTCTTCCCAAGTTTTTCTGAAACCATTCCCTTCATCCTTTCTTACAGCACATTAGTACTCCATCACATACATATGCCATAACGTGTTCAGCCATTCCCCAATCAATGGGCATCCCTGCAGTTTCCAGTTCTTTACCACCACAAAAAGAACTGCCATAAATATTTTAGTACCTATGGGTCCTTTTCCTTTTTCTTTGATCAAGAAGCCTACATTCCAATGGGGAAGACAGTACACAAAAGAGAGCTGAAAAGTGTGTGTGAGTGGGAGAGATGCACTTGTGGGGGTAGAGTGGCAAAGTTGAGAAAGTCAGAAGCAGAGCCAAAATGGAGGCTCCAGGAAGAACTTACCAATGGGAAAAACCCCAGAGAAGAAAGAGTATGTACAGGAGAGAGTAGCCACCAGATGAGGACTAAGAAAAGGCAAGTCCTAAGATTTGGCAGTTCCTAAATTTGATCATTGGTAGCTTTGGAGAGAGCAGTTTCAGCTGAGTGATAAAGTGGGAAGCCAAATTACAAAGGGATGAGAAATGAGTGAGAAAAGAGAAAAAGAGCATTGACAGTTTTCCAAAAGCATGGCTGAGAAATGAATGTGTGGGGAGGAGGGTATAACCATTTGTATAGCACCTACTATGTGCCAGAAGTTAAGTGACCTGCCCTAGGTCACTTATCAATTAGTGAATATGCCACATTATGCCAATTAGTGTCATGCCAGGGACCTGAAGATCATGTTCTGTCTGCTATTTCCAGGGATCTCTGGTGAACACAAGGCCATATAGTCACCTTTAGATAACCTCTACAACCCTGGCTAATCCTGCCCACAGAAAGCTGAGCAAAAGCAGTTTTCCTGGCCTCAGGCCCTTGATGACCATCGTTACACTCATTAAAGAAGGCCCCAGATTTCAGATCGGCCATAGGGACAGTAAAGTGGCTGTTTGCCTCTTCATTCTTTATCTCATTAAGTTCCCTCTTTCCCTGAAAAGAACCTTGGTAAGGAATGGCAACTAAAGAGCACTGTCGTGACCTCCTCATACCCTTGTTATGAGGGCCTTGTATGAGGAGGGGTTGCAGTTTCCCATGCAAAGACCACTTGTTGCCCTTGAGAACAAGAGTCCATAAGCCCACAGGGTAGGAGCTCTCTGTAAGACTATATTATCCCCAACCCTGGAGGTTCAGCCTGGACCACCAGGGTCCATTTTCCACCCACTATCTTCCCATCCCAGCCAACCCTCCACCCTCAATCCTTCCTTCTATGAGCAGGATTCCTGCAGAGCTGCCTGAGCCATATATTTATGAAGGACTTCATTAAAAAAAAAAATTGGTGCATGGATGAATGACGACGCACAGGGGATCGTCTGGAATGTTTTATTGGAACCCAGAGACGAACCGGTACCCCGACCGGGTACCAGGAGGAGGCAGCCCGAGCTCTCCCCGACATTCCTTACTGCTTATTCCGCATTCGATCCCCTCGGAATCAGCAGGTGAGCCAGCGGCGGCGGCGGGGGTGCCTGCAGGGGTAGTGGCGGCTGCTGTGGCTGCCGGTGCAGGGTTTGAGGCGGGGCCTGGGCCAGGGGCAGCAGCTGAGGGCACCGGAGGTGGAGGGGCAGCAGGAGCCGCTCCTCTGGCACCTGCAGGTCCTGCACCAGCTGGCGGAGTCAAGGCTCAGGGGCTGGCAGGTGTTTCTCCTCCTGCTGGGGCAATGGATTTGGCGGGTTCCGGGGTTCCGTGGTATACTTCGGGAACTTATCCTTGGGCAGACAGCGCTTCCTCTTATTGGGGCACAGAGAATGTTTTTTCTCGAAACTCTTGCAGTGATCCCAACAGAGTCCTGCGTTATTCCAGCATTTTTTCTCTCCTCAACCACCTACACAGGAAAGGGGAGAGCACAGAGTGAATGGGGGATTCTTAGAATAAGAGTAGAGCCTGCCCTGGGAGGGCAGTTGGTTCCAGAACGCTGTAATCCCAATTACCAGTTCGGAAGGATGTCAGGACCAGGGGTGCGGACCCGGAGAGGATGGGAGATCTGGCTTGGAGGTAGGTAGGGTGGATGGTAAGAGGGGAAAGCAGTAAAAGAAGGAAGGAGATAAGAAAAGAAGTTTGTGCTTCCGAGGAAGGGGGAAATCACCTCCCGATCTTTCACACTCTCTCCCACTTCGGAACCGCTACTGAGACAGAGATCACCCAGAACACCTGAATCCTCCTACAGCAGAGAAGCCCCAGAGCAGGTGAGAGGATGGAGAGGAATATCTTAAACTCTCCACCCCACCCTATTCTTCTGTTCCCACAAAGTGCAAAGCAAGTTTTTTAACATCTGCCCTGTCCATAGGTTCAGGAAATAAGTCTCCAGAAGGTGTTGTTTAGTCATTCAGCCGCGTCCGACTCTTCCTGACCTCATTTGGGATTTTCTTGGCAAGAAGTGGTTTCCCATTTTCGTCTCCAGCTCATTCTACAGATGATGAAATGGAGGCAAACAAGGTTAAACTTGCCCAGGGTCACACAGCTAGTAAGTGTCTGTGACTGGATTTGAACTCGGTTCTTCCCGACACTACTCACTGGACCACCTAGCTTCCCCTTTCCTAGATATATTCCTTTTGAATGCTAATTAGAGTCCTGGGAGGAGTTTCCCAGTTAGCATGACTTCTTCACCTTAACCACGCTCCAAAGGGGGTGGTGGGGGCAGGGTGGAGAAAGAAGATAATAAGAAGGGCTGTCAATTAAGGCCTCTGGTCTAAATGGTATAATGTAAACAGTCCTGGACTTAAGAGTCAGAGGACTAGGTTTAAATTCTAGCTCTTTCACTCACTGCCTGATTGGAGGAAATACACTTAACCTCTTTTGGATTCAGTTTCTTCATCCATAAAATGCAGTGGGGAGTGGCAAGTGTTGATCTAGAAATTTCCTAAGGTACTTTCAGCACTGAAAGAACACTAAGCTTCTGTGATCTAAGGGAGGTAACTCAATATGAAAGGAAGAACACTGGCTCTGGAGTCAGAAGACATGGGTTCAAACCCTGCCTCTGACACTACCTATGTGACCTTAGGCATGTCAACTTGTCTCCCTGAGCCTCAGTTTCCTCATCTGTAGGAAACCGTAGGGGCTGGACTAGGTAGCTTCTGAGGCCTCCCTTCCCTTTCTAAATCTGATTCTGTAGTCAATGATTCCCCTAATTCCTCATTAGAAGCCCCTGAGCATGTGAGAGAAAGAACAGGACCTCTATCTGCAAGGTGAGCAGCCTCTGACACAGGCTGCATACTATCCCTGCTCACTTTGTCAGTCCCATCTTTCTCCCAGGAATGGAATGCAGGATTTTAAAATATCTGCTCAGCCAAGACAGCTTGGAGTTAAATCACTTTTCAGAGCAATCAATCAAAGGCTTTCATGAATAAATTGTATCAAGATTTGGAGTAAATAGCTTCTCCTATGGTCACTAATGACAGAACCCCTCTTCTCACACATCATGCCTTTTTCTTTGTCTTCATTCTCCTTCACTATTATAGTATCTTCAATAATCTTGGTTATACTCTTCATCTTGAAACTACATTCAATTGCCTTGGTTCTCAGATCCCTACACTTTCCTAGATCACTTTCTAATCTTTCTCTGCTCTTGGTTCCTCCTCCTTCTGTTTCCCAAAATGTGGGCATACCTGTTTTGGGGTTTTTTCTTTTAACTTGTATTTTTTCCAATTACATGAGAAGACAATTTTTAACATTCGTTGTTCAAAAATTTTGAATTCCAAATTTTCTTCCTCCCTCGCTCAACACCCCCCAAAGATGGTAAGCAATTTCATGTTAGTTATATATGAATAGGCATATCTGAAAGGCCTTCTTTCTCCACTCTCTATAATTCACTCTTCACCTTTCATCTTGATGAGGAGGACTCCCAAATTTTCTTTCCCAGGTTTGCATGGCCAATAGCCCATAGATGATTTCCACCTGGATGCCCTGCCAGTTCTTCAGACTCAACACTAATACAACCAAACTCTTCATCTTCCCTGAAAACCCTTTGACCCTCCTGACATGCCTAGATCTGATCAAGGCACAGTCATCCACCCAGTCATTCAGCTCAAAAGCTCAGAATCATCTTTGGCTTCTGCCTTTCCCTTTCTCTATACATCCCTTTCCCATCAGCTTCTTGACCAGTGTCCCCATCCTAAGACTGGCTCTAACTAGTCCTGTGGACAATGGAGACTTGCCTCTGTTGGCAAGGCCAGCTCCTTGGGGTTGTCTGGACCCTTCAGTTTGGAAAAATGAAGACTGAAAAGAGACATGACCTATTTGTCTTGAAATCTCAAAGGGAATGGAGACAGATGTCACTGTGTTCACTATGTCCCAGAACACTAGACCAAAAACATTTTTGTGAGGTATTCTTAGGAAGAGTAAAAAGTTGTTCTACTTCCTACATTAGAGAGTAAACCTACAGCTCTGTGGGGTGCAGGCTAAAAATCTACCTACATTAGAGAAGAGTTTGTTTTTTAATTCCTAAATTACGATGTCTGAAGCTAATTCTAGACTACACAAGTAGAAAAAAGAGCTTAAGTGACCTTGGAAAGACTCTAGTCCAACCCTTATCATTTTACTGATGGGGAAACTGAGGCCATGTCCAAAGTCACATAGGTGATAAAGTGAACCTTTGAACCTGGGTCTTCTCCCTCCAAAGCCATGGTTCTTTCCAATTCACCATACCATCTCATGCCAGGAAAATATTGCCCTCTCCTGAAGCTCCAAGTCCTCCGAAAGGACAAAATGTGGGTCTAGACTCTATAGTGACCTTTAGGTAATCCCAGGGGCATCTCTGCTCTTCTTAGGTGGATTTCAATGCTCCTTGATGGCCCTGGCCTTCATCTCATGGCCCCATCCCACAGAAATGAGCACCTGCAATGACTCCAGTATGTCTCAGTCCCAGCTCTCTTCCTTTCCTCAAGATAGTTTCAGGTTACCTTGGGTTGTCTGTGCCAGAAATGAGATAATGGCAAAGGCCAAGAGAAGGAGCTTCATGGCTGGTATTCCCTGGAGAGGGGCCAGCAGGACTAATGGAGAACTGAAAGATCACCCTGTGTGCTGTGGGTTGGAGCTCCAGTATTTATTACCCTCCTCAGTGGGGCCGGGCCAGGGGTGCTGAACCAGAGAGGGAGCAGAATTCTGTGCTGCCCAAACTTGTTACATTAGGTCAGAATGCCCATTGATCAGTGACCTTGATTAGGTGCTTCTGGGGTTCTAAGCCCCATCTCCATCACTGTTCAGGGAGCCATAAACCAAAGTCATTGGAGTCAGTTATAAAAGCAGAGAGTTTTCAGCTAGGAGGGACCTTGGGAATCATCTTTGTACAGAGGAGGAAACTGAGACCCAGAGGAGGGAAATGATTTATGCCAGGTCTGTAGTGGAACCTGCATGCTTTGAATCTAAAGCCAAAGCTCTTTCCAATGCTGAACTAGCTCTCTCACATGTTCAAGTCCTTGTCCAAGTGGAAAGATTGTGTATATTCATTGACTCTTCTCATATAAAGATCCCTCCACCAGAATAGGAGAACTTGGTTTTCCCACTTCCTTTGAACTCCAGATCTCATCAGTTCAGTTGAAAAGACACAGAACATTTCAAGAAAGAAGTATAAGAACCAGGCCTTTCTGCCCAAGACAAAATTGGAAGATTTATTGGTGCTGACTCCCAGTGGGCCCATTGAAGCCTTTCTCCATAGACCCTCTCCTGGACATTCAGAGGCAAGCAGTGCCCTGTAGCTTCCTCCTCCCTTTTATCCAAAACTGCCATCAGGAAGCCACCTGCTGGAGGAGGTGGGGTGTTGGTGGAGAAATGAAAGGAGAAGGCCTGTCCCAGGGAGTCAGGAGACCAATTCTGCCTCTAACTAGCTTTATCATTTTAAATAGAACCCATCCTCAGTCATATCTCAATTTCCCCCATGTAAAATGAATTTACTTCAGATGAATTTTAAGGTCCTTTCCAGCTCCAACATTCTATATTCTGAGGTCCCTCCCAGCTAGACAGAACTTGACAGTAAACTAGATAGAGCATGATCAAGTTGAAGGAGCAACTTATATGAAATCAAAGGATGGGACATCCAGTTTGGGCTCTCCTACGTGACCTGGAGGAGGTCAAATCTTTACTCTGAGACCCCCTTCCCTCATAAGTAAAATGAGGCAATTAAACTAGTTGGTGTCTTCCTGAACTAAAATCTCTTATCCTATGATCCTATGAGGTATCTGAAAGAGAAAGAGAAGTCAAAAAAGAACTTAGAAAAGAAAATGTTGAGGACATGGAAATAAGTGGAGTGCATGGGAAGGGAGCCAACCTCAGGGGAATGTAATAAGAAATCGAAGGAGGTGCTATGGTGGAAAGAATGCTATACTTGGAGTCAGTAGAGAGCTGGGCTTCAATCCTACCTGCAACTCTTACTATTAGTTATAAGGACCCCTAACCTCAGTTTTTTCATCTGGAAAATGTAGTACTTCCCTCACATTGTTGTGAAGATTAAATGAGAGAAGTAGAAGCCCTGTGTACAACTTGGAGCAGATAGAGACACACAGACAGAGACTGAAAGCAACCATCAGATCCATTCATGTGTATGGGAGCCAAGCCCATCATGATCCTTGATCTCCAGGGCTTGCAACTCTGTAGACTGCTTAGAGAAGACCTCCTCTGGGATAGATCATACACTCTCTTCTGAGAACTTATCTTGATGCCAACTGAAGAGCTCATTTACTCTTGGGTATTCTTTGATATGCTCTAATCCACACAACTTCTCTGATTTCTGTTTGATGTCTTCCTTGGATAAATGAATTTACTAGCTAATCATTCTTGTGGTGGTCTTTTGCATAATAAGCATTTGGTGAGAAGGGGGTAAAGACCATCTCTTCTCCACCACAGAGTGATGAGAGAAGTAGATTTCCTTCTCAACCCCAGGACATCACACTCCCAGATTAGAGACATGGAGGGGTGGCAGATAATACTGATAATTCACTTTTCCTCTTCAAGATTGGAGGAAAGCCAGCCCAGCCTCAGCAATCCTGCACTTTGCCAATCCCTTCCCCAGCTAGTATGTTGACAGTACCAGTGCTGCCCTTCTCCTGCTCTCCACAGATGTGGCTCAGATCTATCCACTCCATCCTTGAACCTGGCGTCACTGGGGTGGGAAACCAGTGGACTCAAGGGCACACTTGGACTTCAAGGTCCTCAAGTGCAGTCTTTTGACCCAGCCCAAGTTTCATAGAAAAATCCTTTTATTAAGGAGATTTATTCTGTGAAGTTTGGATTCAGTCAAAGGACTGCACTTGAACAGCTAGAGGGCCACATGTAGCCTCTAGGTCACAGGTTGCCCAACCCTGGCCCTGGACAATGATATATGGATGGGTGGTATCTATATGTATATGTAAAAGCATACGTATATTATACATGTAGATAAAAGTATATCTAGAATAAACATGAAATGAATAAAAGGTAATTAAGGAGGGAGAGAACTAGAAGTTGGAGGAATCATGAAAGTCTCCTCTTCCTATACTGCTGAACAGAGATGGAGGAAATCACCTAACTACAGAATGACTAAGCCCACCACAAATTTATGTTATCTGACCTCAACTGGGTCTCACTACAGTAAGCCAAATATTCTGTTCCTCCCTAACTGATTTGCTCTCCCACACTCCACAGCAACTATTCAAAACCTCATCTCTCCTCAAGCCTCCCATGACACCCCTTTCCCATACCCTCTCAGAAAAGGCTCTCACCTCACAGTTCACCCCGAAAAAGAGCATTTGAGGAGAGTCCCCCCTTCTCTCCTTCTCCTCATCACTCAGCTATTTCTTCCACTATTTACTCCTTCACTTCAGGCTCTTCAGAAAAAGTGATCCTCTTGTCATATAATCATAGTATAAGATAAATGGTTGTGGAAAAGCTTCTCAGGAAAACCTCTGACTTGTGTCGTGTGTAGTGTCCTTTGTAGTTTCAGCTACCTTGAAAGATTTCTAAGGAGAAAACAAAGTCTGTTATAAACACTGCTGTGCAGAAAGAAAACAAAACAAAACCTGTAGCCAGAGAGTTCAGAATGCTAGGGAAGATTAATGAACTTTCATACCTGAAATAGTTCTCCCAGGTTTCTCTAATATGATGATAAACTCTCCATCTCTGTAAGCAAAGACTTACTTTCAGTGGGAGATCCTTTTAGGGGGGAAAAAACTGCAAGTAATTTCTCTGTCATTTCAGCCCTGCTACTGAGATAAATTAGACAATCAAAGAAGGATAACTTTTTCCTGGGCTGTAGAAATGTATGGCATTGTAAAGTAACTAGGCACTAAATTTGTAATTGAAATGAAATATATTTGCTACAAATTTCCAAATTATGGCATGAAGTTTTTGTAAATGCTGAAATAGTTGAAGAAGAAAAAAGAATGTGAGACTGCACTGTAATCTCTTCAATGGAGCCAACTGAAAGCAGTGGGCTATATAATTCAAGGTACTGGCAGGTAATGATCCTTAGGAAAAATGAGATTTAATGATACCATTTGTGATTGTAAATCCAGATTAGAATTGATTGAATTTGTCCTAAAATTAAATTATAATTGATCTCACTAAAAGGGAGATGTGTTCTCCTATTAAGAAAACTGTGTTGTTCAACCCTTTATAGGTAGATCACACCTTAGGGGAAAATATCTGGAACTGCATGAATAAGAACTAAAAAGTCTAATTTCTCTATATTGGTCTTTTGAATGTGATTAGTATAGAATGCCACATGGATATATGGATGAAGTGATTTCCTATGTAAGATGATTCAGAAATGCATTCAACTGAACTGATGTTAATTGATGGCAGAAGGTTTTGTAGTATTGAAAATATACCACAAAAAATCCATAAAAATTGTTTGAATTATTGTTCACCTTCTAATTTTTCTATACTGTAATTTTTGGGAAATCATTGTAGAAGGATTGTTGTCAACTTGAAAAATGATACCCAGCAGTGATACAATTGTATTGTTGGAAAATTAACTACTCTTTTGATAAAGAATGTTGTCATTATGATGTTAAAAAAAACCTGTCCAAGTATTTAATTGGGTATATTTTGATTAAAATTAATAATACACATAAATTACTTAGAGTTTGGCAAAGTACACAGACCTTGTAAATATGAAGAATTCTTTGGGGACTTTCATTCCCCTGGATCTTCAGCCTGAGTGAGGTCATAAAGCAGTGACACATTGGATAGAGCACTGGGCTTAGAATCAGGAAAGATTCATCTTATGAGTTCAAATCTGGCCTTAGACACTTACTTATTAGCTGTGTGACCCTGGGCAAGTCACTTAACCTTGTTTGCCTCAGTTCCTCCTCTATAAAATGGGCTGGAGAAGGACATGGCCAACCACTCCAGTATCTTTGCTAAGAAAACCCCAAATGGGTCACAAAGAGTTGGACACAATTGAACAACAACAACAAAATCTTATTACCTCTGTGAACGGAGTTGCTTGAAAGAAGGATATGAAATTCTAGAATAATGAAATGGTTTAATGAGAAGCTAGAATTGACTTAGTTCCCCAAAGACTCTGGAAACTTAGTGTGTTTCCTTAGCTGATGTATGAAGTTATAACTCTGATTAATTAAGTTTATTCAGTGTTTATGATATTGAAGGAAACATAACCCTATGAATTTCTCTTATTGTGTTTTCTTTACTTTTTGTGATACTTATGGTCATATGTGTTCCTTCAGTGTCTGGGAAATCTCAATATCTTGTGTAGTGCAATTTTTCCAGAGCAATTTTCTAGAGCAATTCTAAGTAACCTGACTTACAAGCCCTGGTGCTTACTCGATTTGGTCCCTCTGGCTATGGGTTGCCATCACCCTGGTCCCTAACATTGCTGATAATAAGATTTGGATTAACTTTCTTCTCAATCTTGTTCAGATCTCACCCAAGTGTTGAATCCCCTTATGTTCTCCTTAAGTTGGGATGGTGGTAAATTTTTTGCCTAGATTGTCCAAGGCAGGGGAAGGTCTGGGAGCAACAGTGATCAAAGTCATCTCTCTCCCCCACTCTCCAGCCTCTCATTAGAATAGGTCCACTTGTCACTGTAATATTCATGTTCTCATTAATTGTCAACCAGTCAGAGCTGATTGTCACCCTCAGGAACACCCACACTTCCCAGGGTATGTGTTATTGAGTGGGTTCCAAGAGGGTTCTTTGGCATTCAACAGAGCCACTGATACCTGTTATTAATTATTTCCTAGAAATGATTAATGAAATTATTAATTACCCACAAACTTCATCTCTTGAACTTTTTATATGTCACACTTTCCTCAAAAAACAAAAAAGAAAGAAAAAATGGGCTTTAATCTACACTCAGAATTCATCAGGATGGATAGCATTTTTATATCATGACTCCTTTGGATTTGTGGTGGATCACTGTAATGATCAGAGTTATTAACAGTTGAATTTCTTTACGATATTGCTGTTACTGTGTACAATGTTCTCCTGGTTCTGCTCACTTCACTCTGCATCACTTTAGACAAGTCTTCCCAAGTTTTTCTGAAACCATTCCCTTCATCCTTTCTTACAGCACATTAGTACTCCATCACATACATATGCCATAACGTGTTCAGCCATTCCCCAATCAATGGGCATCCCTGCAGTTTCCAGTTCTTTACCACCACAAAAAGAACTGCCATAAATATTTTAGTACCTATGGGTCCTTTTCCTTTTTCTTTGATCAAGAAGCCTACATTCCAATGGGGGAAGACAGTACACAAAAGAGAGCTGAAAAGTGTGTGTGAGTGGGAGAGATGCACTTGTGGGGGTAGAGTGGCAAAGTTGAGAAAGTCAGAAGCAGAGCCAAAATGGAGGCTCCAGGAAGAACTTACCAATGGGAAAAACCCCAGAGAAGAAAGAGTATGTACAGGAGAGAGTAGCCACCAGATGAGGACTAAGAAAAGGCAAGTCCTAAGATTTGGCAGTTCCTAAATTTGATCATTGGTAGCTTTGGAGAGAGCAGTTTCAGCTGAGTGATAAAGTGGGAAGCCAAATTACAAAGGGATGAGAAATGAGTGAGAAAAGAGAAAAAGAGCATTGACAGTTTTCCAAAAGCATGGCTGAGAAATGAATGTGTGGGGAGGAGGGTATAACCATTTGTATAGCACCTACTATGTGCCAGAAGTTAAGTGACCTGCCCTAGGTCACTTATCAATTAGTGAATATGCCACATTATGCCAATTAGTGTCATGCCAGGGACCTGAAGATCGTGTTCTTCTGCTATTTCCAGGGATCTCTGGTGAACACAAGGCCATATAGTCACCTTTAGATAACCTCTACAACCCTGGCTAATCCTGCCCACAGAAAGCTGAGCAAAAGCAGTTTTCCTGGCCTCAGGCCCTTGATGACCATCGTTACACTCATTAAAGAAGGCCCCAGATTTCAGATCGGCCATAGGGACAGTAAAGTGGCTGTTTGCCTCTTCATTCTTTATCTCATTAAGTTCCCTCTTTCCCTGAAAAGAACCTTGGTAAGGAATGGCAACTAAAGAGCACTGTCGTGACCTCCTCATACCCTTGTTATGAGGGCCTTGTATGAGGAGGGTTGCAGTTTCCCATGCAAAGACCTTGTTGCCCTTGAGAACAAGAGTCCATAAGCCCACAGGGTAGGAGCTCTCTGTAAGACTATATTATCCCCAACCCTGGAGGTTCAGCCTGGACCACCAGGGTCCATTTTCCACCCACTATCTTCCCATCCCAGCCAACCCTCCACCCTCAATCCTTCCTTCTATGAGCAGGATTCCTGCAGAGCTGCCTGAGCCATATATTTATGAAGGACTTCATTAAAAAAAAAAATTGGTGCATGGATGAATGACGACGCACAGGGGATCGTCTGGAATGTTTTATTGGAACCCAGAGACGAACCGGTACCCCGACCGGGTACCAGGAGGAGGCAGCCCGAGCTCTCCGACATTCCTTACTGCTTATTCCGCATTCGATCCCCTCGGAATCAGCAGGTGAGCCAGCGGCGGCGGCGGGGGTGCCTGCAGGGGTAGTGGCGGCTGCTGTGGCTGCCGGTGCAGGGTTTGAGGCGGGGCCTGGGCCAGGGGCAGCAGCTGAGGGCACCGGAGGTGGAGGGGCAGCAGGAGCCGCTCCTCTGGCACCTGCAGGTCCTGCACCAGCTGGCGGAGTCAAGCTCAGGGGCTGGCAGGTGTTTCTCCTCCTGCTGGGGCAATGGATTTGGCGGGTTCCGGGGTTCCGTGGTATACTTCGGGAACTTATCCTTGGGCAGACAGCGCTTCCTCTTATTGGGGCACAGAGAATGTTTTTTCTCGAAACTCTTGCAGTGATCCCAACAGAGTCCTGCGTTATTCCAGCATTTTTTCTCTCCTCAACCACCTACACAGGAAAGGGGAGAGCACAGAGTGAATGGGGGATTCTTAGAATAAGAGTAGAGCCTGCCCTGGGAGGGCAGTTGGTTCCAGAACGCTGTAATCCCCATTACCAGTTCGGAAGGATGTCAGGACCAGGGGTGCGGACCCGGAGAGGATGGGAGATCTGGCTTGGAGGTAGGTAGGGTGGATGGTAAGAGGGGAAAGCAGTAAAAGAAGGAAGGAGATAAGAAAAGAAGTTTGTGCTTCCGAGGAAGGGGAAATCACCTCCCGATCTTTCACACTCTCTCCCACTTCGGAACCGCTACTGAGACAGAGATCACCCAGAACACCTGAATCCTCCTACAGCAGAGAAGCCCCAGAGCAGGTGAGAGGATGGAGAGGAATATCTTAAACTCTCCACCCCACCCTATTCTTCTGTTCCCACAAAGTGCAAAGCAAGTTTTTTAACATCTGCCCTGTCCATAGGTTCAGGAAATAAGTCTCCAGAAGGTGTTGTTTAGTCATTCAGCCGCGTCCGACTCTTCCTGACCTCATTTGGGATTTTCTTGGCAAGAAGTGGTTTCCCATTTTCGTCTCCAGCTCATTCTACAGATGATGAAATGGAGGCAAACAAGGTTAAACTTGCCCAGGGTCACACAGCTAGTAAGTGTCTGTGACTGGATTTGAACTCGGTTCTTCCCGACACTACTCACTGGACCACCTAGCTTCCCCTTTCCTAGATATATTCCTTTTGAATGCTAATTAGAGTCCTGGGAGGAGTTTCCCAGTTAGCATGACTTCTTCACCTTAACCACGCTCCAAAGGGGGTGGTGGGGGCAGGGTGGAGAAAGAAGATAATAAGAAGGGCTGTCAATTAAGGCCTCTGGTCTAAATGGTATAATGTAAACAGTCCTGGACTTAAGAGTCAGAGGACTAGGTTTAAATTCTAGCTCTTTCACTCACTGCCTGATTGGAGGAAATACACTTAACCTCTTTTGGATTCAGTTTCTTCATCCATAAAATGCAGTGGGGAGTGGCAAGTGTTGATCTAGAAATTTCCTAAGGTACTTTCAGCACTGAAAGAACACTAAGCTTCTGTGATCTAAGGGAGGTAACTCAATATGAAAGGAAGAACACTGGCTCTGGAGTCAGAAGACATGGGTTCAAACCCTGCCTCTGACACTACCTATGTGACCTTAGGCATGTCAACTTGTCTCCCTGAGCCTCAGTTTCCTCATCTGTAGGAAACCGTAGGGGGCTGGACTAGGTAGCTTCTGAGGCCTCCCTTCCCTTTCTAAATCTGATTCTGTAGTCAATGATTCCCCTAATTCCTCATTAGAAGCCCCTGAGCATGTGAGAGAAAGAACAGGACCTCTATCTGCAAGGTGAGCAGCCTCTGACACAGGCTGCATACTATCCCTGCTCACTTTGTCAGTCCCATCTTTCTCCCAGGAATGGAATGCAGGATTTTAAAATATCTGCTCAGCCAAGACAGCTTGGAGTTAAATCACTTTTCAGAGCAATCAATCAAAGGCTTTCATGAATAAATTGTATCAAGATTTGGAGTAAATAGCTTCTCCTATGGTCACTAATGACAGAACCCCTCTTCTCACACATCATGCCTTTTTCTTTGTCTTCATTCTCCTTCACTATTATAGTATCTTCAATAATCTTGGTTATACTCTTCATCTTGAAACTACATTCAATTGCCTTGGTTCTCAGATCCCTACACTTTCCTAGATCACTTTCTAATCTTTCTCTGCTCTTGGTTCCTCCTCCTTCTGTTTCCCAAAATGTGGGCATACCTGTTTTGGGGTTTTTTCTTTTAACTTGTATTTTTTCCAATTACATGAGAAGACAATTTTTAACATTCGTTGTTCAAAAATTTTGAATTCCAAATTTTCTTCCTCCCTCGCTCAACCCCCCCAAGATGGTAAGCAATTTCATGTTAGTTATATATGAATAGGCATATCTGAAAGGCCTTCTTTCTCCACTCTCTATAATTCACTCTTCACCTTTCATCTTGATGAGGAGGACTCCCAAATTTTCTTTCCCAGGTTTGCATGGCCAATAGCCCATAGATGATTTCCACCTGGATGCCCTGCCAGTTCTTCAGACTCAACACTAATACAACCAAACTCTTCATCTTCCCTGAAAACCCTTTGACCCTCCTGACATGCCTAGATCTGATCAAGGCACAGTCATCCACCCAGTCATTCAGCTCAAAAGCTCAGAATCATCTTTGGCTTCTGCCTTTCCCTTTCTCTATACATCCCTTTCCCATCAGCTTCTTGACCAGTGTCCCCATCCTAAGACTGGCTCTAACTAGTCCTGTGGACAATGGAGACTTGCCTCTGTTGGCAAGGCCAGCTCCTTGGGGTTGTCTGGACCCTTCAGTTTGGAAAAATGAAGACTGAAAAGAGACATGACCTATTTGTCTTAAAATCTCAAAGGGAATGGAGACAGATGTCACTGTGTTCACTATGTCCCAGAACACTAGACCAAAAACATTTTTGTGAGGTATTCTTAGGAAGAGTAAAAAGTTGTTCTACTTCCTACATTAGAGAGTAAACCTACAGCTCTGTGGGGTGCAGGCTAAAAATCTACCTACATTAGAGAAGAGTTTGTTTTTTAATTCCTAAATTACGATGTCTGAAGCTAATTCTAGACTACACAAGTAGAAAAAAGAGCTTAAGTGACCTTGGAAAGACTCTAGTCCAACCCTTATCATTTTACTGATGGGGAAACTGAGGCCATGTCCAAAGTCACATAGGTGATAAAGTGAACCTTTGAACCTGGGTCTTCTCCCTCCAAAGCCATGGTTCTTTCCAATTCACCATACCATCTCATGCCAGGAAAATATTGCCCTCTCCTGAAGCTCCAAGTCCTCCGAAAGGACAAAATGTGGGTCTAGACTCTATAGTGACCTTTAGGTAATCCCAGGGGCATCTCTGCTCTTCTTAGGTGGATTTCAATGCTCCTTGATGGCCCTGGCCTTCATCTCATGGCCCCATCCCACAGAAATGAGCACCTGCAATGACTCCAGTATGTCTCAGTCCCAGCTCTCTTCCTTTCCTCAAGATAGTTTCAGGTTACCTTGGGTTGTCTGTGCCAGAAATGAGATAATGGCAAAGGCCAAGAGAAGGAGCTTCATGGCTGGTATTCCCTGGAGAGGGGGCCAGCAGGACTAATGGAGAACTGAAAGATCACCCTGTGTGCTGTGGGTTGGAGCTCCAGTATTTATTACCCTCCTCAGTGGGGGGGCCAGGGGTGCTGAACCAGAGAGGGAGCAGAATTCTGTGCTGCCCAAACTTGTTACATTAGGTCAGAATGCCCATTGATCAGTGACCTTGATTAGGTGCTTCTGGGGTTCTAAGCCCCATCTCCATCACTGTTCAGGGAGCCATAAACCAAAGTCATTGGAGTCAGTTATAAAAGCAGAGAGTTTTCAGCTAGGAGGGACCTTGGGAATCATCTTTGTACAGAGGAGGAAACTGAGACCCAGAGGAGGGAAATGATTTATGCCAGGTCTGTAGTGGAACCTGCATGCTTTGAATCTAAAGCCAAAGCTCTTTCCAATGCTGAACTAGCTCTCTCACATGTTCAAGTCCTTGTCCAAGTGGAAAGATTGTGTATATTCATTGACTCTTCTCATATAAAGATCCCTCCACCAGAATAGGAGAACTTGGTTTTCCCACTTCCTTTGAACTCCAGATCTCATCAATTCAGTTGAAAAGACACAGAGCATTTCAAGAAAGAAGTATAAGAACCAGGCCTTTCTGCCCAAGACAAAATTGGAAGATTTATTGGTGCTGACACCCAGTGGGCCGCATTGAAGCCTTTCTCCTTAGACCCTCTCCTGGACATTCAGAGGCAAGCAGTGCCCTGTAGCTTCCTCCTCCCTTTTATCCAAAACTGCCATCAGGAAGCCACCTGCTGGAGGAGGTGGGGGTGTTGGATGGAGAAATGAAAGGAGAAGGCCTGTCCCAGGGAGTCAGGAGACCAATTCTGCCTCTAACTAGCTTTATCATTTTAAGTAGAACCCATCCTCAGTCACATCTCAATTTCCCCCATGTAAAATGAATTTACTTCAGATGATTTTTAAGTCCTTTCCAGTTCCAACATTCCATGTTCTAAAGCATCTCCCAGCTCCCATCTTGCAGAATTCAGGTATATAACTCTGATTCTGCACCCCATCTCCTCTTTATCCCTCTGTGGGAATTTTATGTATTTCTAAATCCTTTGAGTATTTGCTGTTTCAGCCTGATCTCTGTGCAGATTTGAAAGCTTTTAGTCATCTAAGAGAGTTTGAGGAGGATTTTCCTTATTTCCCTGATATTACATCTCTATGTAGCCTCCTTTTAAGACCGTCTACAAAGGAAAGCAATGAATTGGTTGCTCCATGAACGGATCCATTAAGCCCTTCTACCCAAGCTGAGTGATATTGCCCTCATCTTTTCTTGTAGTGAGGAGATATGGGCTCTGCACCTTTCCCCCTTTGAATTTTTCCATGCGTTCCAGGAACCCAGCCCCTGAACTCAGATCCCTGGTGTTTTTTGGGACAGGGATTTGCCTTTGCATTCATCTTTTCTCTTATAATGCAGGACCAGCTATGGCTTGCAGTTTTTCTCTTCTCTCTTTTATAAATGCCTCTGAGCTATGGACTGAAGGGTCTTCTTCCTGAATGTGGTAAACTTTTCGTGTAAGAGTTGCTTTGGCAGTTTGTTTTGTGTGTGGTTAAACTGATGGAAATTAACTTTTTAATTGCATTCTCGGTTAGAATTGTAGGATGTTTATTTCTATAATTAAAGTGAATTGGTAGTACAGTATGGAATACTAGTAATTGTGTACTTGCATTTGGTGTATGTGTATTGTTATATTCCCTTATAGTGTATTGTGTATTGTGTATACTTGGTAGTTAAGTGGTATTGTTATCTTTGACTTCATTACATTTAAAATGGGTCAAGTGTGTTGTAAAGGGGGGGAGAGGGGAGAAGGGGAAGATACAGCAGTTCCTATTAGCAAACCCCTGGAACGAACATGTGCTTTCAAATGTATAAGAAATATGGCCTTGACTCTCCCTCATATTGCCAGGATTGAGTTGATTTGACTAGTGATGACCCTAAACTTTGCTGGCCTCATTGGGGCAGCTTTGAAAAGACCAGATTAGAGTATTTAAGACAGAAACTGATGAATAAGAAAACTCTGCCTCTTGAGTAGGACAGCTATCATAAATGGTACTCAGAGGCAAAGAGAGCATAGGTCTAAGTTAGAGTCAGTGAAAGAAAGGATCAAATCAGTTGAAAACCTCTTTAACAATCCCCAAACTACCCAACTACCTAAAATATACCCACCTTTATCAAAAGACTCCATCAGCTCCCCAGTTTCTATGTTCCCTTCCAAGGTGCAAGCCAAAGTTCTCCCAGGAGAAAACTCTGAGGAAAATGGTTTGACGAGGACCTGTGCTTTCAAGCCCCTGGCAGCTCGGAGAACTCCAGGCTGTTGCCAAGGAGTGCCCCAGCCCCAGGGAGGATCCCATAGGCTTTGCCAAGCAGTTCCAACTCACCCTGTATTCATACAGACCCGGGTATTTGTATCTGTATCAACTTGTAGTTGTGTCAGTTGGGAAAGGAGAGACTAGGAGTTGGTGCCAGAAAACACCCCAGAAAGCATTGAGTCACTCCCTGCAATCTCAATCACTCAGCATGACTAGCTCTGGGGGAGGACAGGCAGGAGGGGTGGCAAAAGGAGAGGGATGTACAGGCAATGCCCATAATCTCCATGACTCCTGTTGAAGACACCAGTGCCACACTCCCAGTTTTAAACCCCTCTGCCTTCCCCACTCCCCTCCACCAGAGTCAAGTATTTCTTAGTTGTGGGGATTGCTAATAAGACCATAGTAGCCAATATCTTAGAACCACTTTCCTTTTTTATTGGAGAAATCAGAGTTTTTCATCCTTATTTCCTGGTCCCTGAGGCCACTAGACAGGCCACTATTGCATTTGACCCAGGAGGGACCACTTCCTTTGTCCTTTATCTGACCATCTGGCTCTCAACCAAGTTCCCTCCAACTTGTGGACTTGAGATATTACTGATACTGGGTCGGTTGTGCAGTTAGCTCTCCCATTTGATTTATTCACTTTCTGAGAAAGGAGGGAATGTAGTTGGTGTAAGCACATTTAATCCTGCCATCTACCCACCTGAGATGGAAAGTGAGGATGAGACTTTGGAATACAACTTTGGGATGCTATGGAAATATCGGGACTTCCTCACCTCCTCAGAACAGCCCATTAAAAATCAGAAACAGGTTTCCCATCTATTAGACTGTCTACTGCTTCCCCAGACTGTAGTGGTAATTAAAATTCCAGGGCACAACCAAGAGAATATCATTCATGCCCAAGGAAATGACTTGGTTGACCAAGCAGCAAAAGCCGAAGCTTTAACTCCTCAAACTCCTGAGGGCATGGTACCTGTAGTACAGGTCCCTATGGAACTTTCGCTTTGTCCCATAAGGCCTGCCTAAGACTCCTAGCTAACAAAGGAAGAGAAAGCCACTGCCTAGAAAAGAATGCTTATCAAAAAGCAGGAAAAGTTTCAAAAGGATGGGTGTGAATGTGAGAAGACTTTGAGATTATGGGCTGGGAATTTTCACAGAGCTATTATCACTGCCTATGAGATGTGTCCCATCTGCCCCAAGCACAATGCATCCAAGCCTTTGAAGCCTGTTTGTGGCCAGTTTCCTCTCCCAGATGCAACCTTTGAAACCTGGCAGGTCAACTTCATTCAATTGCCACCTGCCCTTGGTCACAAATATGTTTTGGTTATGGTCTGTACGTTTCCCTGGTGGGTGGAAGTGTTCCCCTGGGGTAGCAGAAATCCTCTTAGGAAAAATTATTCCATTATGAGGGGTTCCTAAGGAAACAATTGTGCCTATCACCCCCGGTTATCAGGAATGGTTGAAAGAGTTGATGGGATACTTAAAACCTCCCTTGCTAAATTCTCTGAGGAGCTAAGTATCCCCTGGTCCGAAGCCTTTCCTTTAGCCCTATTAAGCCTTAGGTCTAGACCATTTGGTTCCCATAAGCTCAGTCCCTATGAGATAGTAACAGGGTGCCCAATGCCACTGTACCCGTGGGTGGGAAGCATAGCAGCCAAAGGCTCCCTCCTGCAATACTGCATTGGGTTGGCTCAGAAGATATCAGAGACTTACCAACTTGTCTCACAGTCCCATTCTTTAGAACTTCAACCAAGACTCAGCTCCTGATCCAACCCATTGACTGGGTCTCCTGGAAATGTCACCTCTGAGAACACTCCTTGCAGCCAAGGTGGAAAGGCCCCTTTGAAGTCCTGCTCACTGCTCCCATTGCAGCCAAACGCCAGGGAGTGGAGTCCTGGATCCATCTGTCACATCTCAAAAGGGCAGTACCACCCACTTGGATTTCAGAACCCATAGGTGACCTGACCCTAAAGATTAAATGGGGTCTGGAGCAGCCAACATCTGAGGTAGACAGCTGTTCCCAAGACTCCCAGGATAAGAAGAAGATGACAGCTGATGTAGACCACCAACCCAAGAACCCGGATGGGCTGAGGTTTGCAGTCACTCCCTCTAAGAACTAAAACTTTTTCTCCTTGCTACTGTTTCCTCAATCTCTTAATGTTCATGGAAGTAGCAGATTTTTTTCCCCTTTCACTTTTATGTTGTATCTATCTCTTTAAGTTGTGATTTAAATTGTGATTAATGAAAATTTTGCTATTTAAGGTAAAAATTCCTAGGGCTGTAATTTGTTCTGAGCTTTGATTTCAGGAATAGTCATCTGAATTGTCACAAAGCCAATAATAGAAAACGGCATGTGCGGTAGTCTGAGGACTGCTAAGTGGATGTCTGCACCTGGGAAAGGTTGTGAGGATAATTTAGGATACAGCCTACATAGGATCCTCCTGACTTTATTTCCCCATTATGTTATTGCCTTTCTAGAAAACAAAAATTCCCACTTGGTTAATCTTATGCCTGGCTTTAACACATTGTAGCTACATGATTGATTGTCAGATACGACTTATGTCTGGAATCAAACAGAGTTAAGGGAGATTTTCCCCTTTTAACTATGTCACTCTTTTTTCCTTTTATAACAAATTTTTATAACCAAGAAATCTTACAAAATCATATTTCAAATGAATGTTCCTCATCAACCTTGTTGGCTGAAAGAATGGAATGAGAAAGAAAATTAAAATTTTCATATCAATCAATATGATATACATAATGAATGTACTAATAATTTAGTTTTCTCAAAAGCTGCCTTTTCCAGCTTGTGAGTCAGACTCACAATGCGACTTGAACTGATCAATCGATCAAACCTTGCACAACCACTGGCATCCTTCTGCCTACATAACTGAAGTGAAGCAAATCAAACACTGTAGAACCTGTTCCCGTCACAGAACTCTGATTCTGTACTTTAGGGGAAGTGGCCACAACCCCCAAAGACCTAACTTCAGAATTGTTGTACTGTGGGACCTATCGGTTTCTCATGGGAAACCACTAAATGATTGTTTGTAATCCACCTTCCCCCTCCTTCCCTAGTTGTGATTTAAATATATAACCTATGCTTTTACTTCAGAAAAGAGAACATTCCTCATTCTGAAATTGGTTAAAGTACTTGACTACTGGCACTCCCTTCTCTAGGCCTGCTTTGTGCAGCTCCAAGCATTCTCAGGTTAAATCCTCAGTAAAAATCCTGTGCACAATACATTGTAAACTGGTTAAGGACAAGAGTTGTTATCTATAAGACCAAACACAGTACTCTGCACATGAAAGGTGTTTATCAACTGTCAGCATTCCATTCTGTTGGTTTGTTAAAATGATGAACAGAGAACTAGGGGAAAAGTATTTAGGTTGGAGAAACAGCATGAGAAATGGTACCTTGGGGAAAGTCTAGGAAGTTGGAGGCAGGGACAGAAAGTGGACAATGATGAAAATGGACTGGTTGACACTGAGGGTATTCCTTGGGACTGAATACGAAGAGTAATCATAGTGTAGAACATCTTGAAAGCAAGGTTAAGGACAGGGCCTGTATCTTATAGGTAGTGAGGAGGAAGTTATAGAGCAGGAGATGATTGTGAAGTCTTTACCAATCATTCCAGTAGCAAGATCTCCTATCTCTAAAGCCCCAAACAATTCTAATATCCCTAGGCAGCTAGGTGGCACAATGAATAGAGAGCTCTGGGCCTGGAGTCAGAAAGACCTGACTTCAAGTCCAGTCTCAGATACTTCCTAGTTGTGTGACCCTGGGCAAGTCATTTGGCCACTGTCTGCCTTAATTTCCTCAACTGTAAAATGGAGATAATAATAGCTTCTAACTCACAGAGTTGCTGTGAGGATCAAATGAGATAATAATAGTAAAAGCATTTAGTGCAGCTCCAATTAACCACGTGGTAAGTGCTTAATAAATGCTAATTGCAGTCCATCCCATTATTCTATGACCATTTAGGGCTTGACTGAAAGGATCAAATAAAAGAATTTGAGCTGGGCCTTGAAAGATGGATAGGATTTTGACAGAGACATCAAGTAAAGGCATGGAGGCAATTTTAAGGGACCCAGAGTAAGTCAGTTTGTCTGGAACATAACATGTCTGAACTAAAGTGGGAATTGTGGATATGGAAAAATGAAAGTCATTTTGAAGGGAGGAATGTCAAGACTTGACAGTAAACTAGATAGGGCATAATCAAATTGAAGGAGCCACTTATGTGAAGTCAGAGGCTGGGACTTCAGGTTCAGGCTCTCCTACATGCTACCTGGAGGGATGACCTGGAGAAGGTCAGATCTTCACTCTGAGACCCCTTCCCTCATAAGTAAAATGAGGCAATTCAACTAATCAATGTCTGAGGTGTCTTCCAGAACTAAATCTCTGATTCTATGACCCTATGATCCCATGAAGGATCTGAAGGAGAAAGAGAAGTCAAAAAAGAACTTGGGGGGCAGCTAGATGGCGCAGTGGATAGAGCACCAGCCCAGAAGTCAGGAGTACCTGAGTTCAAATCTGGCCTCAGACCAAACACTTGACAGACTTACTAGCTGTGTGACCCTGGGCAAGTCACTTAACCCCAATTGCCTAAAAGAAAGAAAGTAAGAAAGAAAGAAAAAAGAAAGAAAGAAAGAAAGAAAGAAAGAAAGAAAGAAAGAAAGAAAGAAAGAAAGAAAGAAAGAAAGAAAAAGAATTTGGAAGCTTCTAACTCAAGAAAATGGTGAGGACATGGAAAGAAGTGGAGTGCATGGGAAGGGAGCCAACCTTAGGGGAATGTAATAAGAAATCGAAGGAGGTGCTATGGTGGAAAGAATGCTATACTTGGAGTCAGTAGAGAGCTGGGCTTCAATCCTACCTGCAACACTTACTAGTTAGTTATAAGGGCCCCTAACCTCAGTTTTTTCATCTGGACAATGTAGTGCTTCCCTCACATTGTTGTGAAGATTAAATGAGAGAAGTAGAAGCCCTGTGTACAACTTGGAGCAGATAGAGACACACAGACAGAGACTGAGAGCAACCATCAGATCCATTCATGTGTATGGGAGCCAAGCCCATCATGATCCTTGATCTCCAGGGCTTGCAACTCTGTAGACTGCTTAGAGAAGACCTCCTCTGGGATAGATCATACACTCTCTTCTGAGAACTTATCTTGATGCCAACTGAAGAGCTCATTTACTCTTGGGTATTCTTTGATATGCTCTAATCCACACAACTTCTCTGATTTCTGTTTGATGTCTTCCTTGGATAAATGAATTTACTAGCTAATCATTCTTGTGGTGGTCTTTTGCATAATAAGCATTTGGTGAGAAGGGGGTAAAGACCATCTCTTCTCCACCACAGAGTGATGAGAGAAGTAGATTTCCTTCTCAACCCCAGGACATCACACTCCCAGATTAGAGACATGGAGGGGTGGCAGATAATACTGATAATTCACTTTTCCTCTTCAAGATTGGAGGAAAGCCAGCCCAGCCTCAGCAATCCTGCACTTTGCCAATCCCTTCCCCAGCTAGTATGTTGACAGTACCAGTGCTGCCCTTCTCCTGCTCTCCACAGATGTGGCTCAGATCTATCCACTCCATCCTTGAACCTGGCGTCACTGGGGTGGGAAACCAGTGGACTCAAGGGCACACTTGGACTTCAAGGTCCTCAAGTGCAGTCTTTTGACCCAGCCCAAGTTTCACAGAAAAAATCCTTTTATTAAGGAGATTTATTCTGTGAAGTTTGGATTCAGTCAAAGGGCTGCACTTGAGGAGCTAGAGGGCCACATGTAGCCTCTAGGTCACAGGTTGCCCAACCCTGGCCCTAGACAATGTATATGGATGGGTGGTATGTATATGTATACGTAAAAGCATATGTGTATTATGCACTTAGATGAAAGTATATCTAGAATAAATATGAAATGAATACAAGGTAATTAGGGACAGAGAGCACTAGAAGTGGGAGGAATCATGAAAGGCTCCTCTTCCTATACTGTTGAACAGAGATGGAAGAAATCACCTAATTACACAATGACCAAGCCCACCACAAATTTATGTTATCTGACCTCAACTGGGTCTCACTACAGTAAGCCAAATATTCTGTTCCTCCCTAACTGATTTGCTCTCCCACACTCCACAGCAGCTATTCAAAACCTTATCTCTTCTCAAGCCTCCCATGGCACCCCTTTCCCACACCCTCTCAGAAAAGGCTCTCATCTCATAATTCACCCCCAAAAAGACCATTTGAGGAGAGTGCTCACTTCTCCCCTTCTCCTCATCACTCAGCTATTTTCTTCACGTCACTTCAGGCTCTTCAGAAAAAGTGATCCTCCTGTCATATAATCAGAGTATAAGATAAATAGTTACGGAAAAGCTTCTTAGGAAAACCTTTGACTTGTGTTGTGTCTAGCGTCCTTTGTAATTTCAGCTACCTTGAAAGATTTCTAAGGAAAAAAGGCAGTCACTTATAAACACTGCTGTGCAGAAACAAAACAAAATGAAACAAAACCTGTAGCCAGAGAGTTCAGAATGCTAGGGAAGATTAATGAACTTTCATACTTGAAATAGTTCTTCCAGGTTTCTGTAATATGATGATAAACTCTCCATCTCTGTAAGCAGAGACCTACTTTCAGTGGGACATAAGGTTATGGGGAAGGGGGGAAGGGGGGACTATGAGATATTTTCTCTGTCATTTCAGCCCTGGCTAAGTTCAGGTTACAGAGATTAACTTAGACAAGCAAAGAAAAGACAACTTTTTCCTGGTTGTAGAAATTTATGGCATTTTAAACTAACTAGGCATTAAATTTGTAATTGAAATATAATATATTTACTGGAAATTTCCATATTATGGCTTGAAGTTTTTGTGAATACTGAAATAGTTTAAGAAGAAAAAAGAATGTGAGACTGGCACTGTAAATCTCTGCAACGGAGCCAACTGAAAGCAGTAGGCTATATAATTCAAGGTACTGGCAGGTAATGATCCTTAGGAAAAATGAGATTTGGAATGAAACCATTTGTGATTGTAAATCCAGATTAGAATTGATTGAATTTGCCCTAAAATTAAGTTATAATGTCATCTCACTAAAATGGAGATGTGTTCTCCTATTAAGAAAACTGTGTTGTTCAACCCTTTATAGGTAGATCACACCTTAGGGGAAAATATCTGGAACTGCATGAATAAGAACTAAAAAGTCTAATTTTCTCTATTTTGGTCTTTTGAATGTGATTAGTATAGAATGCCACATGGATAGATGGATGAAGTGATTTCCTATGTAAGACGATTCAGAAATGCATTCAACTGAATTGATGTTAATTGATGGCAGAAGGTTTTGTAGTATTGAAAATATACCACAAAAAATCCATAAAAATTGTTTGAATTATTTTTCACCTTCTAATTTTTCTTATACTGTGATTTTGGGGGAAATCATGGTGAAAGAAATGTTGTGAACTTGAAAAATGATACCTAGCAGGTGATACAATTGTATTGCTGGAAAATTAACTACTCTTTTGATAAAGAATGTTGTCATTATGATGTTAAAAAAAACCTGTCCAATATTTAATTGGGTATATTTTGATTTAAAATTAATAATACTCATATAATTACTTGGAGTTTGGCAAAGTACCACAGATCCTGTAAATATGTAAGAAGTTCTTTGGGGACTTCTCAGATTTTCATTCCACTGGATCGTCAGCCTGAGTGAGGTCATAAAGCAGGATGACACATGGGATAGAGCACTGGGCTTAGAATCAGGAAAATTCATCTTTATGAGTTCAAATCTGGCCTTAGACACTTGCTTATTAGCTGTGTGACCCTGGGCAAGTCACTTAACCTTGTTTGCCTCAGTTCCTCCTCTATAAAATGGGCTGGAGAAGGACATGGCCAACCACTCCAGTATCTTTGCTAAGAAAACCCCAAATGAGGTCACAAAGAGTTGGACACAATTGAACAACAACAAAATCTTATTACCTCTGTGAACGGAGTTGCTTGAAAGAAGGACATGAAATTCTAGAACACTGAAATGGTTTAATGAGAAGCTAGAATCTCTCACTGCCAAAGTGAAAGGGCTTACAAATTTCTTTGATAAAGAGTGGTTTTTACCTGACAGCTTGTTTGCCCATTGTTTATGAAAATTATGAAAGTGGATCCTGGAATAGAATGTATTGAACTTACATCTTCCAGACAACTTGGTATTGACAGGTCTCAGATTTAAAGATTTTATTTTTGCTTTGCGAGTTAATATGCAATCTTTAGAGATATTGATATCTGTCAGCCTCAAAGCTGACAGTAGTAAGTGTTTTTCTGGGTTCTGAGAGAATGTTCACAACATACTGTTATATATGTGATGTTTGGCTTTCCAATGTTTCTATAAAGAACAGTGACAAAAGGGTAGGTATAAGCCTACCGCCCTAAGGTTTGTACTGGTTTTCACCATATGAACTAGTTACTGAAAAATCAAATATAGGCAATATACCCCTTCACAGCTATAGGCTGTGGATAAGGCCTAGTCCAGATTTTGCAGGAGAAAGTGTTTCCCAGAATCACACACTAACATAAGACAGCTAAGACCCAAGATGAAATAAGATGATTAAAAGTAGTTTAATCTATAACCCTTACTTAGTTCCCCCAAAGACTCTGGGAAACTTAGTGTGTTTCCTTAGCTGATGTATGAAGTTATAACTCTGCTTAATTAAGTTTGTTCAGTGTTTATGATATTGAAGGAAACATAACCCTATGAATTTCTCTTATTGTGTTTTCTTAACTTTTTGTGATACCTATGGCCATGTGTGTTCCTTCAGTGTCTAGGAAATCTCCCAGTCTTGTGTAGTGCACTTGTTTTGTAGAGCAATTCTAAGTAACCTGACTTACAGACCCTGCTGCTTACTCAATTTGGTCCCTCAGGCTATGGGTTGCCATCACCCTGGTCCCTATCATTGCTTAAAAGAATTCTATCACACTCTTGATAGGATAGGCAATGAAGGAGATGCTTCCACTGATGGGAGGTTATTTTAAACCCTAATCTAGCTATCTGCCTCTACTATTGTGCTTCCACTGGTACAGGAATGTTGGGCATAAAGCTCAAAAGGGGGGAAACTGTGGGAAACCTCTACAGCATTGTTTGAACCTAGCCTTGCCTGGCTGAGAAACCAGTCCTGGTGCTCAGAGACTAGATTTGTTTAATGCTTAACACAGGGCTTTTGGTTATGCTGACCAGAACCTCTCAGATCCAATGATTAATGTAAGGACTTTTCTCCCACTACACATCTCAAGCAACCTGTGTGTTTTATGTGGAAACTGTCTCCCTGCTGGCCAATCAACTACTCTTTCCATGTTCCTTTGTTTGAACCCTCTACAAGGTGTAACTTGCAGACACTGGGCACCCCTTTTTCTGCTCTCTCCTCTACCAGACAATTTAATAATCCTCCATGAATTATTTCAGTTTTGGGTCTTGCTCTCTGTAACACCACTGTGGTTAGTGTCTTATGAGTAGTATAAACAGAAGACATCTGGCTCTAGATAATTACTGATACAATTGCTGGACACTTGGTGAAAGGAGCAGCTTTTGAAATGGACCTCAAAAGGCTCCAAAGGAATCCAAAAAATAGAGATGGCTGAGGGATGGGGGAGGGGTGTAGAGTTTTCTTTTTTTGAGGGCAACAGAGCAGGAAGGAATAAAGCATGCCTGAGAATTTGGGGTAGGCCTGTTTGGCTGGAGCTTGGGGTATATGAGGGGACCTCCTGTGAGATTGCTGCAGTTTCATGGTGTGTTGTGGGGATGGTTCAAAAGAATTCACAGAATCAGACCATCTCCAACCCAAGCAAAGGTATTTATTGAGAGTTACTGCCTCATATCCCTGAATCAGTCAGTCAATAAGAATTTATTAAAACCTTATTATGTGCAAGGCGTGTTGCTGACCAAGGAAGCAGGAATGATGCATCTTAGATGCAAATGGGCAAATTGAAGTTTGATGCCAGGGCAAACTTCCTTTTGGACCATGCAGTGAGGGAGTGGGCTCCACATCTCTTAGGTCTTTAAGCACTGGCTCATGACCACCTTACTGTCCTGCTGAGGGGATTCTTTTTTTAGGTATGACTGCTGAGGTCCTTTCCAATTCTGGGGTAGAGGATCACTGCATTTTAAAACTGAGACAGCACTTGGCACAGACCTTTAATTTTGTGAGTGGGGAAATTGAGACCCAACTTGATTAAATGAATTCTGCTATCGTCTCAGTGTTATGTGGGAATAATTTAAGACTGTAAATTTCCTGATTCTCTTTCCAGGGCACAGTGCTATGTGCCACTGCAGAAGAGGCTTGAGGTTTTGTTGTCGTTGTTGTTGATATTGTTGTTGCGGTGTGTGTGTGCTTTGCTTGTAACCACATGTGTGTGTCTTTATGGCATTACAAATTCCCATCCTGCATTATTCTGGTAATCTGATTGATCTGTGATCTCATGGATACTACCTCCATTGACCAGTCATATTCCATGCATCTCTCCCTTTCCTATACTACATTTCCTATATGTCCTCCTGTAAAACCTCAAAAGGGGCTCATTCAGCTTGCTGTGGTCACAAAGAATGAAACAAAAATCCTTGTATTAAACAAAATGTAACTTTTATTTAGGTATTTGTTTTGAATAAATCAATATGAGAGTTACTACCTCTCAGGAAACAGACTGAGTACCAAGAAGGAACTGGCAGCAATTTTATAGTATAATGATGCTGATTCCACAACAAAAACATGAATATTAAAAAGGCAGGAGGGGTTTGTCAAAGCATTATAATAGTGGAGGGGTCCCAGCCTCAGTGGAACTGTCCGTGCAATTACCCACAATGCATACAGAAAAACTGGGGGGGGGCATGTATTTATGGTAATGATATTATAATAAGCCTCTCTGTGTCATAAATTCACCTACAGGACAGCTTTTGCTATTACTGCACAGGTGCCTACTTAAGGAATGTCCCTTCTATTGTTTTGGGGTCCACATTCTGCTCAGGCATTCTGGCGGTACTGCTTTTTGATTGGCTGTCTATTGTGGTCCTGTCTGAGATTAGATGGATGTGGTTCTGGTTGAGTGCATGGACATACCTGCTATTTCTGTAAGCACTATGAGGAGTAAGTCTAGGGGCAGTGGCTGGGATTCCATCACATGGACACCTGCTATTCCAGTGGAGCATATATGAGGATGTTAAGATACAGAGTCTGGGAGCCTGGAGTGTGGTCAAATCAGGACATGCCTGCTGCTCAGTGAGACTCATAAGGAAGTCTAGCTCAGGGCTGTTCATTAGAATTCCATCAAGAGGCTGACACGTTAGGATACAACCAGGTTAATTAGAAAGGGAAAGATGCCTAATTTCTGCAATTTGATGGGTTTAAATGGGTTCAAAGACCTGAATTCAAATGTGGCCTCAGACACCTAGTAGCTGTACGACCCTGACCAACTCACTTAACCTCTGTTTCTCTTAATCCACTGGAGAAGCAAACCACTCTAGTATCTTCGCCAAGAAAACACCACGGATAGTAGTATTTGGCATGCTATGGCTCCTTGGGTCACAAAGTGGCAGCTAAGACTGGAGAGCTGAATAACAACAATAACAATGTGGGAATGGAGTCCAGAGGAGAGACTGTCTCTGGGTATAGAGATCTGGTCCTGATATGTTTAAAGATACTGATTAAATCCGTAAATGATAATGAGATCAACAGCGAGACAGAGAGTATAGACAGAAAACTAAAGAAAGGGGCAGCTGGTGGCACAGTGGATAGAACACTGGCCCTGAAGTCAGGAGGACCTGAGTTCAAATGTCACCCCAGACCAAACACTTGACACTAGCTGTGTGACCCTGGGCAAGTCATTCCACCCAGATTACCTAAAAAATAAAAAAATTTAAAAAACCACAGAGTGAATCATCATTATAAAAAATCTTCATTAAAAAAAAAGTAAGAAAACTAAAGAGGGCCCAGATAACACCAGATAACATAATATGGATGATCTAGTAGTCAGATAGGCAGAAAGAGAATCAGAAGAGAGTAATGGCAAGGCAAGGTACTGTGCTAAGCACTTGCCATACAGATACAGGCAAAAAGAAAGAGCCTCTGCCCTCAAGGAAGCTACATTCTATCCTTTGGTAAAGAATAAAGACTGATTTAATTTCCAAATGCTTTCCCTCACTCCATTGAAAGGCAGGAAAAACAAAACCTCTTACAAAGAGATATGTGTTCATGCAAAACAAATTTCTGCATTACCTTCTGGGAGAAATGATTACTAAATAACCAATGATTGGAGATCCAGGTTTTTTTTTTCCCTTCCTTGATATTTATTCTCTTATTAGGCTAAGCCAGCTTCTGAAGGACATTGCTAATAAAGAGATCAGATTAACTTTCTTCTCAATCTTGTTCAGACTTCACCCAAGTAGGGCAGCCCTTTATGTTCTACTTAGGCTGGGTGGGGGTAAATTCTTTGCCTAGATTGCCCAAGGCTGGGGATGGTCTGTGATCAAAGTCATCTCTCTCCCCCACCCCCCCCAGCCTCTCATGAGAATTGGTCCACTTCTCTTTGTAATATTCATACTCTCATTAATTGTTAACCAAGCAGAGTTGATTGTCATCCTCAGGATCACCCACCCTTCCCAGGACATGTAAGTGTTTTTGAGTGGGTTCCGTGAGAGCTCTTTGGCATTCAAGAGTGCCACTGACTCCTCTTATTAATCATTTGCTAGAAATGATTAATAAGATAATTAATTACCCACAAACTTTATCTCTTGAACTTTTCATATGTCACACTTTCTTCAAAAAAACAAGAAAGAAAGAAAAAATGGGCTTTAATCTACACTCAGAATTCATCAGATCTGTATCAGGGGATGGATAGCATTTTCATATCATGAGTCCTTTGGATTTGTGGTGGATCACTGTAATGATCAGAGTTACTAAGACTGTCACAGTGGATTTTCCTTACAATATTGTTGTCACTGCATACACTGTTCTCCTGGTTCTGCTCACTTCACTCTGCATCAGTTCAGACAAGTCTTCCCAAGTTTTTCTGAAACCATTCCCTTCATCCTTTCTTACAGCACATTAGTATTCCATCACATACATATGCCATAACTTGTTTAGCCATTCCCCAATCAATGGGCACCCCTGCAGTTTCCAATTCTTTACCACCACAAAAAGAATTGCTATAAATATTTTGGTACCTATGGGTCCTTTTCCTTTTTCTTTGATCAAGAAGCCTACATTCCAATAGGGGAAGACAGTACACAAAAGGGAGCTGGAAAGTGTGTGTGAGGGGGAGAGAAGTACTTGTGGGGGTAGAGTGGCAAAGTTGAGAAAGTCAGAAGCAGAGCCAAAATGGAGGCTCCAGGAAGAACTTACCAATAGGAAAAACCCCAGAGGAGAAAGAGTATGTAGAGGAGAGAGTAGCTACCAGATGAGGACTGAGAAAAGGCAATTCCTAAGATTTGGCAATTCCTAAATTTGATCATTGCTAGCTTTGGAGAGAGTAGTTTCAGCTGAGTGATAATGTGGAAAGCCAAATTACAAAAGGTAGAAAAGTGAGTGAGAGAAGAGGAAAAAAAGCATTGACAGTTTTCCAAAAGTGTGGCTGAGAAATAGGTATGGAAGGAGGAGGGAATAACCATTTGTATAGCACCTACTATGTGCCAGAAGTTAAGTGACCTGACCTAGGTCACTTATCAAATTAGTGAGTATGCCACATTATGCCAATTAGTGTCATACCAGGGACCTCAAGAATATGTTCTTTTTGCTATTTCCAGGGATCTCTGGGGAACTCAAGGCCATAGTCACCCTTACATAGCCTCTAAAACCCTGGCTCATCCTGTCCACAGGAAGCTGAGCAAAAGCAGTTTTCCTGGCCTCAGGCCCTCGATGCCCATAGTTATCCTCATGGAAGAAGGCCCCAGATTTCAGATCGGCCATAGGGACAGTAAAGTGCCTGTTTGCCTCTTCAATCTTTATCTCATTAAGTTTCCTCTTTCCCTCAAAAGAACCTTGGTAAGGAATGGCAACTAGAGAGCACAGTCTTGACCTCCTCATACCCTTGTTATGAGGGCCTTGTATGAGGAGGGGTTGCAGTTTCCTGTGCAAAGACCACTGGTTGCCCTTGAGAACAAGAGTCCATAAGCCCACATTCTAGGAGCTCTCCATAAGGCTGCATAATCCGCAACCCCGGGGGCTCACCCGGGACCACCAGGGTCCATTTTCTACCCACTATCTTCACGTTCCTGCCCACCCTCGACCCCCAACCCTACCTCCTCTGAGTAGAATTCCCGCAGAGCTGCCTGATCGATATACTTATCAAGAACTTCATGAAAAAACGGTGCGCGAATGAATGACGACGCACAGGGGATCGTCTGGAATGCTTCATTGGAACCCAGAGATGAACAGGTACCCCGACCGGGTACAGGAGGAGGCAGCCCGAGCTCTCCGACATTCCTTACTGCCTTTTCCTCATTCAATTCATCAAAATCATTTGGTGCGGCCCTGGTGGCTTAGGCTGTAGTGGGGGCGTCTGCGGGGGTTCAGGAGGCCGCCGGAGGGGACTAGGGAGGCGGAGGAAACTGCGGGAGCGGGACGTACAGAGAGTGGGATTTGGCGCCTCCGGCTCCTGGAGGTGCTGCACCTGCTGGCGGGGTCCGGGCTCTGGCACTGGGACGTGTTTCTCGTCCTGCTGAGTGAGTCGAGCTGCGTAATACTAGCCATTCGGAGTCATCCTTCGAGAGCTTATTCCTAGGCAGACAGCATTTTTTCGTATTGGGGCACCTAGAATGGTACTTCTCATTACTCTTGCAGTGATGGCGACAGCGTCCTACGTTATTCCAGCATTTTTTCTTTCCCCAACCACCTGCACAGAGAAAGGAGGGAGCACAGAGTGAATGGGAGATTTTCAGAATGAGAGGAGTAGAGTATGCCCTGGGAGGGCACTTGGTTCTGGGACACTGAAATCCCAAATACCAGTTTGGAGGGATGTTAGGAACAGTGGTGCGGACCCGGAGAGGATGGGAGATCTGGCTTGGAGGTAGGTAGGGTGGATGGTAAGAGAGGAAAGCAGTAAAAGAATGAAGGGGATAAGAAAAGAAGCTTGTGTTTCCGGGAAAGGGGGAATCACCTCCCAAACTTTCAGAATCTCCCCGCTTGGGAATCGCCAGCTAGACAAGGATCACCCAGAACACGTAAATCCTCCCACCCACCCCCCCCCCGCAGAAGCCTGGGAGCAGGTAAGGGGATGGAGAGGAATATCTTAAACTCTCAACCCCACCCTATTCTTCTGTTCCCAGAAGTGCAAAGCAAGCTTTTTAATATCTGCCCAGTCCTTTTGTTCAGGAAATAAGTCTCCAGAAGGTGTTGTTTAGTCGTTCAACCTTGTTCGACTTCGTGACCCCATTTGGAATTTTCTTGGCAAGGAGTGGTTTCCCATTTCCTTCTGCTCATTCTACAGATGAAGAAATGGAGGCAAACAAGGTTAAAATTGCCCAGGGTCACACAGCTAGTAAGTGTCTGAGGCTGGATTTGAACTCGGGTTTCCCAGACACTATACACTAGGCCACCCAGTTGCCCCATTCCCAGATGTATTCCTTTTGAATGCTACTTAGAGTCCTGGGAGGAGATTCCCAGCTAACTTGACTTTACCTTAACCAAGCTTCAAATTGGGAGAGGGGGGAGTGGGAGGAATGGATAACATAATAGGGAGGCCTATCAATCAAGGCCCCTGATCTAAATGATACCGTGGGAGTCAGAAGCCATGGGTTCAAATCCTGCTTCTGACACTACCTATGTGACCTTGGCCAAGTCAACATATGCCCCTGAGCCTCAGTTTCCTCATCTGTAGGAAAGTGTAGGGGTTGGACTAGGTGAAGTATGGGTCTAATAAGGGGGTTGGACTAGATGGCCTCTGAGCCTTCCCTTCCCTTTCTAAATCTGATTCTGTAGTCGATGATTCCCCTAATTCTTCATTAGAAGCCCCTGAGCATGTGAGAGAAAGAGCAGGACCTCTATCTGCAAGGTGAGCAGCCTCTGACACAGGCTGCATAATATCTCTGCTCACTCTATCACTCCCATCTTTCTCTCTCCCAGGAATGGAATGCAGGATTTTAAAATATCTGCTCAGCCAAGACAGCTTGGAGTTAAATCACTTTTCAGAGCAATCAATCAAAGGCTTTCATGAATAAATTTTATCAAGATGTGGAGTAAATAGCTACTCTCATGGTCACTAATGACAGAACCCTCTCTTCTCACACATCATGTGCTTTTCTTTGTCTTCATCCTCCTTGACTATTATAGTGTCTTTAATAACGTTGGTTATACTCTTCATCTTGAAACTCCTATCAATTCCCTTGGTTCTCAGATCCCTACACTTTCCTAGATCACTTTCTAACTCTTACTCTGCTCTTGGTCCTTCCTCCTTCTGTCTCCCAAAATGTGGGCATATTTGTTTTGGGGTTTTTTTTCTTTTAACTTGTATTTTTTCCAATTACATGAGAAGACAATTTTTAACATTCATTGTTCAAAAATTTTGAGTTCCAAATTTTCTTCCTCCCTCTCTCAACCCCCCCCTCTAAGATGGTAAGCAATTTCATATCAGTTATATATGAACAGGCATATCTGACAGGCCTTATTTTTCCACTCTCTATAATTCACTCTTCACCTTTCATCTTGATGAGGAGGACTCCCAAATTTTCTTTCCCCGGTTTGCATGGCCGATAGCCCATAGATGATTTCCACCTGGATGCCCTGCCAGTTCTTCAGACTCAACACTAATACAACCAAACTCTTTATCTTCCCTGAAAACCCTTTGACCCTCCTGACATGCCTAGATCTGCTCAAGGCATAGTCATCCACCCAGTCATTCAGGCTCAAAAGCTCAAAAATCATCTTTGGCTTCTGCCTTTCCCTTTCTCTATATATCCTTTTCCCATCAGCTTCTTGCCCAGTGTCCCCATCCTAGGACTGGCTCTAACTAGTCCTGTGGACAATGGAGACTTGCCTCTGTTGGCAAGGCCAGCACCTTGGGGTTTTCTGGACCCATCAGTTTGGAAAAATGAAGACTGAGAAGAGGTATGACCTATTTGTGTTAAAATCCCAAGGGGAATGGAGACAGATGTCACTGTGTTTTCTATGCCCCTGAACACTAGACCAGACATTTTCACATGGGTTTTTTTTGGGGGGGTGTTAGGGGGGACAATTGGGATTAAGTGACTTGCCCAGATTCACACAGCTAGTAATTGTCAAGAGTCTGAGACTGGATTTGAACTCAGGTCTTCCTTACTTCAGGCCCCGTGCTCTATTTACTTTGCTACCTAGCTGCCCTGAATAAGGTATTCTTAGGAAGAGTAAAAAATTGTTCTAGTTTCTACATAGGAGAGTAAACTTATAGCTCACTGGGGTGCAGGCTAAAAATCTAACTACATTAAGGAAGAGTTTGTTTTTTAATTCCTAAATTATGATGTCTGAAGCGTATTCTAGCCTACACAGGTAGAAAAAACAGAGCTTGAGTCACCTTGGAAAGATTCTAATCCAACCCCTGTCATTTTACTGATGGGGAAACAGAGGCCATGAAGTTTATTAAGTTGTCCAGCAGAGGGGAGATCTGAAAAAGGAATGGCCAATGTCTATAATTTACCTTATGTGACCTAGCCCAGCCTGGCTGAGAAACCAGTGCTAGTGCTTAGAGACTAGATTTATTTAATGCTTAACACAGGACTTCTGATTATGCTGACCAGAAACCTCTCAGATCCAAAGATTAATGTAAGGAGTTTTCTCCCACTATACATCTCAAGCAACCTGCATGTCTTATCTGGAAACTATCTCTCTACTGGCCAATCAACTACTCTTTCCTTGTTCCTTTGTTTGAGCCCTCTGTAATGTGTAACTTACAGGCACTGGGCACCCATTTTTTCAGCTTTCTCCTCTATTGGCAACTTAATAAACTTCTTTTTAAATTATTTCAGTTTTGGATCTTGTTCTTTGCAACACCACTGTGATTAGCATCATATCAGTTATAGGAACAGAAGACAGCTGGCTCTAGATAATTAATGTAATTGCTGGAGACTTGGTGAAAGGAGCAGCATTTGAACTGGACCTCAAAAGACTTCAAAAAGAGGAGATGGCTGAGGAATGATGGGGATGCCCAGTGGAAGGCAACAGAGCAGTAAGGAGCAAAGCATGCCTGAGAATTTGAAGTAGCCTTGTTTGGCTGGAGCTTTGGGTATACGAAAGGGACTCCTGTGAGATGAGGCTGACAAGCCTGGATGACTCAGTGGATAGAGTGCTGGGCATGGAGTCAGGAAAACCTGAGTTCAAATCTGGCCTCAGACATCTAGTAGCTGTGTAACCCTGGCCAACTCACTTAACCTCTGTTTGCCTTAGTCCACGGGGAAAGTAAATAGCAAACCACTCCAGGATCTTTGCCAAGAAAGCCCTATGATCAGTAGTATTTGGCATGCTATGGCTCCTTAGTTCACAACGAGTCAGATAATACTGAAGAGTTGAATAACATTAACAATAATTTGGGAATGGAGTCTAGGAGAGAGTCTTGCTCTGGTTATAGAGATCTGGTCCTCATATGTTTAGAGATACTGATTAAATCTGTAGATGATAATGAGATCAACAGAGAGACAGAGTATAGACAGAAAACTAAAGAGGGGGGCAGCTAGGTGGCACACTGGCCCTCTAATCAGGAGGAACCTAAATTCAAATCTGGCCTCAGACCAAACATTTGACACTTATTAGCTGTGTGACCGTGGGCAAGTCACTTAACCCCAATAGCCTAAAAATAAAAAAAATGTTTAATTAAAAAAAACAGTTAATCATCATTATTTAAAAAAAACACTAAAGAGGGCCCAGAAGACACCAGTAGTTACTGAACATAATATGGATGATCTAGTAGTCAGATAGGCAGAAAGAGAATCAAAAGAGAGTAGTGGCAAGGCAAGGTACTGTGCTAAGCACTTGCCATACAGATACAGGCAAAAAGAAAGAGTCCCTGCCCTCAAGGAAGCTACATTCTATTTTTCTTAAAGAATAAAGACTATTCCCAAATTCTTTCCCTCACTCCATTAAGAAGTAGGAAAAACAAAACCTATCACAAAGATATATTATATATATATTATATATTATTATATATATATATATATATTATATATATTATATATATATAGTCACATAAAACAAATTTCTGCATTACGTTGTGGGAGAAATGATTATTAAATAACCAATGATTGGAGATCTAGGTTTTTTTTCCCCTTTCTAGATATTTATTCTCTTATTAGGCTAAACCAGCTTCTGAAGGACATTGATGATAAAGAGATTAGATTAACTTTCTTCTCAATCTTGTTCAGACCTCACCCAAGTAGGGAAGCCCTTTATGTTCTACTTGGGCTGGGTTGGGGGTAAATTCTTTGCCTAGATTGCCCGAGGCTGGGAATGGTCTGGGAGCTACAGTGATCAAAGTCATCTCTCTCCCCCACCCTCTAGCCTCTCATTAGAATGAGTCCGCTTCTCATTGTAATATTCATACTCTCCTTAATTGTTAACCAATCAGAGCTGATTGTCACCCTCAGGAACACCCACTCTTCCCAGGGCATGTAAGTGTTATTGAGTGGATTCCATGAGGGCTTTTTCCTCATTCAAGAGTGCCACTGACTCCTCTTATTAATCATTTGCTAGAAAGGATTAATGAGATGTTTAATTACCCAGAAACTTTGTCTCTTGAACTTTTTGTATGTCACACTTTCTTCAAAAATACAAAAAAAGAGGGGCAACTAGGTGGTATGGTGCACAGAGCTCCAGCCTTGGAGTCAGGAGGACCTGAGTTCAAATCTGCCCTCAAACACTGACGCTTGCTAGTTGTGTGCTCTTAGGCAAATCACTTAACCCCAAGTGCCTCACCAAAAAAGAAAAAGAAAAAGAAAAAATAGGCTTCAGTCTACACTCAGAATTCATCAGATCTCTGTCAGGGGATGGATAGCATTTTTATATCATGAGTCCTTTGGATGTGTGGTGGATCACTGTAATGATCAGAGTTATTAAGCTTGTCACAGTCGAATATCTTTACGATATTGCAGTTACTGCATACACTGTTCTCCTGGTTCTGCTCACTTCACTCTGCATCAGTTCAGACAAGTCTTCCCAGGTTTTTCTGAAACCATTCCCTTCATCCTTTCTTACAGCACATTAGTATTCCATCACATACATATGCCATAACTTGTTCAGCCATTCCCCAATCAATGGGCATCCCTTCAGTTTCCAGTTCTTTACCACCACAAAAAGAACTGCTATAAATATTTTGGTACCTATGGGTCCTTTTCCTTTTTCTTTGATCAAGGAACCTACATTCCAATAGGGGAAGACAGTACACAAAAGGGAGCTGAAAAGTGTGTGTGAGGGAGAGAGATGCACTTGTGGGGGTAGAGTGGCAAAGTTGAGAAAGTCAGAAGCAGAGCCAAAATGGAGGCTCCAGGAAGAACTTACCAATGGGAAAAACCCCAGAGAAGAAAGAGTATGTACAGGAGAGAGTAGCCACCAGATGAGGACTAAGAAAAGGCAAGTCCCAATATTTGGCAATTCCTAAATTTGATCATTGGTAGCTTTGGAGAGAGCAGTTTCAGCTGAGTGATAAAGTGGGAAGCCAAATTCAAAGGTTTAAAAAGTGAGTGAGAGAAGAGAAAAAGAGAATTGACAGTTTTCCAAAAGTGTGGCTGAGAAATAGGTATGGAAGGAGGAGGGAATAACCATTTGTATAGCACCTACTATGTGCCAGAGGTTAAGTGACTTGCCTAAGATCAAGTGACTAGTTAATGTCTAAAGGCAGATTTGAACTCAGGTCTTCATGACTCCATGACTTCATGACACCTAGGTGCCATTATAAAAGGGAGGAGAGATATAGGATAATAAGTTAAGACGATAGTAGGTTCTACTAAAGGGTTTTTTGTTTTTATGATGAGGGAAGGCTTAGACATGCTATATAGGAATTCAAAAGGGACTAGAAGTCAGGGACTATTAGTTAATCTCAATATTGAGTGACATGATTGAGGGGAAAGTCTTTTGAATTGTCACCACCATCTTTCTGGCCACCCAAGCTTGAAACCTCAGAGTTATCTTTGTTCTTCTACATCCAATCAGCTGATGAGTCCTGACAATTGTTCTTTTACAGCCTGCTCTGATTTTTTATCCACTTGTTCCCATGGCCACCACTGGATTATTATAATGGACTCCAACCTGGCCTCCCCACATATCTAATTACAAAATCACCCTCTTGGAGCTGGAAGATGCCTTAGAAGCCCATCACTGAACTATATCCCCTCTACCACACCCCCAAAAAGTGATCATCTAGTCTCCACTGATCTGTAACTTACTATCTCCGAAGTTAACCTAGTCTACTTTTGGACTTAATGTCATTTTTTTCCTCATATCTTGGTATAGCATCTCTCCCCATCCAATCCATTCTATACATGCCATCCTCTTAAAACATCACTTTGGCTCTTTCCCTCCTTTCTCCTCTCTGTCTCTTTCCATTTCCCTCCTGTCTCTGTCTGTCCTTGTTTCTCCCTCCCTCTCTCCCCTCTTCTTTCTCTCCCTCCCCCACTCCCTCTCTCGCCCTCCCTCTCATCTCCTCCCCACAGTGAAATCCTGCTTTTGAAGCCAAGTGGATAAAATATAACGAGTTCACTCTGAAACCATTGCCACCTATGCTCTTTGTGGCTTTGCCAGTTTGGGTTCTCTGGGACTCGCATCTATGGCTCCTTCCAGGAAGCGAGACATTGCCGGAGGGGCTTTCAGGGCTCTGATTGCTGGTACTGTAGCCAGTTTCATGAAGGCTGTACCGCTGGCATACTCTCCAGCCCTCCCGTGGAGATGGATTGCTATAGTCTTTTAGAAAATGCCTTCAACTCAACTTTGCCTAGCAACACAACTGAGCTAGTTACCTGTTGCCAAAACCTATTTACCAGCACTGATGCCAGCAACGCCACTGATATTTTACCAGGAAGCTTATCCACCTTGAATGGCTGCTGTCTGGTGCTGAATCCAACTACATTTAACTGTGATTGGGTCACTACCTCATTCGGAGCTTAGCCTCTTCCCCAATGGTCCCTGGAACAAGCTTCAATCAATTTGAAAGGAACAATGTGAAAATGAATCTATGTGATCACACTTCTTTATTGGGGGAAGGAGGAGTTGTGGGAGAATATCAGATACTATTTATAGATTAATTTTTCCATATAGAATCAGAATGGACTGGAAGAGAAAGAGAACAGTAAGTATGACCCATCAAAAACTAGTCGCCTCCTCTGTCCCCTATCTCTCCCCAACAAGGACACAAGGCTATTTGGATACCCTGATGGAATCTTCTGTTTATCCTCTTCATTGTCATTTGGGTTTGGTGTTTCAGAACATTTCAACTGAACACAAGTATTAATAAACTAATAAATTCACCAACCAAAAAAACTCTGCTCACCAGCCACTCACCTGACATCCTGAACTGGAGGTCCAAAGAGACCCCCTAGGATCAGCATCAGTTATAGACCATCCTGATTTCACTCGGACTGTTTTGAAACAAGACCTTAGACATCAGACCTTAGAAAGCCTCAATGCAACTGTCCATGTAAAAACAGACAACTGACTATTTCAGAGAGAAGCAGTGTCATCCCCACCCCAAGGAGATAAGAGAAGATGCCTAGAAGAGAAAAATGTCCATTCCACTCTCAGATTCTTAAGAGGCACAATTTGAAAAACAAAAACCAAGAGGAAGATCTGCTACCATGGTTACCATGGTAAAATCCACCTTCACTATTCCTTATCTATGGTTTTAAGAGAAAACCTCTCTCTAGCTATGATACCCTAGGGGAGTGGCTAGGCCTGTGTGCTTCAGTTTTGCCAACTGCAAAAGGGGAAGACCACCAGTTCCAATCTACTTCACAGAATTGCAGGGGGGGGCACCCTGATGACTAATGGGTAGAATTCCTGAGTTCTTAGACACAAGGATACAATTACTTTGTAGGCCCAGCATTTAGGATATTTATTAAAGTGTCATACATGTTACTCAGTAATAGAAATTCAAAGTGAAAAACCCAGGAACACCAACAGTTTGGGATCATCTCAGCCCCAGCAGGATACAGTGAAACAATAATAATCAATCAGAGTTTCCTCTGTATCATTTTCACTCTTGTAAGTTGTTTTCTGTACCCTGAGGCCACATGAGCTTGACTCCCAAGAGTTTTGGGAGATTTTACAGGGTTGGGAGATTTAAGAATATAGTTTCTTTCCCTTTAACCTCTCAGATGTTTGTGAAATTGAACAACTGTACATTTGTACACCATGAAAATAAATATAAAATATTTAAATTTTAAAAAAAACACATCACTTTGATCAGATCATTCACCAGTCAAAAGGTTTCAGTGACTGCTCTTTACCCAGCTAATAAGCTCTTCAGCCTGGCATTCTAGATATTCCACAGCCTGGGTGTATCCTAACTTGTCAGCCTCATCTCACAGGAGTCCTCTTCATATACCTTACTTTCCAGCCAAACAGGCCTACTTCAAATGATCAAGCATGCTTTGTTCCTTCATGCTCTGTTACCCTCAACTGGAAAGATCTATACCCCCAACCATCCCTCAGCCATCTCCACTTTTTGAAATCCTTGGAAGTCCCATTCAAATGTTGCTCCTTTCATAAAGTCTTCAGCAATTATATTAATAACCACCTAGAACAAGATGTCTTCTGTCTCCACCAATCAACCAGTTAATCGTCATTTTTAAAAGAAGTTTTTATTGATATTTTCTGGCTTTTTGCATCCCATAATTATTTCAGATATCCACTCCCACTCCCAGAGAGCCATCCTATATAATAAATGAATGATATTTTCAGAGAAAAAAAATCAGCAAAATTTCAGTGCATTGAAAAAGTCTGAAAATATGTGCGATATATAATACATGTTATGCTTCATTCAAGTCTTATTTGATCTTTATAATTTTACCATTATTTTTTTCTTTGTTATCAGTACCAAGTCACTTTATTTGGATGCAAATGGTGGTTGCTTTTTGGTACAGATTATGAAAAGGTAAGATAACCAAAATATACATGTACTAGAAGACAATAGAAGTCACTCCCACAGTTTGGAAAGGCAGGTTGAGGCTTAGCTCTCACTGTCACTGTCTCCAAGAGTGTGGTGGTCAAAAAGATATCCCGCCATGCCAGAACTGGGGGTGAGGGGGTGGGGTGCATTTTGTGCAGATTGGTTACATGATCACCTGGTTATTTGATAGACTTTACCTGTTCATCCAGGTAGTGGGTTTCAATGAAATCACATAAGTGGGGGTCATTTTTGTCAGTTGCTAACTTGTGCAATTCCAATAATGATTGATTGACATTTTTTTCCCCAAGAGCAGAGCACACTCCATTACATTCAGCCCACTCTCCCAGTTGTCACAATCTGATTTCTTGATGTCCCAAAGGAATATATGGTAGTCTCACTGGTTTTGAAGTTTCATCAGCTTCTCAGTATGCTTCTTCTCTTTGTGGGATTGGTTTAGGAAATACTTGGCAAAGTTCTTCAGTGCTGTTTCATCCAGGTCAAAGAAGTAAGACATGGGCAGGTAGACACAGAAGCGTAAAGCTCCAAGTTGATCTGCCAGTCAATTGCAGCCTCCAAGTTTTGGTGGTAGTTCTGTCACATCTGTGAGGGGAATGAGATCACCATGGTGAGGTTGAGGTGGTGAAGACATGGAGGAGGAGGTGGTGAAGGAGGAGGTGGCAGAGGAGGAAGAGGAGGAGGAAGAAGAGGAAATAAAAGGAGGAGATGGAAGAGGAGGAGGAGGAGGAGGAAGAGGAAATAAAAGAGATGGAAGAGGTGGAGGAGGAAGAAGAAGAGGAAATAAAAAGAGGAGATGGAAGAGGAGGAGGAGGAGAAGGAAGAAGAGGAAATAGAAGGAGGAGATGGAAGAGGAGGGGGAGGAAGAAGAAGAGGAAATAAAAAGAGGAGATGGAAGAGGAGGAGGAGGAGAAGGAAGAAGAGGAAATAGAAGGAGGAGATGGAAGAGGAGGAGGAGGAGAAGGAAGAAGAGGAAATAAAAGGAGATGGAAGAGGAGGAGGAGGAGGAAGAAGAGGAAATAAAAAGAGGAGATGGAAGAGGAGGAAGAAGAGGAAACAAAAGGAGGAGATGGAAGAGGAGGAGGAGGAGAAGGAAGAAGAGGAAATAGAAGGAGGAGATGGAAGAGGAGGGGGGAAGAAGAAGAGGAAATAAAAGGAGGAGATGGAAGAGGAGGAGGAGGAGAAGGAAGAAGAGGAAATAGAAGGAGGAGATGGAAGAGGAGGGGGAGGAAGAAGAAGAGGAAATAAAAGGAGGAGATGGAAGAGGAGGAGGAGGAGAAGGAAGAAGAGGAAATAGAAGGAGGAGATGGAAGAGGAGGAAGCAACTGCACTGTAACTGAGGCTGGGGTGGCTGATGTGGAGTGACTACTGCTCGAAAGGTAGGACAGAAGTGTTGGTTAGTAGGATGTGAAGGTGGAGAGCAGCTAAGGGCAACTCCAGCTGGGAATCAAGCAGTGGGTTCTGTTCGAACACTGTTAAAGCAGGAAACCATAGCAACTCTTCTTCCTTGCACTTCTGCCTGTTACATTTACTTTTGATTTTTTGGCACATTTTTCCATTTATGTTGTTGTAGTTGCTGTGTATATTGTTTTCTTCACTCTATCAGGCCACAGAGATCTTTCCATGCTTCTCTGTATTCATCACACACATACCTATTTTTTTTTTTGGTGAGGCAATTGAGGTTTAGTGACTTGCCCAGGGTCACATAGCTGGTGAGTGTTATGTGTCCGAGGCCACATTTGAACTCAGGTCTTCCTGACTCCAGGGCCAGTGCTCTATCCACTGCGCCACATAGCTGTCCCACACACACACTTTTTTTTATAGCACAGTAATATTCCATTATATGATGTACCACAATTTTTTTAACCATTCCTCAATCAATAAATATCCATTTTGTTTCCAATTCTTAACTATCACAAAAAGTGCTGCTATCAATATTTTAGAGTAGAGAGGGACTTTCTTCTTATCAATGGTTTCCCTGGGGTATAAATACAGTAATGGAGTCTCTGGTTCAAAGAGTATGGACATTTTAGTCACTTTGCTAATTTCAAATTTTTTTCCAGAAATGGTTGTAGCATTTCACAACTTCACCAACAATGTATTAGTATACCTGTCCTTCCACAACCTATCCGTTGCCATTTTTTTTTACATTTTTGCTAATTTCCAGGGTGCTGAGTGAAACTTCAAAGCCATTTTGGTTTCCATTTTATTATTTGTGATTTGGAGCCTTCTTTCATGTCATAGTGAATTCTTTGCAGTCTTTCTTTTGAGAACTGTTTGTTCATATACTCTGAACATTTATCTATTAGGAAATGGCTATAAGTCAATAGATAGATAGATAGATAGATAGATAGATAGATAGATAGATAGATAGATAAGGAGTTAGACATAGACATAGAAACAGACACAGATATAAATATAAGTTCTTTAGAAGTCTTGGATACCAAACCATTATCAGAGTGATTTGATAGCAAGATTTTTTTTTCATTTAACCTCTTTCTTACTTCTCCTAGATGCATTGATTTTGTCTGTACAGAAGCTTTTCAGTTTCAAGTAATGAAAAATATCTATTTATCTTTTGAAATTGACTCTCTCTGGTTTAGTTAAGAATAAATCTCCTAGGGGGCAGCTAGGTGGTGCAGTGGATACAGCACTGGCCCTGGAGTCAGGATGACCTGAGTTCAAATCCAGACTCAGACACATAATACTTACTAGCTGTGTGACTCTGGGCAAGTCACTTAACCCCAGTTGCCTCACCAAAAAAAAAAAAAAAGAGAGAGAGAATAAATCTCCTACCTATAGCTGTGAAAGCTGTGAAAATTTTAATATTAAGGTTGCATATCCATTTAGGATGTATTGTGGAATGTGATATAAAGTGTTGGCCTAAGCCTAATTTCTGCCAAACTGCTTTCCAGTTTTCCCAGCAATTTTTATCAAATGAATTTTTCCTAGGTAATTTTTGTTTTCCACTTTATCAAACTCTGGGTTATTAAGTTCTATTGTTTCTCCCTTGTCTAGTCTGTTCCATTGATCCCAACACCAGATGGTTTTGATAGCTGCTGTTTTGTAATATAATTTAATGTCTGAAAGTGCTATTCTTTCTTTATCCATAATTTTTTTCATCATTTCTCTTGACATTCTAGATCTTTTGTTTCTCTAAGTGAATGTTATTATTATTCTATTAAATTCTGTAAAGTATCCCCTTGGTAATTTGATTGGTATAGCATTAAAAGTGTAAGTTAATTTTGACAATATTGTGTTATATCAGCACTGTCTAGTCATGAGCACTGAATATTCCTCCAGCTATTTAAATTGTTCTTTATTTGTTAAAGAGCGCTTTATCATTGAATCTATACAAGTCTTTTATGTGCTTAAGATCAATCCCCAGATATTTTATGCATTTTCTAATTATTTGAAATGAAATTTTTCTTTATATTATTGCTTCTTGTGCTATTTTTATATAGAAATGCTATTGATTTTTAAGGATTTATTTTGTAACCTGCCATTTTGCTCAAGCTATTAATTGTCTCAATTAGTAACTTTGCTGATTCCTTAGATTTTCCAAGTAAACCATCATATCATTAGCAAACAGGGATCGTTTTATCACCTTTTTACTTGTCTTTATCCTTTTCATCTCTTTCTCTTATCTTATTGCTGTTGCTAGCATTTCCAGAGCTATGTCAAATAATAATGGGAAAAGTGGGCATCCTTGCTTCATTCCCATATTTATTGGGAAAGGTTTGAGTATATCCCCATTGCATATAATTCTTGCTTTTGGTTTCAGGTAGATGCTTTTTATGATTTTTTTAAAAGTCCTTCTATGCCTATATGTTGAGGGTTATTGGGTTTGTTTGTTTTTTAATCATAAAAGTGCATTGTACTTTATCAAAGGTTTTTTCCTGAATCTATTGAGTTGATCGTGTGGTTTTAGATGTTTTGGTTTTGAATATGATTAATTATATTGGTTGTTTTCCTAATAGTTGAGCCATCCTTGCATCTCTAGTATAAGCCCCACTTGAGCACAATCAAGAGTTTCTTGGATAAATTGCTGTGGTCTGATAGAATTTTGTTTAAAAATTTTGAGTCAATGTTCATTAATGATATTGATGCATAGTTTTCTTTTTGTGTTTTATCTTTCCCCAGTTTAAGTGTTAGGACTATATTTTGTCTCATAAAAAGGTTCTGGTGGGGTGCTTTCTTTCTCAATTTTTGAGAAACATTTGTGAAGTGTGAGTACTAACTGTTCTTTAAAAGTCTGGTTGAAGGGGCAGCTAGGTGGCGCAGTGGATAGAGCACCGGCCCTGAAGTCAGGAGGACCTGAGTTCAAATCCGGCCTCAGACCAAACATTGACAGTTACTAGCTGTGTGACCCTGGGCAAGTCACTTAACCCCAATTGCCTAAAAAAATAATAAATGAATGAATGAATGAATGAATGAATGAATGAATGAAATAAAATAAAAGTCTGGTTGAATTCTCCTGTGAATCTCAGGACCAAGAGTTCTCCCCGCCTTACCCCACACACACCTTTTGGTAGTCCCTTTACAGCTAGATCCTTTTCTGAGATTGGGTTATTTAAGATCTCTACCTGGTCTTCTGATAGTCTGGAGAGATTCCTCTTTTGTGTTCTCAGTTTTGTTGGCATATAAGTGTGTATAACATATTCTGATTATTTTTTTATTTCTTCCATTTATATGGTGATTTCATCTTGCCCATTTGTAATTTTATCAGTTTGATTTTCTGCTATATTCTTTTTAATCAGATTAGGTAAGGATTTATCAATTTTATTAGTCCAAATGATCAGCTTTTAGATTTATCATTTCTATTTTTTTGTTTCCAATTTATCAATTTCTCCTCTAATTTTTAATACCTCTTCTTTTGTGCTTATTTTGGGTTTATTTGTTGCCTTTCTATTTTTTAAAATGAATTTTCAGTTCATTATTCCTATCTTTTTCTATTTTGTCAATGTGATGAGGTCTAGAGGTTTAGGAGTGCTGGAACCCTGAGATCAGGACACACAGGCCCTGCTTGAATGAATTCAACCCAAATCTTCTTTCAGCCAGAGAAAACGTTTATCCAACAGTTTCCCAATTCCAGAGAACTGAGAGGATTGGACCTATGCTTCCTGATGGGAAGTCCATCCTCTATGCTAAGGAAGGTGTACCCAGGTCCAAGTGCTCAAACAGAATCACTGGACCAAGAGCCTGAGAGCATTAGAGACAGCCTCATAGCTGTCTGACCTAGCTGGACCTGAGAGGTCAGGCGGAAAACACTTCCAAGCCAAGCCTAGCTAGGTGCTTGGAAATCCCCCTCCCTGCCACAAGACAACAAAGGAAATGGGGAGAGGGGGAGGCTTACATACTTTTCTTTCATGGCTGGAGAAGATTTTGGGATTTGGCAGTTATTCCTGGTGCAAGGAACCATATGACGAGGTCTAGAGGTTTAGGGGTGCTGGGACCCCAAGATCCCTGACTGAATGAATTCAACCCAAATCTTCTTCCAGCCAGAGAAAAAGTTTATTAGAGATAAACCATATAGGCCAGGTAACACCCACAAGGACAAGTAGGCATGAGAAAAGCTCAGCGTTTAAATGGGGGCCAAGGTGGATCTTATATACACTAAAGTAACTTTGGGTGACCCTTCGGGAAGGGGCTGGGAAAAGGGTCTAGGTGAGAATTCCCATTGGAATGTCTAAGAGATTGAATAGACAATGGGAATAGATAATGAGAGGAACTGGAAGGAAGAAGTTTGAAAGGCATCTGAATAAGATTGAAAAGTGGGGTTAGGGCTTTCAAAGGGAGATAAGGAGAATCGATAAAGAGCCATTTGAGACCAGAGTAAGAAAAGTTTAAGGGTTTTCTGGATCCAGTAGACAAATGGGAGCCAGATTCTTTTTAGGGCAAGGGGTGAAGGCACATCAGAATAAGATCAAAAGATAGGGCTAGGGCTTTCAAAGGGAGATGAAGAGCTGGGGCCACAGAGCCAAATTCCCTTTGGGGCAAGGGGCAAAGATCTCAGCTTGGGCCCATACCCCATCAAATGCATGTTTGTAAGGACATGATTTTCCCCCTGAACTGCCCCCAAACCCTTGGTGAATACCATTATCATATTCTTTTACATAATTACTAATTGTTTCTACAATTTGTTCTTTGACCCACTCATTATTTAGGGTTTCATCATTAAGTCTCCATTTTGGTCTATATCTTGTGTGTGTGTGTGTGTGTGTGTGTGTGTGTGTGTGTGTGTGTGTGATCTCTGAACCAATATCTATTTTTATTACATTATGGCCTATAAAGAATATATTAACTATTTCTGCCTTTTTTACACTTGTTTTCAATATCTCTATTGATGTTTATATTCTTGGTCAGTTATTGTAAATGTTCCATGTGATGCTAAGAAATGTTTGCTATCCAAATTAGAAGATGCCATAAGTTTTAACCTCTAGTTTCTGTGGCAGTTTGTTTGGTTCCATGTTTTTCCTTTTGTTTATCTTTCTGTGAGACTTATCCAAAAGCAAGAGAGGGATATTGAAGTTTCCTGACACTATTGTGTTATTATCTGTCTTCTTCTAACTCAGACGTTTCCTTTATGAATTTGGATGCTAAGGCATTTGAAATATATAGGTTTATTAATGATATTGGTTTATTCTCTATGGCTTCTTTCAGTGTAATATAATTTCCTTGTTTATCCCTTTTTATTTTTTTGAATGTTTGCTTTGGCTTTGTCAGATAGCATGATTGCAACCACTGCTTTTTTGTATTCACTTGATGTATAGTAAATTTTTTTCCATCCCCTCAGTGTTATTTTGTCTCTTTGTTTTTTAAATGTGTATCTTATAAGCAACAAATTGTAGGCTTTTGTTTTCTGTCATTCTTTTTCATTTTATTGTATTGTTGAATTCATGCATATTTCAAATTATTATAATTAGGTTTGTATTTTCCTCTGTCTCTAATGTTGGAGGTTTTTTTTTCAAGTTATGGTTTTTTTCCCTCTTCTGCTATAAACACAATATTATCAATGTTTTTTCAGTTACTTTACATTGACCTTTTTTAAAGATGGCCTTGTTCCCACTGGCATATTCCTTCTGATCACCTCCTTTCATTTATTACCCCTTTCCTTTTAGAGTTTTGCTTTTTGGTTCCTTTTTTTCTCCCACTTTTATCTGATTATTTGATTCTTCCTGGCTTTTTTCCCTCTCATTTAGTCAAGTTGATTCCCTCTTCCTCTCTTCCTTTTCAACTAGTCCTGTTTTTTAAGGGTTTTTATTTCATTTTTTGCACCCCTTTCCAGAAATGTTTTCTCTCACTCTCTTCATTATCCATCTTCTCTCTCTGAATACTATAGACTCTCATTCTCTGATTCATGACCTCTCTAATTAACCAGTCTTTCTTTTCCTCTATATTCCTCATGCACTCAAAGCTTCCAAGATATCCATTCTGTGCTCTCCCCTCTAGGCATTTCCTGCCACAACCCAGTAGATCTTGCTCCATGAATTCCCTTTTTCCATTGTGCCTCATTCCTAAGAAAAAAGCCAATTATTACAGGTGTCAGAGAGAAAAATGCCACATGGTCCCACCACGTCTTTAATTATATAGCCCATCACTGACCTATACTTTCTCCTGGTCATCTTTTTCCCCTACATTGCCTAAAAATCTCCTCCCAGTGTCTATGCTCTCCTACTCCCCCAAGCACCAGTGACCCCTAGGGGTGCCAACACCATTTCTCTCAATGTAGAATGAGTAGATTTCAAGAACCAAATCTACCAGGCCACACCCAATATAAGGTCCCCATCTCCCTTCACACACTATTTCTCTTCACTCATAGGAGCATTCATCAGTAGAACCCCCTCCCACCACTAAAATAAGGATTCCTTCCTTTCCCCAGATTTTCAATCCTCCCTCCTCCTCATCCGTTCTCCTATAGGCTCTTCTTTTTCTGAGACCACGGAGGTCACCTTCCTCTCATTATTAGCCTTTGCTTTGCCCCTAGTACATCATACATTCCTCTCTATCCCCCTGTTTCTCTCCTCCTTTTCATGTACCCTCCCATGTTGTAATATAGTCCGATAAAGAAAAATGACCAAAAAAATAAAAAACCCTGTAAACAGGGAGTTAACAGGTCCTGTCCATAATGTGCTACCTCCCCCCACCACCACTGCCCAATCTGCCTCTTCACTATTAATTCTACCAGTTTTCCACCTTCATCTGGGTCTCTTATGTACATTTAGAAGAATATCTCTTACTGGTCTCTCTCTTGCTGTTGCTATCCTCACCTGTTGCATTTATTCACTCCTTCTGCATTTCTGTTGTTTGGAGAGTTTGAGAAGCAAACAATCTCTTCATTTAGGGTTTTCTTTCAAAAAAATGTTTCAAATGTCTCTTGATTATTCAATGTCTATAATTTTTCATGTATGGTTAAACTCAGATTCGCAGGGTAGGTCATCTTGGGCAGCATCTTGAGCTCTATTATACTTCTGAACACAGTATTCTATTTCTTCCATTGTTTTCTATTGGGTGCAGAATAGTCTTGCATTATTCAAATTTCCTTTCCTTTGTATTTAAAGAGCTTTTCCCAGATGACTTGTAGTGTGTATTGATTTTAAATTGAATTGTTAAATTTAACCACTGTGCTGAGTTTGCAGCCTTGGTTTTTGTTATTGTGGTTGTTTTCTAGGGGTGATCTGCGAATTCTTTCAATTATTATTTCTTTTTCAATGTATGTTAGTTCTGGGTACTTCTCTTCTATTATTTCTTTCATTATGGTGTTAAATTTTTTTGTCCTATCATGTACTCCCAGGACAACTAAGATACTTAGGTTGTTTCTTTGAATACTATCTTCTAAATCAAATATTTTGCTTGTATAATGAGTATATTTTCTTTTAATGTTATTGGTTTTTTACTTCTCTTCTACTAGATTGTCCTTCACTTCTGTATATTTGCATTCCCAATCTATTGTTCTCTTTTTGTTTCGTTGTGAGATTTGCCATTGTGGATTCTAGTTTTTCTAATCTGCCCATTATTTTTGCTGTACAAGTCATAAATTCTGCTCTCATAATTCTCATTTCTATTTTGAACCATTCAAGACAGTGTGCTATGATTCCATATTCAGAAATCCCACAGTTTCTCATCAAGTCTTGGATCATTTTTCTTTGTTTTGTAGCATTTATTTATAGATGCCTGGACTTATTTACTAGGTCTGGAGGCCACATTTCCTTCTGTTGTTACAGTTTTTCTTACTGACTGATTTGCTTATGTTCAAGGTCTTTGAGTTTTCTTCTTCCTGAAATCTTTGGTAATTTTGGTCTTTTTTCTTCTTCTCAATTTTCCACTGTTACCCACTTTCCAGTTCCTTCTCTCTGATTATGCTTTCCTTGGAGGCTAGATGTTAAAGCATCTCAGCCTCCTCCCATGCTAGGCAATTCACAGTTCACCAACCTGGGTCTCTACCCCAAGTGACTTTTTGGTGGTCAAAACTGGCCCCAGCTGGATATTTTGCTCTTTCTCTCAGGCTTAGCAGAATGCTGCACAAATCCCAATCCCCTTTGCACACATACTCACAGTGTCTTACCCCGCTCCTTCTATTCCTTCTTTGGCCAAGCAATAGCAGTTCAGAGCTTTGCAGAGCTGGTGCTACAGGGTTGTTGACCCAGCTCTGGATCTGCTGCTGCTACAGGTTGTCCATCCTGGCACTTGCAGTTCAAACTCTTGTAGCACTAGTACTACAGGGTTGTGGCCCTGGTAGGTTTTTAATCTCGAAGGACTGTGGCAGCCAGAGCAAATTTCCAAGCCTAGAACCATGGTCTCCATAGCACTGAAAAGAGGAAGGAGAGGGATCATGGTATAGGTTTAGTTAAAAGCCTGCTATTGCTGCCTCAATGCCAGTATTGTAGGAAGTGGGAAGGGTGACGAACGAGCTCAGGGTCAGTGAGCATCAGTTCATGGATTTGTTTTTCGTTTTTAACTTTCTTTTAGATTCTATGTTATCCTAGATAAACCATAGAGACACCTGGAGTTGCTTTATCTTTGGCCCAGAATTTCTCTTTTGTAGAGATTTGAGAATAGTGGATATTAAAGAAAATATCTAGTTCTATATTTTGTCGCTCATGTGGCCCAATCAATTAACATTTATTAAGTATTTACTATGTGCCAGACACAGGCACTGGGGATACAAAGAAAGGCAAAGGTCACTAAGATTAAGGACAACCAGGAAAGGCTTCTTGCAGAAGAGGGGACTTTAGCTGAGAACTGAAAAGACTTCGGAAAGCCAGGAGGCAGAGATGATGAAGGAGAGCGTTCCAGGCATAGGAGATAGTGAAATCAGGAGATGTAATTACCTGTTTGTAGAACAGTAAGGAGTCCAATGTAACTGGATGGAAGAATATGTAAAGTAGTGCAAGATGTAATAAGACTGGAGAGGCAGAGAAGAATGAGGTTATGAAGGGCTTTGAACATCAACTGAGTACTTTATATACAATCTTGGAGGTAACCAGAAACCACTGGAGTTTAGTGAGTAGAGGGCAACATGGTCAGATATGAGCTTTAAGAAGATCAATTTGACAACTGAATGGATTGATTGTAGTGGGGACAGGCTTAAGGCAGGGAGAACACATTTGATACTAATTACAATCTTTGTCTTTTTCTGATTACATCCCACCATGTATTTGTCTTACAGACTTTAAGCTCTTTGAGGGCAGAACCCTCTTTTATACCTATTTGTACAAAAATATTTATACCAACTCTTTTTGTAATCACTAAGAATTGGAAACTGAGAGGATGCTGATCAACTGGGGAATGACTGAACAAGCTGTGCTATATGATTGTAATAGGATATTATTGTGCTATAAGAAATGACAAGCAAAATGATTTCAGAAAAACGTGGAAAAACTTACATGAACTGATGCAAAGTGAAGTGAGCAGAACCAGGAGAATGTTGTATACAGTGATAGCAATATTGTACAATGAAGAATTGCAAATGACTTAGATATTCTCAGCAATACAATGATCCAAGACAATCCCAAAAGACTAACGATGGAACACATGATCCACTTCCAGAGAAAGAACTGATATTGTTTGAATATAGACTGAAGCATGCAATTTTTCACTTTCTTTCATCCTTTTTCTTTTAATTGAATCTTCTTATACAAAATGACTAATATGGAAATGTTTTACATGACTGCACGTGTATAACCTGTATCTGCTTACTGTCTCAGAGAGGGGAAGGGGAGGGGAGGGATGGAGAGAGAGATAGAATTTGGAACTCAAATTTAAAAAAAAACCCTAATGTTTAAAAATTGTTTTAACATGTTTTGGGGGAAAAAAATAAAATATTATATATTAGATTAAAAAAAATGAGTTCCCAAAAAAAGGAGTGAGTATAAGAACTTAGTGCAGAAGCTCAGAACCCTGAGGAACACCTACAATGAAAAGTCAAAACAAGGAGGACTAGCCAGAAAGGGAAATAGATAATGTCAAAGATGATGGTTTAGTCAAAAGCAGTCAAAGCTACTTAAAATGGAGTATCATGGAAACCAGTGTAAAGTACTGAGAGATTGAAATAAAAGTTAATTGTAAACAATGTCAAATGCATCAAAGAGGGAAAGAAGAAAGGAAATTGGATTTGATAAGAAAGAGGTAATTGGTAACTTGGAAGAATGGTAGGAGTGGGAACCAAGTGTCAAGTGTGTCTGTTTTGGGAGATTTAAACCCCAGCTCTTATCAACTTTCAAGTTCATTGCTTTTCCACCACCTCCCTCAGTTATGCCAATATTAGACTGGAATTTCATTGGATCATAGACATAGACCTGGAAGGGACCTTAGAGGTCATCCAGTCCAACCCCCTCGTTTTACAAATGACAGGCAACTGAAGCCGGAAAGGTAAAGTTACTTGACCACAATCACACTGGTAGAAATGGCAGAGTTGAATTAGAATCCAGGTCTTCGTACTCCAAATTCAGTCCTCCTTCCACTGCTCCAAGCTGCCTCACATCACAAGGAACAGAGCAGAATGCAAAGCTCCTCATCACCAACAATAGTTACCATAATGTAGGGACCACAGTCCCCCCAAGTGAAAGTCATATTTTACAAGGGCCAAGTGCAGAAAAGACAGTACATTCAGTTCTGGCCCTGACTGAAGCATCCCTCCCTGCCCCACCCCCAACCTCCCTAGCCAACTCACTGATAAGGATCACATTCCAACAATATTATTCTTATCTAGAAGGAACACACTGTCTGTTCCTTCCTCCAGGCTTCTGTTCATTCTGTTCTCCACTCCCCACCCCCACCCCCATAGCCCACAACCCCCTCCTTCCTGGAATGCTCCCACAACTTCTGTCAGCAAAACTGACTCTTTACTCATCTTTCAAACTCAAGTCTCACCTCCCCTGGGAAGCCTTCCCTGACCAACACTACCCTAAGTCCATCTCCTTCTTAATTTCAGATTTCTCTGGCATGTACATACATAGACCATGTCACCAAGGTGGACTTGTTTAAGACGGCCATAATAAAAAGAATCCTAGACTTGGAGTCAGCAGACTGAGGCTTGAGGCACAGTTCTGTCACTAACTTTTTATGGGACCTCAGGTAAGTCACCGCCCCCCATTCTGAGCCTCATTTCCTTTATCTGTATAATGAGAAGACTGGACTAGAAGGCTCTCCTAAGTCCCTTCCAGCTCCATAACCTCCCTGGGCCTCAGTTCTCTCATCTGTAAAAATATACACCCTACCTACCCCCTAGGGCAGCTGCATGAAACAATTTTTGTAAAATATAAAGCGCGATAGAAAGATGAGCTAGCGTGGTTAGCATGTTTGTTATTTCTCCCAACTAGATTACAAAAGAAGGCAAAGCTTGTACCTGGTAACACCTACCAAAGCTCCTACCTAAATAGCATCACTGTTCAGAGACTGGAGTCACCTATACAGTATAAGAAGGCATCTAAGTAAAAAGACAAATAACTAACAATTACAGTGAGGGGGGAAAGAGAGTGGCTTAGGTTAGTTGGTTAGGATGATAGTTACAGTAGGCAGTATAATGTGGATTGTTTTTGGTTTTGGTCTAGATCTGTGATTTCATTGGTTTAGGGAAGTAAAGGTCAGGAAACTCAACCGATGCAGGTAAGTTACTGTTTTGTAACTCTTAAAGAGTTGCCTGGGGCACTGAGATGTTTAATGAATTTGGGGGGGGACTGGGAGGGTGTTTTGTTTGCCAAGCATTGTAGATACATGATCTCATTTGCTTCTTGCAACAACCTTTGTGGAGAAGTGCTATTATTATCCCCATTTTACAGATGAGTAAACCGAGGCTTAGAAAGATCAAGTGAATTGCCCAGGGCCATATAGCCAGGAAAGATTCAAACTCAGTTCTTACCTGATTCCAGAGCCAGGGCTCTATCTCCTGTACCACCCAAATGCCTTTGAGCAGACACAAGTTCAAAGTACTAGGCACACTTTAATGGTCCTACACACCCTGCCAAGATCTTCCTCCTGCCCAGTTCTGCTGATCAAAAGCTTCTAGGGGTTCCCCAGCACCTAAAAGATTAATGTCCAGACCTTTGCCTGGTTTTCAAAGCCCTTTACAACCCTTCTTTTTATCCTTCTCCAGGTGTGCTAAGCTCCAGCTAAGCCAGGCTTCACTTTGGCCCACCTATTGATTACTCTTCTGCCTCAGTTCGACTCACACTGCTCCCTATGCCCAGACTCTCTTTCTCTGAGCTCCGCCTGTTAAATGCTATCCACCCACTAAAACCCAACTTAAGTGCCACCTTTTTCAGAAGAGCTTCGCCTCATCCTTCCTCTTACCCTGATCTACAGAGCACAGGTGGCAGAACTAGCCTTCCCTGAGCAGAGATGGGTCATGTGGCTCCACTGTTCATAGCCCTTCAGTGCTTCTCTATGGACTACTGGGGAAGTTCAGACTCTTTAGCCTGGCATTCTAGGTATTTCAGAACCTGGCATCACCTACATTCTTAGCCTTATGCCAAAATGAAAAGGCAAAATAGAGCAGTGGATAGTAGTAGTAGATTGAGAGTTATCATGACTATAGATTCTGATTCAGGTCCAGCTGGTTCAAGTGCAGCCCAGGACTTGGGACACAATCTGACAGTATAACACCCTCCCAGTTCCCCCTCTAATTCATTTAACATCTCAGTGCCCCAGGCAATTCTCTAAGAGTTACAGAACGGTAAGTCCTCTGCACTGATTGAGTTTCCTGACCTTTACTTCCCTACAACAATGAAATCACAGATCTAGACCAAAAACAAAACCAATCTACATTATACTGCTTACTCTATCATCCTAACCAGCTAAACTAAGCCACTCTCTTTCCCCCCTCACTTTATCAGTCTTTGTTTCCTCTGCCCTGTACCTCCCTTATGTATTTATCATGCTATTTTATATTACAGTTATCTGTGGCTCCCCAAAGGAAGAAATTCCTTCCAAGGGCATTATTCAATTTGGTAACTGCCTCAGTGCCGTGTACAGAGTGCTGTATATGTAGAGCAAGTGCCTCATAACAACCCCAGGAGGAAAGTCCTATTATTATCTCCATTTTAGAGTTGAGGAAGTGAAGAAAACAAATTAAGTGACTCACCTAGGGTCCCACAATAAATGTTGGAAGGATTCCAGGCCAAATGCAGTGAAGTTGGAAAAAAAGGGGCCTGGGGTTGGGGGGCGGGGTTGTTGAGAGCAGTGGCATTCAGCATCATCTTCTCTGTATTCTCTCTTTTCTCCTTCAGTGACAACTGGGGACATTCATTGTCTAATCTAAAGCCTGAGTGGGAATGGATAGGCCTGAGGCCCCGACCTGAGGTGTAGTTTGGGGGTAAGGCAAGGAGAAGAGGGATAAACAAAAGAAATCCCCAACAGACCCACCTGGATGACCAAAATTCCTACTGTTAGATTAACTCTCTCTGGGATGACAGATTTAGATTTGGAAAAGACCTTTGAGATTAGATTTTCCCACCATAGTAAAGCCTTCAGTTTAGACAAAAGTTTGGCAGAATACCTGTAATAAAAATTCTCTAAAACTATTATTTTTAATGTCTATTAACAGGCAACATCAAATTCATTAAAACAAACAAACACTTGGGGATGTTTCAGAGTTCCTTATAGCAGTTTGAAAAACATTACTATAGTCCAATAACTTCATTTTAGAGTTAAGAAGACTAAGGCTTGGAAAAATAAAGCAATTTACACATAATCACCCTAGTAGTAACGGGCAAGGATAGGATTTGAAATTCAGTTCTTTCATTCCAAATTGGTGCTCTTTTTACTGTAGCACACTGAAGAGGCACAGGCAAGAAGGATTAAAAGAAAGAACTAAGGACAGATTGGAGGAGGATTCTGGAAAGGATAATTTTGTGAAAGGGCACAAAGGAACTGATGGAGTGACGGGACCTGGAAAAGACTAAAAGGAAAAGAGCAAGTCTTTGAAAGTAACCCAGCTCCTGAACTTTCCCACATTGGTATTTCACAGGAGGCCTCTGGCCTATCCCAGTTTACCTAGATAGATACTCAATAATCCTTTCAACTGTCCTTTCACTGTGGCTCTCCAATCCAGCCCAGACTACTTAACTCCTTTCATTGTCTGTACCTGGCCCCCACCCAGGCTACTTGCCACTCCTTAATACCATCTAGACCCTTTCCCTAACACCACCTTCTACGAGAAGCCTTCCCCAACCCCTTCTTAATTCTAGTGTCTTCCTTCTATTTATTCTGTATATCTTGCTTTGCATATATTTGTTTCCACATTGCCTCTACCCATTAGATTGCAAGCTTGTTGAGGGCAGGGACTGTTTTTTGCCTCTTTTTACATCTCCAGCACTTTGTACAGTGAGGAGATTGTGGGGATTAAGCAGTTTTGGAGCGAACTCAATGTCCTTTCTATTCAACTATATGTCTAGTCCAATTTCTATCTTGTGAGAAAACTTTGTTCAATTATGGGAATTGTGAGAAAACTTTGTTGCATTGTTTGAACCTAGCCCTGCATGACTGGGAGTCCAAACTACCCTCTACCTGTTGGTCTGAAGATTGATGAAAGGCATTTTTTTCACAATTAGACATCTCAAGCAACCCATGTGTCTTATCTGAAAACTGGCACCATACAGATCAATCAGTTACTGTTTCCTTGTTATTCCTTGTTATTCTTGAATACAGATACTTGGGGGGGGTGAGGTGAAGGGGTGTACGTGACAATTTCAGGGAATTGTACTGTTCGCTCTCTCCCCTCCCAACTTGGAAATCCTCTAATCTTTCCTCCAATCAGAAATCAGATCACCTAATCTTTCTTTCTTTTCTTTTCTTTTTTTTCTTTTTTTTTTGGCTAGGCAATGGGGTTAAGTGACTTGCCCAAGGTTACACAGCTAGTAAGTGTTATGTGCCTGAGGTCGGATTTGAACTCAGGTCCTCCTGGATCCAGGGCAGGTGCTCTATCCATTGCTCCACCTAGCTGCCCCTGGATCACCTAAGCTTGTATCCTGATTTATGTCACGTTAATTGCTTTCTTTTAATGCATACAATTCTGTCTCCTCCTGTATCTGGGGTCTGGTGCCAAGCTGAGGAGGCCTGGTCCCAATTTGTTATGCAAAATTGGCATGTATTGCTTAATAAATCAGTATGCTTGGAAGCTTGAACTTTTTGTTTCCTCAATTATTTCATTCAATCCACCCATCACAACGGTGCCTGGCACATAGTAGGCATTTAATAAATATTGATGGATTGATATTTCCTCTATTCTTGACCTGAAAGTACTCCATTTTCCATATGCAAATGAAGTTTTAAACACAAAACATATTCAATTAGATATGATACTATGCTCATTTGTAAATTCTGCAGTTTTTAATGTGCAAATAAACTGCTTTCTCAGAACACTGAAGCAAATTTAACACTCAGCAGCTGCCTTTCAGAACTCTCAAGATGAATTATGCCCCAGTAAAGTGAAATGTCGAAGGTCAACCAGCATATACTAGCAACAAGCCAACATCTATAACAATGAAAAATTTAATTATGTTCTAGCCTCATCTGAAAAACTCCAATCATTTTAGCTTTATTAAAAATATTTGCTGCAATAGTTCTTGAATTTTGAGTGGCCTGGGATTTAGCTGTTGCTAACCATTCCGCTGCGCTTTATAGCCAGCCCTGATGACTCTGTATAGCTGCACTCCTGTGCATTGAGTCAGATCCCTGTGTTTTCTTATCCGTACTGTATTGCTGACTCTATTGATGTTTGTGAGGAGAGTCCTCCAGTCATCTTCTGAAATAATCTCCAATTAGTCTTGCACATATATTGTTTGTACATAATTGTTTTGGCAGCTAGGTAGCTCAATGGATAGAGTACAGGGCCTAGAGTTAGGAAGACTCTTCCTGAGCTCAAATCCACCCTCAGACACTTACTAGCTGTGTGACCCTGGACAAGTCACTTAATCCTGTTGCCTCAGTTTCCTCATCTGTAAAATAAGCCAGAGAAAGAAATGGCAAGGCACTCCAGTATCTTTGCCAAGAAAACCCCAAATGGGGTCAACAAAGAGTTAGACACAACTAAAAAATGACTGAAAGTGAACATAATTGTTCATGTGTTGTTGCCCCCCTCCATTAGACTGTGAGGTCCCTAAGAGCACAGGCTATTTTTTGCCTTTCTTTGTGTCTCAAGCCCTTAGCACAATGCCTGACATGTAGTAGGCACTGAATAAGTGCTTGCTGACTTAACTTGTTGAATACATGTGATGAATCAGGCTTTTCAGCACAGCATTTGGTACTACTAAGTTTGTAATAAATACTTTGTCAGTCAGTAATTTCATTCATCTGAAGGCTTGCCTCTCTCATTCTGGGGTACTATGGTTCTATTAATTCAACCTAAGAATGCAGGAGGTACAGTACTGTCTTCCCTGCCGATCTGGAGGTCAGGAAGACCTGGGTTCAAGACCCTCTTCTCACATACAGAGGCCTGTGACCCCAAGCAAGTTGCTTAACCTATCAGTTGCAAGGCAACTCTTTAAGAGAATAAGTTGCACAAGTAGCTCATATACATTAGAAGAGGGAGCATCATTACTGGAAGTTCCCTGTAGAAATGAAATCTCAGGACCAGACTAGGGATCTGGTATATATTTGAACCTCTTCTTTGCCCATACTTATTCCTTTACCTCTTATATAGGCAGATGTTATCTATGCCAAAGCTAATATCTAGTCAGTGGGGCAAAGACCCAGTACAGTACGTGGGCACATCCACTGCATCTGAAAAATAAAAAGGTTTTGCACAACAAAAATCAATTCATTCAGAATAATATGGAAAAAAACAATCTTTGGGCAAAAAAAAAAATCTTTGCACCAAATACTTTCAACAAGAGTATGACATCCAACTTTAAAAGGAACTGATAAATTTATCCAAATGGGTCTTTCTCTGAATGATAAGTCATCAGAGGATACAAATAGGCGATTCACATAAGAAGAAACGTACTATCAATAATCACATGAAACAAAGTTCAAAATCATTAATGACCCAAAAATACAAATGAAAATAAATCTAAAGTTCTACCTGAATCCCATCAAATGGACAAACGTAACCAAAATTGATAAAATTTAGTGATTACATGGATGCATTAAAACAGGCACTCTATTACGCAAGTATTGGAATTATGAATTGGACCAGCCTTTTTGAAAAGTACTATGGAATGAGTTACCAAAATGAGCACACATTTAATCCAGTCATCATTTCCCTCCCAGTTCTTATTCCTGGCTTCTGAACTTCAAAACCATGCCTTTGACACTGTCTCTTCCTAGAACTTCCCTTAGTGCCTAAGGCTTCCTCCTCCTCAACATCCAACAATACCTTCAGCCTCTCAACGTGGAACATTCCTGTGTAAGACCCATGTCCTTCTCCCATTGGTGAGTTCCTCCTGGGGAATTCATTTTGTGGAGGGGCCCAGGCTGGTCTCCATTCTCCTTCAGGCCCTGTTCCTGGCTTCCAGACCAAGCTCCTACAGTGGTTACCTTCAATCTCCCCCTCCCCCACCCTTTACAACTCCCTTTTGTGTGTCTTTCTCTATTAAAATGTAAGTTTCTTGAAGGCGGGAACTGTCTTTCTTTTTGCTTACATCTGTATCATCAGTGCTTAGCACTGTGCCTGGTATGAAGTAAGCACTTAGTAAATGCTTATTTTCTTCTTCCTTCCATGGTCCCACCACTAAAAATATAGCCCAAGGAGATAATTGACAGGGAAAAAAGACCTAGCTGCATCTTGAAGATATAGACAGATACATAGATAGATAAATAGATATGTACGTATGTATATACATATGCATATATGCATGCATGTATATGTAAATATGCATGTATGTGTATGTGTGTACACATATGCACAAACACAAATGGTGATGATATATGTTAGCTATTTTATATATAATATCTATGTATATTATACTGTAAGAAGAAAAATTAGAAACAAGCTAGTCATCTATTGGGAAATAGCTAAATGAATTAAGGTATATGCATGTAATAGAATAAAACTGAGTCCAAAAAATGCATAAGGATAATTCAAAGTATGAGAAGGCATGAAATGTTGGAATGAAGAAAAAAAGAACCAGATGAACCAGACACTTTGATAATCACCATGTAGTTAAAAACAACAACTACAACAAAAATCACATTATACTCACAAGGAAGGTCAAAGGGATAAGTAAACCAAAGGAAAAAATGGATACTACTATGTTAAAGCATAGTTAAAGCTACATAGTTACTACGTAGTTAAAGCAAACCCTCCCGTCCCAATTTGATTTTTTTTTTATTAAAGGGGCCATCCCTCCAGTCACTTCTTAAAGAGGCCTATTAACTGAATGAGTGTTGCCTCACTCAAAGTGAGAACCTGAAAAGACCTTAGCTTAAAAGGACCAGAGTCTCACATTATATCCTGGGCCATCTCCAGTCATCCTGATTTATATCTAGCCACTGGACTCACATGGCTCTGGAGGAGAAAGTAAGGCTGGTGACTTTGCCCAGCCCTCCCTCACTCAAATCAAAGTCAATTGCAACTCATGGCATCATCTCCCTGATGTCACAGTCCTCTTGGAGAATGAAGGACAAACACAACAACCTGTGATATATAATATGTATTTTATATACATTACACATGTGATATATTTATTTATCTTTTGGAGGTGGAGTTAACAATTAGTAAATAACAATCTACAAATGCATGTCAATCACCAGAAATTTCCTTTTTTTTGTTAGTGCCTGCTTACATGCTTGTTTTCCTTATTCTTTTTTCTTATGTTCGTGTTCACAAAAAAAAAGAATACTGATGATGATAATGATATTCTTGTTTCCCCCACAAAGACCTACTCTAACGCCTCACTATGATGTGGAGATGACCCTGGGTTCTCAAAGGATCTGCCTGGGTTCTACCGTAATTCTGGAAAAATTTTTTTCAAGTACAGTTCCAGCATCTGTGAAGATTGGGTGAGTTTTCTGAGGACCAGACCAGCTAAATACGGGGGAGAAGGCATCACCAGTAGACTGAGCAATGAATTCTTCGGCTATGTCAATCCATGTAACGAAGGAAAAAGTCATAATGTCCATCAATCCTAGATGGCCCTCTTTCCACTTCTGCAGTGACAATGGAAGGGGATCCTAAGAATCACATAGTTCTTAAACCATCTAAACATTGATTTCACTGTTGGTACTCTAATTGTTAGATCCATGTCCAATAACCAGAAAATAGATATGCATTGGAAGATAGGAATTGTATCAGTCTTGACTTTCTTGAAATAAAGAAAACCAAAAGACAAAAACCTCTCCTCTTTCTCTTCTCATGAGCTACCCCAAGTAATCATTTAAAATGGTGAAGTACTTGGTTGATCTGGAGAACTTTTCAAAATTGCACAAGTCAAGAAATTCAAATCTGAGTCCACTCCTCAAACACCAGCGAAACTACCCAAGCTATCAAAGGCATGGGTACCAAGTATTTGAAAGATATCACACTAAAGAAACAATGTCTTCCTTTCTCTTGTTAAAATGGCAGATTTAGCAGGTGTGCCTAAGCCAAAGAGAGGGCTGGACATACGGTTATTGACTCCAAAAGAGTACAAGTCCTCACTAAACATGTTCAAAAAGTTCACAAGAGTAACACAGAACTTAAGGGTCTGGATGTAAATTCTCTCATCATTGAGAATATCCACATGCACAAGTTTCCTAAAGTGGGTAGGTGTACTCAGACGGCTCGCAGCTGAATCCATCTCTACATGAGTTCCCCCTGTTATATTGAGATGATACTTTCCGAAAAGGAATAAATTGGTCACTCAGCCAAAAAAAGGAGGTGGCTCAAAAAGAAAAGCTCCCCCAAAAGAAACTGAAGGAACAAAAACTTATGAAACAGGTATAAATGTGTCATTAATGTGTAATTAAGAGGGAAATAAAAATTTAAAAATAAAAAAACACAAGACAAAAAGAAGGTACAGGTCAATGGAAATGTGGTTCACCAATCCTCTTTGGAGAAAGAAGTTGGTTTTGTCATGCATCCAAAAGCTACAAAAAAGATCATTTCTTGGGACTCTTGGTAATATCATATTTCAGTGCTCATGATAAGTATTTGCAGCTTATGTGACAACATCTGTGACAGACGCTGAAATAGAGAAATTCTAAGAACTTGATAAAACCCTCACAATTAAATCAACATGGATTTTAGCGATATAATACTATAAAAGCAAGGGTGGGAAAAGGAAGGAAAGTAAGAAGTATTTTGGAAGATACGGTTCAGAAATAAGAAGGGAGAGAAATTAAAGATTTGTAAATTATACAGACACTTCCCACCTATGCACAGAGAATATTTTCTCCCAAAACAAAATAATAATTGGGAGGCTTAAGACACAGCAAGCTCCAGGTCACATCACAAAAAAAAAAAAAGAAAGAAAGAAATTGTTTATATTTCAATAGACAGAAAATAGTTCCTTGCTGATGTGGGAATAACTCCTCAAACAGTTGTCTCGGTACAGTCAAACAACTGACTGGTTAAAGCCTGCACCACAATTAAAACAAAATTAATAGAAAGAAAAAAAATGAGGAGGGGAAATGAGTGCAATTAAAATGACTTCATCCTGGCCTATTTAAACAATTTATTGATACCAAAAAATGGGAAATGCATGGAGGGATGGACAGACATTGACCTTGTTTATAATGATTTCATAAAGAAGTTTAACTGATGTAAATCAATTGCCACCAAGAGAAAACCAAAAGAGGATAAAAACTGCCTCAGCAAACGCTTGTTCTTGCCAAATAAAGAAATATGGCAAAGTACAACAATGACTTAGACTACGGACTCAGTTTTAAAACCTTAGAGATGGAAGGCTGAAGGTTATGAAGTGTTGCCTTATAAAACTGTGAAGAGTAGTGGAAGGAGAAACAAGGATAAATCAAACTTGTTGAGAAACCCGACTGAGTCATGTCAAGGATATTTAAAAATGAAAATAAAAGGAGAACAATAAACAGTAGAAGAATGGAAAAGATCTATAAAAATTTTGAGTAAACTCTTTCCACATCAAGGGCAGAGTAGCTACCACATTTGGACTCTAATAGTGCAGAACCAATTGTTCTTGAAGAAGTGGAAACAGTACCAGTGAAAACAAAGATAGGAAAAGTACCTTGACTAAGTCAAGTATTTTCTGAGGATTCTACTGGAATTTGCACAGTTTTAAAGCTGTTGAGTGATTAATTCTCAGTTTGTTGAAGGAGGGGAAAATGTTTGGCCTCATTGTTAACAAAAAAAGACAACTGAGAGAATGTTAATTACTGTGGAAACATATGCCTTCCTTCCCATCAACGTAAAATGTTCATGAAAATCTGCACATACATCAAGGGCATCCTTGATGATGCTGTTGTTAGGGAACAGATAGATTTTCAAAAGTTAGATTCCACAGTTAGATCACAACTTTAGAATAGGCACCTCCACTTTCTTTTCTCTCACTCTTCTTAATTCTCTATAGTCTGGCTTCCGATCTCATCATTCACCAAAACTGCTCTCTCCAAAGTTACTCATGCTCGCTTGCTCTCTCTCTCTCTCTCTCTCTCTCTCTCTCTCTCTCTCTCTCTCTCTCTCTCTTTCTCTCTCTCCATCTGTTTCTGTCTCTGTCTCTCTCTCTGTCTCTGTCTGTCTCTCTCTCTTTCTCTCTCTCTCAGTTGAGGTTGGCCCAGGGATGGTGCTCTATCCACTGCGCCACCTAGCTGCCACCTACTAATTATCTCTTAATTGCCATATCCAATGGCCTTTTCTCCATCTCCAGCCTTCTTGACTACTCTTCAGCCTTTGACATTATAGATCACCTTCTTCTCTTTGATTCTCTTTTCTTTCTATATTTTCATGACTCCACTCTTTCTTGACTCTCCTCCTATCTATCTGACCACCCCTCAGATTCCTTTGCTGATCTTTATCCAAATCAAGCTCTCTAACCACTAGAGTCCTAGGCTCTCTATTTTACTATTTTCTTTACCATTTACTACCCTTTTCTTATTTCACTTAGTGATCTCATCAGCTCCCATGGATTCAATTATCATCTCTAGAACTCTATACTCTAATGATGATTCTTAAATCTACTTATCCAGCCCTAACCTTCCTGTTGAACTCCAATCTTATATCTCCAACTGCCAATTGGACATCTTAAACTAGATGTCCCACAGACATCTTAAACTCACCAAATCCCAAACTGAAATCATTATCTTTTCCCCAAAACCTTTTCCCACTTTCAAAGTTCACTTTTACTGTTGAGGGTACTACCATCCCAGTCCCCCAGACTTACAACCTAGTCGTCATCCTCCACTTTTCACTATCTCTCACCATCCCTCCAACTATGTCCAGTCTGTTGCCAGGTCCTGTCAATTTTACCTTCGTCACATCTCCCTCCTCTGATACTTCCACTGGTGCTGCAGGTCCTTATCACCTGATGCTATTGCATTTAGCCGGCTTGCTGGTCTGCACCCACTTGTCTCCCTCCACTCCAGCCTATCCTACACACAACTGTCCAAGTGATGTCCCCACAGCACAAGTCTATCGGTGTCACACACGCATCTCCAACATCTCCTTGTCACTTCTAGCATCAAATATAAAATGCTCTGTTTGGCATTCAAAGCCTTTTATAGCCTGGCCCTCTGTTACCTTTCCAGTCTTTTTATACTTTATACCCCACCACGTACTCTGTGATGTAGTGACCATGGCCTCCTTACTATTCATCAAACAAAACACTCCATATGCTGACCCCAGGCTTTTTCTTTTTGGTGAGGCAGTCCCGGTTAAATGACTTGCCCAGGGTCACACAGCTACTAAGTGTCAAGTGTCTGAGGCCGGATTTGAGCTCAGGTCCTCCTGACTCCGAGGCCAAAGCTCTATGCATTGTGCCACCTAGCTGCCCAAACCCTGGGCTTTTTCTCTAGCTGTTTGCCGTGTTTGGAATGCTTTCCTTCCTCATTTCTACCTACTGGCTTCCCTGGATTCCTTCAAGTTCCAGCTAAAATCTCACCTTTAGCAATAAGCCTTTTCCAATCCCTCTTAATTCTAGCGACTTCCTTCTATTTATTATTTCTAATGTATTCTACATAGAGCTTATTTGTACATAGTCATTAGTATGTTATCACCCTCATTAGATTGTGAACATCTGGAGAGTAAGGACTATCTTTCCTGGCACATAATAGGTGTTTAATAAACAAGTGTTTGATGACCCTCTGATTATGAATCTAAAGTGAGTCATGAGATAGGGAAATGTTTGCTCACCTAAAGTGATTGCCATTCTCAAGGAGAGGGTCCAAGTGGAGGAGGGATTCCCTACAAATAATAAAAGCCTCAAGATATTCTTTTTGCAGATAAAATTATGCGGATTACATCAAGCTTCAAAACATTGCAGAGCCTCCTACATTATATCTATGGTCACTCAAAATAGTTTGTCCTCACTATGCACGCGGGAAAAACTAACTAGATGTAGAATGACAGCTATCCGTTGACACTATGATAATTTTATGGACTACCAAAGAGCTTGTCAGTCAGCACTTAAACTCTGGAAGCAAATAGTTAAATTGGCTCAAAATTAAACAGGAGAAGAATGGGCTTGATTGACTTTGCAGAGGCAGCTAACTGGCGACACAGTGGATAGAGCGCTGTGTCTGGAGTTAGAAAGTCCCGAGTTCAAATGGAGCCTTAGATCATTTAACTTCTGTTCTCCTCAGTTTCCTCAGCTGTAAAATGGGGATAATAATAGCCTACCTTTCAGAATCAAATGAGGTCATATACAATTTTTTTTACAAGAAAAGTGCTTGACACATAGTAGATGCTATATAAATGGTTGTTCCCTTCCTCTTCCCTTCTGCTTTGGGAAACTGCCTTGTAAATTTAATAAGCCCATCTTCTCGTCATCAGTATTCTTCAAGCAATGTGGTATGGATGCAGATAACAGAATACTGCAGTTTCTAATAATAAGAGATAACATTTATATAGCACTTACTATGTCCAGGCACTGGGCTAAGGGCTTTACAATTATCTCATTTGATCCTCACAACAACCCTGGGAAGTAGATGCTATTATTATCCCCACTTAACAGATAAAGAAACTGAGATAGACAGAGGTTAAATGATGTAGTAAATGTCTGAGGCCAGATTTGAACTAAGGCTTCCTGACTCCCAGCCCACTGTACCATCTATCTGCCTCAACAAATTGAAGTTTAAGGTCATACCAATAGAGAAGCACGTGTTGGGCATGAACAAGCTGGGAAACAAGCTTTTTGTGTGGAGAAAATAAATATCTGTCCCATACCTAATTCATATTATATATTAAGCACCTCTCTACTCCCCGTTTTTGGAGAGCCCTAGATATAAACTAATTAAGCTTTCAATAACTTTCCCTGGAGCTCAGAGGTGGAGGGTGGGGGTGTAAAAAACCAAAAAGGGAGAAAAAAAAGAACCTAACTCTTTCATTAGAGGCCAGTTTATCCCAGGACTTAATCTACTTATATGCCTTTATCCAGGGCACAGGAAACTCTTAGTGGAGAAGGAGAAGGCTTAGTTATCCAAGCCCCTTAGGTCCAGCATCAGTTTCTATATTCACCAATGTGTATTCCTTTTATCTTTTTTTCTATAGCTGACATTTATAAGACTGTGTTGAAATAATGATCGTGAGAATGGGCAGCCTTGTTTAAGTCCTGTTCTAAATAGGAAAGTTTCTAGGGTTTCCCTACTGTGTGTAATGCTGAGAAAGGAGAAATAGCAAATAGCGAATAGAGAAAATTACTGGAGAACATCATACACAATGTAGCTTGGAATAGCGATGAACGAGGTGTCCTTAGAGTCAGTACGATCTGGATTTAAATCCTAGTTCTGACACATACTGACCATTTGTCCCTGGGCAAGTCATTTAACCGCTCAGTGATCCAGGCAATGTTCAAAGTCTGATTTGACTTGGTAGGACTTCCTCCCTGAGAATTCCTTATGCCAATGAAATTATAAATCTCTTTTTTTAAATATTACACACAATTACATGCCAACAAACCTGAGAATATAAAAGTAATGGATGACAAAACAATAAATAGATCATCTAAATGTCTCAATATCGGAAGAAAAAAACAATTAATGAAATGATCCATAAAAAAGGACCATATGTATTCCCAAGTGACTTTTGTGGAACTTTCAAAGAACAAATAACCCCAAAGCTACATAAATTTTATAAAAGAAGAAGAAGAAGAAGAAGAAGAAGAAGAAGAAGAAGAAGAAGAAGAAGAAGAAGAAGAAGAAGAAGAAGAAGAAGAAGAAAGCACTCTATGCAATTCTTTCTAATTCTGATCCCAAACTCAGGAAGGAACAAGACAAGGAAAAGAACTGTAGAATGATATCATTAATGATTTAGAGGAGCTATGGTTCAGACTTGTGGTTTCAGTGGGAAAGAGAATTCCTGGTAAGGAATTTCTCTCTGCCAATGTAGATCAGCAACTAGCCTGCAACTTATATTAGAGAGTTGACTTGGGGCACTATGGGTTATGACTTGCTGAGGGTCACATAGCCATTATGTGTCAGAGAGCAGGTCTAGAAGCCAGATATTCTTGGCTCTCAGGCCAGTTCTCCATCCTTTCCACTCCATGCTGCATCTCTGTGATGAATATTGGTGCAAAATTCATAAGTAAAACACTAGCAAATGGACTACAATGTTTTTTTAATCATCCATTATAATAAAAATGGAGTTATAGCAAGAAAGGGATCACTCAATATTAGGAAAACAATATAATTAATTGGATTAACAACAAAATTATTTAAAATGTTATTTTATCAACAGACACAGAAAAGATCTTTCATAAAATACAATGCCTATTTATGTTTTTTTAAAAAAGAGAAGTATAAAAATGGGAGTTTTTCCTTAATACAAAAAAGTTCATTTAAACTCAAGTCAGAAATGTATATAATTTCTTTAAATGCGGGTTTGCATCTTAATCTTTTGTCAATATAGGTATTCAAATTAGAATAGGCAAAGAAGAAACAAAGCTATCACTCTTTGCTGATGATATGTTGGTATACTTAGAGAATCCTAGAGAATCAAGTAAAAAACTACTTGAAATAATAAATTTAGCAAAGTTGCAGGATATAAAATAAACCCACAAAATTATATAGACATATCCATATATTAATAAGAAAACCCTGCAGCAACAGATAGAAAGAGAAATTCCATTTAAAGTTACTGTAGACATTATAAAATATTTGGGAGTCTACCTGCCAAGACAAACCCAGGAACTATATGAACACAATTACAAAACACTTTTCTTACAAGTAAAGTCAGATCTAAATAATTGGAAAAATATCAGTTGCTCATGAATAGGCCAAGCTAATATAATAAAAATGACATTTCTACCTAAATTAGTTTACTTATTCAATGCTATTATACCAATCAAACTACCAAAAAAAATTGTCTTATAGAGCTAGAAAAAAGAAAATAACAAAATTTATCTGGAAAAACAAAAGGTCCAGAATATCAAGGGAATTAATGAAAAGAAATACAAGGGAAGATAGCCTAGCTATACCAGATCTTAAATTGTACTACAAAGCAGCAATCATCAAAACTACTTGCTACTGGCTAAGAAATAGAGTGGTGGATCAGTGGAATAGGTTAGGTACACAAGAAACAATAGTCAGTGACTATAGTAATCTACTGTTTGATAAATCCAAAGACTCCAGCTTCTGGGATAAAAACTTATTAAACTTCTAGGAAACCTGGAAAACAGAATGGCAGAAAATAGGCATAGACCAACATCTTACACTCTATACCAAGATAAAGTCAAAATGGGTTCATGACTTAGATATAAAGGCTGATACCATAAGTAAACTAGGAGAACAAGGAATAGTTTACCTATCAGATTTATGGAGAACAGAATTTATGACCAAACAAGAGATAGAGAACATTATGAAATGCAAAATGGATAATTTTGATTACATTAAATTGAAAAGGTTTTGCACAAACAAAGCCAATGCTACCAAGGTTAGAAGGGAAGCAGAAAGCTAGGAAACAATGTTTACAACCAGTGTCTCTGATAAAGCCCTCATTTCTAAAATATATATAGAACTAAGTCAAATTTATAAGAATACAAGTCATTCCCCAATTGATAAATGGAAGTTATCATATAAAAAAAAATGCTCCAAATCACTATTAATTAAAGCAATCCAAATCAAAACAACTCTGAGGTACCACATTACACCTATCAGATTGGCTAATATGACAAAACAGGAAAATAATAAATGTTGGAGAAGATGTGGAAAAATTGAAACACTAATGCATTGTTGGTCGAGTTGTGAACTGATCCAACCATTCTGGAGAGCAATTTGGAACTATGCCCAAAAGGCTATAAAACTGTGCATACCCTTTGACCCAGTAATACTGCTGCTAGGTCTGTATCCCAAAGAGATCATAAAAATGGGGAAAGGGCCCATACGTACAAAAATATTTATAACAACTCTTTTTTGTGGTGGCAAAGAATTAGAAATTGAGGGGGTGTCCATCAATTGGGGAATGGCTGAACAAGTTGTGATATGTGAATGTAGTGGAATACTGTTGTACTATAAGAAATGATGAACAGGCAGACTTCTGAAAAACCTAGAAAGACTTATATGAATTGATGCTGAGTGAGGTGGGCAGAACAAGAAGAACATTGTACACTGTAACAGGAACATTGCGTGATGATTTTGATAGACTTCTCTCTTCTTAGCAATGCAAGGATCTAAGACAACTCCAAAAGACTCATGAGGAAAATGCTGTCCACATCCAGAAAAAGCACTATGGAGTCTGAATGCAGATCAAAGCCTACCATTTACTCTCTCTCTTTCTTTTTCATTTTATTTTGTTTCTTCTTTCTCGTGGCTCCTCTCATTGGTTCTAATTCTTCTTTACCACATGACTAATGTGAAAATATGTTTAATATGAATGTATATGTAGAGCCCATATCAGATTGCATGCCATCTTGGGGAAGAGGGGGGAAAGAAGGGGGGGATAATTTAGAACTCAAAATCTTATGGAAGTAAATGTTGAAAACTAAAAATAAATTAATTGACTAATTTTTAAAATGTATGTATTCAACACTATAACTTTGCTTTTCTGAATTGCTTTGACTGTACCCCACATATTCAGATGTATTTTATTTGTTCTATTATTACCTTTAAGGTAATCTGTTACTGACTTTGGCATTTTTTTTTCTTGAACTCAAGCATTGTTCAATAAATCAGGTTTGGTTTTAATTTTAATTTCCATATGGGCCAGGATCTTTTAATCATATTATCGATGCTTACCCTAGCTTTACTGAATTTTACAGTAATCATTTGATCGCCAAAACAAGTCATCTCTGTTATAGTTTTCGACGAATCTTATAACAACTTTAACATATCATGGAAATCAACCTGTTGGAGGAACACCTTAAAGGTAACATTTTGGTCCACTGAATCAAATGCTTTCTTACAGTCAAGATGCTTTAAGCAAAAGAGAATCTTTCATTCTCTACATTAGTCAATTGCATTACTGTACAGATGTGATCCACTATAGAACACCATTTGAAAAGTTACCTGTTACTTTTTCACATCTTCATCAAAGATGTCCCCAGTACGGTGGCATAGTGGAAAAGCCCCAGGCCTGGAGTCAGGAAGACCTGAGTCCAAATTCAGCTGCAGACGCTTACTAGTTGTGTGACCCTGGGCAAGTCATTTAACCCCAGTTTACCTCGGTTTCCTCAGCTATAAAACGAAGATGAGAATAGTACCTACCTCCCAGGGTTGTTGTGAGGATCAAATGTTATAATAATTATAAAGTGCTTAGCACAGTGCCTGGCAAACAGTAAGTTCTATATAAATGTTATAAATTATTATTCATAAAGATTTTGTAGACATAGGAGAAATAATCATGTGGGTTGGGAGTTACTGCTATTTTCTTAGACACCTTGTTGTAAAAACCAAAGGATTGAAGTATAATCCATTAACATAACATTTTAAAATTTTGTTTTTCTAAATTTTCTCAATTCTAAATTCTAAAATTCAACGATGTGAATAAAGCAACACTAAAAGACGGCCAGTTTCAAATTACCTCTCATATCAATTATCCCAGAGAATAAATGAATGGAAGGTTGTATACACTATCACACACAGTGTTTTTCTCCACTAGTTTTGCTCGGCTGTGCAGTGTCTGATCAGTCAGCCAATATGTATATTCATTAAACACTTTTAGTGCCAAGCTCTAGGGATTCAAACAAAGGCAGATGACAGTCCCTGCTCTCAAGGAGCTCACAATATAATGGGGAAAGACAACACACAAAAAGAAGGGAAAAGAAGAGGAGGGAGAGAAGAACGTATAAGGAGAGAAGTAATTCAGCTAGGTGGGAAATGATGAACTGTCTGTGCCCCTTCCTAAAACAGAGGATCTGGGAAAAGCCCTCCGATGTCCATCCTCCAACCCCGTCCCAATCCCCCAGTCCTCACCGACAGAGGGAAGGAGGGGCCTAATGGGTAGGGAGGCCTGAGGAAGTGAGAATTTCAAAGTTGATTTGATCTTGCAGGAAGATGAGTGTCTGAAGCCAATGATGAAGTCCAGGTCAGCAATGTAGCACATAGTAGGGACATAATAAGTTCTTGTTGAGTGACTGACTTGTTGTAAGAGTGGTTTCAGTGCAGAGGTGGGGGGGTGAAAGTTAGGAGGACTGTTGGGAAATGATTATGGTATTTTTTAAAAAGACATCAATAAAACATTTTTGTCTACCTTTGACTTCTCCATGACCAAGAACATGATCAATTTTTGTGATTGTTCCACGCATGTTAAAAAAAAATGTACATGTAGCCTCACTTCAGCAATAAACTTACAAAAACCAGCTTTATAATTGAAGATTCCCCCAAATCTCAGGAAAGAATCTTTGCTTTTTTTTTCTACTAAGCTCTTTGCATCTAGCTATGAAATTCACTTTATTCAACAAAGCCAGTTTATTGTTCACTGGAGAAAGAATACCTATAGTTAAGTTAATGTTTTAAAGTCTAAAAACTGTGATTCTTAATGGCCACTACTGTCACTGCAGAAATGGAAGGGCCACACAGGATGAAAGGTCATTTAAATTTTTGTTTGTTTGTTTCATGGATTGCCAGCATTAAAGAACTGACAGACTAATGACCAGCCTGGGCTTGATAAGCCCCTGCATGTTCCTCAAAGAGCAGACTTAGTCTACTACCAGGACTCAAAGCCAGCATGGCAAATGAAACCTTCCTGAGTTTAGGCACCGTTTGCTATAGACCTCAAAGAACTCAGGGTAGCCTCCATGACACAATGAAGCATTAAAGTAGGCCTTTGTGGAGCTTGTAGTATATTTCCAATGATGACCTATTGCATAAAAAGCAGTATGTGGGATATTTTATCAAGGAGAAGTAGGATCAGAAAAGGAGGTAGGAGAGTCATCTAATAAGAGTGAGAGGTACCAGATGGATGGTTCAGATGCCTCACTAGTACCCAGCTGGTACAAAAGTACCCAAAGACCTTCCCCCATGCTTTAGAGAGGATCCACAGGAGAACACAGATAATAAGCATACAGAATAGAAAGACATGAAGGGGCTGTGAGCTTCCCAGAGGGACAAAGTAAGAGGATCACAGCTCCCTTGAAGTGTTAGAGAAGACAGTGACATTCTTTATGTGGGTGGCTTCTTTTCCTATTTTTTCCCATTTATATATTATATTCTGAAACTTGCTGACACTTTCATGGGGAAGAAAGAGAAATTGTTCTTTTGGCAAACATAAAAATTGATTCACATGTACCATCTTCCCCATTAGAATGGGGAGACATACCATGAACTCCAAGGAGCTCATGGGTGAATTTGTTGAGAAGAGGGACTATCTTACTTTTCTATTGTTATTCTCAGCACTATGCATGGTGCTTTGTACACACACACACACACACACACACAAACCTCTTAAGAAATGTTTTATTCATTTATCCATTCATTCAGTAGATTAAGAAATTTCAGAAAATTCTTTAATTTTCTATATTTCTTCCTCCAGGGCTATGACCCTTTCTTTTATATATTTATTTTTCAAAAAAAAAATGCAAACCATTAACAACCATTTATATATTTATTTTTCAAAAAAAAAATGCAAACCATCAACAACCATCTGAAACATTGCTTCAGATCACTAATAATAAGAGAAAAGAAAATTAAAGTCACTCTGAGGTTTCCACTGACACACCCTCAAAGATAATCAAAGATGGAAATGCTCACATATGCCGAGTATTTGTTGGTCATTCTTAATGTTGGAGTAACTTTGGGCTGGTAGAGCTGTCAAATAGTACAGCCATTCCAGAAAAGTCACCAAACTGTTCATATTCTTTGTCCTAGTGGTCCCATTGCTGGGCATATACCCCAAGGAGGTCAAGGCCTAAAGGAAAGGTATCATATATGCCAAAATATTTATAGCGGCACTTTTTTACGGTTGTAGAGAACTGGAAATAAAGTGAGTGTCTATTAATCGTGGGACAGCTAGGTAACACAGTGGATAAAGCACTGGGCTGGGAACCAGGAAGACTCATCTTTGTGAGTTTAAATCTGGCCTCAGACACTTATTAGCTGTGTGACCCTGGGCAAGTTGCTCACCCCTGTTTGCCTCAGTTTCCTCATCTGTAAAATGAGCTAGAGAAGGAAATGGCAAGCCACCCCAAATGGGGTCATAAAGAGTAGGACACTACTGAAAAGACTGGACAGCACCAATCAATTGTGAAATGTTTGAACAAATTGCTGTATATGAATGTGATGCAATGTTATTATGCCAAATAGTAAATATAAGGAATTCAGGGAAATATGAGGAGACTTTTATGAACTGCCTAACTATCTGTCCTTTGGAAGAAAGTGGGCATGAAGTTGCTGAGCAAACTAAGTCATACCTGATCACCATTTCTTCTCCCACCTACTCAACTATCTTCACCTTGAAAAATCCACCCACGATAGCTATATCCTAATCAGCTATATCCCAAGCTAAATTCATCATTGCTGTTCCACAAATCTATCAGCTGGGGGAAGTCTATCCAGATGCCCTTACTATGCCTCCTCACTTTCCTTCCAGAGAAGGCTCATTTTAAGGGAATGACCTCTATCAATATGACACTTTCTGATTGAACTCAATTTTGACCAGGGGAACTATCTCTAGCCTTGATTACTCTTCCTTCTATCTCCATTCTTGTCCTCCTGGCTTAGGACAAAATATACACCTGATTTTCTTCTTAGAACACAAGCTCCTTGAGGGTGGAGATAAAGCCTAGTCTTATATCTGAGGATAGTAGGTGAAAGTCTACATGGCGAGCTATCAGGGAACATAGAAAGAGTTCCATCTTGTCCCCAGTACTCCTCCAAATCCAGCCGCACGGGCAAGCTGGTCCCTGAAGGCCTACCTTCAGAGCCTGAATCGTTTTATTTAGGACTTTGTTCCAATGTAGAAGATCTGGGAGGAGTCCTACTAGAAACTCTTGTGAATCAGTCATCTGTACCTCATCAGTTGATTCACTGTGCTGCTTGATATATTTACCTCTTGCTTCGAACTAATGTAGGGCAGCTAAGTGGCTCAGTGGACTGAGCTCCAGGCCTGGAGTCAGGGAGACTCATCTTCCAGAATTCAAATCTGGCCTCAGACACTTACTAGCTATGTGACCCTGGACAAGTCACTTAACCCTGTTGGCCTCAGTTTTCTCACTTATAAAATGAGCTGGAGAAGAAAATGCAAGCCACTTTAGCATCTTTGCCAAGAAAACCCCAAATGGGGTCACCGAGAGTCAGATATGACTGAAATGACTAAACAACAACAAAAATTGAATGAATGTGTCTCAGTGGATAGAGTATCAGATGTAGGGTCAGGAAGACCTGAGTTCAAATCAGGACTCAGATATTTACTACTTGTGGGCAAGTTACTTAACTGCTTTCTCCCTCATCTGTAAAATAGGGATAATACCAGTACCTACCTCATAGGGTTGTTATGAAGGCCCAATTAGAGAATGTGTGAAAAGCATGTTTCAAAAATTGAATCACAATATAAATAGGAGCTACTAGACCTTAAAGCCCTATAGAAACAGGAATTATTATATGACATTCTTTTGGTGACTCTCCAGCTTCCCACTACTGGCCACGTAGGGAGGTAGAAGATCTGAACTCCCTAAAATTTCCATTTACTTCCTTGCTTCTTCCCAGAATTCCAGAAAATGTAGCCCACAAGCCCTCCAGTCAATAATCTTTGGAGAACTCCTATTCCATTCTCATAGCTCATAATCATTTTGACCGTCCTTGGGCTAATAAGCCTAGAGCTGTCTACCAGAGGGAAGTGAGAATGGGGAAGATCCCTCTAAGCTGTAGTTACCATCCCTCCCTCCTCCGAGGCCCGTATACCCATTAGCTGCATCCTAAGCCCAGCCACATTCCCCACCTGCACCCGTACCAGATGGCAAAAAAGAAACGACAGACAAGTAAATGCTTTTTAATAAAGCCCAAGAATATGGTGGAGTTTCAGGTCCCAAAGTAGGACTACCGGCCTGTGCCGTTCAGTTGTTTGTTTGTTGTTGTTATTGTTTCCTCTGTAAAAGGGAAAGATGAAGGGTACAGGAGTTGATCATCAATCACCACTGATGGAATGGTTTGGACATGTGGAGGCAGGCAACACTTTTTGCGATTTTCACAGCGGCTGAAGTAGACCTCGTCGGATATGCAGATAATTCTACAACGTCCTTTCCCATTCCAGCACTTCTCTGGAAACCACGTCTCTCCTCCAAGAGATAATCATTGAGCCCCTATAAGTCTTCGAGAAACTGGGACCCACAGTGTAGGTGGGGAGGACAGGAATGGAGCCTGGCCCTAAAAATGTTTCACAGCTCCTGACTTTGGATGTGCAGAGTACAGAGGAGGAGGGGAAGGATCAGGGAAAAGGCTGTCTGACATCTATTCCAAAGAAGAATGCCAAGTATGGCTCTAGGTTGGCAAGGGCTCCCTATGTCTAGGCCCCCTGAAATCTCTTCCCACTTGTGGATGACACATTGACCAGAAGTGTTTCCAGGGGAGGGAAGGGAGGAAGGGAGGACAGAACAGTGGAATTGATGGAGGTAAAATACCAAAAGATATTTTTCAAACCCCTGCCTATTTCAAACCCAATCCTACTGCCCAACTTCAAGTCCATCCTATAGCCCAATCCTCTACCACAACCCCTCCTAGCCCTCCAGTCCCCCCAGCCCAAATCACATGCTCCATCCACATTCCAGGCCCCTCTCAATTCACCATCCAGCCCCCCAATCTCCATTCCAATCCACTCCTAGACCCTCATAATCCAGCTGCAACCCATTTTCCTGAGGACTATATCGACCCTCCAGCATCTCTTATACTAATCCTTTTTAGCATCAACTTCAACTTACCAGCCCCTCCACAACAGATCTAGAAGCTACACTAAAATTAAATAGGCAACAAGAAACTGTGAGGGATAGAGTACTTACACCAACCGCTCTTTGAAAGGAAACCAAGTTGGAGGTAGCCATCAGAACTGCTGAGACCTGGATCTTCTTAAAGACTTTCTTTAGTCTTGCTAGCCCTGCTCTCTCTGATCCCTTTCCCCTCCAGTCCAGCCCCCAAGAGATCCAGAATCATTTTTTATCCTTTTGGCACCATCCCTGTTCCTTCTGGAAACAGGTAACATGGTTAGATTTACCTAGAGGTGCCTGGACCAGGACCAGGAAAACAGCCAAGATCAGGAAAACCACCTTCATGATTGAAGGGAAAGAGGTTGAGTGTATGCCCTGTGGCCTGGACCTCCTGCCTTTAGTGTCCTTGCCTCCCAGAGGGCCACAGGTGGTAGACCTGAGACTGAGCAGAGTGATACCAACATGCGGAAATCTTTAAAGCAGGGAAGATGCCTATCTCACTCTGTGCCTATCCTCCTATCTTCCTCCTGGTTAATTGCCATGCTGAAGTCAGCCAAGCCCTGGAGGGCATGAGCTCCATCCCCAACCCTGACCTCCCCAGGAGGATTTGTCTGTATTACTGCCAGCAGCACCACCCTTACCACCTTCCCCATATGCTGCCGCCACCACCGTCACCATCTTTTTAGGGAGAGCTCTCTGTTCTGGGACAAAACGATCTGGAAACTTTCATCTGAGGCCAGAGAGACACTCTGTCCTCAACTGAACACAAAGAGATTTTGAGTACAAAAAAGGAAAGAACAAGAATGGGGGCAGAGGCAGGGATCTTCCTTTCTGAACTGCTACTGCATCTGAGGCCTTTAAACAAAAAGTTCTCGTTTTGCCTTTGGCTTCCTCTCCCAGCACTGATCTGGACAGAACAGCAACTCCTTATAATTGCCAACAATTGGATTAAATTGGATGCTGGACTCCATTATGGGGTCAGTAGTTTCCAAATATCCATAATGGTCAGTGGCAAAGGATGATGGGTAATATATATAAGGTTGAGGCAAGATCCTAGCCCTTCCTGGAATTCAAATCAGTTAGCCAATAAATAGTTACCTGTCACCTACTAGATTATTAAGCTCTGCGCCCTACCCTGTTGGAGATCTAGAAATAAAAGGAGCTCATGTTCCTAAAGTACTCAAAGTCTTCTAAAGTGCTTTGATCACAACTGTGAGAAGATGAATCAGGAGGCAATGGTAATAATCCAGGGAAGACTTGGTGAATGAAGACCTGAGCTATAGAAGAGGGCTAATTAGGGGCAGCTAGGTGGCACAGTGGATAAAGTACCAGCCCTGAAGTCAGGAGGACCTGAGTTCAAATCTGGTCTCAGACCAAACACTTGACACTTACTAGCTGTGTGACTCTGGGCAAGTCACTTAACCCCAGTTGCCTAAAAAAAAAAAAAAAACAAAGAAAAGGGCTAATTAGTATTCTATGTCAAAAGGAAGCACAATATATTGGTGGAAAGAGCAATAATTTGGAAGCAAACCCTTGGAATTGAGTCACAGATGACACTTAATAGCTATGTGACCCTGAAAGAATCATTTAACCTCTATGACCCTTTATTTCCTCATCTATAAAATAGGCAAGATAATATTTGGACTACTTACCTCATAGGTTTCTTGTAGAGGATGTACTTTGTAAGCAATTCCACTACTGGGGCTATGTCTCAAGGAAACGAAAGATAGGAAAAGGTCCCATGTGTACCAAAATATTCATAGGAGCCCTTTTTGTGGTAGAAAAAAAATTGGGGAGTGCAATTGAGTGGAGAATGGTTGAACAAACTGTGGTATATGACAATAGATGATTATTATGCCTTAGGAGGGAAGAGCTATGTGAGATAGTGGATAGAGCACTGGACCTGTAGGAAGACTTCCCTTCCTGCGTTCAAATCTAGCCTCAGACACTTAACTAGCTGTGTGACCCTGGGCAAGTCACTTAATTGTTTGCCTCAGTTTCTTCATCTGTAAAATGAACTGGAGAAGGAAATGGAAAACCACTCCAGTATCTTTGCCAAGAAAACCCCCAATGGGGTCACCAAGAGTCGGACACAACTGAAAAACAACTGAACAACAGCACCAGCAATGCCTTAGGAATCCATGAATTTGAGGAATTCAGAGAAACATTGGAAAATGTTTATGAACTCATATAGAACAAGTACAGCAGAGGTCAAGTCACTGACAAGCACTTATTAAGCTCTTTCTGTGTGCCAGGCATTGTGCTAAATTCTGGTAATAGAATACAAGCAACAATAGTCTTGGGGGGGGGCAGCACTAAGTGGTGCGGTGGATAGAGCACCGGCCCTGGAGTCAAGAGGACCTGAGTTCAAATCCAGTCTCAGACCAAACACTTGACACTTACTAGCTGTGTGACCCTGGGCAAGTCACTTAACCCCAATTGCCTAAAGAAAAAAAAGTTTTTGACCTCATGGAGCTTGCATTCTAGTGGAAGAAGATAATATATAAAAGGAAGCTGAAAGAAATGGGCCAGTGGAGTACTTGGGGAGCATGGTACCCGAGTCTGGAAAATGAAGGATGGTTGGTCTGGGCCCTTCCTAATGTATAAGTAGCATTACATCACCCCTCACCACCCACCACTCTACTCAATAAACTCTAGCAGCTCCCTATTGCGTCCAGGATCCAATAAAAAATGATCTGTTTGGCATTCAGAGCCCTTCATAATCTCGCTCTCTCCTGCCTTCCAGTCTTCTTACACTTTAATCTCTGACACATATTTTTTGATCCAGTGACAACAGGCATTTTCTCTGGCTATTCCCCGTGCTCCCTCGTCTCTTCTTACTGGCTTTCCTGGCTTCCTTCAAGTCCTAACTAAAATTTCATCTTCTACAAGAAGCCCTTCCCAACACCTCTTAAGCCTAATGGTTATTCCTCAGCAGGGCATAGCCTTGGGGTACATGCACGATTAGGATGATTTGGAAGATGATCAAGCAAAGGAAACTACTTGACAGGTAAGAAGAGAATCAATGGGAAAACCTCTCATAGAAAGTAGTTCTGAGCTGAGTCCTGAAGAAGCTGAGAGGCAGAGGTGAGAAACAACAGCCTCTGTAAAATGGTATCGAGATGGCTACTAAAACATGTTTACAGAGCACAAGGTGCAAGGCTATTATCCTTTTCAGAAATTTAATATTTTTCCATTAAAAAATCTGTTTTATCTCCCTCTTACCTCTCCCTATATGTTGAAAAAAAGAAATAAAAAACAAAACCCTTGTGACAAATATATTATAGACAAGCAAAACACGAAGCCTTAATTGAGCCCTCTCAGTTTCTAGTACCACAACACCCCCAGTTATCCATGTATCTGTTTTCTATATATCAATATATGTTTGTGTACATTGTCTCCACCCAGAAGCTTGCCAGAAGGTACTGTTTCAGTTTTGTCTTTATACCCCCAGATTCTAGCATAGAGTCTGGCAGCTAGGTGCTTCAGTGAATAGAGTGCAGACACTAGTTGTGTGACCCTGGGCAAGCCACTCAACCCTGTTTGCTTCAGTTCACTGAATAACGAGCTGGAGAATGAAAAGGTAAGCCACTCTAATATCTTTATCAAGAAAAACCCCCCAAAATGGGGTAACATGACTGAAACAGCTCAATAAGAACAATAAATGTTTATTGAGATGAATTGAATTGAAGTACCTACTGGGTGCTGGTTGGGCAGCTAGGTGGAGCAGTGAATAGAGTGCCAGGCCTGAAGTCAGGAAGAGCCATCTTCATGAATTCAAATCTGGCCTTAGACACTTACTACCTATATTACCCTTGGAAAGTCATGTAACCCTGTGCCTCAGTTTCCTCATCTGTAAAATGAGCTGGAGAAGGAAATGGCAAATAACTCCAGTATCTTTGCTAAGAAAACTCCAAATGGGGTCAAGAAGAGTCAGACACAACTGAAACAACTAAACAACAACGACAACAACAACACCTACTGGGTGCCAATAACACTGGCCACATATTGGCCACGTCCAAAAATGTATGTCTCATTTTGTACCTTGAGATCAGAACTTCTCTCAAAAGGTAGATAGTATATTTTTATCATCAGTCCTTGGAGTCTTGGCTAGTCATTTTATTTGTCAAGTTTCTTAAATCTTCCAAAGTTGATTTCTCTACAATTGCATTTTCATTGTATATATGGTTTTCCTGGTTCTGCTCACTTAACTTTGTATCAGTACATACAAGCCTTCCCAGGTTTCCTGAAAGTCCATTGTGTAATTCCTTATGACTCAATTCCATTATATTCACATAGCATAATTTGTTCAGCTATTTCCCATGTCACAGGCACATGCCCAACTCCATAAACTCCAGCAGCTCCCTATCACCTCCAGAATCAAACAGGAAATTCTCTCTGAGCTCCGGGCATTTTCTCTGACTCTTCCCCATGCCTAGAATGCTCTCCTTCCTCATCTCCATCTATTGCCTTCCCTGGCTTCCTTTAAGTCCCAATTAAAATCCCACCTCCTACAGGAAGCCTTCCCCTATCCCTCTTAATTCCAGTGCCTTCTCTCTGTTAATTATTTCCTATTTCTCCTATATGTAGTTTGTTTGTACATAGTCTTCCTTGTTAGATTGTGACCCCCTTGAGGATAAGGACTGTCTTTTGCCTCTTTTTGTATCCCTAACACTTACCACAGTGCCTTGCACACAGTAGGTGCTTAACAAATGCTTATTGACTGATGGAAGAAGTCTATTCCTGACATGGTGGGAGGCCTATACAAATGCACAGTGAGGCAGGGAGGTCCAGGCCAAGATTAGGAAACAGCAAAAAGGACAGTGTGTCTAGATCACAAATAGGTGTATCATGAAATAAGGCATAAGGTAGTTTGGAGCTAGATTTTAGAGGTCTAGCAACAAAGGGCCTGAGATTTCTTGACTGTCTTCAAAAGCCAAGCAGAGAGAGAAGCTTGTAGTTCATCTCAGAGAAAACAGGCAGCCACTGAAGGGTCTTCTGGAAGGAGAGTGATGTGCTCAGACCTGTACATTAGGACAGATCCCTTTCTTTCTCTGGATCTCAATTTCCTCCTTTGTAGAATAAGGGCATTGGACTAGATGATTTCTAAGGTGCCTTCTATCTTCAGAGCTCAATGAGTCTAATAAAGATATGTCACTGAGTGAGCTAGTGAGAAACACAGACATTCACCTTAAACATATTGCAAAATATATTGGATATTAGCATGCAAGCCCCTAGTGGACATTTGCTCATGCACAAAACAGGAGGGCTCTGTATAAGATCATAGAATCAGAGCTGGAAGAGACAAAATATGTACATGCCATCTCCTGGTGAAGGGAAGCAAAGTTTCCCCAGGATAGGTAGCTGAATCCCAATCAATCAATCAATAAACATCAATCAACAAACATTTACTATATGCCAGGTACTGTGCTAAACTCTGGGGATATAAAAAGAGCCAAAAGACAGTCCCTGCCCTCAAGGAGCTTACAATCTAACAAGGGAGACAACATGCAAACAAATATCTACAAGCAAGCATTATACAGGATAAATAGGAAATAATTAACAGAGAGAAGGCACTGGAATTAAGAGGGGTTGGGGAAGGCTTCCTGTAGGAGGTGGGATTTTTCAGTTGGAATTTTAAGGAAGTCAGATAGCTGGTTGGTTTTAGATGGCCAACCAACACTATAGGTCTGAGGGTTTTTTGCTAAGGTAAACCAAAAGAACCAGAGTTTTATGGCCACATAAATCTCCAGGGAAGCAGATAAAGTCAAGCCCAAGGGTTGGCAGAATTCCTTTGGAGTCAAGAACTTCACTCAACAATATTCACCATGAAGTTACTCCAGTTGTCTCTATGTATATCTTCCCTCCTTGGGGTGAAACAGTCTGATCTAATCGGACCATATCAACATTAGCCTGCAACAAATACTTATGGTAGGTACAGTGTAGTCTGCTACAGTAAGAATCAGCTACGTATTGTCTTCCAGGGTCACTGGCAGTCTTAGCTTTTGGGAGACTTTTTCACTAATGTTCCTATTAAATTTGGTTGGTTTTTTTTCCCCTGCCTTTTCCATGTTCTCCCAGTCATCTCTTATCTTCTCCAGTTTTGAGTTTCTGTCTCTTGGCCTCTCTGGTTTTCTTTCCTCTTTTTAAATAGTATTTTATTTTTCCAATTACATGTAAAGACAATTTTTAGTATTCATTTTTACAAAATTTTGAATTCCAAATTTTTCTGCCTGCCTCCCTCCCTCTCCTCCCTTCTTCCTAAAACAGTAAGCAATTTGATATAGGTTATATATGTGCAATCGTGTAAAACATATTTCCATATTAATCATAATTATGAAAGAAGAAACAGACCAAAAAAAATGTGAAAAAAATGAAGAAAGTGAAAATTGTATACTTCAAACTGCATTCAGAGCCCATCAGTTCTTTCTCTGGATGTGGATAGAATTTTCCATCATAAGTTCCTTGTGATTGTCTTGGATCATTGTGTTGCTGAGAAGAGCTCAATCACTCATAGCTGATCATCACACAACATTGCTGTTACTGCATACAGTGTTCTCCTGGTTCTGCTCATTTCACTTTGCATCAGTGCATATAAGACTTTCCAGGTTTTTCTGAGCATCCTGCTTCTCATTTCTTATTGCACAATAGTATTCTATTACATTCCTATACTACAGCTTGTTCAGCCATTCTCCAGATGATGGGTATCCTCTCAATTTCCAATTCTTTGCCACCACAAAAAGAGCTGCTATAAACATTGTTGTACGTATAAGTCCTTTTCCTTTTTTTTAATCTGTTTGAGATACAGTAGGCATGTATAGTTTGTTGGCCTCTCTGATTTTCTTCCATTTCCTTCTCTCTCTCTGTCTCCTCCTCTCCTCATCTAACTTTTCTCATTCTCTCCTTCAACCTCTCTCCTACAGGCATTTTTTCCCTCCCACCTCTCCTGTTCCCTGTTTTACATCTTTTCCTTTTCTATGGCCACCAGAGGGAGCCACTGCTCTCCCGTTCACATTCTCACCCATCATCTCTCTAGTGTGAGAATGTTATCTGTCCTCTGAAGGGCTGACAAGTCTAGCAAGGAAGGGCCTAGACAAGACATGTACTCTCCTTGGCTCATTCTCTGAGACTCCTTGGCTCTGCAGACATACACAGAGTTACCATTCTCTCAAGTTGGGAGCGAGGGGGAGAGAAGAAGACAGAAAGAACAGGATGCAGAATTTTTTGCCAATTTATACTTTTTACACTTTACAAAGATCTGTCCTCATAATGGCTGTAGAAGGAAGGAAGGGAGGGAGGAAAGAAAGGAAAATATTGCTATCCCCCTTTTAAAGAGGAAGAACACTGAGGGTCAGAGAGAGAAAGTGATTTGTCCAGTATCAGAGAGTAAGCATCAAGGTCCCTTCCACTAGACCCTGCTGCCCAATAAATAGGGAGATGAACAGACAAGTTTGCCCACTAATATTGTCAGGATATTCTAGAGGGCTTGAGTGAGGTGAAGAAGAGGAGGGAAAAGGAGAGGGAAGAGACAAAAAATTCTGATGTCTGGACCCCCAGTGAGTAACAGAATCATTGACAGAATTAGACACGGAGAAAAGGACCTGGTTTGGAGGATATCATAAAATCATAGAATCTCAGAGCATGAAGTGACCCTAGAAACTCTAATCACTTACTTGGAGCCTCTTCTTGAACATCTCAAGGGACAGTGAACTCACTACTTCTAGAGGCTATCTGATTTAGTTTTAGGTAGCTCTGATTCTTAGGAATTTCTTCCTGACATGGAAACAGTGACCTCCATTTTGGAAATGTCATGTTGAAAGAGAGCTATCCAGTTAGTATTAGAGTTTTAGGACTGGAGCTTGGTATAGCAGAACGGAAGATACATGTGAATTTAAGTGAATGAAGATAAGGATTGAAGCTGGCAAAGTGTGCAGAGGGAGAAAAAGTGTGGGATAAGGAATTTCATTCAATTCAGTTCAACAGGTATTTTTGGCATGATCTTGGGTCTAGCCTACCACCCCCACCCTTTTTCCTCTAAGTAATAACCAGAAACAAGAGTCAGGCAAGAGAATTTTAATGGATCAGCAACTGAATGAGCTTCCTGGAGATAAGGGGCAGGGAACAGGCAAGATTTCTTTCTAAGTCTTGCTCTTCGTATCAAGTGTTCCTTCCAAGATATCTTTAGGTATGTAAGAAGGCTTCACACAGCATCTTTTTCCATTTAGACAGAATATGTAGAATCTCTCTTTATTTCGACACTGCCCTCTGCAAAATCCTTTTTGGTTCCAGCATGTGCTTTTGCCTCTCACTGCAAAGAGGGGAAGGAGTATCCATCATCAGCAATGAATGAGGATGGGAGGCAGACACAGAAGATGAGGGGATTTGGGAAAGATTAGAGACAGCCTAGTGTAGTGGAAAGAGTCTGGGCTGGACCTCAACCCAACCTTCTGTATGGTTGCTTCCTATTTTTACTTATTTATTCTTGCTACTGCTTGCCAGACTGCTATTTCTGTTCTGTTCAAGTACTGCATAGGCTATCAGCACACTCCAAATTCAGTGCTCTGGAGGAAATCCCAGGTTGCCTCACCTTAGTTATGACTCTGAGACAAAGGTGGAAGTGGAGGTGGAGACAGAGACAGAGCTGGAAAGAAGGTCAGAAATAGAAATAGAAACAGAGACAGACAAGGCGGGAAATGAACAGAGGTGAACACATAGAAAAAAAAAGAGGTGGAGACAGACATTGACCTAGAAAGAGGAAAAAAAAGAAAAAATACAAGGATAGAGAAAAGGCAGGGGTTGGGCAGGGATTGAGGGGGTTTCAAATTCTCCAAGTACATTATAGGTATTTAATAAACGTATGTTGAATTGAAATGAATTGAACTGGAGAAGGCGCAGAAAGAGGAGGCTACCAACTCCTAGACGCCTTTCTGCCAAGCTACCTTGTATTTAACCACTTCACATTTATTTGCATATGTTCTCTTTATATTTATTCTACATATACTTATATATGTTCTTGTTATTCCCACATACACATTAGAATGTAAGCTCCTTGACAGCCAGAATTGATTCATTAATTACATTTGTATCCCAGCATCTAACAGTGCCTGACACATATGTGTGGATTGATTGATTGATTGATTGAGGCTGAGAGCACCACAGAGAAATTTACTAGCTCCATCTCTTGAAGTAGTCTCTAAAGACATCCAGTCCAATGCAACCTAACCACAAATTCTCTCTGCAATATTGTTGGTAAATGGTCTTTTAACCAGTATTTGAAGATCTCCCAGCTCCTGAAGAAGTTTATTCTATGGTGGGATGGCTCTGAGTTTTTGAAAGTTCTTCATGCTATCTTCCTCCTTACAACTCCCACTCAAGGAGGAAAGAACAAAGAGGGGAGAAGACATTCAGAGCGGCAATAAAGTTCCGTGCCAGTGACTTCTACACTGAAACCTGAGGCAAGTCTGGACCTAACTCCCACTTGAAAGATCAGAGGAATTAAGACTGGACCACTCTAATGACCTGACCTGACCTTCCCTCTCTCCAACATACGTGCATATATGTCCTCTGCCTGACATGCCCCATTTTGGCCACAGGCACATACACAATCTGTGGATTCCTCCACGCCCTGTGAACTTACAATGTGCCAGAGAGATGGAAGGGATCGTGGGAAGAAAGAGAGAAAAGATGGGTTTGAAGAACAGAAAGAAAGGGATGGAACAGGGAAAGGGATGGAGATAGGAAGGGAGAAGCAGAAGGAAATGAGAAGGGAGATTTGTCAGGATGGGAAGGAAGAGACAATGGCCAGTGGAATTAGAATGGAGTGGTAGAATACTCCAGATATGGTAGAACAGGGCCCGTGGAGAAGGGGCCCATGAACATCCACAAGAACCCCAAACAATACAGCCTCTGAGCCCAACTCCCTCCATCATCATGGGGTATGTTAGAGGCAGCTGGTGGCACACTGGATAGAATTCTGGGCTTGGAGTCAGGAAGCCCTACGTTCAAATACAGCCTGAGACACTTACTAGCTATGTGGTCCTGGGCAAGTCACTTAACCCTCTGTTTGCCTTAGTTTTCTCAACTGTAAAATGGGGATAAGAGTAATATCTGCCTCATAGGATTGTTGTGAAGATCAAATGTTTGTCAAAAAGTGCTTAGCATAGTACCTGGCCCATAGTAAACACTATATGAATGTTTTTTCACTCCCCTCCCCAGAACAGAGGAGCAGACACAGAAGCCAGGGTTGGTGCTTTGATGGAATAGCATGAGAAAGCTAAGATTGGGGGCTGGGGCTGGGGCTGGGACTGGGACCAGACTAGGATGGGTGACACCAAGGTACCTAGGTCGCCTGGCTATTCTCAGGCTTAGGCTCAGGCTCAGGCTTCCTCATCTTGAAGGAATAGGCACAGCACATGGAGTTGTCTTTGCAGAAGTAGAGGAAAACTTCCTTCCGAGTGCAGAAGGTTCTACAGGTCCCAGCACCTTTCCAGCACTATCGTAACTCACAGCTCACTGTTAAGGAAGATGAATGGCTGCCCTGACTTGGTCCTCAATCCCCTCAGAGCCTAGCTGGCTGAGGAAAGCAGAGAGTTGTGCACCAAGTAACCATCTACTCCCCAAATGATTGTTAAGTGCAAAATCAGATAAGTAACTGAAGATGGGAGAGGTCCTTAAATCTCCCACCCTGCACCCCTCAGAATTCACCTAAGGTCAAAGAGTCAATAGGGAGAGGAAAGGGGATAGAAGAAGGAAGAGGGAAAGAAATGAGGAAGAGGGAGAGAAGTGAGCTCCCATCACTGGGAGTATTCAAGGGGAAGTTGGCTACTCTCTATCTATCTATGTGGGTGAATCCTACACTAAGTGAAATGTTAGACTGGATATCCTCTAAGAAGGTAGCAAAAAACTTTGAACAAAGTAGACATTTAATAAATGTTGAATTGAATTGAATTGAATTGATATCAGGCACTGAAATCATAAAAAAAGAATTGGGAAAGTTCTATATCTTTCTTTTATCAGTGATTTGATATGTGAACTTCAAAAAATCACTTGTCCTCTTACTGGGCTTATTATTGGGATAATCTGGTACTCAATATTCCAGATAAGAAGGTGCTTTGGAAAGTATTCCATTCGCTACAATAAATGTTTAAGGGTTTTTCCTTTGCACTGCCCCTATATTGACTTTGTGATTTGAATAGGAACCTGGCAGCACTAGTTAAGGTTTGCGACTAACTCTGGGCTTCATTCAGCCTGGCTAATGTTCTCCCTTCCCACAAACAGAGTCACAGCATGTCACAGCTAGGAGGAACCTTGGAAGACAGAGCACAGAATATTAGAACATAGAATAAAGAATGCTAAAATTTAGAAATCTGACGCCTGAGATGTTTTGTCTCTCTTTTCCTCACTCCATCTCCTGCTTACATGTCTTTGCATTTGCCATCCCCCATGCCAGGATTGCACTCCTTCCTCACTTCCTCCTCATAGAATTCCTCACTTCTTTCAAGATTTAGCTGAGGCACCACCTTCTACACAAAGCCTTTTCTTATTTCCCCTACTGCTAGTGACTTTTCTCCTAAAAGTATTTATTCCATATATACTTATATAGGTAATATTGTCTCCTCTGACAGATTGTAAGCTCCTTGAAGGAAGGGACTGTTGCATTTTTTTTTTGTCTTTGTATCCCTAGCACCTACAACAGTGCCTGACACATTGCAGGTACTTAATAAATGTTGAGTTTGTATCTCTAGTGTCTAGCAGATAGGTTGCATGCAGCAGGCAATTAATAGATATTTGTATAATACCTTGTTAGAGGCAAGTTGTTCAATGGATAGAGCACTGGGCCTGGAGTCAGGAAGACCAGAGTTCAAATCCAGCCTTAAACACTTACTAGCTGTATGACCCTGGGCAAGTCACTTAACCTCTGTTCACTTTAATCCACCAGAAAAGGAAACGGCAAACAACTCCAGTATCTTTGCCAAGAAAACCCCAGATGGGGTTACAGAGAGTCATACAGGACTGTAACCACTCAAACAACAATGACAAACAAATATCATGTTAAATTATCGAATGTTAGCGCTGGAAGGGACCTTAAGACATGAAGCATTAGAGCCAGAAGGACCTTTGAACATGGAACACAGAATGATAGGAGTTAGAAGTACCACAGTATGTTAGGAGACAAAACATTGGAAGATAAAACATAAAATATCAGAGTGGGAAGGGACTTTAAAACATAGAACACAGAATGTTAGAATATGAAACAGAATATTAAATATAGAAAGTTAGAAAATAAGGCATACATACCAGAATTGGAAGGGACCTCTTAACACAAAATTTAAAATGTCACAGCTAGAAGAGCCTTAGATTAGGACCACAGAATACAAAACACAGAAGAGGGAGAATGTGTAATATCATAGCAGAAAGGGTCTTTAGGATGTAAAATATAGAACATGAGAGCTAAAAGGAACTTAAAATAGAATATAGAGTAGCAGAGTTAGGAAGGAACTCAGAGATCACCTAATCCAATCCCCTCATTTTACAGAAGAGGAAAATGAGGAGAAAGTAAAAATGACTCCCCCTGGTGAGAGAGCTAGCTGGTAATTGGTGGCTCAGTGGATGGAGTACTGGGCCTGGAGTCAGGAAGACTTATCTTCCTGAGTTCAAATCCAGCCTCAAATCTACTTCCTAGTTGTGTGACCCTGGGCAAGTCACCTACCTCCTGTCTGCCTCAGTTTCCTCATCTGTAATATGGAGATAATATTTCACAGGGTTGTTGTGAGGATCAAATGAGATGAGGTTTGTAAAAAGCACTTAGCATAGGGCCTGGGACATAGTAGGCCCTATATAAACACTTATGCCCTTCTCAGCACAGTCAGGACCAGAATTCAAGTTTACTGACTTCCAGGCTAATCTTTCTCTCCATCAAAATTTCCTGTGATTCCATTAGTGCAGCTGGGCCCCTACTCCCTCGGAAGTTCAGTTCCATCTGATATCTTGTTATTTCATCAACAAAATATCGTCTCCCTCTTCCTCCCCCATTCTGGAAGAGTTCCAAGTTACCTGGGGGGCCAAAGGCCAGCAGCAGGACGATGGCCGAGCCCAGAAGAAGGAGCTTCATGGCTGAAGGTCCCCCCAGGAAGAGGAGCAGCAGAACTGATGAGGAACAGAACGTCCTCTGTGGGCCCCAGCTCCCTCCTTTATTGTCTTTGCACGTGGGGCTGGGCCAGATGCAATGAGGCAGAGAAGAGGCACACAGCCCCGATTCAGAGAAATAATGTCAGGTGGACACACAGGTAGCCAGCCATATAGAGAGCTACCTGTAGTGATGACTAGGGGTAGAGGGAACAGAATGCAAATAGGCAGGCCAAGACCCGTCCTGGATGATCATAGCATCATAAATTTAGATTTTATCCAATCCAGCTCCTTCATTTTACAGGTGAGGAAACTGAGGCCCAGAAAGGTGAACTGCTTTTTCCAAGGTCACACAAGAAGACACATTCTATTTTACTGCTGAGCATAGGACCAGGTCTGGCTAGTGTTTGATGCCCTTAAGCCCCCTCACCTTCTATGGTTCTAATCCCACTTTTGGCGGGGGGGGGGGGGGGGGGGGGGAGGGGATAGCTAGACAATGTGGGTTAAGTGACTTGCTCAGGGTTGCACAGTTAGTATCAAGCATCTAAGGCAGGATTTGCACTCAGGTCCTCCTGACTCCACGGCCAGTGCTCTATTCACTGCACCCCACTTCTGGCATTTGTTAACTATGTGACTGAAGGCAAGGCTCTTATAACCTCCCAGAATTTCACTTCCTTCTAAAATGAGAGGGTTGTACTAGATGATCCCTAAGGTCCCTTTAGGCTCTGATATTCTGTGTTCTATGTGCTTTCCAAATCTGAGTGCTCTGAGTCTGTTCATCTATGGAGAATGATAGTAGTAGTAGTAGTAATAATTATAATAATAGCTAACATGTATGTAGTGCTTCCTATATGCCAGATACTATGCTAAGCACTTTACAATTATTATCTCGTTAGATCCTCACAGCAACCCTGAAAGGTAGGAGCTGTTAGTGTCCCCATTTTACAGTTTAGGAAACTGAATCAAAGAGAGGTTAAATGACTTGCCCAGGGTCACACAGCAACTAAATGTCTGAGGTCAGATTTGAACTTGGATCTTTCTGGCTCCAGGGCCAGCACTCTATCCACTGAATCACCTAGCTGCCCTCAGTTCAATTACAGAGAGAGGTAGAAGAATAACACCATGAGAAGGACAAAGGTCAAAGTCCCCACTGCAAAATTTTGCATAGAACAGTCTCATAGGCCTCACCTTCCAGGCCAGATTAGAGGTGGGAATCAGTGTCACTCTGAAGCATTTATACTTCCATCTCAGGGTACTTTCCAGTTCAAAATCTTATGTTCTAAGTTCCCTTCCAGCTTTTTTTTTATTCTAAAATTCTTACTTCAAGAGGTTGCTTTTTTTTTTTTGTAAGTGAGGCAATTGGAGTTAAGTGACTTGCCCAAGGTCACTAGTACATATCAAGTGCTTGGTGTGAGGCTGGATTTGAACTCAGGTCTTCCGGACTTCAGGGCTGGTGCTCTATCCACTGCACCACCTAGCTGCCCTGAGAGGTTGCTTTGAGGATCCTCTCTGACTCCCTTCAAACTGAACCAAGAAGGACCAGATTCATGGTAGTCTGAGCTCCTTCCAACTTCAGCCCATGTTGTCCTGCTTCCCTCAGTCTCATTCACATCTAGGCCTACCATGATGCAATCTGCACTGACCCAACACAACACATTCCATGGGACCTTGTCAGGGCCCTAATGCTAAGCCAATTCTCCGCATACATACAGTGACCACTCTAATTCAGGACTCTGTCGCTTCTTACCATGATTATCATTATCATTATTATTATTATTATTACAATAGTGTCTTTATTGGTGTACCTGCCTTCAATCTCTGCCCTCTCCAGTTCATTCTTTTTTTTTTCTTTTTGGTGAGGCAATCAGCGTTAAGTGACTGGCCCAGGGTCACAGAGCTAGTATGTGTCAAGTATCTGAAGCTGAATTTGAACTCAGGTCCTCCTGCCTCCAAGGCCAGAGCTCCATCCACTGCACCACCTAACTGCCCTTCCAGTTCATTCTTTACACAAATGCCTAATTCTTAAAACTCAAGTCTAACCATGTCACTCCCCTACCCAAGAAACTACTGCCCTAATGTAAAACACAAAATTGGCATATAAAGCATTCTACAATCTGGTTCTAACCTGTCTTTAAAATAAAAATCTTTTTTTACTATAAATTCAATAAACATAAACTTTTTAATGTGCATGGAATAGAAATTATATATGAAACTGTGAACTTCCATTAATGTAGTTTTTCGTAATTTAATACAATAGCAAAAGAAAAAACTTTCATTGTGTCCCCTTTTGAACTGATTTTGCTCTCTTCTGTGTATTTTTAAATATTTCATTGATATTCTTTTCTCTTTTCCTTTTTTTTTTGCCTCACTATCACTACCTACAAACTCGACCACCCCTTAAAAAAATCGAAACCCTCTCTTATAACCAATAAGCATAATCAAGCAAAACAGATCACTCTGTTGGTTCTGTTGTATACATATACTTCCAGTGCCCCTTTGCCAAGAGGCTAGAAGCAGCCTTCATCATCAGTCTTTTGAAGTCATGACTGGCCCCTCCATAGATCAGAGTACTGAAACCTTCCAAAGTTGTTTTCCTTGGTCATCACGTCAGTTTTTCTCCTGTTTCTACACACTTCACTTAGCATTGGCTCATACAAGTTTCTCCATGTTTCTCTAAATCTAAGTCATATTCACCATTTCTTATGGCACAATTATATTCCATTACATTTGTATGCCATAGTTTGTTCAGCCCTTCCCCAGGGCACCAGTTGATGGGCACCAGTTCTTTGCCACCACAAAAAGAGCTGCTGAAAATATTTTTGCACATATGGGTCCTTTCCATCTATTTTTGACCTCTTTATAGGCTAAGTAGTATTTTTTAGGGTTCAGTGACTGGCACAGTTTAGTGACTTTTTGGAAAAGGTTCTATGCTTTCCAGAATATACAACCTGTCTTTCCAGACCGACCTCATATTACTCCCCTTCATACACTCCATATTTCAATTAAATTGGTTGACATTGTCCTCAGTACTCAACTGTCTACCCCCCACCTCATTGCCTTTGCACAAATGAGCTCTTCCCCCTCCCTTCTGCCTATTGGAATTCTGAGCTCTTTTCAACGGCCAGAGGTTCAAGAGCAACCTCCCCCAAGACCCTTTCCTGATACCTCAGTTGTTAGTGCTTTCCCCCCATCCCTCCTGAAATTTGTTTTGTATATATTTTATAGGTATCTATCTGTATACATATTGCTTCCTCCCTGTAAAACACAAGCTCTTTGAGGGCTAGAACAATTTTCATTTTTTTTCAGTTTTTGTTTCCCTAGCACCCAGCACGGTTGTTAGCACACAGTAGGTGCTTAATAAATGCTTGTTGAATTAATAAATAAGATGATCTCTAAGATCATTTTACTTCAATAAGAACTCTTCCAGTTACCATATTCTTTGAACAGGATGAAATTGCCCATGGTTTTACAGCAAGTTATTGTCAATGCTTAAAACCCAATTTCTCCTTCCGTTTCTGGCATTCTCTGACTCGATTCCTACTCTACTACTGACCAGCGGATTGTGCTTAGGCAAGGCCATTCCTCTCAGAGTTCTAATTTCCTCAACTACACAATGAGGGTAATCATACTTGCGTTGTCTTTTCTAGGCCTCAGTTTCTTTTTCTGCAAAATGGTTGGAAGAAAGGTGGTATATCAGTAAGACCACAACATTGGAAGTCAGAGGAAGGAAGGAAACAAAGACAAAAATAAAAACATTCCTAACTCTCAAGGGGCTAACATTCTGCTGGGAGTTAGAGGATCCCATGTGAAATCTTGGCTCTGCCACATGCTGCCTGTGTAACCTTGAGCAAATCACTTAAGCATTCTGAGCCTCAATTATTCCATCTGCAAATCGATGGAGCTGGACTGGATAACCTCTAAGTAGAGTCAGAGCTAACAATATTTGTGCCTGGGGCAGGACAAAACACCCTCAGTATAGGCATATAAATTACACCCTTAAATCAATTCTTCAGAATGGAGGAGCAGGGTGGTGTTTAATGTTGAACTACCATAGATGTCCTTTCCTTCTGTTACTCTGTCTCTCTGCACACTTTGAGAATGGGGGGAGGATACTTCACTAATGTGAAAACATGTTTAATAGGAATGTAAACGTATAGCCTATATGAGATTGTGCACCGTCTTGGGGAGGGTGGTGGGGAGGAAGGGGGAGAAGAATTTTAAGCTCAAAAGCATACGGAAGTGGTTGTTGATAAATCAAAATAAATTAATAAAATTTTTCTAAAAAGAGAGAATGGGGGGAGGATAGGACCCATAAAAAGTTCCTTCTCCCTCCCGAGGAGGAGAGGTGGGGACCATTGGTGTAATGAGGAAGGACGACATCCCTTCATCCCAGGTTATCAGAGGTATCTGCTCCCAACATCCTTGTTCTTCAGCAGAGGATCTCCACCTTTTACATACCTTCCCAGGGCCAGGCCTCACCCACTATCATCGAAAAGGGAGACAGACAGTTTCATCTACTCATGGACCCATAAAGGCGAAGAAAGGGGCAGTTGGGTGGGTAGGGGATATGTTAGACCTTGACGTGTTATTCAAGGTATATCTGGCCTCTGGAATGGGCATTGAGCAACTGGGTGAGGTCTTCATGCCTAGAAACCCCTTAGCCTCATCAGCTGCTTCTGCTGACAGGGGCCAACACCAAGGGCACACTGGAGTTCCACATCCCTTGGTGTTCTCTCAGGACAGAGTGTGCCAATTTTCTTCAGCTCCCCCCAAACACGCAAATTCGGGTCCAGGAGTGGGGGTGAGGGGGAGCTGGACACAGAGTTTTACAAGACCTACTGAGTCATCAAAGACAGATTTCTGCCTTTCCTGGTGAGGAGGAAAAGACGATGAAAGCATCAGGGCCAAGTCTGGACGTCCTGGGAAAAAGCCGAAAAGAGGAAGAGATACAGATCTGTTCACTTTACAATTTTGCTGTTGGCTTTAGAGTTAAGAACTGCTAAGTGGGCTGGGTGGCAGAGTAGGACCCTTGGCCCGGGCTGGACTGGGAGGGAGCAAGGCTGAGGTCCTCTGGCTGGGGCCAGAGCTCTGGGCGGGATCGGGGGAGGGCTCCAGCGGTGGCGGCTCCTCCCCACCTCGGGCTGGTACGGTGCGGCTGCTGGGCGGCTCACGGCAGGCAGGAAAGAACGGCCGGCCGGAGATTCGACGATACCGGCGGTGGCAGCAGCTCGGGGGGTGCCCCAGAGGCGGAGCGGAGCCCCAGCCCCCCAGCGCCGGGGTACGGGCGCCAGCTGGCGCAGGGCGGGGATGGGGTGGGCGCTGGGGAGAAGTTGGGGAAAGTTTAGTCAGAGTTGGCCTGGGCACCCCCACCCCTGCCCAACGTACACACAGTTGGAGGCTCCCGGCCTGGGGTAGAGTAGGGCGCAGAGAGATGGAGCGGAGGTGAGATCTTGGAGTTCCTGGGGACTGGGGATCCCAATTCCTTCAGAGTCAGGAGAGGATCACAGAACCTCTAAGGCTTGGGGGTGGGGGAAGTCCTTAGAGCTGGGGTTTGGAAGTGGGATGGATCCTCAAGCCCTCAGATAGAAAAGGTCGCTGGGTGCCCTGAGTTTCTCGGAGAGTGGAGCTGGTGGTGCTAGGGACCACCTGGCCCAGTCCCATCTTAGGCTGGCACAGACAAGTCCCCTGGGGAACATCTCCCCTACTCCCCGCATTGGAGTTGGCTGAAGACCGACTCCCTCCCCTCTCCAACAGCTGGAGGCCGCCCTATGGGTCACCCCGAAGCCTAGCCAGCTGCTCCTGAATATTTTACGCGGGCGGCGGGTCGGGGACGCCGTTCCCATGACACTTCCCGTCTCCTGTTACCTGCCCACTAGCCGACCCCTCCTCCCTGCCATCCTTGCTTCCCTACCCCCTTTCCTTTTATTCCACAGAGATTCAGAACTTGGGCCCAGGCCCCGGCCAGATCTGAGGCCCCTTCCTTAACCTCTAAGAGGCTCAATGAATTAGAACCTCCGCCCCACAGTTTGGCTTCTTGAAAAGTCGCCCCTCACAACTCCAAACCACTCATCACCCCTACCCCAGGGCAGCAATCTTAGAACCACTACCAACCTCCCACTCCCAATCTGGACCAAGGGTCAGAGGTCTTTCTCCTTCTTTTGTCTATATTTGAACAAAACAGAAGGGAGAACATGTGAGAGGGTTGTTTGTGTGATGACTTGGATCTGTGCTCTCGCTTCCACAAACCTTGTGTGAGGTACCCACAGGTTGTGGTTCTGGGTATATGAAAAGTAATTGTAAATGTGTATATCTCCATGTGTGCTGAATTACATAGGTGTGTGTCCTCTGTGACTATATGGGTGTAGTTTGTATATCGGCTTTAGCATACAATTAACTCTGTGTGAATGTGTGCACATGCAGAACTGTATGTAGTTCTTGGCCTCTGCATGCTGTTACTGTGCAGTTAAGAAATGTCAGTGATGGATGGATGTGTTCTCTGGGACTGTGACTAGAAGAAACCCCTAACCCAATGCCAGGTCTCCCCCGCCCCCATTAGAACAAAATAGACCGAAAAAGAGAACCAGTGACCTCTTTGCCCAGCCTTTCATTCACAGGAAACATGTCGCCTATTCTCTTCAAGATGACGCTGAACACCCAGCAGGATCCCCAGACGGTCCTGAGAAGGCGATCCAGCACCCCACTGTCCCTAGCACCAAAGCCTAGCTCAGGCCTTTTGGCTCCAAAGCCCCCCAGGAGATCGAATCACCCCCAGCTCTGCCAGTCATCCTCTCTCAATCCCCCCCCTCGGCCTCCCTCGCCTGCCCTGGACAACTGGTCCTCTGACTCCAGTGATTCTGGTGACTCCCTCTACCGTGTAGTGCTTCTTGGAGACCCCAGGGTAGGAAAAACCAGCCTGGCAAACCTTTTTGCTGGTATACAGGATCGAGACCTACAGGAACATCAGGGAGGTAAGAACCTCAAGACGGCAGAATGAAACCTCTGGTGGGGGGAGAGGGTATGATATTAGTGCAAGTTTTAAGTTTTAATAGTTTAAAACTTGCACAAAGACTTCTGGAACAAACACCTTGTATTTGTATACAAAAAAGTAGGTTTGCTACACATGCTGATCCCAAAATCAGCAGCTGGAATTGGTGAGTTGCAGAGTCTCTAGTCCAGCTCAGATCAGAATAGTAATTCCCTCTGTAACTTCTCTGACAGTCCCTGATCAATCTGTCATCCAGTCTCAGACTTAAGGAGCTCCAGGGCTTGGGAGCTCACTGCTCCCACCCCCAGGGACAAATCATTTTACTTTGAGGCAGCTCTGAATGTTAGGAAGCCTTTCCTTCCCCTAAGCTAAAATCTGCCAGTTTCTAGTTCTGCTGTAAGTTCTACGGAACAAGACCAATCTCTCTTCCATATTTCAAATATGGAAGACAGTGATCATTTCTCCACAAGCCTCCTCTTCTCCAGGTAAAATATCCCCAGTTCCTTCAACCAGTAGCCTCCAATTCCCCCACCACCTTGGCCATCTTTCTCTGAACACACTGGCTTATCAACATTCTTCCTAAAATGTGGCATTCAGACTTGAAGATAACAGCCCAGGACTGGTCTGACTAGAACACAGAACAGCAGAAACTCCACCTTTCATTCTCTCTTAACATAGCCTAATCTCTCTTAACATAGTCTAAGGTCACTCAGTTGGTTTGGGCTGCTAGGCCATGCTGTGCTATTAATTCTTAACAATCATACAGTCCTCTACAACCCCTGGATCTTTCTCACAGAAACTATTATCTAATCATACCTCTCTCAAACTAGATTTGGGTAGTTGATTTTCTGAACCTGTTTGTAGGCTACATTTCCCCCTATTCAATTTAATCTTATTAGATTTAGCCCACCATTCCAGCCTGTTGAGGTCTTTTGGGAGCCTGACTATTGTCCCACTTGTTAGCTATACTTCCTAGTTTTATGCTATCTGCAAATTTGGAAGACGTGTTGTCTCTGCTTTCCTTCAAGTCATTAGTAACAATGCTGTTCAGCATAAGGCCAAGGACAGATCCCTGGGGTATTACACTGGAGACCTTCCTCTAGGTAGTTATGGTCTAGTCTTTGAGTCCAGTTCTGAACCCACCTAACTATACTATCATCTATATCATATTACATTGACTTATCCAGAGGGATAGCATAGGAAAGACATTATCAAATGCCCAATTGGATTGATACGTTCACATGTAATTTTATTGTTGTTCAGTCATTTCCAGTTGTGTCTGACTCTTCATGACCTCATTTTCTTGGCAGAGATATTGGAGTGGTTTGCCCTTTCCTTCTCCAGCTTATTTTTACAGATGAGGAAACTGAGTCAAACAGGGTTAAGTAACTTGCCCAGAGTCATAGAGCAAGTAAGTGTGTGAGGCCAGATTTGAACTCAGGAAGATGAGTTTTCCTGACTCCAGGCCTGCCACTGTATCCACTGCGCCACCCAGGTGTCCATGGAATAGGTGGGGGATTAATAAGCTTACATGTGATAATAAGTGATATAATTAATTAATATTAATAAAAGGGAGCCACCCAGGTGTCCTCCACAATTCTACTGTCTCTAGGCCAGCAAGTAGCTTTGTCTTAGCCCAACAAGGAGCACACAAAGTAGGTGCCCCTTCACATTCCCCGTTCAGTCCAACTGAACCAACATTTTATTAAGTGGGGCAGTATAGTGTAATGGGAGAAGGACTGAACTTGGTGCCAGGCAAGTTGGCACACACTTTTAATCCCTGCTGCTAGGGAAGCTGAGGCTGGTGGATCCCCTGAGCGCAGGCTATAGTGGGCTGAACCAATTAAGCATCTAAACTAAGCAACCCCAGTGTGGTGAGCTGCCTGGGAAGGAGCTGCCAGGCTGCCTAAGGAGGGGCAAATCAGTCCAGGTTGGAAACAGAGCAGATCAAAGCTCCCATGCCAATCAGTAGTGGGATTGGGCCCTTGAGTGGCCAAGGCATATCCAGCCTGGACAAGGTGGTAAGGCAGGGAGACCCAGTCTCCAAAAAAAAAAAAAGACTTTGGTTCAAGACCTTGAGCAAGTCATTTCTCTTCTCTCTGCCTCAGTTTTCCTAACTGTAAAATGGGGGGGTTGAGCTATATGATCACTAGTCTAATGCTCTGATTCTGGTACTTACAATAAGTTCACTTGTGAGAAGTGGAGTTGCAAGAGCATGGTCCCTGATCCATCCCATACATGTGGATGTTGAAACCATGTTTAGGGACCTCCACGTCCCACAGCCCATTGGCAGCTAAGCCAGCATCTGAACCCCTGGCATTCAGGTGCTTTTCTCTGAAGGAAGGCTATCAAGTTATAAAATCAGCAGAGGGGCTAAGGAACCCGTAGTCCAGACTGGGGACACTAGTGCCCCAGGCAGCTTCGTGACTAGCACACTTGTACCCTACAAGTGATTGGGAGCATAAATCTAGGAATTGGAAGTCTATTGGGAGTCAATATAGAGAGGACCTCAGGTAGGACTGAATTCTCTAGCCCTTACCCTTCCTCAAAGGGAAAGAACCTTGAACTGGGAGTTAGACAACCCAGTTTTGAATCTTTACTATAGTCTTAAAATATGACCCTGAACAAGTCGTTTCCCTTCTCTGCACCTCAGTTTCCCCATCTATAAATTGAAAGGGTTGAACTAGATGTTTTCTCAGGTGTCTTCCAGCTTTAAAAATTCTAAAAGAGGTGACCAATGGGAAAGTGCTTAGAAAACATCTTCTTTTACTCTGTGGGTGACCTCATGGACATAGGCCAAGAGAAGCTGAAATGAGGACTCATCTGGCTATTAGGGCATCTGAACATGAACTTGGAGAGATCAATGCTATACAGAAATTGAGCTAAATTATGAGACTACTCCTGAAGAGACTAAGATAGTATAGGAGAGAGTATGCCTTGAGGTATTTGGGGAAATACTTGTATATTGTTCTAATTATATCTTTGAATTAAATATCACTTTGTAAAAGGTAATAAGAAAAAAGTCTTCTTTTAATTATTCAATCTCTGCCATGGAAGCCAAGAGCTTCCATCTCTTCCTCTGAGGTCAGCATCACTGTACCCCCAGATCTCACTAAGCCCAGCCTATCCTCTCTATTCCAGAGGACATGTATGAGAGGACCCTGTCTGTGGATGGAGAGGACATGACGCTGCTGGTTATGGACACCTGGGAGTCAGAGAAGCGGGTATGGAACAGGGAACGTGGAAGGCCCGGGCAGCCTGATGGGAAGCCTCCTGGGAATTCTAGAAGCCTGGGAGCTCCGCGCTTCAGCAGAGCAGACAGAGAGGTCCCCAGGTGTCTGGATACCCAAAATGGAGCTGCCATAGAATCATTTAACATTTGTTGGACCTTAGAACATAGAATGTCTGAGCTGGAAGGAACTTAAGACCATCTGGCTTAATCCCCTCCTTTAACAAGGGCAAAAACTGAGGCCAAGAGAATGGAAGTGACTTGCCCAAGGTCATACAGTGAGTCTATGGCAGACCCAGAATCCAAACCCAGATCTATTTGGTCCTGAGCTGAGGTTTTTCCCAATGCACCATAAACCCCTCAAGAATGTCTATCCCTTCCTTCTTGCCCAAGAGAATGAGCATCCTCCTACTTCATCTGGGAGGCTTGGAAGGCCTCTGAGAAGATGGCTTCACTCTCTTCCCCTGCAGGATGAGAAGAGCTGGCACCGTGATTACTGCCTACAAGTGGGCAGCGCCTATGCGATTGTGTACTCCATCACAGACCGAAGCAGCTTTGAGAGTGCTTCTGAGCTGCGCATTGAGCTCCGAAGGGCCCGCCAAGCAGACAATATTCCTATCATCTTGGTGGGGAATAAGGCAGACCTGGTGCGCTGTCGAGAGGTCTCTGTGGAAGGTGAGGACAAGGGCCTCAATCTACCTGGTCTGTCCTGCTCTGCTACTATTTCCCCTTCCATCCTTTCTCCTGCTACCACCCTGAAAGTACAATGACCCTGGGCCCCTGGCCCTGACCGGAGCTAAGCTAAAGTGAAACTGTCCCACTGTCTGAGCCATAGCTAAGGTGGGGCAGTTGGGGATTTGTCTATGACCAAAAAAAAATCTGTGGGATGTCAGGCACCCCTCCTCCCAGGTGACTGTACCCCAGGTAAAGTTCCCTCGGGCAGCAGTCTCCCCAAGCAGCCGCCTTATAGTGTCCTCAAGTACTGTTTCTCCTCCACAGGCCCTGGTGTCCAAGTTTCTCTCCACCTCACACCCCTAACTAAACTTGTCTTTAAAAGCATACCTGGGGGCACTTTTTCTTCTGCTTGCCCTCTGAAATTTGCCCCGGCACCAAAATTGTGATTATGGATCTACCTACTATTTTCCCCTCCCTCCCTGCCCTTCTTTACTTCTTTCTTTACCTTCATGGTGCTCTCTCTCCATCCCTACTTTCTCTGTTTCTCTCTGTAACCACTTCTTCTTCTCCCGCTTTTCTCTCTTCTTCCTCCTTCCCCCTTCTCTTCTGGACCCTGCCTACTCTCTCCTTTTGCTTTTCCCCATACTCATCTGCCTTTTCTCTTTTCCTTTATGTTATTCTGTCTCTTCTTCTCCTTCAACTTCTCCCCTTGTTTCTCTTCTCTCCTCTGACACCCTCTCCCTTCCTTTTTCCTCTTCCCTTCTCCTTTTCTGCCTTCTCCCATTTTCTGCTTTCTTCTCCCTCTCCTTGCCTCCTCTCTTCCCCATCTCCTCTCTTCGGTCCCCCTTCCTTCCCCTGTAGAGGGTCGGGCTTGTGCTATGGTATTCGACTGCAAGTTCATTGAGACTTCAGCAGCCCTGCAGCACAACGTAGCCGAGCTCTTCGAGGGCATCGTGCGTCAGATCCGCCTGCGGCAGCTGGGCCAAAAGGCAAATGGTCCCGGTCTTCCAGAGCCTCGCCCTAAGAGCCTCAGCCAGAGGGCCCGACGGTTCCTGGCCCGGCTGGCCACACGAAACAACAGGAAGCTAGCACTGAAGGCCCGATCCAAATCCTGTCATGACTTGTCTGTGCCTTGACGCGAGGCTCTACCTCACTGGGCTCCAAGAACATAAAAGGGAGAGGGGAGACACCATCTAGCCTGGAACCAGCCCCAGAGGTTCCCCCAGCTGCCACCCCCACCCCCCATATAATCACCTTCCTGCTGCACTGAACCAAATAGCTTATCCTCCAGGTATCGTTGATGTTTCCAGCCATAATGACTCCAAAGTGGGAGGAGAGGGATTGCCAGGCCTGCAGAGGAAGAGGCAGATTGGAGGGGGGCAGCCCATGTCCAGGGGGAGGGACCTAGAAGTACTGTCCAATCCTACTAGGCACCTCCTCCTTCACACCCACAAACAGGGAGGCCTATGTGGTCTGGGTAATCCCAGGGAACAGAATCCTGGCACCCCTGCTGTGCCTGTGAATCAGGAGGGAGAGTGCCAATGTTGGACAAGAGATCCAAGTGCCAGCCCTAAGCCCCCCAGGGGGAGCAGGTGGGCAGCAAGCTGAGGGAGAAGGCTGCTGGGTGGACAGCTCAGGTGGTGATAAATAGGGCCAATGAAATCATCCTTATTGAGGGGGACAAGCTCCGTAGCTGGAGATAGGAGAGGCAGACTTGGAGGAGATAATGCCACCATCTATACCTTTTTGTACTACCTGTCTCACCACCATGCTATCCAGCCATCTATGGCCCCAGAAGCTCCTTCAATAAACCAGACCTGAGAGGTGTCCCATCCTTCAGTTGCTGTGTCTACTCCGAGTCCCACTTTTCCTTCTCTAAGTCAGGGCAGGATTTTGGAGAGAGAGAGAGAGAGAGAGAGAGAGAGAGAGAGAGAGAGAGAGAGAGAGAGAGAGAGAGAGAGAGAGAGAAGGCCTCACTTCTTTCCTTCCTAAGCCTGGTTCCATCCACAGTGCTTCCCAAACTATACCTCTGGTTGGCCCAGGATACTCAAATTCATCTATTTGGGCAAAAAGAATATATAGAATTATATCTATGCATCTGGCTGAGGCTAGAGGAGATAAAGAAAATGTCATATGCCAGCTCCTGTCCTCAATGAGTACTGACCTATAGTGGGTATAGTTTCATTTCAATAACCCATTTTTCAGGTCAGAAAAATTCAAGAGCATGTTACAGCTGCAAGAGACCTCAGAGTATAGATTGTTAGAACAAGAAGGGGCCTTAGAAAATAGGATATTGGAGTTGAAATTGCCCTATCCCCTCATTTCACAAAGAAAACTGAAACTTAGGAAAGGGAAGGATGTGCCCAAGGTCACACAGCAGGTTTGTGGCAGAGTCTAGAATACCCAGCTCCTAGAACCCTGCCCTTTCCATTATATTATGCTGCCTATCTCCAACCTTAAAGGAAGTTTCTAGGGTTCCCCTCCCTGACAGCCCCAGATGTGGGGAATGTTGGAGACAACCCAACATCTGGCTGGTGGGGGTTGGGGAGGGGAAAGAAAGACTGGGCTCTGGGCCAGGATCCAGCTGGCTTGCTCAGGTCAGGTCAGGAGTTTCCAGTTAGAAGGGAGTTGAGAGGCCCCAGTGAATTATCTGTCTCTCATTGGGGTAGGAGAAGGGTTTGTGATATTGTTTAGATACTGGCTGTAATCCTATTCATAGGGCAAGATTCCTCAATCCTCCATTTTTACATACACACACAAAACACAACACAACACACACGCATACACATATCCCTTCTAAACCCATCCTAGACATCTTCAACATAAATACCTTTCCTGTCCCTTAAATGGCACAATGATCCTGGCAGCTGCATCAGGCATTCAGAGTCCTTGGATGCTACCCATCCTTCTCACTCAATCCCCTTCTCACACATACACAGCAGAAAACTTGGTAATGATCTTAGAACATAGAATGTTTATGACAGAAGGGTCCTTAGAACAGATGTCACCTTGAACAAAACAGACTACAGAATGTCAATAACAAAAGGGTCCTTAGAACATAGTATGTGTGCTAGAATATAGCTCAGAACATACAACATTAATGATAGAAGGAAGTTTCGAACATAGATTGTTAATAAGAGTTCTTAGAATACAAGATATCAGTTAAAGGGGACCTTAGAATATTAGTGATAGAAGGATTCTTAGAACATAGACAGTTAATGAGAGAAGATCTTTAGAACGTAAGATAACAGCTGGAAGGAACCTTAGAAAATGAGTGATAGGCAGGGGGTAGTGGTGGAAATCTACAGTCTCAAGGCCACATGTGACTGGATCCAAGATTTGTTCTGCGAAGTTTGGACTCAGTCAAAGGGCCTCACTGGACGACTTAGAGGGCCACATGTGGCCTCAAGACCACAGGTTCACACACACATACACACACACACACACACACACACACAGAGAATATCACCTAGGTTGCACAGTGAAGAGAGTGCAAGACACAGGAAGACCTGAGTTCAAACCCTATCTCAGATACTAGCTGTGTGACCCTCTTCTGTAAAATGTGAATAATAGCATTTACTTCCTAGAGTTGTGAGTATCAAATGAACAAACATATGTAAAAATGCTTTGAAAACCTTAAAGCCTCATAAAAATGCTGGCTGTTATCATTATTATTATTACTATTACCTGGAAGAGAACTTAGGATATAGAATGTGACTCATAAAAGGGACCTTAGAACACAGAATGCCAGTGAGAGAAGGGTCCTTAGAGCATAGAATGTCAGTGAGAGAAGGGTCCTTAGAACATAGAATGTTAGTGAAAGAAGGGTTCTTAGAACACAGAAGGGACCTCATTACACAGTGTCGGAGGTAGAAGAGCATTAGAGTACAAAACATTATAGAATGTAAGAGCCATTGACCACAGGACAGAAGAGCTGGAAGGACCTTTAGAACAGAGAATGATTGTCCACCTTCCCTGCCCCTCCTCCTCCCTGGCCCCTGGCTGGCCCGTCTAAGCAGCCCGAGTTAATAGGGCCAGGAGCCTGACTGAGCCTTCAGCCAGATGGGTGGATCCCAGCTGTAATTGTGGAAAGTTGGCAGGAGACAGCCAGCAGCAGCGGGGAGAATGGAAAGAATGATATCAAACCTAGAAAAATGTAACCCAGATAATAAGCCCAGCAGACCCTGCCTGAAATGAAGGAAGGAATGATGAGCCAATCCACTGGCAACTGAAAAGAGTTGAAAGCAAAGGAGTTTTTGAAGCTGAGCAACCTATTCCCCATATCTCCATAAAGGGAAGGCTGGGCAGGCAGCTTTTGAAGGGACCACTGCCTTGGGAAGCATGCCCCAGCCCACCTGATCCTAGGGTGAGATGTGAAAGTAAGAAGTACCAGCTGAACCCTGCTCCAGGAAGGTGGGGGCCAGCACTTCCTGCTGAGCCCTGACCCCTCAGAAAGGGGATTTCTGGGTTCTTTAAAAGGCCTAAATCCTAGATAAGCCAGGGGAATTGCCTCCCTGTCCTTACTGCCACCAGCCTCTGCCTACCTTCTGGAAGCTCCAGATCCCCTCAGCTCATTTGTCATATATGAGGCCAAGAATCCTTCCCTTAAAATCCATCTGAGGCAGTCTCTTTTGAAACTAAACTTCACTAAAGAACTATGACGGAAAGGGAATTAAGAGTGTACAAGGTTTACAATGGCTTAGAGATCTTTTGTTTAACCCTCTCTAATACCAGCTCTACTAAAGACTCACTGTGTCTTTAGGCAAGGATCTTCCCCTCTCCAGAACTCAGTTTCCTTATCTTCAAAATTATGGGATAGAGCACCAGGCCTGGAATCAGGAAAATCTGAGTTCAAATCTAGCCTAAGACACTTAATTATCTGTGACACTGAGCAAGTCACTTAACCCTATTTGCCTCAATTTCCTCATCTGTACATGAGCTGGAGAAGGAAATGGCAAACCACTGCAGTATCTTTTCCAAGAAAACCCCCAATGGGGTCACAAAGAGTTGGACACTACTGAACAACAGCTATATAACCTCAAAAGCCCCTTGTACTTTGTGTTCAATGCCCTGACAATCTATAATCTAAGGTCCCTTTCAGTTCTAACACTCTGTGATCTTAGCTTCAGCACAGGGAGGTAACTTGTACACTTTGAAAGGTACTGGAGGGGAGGGGAAGACATTGAGGCTTCAACCCCCCAGACAGGGCAGAGTGAATAGGGAACTAGGGCATCCCATCCGCCACCAAGGGGACATGACAATTCAGGCAGTAAAGTCAGTCAGTGAAACATTTATTAAGTACCTACTATGTGTCAGGCACTGTGCTAAGAGCTGGGGGTTACAAAAGGAGGCAAAAGATAGTCCTTGTCCTCAGCAAGATATATAAGCAGTGATATCCCTACTCTACATGCTCTATAAGTATGTGTTAGTGGTAGTAGAAGAATCCTGGTTCTAATGCTTACTAACTGTGACTAGTCATTTGGCAAGGCTGAAGCTAAGTTTCCTCATCCATAAAATGGACGGCATGATCCTTACAATACCAACCTCAAGGAGCGGTGCTGTAAAGGACTTTGTAAACCTTAAAGGACTAGAAAAATGTGAACTATTGTTATAATAATAGTAACTATTATTATTATTATATAATTCCTACCAATGCCAAGGTCCCCTGGTTTTCTCCCTAAGCGTCTGCACCCAGAAGAGATTTCCCATCTGGCCTTGTTGAAAATTGAGCTCTCTTTCTCCAGACATGATTCTTCCCTTCAGGGTCCAACCAGAGAGCTGTGCCAGCCTCAGCCTGATCATAGGGAGACACCGGCACCCTCCCTATCACCCATCCCCAGTGATAGCAGCTCATATTTCTCTAGGGCTCCTTCCTTGCAAGGTCCAGAACCTGGCCACTTACACCCTGAGATTCAAGGCGCTAAGAAGGCCACACAACTGTAAAATCTCTTACCTGTCCAAGTGTCTACAATTCCACCCATTAGTCTCACCCTCTGGGTTAGGGCTTTGAAGGCCCCTGTGCAAACATGTTCTATGGGAATGAGAGCAGGAGTGGGGGTCGGGGTCGGGGTCATTAGACACTGTCTGGAAGTTTGGTTCCAATTCTGGCTACTACATTTTATCAGGAACAGTGATGATGACAATGACAGTGACTCCTGTTTCTACATAGTACTTTACTGTTCACAAAATTTCTTCACAACAAATTTGTTAAGAGAGAAAGGACAAGTGTTACTATCTCCATTTCATTTTACAGATGGGGAAACTGAGCTTTTTGTAAGTGTTAGACCCAGGTCTCTATTCTAATCCAATTCTCCTAACTCTTTAAATCCAAGGCTCTTCTTGAAAGGCCTAGCATAGCAAGGGTGGGGAACCTGAAGCCTCAAGGCCACATGTGGCCTCGAGACCGAATTAAGACTCAGGAGGCCTGAGTTTTAATCCCAACTTTGCCTGTTGACTAGCTGTGTGACTTTGGGTAAGTCACTTCATCTCCCTTGTCTCTGTCTCTTAAGCTGTAAAATGAAGCCTTGAACTAGCTCATCTACACTGGAATCCTTTCCACTACAACAATTTATGTTTCCATAAGTCACTCCTACCTCTCTGAGCCTCAGTTTCCAGTCATGTAAAATGAAAATGCTAATACTTGTGCTACCTAACACACAAGGCTGTTTTAAGGAAAACATTCTTCAAACTTTAAAGTGCTATAGGAATATAATCTGGCATAGTAGCATGCACTGGTGGTACTAGTTGTAGCAATGGTAATTGTTTTATTCCATCACACTGTCAGAAACTGGAGCATGTTGGGGGCAGGGGCGCTGCCAGGATGAGGAAACCAAGGGCAGAAAAGAGGGACACCCTCAACAAAGAAGTATGAAGGAGGAGGCTTTTCCTCTGTGGGGTTCCAAGGTTTGCCCTTGAGGACTTCAGTAAATCTAAGGGCAGGACTTTCCATCCTGAAGGGATGAGAACTGTTATGGAAAAAGTGATAAATCTCTGGACAGATGAATGTCTCCCCAGGGCCCTCACACAGCCCAGGGCCTGTCTCACTCCTTGCTACTGGGGAGAGTTTGCACGTCCTCAGCAGAGTTTCTATCCTGGTCCTAGTGAGGTTTGGATTTGGAGATTTGGATCAAACCAGTCACCCAGCTCCACCCTGAATTTCCCAGAATAGGGAGGATGGGCCACCAGAGATCCTTGAAAACGACAAATAATCCCACACCCTCTTCTAGGGCATCTCATTCTTTTCACTTCACCAGGACATTTTTACTGTTGGCCCGGCCCTGTCCGGGTCCCCCAACCCCATTGACCCTACAGCAGTATAAGTCCTGGGGCCATCTGAGGTCAAAGGAGTCTAGGATCCACAGGCCTAGGCAGAGGGTTAGGGGTCAGAATGGAACCCAAAAAAGGAACAGCAAGCAAGAAAAATCTCTCATCCATCTCATCATCCTGGGAAGAGCTGACAGGGAGCCAGCTGCCCAGAACGGAAAGTTTGCTACCTTGAGAGAAGGGGCCAAGGCTGGAGAATCCATTGATTGAGAAGGGGAATGGGGTAGGGAGCAGAGTGGGTGGAGACGAGCAGTAGATAAAAGGTAGTTTGCATCAGTTCGGCCCTGGACCTCCAGGGAGTTTGTGGAAGGAAATACAGGGTCCACTGAGTTGGCCTTTCTATAGGGAGATACTACTTCCTTGCCTAGCCCTCTACTCCTCCCCCTTCCCCCTTTCCCTACCTCTCCTGAACTCTTTCCACTCCTCTGGGCATCGTCAGCTCCTGGATCAGGGTAGCTGGCAGCCTCTGAAATTAAGCATGGGCAGGATTTGAGGTACGAAGACATGCAACGTCTGAGAATCTCTTAGTATACGATTAGATGTAGGAGAAAGGTAGACTGTGTGGAAAAGAACAACAGACTTAATCAGGAGACCCAGGTTTGAGGAAAGTCTTTGTCATTAACTAGCAGGAGTGCTACCAGGGACCTCTGTATCACTTTGGGCAAGGAGTGCCACCTATGTTAGCTTCAATGCCTGCATCTGTATAATGGGGTAGTAATTCCCGCCTTCCTCACATGGCAAATGAGGACTCAATTTTATATGAAGTGTGTTGTCAATATAAAATACTATAAAAGGCCATATGATTTTAAAACTGAAATATAAACGTCAATTCTTATTATGCACTCCAGAAAGACAGCTAATGCTCAATTCCAACTTCACATAGGAAGAGGATGACTCTCGAGTCCCGTGAGAGTCATTGGATTGGCCTTATTCACAATGACCTTGATTTTGCCTACATTTTCCCATACTCCCTATGAAATGAAATTGAGAAAAATGATTATTAATAACCGATTAGTGGCAGGGAGAGGGACCTAGGGTTTTTTATCTTTCTACTTCCTCACTCAAAGCCTAGTCCTGGTGAAGTACAGGGCAGATGACCAGACTGGCTGAACATTCTCCATAATCTTGCGTGGGACCCCACCCAATTGGGAAAGATTAGTTCTGATTAATAGATAAAGGCTATCTTTATCTAGGTGAATTCCAGCAGCCCACAGTTCAACAGCAAAAGTGGTCTGGGTGGAGGATATATCCTTTTGTACAGCTTGCTGGGGGTGGAATGATCTGGATGTGGAGAGGAGTCTCTTTGTCTCAGAGTGACCCTATCAGAGTCACATCATCCCCAGCCCCTTGTTAGAATAAGCCTACCTCTCATCATTATAATATTTATGTTCTCATTGTTAACCAATCAGAGTTGATCTCCTCCTGTTGGGAACACCTACTCTCCAAGGGTATTTAAACTTTCATAGGGCCCCCAAAGTTGGTCTTCAGTTTATGAGAGAAAAACACTGACCTCAATCTATTAATGATTTGCTACTCATAATTAATAAGTTGATTATTAATTAACCAGAACTTACGTCTCTCAGGCTTTTCATTCCTCACAACACTGAATAGCTGTGAGAGCTTGGACAAGTCACTTTTCTCTCTAGACCTCAATATCCTTAGCCAAATAATGAAGAGTATGACAATGAGAGCTACGAACAACAAAAAAAGTGTGTGTGGGGGGAATCTTTTTCTTTCTTTTTTTCTATCTTTCTTTTTGTGCGTTGGAGACAAAAGAAAGATCAAAGAAAGAACAGGACTGCTTCTAGGGGTGGAGGGGATGATAACAGATCGTGGAAAGAAGGCAAAACAACTCAAATTTTATTTTTGCCTCTCCTTCCTCTACCAAAGAGAACTATCTTTGAAATGGAAAGGATTGAACAAAAATAATTAAAAAGAATGTGAAGCCCAAGTGGGAGATGGGAACTCCATCAGAGAGTCCTTTTTTTAGGTTGACATCACTCCATAAATCATTACTCTTTGGATCCAATTCAATTTTAGCACCTGGGCCAACATTAGATAGGCAGTCTCCACAAGGTTTAGTCGTTCCGTTGTTTTTCAGTCATGTCCGACTCATCATGACCCCGTTTGGGGTTTTCTTAACAAAGATATTTCCTTCTCCAGCTTATTTTATAGATGAGGAAACCGAGGCAAACAGGGTTAAGTGACTTGCCCAGGGTCACGCAGTAAGTATCTGAGGCTGGATTTGAACTCAGGAAGATGAATCTTCCTGACTCGAGGGCCAGAACCCTATCCCTGCACCACCTAGCTGCCCTCCACAAGGTTGCTCCAGGTCAAATACACTCTGTACATCATAGCTGACCAGCTTTCATTGGTCTGTTTTATTGGTCTGGTCAACTAGTCAACCAGAGAATTCATTATTACTACTATTCCTTAAGAAGAAGAAGAATAGGGGCAGCTAGGTGGTGCAGTGGATAGAGTACCGGCTCTGAAGTCAGGAGGACCTGAGTTCAAATCCGGCCTCAGACACATAACACTTACTAGCTGTGTGACCCTGGGCAAGTCACTTAACCCCATTGCCTAGCTTAAAAAAGAAGAATAGTAAATTAGCATTTATGCAGTATTATTTAAGATTTGCAAAGCACTTTACAACTATTTCATTTGATCATCATAACAACCCTGGGAGGTAGGTGTTATTATTACTTTCTTTTTACAGATAAGGAAACTGAGGCAAACAGGTTAATTGACTTGCTCAGGGTCACAAAGCTAGTGAGTATCTGAACAAATATTTGAACTCATGTCTTCCTGACCAGAGGTCCAGGGCTCTATCCACTGTACCACATTAACTCAAAGCAGGAGGCAAATCTATTTAATTGAACAGCCTAGTGAGTAAGGCGTAGCCAGGTGGCATAGTGGTTAGAGCACTGAACCTGGAACCAGGAAGGCTCATCTTCCTGAATTCAAATCTGACCTCAGACACTTACTGTGTGACATTGGACAAGCCACTCAACCCTGTTTGCCTCAGTTCCTCATCTGTAAAATTAACCGGAGAAGGAAATGGCAAACCACTCCAGTATCTTTGACAAGAAAACCTCCAGTGGGGCAACAAAGAGTCAGACATGACTGAAACACAGTGAGTAAAGTGATGAGAAAGGATCCCCTGTGTACTCATAGGGTCTACTCTTCCAGCAGGAGAGGGTATCCGCACAGAGAACACATGGCACACGACACATTCATGGAAGGTGCCCAGACACATACGTAGGGATGTGTTTGGCCATGGCATGTTCTTGACCTGACTGGGGCAACTCATACCTCCAAAGCTACAGACCTTTGGTAACGTCGTGACACTACTCTCCACTGCACTGCTTCTATTGGACATCTCCATTGGTTTTATAGTCATCGGTCTGTCCTCTGTTACCATCTGTTAGACTTCAGCCAGATTCAAACAGCAATGATAACAACAGCTAGCAGAACCTCCTTCCCCACCAGACTAAGGTTAAGTCTTTCCTTCAGACCAAGGTCTTTTCCTTCAGACCTGAGTTATTGTCAGATATCATACCACCTGCTATTACCACTGTTCCACATTAGCAAACTGTTTCATGGTTTTGTTTTGTTTTGTTTTGTTTTTGGCAATTGGGGTTAAGTGACTTGCCTAGGGTCACACAGCTGGTACGTGTCAAGTGTTTGGTATGATGTCACATTTGAACTCAGGTCCCCCTGACTTCAGGGCCTACGCTCTATCCACTGCGCCACCTAGCTGCCCCACGTTAGCAAACTGCAAAGGAGCTGGGTGAAGCTATGTTCAATCCCTGAGCACATCATGCTTTCTTGTTCTTTGTAAACCATAGTGTTGGGCTAGGTGGAGACAACTGCAAAGGGCTATGCAACTTTGCCCCACTTAGCCAGGAACAAAATGGCGAGGATTTTTTTTTTACTTCCTGCCTTTTTATACAACATTTTGACAGTATTTGGCTTGGGTTTCTCGATACAAATATTTGTGAAATACAGATCTTATCATTCAGTTAGGTCTGTATCCTCCTGACTGCATTAGGCCACCTCACTGCCTTCCGTGAGTTCGAGTCACCATGTCTGGACAGGCCTTTATCCAGAGCACTGAGAGAGCTGGCAGGTGTGATTATGGAGCTGTTGTGCCACTGATCTTTGAAAACTTGTGGAGAACAGGAGGGTGCCACAGGATCAGAGATGAACAATGTCCCAATTTTCAAAAAAAGGTTGATGTCTTCAAACCGTTGACCTTGACTTCAGCTCCTGGTAAAATTCTAGAATGTATTATTAAAGGGATAGTTGTTAATGAACAAATAGAAAAGCAGGTGGTATGGCACATAATGAACAGATCATGCCATACTAATCCTCTTTGACAGGGTTATTACACTTGTAAATCAGAGAAATGCCACAGACAATCCAAAACCTGGATTTTAGCAAAGCTTTTGATAGAGGTTCTCAATGTTACTCTCCTGGACAAAATGGAGAATTGCGGACTAGGTAGAGAGTCGTTCAATGGAGTCATAACTGATGGAGTGACCAGATGTGTACTTCACAATATTTGCTGAGAGGATGTAGCAAAAACAGAAGGAAAAACACATTCCCCACCCCCAAACCAGAAGCATTCCCTCTCCTGTACCTGGAGACCAATACTTCCTATATACCCTCTCTCACCAAGGGAGGGCTCAGGGGTTGCTACAGAGCATTTCACCCATCAAGTTGATTTCCTAACATGGCGTTTGCTGCCTTGCTTTGAGGACTGGACCCTTCAGAAGACGGACCTTTCAGATCACTCCCTGAGTATTCAGTGGTGCCCTGGGCTTAGCTTCTGCAACTCTGGAACAGACTAATCTCACTAGATCTCTATAGAAGCTCATAAGCTCATTCTGTCTCTAGTGTTTTTACCTAAAAGTAAGGAAAAACAGACAAGGGAGAGGCAGAAGTAATAGCAGGGCTTTGTGCTCACACAGCCCAAACAGATCAGAGGGAGCCCACAGCCCCTCCCTAACCCACAGAAGTCCATCCCCTTCACTCAGCACAAGGGAAACAGACTGAAGGAGAGAGAATGATTTTGTTGGCTAATGCCTTTGTATACATATTCAGTTCCCATTCAGCAGCCAACCAAAAAGCTCCCTGTACCACACTGTTATTGGACAGGAAATAATCTTAGAAAACCTTTGTATGCTTTGAAGCCCAGGTAGGAGATTGCATCAGCCAGGGCAAGCAGCATGTGCTCCTAAGGATTGGACTCCTATTGGGCAGTCCATCATTACAGATGAATAGGATTACAGATTTAGAGCTGGAGGAGACCACAGACACCAGCTAGTCTAATGCCTTCATTTTACAAATGAAGAAACTAAGATCCAGGGAGTAACATGCCATAGATCACATGTGTCGTCAGCATCAGAGACAGGATATGAACCCATATTATGTGATTCCACAGTTAATCCACTTTCCACCACACCAGCCTCCCACCCTACCCAGAAAAGCAAGAAATACATATGAGCAGATGCAAAGCGAAGAGAGGAGGAGGAAAGACCACTATGTGCAATGATTACAACAATTAAAATGGAACAACAATATCAACAAAAAAAAAAGTGCTATGCAATTAGAACAACCAAGCTTAACCTTTAAAAAAAAAAAAGAAAGAAAGAAAGAAAAGAAAAAGCTCACCTCTTTCCCTTCTTTGCAGAGATGGGGTATTATTTCCCTGCCCCCACCTCTCAACCTCCCACTGCATATCCTGTCAGTCTGTTCATGTGTTGATTTGTTTTACTGAATTGCTTTTTTCCTCTGTTTCTTTTTAATTCTTTGCCCTTGGGATGGTTTTCTGGGTAGGAAAGAGAGGATGAATTTATTTGCAAATGAAGATCATGTAAAAACAAAATGTCAATAAAATTTACGAAAAGAATAACAATGGTAAAAAAAAAAAGATGGGTTTTGACATCAGGAATTAGTTTGGGAACGTGGAAAGCACTCTACCATTTATGAAACACAATCCAGCCCACTTTCTTTCTCCAATTCTGGGCCTAGCTGGTTGTATCTCTTCAGGGTCTATCCAAGATGTATGCACTTATGAACTAACTCAGTGGGTGGCCCATCTAAGTGTAAATCATAATCTGAACAATAATTATTTTTCTTCCAATTCGTTTTCCAGTGTGGGTTTTATACAAACTTTCCTGAGTGGCTAGGTTTGTCATTTGGGAGGTCCTCTGCTGATCCTGGCCTTAAAGCCAAGTAGCACCACATCAGCAAACAGCAATGTAACAAGAATTATCACTCCCCCCCCTCCATACACACACACACACACACACACACACACACACACACACACACACACACACACCCTCTCTTTACCAAATGTGGCAACACCAAGGGAATATTTAACTTCCCCTTCCCATCTCCTTAAGGGCAGCTAAGTGGCACCAGACCTGGAGTCAGGAAGACTCATCTTCTTGAGTTCAAATCCAGCCTCAGATGCTTATTAGCTGTGTGACCCTGGGCAAGTCACTGAACCCTGTTTGCCTCAGTTCTTCATCTGTAAAATAAGCTGGAGAAGGAAATGGTAAATGATAAGGTTGGGAGCTGGCAGAATGAAAAAATCAAACAACCCTTACAAGTAGTTGTCATAATGCATTCAGCATCTTCTCCTACTTTTATCCTTTGTTCTAATTTCACTCTGGATCTTCACCCTGAAAGATCCCTGCAGCCCCTGCAGCCCCTTCCTCTGATTGGTCCATTCCTCCTGAAACCTCCATTTTATGGAAGCATTCAAGCCAAAGGCAAGCGAGTTCATTCCTTTATTCCTTTCTCTGCTCCACTCTCGAATCCTCAGACTTCTTTCTCCACCATACTCCCATATGGGTACTTTCTCCTCCCCACCCCCTTTTATGTGTTGTCTTCCCTATCAGTGTAGGCTAGAGGAAGGGTCTTTCTTTTTGCATGCATTTGTATTCCCAAGCACTTATCACGTGCCTGGCACCTAGTGTTTAATTAATGTTTCTTGACTTCACTAATTTGATTTAAAAAAAATTTTTTTTATTGTGAACTTGACAAACATCAACAACCATGAACATTTCCATATTCAAAGATCAGGAGAAAAAAGATTACATAGGGAACTATGGATCTTTTTTATATACAGTTTGATTCTTGGTAGATCCCTATTGAATTTTAAAAGGTAGTACCAACACCATCCTGCTTCTCAGTCTGTGTTCCTTTCTGAATTTCCTCTGTTCTCTTCTGTGATTTTTTTAAAAAATATTTCAGTGGGATTCTTTTTCTTTTTTTTTCTTTTGAAATCTTAATATTAATTTTGACCTTTGCCTTAGCAAGTTAATGATGTGACTGTGCACAAACAGCTGATTTTGAAATGACTCTCACAGCCATAGCTAGTCACTTCCAACTTCCTAGGATATGATTCATTTCATTTTTTTGTAACTTTTTTTAGTGTGAGCTAAGTTCAATCCCTTATAACTATTATCTTTTCGTATCATCTTTTAATATAGTCATAATATCACAGGTATGAGGCAAAACATGAAAAAGTGGGATGCTGTAACCCAAAATGCCAATTTGATCTTGGGCTGCTTCATTGAGAAAGGCACTGATTCTGGAGCGGAAGTAGGTAACGAACTTCTCTGTCGTCAACCCTGATCCCCTCACATGTGGAGTACTGTGTTTGACTCTGGTTAGTACATTTTAGGAAAAACATTGACAAGCCCAAGTGCAGAATTCCTCTCTGAGTTTCTCTACTAATTCTCTCATCTTTCCCTACCATGACACAGCAGCCCCTTTACCCTTTAAAGTATATACTCCACCCCTACAGCCCCCTCCTCAAGGGATTGCTTCCTCTAAGAACCTCCATTTTCAGGAAAGAGCCTAGGCCAACCATGCCTTCATTCCTCTCAGGGCTCCCCTCCTGACTCTTTGGATTCTCTTTGTAATGCCTTCATACACATACCTTCCCCCTCTACCCTCCTCACACTATCCACCTTCCTTTAAATGTTTTGTCTATCCCCCATTACAATGTAAACTCCTCAAGGGCAGGTATTTCTGCTGTATCTGGATTCCTGGCACTTAGCACAGTACCTGACATGTTCACTTGTTGACTTGTTACAAAAGAGGGTGATCTGGACAGTCACGTCAAACTCAAATAGAAATGGGGCCGCAGGTCTCTCTGTATCCCAAAGAGATCATACAAAAGGGAAAAGGACCTACATGTGCAAAAATATCTATAGCAGCTTTTTGTGGTGGCAAAGAATTGGAAATTGAGGGGATGCCCATCCATTGGGGAATGGGTGAACAAGTTGTGGCATATAAATGTAATGGAATACTATTGTGCTATAAGAAATGATGAGCAAGCAGACTTCAGAAAAACCTGGAAAGACTTACTGATGTGAAGTGAGCAGAACCAGGTGGACATTTTACACAGAAACTGCAATATTATGTGATGATCAGCTATGAATGACAGCTCTTCTTAGCAATATGATGATCCAAGACAATTCCAAAGGACTCATGATAAAAAAAGGCTATCCACATCCAGAAAAAAGAACTGATGGAATCTGAATACAGATCAAAGCATACTATTATCACTTTCCATTTTTTCCCTTGGATCTGTTTCTTCCTTCGCGACATGACTGATACGGAAATCTGTTTTACATGACTGCACATATATAACCTGTAACAAATTGCTTACTGTTTTAGAGAATGGAGAGGGGGGAGGGGAGGGGAGAAAAATTTGGAACTCAAAAAAAATTTTTTAAACGATTGTTAAAATGTATCTTTACATATAATTTTAAAAAAACACAAAATACTATTAAATAAAAAAGAAAAGAAACAGGGGCCACTAAGCCATATGTGAGGATTCTTGCAGGCCACATATTGATTTAGAAAACCACATGTTTATCAGTTTCTTGATATTTTAATCTGGTTGAGTGTTACTGGGGCATGCTGTAGGTACATGCAATCCTCAGACCACATGTTTGACATATCTGGTCTGGATGTCAAGAACAATAGAGACCACGCTTTATCAGAATCAGTTGCTGGATCCAGAGATGTTTAGCCTGGAACAGAGAACACAGAGACAGGATATGATCACTGTCCTCAAGTAATTGAAGAGCTGCCACATGTTCTGTTGGACCTCAGAGAAAATAACAAAGAGCAATGGGAAGAGGTTGCAGAGAGGTAGACTTCAGTTCAATATCAGGAATATTTTCCTAAAAAGTGGGGATATCCTAAAGTAACATGGACTGCCCCTGGAGGTAGGAGGTTTCCCATCAATCAAGGTATTCAAACAGAGTCTAGATGACTACTTATACAGAATGCTGTGAAGTTGGGAAGAGAACTTCCTTTCCAAGTTCAAATTAGGTTAGATGACCTCCCCTCTCTTTTTTTTTTCTGTTGGATTTTTAAAAATATTTTATTTTTTCCCCAATTACATGTAAAAACAACTTTTAACATTCTTTTTTTTAAGTTTTGAGTTCCAAATTCTCTTTCTCTGTCCCCCCTCATTGAGAAGGCAAGCAATTTGATATAGGTTATACATGTGCAGCAGATGGCCCCTTTCCACAATGAAATTCTTGTAATTATGTGACTATATGGTCTAGGTTCCCTTCTAAAACCAACATTCTGTGCTCTCAAGTCCCCTCCCATCTGGTATTCTATGTTCTAAGGTTACTCTTAGCCTGACATTCTGTGTTCAGTGTTCTAAGGCCTCTCCCAGGACTGACACTCTAATTCCATGAAGTAACTCTGTCTCCTAAGGAGAAATAAAACTACATTTTTGGATGTGACAAAACATCTCTTTGAGGAAGGTAGGGTTGCTGAGTCAGCACAAGGCCCCTTTACAAACCCACCTAAGAAGAAATAGCAATGTCTGAAACAGAAAAATTGAAACAAACTTCAACAAGATGACAAAAAAGAAAAAAAAATTAATGTATATTGTGACTCTGAAGGGGAATGCAGAAGGTCAGAACCAGCTGACTCCAGCCAGGATGGGGCAACTGGAGATATGCCCCAGGATGGGAAATTTAGAGGGCACTGACTGAGCTTGTAGGAGGCAGTTGAGTGGCACAGTGGATAAAATGCTGAGCCTGAAGTCAGGAAGACCAGAGTTCAAATACAGCCTCAGGTACTTCCTGCCCCTGTCACCTGAGCAAGTCACTTAATCTCTGTTTGCCTTAATCCACTGGAGAAGGAAATAGCAAACCACTCCATCTTTGACATTTTTTTTACTATTATATTGGCTTGACCTACCCATGAGGAATTGATATTTTTCCAATTGTCTAACTCTGACTTTATTTGTGTGAAAAATGTTTCATAATTGTGATCTATAGTTCCTGGGTTTGTCTTGGCAGGTAGACTCCCAAGCCCAGTATCTCTGCTAAGAAAACCCCATGGATAGAATGGTCCACAGGGTCACAAAGAATCAGATATGACAGAATAACAAACAGCAACTGAACTTGTACTCCCTAAGGTGGCTGCAATAAGATTTCTGTGCCAGATCTGTGATAGAATAATGAGATTGTGGGGAGGAGAGGAAGGAGAAAACTTCCTGGGAGGAGGGGCTAATTATTTGACTATAGCTCTGCCTTCAGAATTCAAATTTGGCCTCAGAAACTTACTAGCTGGGTGACCCAGGGCAAGTCACTTAACCTTGTTTGCCTTAGTTTCCTCATCTGTAAAACAAGCTGGAGCAGAAAATAGCAAACCACTCCAGTATCATTGTCTGAAAAAGAGGATCACAAAGAGTTGGACATGAGTGAAACAACTGAACGGTGACACTGTGAATAAAGCACTGGCCCTGGAGTTAGGAGGACCTGAGTTCAAATCCAGCCTCAGATACTTACTAGCTGTGTGACCCTGGGCAAGTCATTTAACCTATAGCCTCCAATAAATAAATAAATGAAATGCTTAGGATTTTTTTTTAAAGGGAGGGGGAGTGAAAGGGTAAAAGCCTGACATGAGCTCCAGCCTAGGGATGGAAAGGGAAGCTGGTCTCCTCAGAATTCACAGCAGGGCTTATGGAGTGAGAAATGAGGTGGGAGAAGAGGGTATGTGGACCATGACTTTCCTATACCCCACCACACTACAGAATTGGGCAGGGTCAGGCCCTTCCTTCCTGTGGAGGAAGGCGCTGGTCTAACTGCCCTCCTGGATGTCGGGGGTGGGGGGGGAAGGGAAGGGGTTGATGGGTTTGGAACCAGCCTGAAAAGAAGCAAGGGGACCCTTTCCCATTTATCTGCTAGGATGAGACTAGGAGAATGTTTTGGGAAGGACTGACTGGTGCCCCAAATGAACCTTGGCCATATCGCAGAAGGCCAGATTTCAGTGATCCGACTGAACCACAACCAGCTGGACTGGAAGTAGAGAGACCTGAGCTCGGATCCCTGCTGAAACAGTAACTGTAAGTCTTTGTTTCCTCAGCTGTAGGCATCTACAGCTCTGCCTCAGGTATCAATAGAAAGTCCCCACTTTGCCACACAGAAGCAGATAGGTGACAGGCATGAGATACCTATGCACGCTCCTAAGTCCTAGCTGGGAGTTACCAGCAGGCTATGCGCACTCATAAGGACTATCAACTTCAGATTCAGCAACACTGAGTAAGCACGTGTTATGAACAAAGCACTGTGCTGGGCTGTCAGATTACTCAAATATGCAAATAGACCTGTCATCTCACAACCCATCATTGCCCTTCCTGGGTGACCTTTGGCAAATCACTCATCCTCTCAGCAGGCAGTAAGGAAGCACTTGAAGAAATGTTTTTTCATTCATTCATCCTCAGGACCTCAGTTTTCTCTTCTGTGAAATGAGGGGGTGGTCCTATGTGCTTTTGAAGGAATCCTCTGTCTTCCTATCCTGTGAGAATATTGCCACATGCTCCTGTAAATTTACAGCAGCAGAGCTCTCCCCCTACCCCTACCCTCCCGCCTACCAAGTTCTGGATCTCTTCGTCTTGCTCTCTGACATTGAGAAGGTACAGAGGAATACTCTGGCTGTACTGTGCTTATTCTTTGCTGATTACAAAAGTGTTTGATTTGCTCAGCCCTAAAGCCACAAAGCCAAAAAATAAAAATGAAGCAGTCCCTGCCCTCAAGGAACAGAATTCCATTCTTCTGGGTGGGTGGATGCCATCCATACAGAGATAAGCAAATATAAGGTCATTTGAGAAGAAACAGAGCAGGCAGCTAGGTGGTGCAGTGGATAGAGCACTGGCCTGGAGTCAGGAGGACCTGAGTTCAAATCCAGCCTTAGACACTCACTAGCTATGTGACCCTGGGCAAATTACTTAACCTTGATTGCTTCTCTCCTTCCCCCCCCCTCCCAGAAGAAAAAAGCTGGATACAATATTTACCATTCATCTGATAAGAAAATAATACAAGTCATTTGGGGGGCAGCTAGATGGCACAGCAAATAGAGCACCAGCCCTAAGTCCAAAATCTGGCCTCAGACACTTGACACTAGCTGTGTGACTCTAGGCAAGTCACTTACCCCCACTGCCTAGCAAGAAAATAAAATAAAAAGAGAAGAAACAGAGCATTAACAACTGATGGGCGTAGAGGAGGATCTGGAAAGACTTTAAGAGGAAGATGGCACAGTTCTGGAGCTCATAATCTCCTCAGGATAAGTTATTATTGTTGTTGTTGCTGTTCACTCATGTTGGACTCTCTGTGACCCCTTTTTGGGGCTTTCTTGACAAAGATACTGGAGTTGTTTGCCATTTCCTTCTCCAGCTCATTTTACAGCTGAGGAAACTGAGGCAAACAGGAGTAAGTGACTTGCGCAGGATCATATAGCTACTAAGTGTCCAAGGCCAGATTTGAACTCAGGAAGATGAGTCTTCCTGACACCAGGCCCAGGGCTCTATCCACTGTGCCACCTAGCTGCTCATACAAACAAACAAAAAACTAAAATATACAATATTTAATGATAGAAAAATTTGCATTAGACAAATGTAAAACAAAATGTTTTGAGCTTAGAAGGGCATGTAAGAGCTTACGCTCCCTTGGCATAACCTTCGTGAATCCAGTTTACCTCCATCCTCAATAAGAAGAAGACATTAGTGGAGGAAAGATGAACTATATGATATGCTATCATATGAGCATAACAACAATACCATAAATATGGCACCAGAGCTAAATTTTCTAGGATCATAGATTTAGTGCTGAAAAGGACCTTAGACATCAACCCCCTTGTTTTATTTTATTGGTGACTTTTATTTATTTTTGAAAGAATATTTTTATTTTATTTTTCTTAATTACATGTAAAACTTTTAGCATTTGCTTTTTATCATTTTTGAGTTCCAAATTTCCTCCCTTCCTCCCCTCTCCCCTCCTTGAGAAGGCAAGCACTTTGATATAGTTTATACATGTGCAGTCATGCAAAACATATTTCCATATTAGTCATGTTTCAAAAGAGACCACAGACCAAAAAAAGAAGAAAAAATACAAGAAAAATGAAGAAAGTTTAAAAAAAGTATTCATTGATCTGCATTCAGGCTCCCATCAGTTCTCTCTCTGGAGGTGAATAGCATTTTTCATTATACATTCTTTGGAATTGTCTTGAATCATTGTATTTCTGAGAATAGTTAAGTCATTCACAAGTTGATCATGATACAATATTGCTATTACTATGTACAATGATCTCCTGGATCTGTTCACTTCACTTTGCATCAGTAAGTCTTTCTAGGTTTTTCTGAAAGCATCCTACTAGCCATTTCCTACAGCACAATAGTGTTCCATCACTATCATATACCTCAATTTGTTCAGCCATTCCCTAACTGATGGGCATCCCTTTAATTTCCAATTTTTTACCACCACAAAAAGAGTGGCTATAAATATTTTTGTACATATAGCTCTGATGGGGCTGATGGACCCCCCAAAAAGAAAAGACCCTCAGTTCTTGAACTTTCCCACAAATTTCAGGAACCCAGATCCCTGGCATTCACCTGAGGCATTGCCCATCCCAGTCAATAATCCTCTCAACTGTCCTTTCATTGTGGTCCTGACCCAGCCCAGCCCTTCATTCTCTGTCACCTCAGAGCCATCCCAGGCTACTTGCCATGCCTTAATCATATCCAGATCTTCCCACAGTCTTTTCCCTGTAAAAATATCAGTCTTGTCCTTATGAAATTAGTAGATTCTTAAAATCTGACCTGCTTGTATTGGCATCACCAATAGCACAGACTCATTAGGAGTCTGGCTCACTTCTATTGGTATTACAATAATGTTACTGCTTGGACTGAAAGAAGACTTAAGTGGTCTAATTCTTTTGAGGCAACCCCCCCCACCCTGGACCCTTGTATTTTGGGGTTCCTAGCCCCTCTAGACCACAACAGTTCCTTTTCCTTTTATTTTTTAAAAATCTCTTTGGGAGGGGCAGAGCCAAGATGGCCGAGAAAGGCACAGATTTGCCTGAGCTCTCCCCCAAACCCCTCCAAACACCTTTAAATAATGCCATAAAGCAGTTCCTGGAGCATCAGAACCCACACAAGGACTGAGTGAAATAATTTTCCAGCCCAAGACAACTTAGAACGTCAGCAGGAAAGGTCTCCCACACCTGAGTGAGAGTAGAGCATAGTCCAGTGCAGGCTGCCCCAGCACAGCACAGCCCCAGCAAACCAGGAGCAGGCTTTGGGAGCTACTGAATCAGAAGTGGAAGTAGCTGCTTCTGCTATGGATTCAGGAGCTCTCAGCCCACAGACAGTAAGGGAGTCAAACAACTTGTCAGGAGGAGATTACAGGTGTGTCTTTGCTGGCACCGAGGCAATACCCTGTTGCTTTTCCCATGCTTGGATCCAGGTCATAGTCCTGGGTGGCAGACCCAGAATGAGGAGGAGCACTAGCACACCAGACTTTGTGGCCCCAGTAGAGAAGGACCCACAGTTCCAGGGCAGAAAAAGGTGCTTGTGGTCACTCACAGAGCAGAGTACTAGGCCATGAGAGTAGTAAAAACACCTCACCTCTGATCGTACCACCTTGGAAGAACTGAAAACTTACAGGTCCCTGGAAGGATCTCTGAAAACAGCTACACAAAACCCATGAAGCTTGGGACAGTGCTCCCTCCACCCTGGAAGCAGAGTTCTACTTTAATAAAGAGTTAAAAGTCAAGAAATAGGCTGGGAAGATGAGCAAAGAACAAAAAAAAAAATTCTGATCATAGCAAGTGACAAGGAAGATCAAAACATGTACTCCTACATCCAAAGCCTCCAAGAAAAAATATTGGTCTCAGTCCATGGAGGAGCTCAAAAAGGATTTTGAAAATCAAGTAAGAGAGGTAGAGGAAAAATTTGGAAGAAGAATGAGAATGACGCAAGAAAATCATGAAAAATGGGTCAATAGTTTGGTAAGGGAAACACAAAAGAATACTGAAGAAAATAACACCTTAAAAAACAGACTAAGCCAAATGGTAAAAGAGGTACAAAAAGCCAATGAGGAGAAGAATGCCTTTAAAAGGAAAATTGGTCAGATGGAAAAAGAGGCACACAAATTCACTGAAGAAAAAACTCCCTAAAAAGTAGAATTGGCTAAATGGAAAAGGAGGTACAAAAGTTAACTGAAGAAAATAATTCCTTAAAAATTAGAACTGAGCAAAGGGAAGTTAATGCCTCTATGAAAAATCAAGAAACAATAAAACAAAACCAAAAGAATGAAAAAATAGAAAACAACGTGAGATATCTCTTTGGAAAAACAACTGACCTGGAAAATAGATGCAAGAGAGATATTTTAAAAATTTTTGGACTATCTGAAAGCCATGATAAAAAAAAAAGCCTAGAAATCATCTTTCAAGAAATTGTCAAGGAAAACTGCTCTGATATTCTAGAGCCAGAGGGTAAAATAGAAATGGAAAGAATCCACCAATCGCCTCCTGAAAGAGATCCCAAAATGAAAATTCCCAGGAATATTATAGCCAAATTTCAGAGCTTCCAAGTCAAGGAGAAAATATTGCAAGCAGCCAGAAAGAAATAATTCAAGTATCATGGAGTCACAATGACAATAATACAAGATTTAGCAGCTTCTACATCAAAGGATTGGAGGGCTTGGAATATGATATTCTGGAAGGGCAAAGGAGCTAGGATTACAACCAAGAATCACCTACTCAGCAAAACTGAGTATAATCCTTCAGAGGGAAAAAAATAAATATTCAATGAAATATAGTACTTTCAAGCGTTCTTGATGAAAAGAACAGAACTGAATAGAAAATTTGACTTTCAAATACAAGGTTCAAGAGAAGCATGAAAAGGTAAACAGGAAAGGGAAATCATAAGGAACTTAACAAGATTAAACTGTTTACATTGCTACATGGGAAGATGATACTTGTAACTCATAGAACTTTCTCGTTATTAGGGCAGTCAGAAGGAGTATATATAGACAGAGGGCACAGGTATGAGTTGAATATGAAGGGATGATATTTTAAAAAGTAAAATTAAGGGGTGAGAGAGGAATGTACTGGGACAAAGGGAAAGAGAGAGGCAGAATGGGGTAAATTAGTTCACATCAAAGCGACAAGAAAAAGCTTTTACAGTGGAGGATAGGAGGGGAAAGGTAAAGAGGAGTGAGTGAACCTTACTCTCATCAGAACTGGCTGAAAGAAGGAATAACATACACACTCAGTTGGGTATAGAAATCTGTCTTAACCCTACAGGAAAGTAGGAGGGGAAGGTGTTAAGAGAAGGGGGGGGGAGTGATAGAAGGGAGGGCAGATTGGGGGAGGGGTAGTCAGAAGCAAAATACTTTTGAGAAGTGACAGAGTGAAAGGAGAGAGAGAGAATAGAATAAAAGGGGCGGGGGAAATAGGATGGAAGAAATACAGTTAGCAATAGTAACTGTGAAAAAAATTTTGGAGCAAGTTTCTCTGGTAAAAGCCTCATTTCTCAATCATATAGAGAACTGAATCAAATTTATAAAAATAAGAGCCATTCCCCAACTGATAAATTATCAAAAGATATGAACAGTTTTTAGATGAAGTAATCAAAGCTATCTATAGCCATATGAAAAAAAAATGCTCTAACTCACTACTGATTGGAGAAATGCAAATTAAAACAATTCTGAGGTACTATCTCATACTTATTAGATTGACTAATAAGACAGAAAAGGAAAATTACAAATATTGGAGGGGATGTGGGAAAAAATTAGCTATTAATGCATTGTTAGTGAAGTTGTGACCTGATTCAGCCAATCTGTAAAGCAATTTGGAACTATGCCCAAAGGGCTATTAAACCACGTATGCTCTTTGACCTAGCAATACCATTTACTAGATCTGTATCCCAAAATAGATAAAAAAAAAAAACAAAAAGGAAAAGGACCTATGTGAACAAAAATATTTATAGCAGCTCTTTACTGGTGGCAAAGAATTGGAAATTGAGGGGACGCCCATTAATTGTGGAATGGCTGAACAAGTTGTGGTATATGATTTTGATGGAATACTATTGTGCTATAAAAAATAATGAACAGGATGCTCTCAGAAAAACCTCGAAAGACTTACATGAGCTGATGCAAAGTGAAATGTACTGTGTACAAAGTAACAACAATATTGTGAGATGATCATCTGTGAATGACTTAGCTATTCCCAGCAACACAATGATCCAAGACAATTCTGAAGGACCTGTGATGAAAAATGCCATTCATCCCCAGAGAAAGAACTGATGGTATCTGAATACAGATTGAAGTATTTTTTTTACTTTATTTTTCTTGAGGTTCTTTTTTTCTATGTTTTCTTTCACAACATGACTAATAAAGAAATGTTTTGCATGACTATACATGTATAACCTATATTGAATTGCTTGCCTTCTCAATGTGGGGTGGGGATGGGGAGAGAGGAAGAGAGAGAATTTGGAACTTGAAGTTTTGAAAACGAATGTTAAAAATTGTTTTTACATGTAACTGGGAGGAAATAAAATATTAAATAAATTTTTTAAAATAAAAAAATGAAATAAGATCTCTTTGGGATATAGACCTGGTAGTGGTATTCCTGGGTCAAAAAGTATGTACCAAAAAAAAAAAAGGATGCACAGTTTTAGCCCCTTTGGGCTTAGTTCAAAATTGCTCTCCAAAACAGTTGGATCAGTTCACAAATTTACCAAGAGTGCATTAGTATCTCAATTTTTCCATATCCATTCCAACATTTGGTTTTTTTTCCTTTTCTGGATGACTTATTTTTACTTTATAGACATTTCCTGATATCCCCTCTCTCTCTTCTCCCCTATAAAACGCTCCCTTGTCAGGCACAGGTTCACATACACACACACAGAGTCAAGCAAAACCAACAGATACAGAGACTGCATAACACATGTGATATATTCAGCATTTGTCTTCCCATGCATTTATATCCAGATTGTGATGGACAGTTTTCAAAACATTTTCTTCATAACACTCCCATGAGAAAGAGAATGCAAGTACTATTGCTTCTATTCTGCAACTGAGAAAATGAGGCCTAGAATGTGACTCACCGAAGGTCATACTCTTTAGTGACTAAGGTGAGACTAGATCCCAGATGTCCTGATTCCCAGCCTCAGACTTTTTCTTTTACTCCAGCATGACTCACCAGGACTGACAATTGCCTTCCCTGCCCACTTTCCCTTCTTCCCAGATGCCTCCTTGTCATGTTTCAAAGCATATTATTGGTTTGTTTTTAACTCTCCTCTATAAGAAATTATTATAGGAGCCTAGAATTTAGACCCAGTAAAAACCTTTAAAGCCATCTTGTGCAACTCCCTTATTTTACAGACAACAAAACTGAGACCCTCAAGAAAGGTAGTGATTTTCCCATAGTTATACTGGTAGTAAGCAGCAGAGGCAGAATTTTAAACCAAGAAATAACCAACCAACTTAAATTGTTTAAGATGTGCAGAAAATGGAAGCAAAGACAAACAGCAGAAGATGAATGTAAGAGTTTTGCACAGTCCAGTAAAAAGAGTATGAAGAATGCTGAAGTTCAGTGCAGTGAATATGCTCTGGGGTCACTATCCCAAAAACAGGTACCTACTTCTTCTCCTCAATGTTCTAGAGGTACACCTGAGGGGTTTGGGGTATTTCTTTTCTAATGCCATTAGCTTAAGCCCCAGTGGTTGTATCCCCTCCCTTCACTGTTAGGTACCGGTGACTAGAGCCCCAGTGCTATTTAACCCATTAACATGAATTAGGTTTTATAAAGGGACATTCACTTTGAAGATACAGCAATAACAAAAGAACAAACATTTCCCTCCAACACCTAAAGGGTATGCTCCCCTATCCTACCTCTTTCTCTGGGAAGAGAGAGTAGAGTCAGAAATATCAGGTGGTCCCACCAAGTTCATGGTTCAATTACAGCATCAATGCCTGGATGAGTGCTTATTGTATCTACCACTGGGCTGGCTCCAAAAACCATTCCTGAAGGTGACTCCTTGCACCTCGGATCACCGCCTCTGTCCAAAGCACCTGGCATATGCTTTCCCATACTTCTGGATTTCTGGACTCCTAGAGCCTTGCTCTCTTGACCTTTTGAAACTCACAAAGTCAGAACCTACAGATTAAGCTCTTGCATCTTAAATGAAAAAACAAATGCCAAGGTAGACAAAAGATCAAGGCTTGTTTTTGAAGGGTCATGTCATTCTCAGAGGGAGAGAGCTCAAGGCTTCTCCCCACTATAGTATCGTCTCTCATGAGATACCACCAACAAAGAAGTTAAACCAAAAAAGGTCCACCAAGAAAGAGAAGGAAAAGAGAATTAATAGCCAATGCCATCTAAGACCTTTTGAAATTTATCATATTTTATTTTTCCCCAATTACATATTAAAACAATTTTTAACACTTTTTTAAGTTTTGAGTTTCAAATTCTACCCCTCCCTGACCTCTCCCCTCCCTGAGACAATAAGCAATCAGATATAGGTTATACGAATGCAATCATGTAAAATATCATCTGAGGCCTTTTTCAAGCACCCATCTGGGCTGGTTCCATAGCTGCAGCCAGTCAAAGAGGCTGCTGTATACCACATGGGCTGGAAACAGTTATAGAGTGTCTGCTCATGTCCAGTAGTCTCTAAGGCAACCCCACTGCTTTCATCAAAACTCTCCCAGAAGCAGGCTCTTGGCCTCTTCCTCACAGGAAATTGTTTTAGCCAAGTGCACTGATGCACTTTGCCCACTCACCAATCGCCTCTTACACTAGTATTGGGATAAGGGGGGTTGGTGTTCCTTGTGGTAGAAAGTGAGCTAAGGATATTTTTGGTTTGTTTCAGAATCCTATAATTACTGCGCCCATTCATAGGGGTATGGCTATGCCAATATTTATTGAAAGTTGGGTGGTTGGGGTGAAAGAGTGTGGGAGACCAGAGACTGGTAAGGGCAGTCAGGACTAAAGAAAGAGGGGGATATAGCTTTTGATATAGGGATATAGATAGCTGATATAGATATAGATTTGTTTTAAGCTATACTGGAAGAAAAAGGAAACAGATCTTTCTTGGGGAGGACAGAATGATAATGACTGACACCTAAGAGAAAGCAAAACTGTTCATTTTCCATTTTGCTTCATTTTTCTCTGCAACGGACTGAAAATGACAGAACAAAAATGATTATCAGGAAGTGGGTATGGAAGACAAAGAAGGAGGTAAAGAGCACCTAGCTATACTTGATGAGTTCAAAGCACCTGACCTAGATGAACCCCATCCCTCGAGTCCCAAAAGATCTGGCAGATGTAACTGCTAAGCCACTGACAATGATCTTTTAAAGATTATGGAAAGGTGGGGGGGTGGAGTGTGGTACCACAAGATTAGAGAAGAGCAACTGTCTAGATTTTCAAAAAAGTAAAAAGAATGGAATGGATAAATTATAGTCCAGTTTTACACCAGCATGCCTCACCAGGTCTGACTTAATTGCCCTCCTTCCCCACTTTCTCAAGTGCAAGGGAGTACACCATGACCCAAGGTGCAAGGAGTGAGCTTCAGGAATGATTTTTGGAGCCTGCCCAGTGGTAGCTGTAATAAGAATTCATCCAGGCATTGATGCTACAATTGGCCATGAACTTGCCAAAGGAACTGTGAAGGATTTAATTCCTGAGAAAATTCTAGAGCGAATTTAATTTCATTTTATTAGTTGGAGTTTGAGTGAAAAGTATCTCCGCTAGTTTTGTTATTAGGACATCTGACTGAATTGCTAACACCAAAGAGGTGATCATTCTAGTACAAAGCGCCAGGGAATCCCTACAGTCCTTGCAGTATGATGGAGTTCATTTTATAATTAGTTTGGAGGTAGGGGAGAAGTAAAGGTTTTCCGTCTGAAGTTTCTTCCAGGCTTTACTGTCTGCTTTTATTAATGGGCTGAAGGCTGGGGAAGGGGACAGAGCAGTCTTTGATAGGACCTGTCACTACTACTTGTGGTGGTCGAATGAGGCATAATTGTCTGGTAGAGAGCAGATGAAATCCCAGAAGCTTCTTCCAAGTCCAATAGTAATCATGAGGGCCATCGCCTCAACTCATCACCCCTGGACTGAAGAAGAGGGTAGGGGGATCTTTTGGTATAGTTGTCTGCCAGAGAGTAGAGGGACATCCAGCAGTTGAAGTCCCAGAAGCTTCTTCCAGCTCCACTGTTCAGTCTGGTCCTGTAAGGTAAAAAACTGAGGAAGCAGCCTTCTGGGAGGAGGAGATTGATGTCCACACCTCTATGGGTTCCTCTGAATGTCGGCAATCTTGGGTCATGAAAGTTGCAAGGATTGAGCGTGTCTGATGAAGATACCATGATGGATCCTTGAGTCTGACAGGTTGCTGGAGACACAGGGTCCAGGATGGCTTTTCTTCCAGTGCCCACAGCAGACACCATCAAGGCCACCTCCAAGGTCGCTGCCATGCCTACCAAACCTACCACCTGACTGGGCTCAGCTGCCAGTGCCTCGAAGGCCTGAGGAAAAGGGGCAGACATGTAGGCAGGCTGGGCCGCATGAGCCCAAAAGGGCCAAAGGGTACCTCCAGTGGTGCTTTGACAGTTTCTCTAGCATAGCTTCTTTAAGAACAGGTCATGCCAAATTCATCTTACCTTTTTTTTAAACAGGATTACTAAACTAGTAGATAAGGAAAATATTAGAAAATAGTTTGCCTAGATTTTATCAAAGCATTTTATCAAATATTGTTTACTATTCTTGTGGAGAAGATGGAGAGATATAGATTAGACCAGAGGTATCGAACACAGCCCCATGTGTCTCACAATACTCCCAAGTGTGACCAAATCAAAATGTAATTGGGAAATATTTAATAAAATAAATAAAAATACAATAAAATAGAGATACGTGACATTTTAAAATTAAGTCAAAATATACCCCTCAGGATAGGGATTCCTATTTGAATTTGATATCACTGAATTAGAGAATAGTAAAATCAGATGGAGTCAGAACTGGTTGGATGGTTCAGCTCAAACAGTAGTTATTAATGGTTCAACATAAACCTGGTAGGAGGTGTCCAGTGGAGCACCCTGAAGATCTGTGCTTGGTCCTATGACGTTTAACATTTTTGTCAGTGATTTAGGCAGAAATCAAGTTTGCTCATTAAGTTAGCTGATGACACAAAGTTGGAAAGCATAACTAACAAAATTAGGATCTTAAATGATTTTGACAGGCTAGAGCACAAATCTAAAAATCTAATAAGATTCAATTAATTGGAATAAATGTAAAATCTTGAACTTGGGTACAAAAAAATCATCTTCCAAAAGTATACTATGGAGGACCATGGATAGATGGGCATTTGTTCTAAAAAAAATCTTGGTAGACTGTAAGTTTAATATGAGTCAGCAGCATCCATAGGCAGGCAAAAAAAAAAAATGAGATCCTTGCCTACACTAGGAGAGGTATAGCTTCCAAGAGGGAGATGACATTCCCAATGTACTCTGCCCTTATCAGACCTCATCTAGAGTATTATGTTCAGTTCTGGGTGCCAGGGTTTGAGAAACACATTGATAAATAAGCCAGAGAGCGAATAGAGGAGGGCAGCAAGGATGGCAAAGGACCCTGAGTCCATGTCATAAGAGGATTGGTTGAAGGAACTGGGCAAGCTTAGCCTAAAACAAAATTTTTTTAAAAAATGAAGACTGGAGGATAGAGGGAGAGACATGATAGTTGTCATAAGGTACTCAAGTGGAAGACAGACTGGACTTGTTCCATTTGGCTCCAAAGGGCAGAATCAGAAGCAATAGGCAGAACAAAAACTTCCTAACGATCAAAGCTGTCCAAATGTGAAACAGGATGCTTACAGAGGTGGTGGGCTTCCCCTCCTAGGAGGCTGTCAAGCAGAAGCTGGCTGACCACTCGTTACGTATGTTACAGTGAGGATTCCTTGGCTCAGTAGATGAATCGGACTCGATGGTCACTCAGGTGCCTCCCAACTGGACAATTCTGTGATTCTTTAATTCTACTCCACATTCCGCTCCACCACAGCATCCAAATGACCGGGGTTATAACTAAATGAGTGTTTTATGAGCTGGAGAGGTTAAGTGAAAAGGGAGAAAGGAGAGGGGGAGGAGAGGGGGAGACAGGTACCCAAAAAGAAGCATTCTCCAATTGGAGGCAGACATCATCCCGTGGTTCTCAGTTTGCAGCCTAGCCAGTCCAAACAGCCCCTGTTTGTCTGCTGTGTCCTCATGCTGCTCTCTGCTGGCAAATAGCAAACTTTCCACGGAAAGGCTCAAGCAGGGTTTTTTGAACAGAGTTCACTTCATAACTCTCATAGAATGTGATAGCTGGCAGGGCATTTAGGATGGTAGAATAAGAACTCTTAGAATACAGAATGATAGAACTAAAAGAACCCTTAAACTGCTAAATGCAGAATGTTAGAGCTGCAAGCACCCTTAGTCATAAAATAAATAGCGAGTGCTGCAAAGAAAGGCATGATTAGAATGCGGAATGTTAGAGCACGAGGGTGCCTTAGAGACCATTTCTTTTAATCTCCTCATTTTCTGGACAGGAAAAGTAAGACTTAGAAAAGAGAAGTGACTTACTTGAAGTTATACCTAAGACCTAGGTCTCCTTGACCTTGAGCTCAGGTCCAGAAAAAACAAATACTGAGATGGAGACTGTTCTAAGGATCAAATTAACTGATTACTTTTTTTAAAAAAGTAAAGTATAAAGTAATGATGCAAATGTAGGCTATTATTACAGGAAATAAAGTGCAATAGGATTTTTTCTTTCGTAGTACACACCAAATAGCATTTCACCTTTATAAAGCCCTTCCTTTATAATATTCCCATGAGAGAATTAGCACAAGTATCCTTAACCCCAACCTACAGATGAGGTAAGTGATTTGCACAGTGCCTGATACATAGTAGGTGCTTAATACTTCTTGGATGACTGACTGACTGACCATTGTGGTAGATGAAAGATGAAATGTCTGAGGGAACAAAGGTTGGAGCTTCTGAGCATACTGAGTTCTTAAGCAATGCATGCCAATTGCCTAACAAGTCAGGACCAGGCCTCCTCAGCTTTGGCACTGGACCCAGAATATAGGAGGAAACATATTTTTGTGCATTAAAAACAATCAAATAAGACCAATTAATTAAAAGAAAGCAATTAACCAGGATACAATATCAGGTAATCTGATTTCTAATTGGAGAAAAGATTGAGTACTTTCCAAGTTGGGAGGGTGAAAGTGAACAAGTACAATTCCCTGCAATCAGAAAAAGAGGTATCTCTCTCAAGTGGTATGCAATGACTGTATACAATCAAAGGAACATGGAAATAACTGATCTATCAGTATGGGGCCAGTTTGCAGATGTGTAGTTATGAGAAAACTCCTTGCATCAGTCTTTGGATCTGACTGGGTTTCTGGTCGGCTAACTAGTTAACTAGGTCCTTAGTTAAGGTTCTCTAGGCAGCAGATAGAGGTGGTCCAGCTTCCCAGCAGCATAGGGATGGGTTCAAGCAATGCAATAAAATTTTCTCCCATTCCCACAATTGATTAAAGTTTTCTCACAAGACAGAAATTGGGCTAGACCCATAATTGAGTAGAAAGGGAACTGAGCTAGCTCCAGAACTGAATCACAAGATGGAGTCAGTGTGGTTAACTCAATTTCCACAATTAACCACTCCCTATCCTAATTCCCTCACCATGTTCACAACAACTCATAAGTGTCTGGGCTGGGCCTTGAACTGTAGGTTTTCTGGCTCTCATTCAGGTTTCCACCAAAAAGAGTTACCTTTCAACTTGAAACTACAATCCATACATTTTAAAATAACTGTAGTCATGTGACTCTCAAGCAAGTGCTCTCTCTCTTCTCAAATTTCTTATGGCATATTGCCCAGATCTTTCCATTGCATTCATCTAATTCTTTCTTGTGTCATGGTTTTTTGTGTCAGTGTCTTTCCCCCCAGTGGGTTGTAAGCTTCTTCAGGGAAGAGTCTCTGATGTATCTATCTTTACATCTTACACCGCCACACAAGGTCCAAAACATAATAGACATTTGTTGAAATCAAGAGCTGGACTTGAAGTCCTTGTGTTACATTGAGCAAATAATTTCCCTTCTCTGAACCTGTTTTCCCAACTATAAAATAAGGGCAGCTAGATAAAATGGTCTTTAAGATCTCTGTAAATAAAAGAATCAGATTATGTGATCTCCAAGGTCTCTTCTTGCTCTAAATCCTATGCCTCTAAGAAACGATGAAGTGGTGAGGGTGGAAGAAAACAGACATTCTCGCCACTCTAGTCACCTAATCTGATGACTCAAACAGAAAATCCAAGCAACCCCTCCCCTTCCTTTGCACTATCTCCTTCCTAGTAGCATTTATATAGCACTTTAAAGTTTGCAAAAAACAAAACAAAAAAATAGCTTTCTGAGTCAGGATTCAAGCTCAGGTCTTCATCTATTGTGCTCCCTATACAGCGGCTATATGCTATAAAGGTGACAGGATATGTTCTGAGTCCAGCTATGTCAAATTATAAACCCCAGAAGAAACAAAAGCCTTCTATAGTTTCCTTCAGTAATGAATTCAGTTCCCTCTTCTGTAAAATGGGCATAATAATAGTTGTCCTACCTACTTCAGAAGGTTGCTGTGGGAATAAGTGATATAAAGCACTATTAAATCAAAGCTGAAAGCCTTAGTTTAAGGTTGTTTTGTTGAAATCCCTGACCCAGAATTCTTGATGTCTCTCCTTGGAAACTGAGGTAATTTGGACAGCCTATAACAATAATGATGATGATGGTGATAAAAAACAACTCACACCACTACAGCATTTTAAGGTTTACAAAGCCCTTTATTTGCAACATCTCTGTGAGGTAAGTAATATAAACTCTATTATACCAGTTTTACAGGAGAAGAAATTAAGACTCAGAGTAGAGAAATGATTTGTTGACATCTTGAAGTGGCAGAACTGGAATTCAAACCCAGGTCTCTTGACTCCCAGTGCAGTGATCTAATAGGCTGCCTAATTTGTGATACATGTCTTTATGGATATATAAAAGTCAGTTCCAGACTCCCAGCACTGATACAGGGTCTTATCCAGTGCTTAGCACAGTGCCTGGCATATAACAGGCACTTAATAAATGCTTGTTGACTTGATTTGACTGTCTTGTATGTACCTGATTTAGGGCAGCTAGATGGCAAAGGCAATACAGTCCCAGGCCTGGAGTCATGAAGACTCACCTTACTGAGTTTAAATCTGGCTTCAGACACTTATTAGCTGTGTAACCCTGGACAAGTCACTTAACTCCATTTGCCTCAGTTTCCTCATCTGTAAAATGAGCTGGAAAAGGAAATGGCAAACCACTCCAGTATCTTTGCCAAGGAAACCTCAAATGGAGTCATAAAAAGGTAGACACGGCTGTGTATATCTTTTTTATACATAGCTATATGCCCTCCCTATTATGGGATCCTTGAGGACAGGATCTGTTTCTGCCTCTTTTAAAATCCCCATCACTTAGCACAGTGCATATGGAAGGTGCTTTAATAAATGCTTGATGGTCTGTAGTTACTCTCTGGACAGACAGCTCACAGCCTTCTTTCCACTCCTTAGTGGGCAGTCTATAGGAATTGCCATGATTTTTAAAAATTCGTCACCTGCGTAGTTGCCTTCTGGTGACGAGTCACTTTACTTTTAGCTACGCTGGTCTTTGGATAGGAGACACAGTGTGTCACTCAGCTTGCACTGAAGGATTGTCTAACTTAGTAACACCCACCAGAGCTTGTGCTATGCTGAGATCATCTTCAAAAGCCCAGGGTAGCACACTGAGGAATGAAAGGAGGATTTTAGTGGAGGATGATGTCTTATACATTTTATAACCTTCCCACACAAGGTATAATAGTAGAAAAAAATTTAATCATTGAAAAAATTATGATCAAATGTTCACAATCCAGCTAGCCAGCCTATCCCTATGGTTTCTGTGAGACAGGTAAGGGTCTTTCATGCTCTGTCTTAAAATAAGAGTTCACATTGTTCCTAGGTCTGATGAAGGGAAATGGGATCAATGAAAAGACAAGGTGCAAAATAGGAGGAAAGGATATGTAGGGAGGCTGAACTAGGGAGGAAAATATAATTAGCATCTATAATAGAAGCTGAAATAGAAGAGTCTTGGGGTGAGATGGCAAGCAACCGAAATGATGATGCTATGGGTAATCAAATAGTGGGCAGGATGTGAAGATGAAGGATTAAGAGACTTATAAATGGAAAGGTTTTAACGACGTTCTAGTGTAACTTCCTCATTTCACAGATGAGGAAACTGAGAAAGGGGCTTGCCCAAGGTCAATCACACAGGTGATGATGACGACGATGATGACAATAATAATAATACAATAACTGACATATACATAACACTTTAGAGTTTGCAAAGAAGAACTTCACATATTCATTATTTCGTTTGTTCCTCACAATAATCCTATGAGGCAGATACTGCAGGTGTTATCTTCTCCATTTTACAAATGAAAAAACTGAGCCTCGGAAGGATTTGCCCAAGGTCGAATAGCTAATACCAGAGACAAGATTTGAACGCAGTGATGCTAACCCCATGTCCATTATGCCACATTGGTACTAAGGGGAAGAGACTTAACTCAAACCAAGCCCACTGGCTGCAGACCCAGTGCTCTTTTTACTACATACGCCATGTTGCAATTTGGAGGGGAAGAGACAGAGAGGATGAAGCGTGTTTGAGTCACAACGACCGGACCTTGGAAGTACCAGGATAAGAGATTGGGCTCCAGGTTAGGGGTGGCGTAGGGGCAGTATAACTTCTCCCTCCCCCCCCTTCCCCATGCTACACCCCCCACCCCTGGGCTTCTGCGTCCGATTCTTGGACCAGATCCGGTTGCTTAGCAACGCTCTCCTCCCACCCTTTTCCCATCTCCTGGCCGCACGCTTGTTGCTAGGGGGCGGGCCGACGCATGCGCAACGAGTAGCGGGAGGCCTGGCGCGTCACATCCTGTTTCTTTAGGGGAACGTGGCCTTCCCCTCCTCTCCTCCCCTCTCCTCCCCTCCCCTCCCCTGCAGCGCCGGCGGCGGAGCTGGAGCCGCAGCAGCCGCAGCAGCCGCAGCCTCAGCGATGGACCCGACCCTTAGCGAACCCCACAATGGCAGCGGCCCCGCCGAGCCCCCCGCGGCCCCCAGTGCAGCCAACGGCACGGCGCGGCCGCCATCCACCCCCCGAGGGCATCGCCCTGGCCTACGGCAGCCTCCTACTCATGGCGCTGCTGCCCATCTTCTTCGGGGCCTTGCGCTCGGTGCGCTGCGCCCGCAGCAAGGTACGTCCAAACCGGCCCCTGGCCCTGGCTGCCCGCGACCCGCGAGCCAGGACCCCCGCCCCCAGCCCCGCCCCAGCCTCCTCCTGGGACGGCCCAGACCCGATGCCCAACGCGCCTTCGCTCCGGGAGGGGGGATAGAACCCCCCGCTTTGGCCCATCCGAGCCCAGGACCCCCTCCCCAGTGACCCAGTCTTACCTCCAGCCCACGGCCCTCACCGGGCCGCCGCCCCGAATTCCGCCACCCACCCAGACCCGCTTAGACTGTGGCAGACCCCAATCCTCGAGCCACACCCCATCAGACACAAACCCTCACCCACATGCATACAACAAATACTACATATAATTCGAGCACAAAAACACAGGCACCAAGACAAAACCAGATGGTTTCCCAACCTGCCCTTGATAAATGCATCCTGCCTCAATCTTGCCACACAACACTTACCTCAGTCACCCTAAAATAGCTTCTACTTGACCATGGAGCCCCCCAGTCGTTTCTTCTGGGCCCGAATTCTCTGAGATAGGAACAGTCTCGGTACTCAGGCTTCAGGAGTATCCCCACTGACCTTGATTTCTCTCCCTTTGGCCTCAGGCCTAAATTTCCCCCTTCCCCCAAATAGACCCTAGATGAATTGGCCCAACATCAGTCCCTCATGGGACCTAATCGGGCCCCAATACCTGCCCAGATCCAACCTCAACCCAAAATTCCCTTTCCTCTGCTTGTGAAGGACCCCAGTATCATACAGTATACCTTCCTTCACCTCCCCCAAAACACACACCTTATGTTTACATGGCTAAGGATTCAGGGCAGCCCTTGCCTACCAGCCTGATCCATCTGGTATCCAAAGGCCATAATTCAGTCTCTGCCTTAAACTTCATCATTCCCCCAAAAAGCCCTAGGTAGCTTGGCCTTTGCCTGTCTCAGAGACTGAGCTGCTCCCAGCACCCTGTCCATCCTTCTGTCACCTTTTCTATCTTATCCCTTCTAAAGCTGCAACTCTGTTCCCCCTCCCCACCATCCCCAGGCATTCCTTAGGCACAACTTTCTACCTTTTCTGCCTTACATTCAAGCCCCTCTGATCCATGTCCTTGTCCTGATATGCCAAAGTCTGTCTCTTCCCTCCCCCAAATTAAATTTATCCTGGCTCCTGTCAAGCTGACCCCGTCTTCTGTGATCTCTCCATCCCCCTTCTACCTTTTTTCTTCAACCCTACTACCATAACTGTGTCCCTGACCTTCATCTTCTCATTTCCTGTAATAAAAACATAAATTTATTTTGGCATGTACCAGAGGCTACCTTCACTCCCATCTTCCTGGTTGCTCTGGGACAATAGAACTTCAAGTGAACTCTTCTCCTGCCCTAAGTTGGCCTTTCACAGAAAAAATTGAGCTGTTTCTAGTCTGACAACCACTCTTCCACATTCTGAAGAGATAGGTGCCTGGATTCCCAGAATAGTGGCCAGTTTCAGAAACAGCTGGCACCTCCCTCTCTCTTATTGCCACTTCCTAAGACCCCACTCCACGGTGCTTCCTGCCAGTACCATGAGAGAGTTGAGTCCCTTTTCCCTCCCAAGAAGGATGGAGCTTGTCCTGTAAGAGAAAGAAGAACAGTAGTGCTTATACCAGGGCCACTCTAGCTTGAGAGGAAAAATTAAAAGAAGCATGGAGGTGACCTAGTTTTCTGTACCTCTCCAATACCTTTCATAATAATAATAATAGCTACTCACATTCCTTTAGAATTTTATGGTTTACAAAGCTCTTTCCTCACAACAGCCCAATGAGGTGGAGAGTCCAAGTATCATTGTCACCCATTTTACATATGAGGAAACTGAGGTTTATCAAGGTGATATGACTTTTATCATAGTCACAGCTATTGAGTGGACTATTAAATGGAGTCTTGACTCCAGATATAATATATTCTCAACTATAGCACACTGCTGGTTTCAGGCATCCCTATGCAAGCCCTTCAGGTCTCCTGTTTAGTGGTGTAGAAAAGGGATAGAACCAAACCAGAAGACGACTACAGGAGAAAGATAAGAAGTGTCATAGATGTTGGGGGAGCGGGTCACTTTCTAATTGAGATATAGCCTATTCCCAGCTGCAACGGACCTTAGATCATAGAATGTTAATGCTAGATTGGACCTTAAGAGATCTAGTCCAGCTTTTTTATTTTGCAGACAGGGAAATAGAGGCCCAAAAGCGACTTTCCCAAGGTCATAGAACCAGTCAGTAGAAGAGCTTGGGCTAGAACCTAGATCTCTTAATTGTCCATCTAAGGCTCTGTTCACTACAGCAGACTGTTCTAGCAAAGCCCAGATCCTCAGGCCTTTACACTGAGTTGCCAGCTCCTGTTGCTTTTGTCTGAGTCTAATAACTGTGCTTTTAGGTTGCAGTTGGATGCTAAATTTATTCTTGCTGTTTGTGTCAGGGTTTCACTAATTATGTTTGTGTTTCAGAAGCCAACGAATATGCATAAGTGTGCCTATTTAAGATCTTGAAGTAGTCCAGAAACCTAACTTATTTTCTGTGGCTTAAAGAAACTGCCAGATAAGATCCAACATCTGAATTGCCAACCAGATTTTAAAATAGTTAGTCTGACGTTATAAAAACCTGACATAGGAAAACTGGAAACTTATAATGATCCTCTTCACAGAGAACAGAACACCCACAGGCTATCTCTATGTAGCACCAACTTAAGAAGGAGAGATTTACATCAATTAAAAAAGTTATAGTAGATCAGAGCTTTGAGACCATTAGGTCTCCAGCCTTCTCAGTTAACAGAGGAAACTGAGGCTCCGAAAAGTGAGGTGAGGCTATATCAGGACTCTATTCTTGGTCTTATATTTCTAAGAACAACATAGTTGCCATTATGCCTTTCTGCCTTTTACAAATTACCTATACCAAATAATGTTTGTTGAACTCTTTTCTGCAGACAGATACTAGGCTGTCCACACTATAAGCCCTGTAATAATTTTAATGAGTTTAAGGAAGTCACTTGTAATAACTCCTTTTTGCAGGTAGGAAGAGCAGCAGAGAAGATGAAGGCCTTGGCCCAGGTTACATAATAAGACAATACCAAGGATAGACTTCAGGCCTCCTAGGCTTTGCTGCATGGGAGAGGGAAAAAATGAAGCCCTGCTGCCCAAGTTTGTCTCTCTTTCAGAAGGGAATGGCAAACCCAGAGCAGTGAGTTATGAGTTCTTGGGCTGGTTCCTACCCATCCTCAAACTTTAAACAACTTCAGGTCTTCTGACTAAAGTACCTGGGGGAAAAGATGTGTTCTGGGGGCATACCATTGCCCTTGCTTTAAACCCTATATCCTTTTAGCCACAGAAAAGCAATTAAAGGCATACTGGGAAATGTCCAGCCCAAAGGGGAAAAAAACCTGGGTTCTAGTCCTGGCTCTGCAAACCTCATGATGCTTGTTTGCTGTAAGCATCAGCAAGTCACTTCTCTGTACTATAGTTTCTCCATCTCTAAATTCAAGGAGAAGGGAGAGGTGCAGCAGTGAACTAGGTAACCTCAAAGCTTCCTTCAGGTTCAGAATCTATTAATCTGATACCTTTCTACAGCACCCTGGGATCAGGGAGGCCTGCTCTCCCCTTGGAATACAAGAATCTAGAGCCTTTTCCTTTCACTCCTTCAGAGCTAGTCTGATGTGTGTGTGTCCTTCCTCTTCTGAGAGTGGAGCATCTTCTGTTGACTAGAATGGATCTGATGGCCTGATTTAAATTGCTTTATTAATGTGTGCCAAAGGTATTTGTGTTTTGGAGGGAGCAGTGCCATCACCAAAAAAAAAAAAAAGGAATCTGTTGGTGAATTTCTGCCTTCATCGATAAGCCAGTGGGGCAGATGAGAACCTTCCCTGAGGCGTAGGTCTTGTGGCCTGCTTGGGCAATGATAAGGCAGGCTGGAACAATTGGAAGAACACTGGACTTCGGGTTAGAAGGCCTGTGTTTGAATTCTGACCCAGCCCTTAAACTACCTGTGGGATGTGACCTCTCTGTTAGCAGGTGTCAGCTTCTTCCTCATGTGTTCAACAGTCCAGCCAAACTGATCCTACGTGTGCTATTCCATATACATGGTATTTCCTCTCTTGTCGTAGTTCCTTTCCGTGGACTAGCCCCCATACCTGGGATGCTTTGTCTTCACAAGCATCTCTTAGGATCGCTAGTTTCCTTCAAGGCTTAGTTCTAGAGTATAAGCCTTGCACTAAAGGCCTCTCTTGATTTCTCAATATCCTCCTGAACCTATTTTGTATTTATCTTGTTTATCTTTCATATTTACTTATCTCAATACATATTCCACTCCCACTCCCTCCTCTTCTTGCCCCCATCACCATCTCCCCCCCAGAGATTTTGATTTTTGTCTTTGTATCCACAGGACCTATCAGGTATTATGTGTTTAATAAATATTTATTGAATTGAGAGGGTTGGGGATCTAAGGCCCTTTCCAGTTCTAAATCTCAAGATCCTCTGAAGCCCAATATCTCATTTCCACAATTCTTTCTTAGCTGGAAGGAACCTTAGAGGTTATCCCATCCAACCCTGCCTGGAATATGAATCTCCTCTTTAGCATCCCCACAGGTGATCATCCAGTGATGGGGACCTCATTCCAGTACAATCCGTCGTGGAATAGCTCTAATGGTTAGGAAGTTCTTTCTTATATTGAACTGAAAGCTCCCTACAGTTGTCTCAGTCCCATCCAGTGGGCCCAGTACTGGCCTTCAGAGCCATACGAAACAAGCCCTCCATATGATGGCTGTTCAGGTGCTTGAACCATAGATTGTGTCTCCTCTAACACTTCTTCAGGGTAACTAGCTCTAGTTCCTCCCGTGGATCTTTCTTTAGCTTTTCGATTTCCCTCTTGAAATAACGTGTCCATAGCAGAACATAGTATTGCAGGGATGACCTAAGCAGGACAGAGAACGTCATCACCTTATTCCCTATGTTTTACCTCTTTTAATACAGTGTGAGGACATTAGCCTTTTTGGTGGCCTCATCACATTTCTGGGTAATACTGACTTGGTAATTCTCTAAGGAAGCCCTCTCCCAGGTTATTTTTCACATAAATTGCTGTATGACCAGAGCTTACCATCCTGTACTTTGTATTGATGAGAAGAAACATCATGTAGTGGAAAGGGAGCTAGAACTGGGTTAAAATTTTAGCTTGATATTATCACTTATCAATTCTGTGACTATAAGCAAGTCATAGGTACATAAATTTAGAATTGGAAAGGATTTTAAAAAGTCATCTAGTCCACCACACACACACATTTTACAGAGAAGAAAAAGTTAAGTTATTGGTGCAAGGTCACAGAGGTCATCAGTAACAGAATTGGGGTTTGAATCCAGACCCTCTGACTCATAATACAGCCTTTTTCTGCTATGCCAAGCTGCCTATAACCTCTAGAAATCTTCATTTCCTTCTCTGTAAAATGCGAATAGTAATCCTTGCAATCTCTACCTCACAGGATATTCAGGAAATCACAGTGTAAATTTTAATAGGAATAGAGGAACACCTGATTTCATGACAAGCCAATGCTCTTCTTCTGATTGCAGAATGCCTCAGATATGCCAGAGACCATTACCAGTCGAGATGCTGCCCGGTTTCCCATCATCGCTAGCTGCACACTTTTAGGCCTCTACCTCTTCTTTAAAGTGAGTTCTTTGCTTCTGATCTGGATACATACTTATTTCTGCCTTCCTTGGTCCTTTCGTGGTCTGGTTCCCCCCTGGGAAATGTGGAAGAGGAAGGACTACCAATCACAAGGACTTGATAAGATAAAACCAGCCAAGGGCCTTCCAGAGGGTCAGATGTGGACTTTGCCACAGGCTAAGCCCGTTATGGTTGGGAAGTATGAAAGGGGCCAGACACAATGCCATAAGTGAGAATGAAGGGCTAGAATGAGAGAGAGAATGTGTGTGTGTATGTGTATGTGTATGTGTGTGTGTGTGTACATATATATATACACACACAAATATATATACACATACATAGAGAGAAATTGTGCTTTGGGAATTTCAATTCAACAAACATTCATTAATCACTTTATACAGGGCACTGGGGCAAACAGGCAGGTAGATACAGAGAATATAGCTTTCATGTAGCTTTTAGCTTAGGAGGGAGAGGTGGCAAAAGATAGAACACATAACTGAGATCATGAAGAGAAGTTTATAAGAGGAACAAACAAAGTGTTCTGCAGAGCTGGAGGAAGGAGCAGTCATTTTGACTATGGATGAAGGATGGCTTGCTGGAGGAGGTGACATTTGAACTGGGCTTTGAGAGGGTTGGTTATGGGATTTTATCAGGTAGAGAGGGAGAGCAAGAGCGAGAGTGGGTATTCTGAGTACAAGCAAAGCTGGAAGGAGGAAACATGCAAGGCTGTAGCCATTCTGTATGGCAGGAGTCAGGGAGCAGAGTGTAAAGATAACTGGTATTGGTGTCAGGGAGGTCAGCCACGTTCCGAAACATGAGGTCAGGAATCCAGGCCGGAGAGTCTGGGCAGGAGTCTGTCAGGAAGATGCAGATCAGAGTCTTAGCCTTTGCTTCCTTCTATGAAGGGGACCATAGATAGGTTTTAGGCAGTTGTGAATTTGGCTGAGGAGAAAAGTTACATCTTTATTTCAGCATAACCAGTTTCCTTGGTAATCCTATGTATTTATCCATTAAAAACCATTCTAAGAAGGGATCCATAGCCCTCACCAGATTACCGTATTGGTCTTTGGGCCAAAAAAAAAGTTAACCCCTGTTTTAGCAGAAAGAGCCTGAAAGGGAAAGCATTCAAACAAAGAAGAAGTAGGACAGAGAAAAAATTGGGGAGTTACAGAGATTAGAAAATCTTCATGATTAAATTCATTTCCGTAAACATTTATTAAATTCCTACTCTGTGCAAGGGAGAGCTAGGAAACCTGGCTTTCATTCTAGACAGCAGGCTACAATGAGTGATGCTAGTAATATAGTTAATGTTAATACAAAATACTTTGTTTTTGTCAGCCCTGAAAGGAATAGAGGGTATGCTAAGATTTTCATCTCCAGTTTTACAGAGCAGGCAAAGTGATCACACAAGATTTTATAGCTAGGAAATGGCAAAGCCAAGGCTTGAAAGATCCTAGACCTACTGACTCCTAACTTTGGAACTCTTCTTCGTATGCCAAGCTTCCTCCTTTGCATAATTAAAAGGAGACCCTTGGGAGTCTGTCAGGTTCCTGGCGAGACAGTGACTAGTCATAAGACAGCCATTATGTTATATTGAGAGACAGCACAAGGCAGGGGAAAGACCGACGATCTTGGAGTCAGGAGACCTGGGTCACAGTCCGTGCTCTGACACTAGCAGTGTTTCTCTGAGCAGTTCACTCACTCACACACTCTCTCTCTCTCTCTCTAGAATGCAGTTTCCCCACCTATAAAATAGAGGGAATAGTATTTACCCTACCTACCTCATAAGGTAAAGCATTTGTTAAACCTGAAAGCATCATAGAATGAGGAGCTATTATCTCATCCTCCAGACACCCCTGGGAGATGGGGAAAGCTAGTATTGCGGAGAAAGGTTTGGGAGTTATTATATACTGGAAACCTCCTTTTTTCCCTTGAGGGTTGCCAATGTGGGCTTTCTCCAAGGGGGAGAATGATGAGTCAGTTATGAATGGGAAGTTAAACTGTAAGGTCATGCTTGTTGAATTGCAGTTCCTGAAGGTCTTCAGCACGCCTCATTGGTTCCACCCATTTATATCTCACCTGTCACTGAGGGTATAGTCTCCCAGAGGAATAGGGGAAACCCAAAACACATATAACTGTGATACAGTGAAAAGGTTAAATGAGAACAGAGAAGCCAAGGCAAACTGTTCTGAGAAGTTTGAAGAGGAAATACTGCTACTGGGGAGGGATGGGCTATTAGGAAAGACTTAATGAAGGAAGTAGCACCTGTGTTGGGCTGTTGGGTCTTGAAGGAAGTGAGAGCTTCAGCAAATAGAGATAGGGCTGTGGGGGTAGGGGCAGGAGGGAGTGAGAGAAAGAGCATTGTAGGCATGGAGTACAGTAATGAGCAAGAGGACGGAAACAAGAGGGAACAGGACAGGAACAGAGGAGAGCAAATTGTCCAGTTTGGCTGGAACATAGCGTATGAAAGTAAAGGGGGAAAGTAAAAGATAAAGGCCAAAAGAGGAGTTGAAGTTAGACTGGAGAGAGCATAATACCCCAGGACCCCGGTATAATCTGGTTTTAATTATTGTCTGTTTGGGCACATGCCCTATCTGTCTGTTAAACTGTAACCTCCACGAAAGCGATACTGGGTCAGTTTTATCTTTTAGTACCTCCTACCCCTTCAAGCTCATTGCTTTACAATACAGTAGTAGATGTTTAATAAGTGTGTATTGACAATGACTACAGTAACATAAAGAAAAATAACATTGACATATGTAACAACTCTGATCAGTGCAGTGACCAACTGCTCTACAGAGGGTTGGTGGACTAGAGGTGCAGAATAAGGCAAATATTGGCAGACATGGCCAAGACGTTGCTTTGTTTTACTTAATTATACTTCCTTTTTACAGGGAGGGTTTGATTGGATGAGGGAAGAGTCACTGGAAGTGACAGTGATGTTTAAAAAGAAAAAGCAGCAATGAAGGATCTTTTTAATGGGTATTGAATAAAGATAGAAGTAGAGATCTTTAGCAGCAAAGCCTTCCTTCCTGATCTGAATAAAGCTAGGATGTATCCTACTGATGACCCTGGGTTGGGGCTTTGGAGAGCCATATTTTTGGTCTCCCTCTTTCCCCAGCCACAGAAACCACAGGGAGCCGGGGGACACCTGAGATTGCCTAGAGCCCTTGGCCCCATTCCTGTTTCTCCTGCCACAGAGCAGTTATGCCAGGCCTGAAATGAAAAATGGTTAGTAAGAGTGGGAAGCAAGTCTTAGCTTTAGTGGTAGCCACAGGGAAACATGCTTTCAACCACCTGTGTGTGTATATTTGCTTCTGTTTCTACCTCAGATCTTCTCTCAAGAGTACATCAACCTCTTGCTCTCCATGTATTTCTTCGTGCTGGGGATCTTGGCTCTCTCTCACACCATCAGGTAATGGGGACCAATCCTCTTCCACAGACGGGTAGCAGTTTTCTCCCAGGGGAGGATGAGGGATTTCACAACTGCCACAATCGTGGCAGCAGCTCATATTTGTATTGCCATTTAAAATTCACAAAGCACTTTTCTCACAAAAGCCCTGTATGGGAGGTAGTAAAAGCACCCCCACTTTACAGATGAGGAAACTGAGGCTCAGAAATGTAGAGCGACTTGTGCAAAGCACACATCTGGTAAGTGTTAAGAGCTGGGATTCAAGCCAAGGTCTCTCCTGGTCTGAAGTCTAGCACTCCACATGCTGCCTGTCATGAGCAAATATTTATTGAGCACCTACTCTGTGCAGAGCCCTGGGCTTTCTTCTAGAGATGGTAGAGGCCTCAGCAGAGGGCAAAGACAAGGTCTATCACCAAATAATAGAATGTAGCATGTCAGAGCTAGGGGCCTTAGAGAGCATCTAGTCCAGTCATTCTCTAGATGCACTCAGGGGGCTCCTATGGAACTTGAAAACCTTTCAGGGGATCTATGAGGTCAAAACTATTTTCATAATTATTCTGAGACATTTTCACTTTTTAGAGTCTTTGAAACCCTGTGGTCACTCTCTCTGTAAAGAAAAATCAATCTGGGCTAGGAGAAAGAGCCTCTAACACATAGGTTGAGGGATTGGTGGGGTGCCCTCAGGATCCAAGCTAGGGAGTGGTAGGTTTATTCTTCTCCCATATACCAGACACCAAAGTCAGTGGGCTAGAGTCTAAGAGACAGACTCTGAAGAAGAATGATTCTGTTGTATACTCATTCAGTTGAGCAGGGACTCTGACTGTAAGTTCCATGAGAGGAGAGACCATGAGGGAAAGAATCTTAGAATTCGTTTAGTCAAATAGGTTTTTGTTAATTATAAAAAAAAACATTTTTAATACAGTAAATATTGATAGATATAACCCATATAAACAGAAGCTCTTTCAAGGTTCCTCAGTAATTTTTAAGAGTGCAAGGGGGTCCTGAGGCCAAAAAGTTTGAGAACAGTTGCTCTGATCTAACCCCTATGCTTTACAGAAAAAGAAATTGAGGCCTGCCTAAGATTATACCAAGAGTGAAAAGTAGAGCCAGGATCAAAATCCATACCTCCTGATTGCTGGCCCAGTTCTTTTTACACCATGCCCTGTTCCCTCGTAACACTCTTCTCAGGGTGCTCTGGGGTAGCGACAACCTTTCTACCTGATCTCAAGAAAGCACAGTATTTATTCTTTGCCATGGGGAATTGTGGCATGATATGAGACCCTCTGTAGAGCCCAGCTGACTCGTTATTGCAAGAGTGTGTGACAGGTTGCACTCATTTGACCAAGACCTCATCTCTATTACATCTCAGGAAGCTGGGCAGCCTGAAGATCTTATCGTGCTTTCAGTTTCTGCAAGTCATGTTGTATCTGGACCCTTCTCACTCATCAGGGCTTTCCTCCTAGTGCTTCCTTCCTTGTGAGAAAAGCACCAGACCTTCATTTTAAAACATTTAGGCTCATGTGTCCTGCTTCCTCTTTTGACCCTCAGTGTGCCTCGGGGAGGAAGGGTAGCCCTGGAATTCCCATAGTGGAAAGAACACTGGGTTTTGGAGTCCAGTGGGCCTGGGTCTGAATCTAGGTCTCTTCCTTAGTTCTCTTGTGATGCTGGACAGGGGTTTCTTTCTGAGCCTCAGATTCTTCTTCTATTTAAAAAAAAAACACAGTTAAATTTGAGGACTTGTAAGTACCCTGCCAGTTATCAATCCTATGATAACCTGTGATCTGGGTTTGAATTCCGGCTTTGCCCCTCTACTAGCTGGGGCACTGGGGAAAGACCTAGAAAGCAGTCAGAGACCCAGCTGCCCAAAGTTCTCTGGAAGACTTTGCACTGCCATCAGTTCCTCTCTCTGGACCTCAGTTTTCTAATCTGTAAAACGTGTGTGTGTGTGTGTGTTTTATATATACATATAAAAAACATGTATATATGTGTGTATATGTATGGGTGGGTGGGTGTGTATATATATATATATATATATATATATATGTATACAAGTATAAAATCTCTCCCCTGCCCTCCCATTTATATTGTCAGGCCTGAGTGACATGATGGGACAGAAAGCGTAAAGTACCATAAGAACATTAAGTACTCTTATTATTTGGGGGGAATTTGACCCACAGTTCTGCCAGTTTAGAGAAACTTCCTCCACCAGTAATGCAGATATTTGATTCACCTCTGACTCCACGTCCTGGAGAGTCACGTGAAGCACTGAGAGGTAAAGTCACCCAACCAGGGGTGTTAAAAGTAAGGTTTAAAGGCTAGAGTTTACCAACTCCAAGGTTGGCCCTGTCTCCCCTGCTGTTGCCAAGGTGTATCGAATTGTATGGTGTATCAAAGCCCTGAGCCAAGTGTCAGGATGGACACTGCCCTTAGCATACCATGAGGTACCCATTTCAGCTCAGAATCTATTCACTCTTGTCTCCAGTACGTGGTATTGCAGCTCTGCCTCATAGAGTTGTAATGAAGAAAACACGTGGTGAACTTTCATGTGCTGTAGAATGTGAGGTGCTGCTGCTATTGCTAGTAATAGTAGTGAAAAATCAAATATGGCACTTCCCAAACAAGAATTCAGATCTGTCACAAGCAGCAGCCAGTGTCCCACTTGGAAAAATTGTGGAGTCTTCCAAGAGATCTTTTTTGAGGTATTTCCCAGTCCACTGCAGCTGCTTTTAGGGACTCAGAAGTTTTCACATTCAGTGATGCTAAAAGCAGTAGACTTTTATTGCAAGTTCATTTTAACTCATGAAAAGGAAGGACAAGGCTTAACTTGAGATATCCAAAGCTATGCAAGGGAAGAGAGGTCCAACACAAAGGATCCATCCAGATCACTTTCTTCTTTTTTTTTTTTTAATTCTTTTTAGGCAATTGGGGTTAAGTGATTTGCCCAGGGTCACATAGCTAGTAAGTGTTAAGTTTGGTCTGAGGCCGGATTTGAACTCAGGTCCTCCTGACTTCAGGGCTGGTGCTCCACCACCAGCCACCTAGCTGCCCCTTTTATCTCAGGCTCCCCCTTTTTTTTTTTCTATTTTTGGTAGGCAGTGGGGTTAAGTGACTTGCCCAGGGTCACACAGCTGGTTAAGTGTCAGATGTCTGAGGTTGGATTTGAACTCAGGTTCTCCTGACTCCCGGCCAGTGCTCTGTCCACTTGCGCCACCTAGCTGCCCTAGATCACTTTCACTATTGACAGATTATACCAGGTGACAGCCACTAGTGGGAGAACAGGACCCAGACATGGGGACAAAACATCCATGCCACAGTTGGCTAAGGGACTTTGCTAGGTGTTGGGTAAGGTGTTCTTCAGCTTATAGCAAGAGAAGGGAAGAAACTGATGATCCCACATGATAAAGCCCATTAGATCTGGTACCCAGAACCTAGGTTCTCTTCTGTCTTTGTTCAGTGCAGAATGAATCCTGTCTCACCACAGGACAATAGATAGGGAGGGATAGAGTCTCTCACATGTATCTGATTAGTTTCCTATCTCTGATATCACAGTCAGGGAAGCCACTTAGTGAGCTTGTATAGTGCGTGGAAGTTTTTGGCATGTAAAGTTCCAGGAGTAGTAGAAGATTCCAGAAACAGAAAGAGAATGCCAGGTAGGAGCTTAGAGCAGACACAACCTATAGTAAGAAAGGCTCAGCTTAAAATAGACAGGTTTTTCCGACTGCCACCCCTTACTGACTTAACTGCACAGCTATGCACAGTTGCACCCCGAGACCTTCCTGGCCACCTGGACTTGCCAGAGAGTAGCGATTCTTAAGCATCTTTTGCTCCTAGCACAGTATTTATTCTTTGCCATGGGGAATTGTGGCATGATATGAGACCCTCTGTAGAGCCCAGCTGACACGTGATTTCAAGTGTAAGTTCCCTACAGTTTCTGGAAGGCGTGGTGGAAACTGATGGTACAGCCTGGCCATACTCTTTGAGAATCACCAATGTAAAAGGCTCGAAGTGAATCCCCACCATTCAAGCAGTGAGTCCTGGGGTATTGGATTCAAGGTTTATGACCTTCTTTTCTTAACTGATTCCTAAGGCATAGGAAAGAGGTGGAAAAAAATTTGAAGTGTTAGCAAACCCAGTCATGTTTAGGGGGAAAGGTTCTCTAGTACACCCACCCCAACCCAACACTGTTGGAAAGATACAACCTAAAGGCTTGTATTAGCTCTGATTTAACTATATAACAAGCTCCGAGAGCAGAGGTGGGGAACCTGTGGCCTTGAGGCCCTTGGGTGCAGCCTTTTGACTGAATCCAAGTTTTACAGACCAAATCCTGTTATTAAGGGGATTTGTTCTGTGAAGTTTGGATTCAGTCAAAGTATTGCACTTGAGAACCTGGAGGACCACATGTGACCTTGAGGCCAAGGGTTCCCCACCCCTGCCCTAGAAGCAGACTCCCTAACTCTGCCACATACCAGGGCCTCATCCTTTGTTATCAGCATGTTTCTCTAAGGGACCTTTTACCACCCTTTGACTTGGGACTGTGTATTACATTTGCCTCTTTGCTAAAGGTTGATCCCTAGTGTTGATCCCTAGTAAAGACTGAGTCCAAAATTGCCTGTCCATGAACTATTATCTTCCCACTCTCCAAGGGGTATCATAGACTTATGATTGGCCAAGTTGGAGAGCTATTCTTTTCAAGGGAGGGAAGGAGCCTTTTCAGAAGGGTCCTGCCATCACCTTTATGAGGCCATTCCTCTCCAAACCTCACTGTTCCCATTTCAACCCCTGGGATTCATTCAGTAATCAGAGGTGATATTCGAAACTATCACTTTGGCTTCCATGAGCAATAATTAGCAGCCTCCTGATAGAGTTCCCCTATTGGAGTGTTGCATTTCCCCACGTCAGCAATCCCTGCCACCAGTTTGGTCCTCTGTTTCGTTAAGCCCCTATTTGTGTATGTAGGGATAGATGTGCTATGAAGTTTGTGGAACCCGGTATATGGAACTAGGATCACAAGCATACTGTGTGCTGAGATGCCATGTAGCCACTTAACATCAGTTCTGCCACTTGATAGCAGTAGGTAAGCCATTCTCTGAACAGTATCTCGGCTAGAGAAAGGAAAAATGTGTTGATACAGTAAGAAAAACATGGTTTTAGTTACTGTTGCCCAAAGGCACTATTGGAACTGAACTCTGAGGTGATTAAGTGTCCTAGACAGTCCAGTCCAGTTTTTAGCTCCATTTGATTTGTTGTTCATTTGTGTCCAACCCTTCCTGAGCCCATTTGGGGTTTTCTTGGCAAAAGTACTGGAGTGGTTTGCCATTTCCTTCTCCAGATCATTTTACAGGTGAAGAACTGAGGCAAATGGGGTTAAATGACTTGCCCAAGGTCACACAGCTAGGAAGTATCTGAAGCTGGATTTGAACTCAGGTCTTTGTGACTCCAGGCCCAGTGCTCTATCCACTGAGCCACCAGCTGCATTATTTAGTCTGTTTTAGCTAGTTTAATACCTAACAAATTGATGGTCATGTGCCTTAAAGGAAAATGCTTGTAGGAGCAGAAAAGGATCCTCGGGGGGAGAAAAAATATTCCATGAGTTCTAGACTGTAAGATACCTAAAGATTCCCCCCCTTTCTTACTTTCCATTGACAATACTTTATTGTCATTGCTTTAGTTCACCAGGGTTGCTCAGGTTAAATGAAGAATTCTTAAACTGTCAACTCGTGAGGATTTGAACTTGAGTTTGTTTCTTAAATCTCCAGCCTAATAGCCACTCCACAGTGTGAAGTGTGTGTGTGTGTGTGTGTGTGTGTGTGTGTGTGTGTGTGTGTGTGTGTGTGTTTTGATGTCAGTCTCCTGCATAGCACTCTTGCTCTGCTTTACCTGCCTGGCATGCAGGTTACCCTGGGTACTCAGCAGTTGGAGCTTAAGCTCCATTGGAGTTCTCAAAGGTTCTCCCAAGCTACAGAGTCATCAGGCCCAGTCTACAGCTGGTCCTTAGGGCAGGCAGTGCCTGAGCACCTACCTAACTGCATTCAAAGCTGACCCTCTTCAGAACCCCAAACAGGAAAGGAGAGCTGACAGATGGAATGACAGGCAGGATCCCGAGAATCCTTGAGAGGCCAGAGCACTGGACTGAGTCTAATAAGGATAGAGATAAATGAGGGGCTCCTGGCCCCAGAATAAGATGTAGGAGTCCTGGAAAGAAAGGAGCTGTCCTGAAAAGAATTGGGGGGTTTTAATGGCTTGCAAGCTCAATATGAAGCAGCAGTGTGACATGTCAGCTAAGAAAGCTAATGCAATGTTGGGCTTCAGCAAGAGGATAAATTGTCCAAAAATAGAGAGCACCAGACCCACTGACCTCAAGCCTCATCAGACCTCATCTGGAGTATCAAGTTCAGTTCTGGCTGCCAGGCTTTAAGAAGCACATTGATAAATAAGCCGGCAGGTTAAAAGAGGAAGGCAGCCAGGATGGCAAAGAGCCCCGAGTCCTGAGTCCTTGTCATGAGGATCATGAAGGAAGTGGGTATGTTTAAGCCTGAAAAAAAGATGCAGAGGGGACACGATGGCTGTGCTTAAGCACTTGAAGGTCTGTCGGGTTGTTCTGTTTGGCCTCAGAGGCCAGAACCAGGAGCACTAGGAGGAAGTGGCAAAGAGGCAACTTTACACTCAATGTCAGAAAACACTTTCTAGTGATTAGAGCTGTCCAGAGGTAAAATGGCTTGCCTCCAGAGCAGCGATTCTCAAAATACGGTCTGGGTTGCTCATAAAGCCCGGGCTCTGGGGATTCCCTGACTCCAGGCTTTCTGAGATCCCCTTTGGAGGCCAGGATGGGGATTGTGAGGTCAAAACTTTTCATACTACTAAGAGTTAAATTTCTAATAGTGTAGGTAATGATAGCTTTAAGCCACAAATCCAAAAGCTTTCTGGGGGCCTTCAGTAATTTTTAAGAGTATAAAAGGGTTCTGAGACCAGAAAGTTTGAGAGTCACTGCCCTAAATGTATTAGGTTCCCCTCCTTGGAGGTCATCAGGCCAAGGCTAGAGGACCACTTATGGAATATTTCTTAGTCGGGGCTGCTTTAGCTTATAGGTTAGACAAGATGGCCAGTGAGGTCCCTTCCAGCTCTCTGGTTCTGTGATTTCTGTGACACTGACCAAAGTTTATTAAGCACTTAACTGTACATTTGTCCAGCATCAGACATCAGACGTAAAACAGCCAAAACACTCAAAGTTTTGGTCATCCTGATTGTTCCCACTCTTTGTGTAATGTGTATGGTCAGGGCTTCCGAGTGATCCAGCTTAACCCTGATTTCTGTTCTGGGTTCCCTTAAAATTATTTTTTCACTCTTCTCTGGCTCTCTTCTTGGCAGCACATTTCAAAAAGATACTCCCATGCACACACACACACACAAACCTCACAGCAGAGTATAACCACTTTTTCAAAGCAAAGCCTCTTCTTCCCAGTTTGAAAACATTTTAAGTCACACCCACATCAGGTTTATGTTGTAGTTACAACCCACCCTTCCCACTTCCCAAGTTAGGCCTTCTTAAGTGAACTGGCCTGAGCAGGGGTCAGCTAAAGCGTGACAACCACCATCCTTGAAGCATTCTCTCTGCCTCTGGGCTCCTGGCTGACAGATAAGCATTGAGATTCTTCTTGCGGGAAACATGTCAGCCCCCATCTAATCCAAACCACATACAAAAGGAGCCGCCACTCTTTCCATATTCACATCTGCGCGAACACCTTCAGGGAGAGAGAAACTGCCTTCTCTCGTTAGTCCAGTTATGTACCATCCTCCCTTCCCTGCCCAGAAGAGCTTCAAAGAGGGGGTGAGTTGCAGATCCATACATGTGAGCTTATGTGAAGCTATGCATAACTGCACAGCCTGGCAGAAGGGCTTCCAAACCATTCCTCCAAAAGCAAAGCACCTTTGTGAAAATGAACAGAGGAGAATAAGAGTAAGAGCTCAGATAGGCCAGCCAGGCCCCTGTATTGCTTCCAGCCCCCTCACAACGGGAGGCTAGATTTATCAGGAATGAAAAAGAAGAGCTGCTAGGCATTAAAGGAAATCGTAACACCCAGCACTAGGACTTCCTTTCCCGCCAAACATAAAGACTTCAGCACAGTTGCCAAGAAAAAGGAGAGAGACCCACACTAGAGCCAAAGCTGTGGGAGATCCAGCATGTCCAGGGATGGCATAATCTCTGTGTCTCACTCCAGTGTCATCACCAGCTCTGGCTGTGGGAGAGAGTTTCAATCTTCATCATCAGAGTGCTAGAACAGGGGAGTTGGGCTGTCAAGAAGTAGCCGCCCCACACTTCCTGAGTCCCTGCCTGAGATGACAGAAGAAACACCTGCCCATCTGCAAAACAGAACTCACTTCCAGCACCACGTTTTTCTAGACCATTACAGAGCTTTATAGGACTCAGGGGTTTTCACAGAACAGGAAAACTGGTCAAGATACTCAAAGCAGTAGACCTTTTCAGCTTACCAAAAGAAAATGTAAGATATAACTCAGGAGGGAGCAAGGGATAAGAGTTTGGGGCAAAAACTGTTTAGATCGCAGTTGAAGGAAAGATGAGTATACCTGGGCCATAGCCCCTGCAGGAGCAGATAAATGCAACCCCAGCCCCAGATGAGGGAGTATTTGAGGATCTTGGGGAAAACGGACAATCCTCGGGCTACAACAAAAGAAAAAGGGCCTCCGTGTTACTGAAAAAAGAGCTCAGGCCCAGAGGGGAATTCATTTGCCGTAAGCATCATGTGTGGATTACCAGATTTCAGAGGATTAGAAGTTGATAAAGTAATCTGCTAAATAGAAACTAATCTGTCTTTTGATTCAGAATCTCGCAAATGTGCCAATGTGTGGAAAGAGCCCTGTGTGTGGAGTCAAGAGACCTGGGGTTTAGATTTCACTACATTGACTCTGTCATTTCCTAGAAAGCCCAGACACCTCTCTGACCTTCAGTTTCTTCTTCTATATAATTAGTACAATAATGCCTCACAATACTGCTGTGAGAAAAACACTTTGAAAGATTGTGGAAATATGTTGCTAGTTCTATGAAAATCAACTCTCCAGGCAGTGAATCCCAAAGCACTTGTGTTTCCTTGGTTCCCATCTTTTAAGCAGGAATCAGTAGTGTTCTCCTCATGTCTGAGGAACTCAGTAAGCTGTAGTCCTGTGCTGATCCCATTTTACAAATAGGTACATTGAGACAGGGGACAGGGAAATGCTCACATTTCAGTAGCACTGTGAAGTTTGCAAATTGATTTGTCATGGGTCTCATAGCAGGTGAGCAGGACAGGTAATCCTCATTTTACAGGTGAAGAAACTCAGGTCCAGAGAAGGGGGGTAACTTTAGGCCAAGGTCACATGACTAATACATGGCAGGTCTAGGACCCAGCTGTAAGCCCCTTGACTCTTGGCCTGGCATTTTTCTGCTGCTTCAGAGGAAGGTTCTAAATTCCAGCACTTAACCCTAAGTGTCAGGGCATAGAGGAGATCAAAATGGATGTGACCAATGAAACTTCCCCCACATTATCCAGGCAGCGTGTTGTATTCACTGTCCATGTGACGTTGGGCAAATCACATCACACTTCTGAGCCTCAGTTTCCTTGTCGGTAAAATGAGAGGTTGACTAAGTTCTCTCTAATGGTCTTCCTACCTTTAAATGCTGTGAACCTGTAACTCCAAGTCTGTTCTTCTTTCTGTGGGCCCTAGTCCTCAGCCAGGGATTCACCAAGCTAGGAGGAGCCTCAGGGCATCCCATCTCCCAGGCCGATGCACTCTGGTCCTGCCTGTTTTGATGTGGGTTCTGATTTCTCTTCTCTTCTAGCCCCATCATGAACAAGTTCTTCCCAGCAAATTTCCCCAACAAGCAGTATCAGCTACTCTTCACACAAGGCTCAGGGGAGAGTAAGGAAGGTAAGTCCTTAAGGCAATATCCTTGTAGGCCTATGAAGGGAATGATTGCCTTTTTATTTCTTTTTCCCTTCTTCAGTAATTTTTATCTCTGAGGCTCTCCTCAGGCTTTAGGCCACTGTGTTTGAAGCACTCCACCTGCTGCCTCTTCCTTTTCTAACCTGGACAGTGGTCCTTCCAGCTTAGGCTCTGACCTGAAGTCAGACTTTGCCCTGGTAACCTCTTGCTTGCCCAGCCTCTAAGGAGGTCTTTTCCCCTAGAAGAGCAGACATTTACTAAGCCTGAACTGTGTGCCGAAGCACTGTGTTCATAACACATACACACACACACACACACACACACACACACTCTCTCTCTCTCTCTCTCTCTCTCTCTCTCTCTCTCTCTCTCTCTCTCTTCTCTCTCTCTTTTCCTCTCTTCTCCTAGTGACCTCCCTTCCAGACCTGTTTCATTCCTGTTTATTAGAATAATAAAGGTCGGAGTCCCTGCTCTCAAAGAGCAGACTGTTCCACTTGTCTTTGTACTTTCAGCTTGGCATATGGAAGGGACAGATGCTTATTGATTTATTGATGGATGGCTAGATTGATCCTAGGAAGGTCGCCTTCCTTGGTTCCTTCCTCTGGGCAATGCCTGACCCACCATGGCCTCAGTGGTGCTTGGTTTTCACTTCTCTGGTACACTCATTATGGAATACTGTGTGTTATATCTATATCTATGTTTTATTCCCATATAAGACTCTAAGTTCCATGACAGCAACAAAGCTCATATCTTAACTAAAACTTAAATCTTCTCTGGTGTCTGGCACAGGGCTTTAAATGCCCTGTAAATGCTTAATAAATTTTGGTTGAATGAAATTGAATTGTTCTTCCTCCTACTCTTTTCTTCTGCCTTCACCTTATAGCTGCCAAGAGTTTGCGTGGTCTTATTGGTTATATCTCAGGAGAAAAGGGTTTTACCCCATACTTAATAAGGATGATTAATCATAAAAGGAGTCAATTTCTCAGCAAGCATTTCTTCTTCCTTAGTAAAATTCAGGCCCTGTAGCCCTTATCACATGCCTCTTGTTCCCCACAAATGCCAGAAGATCAGGAACACAGACTCATTCAATGGAAGGGCCTGGGCATAACAGTCTTTCTCCTCCCTTCCCTTCCTCCTCCCCGCCCCCCGCCTCCCCTTACTGCAGAAATTGTCAATTATGAATTTGACAGCAAGGATCTCGTGTGCCTGACCTTGAGCAGTATCATCGGCGTCTGGTACCTGCTAAGGAAGGTGAGGGGGTGGGGGCATGGTCTTGGACTGTGGCAGCACCCCCTTTTTCTGATGGATGGGAGGAGGTAAGAGGGAAGACACCAGCTCCGTGAGGAGTATGCTTCACCTCCTGGGCTGGGTGGGGGTCCATTATTCTCCAACAGCACTGGATTGCCAACAACCTCTTCGGCCTGGCCTTCTCCCTCAATGGAGTGGAGCTCCTGCACCTCAATAACGTCAGCACAGGCTGCATCCTGCTTGGAGGCCTCTTTGTCTATGACATCTTCTGGGTGAGCTGCCCCATGCTGGGGCTTCCTGGGATGGATGAGCTTCGGAGCCAGGCTGAAGTCCCCTCAGCTGCTCCTATTCTTAGAAAGCTTGGTTCTTGTTTCACAGAAAAAGATGTCAAAGAATGTTCAAACTGGGAAGGACCTTGGACATCATCTGCATACATAAAATGAGGGGGTTATTCTAGGTGACCTCTGAGGTCCCTTCCTGTTCTAGATCTGTGATCTCATCTAGCCTAACCTAATTTACAGAGGGAGAAACTGAGGATCAGAGAGGGGAAGTGTGACCTTCCCAGGTTCACAGCTAATCATTATCAGAGCCATGATTCAAAGGTCTCTGTTCCACCACTATAGTTTCTTAAGGTCAGTGTAACAATGCTAGTTCTTAAGTGCTCTGACCAAGGTCTGGTGGGGCAGAGGATGGAGAGGAGGTTCTGGAAAGCCCCAGCTCCTTCCTGATGATGCAAAAGTCCGTTGGTTGAACAGGGTTTGTAGGAACCTTCCTCCACGCCTCACTACCTTGTGGGTCTCTCTTACTCCTAGGTTTTTGGCACCAATGTGATGGTAACTGTGGCCAAGTCTTTTGAGGCACCCATAAAATGTGAGTAAACCCGAGCCCAATATCCCCTGGGCCCTGTTCTCTTTAGTGACCAGCAGCATTCTCAGGGCTAAGCTCTTGCCCACTGAGAGCCTCAGCCCAGCTCTGCTACTAATAACATCTCACTGGGCAACAGCTTCTTATATTTTCCAAAGAACTTTTCTATCCATTCTCTCATTTGATCCATCTTTGTAAGGAAGACAGGGTAAAGGTTATCCCCATTTTTGTTGATGAGGAAGTTGAAGCCTAGTTGAGGAGCAGGTAGGCGGCACAGTAGATAGAGTACTGGCCCTGGAGTCGGGAGAACCTGAGTTCAAGTCTGGCTTCAAACACATAATACTTACTAGCTGCGTGACTCTGGGCAAGTCATTTAACCCCAATTGCCTCACGCACACACAAAAAAATTTTAAATTAAAAAAAAAAAGCCTAATTGAGGGAAGTGGGATCTCACCCATCCTGTGCATGCACAGTTGATTTTTTTTTTTAAGCCCAGGTGCAGAGGAGACAAAGATAATGTTATTAGGGGAGGAAGGATGCAGACAACAGTATATTAGAGGCCATGGTTGGGAGTGGGCATAGGCAGTGGGAAAGCCCACCCTACTCAACCTCAGAGCTTCTGCTCCGAGGGCTGTCCCAGGCACAGGCCCTTAATTGCCAGGTGTGGGGTCCAGTATTTCAAGGTCCCGGTGTCCTTTCTTCCTTTGAAATTGGGCCCATTGCCCTTTGCTTGGGCATGTCTGAGTATAACTATCCAGTATCACCTGTAGCAAAACTGAATTTACAGAATCTTAGCTTTTAGGGGTGGAAGGAACTTAGAGATCATCTAGCCCACCTCCTCCATAATAACTACTACTAAAAATATTAACAATTCAGGGGCAGCTAGGTGGCACAGTGGATAGAGCACTGGCCCTGGATTCAGAAGGACCTGAGTTCAAATCCGGCCTCAGACACATAACACTTACTAGCTGTGTGACCCTGGGCAAGTCACTTAACCCCATTGCCTAGCCAAAACAAAAAATAATTCATACTTACATAGCATTTTACCAAGCATTTTTCTAATAGTGGTCCTGTGAAATAAGATATGCAGCTATGGTTATCCTCATTTGAGTAGCAAAGACCTCAGAGTTCATCCAGTTCAATAACCTTTTTTAAGAGATAAGTAAACTGAGACTGAAAAATTAATGATGATGATGATGATGATGATGATAGCTAGCATTCATAGAGAGCTTTAAGATTTACAAAGCCCTGTATATATGCTATTTCTTTTGATCCTCACTGCAGCCTATGAGATGTTGTTATCCCCATTTTACAGATGAGGAAACTGAGACAAAAAGGATTAAATGGTTTCCCTGGAGTCACACAGCTAGTAAAAATATATGGCTAGATTTGAACTTGGGCCCTCCTAACTTCAGATCCAGTGTTCTTACCCAGATTGATACCTATCTACTGCAAGTCATGGACCTCTGACTTCAGTTCCAGTGTTCTTTCCATGGCATCATACTGCCTTGAAAAGAAAGGGAGAAAATGGAGGGCCCAAAGTAGGAAAGTGCTTTGTAAGAGACCTAATGTGTGAATCCATTAATTGAGGGCTCTCCCTATTTCTCAAAGTTGTTATTTGAGCTTATCAAACATGGGAACTCCATCATCAGTGTATTCTACCCTGCTCTTTCCTAGGAGATTTACCTAACTAATAGCTAAGGCCCTTCCCCCTCCTCCTTTTTCCCTGCAGTGGTTTTCCCCCAAGACCTGTTGGAAAAGGGGCTGGAGGCTGACAACTTTGCCATGCTGGGGCTGGGAGACATCGTCATTCCAGGTAATGCTTGAAGTTTGGGAGCGAGTGGGAAAAGCAGTCAGTAATCAGAGGACAGTCTGTCCTGAGAGAGAGGACACAGTAACAACTTCACTCTCCCCCCATCCACCAGCCCGAGTTTCTTCCTTAGACTCCTTTTTCCTAGTATAGTTCCTGACAAAACACTTTTACCACTGTTATCTTCATCTTCATACATGTTTTGTGGAAGAGGCTAAGTAAATGTTATCTACATTTGGCACATGAGGAAACTGAGGCCCAAAGAGTACATGCTTTGGCCAGTTGATTAATGTTGGAGTTGGAACTCCAACCCAGATTTCATGCCACAGGACAAGCCATGCAATTTCTAGGGTAAGCAGTTTTCAGGGCAGGAAACCTCCAAGCAGCCATGGAGGGAAAATGCCCTTAAAAAGTTCTTTTTCTATAGGCCTGTCTGCTCTGCATCACACGGGTGCCACCCAGCCAGACTGGGAGGTCCAGAAAAGGTAACTCAGCTTCTCAGTGAATCAACAGGCCTTTGTTTCTTTTCCTGTGCCAAATGCCAAGGACTGGGCTGGAATCTGGGACCACTGCTTAAGTGTGTTTGCAACCCACCATGGGCACATATGCCCGGCCATGGATACCTGAATGGTTATGACTGAATACACGTGCATTTTGTATGTTTGACCCAAAGGGGGCATGTATGCAACTCACCCTGGACACCTAGACGTTCCTGATTGTGACTTCATGCAGGTCTGTGAGCTTGACCTTTGGTCGTGTGAGCACTGCTCAGTATGGTTGCACACAAGTGCAGGGGTGGCTGTGCTCATGGCTGTTGGGCAGGCTGGAAGAGGTCAGACTGTCTACCCTGAAGAGATGGGCTGTTGGAGGTTTTAATGAAACTAATACAGAATCAAGTGTAGTAAGCCTTGTCCTGTGAAAAAATGAAGACGCCACCTCTTTGTGGGCACTTTGCAGTTTCAAAGCCCTTTCCAGTCCATTCTCATTTGATCCTCATGACAGCCTCGTGAAAGAGGGAGTCTGGTGGTTATTATCCATTTGACAAAGAAAGAAACCAGCATGGGGAAGCAGCTTGCCCACAGTCCAGTAAGAGAGTCAGCCAGAGAGCCTGACCAAGAAGCCAAGTTCTCAGAGCCAGCATTTCTTGATGTTGGCCACCAGGTGGCGCTGTCTCCACATGCAAAGTATCAAGAATTCTGGTCTCTGCATGTCCATGGGCTCTCACTCACTCCCACCCCCATAGAAACATCTCTGCATGTACCTGGAAGGTGTCTTTTGAGTATTTTCATTGGATAGCACTGTAGAGCTCATGTGGCCCAACCCCTCTGTTTTACAGATGAAGACGATGCTCAGAGAGCTTGAGGGATAGGTTTGAGGGCTGTGTGGTACTTGCCTCCCAGGTAGCCCCCACCACCAATCTCTGACTCTCACTTTCTCCCCTCAGGTATCTTCATTGCTCTACTTCTGCGTTTTGACATCAGGTGAGCCCAGAAACTCAGGCAAATAAGAGAACTGAGGTGTCCTGAGCCAAAGCTAGCTCCAGCCACCTTCCATACTACCTCCAGCGTCCCACCTCCTTCCTCCTCCCGGAATGTTCTCATCACACTCCTGAAAGAGGGTGTCCAAGCTTTATTTGAGCCAAAACTAGGCAATGGGGAATTAGGCAGCCCTGCACCAAGTCAGACTTAGTCCCAAGGTCTGGAATATAATTATCTTAGAATTGAAAAGAACCTGAGGTACTCTGTATTCCAACTTCTTCATTAGACAGAGTAGAGGCTGAGGCAGGGTGAGGGGAAATGTTTGACCCAGGGCAGCAACCACATTCTCCTGTCTCCCAGCCCAGAGTTGCTTTGCCCTCAGGATGGAAGACAAGGGTTAATTTGGGTGGCCAAAGGCCCAGACTTAGAAAATCAGGAGAAGAATCTTAAAGGTGTTTTCCCCAGCCTTGACTAGCCAAGGCTACATTGTGGGCACTGAATAAATCTTAGTGTTGGCAGGGAGGTAGGAAAAAAGGTTGGGTCATAAAAGGAGACATGAGACTTAGTGGTAACCTCAATACTTCAGCAGTGAGTGACCATTTTTAAATCATTTTATGCAGAGCCCTGTACTGAATGGTAAGGAAACTCAAGTTTTTATAAAAACAGAGGTTCTGTCTTTCTAGAGCCCCACAGCCTAGTGACCAGTTCAGTTCAGCAGACATTTAATAGGGGTCTATCATAAAGCCCCATGCTCTTTAACTGGATTGTTCAAAATAATGAATTTTGAAGCAGCCAAAATAAGACTCAGAATTCCATTCATGTTGGACCATTAGCAACTTGCCATTTATGGGATAGAGCTAAATTCAGCTCAGTTCAATGTAGCAGACGTTACCTGCACACCTCGTACATACAAAGCACTGTGTTAGGTCCTGGAGATACAAGACCCTGCCTGCATAGAACTCACAGTACAGGAGGGAAAACAAGACATGTACACAAAAAACTAATAGACCGCTGAATGTGGCAGACGCATGACAAAGATTCAGTTCAGAGATCTGAAAGATTTGAGGCAAAATTCACTAACTGCAGGGGGAAAGGAAAAGTTCACCAAAGAGGGGGCAGCTTAGCTGGACCTCAAAGAATGAGATTTCAGTGGCCAGAGCTGGAACAAGGATGGTCCAGGAATGGGAAGAAGAGTAAAGATAGAGGCGTAGGACAACATGGAATGTATGGGGAGGGCGGGGGTTGGCATGAACATTAGTTTAGTTGGAGATCAACATGAAGGAGAATAGTGGGAGATGAGGCTGGAAAGGTAGTTTGGGGCCACATTGTAGAGGGCATCGGATGCCAGGCTTTTAAGAGTTAGGCCTTTACCCAATAAGCACTAAAGAACTAAGGAAGGATTTTTGAGGAGAGGAATTTTCAGAGCTGGACTGACAGTAGGAGAATGATTCAGGCATAATCAGTAGGATGAGTTGTTGGGGGAGAGACAGAAGGTTGTCACGATGATCCAAGGACTAGATAAGGAGGACCTGCATTGAGGTGGAGAAGAGGGGGCAGATGCTAGAGATTTCTTGGGGGCAGAGAGAGAGCATCCCAAAGCAAAGAGCTTCAGTCCTCTCCTTCCCAGCCTCTAAGACTCCGGAAAGGATGAGGACCAAAGATCCACTGGAGGGAGTAGAATCAGGAAGTTACCCACTGTCCTCACCTGTCTCTCCCTCTTTGCCCGCTGCAGCCTGAAGAAGAACACACATACCTACTTCTACACCAGCTTTGTGGCATACATCTTTGGCCTGGGCCTCACTATCTTCATTATGCATGTCTTCAAACATGCCCAGGTAAGTGATAGGGCCAAACCTCTCCTGATGAGAGCAGCCCAAGAGCTGAGTTCCAACCACCACCCGTCTCTTCTCTGCGCTCGCCTTTTCTACTCCCTTTCTGCCCTGAGTCCAAGTTGGGGTGGCCTGGTAAGAGAAACAGCAGGATGTAGCAGAAAGAGTACTGGGCTTGGAGTGTGAAGTCCTGGGCAGAGTTCCTGCCCTTCCTGCCTGAGCTACCTTGAGTGGCTCACCTAACTTCTTGGGATCTTAGTTTTCGTATATGTAAAATGGGGCTAAGGATACTTATACCAGTTAGCTCAAAGGATTGTCAGGAAGAAAGTTCTTTGTAAACCTAATGCTCTAAAGAAACATTAGTGTCAAATTTTAAGCCTGAGAGAGACATGAGCAGTGAGAGCAGGAGCCACCAGTAGGTGGCACTTCCCACTCTGGCCATCACTACCACGTGTAAGCCCTGATGTCACAGAACCATGATCCTGTAGACTGGCATATACCCCTTTTGAATAAAACATTTTCTCTGGGTCTGTTCGGGGTGGGGATGGGGGATTGGCGGAAAGAGTGCTGGAGTTGGAGTTAGAAGACCTGAGTTCAAATTGTGGCTCTGCTGCTTAAAAATCTTTGAGATGTTGGTCAAGTCATTTCCTTTCTCTGGGCCTCAAGTGTTTTACTATCCAGTAAGGGGATTGGACCACATTCTTTCTTGGGTCCCTCTAGCCCTGGAATACATGACTATAAATTCTTTCATTTTGCAGATGAGGAAACTGTGGCTCAGAGAATAGGAAAATGCCCTCCCATTATGTCCCATAATAAGTCTGTCAGAGCCATTACTGGAACCTAGGCCTCCCACCTCTGGGACTGGCACATGAACCACTCTCCTCACCCGTTCTGCCTTTCCAACTTTGGATACATTTTGCAGTGCCATCCCTTGGAGGGAAAAGGGAGGGATGATCTTCCCTGGGCAGGCAGGATTCATCACTTCACACCATCAGCCCCTGTTATTACTGCCCAGCTGGGTATCTCTAGGAAGCTGTGTAGGGTCTGAGCAAATAGAGCATAGATTATCTGAGCTGGAAAAAACTTTCAAGGTCACCTAACCAATGGTCATTCTACAGATGAGGAAACTGAGGCCCAGAGAGAACTGACTTAACCCAGGTCTTGTTGATAGAAAAAGACATAGATTTGTTGGCTATGTTCCTGAAGGGGAAATGAGGGAAAACCTGGCTCTGCCAAAGGGGGGGAGGGGGAGACGGCAACAGGGGGTCCACTGGACACCTGCTCTCTAATGAATGATGCCAGCATACTCCCCTGAGCCCGTATCTCCATCTCCCCCAAGAAATGTGAGCTCCAAGGGTCTACTGCAAGGCCTTGGGCAGGTCTCAGGCCATTTTCTTTAGCTTTGAGATTTCCTGCCAAGGCCAAACAATGAGGACCACTCAGATGTGAAGTTTGGGAGCAAATAGGAGGAGGAGAAGGAGGTATGGAAGAAAGGCTCATGGACTGTGAGCATTGGAACCTTAAAGAAGAGCTGTCTCCTTTCTCTTTTACTTTCCCTTCTCTCTCTTTTGCTCTTCTCTCTCTATCACTATTTCTTTCTTGTTCTTTTTCTCTGTTACTTTTTTTCTCTTTCTCCCTCCTTGATTCCCTCCTTCTCTCTGTCTTTCCCTTCCCCCTGCCCCCCATTCCTCTCTTCCTCCCTCCTTCTCCTCTTCTCTTTCTCTTCTTTCTCTATCTCTCTCTCTGTCACACACACACACACACACACACAGTCGCACCATGCACACACTTCATAATGCTTTACAGTTTTCATAGCACTTTCCGAAGAAGTCTTCAAGGTAAGTAATACAGTATTGTTTCCACTCAACAGATGAGAAAATTAAATGACTGTCCCGTGGTCAAGTAATTAGCATCAGAGCCAGGTTAAGCTAGATTTCCACCTCTTCTGTGAAGCAAACATAGCCCATGGTCCCTCATTCATGCAAGGCTCTCCCGCAGTTCCTAGGGAAAACCCCCTATTTCCCAGCATAGCCTCCTGGAGCTGATGAACCTCTGTGTTTTCCCCCACCCCCACAGCCGGCATTGCTCTATCTGGTCCCTGCCTGCATTGGATTCCCCCTGCTGGTGGCGCTGGCAAAGGGAGAGGTCACAGAGATGTTCAGGTAAGGGGTGGGCCCAGGCTACCATTCCCACAGCGCACAAAGGCCTGGGGTGTGTTCACAGGTGCAGCCAATAGGCCCCAGGGGTAGAGGCAGTACCTGACAGAGGCTGTGGGCCGGGGAGGTGGGGGGGGGGGGACCGTAGTGGAATGTTTGTACACGTCTCCTGGGAAACATCACTCCCTGGCATTTTCCGCCAGTATGTGGGAACCTGTCTGTATGTTCTGGTGACAGCTTTGCTATGGATCCAGCCCTTCCTTCCCCCAAACGGTTGGGATGGCAGTTAGCTGAACTAGAGCACATCATACCACCACCACCCCCCAGGGCAATTCTGAGGACCAAGCAGGGGCATCCCACAAGATTTGGGCCACTTTCTTCTTCTCTAGATAGGGATTTTTTTGGTAGAATGTCCAGCACACTGTGTCTCACATCCATGAGCTTTCTGGGTCCTGTGCCCATCTGAGACTGACATAGAAATTACTTCCACCACCAAGACGAGTGTAAGACTAGCTGAAGTGTTCAGCTTGTCTCAGGTGTTGAAACACCTTGGAAGAGCCCTGCCCCAGGTCTCCAGGAAGCTGGATGGCCTAGGGAAGAGAGTGCTAGACTTAGAGACAGAAAGACCTGGATTCAGATCTCACTTCCGATACTAGCTGTGTAAAACTTGGGCTTCTGGCCTTAGTTTTCCCACCTGTAAAATGAGGGGCTTGAACTAGATGGCTTCTGAGGCCCCTTCAGGCTCTAAATCTGTGACCCTCTGATCCCTGCCCTTGACAGGGGCTGTTGACAGACCACTCCCAAAGGGAGGCTTTGGGAGACAGTAGAAAGAGCGCTGGGCTGGGCATTGGGAGACCTGGGCACTGGCGTGTGACCTTTAACAAGTCCTGTTCCTCTCTGGACTCCTGTTTTCTCCTTTATAAGATGATGTGGTTGAATTAGATGGTCTCTAAGGTCTGTTCTAGCTGTCACATTCTTTATTTTGTATTCTAAGGTCCCTTTCAGCTTTGTCATATTCTGTATTTTAAGGTCTCTTCCAGAGCTGCAGTTCTCTGTTCCCATGTTCTGTACTCCCTCCCATATCTAATGCTGTGTTATTCTAGGATTCTCTGAATAGGTGATCCCCACTGAACAAAATAGCTAAAGAGCAGATCCAGAGCCCTTTCCCACTTCATCTAACCCTGGCTACCAGGAAGGGGTCTGCACCTGGCAGCTGCACACCTGCATCAGGGAGTGGGATGCCTGGAAAAGCCCCAGGGACACTGTCCAGGCTGGTGCTGTTCCCAGGACCACAGGCTAGAGACACCATGTCCTGGGGCAGAGCCACACCCGCCCACCCATAGGCTCTGCATATCTTTCAGGGCCACAGATGTCTCCCTGTGGGCTTGGCCTCTGGATTGGAGGAAGACAGAATTCTAGGAAAAACTTCCAAAAGAAAATTCCCATCTTCCTCAGTTTCTTGCTTTGTAGGGCAAAGAGTAGAGTAATTTGGAGGGTGGGATGTTCTCTTAGAAAGGGCATAAGCATAACTCAAGTCATGGCAGTTAGAGGCAGAGCATCAGGGGGCTGTCACGTCTTTTCTGTGCTTGAAGCTAGGCATCATGGCTAGACCCTTGGAGACTGTGGTTCTTAGCCCCTTCTTCCCCCAGCTTGGTCACCTTAAGCTGAACACCTTCCCTCTCAACCCCCCGGTGTTCTTCTCAGTAAAACAAAAGCATTGGGCCCGATGACCTCTCAGGCCCATTCTAGCTGCAACATGCCATGTTCCAAGGACTATATCTTGTGTCCTCTCAGTTCCTGACTTTTTGTGATTTTATATGTCCTGACATCTAGACTCAAACCAAAATTGTGACAATACATAAGTTAATCTCCTGTGCCCTTCCCTTGTTCCTCTAGCCTGTGTTGAGGGCCACAGTAGTCCTCCTCCTTGCTGATGTGACTCCCTCAACGTCTGCCTCAGAGAGCTGTTCCCTTCCCACCCCACCCCGTATCCTTCAACCTTGCAATGAGAAGGCAGGTGGGCAGCTCTGCCCCCCCCAGGGACCCTCAAAATAACTCTCATGGGCAGCTGCTACCCATGGGGGTCAGATATGGCCCATCCCTCCCCCAGCACCACCACCCGCATCCCTCCAGGTTATTGGCCAGGCCTTCACCCTGTCCCTTCCCCACCTGCTCAGCCTTTGATGTTTCTCTGGGAACCCAGTGCTGCAGGCACCAATCGTCCCGGTCCTGGCCTTCCTGTGCACCTGGGCGCCCTGAGCCGTGCTGCTGACACACCCGTGACTCATTCCCACCCCCGCTGCACCCTCCCTCCCTCCCCGGAAGCCAGCAGGGCTCACGGTCACAGCCCCGTGTCTCCTGGTGGGGTGAAGGGGAAAGGGGAGTGGGCCAGACCCTGGGGCTGGGAGAAACAGGGGCATATTGATTCCCTCTTCTCAGGCCTCCCACACCCTATCCCTTACATGACAGGCCCTGGCATCCTCCTCGGCTTTGGTTCCATTCCAGGCCCCCACCCCCTCCTGATGGCAGGCAGGTGCTGGGAGTTGTGGAGGCCAGGGCCTCACTGAGGACAGACAGCCCAAGTTCATAGGAGACAAGGTCAGTCAGGGCAGCAGCAGGCTGTAGTAGAAAGTGCACAGGGTTTGGACCATAGGTTCATAGAGTATATTAATAGCAGTAACTTACACTTACATGGTATTGTAAGGTTATAAACCCTCTACGTAGATAAAACATTATTATTAGTAGTAATTCCTGTTTTTGCAAAGTCAGAAACTAATTTAGAGCTGGAAAGAACCTTAGGAATTTTAGTCCAGGCCCTTCATTTTACAGAGAAGTCAGCTGAGGCTAAAAGAGGCTAAATGATTAAATCAGTAGTGTTTTTAGTATACCCACATGCTGTCAGCCCTGACTCCTGAGTTCAAAGAACCTACTTTGGAATCCTAGCTCTGCACTGACCACGCCCTATGAAATGGAGGCAGCGGGTGGCTCAGTGGATAGAGCAGTGGGCCTGGCGTCAGGAAGACCTGAGTTAAATGTGGCCTCAGACACTTACTAGCTTGTGTGATTCAGGGCAAGTCACTTAACCTGTGCATGCCCCAGTCTCTTCATCTCTAATGTGGGGACACTAATAGCACCTATCTCCTAAGGTTGTGGTAAGGATCAAATCAGATAGATAAAAGCCTTAAGGCTCTAAATAAATATTAGCTGATTTTGAGCATATAATCATCACTTCCCCTCTCAGCACCTTGGCTTCTTTTTCTATAAAATGAGTGATCTCTGAGGCCCTTTGCAATTCTTGGGCTAGTTTCCGGTGCTGTTTAGATCATTTTGAGGAGGGTGGGGTGGGCAGGAAGTCGGGAGTAGGGAGAATGGAGACCATGGACAGCAAGTGCTTAAGTCAGAAGGCACCCCCACCTCCTAGGACCTTAGAGCACTTAGGGGTGACATAAGACCATTTTCCAGCGCAGAGTGCACATGTGCACATACATGCACATATACATACACAAAAATACTGCTTCGTTCTTCCCCAACCCCCAGGGGCCAGAGTAATGTAGTAGAAGAACATCAGATTTGAAATTAAGACTACCTGAACCTCAGTTTCCTCATTTTAAAATAAAAAAGCTGTACTGAATATTCTGTAAGGTCCCACCAGATCAGTGTCCTTTTAACTCTCTCCCACCCCTCAAAATCTTCTTAGAGCCCATGCCTCCAAGTACTATATCAGGCTGTTAATAACATGCAGCACCTCCAGACTCTCTGTCCATACTGAGACTGGTCTCTGATGCCTACTCAGCCTTAGCTGTCTCTGGAGGAGGAAGCAGGCTGTATCTCTGGACTGTGGAGGGAGCCAAGTAGAAGAGCAAAATTATTCTGCTTTTCTCTCCAAATCCACTCCCATCACTACCCTTGGTCTCTCTCCCTGCTTCTCTCCTCTCCTGTCTCTTCCTTTGCCCTCCTCCAGAGTTCTAGTCCCAGCTCTGACACTGACTTGCTGTATGACTTTGGGCAGGTCCCTTCCTTTCCATGGGCCTCACTTTCTCCATCTGTAAAACAAAGGGGTTGGACTTAAATGGTCACTAAGATCCTTTACAACTCTAAGATTCTGTGATTCCTCCTCTTTTCCCTCCCTTCTTCCTGTCTGTCTTTCCTGCAGCTATGAATCTTCTGCTGAAATCTTGCCACACACTCCTCGGCTTACCCACTTTCCCACTGTCTCGGGCTCGCCCGCCAGCCTTGCGGATTCCATGCAGCAGAAAGCAGCCTGCCCCCGCCGCCGCCGGCCACACAGCCCCAGTGCCCTGTAGCCCCCAGCGCCCTTTCTCCCTCTGTTTCCCTTCTGCTCTGTCAGGTAGGGCATCCCATTTTTCACCTTCCTTTCCTCTTCCTGCCCCACTCCCAGCCAGCCAACACCACCTTTCTATACCAGCCCTTACCCCCACCCCTTCCCCAAAGAGCCATTGGCTCCTTGCTCCTTTCTCCCCGGGGCACCAATTAGTGGTGGAATGTCAACCCCAAAATGGTGTCCAGTTTCAGCTTTAGAGACAGGGCAGACCCAAGAGAAGCCATCATTCTTGTTCTTTGTCTTGTCCATAACCCTAGGTTTCAGCCTGAGCCTCTCTTCGTGTTTCTGATGAGTTGGCCGTCTTGTATTTGCCAAACACCTCTCTAGGGATCTCCGAACACCTTGCAGATCTCAGTTCCTCCTACAGGGCAGCTGTGAAGAGTAGAGTCATTCTCCCTGTTAGAGAAATAGGGGTGCAGAGAAATGGCTGGTCCAAGGCGATGTGATCAATGCGGTGGGGCTGGGAGACGAGAGGCAGGAATCCCATCCTCTGTGAGGACTCAATGCTTCCCATTGAACCCCTGGGATGAGGGGAGAGAAAGTTGTGTCACCCCAAGCTGCATCAGGCTGGTAGTTAAAGTAGAGTTGTTGTGAGGCTGCTTGATCTAGAGTTGTCTGGGCCCTGTTTGCTGCCAAATAGAAATGAGGAAGTGAAGCTACAGGGAGGCAAGGCATGGTGCAGAGCGCTGGCTGTGAAGTCAGAGAGACCTGGATTCAAATCCTTGCTCTGCTATGTATTAGGTATGTGACTTGAGCAAGTCATTTAACCGCTAGCCTCCATTTGCCTGTCTATAACATGAGGGGTAAGACTAGATAGTCTCTAAAATCCCTTCCAGCTGTAAATCCTGTGATGCTGTGAACTAATCAGAGTGGCTACAATAGTGTAGGAAGTGAGGCTTAAGCTTAGACTGTGGGGCCCCTGGACCTGGTTTCTTATATACTTATATACTTTGGGGCCAGAGCTTGGGTTATCTCCTAGCGGGCAGGAGAGGAATCTGAGCTACTCGGTGCTCTCCCTTGTGAAAAAGGGGGTCCTCCCCTTCTCTCAGTGGCCTGTTTTTGTGGTGAGTGGGAGGGCACCACTGATACTGACCCTTCCTCTCACTCCCCCCTTCCCATCTACATTTAGAGCCCTCCTGCCTTTTCTGACCTGACATTTCTGCCCTCCTTTCCCTGTCCTCCAGTTACGAAGAGACAAATGACAAGGAGAAGGAGCCAGCCAGTGAGTGCAAAGAGGGAGCGCTGTTGTCGTCGTCCACTTCCTCCGAGACGGAAAAGAAGGAGCAGTAAGGGTGGGCTTGGAGCTGGGGTGGGGGCCCTCCTGCCACCAGTGCAGGAGCTGGGGGAGACAAAGGCCCCACAGAGCTGGATGTTGATGTTCTGGGCCCTTCTCCTGTCCCTTCTCCCTCTTGAGCCCAGCCAAGGATTTTCTCTTTGTTTCTGGTCGTGTACCTCTTGTGTCCTCCCTCCCCAGCACGGGGCAGAGAAACCCCAGCTATCTGTTGTGGGGAGGGTGATGGGTGGTGAGAGGGCCTGGTTTTTAATTTTTTTTTGTATTACCGTCAACCCCTCTCTCTCACATTAAAAGTCTGTGTCAAGTGAAAAGTGAGAACCAAGGGGGCAGCACATCTGTCTTTGTCTCCACTTCGCCCTAGGCCTTGGGGAGAGGCATTGGAGGGTGGAAGCCTCTTGACCCCCAAATCCTGGTTTCCCTTGGACCCGTGCTTGGTGCTAATTTACATTGCTCTTTTCTAGGAGCTTAGGAGACAAGCCTACCCCTGGGCAAAGCTCAGACCCTTCCTTCCTCCGGCCCACAGCAGCCTTCCCTTTCTGCTGTGTGCACAAAATTCAGGGCAGAGAGTTTTTGAAAGGTCCAAGAATCTCTGGTTTAGCCTTTAGAGGGATTCCAGGTAGCCAGCAGGAGGTGCCTGCAATCCTGCCTTCTCTGGAGATAGAGCCCAACAGCTTCTTCCAACCTTTCTCTTTTCTTCCCTAACTATATTGAGGTAAGAGGAGACAGGCAGAATGAGCTCAAAGTGTGTACTTGGTGTACGTCCTTCCTTCCAGTACACACTTTAAAAAAAGAAAGAGCCCAAGAACCTCCCACCCAGGACTAGCTCCATTTGGAGGTGGGAAGATATGCCTAGTCTAAAGGTAGAGGGACTTGGGTACGTGCTCTATTGTTCCCTAGGCACTCCCCTTTTTCATACAGTACTCTTTCAGCCCTGAGGGCCCCTGCACCCAAGAGAGGTTTGGGGGTGGGGCCCATCATTGCCATCGTGGGAAGAAGGTCCAGGGAATTGCAGGGCTGAAGAAAAAAGTTTTCAAGCTGTTTGAGAAAAGGAGTGATTGAGAGCTACCGTGAAGGGGATGAGCAAGCTCCCTGGTAGTAGGGATGTTCAGGTGGGGCCCGATACTCTCCAACATCCCTTCCACTGTCTCTGATTTTGTGAATCCTCCAAACTAAATCCTACTAGGGCTCCCCTCTGGTCATAAGGCCCCATCATTTAGCCACTGCTGATAAGGCGAGGGTCATGAGTTTATGAACTTTGCTTGAAGCTAAAGAAGGCCCCAGACTTTGACCTTGGACAGCTACTTTGCCAAAGGGAGCTCTTGAGTAAATGAGGGGTTTTGGCTGAGGATAGCTTATCCCCACTATTAGAAAAGTAAGACCTCAGGTCTGCCCTCCCACAATGAATACATTCTATTATGATAACATGTTAGCTTTGGGTTCTCTGCCCTTGATGTGACCCACAGCCACTCCGATGTTCTTAGGTAGAAACCACAGAGCCCCAGCTGGACCCCAGACAAAAGCTACTCCACTCCCACCAGGACCACAGAGACAAACTGTCCTTGAAAGTCGGGGATCCCACTTGACATTAGCTCAGCTCTGCCCTGCCCACCCTGCAGCTGGGTGCAGATTTGAAGATGATTCAGAAGCAGTCAGTGCATCATAGGGCCTGCTTCCTGAATAGCAGGAAGGAGGAGCTACTGCTGGGTGGTAATGGCCCACAGGCCCCTTAGCCCCAAGCACCAACCACGGGGACAGGGAAAGTGCCTGGCCCTGGGGAAGGTGTCCAGGGAGGCCAGTGAGAGTAGGCATCCTAGTGGTTGGAAGTGTCAGACTAAGGTTGGGCCTTTAGACTTTTGGATTTCAGCTAATTGAATTTAAAGCCTCAGAGATGGACCTCAAAGATGACCCAGTAATTAGGTTTCTAAGAGAAAATTAGAAGATTTTCCAAGAAGATAGGACTTTAAGATCACAGTGAGTGAGCGGAAAAGCTGGGATGTTTCAGCCCAAATCTCCCGAGCCTCCTGTATCCAGTTCTCTGTCTGCTGTACCACCAATCCCCTTGAGCCAAATAGCCAGTTCCCCCCTCTCTACCACCATTTCTCTGCCAGGAGAATGAGAAGAATGCTTGCCAGTGACTGGTTTGATGAGAGTTAGTATTTTGCCATCCCTCTGAAAGGATCTCAGAGACCTTAAGCAAAGAGGAAGAGGTTGTCTCCCTTTCCCAGATAAAAGTAACCAGACCTACCCAGGAGTCTCCAGAATTTCACTCCCAGCTTTCCCTCCCTGAAATCCCACAGCTTCCAGAGGGCTGTAGGTGAGACCTTACACACACATACACACACACACACACACACTCTCTCTCTCACACACACACACACACACACACACTCTCACACCCTCAAATCCCCTCCAGGTTCCCTTGGGCCACATAAGAATGAGCAACTCTCATCCCAGCACTCAGAGAGGAGAAAGGTGGGAAGAGGAATTTGGCCAAAAAGCTGAGCCTGGGACCCTAGAGACTCAGAAGGAGGGAGTTCCAGGACTGTTGGTATGTTGATGGTAAAGAACAGCTGTTGGAGGATTGGCACTGAAAACATGGACTCCGTGAAAGGGAGTGAGCAGCAATCGACATGGACTATGGGGAGAACCCATCCAACCTTAGCTTGTTCTTGTACTCTTCCCCAGCATGACCTCTTCCCAATTGAGATCACACTTTCTGATCCCTCAGAGATGCTCATCCCTTAGGATTACAACCAGCAAATCCAGAACAAGCCCTTAAACATGGCAGAAAGGGGGCCTAAGTTGTATCTGTGAGGCCTGGATGAGGGATTCTGGAGGACCAGCCCTGAATTCAGAGGAGGGTGGCCTCTGGAGGAGCACTGGCTCAGGCAGCTGGCACAGGGTTCATGTGGGTTATGGTCTGTGAGTCCCAGAAGTGGGGCTAGCTGGGAGAGACCCAGAGGCATCCAGGAATCCTGTAGTAGAAAGTCAGCCCCTGGGGCCAGGGCCTTCTTCCGTTTATGTGCCTAGTGCCTAGTATGTAATAGGTGCTCAACATGCTGACCAGACTGGATGTCCTCTGCCCACCAGCCCTCTTGGAGTTGGCATCAGTCTATGACTAGAACTTCCCTGGGCTTTGAGAGCCTGGTATGGCATAAGACCATTGGCACAGTGGGAAGAGTGTCAGACTAAGTCAAAGACCTGGGGTCAGTCTGACAAGTATTCAGAGTGTCTACCATGTGCCAGGCACTGTTCTGCACTGGGGGTACAGATATAAAACCTAAGCAGTCCCTGCCTTCCAAGAGCGTATCTTCTACTGGATTCATGACCTAGTGTGTCAGCTATCTAGCTATATGACTGTGAAGAAGTCACTTGCCCTCTCTGGGCCTCACATTCCTCATCTGTGAAGTGGAGGGTTGGACTAGGTGGTCTCTGAGGTCCCTGCCAATTGTGGGATCTACCTCCCCACCATGCTGCTGCTTAATGCCAAGCTGAAGAATGTCATGGCCAGGAGTGACAAACCCTGGAGTGAGAGGAACAACAGTTAACATCCTTCTGGGCCCCTCTCTCCAAGGAGGTAGATAAGGAAAGAGGCCAGACCCCCAACAAATCCCCAGCCTCTACCACCCACCCCCACCCCAGCAGCAGCCCCCCAAGATCCTTCAGCCTGCCAGAACAAACATTCAGCAGAGTGTTTGCTGCCTTGGCAGCTTGGCCTGGCTCTGGCTGTCCATCCACAAAAGCCGTATTGAAACAGCTCTGCCCCACGCCGGCTGTGGCTGCTCTAAGCGGCGCCTCGCATTCTGCCATCTAATGACCCCTTGCAGCCTCCCCCAGATGTTTTCTATGACTTCCAGCCCAGCTTCCAGCGGGCCTGTCCGCAGGAACAAGGGAGGCCACTTTAATTCTAATTAAATACCTCCAGCTAAGCAAACAGTGTGGAGCAGGGCAGGCCAGGCCCAGCCTGGAAGCCCAGCCCACAGAGTCTCTGAGTCTAGACTCCAGATGTGATTTCACCAGCCTCCAATGTCCCATGGAAAAATGACACTCAGGCCAGGAAGGGCCATAAACGCTGAGGAAGATGGGAAAGGAAGGGGGGAAGGCTGGAGAGAGGAGCCATGACCCAGAGCAGTTTGCTTAGGGTGCCAAGTGGCCTTTTAAGGTCCTCTTTTAGAGTACCAGGCAAGGGATGGGATACAGATTATAGTGGATGTAAGCAGCCCCATCTCTACCAGCTCCTCAGGTCCTAGGATACGTTTGGGGTAGAGGTATCTTTGGGAATGTTCAACCATAACTTCCTCCTTCCCTACCCAGTGGAGGCTGAGTCAAGGAAAAGGTCATGACACTGCCTTCTGGTAGCTGTGTGGGTAAATGCCTTAACATCTCTGGGCCTCCTCATTTTCCTTTTCTGTAAAATAGGAATAAGGTTTATCCAGTCTATCTTGTAAGATTGTTGGGGGCAGGGGGGAGTGCTTTGTAATCTGTAAAATCTGCCCCTTCCTCTCCACATCTACCTACCCAGCCTTCTAGTTCCTACTTCCTCCATCTAGTCCATAATGGCTGCTCCTAAAAAGGACCTCTTACTGCCCTTATGTGCATGTGTATTTACCATACAGTAAACACTGTGGCAGAAGTCAGAGGGAGGAAACTTCATCTGCCTTCTTGGGATAGACTTGGGGGGTGGGGAGGCTGTGCCAGGCTAAGTGTCAGTTCTGTTGGATTCTGCCAAGGCTTCAAGCCCAGGGCAACTCAAGAGGGATTGTGGATCGTGCCTTGTGCCCTGACCTCCAAAGACCATCCTAGCCAAATCCAGAGGAAGCTCATTGCCAAAGGGCTGCCTGCTGTGACACTGACATTTTAAAAATCCAGTAACTTAGGAAGAGAGGCTGTGGAGGAACTGGGAACTGGGGCAGAGGAGGGGACACTCACTTGGATGAAGGTCTGGGTCCTTAAAGGATTAGCCTTGCTCCAACAACACTCACATCTTGCCAGGCCCTTGCACAGTTGTTTCACCGAATTGGGTCACACACTGCCCCTGCCCCACCTTCCACCAGAATGGAGAGTGAGCTTCCTGGTCACAGCTCCTCCTTCACCTGGCTAATCCTCCCTCATCCTTCCCCCCCTCCCATTCTCTCACGTCCTTTCTTTCTGCTGCCCAACTATTCCTCCACTCCACTCTCATCTTAACCTTTTTTTGTGTCCTGGATGCCTTTGGCAGTCTGGTGAAGCTTACAGAACCTTCTCAGAATGATCTAAGTGCATAAAATACAAAGAAATTACTTTGAAATAGTTACTAAAATACTTTTAAAATATCAAATTTAGGCTATAGTAACATATGGGCTATAATCTAACTGGATCCCAGGTTAAGAACCCCCCACTCCACCTCAGCCTGACTGGCCTGGAGCCATGCACTGGGAATCAGATGACTAGATTCTAGCCTGACTTTGCATTACAAATTGCATACCTTTGGGCTAGTCACTCCCACCTTTGGGTTCCAATAGGTGGCCTCCTCAGCTGTTCTTTCAGTGGTGAGGGGAACTAGCCCATGGTGAAGAGCATCTATGGAGCAAACCAGGACATTCTTTGCAATTTGTTGTTTTAGAGACCTGCCTCAGGTCCCACAGCCAATATGTATCAGAGACAGGACTTGAACCAGATTTTTCCTGACTGATGCCAGCTCTCTACACCACAGATGCTTCCTCTTTGTTAATGATAATAATACCTGACATTTATGTTGTACGTTCATGGTTTCTTAAAGGGCTTTCCCCATAGTTGATACAACCCCCTGTGAGGTAAGTGCAATAGGCATTATTCTCCCCATTTTATGGATGAGGAAACTGAGACTCAAACTGAATGATTTGCCCATAGTCACACAGTTTCAGAGGTAGGCTTCAACTCTGAATCAGAACTCCCAAGGCAGTCACTATCCACTGCCCTGCACTTGCCTCTCAATGATGTAGGGTCCTTTCTAGCTCTGACATTCTATGTTCTGTGACTTCACTGAGGGGGCATAATGGATTAATTTACACTTCCATGTTTTTGTGCAAGATACACCCTACTTCTTTTCCTCTCCACTTCAGATCCTACCCTATCCTTCAAGGTCCATCTGAGGACCTCATATTGCATAGGTTCCCCTGACCCCAACTCAGTGCTTGCTCCTTTCACTTAGTTCCTACAGTTTCATGCCACACTGGAGGAGATCTCTTCACTCTGACTTGGCATGGAAACCTGGGAATGGCCCTTGAAGAAAGGTAAGGCTGTGGGTCGGAGTAATCCATTCGAAGATGGCTCATTATCCCCTACCCTTCCACAGCCAGCTCTTTCAGCCCTCAGATTTTCGTTCTCGGTCACAGTCTTGTATTGGTCACTCTTTTCCTATGAATGAGGCTTGTCTTCCCCCAAGCCAATGACCTCTCTTTTTGCAATAAGAGCTTGCTGATGAAGTGACTTAAGACAAGACAATCAGTATCTGGACATTTCTATTTGTGTAGAATGGAGGTCCTCAACCACACTGACTTTTCTCCCAGAGAACCCCAGAGAAGGTGTGCTTTTACCAAGAACACAGCTAAAAATTATTTGACCAGTGAGCATTCGTCTGGGTACCCACATGACACAAAGTGCCTTGAGAGGTGGCTGGGAAGGGTTGGACTAAATAATAGCTAAGGTCTCTTCTAACTTTGATGTCCTATATTCCAAGGGCCCTTCCAGCTTTGACACTTTGTGTTCTCAATCCTCTCAGTCCCCTTCCTATTCTGACAGTCTATGTGCAGATAATCTGGTAATTGAAATGCATCAAATCCCAGCTCGGTCATTCACTAGCTATGTGACCTTAGGAAAGTCACTGGAACTCTCTTCAGTCTCGGTTTCCTCCTCTGTGAAAATAAGATGATTTTTTAAAAATAACAACCCTACTACCAAGATGGTTGTGAGGAAAGAGATGGTAAAACCCAAAAGATCCGTAGAAAAGAGTTCGGAGGTTCTAAAGGCCCTAGCTGCTGTGACCCTGCTGGCGCCCTTCTGTTCCCGATGACCACCCCCTCCCCCCAGGGCCAGGAAGGTACAGGGAAGGGGGAAGGTCATGGCTTGAATTGCCCCCCCACCCCTTCGGACCTTATGGCCAAAAACTTGCCCAGTTCCTGTGTGTGCAGCGGGGAAACCGGCTGTATCCTGCCCTTGGGGAGGGGAGGGACAGGATGGGATAGGACAGGGCGAGGCTAGGTTCAGGAACCCGAGGAGATGTCCTGCAAAAAAACACAACACACACACACACACACACACACACACACACACACACACACACACACACACACACACACACACACACACACATATATATATATATATATATATATATATATATATATATATATATGAAAGCAGCCTTCCCCTAGCCTGAGCCCTTCAGTGTCTCTTCCCTCCCTCCCTCTCTCCCTCCTCTTCCCCGGCTTCCTTTCCCCACCACAGCCGCACACCTGGCCTCCTTACAGGCGGCCCGGCAGCTCCCCACGCGGCGCCCCCCTCCTCCCCCTTCCCGCCCCCGCCCCAGCCTGGCTCCAGTGAGTCTGGGCAGCTGCGGGGACCGCCTTCCTTCGCCCCGTGGGGTCCGCCAGATGGGAAAGCCGCCGGGCTGGGGAGGAAACTGCCCAGCGACTGGTGCAGGAAATCTCGGGGTGGCCCTCCCGGCAGTGAGGAATGCGGCTCCGCCAGCAGGAGGGGGAGCAGGGCAGAGGCCGCTGGAAGGCTTTCCAGCGGGGTGGGGGCGCGTCTCCACCCCCCGCCCCGTTCCCTTCCCCTACCTCCCCAATTCTTAGAACATACAGGAGAATGTTAGAGCACGAAAAGAATGTAAACTAGGACGCTGGAGCTAGAAAGGGCTTTTGAACATTGAATGACACTAGTATGTCTGGTACATCTCTTTGGGGTCTCTCTTTTGCCCCTCACATTTGAGCTTGCAGTTACAACTCTTTGCATTTGTGTGCCCGTAATTGTAAGCCCCTTGAGGTCAAGAACTGTGTTGTTTTTGTTTTGTTTTTTCCCTTCCCAAAGCCCCTAAGTATGGGGCTTTGCACGTGGTCTCACTTGATAAATATTTGTTCAACTGAATTAGAAGGTACTTTAGAAGCCAGGATGGCAGAGCAGGAAGGGACCGTGTCTAGTTCAACCCTCTCATTCTACAGTTGGAGAGAAAAGGAGGGAGTGATTTGCCCACAGCCAAACAGAAAATTAACGACAGCTGAGACTGGGCACCAAGTCTCCTGCCAGCCGGTATTTCTCTCCACTGTATCCCAGCAGCATGTGGCATTTGGACTTTACTGGGGAAGTAGGAGGACACCAAGCCTTCTGTCCCTTCTAGCTCTTTAGACTTGAGACCACCCTGAGCCTCCCTCCTCTCAAATTTCCCCTGCCCTCTCACCTTCCCTTTCAGTTCTTTGTCTCCCCCACCCCAACCCCACCAGCAGTATCATCATGTTATAATGATACCTTACATGTCTCCAGGGCCTCATGGTTTTCAGGATCATATGGTGCAATGGAAAAGCTGGCTGGCTCTGGAGTTGGAAAGCAAGTGGGTTCAAATCCTGACTCTGCCATTTACCATCTGGGTAACTTTGGGCAAAGCACTGTACCTCAGTTTCCACATTTATAAAATAAGAGGGTTGGACCAGATGGCTTTTTAGCTCTAAATCTTCCAGCTCTAAATCTAGGACTCGGGACTGTTAATCTTCACATCCCCCCTGTGTGGTAGACACAAGAAAGATTAAAGAGAGATTATCATCCCCATTTAGCAGAGGAAGAAGCTGGGACCCTTAAAAGGGAAGTGACTACCCAGACAATCCAAGGTAGTGTTTTACAGTGCCCATCAGAACTGGAACCCAGATCTTTTGCTACCCTATGGCAGATTTGCAAGAAATTCAGGGCCCTTATGTCAATTCCTCCCTCTTCTTCTATCTATTGCACGGGATCCATTTCTCAACTTGCACTTGAGGGCTTGTGACTATGCTGGTAGTCCCTCAGGAGGCTAGGGCCTGCACCAGAGAGATAGTGCCAATGGACCCATGGGAGTCCCCCACCCAACCTTCAGGTGGCTACGCACTCAGTAAACACCGGTTTGGTCGCCTGTGTGCCCATCCTGGACGAGATGCTAGAGGAGACAGACGTAAGCAACAACTTATTCGTACCCTCACAAAGCTCATTGTCTAGTTGGAAAAACAACATGTACCCAAAGTACTAATACAATAAAAACATGATAAAAAGATCTGAGTTTAAATTGTATTTCTGCTATTTGTTACCACCAGAGTGACCTTGGGTCTGTCACTTCTCTAGGCCTCTAGTTTCTCCTTCCTTAAAATAAGAGGTTTCCATATTTTAAAAACTTTCATTATCCTAAGGATAGATAGTGCCCAAGGTTCCTTCCAGCTCAAAATCCTATCATCCTAAGAAATGTCTATTGAGCTCTAGAAAAATGGAAATGGCTGCTTTGTGGGATGATGATCTCCCCAGTCATTGAAGTATTCAGGCAGGGGCTGGTTGACCATTTCAATTCAACAAACATTGAGTGCCAATTCAATGCAGGACACTAATCTCCTCTTTTGCCAGAAGCCTTTCCCAGTCTTCCTTAAGTCTAGTGTCTTCCTTTCTGAGACTGGTCCTAATTTGTCATGTATAGATCTCGTTAATACATAGTTGTTTGACTAGACTTACAAAAACACAATTTAAAACAGTCTCTACCTTCAAGGAGCTTACATTCTTAAAAAAAAAATTAGTAATTATCTTTTGTTTTTCTGTCCCCTTCATTTCTGAAGATATCCCCCTTTCCTCTACCCAGTGATCCATACTACTGCATCAAGACAGTGACGATATATGCAATATTCCATATCCATAGTTCCACCTACCTCTGCAAAGAAGATGGAACAGGACATTTTCTCAGTTCTTTGGGGACAAGCTTGGTTCTCCAGCATTCAGGGTTTTTTTAATTGTTATTTCCTTTTACCATTGTCATTGTGAATATTGTTTTCCTGGTTTTGCTTCCTTCACTCTCCATCAGGCCATATAAATCTTCCCCTGATTCTTGAAATTCTTCATATTCATTGCTTCTTGCAGACTGGTAATATTCCATTCCTTTCATGTACCACGACTTGTTTAACCATCCCACAATCTGTGGACATCTGCTTTTGTTTCCAGTTTTTTGCTGTCTTAAAAAGTGTAGTTTGCATTCTATTGTTCAGGATCCATAAAAAAAGAGTCCTTTATTGAGAACCAGGTGACCTAGCTTCAGCTCTCTTGCATTTATGACATGTTCAGTTCAAATTCTAGCTTAGTGACATAACTGCGTGACCTTAAGTGGATGGGCTCATCAGAGGGGTATAAGTCATCTAGTCCAACCACTTCATTTTACAGATGAAGAAACTGAGATCCATGTAGGCTAAATAACTTGTCCATGGTCATGGAGGTGTCATAGATGGGGCTGTAGACACTGTATTACGCTACCTTCTTCCAGATATAGCTCTTGTGATCCACGATCCTTTAGAAAGCAAATTCCTAGATGACATGGGACTTTGGACTAAAAAACAATGATCTCTTCCAACTCTGACAGTCCATATCTTAAGATTCCTTCCAATTCTGACATCCTATGTTCTAAGTCCCCTTCCATCTCAGACATGCTGTGTTGTATGATACTATGAACTCTTGCCTTCAGGATCCTGAAGTCCAGTACCAGGGATGGGGATTCATGACCATCAAGGCCCGGGGACCAGAGGAGAATCATTGTGCTATATGAGAAAGTCTGAATTTGGAGCTAGGAAACCGAGTTCTGTTTCCAGTTCTGCTACTTGTCAGAGCCATAACTAGGAATTTTTTTCCACTGGGATGTGGGACAGCAATACAAAAGATATCTGACCACGGATACAGCCATCCTAGGAGAGTCTGGCCCACACTTCCAGTGGGGGTAGAGGAGGTAGTGCAATGTAGAGAAGGAAGGTCTCAGGAAAGGGTTGCCATGGTAGAAGGCCTCTGGGGGATGCTGGCCTGGGGCCAAGCCAATAGAAAAATGTCTTGCCCCAAACACAAACTGTCAAAAGACTGGGTGGTTTGAGGAGGGAGTTCTTTGGACCACCACAAGTAGGAAGCATGCTTCTCCCACCACCCTGGGACAAAGCCCCAGTCCTAGTCTTGGTCTCCTCACCTCTAACATGAGGGGGTTAAATTCTGTACTCTCTAGGGCCATTCTTGGTGTTCTGACTCTCAGGGCAGAAGATACTTAAAAACATTCCTTGGAGCCTCCTGGGTTAGTGGACACTAGAAAGGTAGTTTAGTACTGGGCAAAGAGAGCCCCAGAAAGGCAGGCAGCTGGAAGAATTGATTCTAGCCCTGACTCCACCCCTGCTACCCTGAATGACCCTGGGCACAGCCCTTTCGTTATGTATAAACTATATAGTGCCCAGAAATGGTGAACTATTATTACTGAAAATCAATGCTCATCCTTTGAAAATTCCCTTTTTCCTCCCAGGTACTCAGCCTCTATGGAGGCTTGACCCTGAGCATAGCCCTCAGAAGGATAACTCCAGCCCCCAACCCAGTCCTCTGGGAGAACTGAGGAGGAAGGGTAGAGTGGACACAAGGTGTCGGGGTCCTGAGTGTGGATGCCATGCCTGAGTCCTATCTCCCTTCTCCTCCAGCAAAACAAGGAGCCCCTGGTGGGCGGAAGCAAGGTTAGGAGATCCAGACCAGGTCAGGGCTGACAGCTAACCCAAGAAAGAACAGGGAACTGCCTTTAATCTCAGGAAGGGCTGAACGGCTCCAGTCAGTCTGGGCAAATGGAGCCCAGAGGAAGGGAAAGGGAAGTTAACTTGAGAAAACTGTGGTCAGGAGGGTGAGGAATTGGGGGAGGGGCGTTGGAAGAGAAGAAGGGCCCCCTTCCTCATCCTCCCACCTCTACCCCTTTCAGTTTTCCAAGTAGCCCCAGGAAGGTGGACCTCGTTTGGGGACCCAGCTTTGGCTCTGACCTGATACCAAGGGTATTCAAGGGTGTACCAAAGTTCTGTGAGATAGGGAGAGCAAGTTATTATTGTCTCCTTTTACATCTGAAGAAATTGAGACCTAAAGAAGAGTGACTTGCCCAAGGTCTCACATCAAGCCTAGTCTAGAACTCAAGCCAACTCCCAGGTCAGGTTTATTTGCTCTGTTCTGCACTGACTCACATACCCTGGTGTTTACATGTAAACATGTAAACCCTAGTGTTTATATGTAAACATATCCTTCTTTCCTTTGAAAAAAAGAAAAGATGGATCATTCTGAAGAAGAATCCCCACCTCCCTAACTCTCAGTCCCCAGCGGAGGAAGAAGGTCCCAAAAATAGTAGGACCACTTGTCTAACAGGAGACTTGGGATAGAGTCATGACCTTCTCTCAACCTCAGTTTCCTCATCTGTAAAATGGAGATAACAATGCTACAATATTACCAGCAGAAATTTGTTTTGAGGAAAGTACTAGGAAATTTTCAAGTTCTATAGCAGAAGGAAATGTTATTATCATCATCCTTTATTTAATGATAGGAACCCATTCAGGTCAGGATGGGCCAAGAGACAGAGATTAGGCCAAGTTCAAGACTCAGCTCTTCCTCAAGCGAAAGGGAATGTGTCCCTGTGTGGATACAGGGCAGAAGGGAGATAGCCTGGGCTTTGTTGAGACCAAATCTGTGTCTAGGTTTGCTGAGGCCAAGGTGAGAGAGGGTCCTGTGTCCAATTTGTTCAGAACCCAGGGAGGTACTGCCCAGCAAGGTGTGTGTTCTTTGGGGTGGGGGCCCAGGACCCCTGGGCTCTCCTCTTTCCTCTCCTCCTTGTACCCACCCACTTCATTTCTATTCCCTACCCTAGGCTCTTCTAAGGCAGCAGGAAAAAAGGGTGAGTTTAGGAGAATACCTCCCCCACCTCAGCCTTAGTGTCACTTCCTGAACAGAGACATGCAAACCTAGAGTCCTAGGGTCCCTGAGCCAAGGAGGGCCCCCAGAGGTCACTAAACCTCTTGGGATGGAGAAAACATCACCCCCCCAAGACAGCCCATTCTATGCTGGGACATTGAGTTGTGAGAAAGTTTTTCCTAATACAGAGCTGGAATCTGTTTCCTTGTAAGTTTTCCCTCATTAGTCCCAGCTCTGCCTTTTGGGGCCGAGCAGAACAAACTTAATCCCTCTGCCCTCTGAAGGCCTTGTACAAGGCCTTCAAATGTTTGAAGACAGAATATCCTTCAAACACAAATGGCCCCAGTCTTGTGTTCTCTTGTCAGAATGCCTTCAGACCAGATGCTCAGGAAGCCTGTTCTCCAGACCTCTCTCTTGCCTGTCCACCTTCCTCTAGCTCATTTTCTCCAGCTTTTGGCAGAGCCCCTCCTAAAACAGTGTCCTGAACTGGACAGAGTCTGACCAAACCATGGCTGGGGGCCGAACCATTCCCATCCTCCTATCGGACACTCTGCCTACACAGACAGACACAAATCTGTGTATGCTGAGACACACACAGCTCTGGCAGGAGGGGTATGGGGGGAAGATGTCCACACATACATCTGTGTAAGTTAATACACAGACATACCTGCACCAACAGTCAGCATACCCCTGCCTCCCCAGCCTGGAGCCTTACACACCTGATAGGTGACTGGGCTTTTACAGATGCGCAAGCAGTCACAGTTACTTACACACACACATACACACACACACACACACACACACACGAACCAACTGAGCTGAGCTGACACCCAGGAAGCTACCTTTATCAGGATTCCCCTCCCCCCTAATCCCTTGCTGGAAAAAAGGGAGATGGGCCTCCTTTAGCTCGGTTCCCTCACAAAAGGAAGGAGGGGGGGGATGATGTCCCTCAGCTTTGTCATGCTAAGGGCTGCTGGAGAGACAGACCCAAAAGCCATATCTGCATGAGAAGCAGTCTCAACATCTGAGCACGATTCCCTCCTCCCCCCTCCCTCCCCAGCCCCTTCCTTTCCTCTCTTCCCTGGGATTAACTGTTAGACGGGGTTTCCCAGAGCTGACCCAAAGGTACCCAGGCTCCCCTCCCCCTCATGCACACAGGGGTGGATGGCTATGGTCATGGTTGTCAGAATCATAGAACATGGGAGGCTGGAAGGCTAGAAAAGTGACTAGCCCAGAATAACATGGGAAATCAATGACTCTCAGATCCCCCAAATCCTTTCCACTACCCCTCGGCAGCTTCCCAGTTAATGGCAGAACTGGAACCAAGACACAAATCTCCTGTCTCCCAGGCTCAGAGAACCTTTCACCACAACAAACAGCCGGAGTGTGTGGATGGTTCGGGCTAGCCCATCCCCATTGCTAGAGACGCGGCACCCCAGGCACATATTCTTCTGAGGGGGCACCAGGAGTATTTCAGCTCCACAAATATTAATTAAACATATCAAATGTGTTGGAGCTGTGCTGTGAGCAGCAGGAGAAATTAGATCTCAATTTCCTCCTCTGCAAAATGTGATGGGGTTGGACCCTAGGGTCTCTTCCAGCAGTCGTACATTCCATGTTGTCCTAGGTTCTGAGGCCCCTGTGGGCTGTCACACTCCTCTATGTTCCAAGGTTCTTTCCAGCCTTGATATTCTAGATTCCAAGATTCTAAGTACTCCCAGGGACCAATTTGGAGGAAGAGACTGGAAACTGTCAAAAAAAAAAAAGGATCATCTGAAGGAAATGAAGTTGTTTAGCCTGGGGTAGAGAAGACTTCAAGAGGCACATGATAGCTGTCTTCAAGTCTTTAAAAAGCTGTCCTGTGGAAGAGGGATTACATTTGCTCAGTTTAGCCTCACAGGGCAGAGCCAGGATCTGGCTGGAAAGGGACTGAGAAGTAGACTTCAGCTCACTTCATTAACACAGCCTCCCTAAGTGAGGGCTTCCCCGAAGTGGAATGGACAACCTGGGAAGATCTGGAGCTGCCTCAGTTTTATCATCTGTAAAATAGGGATAATAACACCTTCTTCCCAGATCCCTTGTGAGAATCAAATGAGATAATAATTGTAAACTGCTTAGCACGGTGCCTGGCACATAGCATGGTACAAATGTTAGCTCTTATTATTATTATCGCTGAAGCAAGACACTATAGGCTCTTGGCTGAGAAATAAACAGTAAGAGCAGCAGTTCCATGTCAGAAATCAAAGGCCAAGGCTTAAGGATAGGGCAGCCTGATTTTACAGATGAGGAAACTGAGGCCTTGCTGTGTTTCTCACTGTGTACTTGTGGCTTTATCTCTGTCTCCTTCCGATTATTTCTGTATCTGTGCCTCTCTTTTTGTCTGTCCCTCAGATGATGTTTTCCTCATCTGTTTTTATCTCCCTGTGACTCTTCCTATCAGTCTTCAATCACTATCTCTGTGGCTGCCTCTGTTTCCTGCCCTCCCAGCTGTTCCCTACTTCCTCACCTCCCAAGCCCTACACAGCTACCTGTCTCCCCCAGACCCCAGGGCAACCCTAGAGTTGGGGAGCAGAGCCTCCCTTGCCCCTAGGGTTCTCAAAGGACCCCAGCTCTGAGCTGAGCCCCGAGGTCCCTGTGTGGTCTGCTGGGCCCTGGGAACCCTCTGTTGTCCCACCCAGGCCCCTTTGATATCGGGGAGAGCGGCTCCCAGCCATTCAAAGGGGCTACTCAGCCTGTGCCCCCCGCCCAGCTTAGCCCCAGCCACAGCACCATATGGCTGGGACAGTGTTACCGGTCTGGCCTCCCCTTTCCCAGAATTCACATGGTAATGAAGGCATTTGTCTTGGCCAGAGACACCAAAGCCTGGGCCAGTCCGAGCTTCAGAGAAGGAGCAGCGATCCTGCCATCCACCGCCCCCCCCTCCACCCTTTGCCACACAATGGCCCCCAAAGTACAACCACCTGTTTGATTATCCCACGGAGAATAATGGAGAGCAAAAGAAATTCAATGCTCTCCCAAGCTCCATCCCCTTTCTCCTGCTGACCTCCTGGCTTGCATTGGCTTTGAAGCCCCCCAGGGAGAGAGGTGGAGTGGAAGGACCTGGAACAAACAGAGATTCTAGACCCTATGGCAGGATTAGATTCCTCCCTTCTTTCTCCATTAATCTGGCCCCTCCTGTGCTCTAGCAAACCCAGCTCAGACTTGGAATTGCAGACCTGCGTTCAGGATCCTGGTTTAGAGACCCCAGACTAGGAAAGGGAGCTCTGAATGTTTTCTTTGCACTGTCCCATGATCGGCCTTAGTTCTTATTCTCCAATCCCACGCCACAACCCCAAGATGAGAGAAGCATATGCAAACCCACCATACAAGAGACTGCCAGCATCTATAGTGAAAATGGCTTTGGTTGGGTGTCAGGAGACTAGCAGCACCGTGACCTTGTGTGACCTTGTGCAAGTCCCCTGCTACTCTCTCCGGCCCTCAGTTGCCTCATCTGTAAAATGAGGAGTTTAGGCAAGAGGGATATCCTCTCAGTTCTGTTATACTACTGTTTTGTTCCTTCCTAAGGAACCTCCTGGGAGTTAAGGAGAGGATGGCTCCTGGGCTGGCAAATTGATCCCAGTGGGGAGAGGGCCCCTTAGGGGATGACCTGTGGCCTTGGGGTCATGAGCTTTGACCTTGGGCTAATGAGAGCTTCCAGAGGACTCAGACCCAGGCAAAGCTAAGTAGAGCCTGAGCTGAGCTAGGACTTCAGTTGTTTCGTCCCCTTCCCCCTCCTTTCCTCTTAGCTTATCCTACACTGAAAGACATTCCTATGTACAATCTCCCTGCCTAACCAACCTCAAAAGAGGGCCAGCCCCCGCCCATTGGATAGCAGATGGGGCCTACTTGCTGCCACTTCCCAGCTCGTGGGAAGGGGAGGGGCACCCACTCTGCTGCCCAGGCTAGGGGGTTGGGGCTGGAGACTGAGAATAGCCACCAGGGCTGCTCACCCTGGGAACAGCCCCTGGGAATGGTGCAGACAGATGGGATGGGGCCAGCAGATGGGTGCAGGGGGCCAGGCCCCAGGCAGGAATATAGTTCCAACCAGATGTTCATGTCCAGATGTTCATGAAAGGAGGGGGAATCGCTCTGGGAAAAAAAAATCATTCCACCCTCACCCCTGAGGCTGCCTAGGAGTGCCCAGTATCGCAGCCCCCTAGGAGTAGAGGGGGCACACCAGGGTCTTGAGAAGGGTGAAGCAGGTATGAATACCACCAAGGGCTCGGGTTTTCACAGTGGTCAGGACATCATTTCCCAGAGATCTCCAATGTCTCAGTAAAATGAATCTGAAGCAGTAGGGAGAGCACAGAATTAAGAATCATAAAGGAGAGGACTGTAGTTCCCTGGTTGGAGGGAGACCTGGCTGTCCAGGAACCCTCAGGACCAGGGGGCTAAGTGGGAACTGAATTAGTCACCTTACCTTCCAGACAAGTGAGGCAGGTAGAATTAAAAAGAAGGAAGGCAGAAAGAAGTAGGGAAAGAATAAAGGGGAGAAATGGAGGGAAGGAGTAAAGAGAGAAAGGAGAGAGGAGGGAGACAGGGAAGAAGCAAGAGAAGGAAAGAGAAAGAGTAGGTGTGATGAGGGAGTGCTGGAGATAAAAGAGGAGGGGTCAAGGAGGGGCTGCAGGGCAAGGGTGGCTAAGCCAAGTAACCTTCAGGAAATGGGTCAAACTCTCCCCTGGCATTCCCCTAGCCTGGCCCAAGGCAGCAAAATGGGTCCATCCCTCTGCACACCTGCTTGGCTCAGCTCCACCCCCAGCCCTGGGCCAGGGTAGGACTGGCTGCTCTTCCGGGTGAGGAGGAATTGAGTAATGAAGAAGGCTCATGCTCTCCAGCCCTGTCCAGGAGACTTCCCTGGAGGGAGCTTACAACCTGACATGCCCAGAGATGGGGCCTGTCACCCACGCACCCTAGGCCCCCTTCCCCCCTTTTCCCCACAACCCTACCCCCAGCTTTGCTTCTTGGTGAAAGTAGAGCACTGGGTGACTTTTGTGTGCAAACGTGTGTGAGTAAATGTGCACATCAGTGTATGCCACAGGCAGTGTGGGATAATGGAAGGAACATGAGGCTGGGATTGGGTTCAGTTGTTTCAGTTGGGACATGACTTCTTGGGGTTTTCTTGGCTGAAATACTGGAATAGTTTGCCATTTCCTTTTCCAGATCATTTTACAGATGAGGAACTGAGGCAAACAGGCTTCAGTGACTTGCCCAGGGTCATACCAGTTGTTTCTCAAACCAGATTTGAACTCAGATCTTTCTGACTCCAGGGATTTAGGAGGCCCATTCTAGCCTAAGCTCTCCTACCAACTCACTCTACAGCATTGGGACTCAGTTTCCCTATCTGTAAAACAAGTGACTTAGACTATATGGTAAGTTCTTTCCATCTCTGACACTCCACGTTCTAAGGTCCACTCCAATTCTGACACTGTATGAGTCCAGGATACATGTGTAAAGGGGGACGAGCCAACGGGAGCGCTCTCCCCCTCAGCCTTAGAGCATGTGTCTGTCTGTCTGTTTATATATTTGTGGCCAAGAAGGAGGAGAAGTCAGGCTGACAGGGGTGTGTTGGCACTGTGGGGAGAGGGTGTAGGGAGGTTGAGGTGTGACCTGGGAGAGCAGGGACAGTGGGGGTGGCTGGGGAGGGAAGGAGAACAGGGTGTGGGCTGGTCCCAGAGGGGTGCTAGCCTGAGGCAGGGGCATAGGCAGGTGCTGGTGAGAGCTGCAGAATCATCCAGTTCCCCAGATTTCTAGAGCCCCTAGGGCAGGTGGAAGCCAGGTGTGGGGAGGCCTGTGAATCAGGCCAGTGGAGGAGGCTGTATCTTGAAGCTCTGGAGGGATAGGCCAGGGGCTGGGAGCCAGGTGGGAGGTGGAGAAGGCTGGGAGGAAAAGAGCTCTGGGAAGGAGAATTATTACAGAATAGCAGATCCAGGAGGGGCCACTTATTCAATCCTGTCATTTTACAGGAAGAGGAAAACTATGTCGAGGGAAAGGAAGTGATTTTGCCCAAGAAAACACAGTGAGTGATAGGGAGAGCCAGAACTTGAACCCAGATCCCTTGACCTTTTTCATGGCTCCAAAGGCTTCCAGATTCACTCCTCACTCTAACATTCCATATTCTGAGGTCCCTCCCTGCTGACCTGCTAGATTCTAAGGTTCCTTCTCCCTCTTACATGCTATGTTCGAATGCCCTATTTACTGAAAATGAGGAAACTGGAACGAGGGGGGAGAGGCTGGGTTGGGAAGGGGGATGCTACCCATCTGGTCGCTGCCTCATCATTTGTAACAGCAGAGGCTGGGCCTGGTCTGCTGGGCCATTAGGGAGGGCCTAAGAAGAACAATGGGAGATCAGTGCAGGGGCTTGTGGGAGGGAGGGCCAGGCTGGAGCCCGGCTGTCTAGGACTCCCCAGCCCAACCTCCCCCTGGCTTTGTTCAGCTGCCGAGACTATCAATGCTTCCTGTGTCGGCCAACAATACCTCTGCACAGCTGGGGCCACTGCCTGCAGAGGGGTTACCAGGCCACACAGCCAGGGGACTGGGAGGGGGAGGGGGGAGGGAGTTTGCTTCTGGGTCCAGGCTCCTCGGCTCCCTTTCCCCACAGGCCAGAAGGAAGATCAGCTAGGGGCTAGGGAAGCACAGAGAGAGCCTGGCTGTGAGTCTTAAAGTTGGGGTAGGAGAGGAGGACATCAGGTCCTAAGTTCCCCAAGACCAGTCAGATCCCTGGCCAGCCTTTGGGCCCACCGGGCAGATGAGGGGGAGGCGAATGGAGCAGAGGCGAAGTTGGGGGGGGGTCAAGGTGGGGAGAAGATTAAAATAGAGATGAGGATGCCTTTGCATGCAAAGGCCCAGTTCACATGCACATACAACTCATCTAAGTAGTTGTGCAAAGTTCTGTAATGTTAGATTCTAAGTCAATACCTCAGTGTAGATTGTGTGTAAATCATTTAAATCACTTTGTCCCTCAGTTTCTTCATAACATAAGGTTGGATGAGATATCCTCTAAGGCTCTTTCCTGTTATTACTGAACATGTACACAAAAACCCTAGACACATCTATGCTCCATCACACACAACACACACCCTATAAAGTCACACAGATACTAGGTATACCCAACACATGTATCCCCAACAAGTAATATACCAACACAGTCTACAAACAGGCCACCATAATAATAACTGAGATTTATACAGTACTTGAAAGTTGCCAAAGCACTTTGCCTAACAGTATAATCCGAGACTCCCAACAACCCTTGGATGCAGGTGCCACAGGCTTATTATTAACAGGCACACAGTAGGAACACCCAAATCCAACCCTCTGTCTACTTCCTCATGCTGCCATCCCAAAACACATTCACCTGGACAGAGCACGAGTGCACGCACACGCACACACACACACACACACACACATGCTATCTTTCACACAAATATCCCAAGGTCCACACTAGAATTGGAGACAATTAGTATCCTGCAACTCAAATTCCCTCCCAGGGAGTGAGTGAATTCCTGCATGACCCAGGGAGCTGTGGCTGGTCCCTTCAGAGGTTCTCCAGAAACATCAGGGCCGGCCCAGGCTGGTGAGTGTTAAGTGTGTGTGATTGCATATTGGAGGTTAAGTGTAGTTCTGCACGACTTGGGGGAAGGAGTCGGGGAAGGGAGGTGAGGAGGGAGTGAACTATATTCCATATGTGTGTGAGGGCTGAGTCTAATTCTCTGTGACCCTGTATGTAACTATGGAAGGGGTGAGTGCAGATGTCTATGACTGTGGGAGTCAGGGAATAAGTGTAGCTCTAGGTGACTGTATATAATGCACAGACATACATCACTACAACACACACATACAAATAGCCAGTATATAGGGTGTTCCAAAAGTCTCAGTGAATGAAGTTTTAGGTTTTAAGTTATTAAAGTTTAAAATTTCACTAAGAAATTTGGGACACCCTGTATATACCACCAGGCAGGGTGAGTGTAGGTTGGGAGGGTAGTAAGAAGAGCCTGCCCCTGGGGGGTTCCTGCCCCTATCTCCCTGGTGGCCACTAAGCAAGGTCCAGGGGGCCTCTTTCTCCAAAGCTCTGTTGGTCAGCTGCTGGCCCCAGGCCCTGAGGCGCCTGCTGGGCGGGTGAAAGAAGATGTGCTGCCCTAAAAATGTTGGCACATCTGGGGAACAGCTGGATGTGAGAGCTGTGTTACAGCAAGTCACGTGGGCACTGAATAGCCCCTTCACAAGCTTAAAGACATAGTCTCTTTAGGGTTATCAAGACCAGGAGCTGGCAGAAAAGTGGAGTTGGGACAGGGAGGTGGGGGGGAGGCAGAAGGGGCAGCATTCTCCATCTCCTACTGATTGCTGAGAGTTTGGTGGCTTTAAGTAAGATGCAAATTCCCCAAACCATACAAATATCCAGTACTACACACGCATCTGCCCAGAGTCACACACAGGGTCTTCCCTCTACTCATATGCACACACATGTTGACATGCATTGGTATGGGAGCACACCCATCCACAGTGAGTAACAGCTCATATTTCTATCATGCTTTAGGATTTACAAATGGTTTTCCTCGGGACAGACAACCCCAAGAGGGATGGAATAAAAGTATCATTATACCGGTCTTTCAGATGGTAAACTTGAGGCTCAGAGAGTTCTTACAGATAATAAGGTGAGAAAACCATGATTCAAATATAGGTCTATTCTGATTCCAAGTCCAGTACTATTTCTACACACACACACACACACACACACACACACACACCCTCCCTCATTGCTTAATGGGTTTCAGACAGCCAGGAATGAAATTCTGAAGGAATCCCCCACTGAAATTAAAGTCAGAAGGCTTGGGTTTGAATTACAGTTCTCCCATTTACCATCTATGTGACACTAGGCAAATCCTGTTTCATCTTGAAGCTTCAGTTTCCCCATTTGTAAAAGAAGGGCATTGCAATCCCTTTTGTCTCCCTTCAGTCTGTAAAGATCTAACTTTGAGACAGGATCAGGAACCTATCAGTCACCTAGTTCAGTTCACCCATTTTACAGATGAGGAAACTGAGGCCCAGAGAGTAGTTTCTTACCTAAGGTCATATAGTAGGGCCAAGACTCAACCTCAGATTTTCTGACTCTGAAATACAGTGTTCATCCTGTATACCACACTGCCTATCTATCTATCTATCTATCTATCTATCTATCTATCTATCTATCTATCTATCTATCTATCTATCTATCTATCTAATTTTTGGGCGGCAAGGCAATTGGGGTTAAGTGACTTGCCCAGAGTCACACAGCTAGTAAGCGTTATGTGTCTGAGGCCGAATTTGAACTCGGGTCCTCCTTACTCCAGGGCCAGTGCTCTCTCCACTGTGCCACCTAGCTGCCACCTTTATATTCTCCCTGGTAGGAACCAAAGCAATCGGGATGGGATCCATCCATCTGTATTTTGTGAGTTTGTGAATGTGCTTGTGTTCCTTACTAGTTCAACAGATCCATGATCTTAACAATTGTACCTCCACAAATTCTTATACTATGCAACTCTAGGCTGTTAGGTGGCTTGGTGGATAGAGTGTTGGGCCTGGAGTCAGGAAGACCTGAGTTCAAATCCAGCCTCAGACACTAGCTGTGTGACCCTGGGCAAGTCATTTAACATCTGCCTTATCTACTAGAGAAGGAAATGGCAAACCACTCCAGTGTCTTTGCCAAGAAAACACCACAGAAAGCACTGGCCCATGGGGTCACAAAGAACAGGACATGAGTGAACAACATGCAACTCTCATTCGTGTCCTCTCGTAAATTTCTTTCTGGTGATGTCTATTCAACTTGCTGACATATCAAACCAAAAATACTGAAAACATTTCCCCAAACCCTCTCCTGTTTGGAGCACGCCATCCTTTCAGTTACCCACACTCATAACCTAGTGCTATCCTCGACTTCTCCTCATATGCACCCTACATATCTAATCTGTTACCAAATTTTGTCTTTTCTACTTTCACAACATTTCTCAAATATGTCCTCTTCTCTTCACTCCTATAGCTGTTACCCACTGGTAACAGCTTCTGTTACAATAGCCTTCTACCTGGTCTCCCCACCTCCCATCTCTCTGACAATACCCTCTCCATGGTGGTCCTGCGCACATCTTCACTTCTAATAGCCTGCTGCCTGCTGTTGTCTGCCGTGTTCTTCTACTTTGCCGTCTGGGTGACTCGAAATTTTTAATTCTTCAGAAACTAGTGTTCCATGACTGGCAGCTGAACAGCATCACTAGAAGAATACTGATGTTTAAAAAATGTATATGTTTGGGGAGGGACAGGTGGGGCATATGTCTAGTGCCCTAGAGGAAAGGACACCACCCTGAGGATGACTGCCCTGGAGGGTGAGCCAACAAATGTTTGAGCTTTACAGGAGGGGTGGCTGGGGAAAGCCTCACTCTGCCTGGCGACTGGGCCATTCATTGGCAAAGACTCAGTTCCCTGGGGTCACCTCAGTATATCGTGCCAGCAATCAGGTGATGGTGGTCAGGGGTCCTGCTCTACCAGAAGGCAGATGTCCTGGGTTCTGATCTGCTGATTTTGTGAATGTGGAGGGTGCCACTCCACACTTCAGACTTTCACCTGCCTTGTCAGTAAAATGGGAAAAATGCTTTACCAAAAGTGGGCACGTTGCTGAAACTCACTTTCCCAGGCTTTGCTCCCCAAGCCAGCGATGACTGGAGGTCAGAGGGGACCTCAGAATTTAGAATATAGAATATTATTATCAGAAGGAGCCTTACAAAACAGGGTGTGAGAGTTGGACACCGTTAGTCTTCCCAGTGCCCCTTTCCTCCCCAAACCTTTCTTCTACGACCCCAGATCCCCAAGCTTAGGTAGATGTGTAGAGTTTGAGGGTTATTGTTCATCCTGTGTTCTGAGAGAGGACCAATGACATCAAGAGGGTAATGTCTTGACTTGCAAGTGTATTAGATTTAAGTCAGGCAGGACTGTGCAAAGACATCAGCCTCACTCTCTCCTCCAGAGTCATTGGGGTACAGTGGCAAGACATAGGTTAGAACAACTGGCAATGACCCAGGATGCAGTGGGAGACCCTGGCCTTTTTAAGCTAAGGTCTTTCTCAGGTCTGAGGCAACACCCATTCAGTGATTAAGGCTATTGAGGAATTGATGGAATTGAGGAAAAAGATGGCCTAGTTTGACTCCCCAAAAGAATCAATCTGGGAGTGGAAGACCCTCAGAGTTTCTGGCCAGAAGAGAGTTTGGGGATGAGGAAGCTCTAGACCATCTGGGCTTTCCCAAAGGCCACAGCCCTACGAGCAAGCCCCCATCTCACTCTGACATGTTTTGCTGAGAAGTTTGCACTGGGGTCAGCTGAGGCTGAAGAGAGAGTTGAAAACACTGAATCATCTACAACTGCAAGAAGAAAGACAAAAATGCCCCCAGCCTACAAAAAGATAAACAGTGTCTCTTTATTTAAACTCCCTGTCATGCCCCAAAAATGCAGGAGATAAAACCGGGGAATGTAAAAATGTGACCAGGGAATGAGCCTGTGCCTTAACTGATGAAAAGATTCTGTTGTCTTGGGCTCTCCCAAACCATTTCAGTAGCTGGGGTGTGTGTGTGTTGTGTGCGGTGGGGTGGGGGTGTATGTGGGTGTGTGTGTGGGTGTGATTTCAAGGAGGGGGAGCTGCAGCTCTGGGAAATTGATTTGAGGGTAAAGTGACATTTGAAGTCCTTCTACAGGGGTGGGGAACCTTTGGCCTTGAGGCCCTGTGTGGCCCTCTAGGTCCTCAAGTTTGTCCCTTTGACTGAACCCAAACTTCACAGAACAAATCCCCATCCCTGTTCTATCTCACAGCATCCATTCAGGACCCCTCTGGATAGATAAGTGTGAGAATCTTCATTCTCTCCCTTAAAATAAGGTCCCAGATCAACCAATCAAGAATGTACAAGTATACTGGCCCTGGACACATTGTGAACACTCACCTGTTAACCCTCACAGAGCAAACTGAGGGAAAAATGAGGTATCTGGGCACGAAGGACAAAACCCTTGGCCAGGAGTCAGGCAGCCCTGGGTTCCTGCCCTGGCTAGCCTCTGCCTCTTTAATTCCTAATTATCCTTTAAAAGTCCAGTTAAAATGCCGCCTTCCCCAAGGAGTCTTTCCTGATCCCTCCAGTGGGTGACAACTTTACCTGTGTACTTCACATGCTATATATGGGCTTCACAAATATCTACATATGTACGATGCTGTCCAACACGGTGCCTAGCAGGTGCTTAATAAATGCTTGCTTGATTGACTAGAACTTTGTCTGCCCTTACCTAACATACTTAATATAACGTATACTGAGTAAAATGGTTGTCTCTGTATCTTAGCTTAACTTGGTTTCTGGTCCAACAGTCTGCACAGGGCTTTCTCAATACTTTAATAGATCCTCAATCTCATCTGGGTAGCTACTGTCTCCATGGAAGCACAGCCACATTCCTCATTTTCTCATCTTGTGAAATGCATTTATTGTCATATAATCATAAATAATCAATTAGAGCTGATGGAATATAAGAGGTCATTTAGTCCATACCCCTCATTTTACAGATTCATGCACTCATTCATTTAACAAGTATTACATGCCTACATAGTGCCAGCACTATGCTAAGTAGTGGGAAAACAAAGATAAAAGTCCCTGCCCTCATGGAGCTTCAATTCTATTGAACAGAAACATAATAGACACAACAGAATAAATATAAAATATATACACTGTAATTTTAGGATGGCAGGCTATAGCTTTGGGAGTAAGGGGTAGGTGGGAAGGTAGAATCAGGATGGGATTCCTATAAGAGGTGGCACTGGAGCCGAGCTTTGAAGGAAGTGAGAGATTCAGAGTTGGCAGTGAGAAGGAAGTACATTCCAAGCATAAGGGACAGCCTGTGTATAGATAAATATATAGATGAGGAAAGGGAATAAACATTTATTAAATGCCTACTGTGTGTCAGGCACAGTGCTAAGCACTTTACAAATATTATCTCATTTGAGCCTCAAAATATCCCTAGGAGACAGGTGCTTATTATTATGATCCACATGTTACAGTTGGAAAAACTGAGGCAGACAGAGGTTAAGTGACTTGCCCAGGATCACACAGTTCGTATTTGTCTAAGGCCAAATTTGAACTCAGGTCCTGACTGTAGGCCCAGTTTTCTAACCACTGTACCGCCTAGCTGCCTGATGAGTGAATAAAGACAGACAGATACACAGATACATAGATAGGCAGATACCTAGGTAGATAGGTAATTTCTTAAGTGCTTCCTACATTCCAGTCATAGTGCTAAGCACTGGGAATATAAATATAAATAAACAAGACCTTACCCTCAAGGAGCTTACATTCTAATGGAGGAAAGACTACACCTAAAAGGCAACTGGAAAGGGGAAGGGTACCTGCAAGGAGGCTGGTGAGGAGAAGTCTAGTAAGTGGAGGAATGAGAGAAATGAAGCATGGTGGAGCCAGTTCCTGGACTGTGTTTGTTTGTTCACCCCATTTTGAGGATAGCAGCACTGACCTTATCTACTAACCCTCCTATGCCACTCAGGTAATAGGATCCTAGATTCAGAGTCGCAAGGGACCTTTGAGGTCATCTAGTCCAACCCCCTGAATTCCATAAAGACCAGGAAAACAAGGCCCAGGGAATATGTGATTTGTCCAAAGTCAGAGGGATTCTCTGCGGCAGAGCCACCTTTGAGCCCAGATCTTCCCTGTCCAGTGCCCTTTCACCAGGTTACGCTGTTCAGTCAGGTCATACCATTTCTCAGTGATATCGACTGTATAACTAACTTCCTGCATGAAGATCATCATTGGCAATATTCTGTGGCCTATTATATCTACCATGTGCGTCTGGGTCCACCATTGTCCTTTGGGTCCTCTCTAACAAGAACCTGTAAGTCATTTAGCTGAAAGTTATATTCTGATTTTGTTGTGATTTCAAGAATATTGATATCTATGTGGTTCAGTTCTTCTAACAGATCAAAATATTAGTCACAGGACAAGCATCTCACATTTAAAGAACCTATAGTTAAGTTTTTACCACCCTATGTCCCCCTCTTTTATTTTTGCCATTCCACTACTGCATAGGGCTGAGGGCCATTAAAATTTTTTTCCTTGGATTAATGGATTACTATGACCAAAGAATTCATCTCCACATAGATGCCAAAGTGATTCTCCAAGAGCACAATCCTGTCATCCTTCTATTCAATAAACTCTAGAGGCTCCCTATTACCTCTCGAGTTAAACTCCTTTTGGGCCTGTAAAGCCCTTTACAACCTGGCTCCAACCTAACTTTCCACCCTTATTATACATTATTCCCTTCTGGTCTTCACATCTTTTGTACAGGTGGTCTCCCATCCCTGGAATGCACTCACTCTTCATTCCTCCTCACCTCTTAGAGTTCCTAATATCCTTTAAAGCTCAATTCAAACACTACTTTTTCTAAATGCCTCTTTTCTGATCACCAAAGTGTAGCCAAGAAGACCTGATTTCAGGTCATTGTACTGGCTGTGTGACCCTAGACAAGTCACAAGCTCTCAGTGCCCCAGAGCACTGTCTTAGACTACAGATTGCAGAGAAGATACACACAGTGCTTTTGGAAGCCAGGAGCTCCCTATACCCAAAGAAATCACTGTTCCAATTACTATCCCCATACTTACAGACATAGACGTTATTTTCCCCTATAGAATGTCCCATCAGACTTTCTAGTATTGTAGAACCTGCCAAAGCTTATAGGCTCCCCAGAAAAGGTAGCTTTCTGCAATTCAGAGTCAGGCATCTGTACTCCACAATGGAGCATCTAACACTCTACACACAGTGGGCATTTAATAAATATCTGTTGAATTGAAATGGCTTTACCTTTAACCTGCTATATGACCTAGGTCAGGTTACTTCCCCTTTCAGGGCCTGTCTTCTCATCTGCAATATGAAGAATAGAGCTGTCAAGAGAAATTTTTTCTTTCCTTTAATTAATCTTTATTATTTAAATTTTCTTACAACAGATCTAGAAAGAAGCTTAGAGGTCATCTAAGTCCAACCTTTTCATTTTTACAGATAATGAAACTGAGACCCAGGGAGATTAAGTGACTTGCCCAAAATCACAGCCAAGAAGTGACACAACAGAGATCTCAGAGATCTGCTCTCAGGACCCTTGGGATTCAACACCCTATGTGCTAAGGTCCCTTCTGGACCTTTTTACGAATTGGGGAGTTGCTTCTACCCCCAAAGAAATAAAAGAAAGAGGAAAAGGACCCATATGTACAAAAAAAAATTACAACAGCTCTTTTGGTAATGGCAAAGAACTGGAAAACAAGCCTATGGTATGAAAAATTCTCTTGAGCTAAGTTTGAATTCACCGTGGTATGTTTGAGACCCCCCCTCCCCCCAGAGTACCAGGTCACTCTAAGCCTTCAGTTTTCCTTAAACCCTACCTCCCCCCCACTTTGGAAAAAGTAGTTTACAGCTTCTCCCCAACTTTGCAGGGAAATTTGGAGCTCTAGTGGAACACCAGAAGCAGCGGCGGCAGCTGCAGGCAGAGCGGAGGCACGGCGGCCGCGCTGAGGCGAGGGCTTAGACCGAAGCTGAACAGAGCCAAAGCTGGAGGAGGGGGTACGGCAGGGCCACGGCAGTTTTGCAGGTGCGAGATGTAGCTAATCTCCACTTCGAAGTTTTAAGATGATAAATGACTGACTGGCTCCGCGTTGAGCCCCTGCCTTTGCACTTTTGCAGGTGACTAACTGTGAGAGTGTGTGAGTGTTTGGAGGGGCGGAGGGAAGAGGGAAAGGCGCGCAAGCCCCTGTTTGCGGTCTCCATGGCGACCGCCCGCGCGGCGCCAGCCTGACAGCCCGTCCGGGTTTTATGAATGGGTGACGTCACGGGACTGGCGTCTAACGGTCTGAGCCGCTTGTTTAGACACTGACACAGGGTTGGGCCGGCCAAGGGGGTCGGTGAAAGCTGGAAGAGGGGGAGGGAGGGCACCAGCGGTCTGGGAGTGGGATCCGGGGACCCCTCGATAGAGATCCGAGCAAGGGGATGCTTACAACCCCCCACCAAGGAAACACGGCCAGGGAATGTGCACGGATTGGCGGGAGACTCCGGGGGGGGTGGCCCCACAAGGAGCCATCTGGAGATTGGGGTGCGAGGGAGCAGGGTCCTTTGATCCCAGCCCCAGAATCTGCAGTGGGAAGCCCAAAACCCGGAGGAAATCACCGAGGCAGTAGCTACATGCGGCTTCTGCCAGAGGAAAGGACACACTCCCTTCTAACTTTCCAGTCCCCGCGGCCTCAGGTCCTCGCCTCGCCTGGGATTAGGGGGGGGAAATACCGAGGAGCCCCGAATCCAGGAGTGCAAAGAGACCCAAGGAGGAGAGAAGTACTTTAAACTCCTGACATTACACCCAGGCTGTCTGAGCTGTCACTAAACCACTTAAAGAGATTGTCACATTCCTGCAATCCCTTTCCCCCTCAACCCCCACCCCAGGTTCTCTAAACCCCCCCAGTTCCAGACTCGCAGAGACTTTGGCTCCTTTAACTCCCTTTACGCTATGCCGCACGTGGGGAACAGAGGGGGCGGATCCCTAACAAGGCGGCAGGCCCACCCCCAGCCTATGATTGGCTGCTTTTGAACGTTCTGGCTCCACCTCTCTCTGGCTCCGGCTGGTATATAAATAAGAAATCAGGTCGTGGACTTCGCACAATTGCGTTCCTCTTTTTGCTTAAGATTTACCTGGTGTCTTCGCACTACCGGCTTCCTCGCTTTCTTCTCCTCCCCCTACCTCGCGGTCCCAGCTCTCAGCCGTGTCCCGGTTCTTCCTTGGTTCCTTGTTCGACGGCCGAATCATGAAGGTTGCGAGTGGTAGTGCCGCCGCCGCTGGCCCCAGTTGCGCGCTCAAGCCCGGAAAGGTGTCCGGAGGTGCCGGGGAAGTGGTGCGCTGCCTGTCCGAACAGAGCGTCGCCATCTCGCGTTGCGGTGGGGCTGGCACCCGGCTCCCTGCCTTGTTGGACGAGCAGCAGGTGAACGTGCTGCTCTACGACATGAACGGGTGCTACTCGCGCCTTAAGGAGCTGGTGCCTACGCTGCCCCAGAACCGCAAAGTCAGCAAGGTGGAGATCCTGCAGCACGTCATTGACTACATCTGGGACTTGCAGCTGGAGCTGGACTCTCAGGCGGCCGGCACCCCTGGGGGCCGGGGCCTCCCTGCCCGGGCGCCCCTCAGCACCCTCAACGGCGAGATGAGTGCCCTCGCGGCCGAGGTGAGCACGCTTCCCGGTTTTCGAAGTCTCTCATAATAGAAGCAGCATCTGCCCCTGGGGTGGGTGGTGGTGGGAAAGGCGGACTGGGAAGATCTAGGCGGGGAGGGTCCCTGTAGTACTTTGGGCTGGGTTAGAAGGGGCGTATTGTATATACTTAGTCCTTTCCAGTCTTGGGGTGCACTGAAGCTTGTCGCGGCTCTTGGGGACCTGAACAGCCAACTCACCACCTCCCCTCTTCCTCTCTTTTTCTTAGGCTGCCTGCGTTGGTGCAGATGATCGTATACTGTGCCGCTGAGACATCCGTCAGACAACCACGGACTCTGGAAGCTGGGGCGAGGGAGAAAAGCGCCCGTGGGTTTCCCAGATTTCCCCATTCCCCTCCCGCCCTTGTGAGGAAAGGGGCCGTCGGAAGGCTTGCTGTCCTGCGTGGGAGGGTGACCTTCCACGAATCCCATGGGATGAGCTGGCCCATCTCAGCGCCCCGTTGGGGCTAGGGGCATGGAGTCGCTGAAGCCCTTGGGGCCAGAGACCTCCGGGCCCCAGTGAGACTCTTTGACTTCTCTTGTGCTTGGGGAGACCTGTTTATTATTTTTTTTAAAGACACTTCTTGAAAAAAATGTAATTCTGTTTTTTGCTTCTCAGATTTCTGAGAAAATAATTGCCTGTATTGTATATTACAATGATTATTGAGAATATTGTTTTTTACAATAGTTTGTGGGGCGTTTTGTTATTAAACAAGTAATTGATAAATCGGAGTCTTTTTGCCTGGTTTTGGGATGAAGCCGTGGTGGATAAGAATCAGTCCTTGGGCTCAGAAGGGGGGGAATTGACAGCCTGTGGTTTGGATCTTTGACACTATCTTGAGTGGTGAACAGCTGGATGCTAACCTTTATCAGACTCGACCTTTCTGGATCTTTAAAAGTCCTCCTTTCCCTCCCCCCCCAGCATAATACTGAAGCTCTGCCCTTTTACCCAAGCCAACTCATGACCCAGCTGGCCTGGAACAGTAGGCATTAGGCAGCCATTTCTGTGCAGAGCTGGGGGAGGTAATATGTGCCCTGGAAAGAGCCCTAGGCTGAAGAGTCAGGAGACCTGGGCTTCTTTAGCTCACCAGCTGTGTGACCTTGGGCAAGTTAACTTGGCCTCCCTGGGCTTTCCCTGTCTGTGAAATGAGGGGGCTGCACTAGAAAATCTGATCATTACAACTCTGATGGATTTATGATCTCTGCCACAAACTGGCTGAGTGGCCTTGGGCAAGTCAATTCCACTCTGAACCTGTTTCCCTAATTGTAAGAGGAATGGTTTGAATTAGATCTCTAAATTCCTGTGCAGCTGTGGCATTCTGTGACAGTAGATTGGTGAAAGGCAGCTATGTGCCAAGTCTGTTTTATCAACTGCAAAATGAAAGGGCTGGACAGGGTTTCTTCTAAAGCACCTTTTCCCCTCTGTGCCATGAAAGGGGAACAGCAGCTGGGAATAAGGGGAGCTGAATTAAAAAAAAGAACCTGGGTATGGGGAAGGGGGTTGGAAAGGGTGGGTGGGTATTCCCACCTGCAGCCCTGCCCTGCCTTTCCCACACGGTACAGCAAACTGGAGGTGGTTTTATCTGGCCTTGGTGGCCAGGCCTGTGGGGGCCATGGAGGCAGGGTGAGCCTGTTCAGAGTTGGCATGTAGCCTAGCAGCTGACTTCTTCCTGCCCCTGCCTTGCCCTGGCAGCCACCCCACTGCCCACTGGTCTTAGCTGCACCAGCCACCACCTGCCTAGGAGTTAGGAGATGGGCCCTTTCCCAGGTCTCTAGGCCCTACCCCTGGGACCACTGCTCCCTGCAAGGGACATGGGGTTGGGCCATGCACTAGGTTCAGATGTGGGAAGAGGAGGATTTGGATGGGACAGACAAGAAATAGGGAGTGGGGGCAGAAAACTAAATTCCCAAAGAGGAGTTCCAAAATTAGGGATCTGGTCTAGACCCTAGGCTGAGGAAAAACCCTGATATGAATACCCCTGTGTATTTAGGAATGTATTACTTTGAGTATGTACACATGTAGGCCATATATCTATATGTGTGCAAAGGTTTGTTGAAAGTAACATGCCTAAAAGTATACAGGAATGTGCATATCACCATGTGTCCACTAGACATCCGTATGGGTAAATGTACATATATCTACATGTGATTCTTTGATTATATTTGTATGTATTTATATGGTCTCTTAATGGTTCATAGGTCACATTTCTATAGCACTTTACAGTCTGAGAAGTATTTTCCTTATAACATCTCTGTTAGGTTAGTGCAAATAACTTGTCCCCATTTTATAGATGGGAGACAGAGGCTTAGGGAAAGAGATTAGCACAAAGTCACATAGCCAGGAAGTGACATACAGAGTGCTCCAACCCAGAAATAAATCTCAGGCCAGGGCTCTTTTCACTCTATCAGATGCCTCTTACCAGTATTTGAAAAGCATATGTATATGACCAGTATATGACTGCTGCATAAAAAGCTAGAAGGAAACCCAGGGGTCATCAAGTTCAACTCACTCCTTCAACAGATAGGAAATCTGAGGCCTAGAAAGGAAAAATGATTTGTCCACATTTAGACAGCTAGTAAATGGTAGAGTTGGGATTTGAACTTTCATTCCAATTCTCTTTCCCCTATACTCTATTGTTCTTTTGTTAGATACATAGATAGATATCGCATATAAATCTATATAGCTATATATGTGTGTGTGTATATATACATATAGATGTATGTGTGTGTATATTTATATATATACATACACACATATATGTATGTGGATCCAAACATTTCCGTATATACATGGACATGGCTACAGTCTCAATATGCATATATCCATGTACATATATCCATATAGTGATCATAGTGTCATAGGATTTTGGAATTAAAGAGTTCTTAGAGATTATCTACTCCACCTCTGCCTTCATCTATAAAAATAAATGAGGAAACTGAGACCCAGAGAGGAGATGCCACTGCCTCAGCATCACACAGCTAAGGAGTATCAGAGCTGGGGTCAGAAATCAAAATTCCCTTCTGACTTGCATTTCAGGGATAGGGCTCTTTTGTGTGTGTGTGTGTGTGTGTGTGTGTGTGTGTGTGTGTGTGTGTGTATGGCTCTTTTGTGTGTGTGTGTATATATATATATCATATATCCACACACACATACTACCCTGCAGATATGAATGTGCATGTACATATCTACGTGTCTCTGTGTACATGTCTACATATATAAGTGTGTATACATGTGGTGTGGTCTTTAACAGGTCCCCTTAGTTCTGGGAGGGAGGGGTGGAGGTGGGGGTCCCTGGGCTATGGACCCTTCCTACAGAGCTCAGCCCGCCAAGCTGAGCTGCTCAGAAATCTCTCTGTTTCTCTCTTTTCCCTTTTGGCTGGGCCCCAGCCCATCTGGAGCCTGGCGCAGCCGGCCTGTTTGTGAATGTTTCAATCAGCTGGGTGCAGAAGAATGTGTAGTCATTTAACCTGAACATCCCCAGGTGTACAGAGGCGCCTCTCTGTCTGGGGCTGGGAGGCCTTCCCAGGCAGCCGGCAGCCTGCCTTTGGCACCAGTGTATTAGACAAACACGACTCCCTCCCACCCTCCCTCCTTTTTCCCCTCCCACCCTCCCGCCCTTCCACACTGCCTGCTGGAGCTAACCACCTCTTCCACAGCTGCATCTCCGGCCTGGGAACTGCAGCCCAAGAATTGCACAAGAGACTCAGAGAAGGGGGGGGGTGGAGGAAAAGAGAGAGAGAGAGCCTTTTTTTTTTTTGAAAGCACACAAAACCCTTCTCCTTTCAACCATGGCTTGGGAAATCATTAGAAAGTTAACCCTTTCTGGGCTGGCTCTTTGGGAATAGGAGCAGGTCTTGGAAAGAGGGGAAGCCTGGGGGGTCCAGTCTCCTGAGTCCTTTCCCCAACAACCAGTATCTCTGAGCCAAAGGCAGAACCTCCCCTCCCCCTATTCAGGCGAAAAGGGTGAATGGAAACCTGCAGTCAGAATGTTGGGGAGGATGGGATAGAGTTTGTTTGTCTGGGCAGGGTTTCCTGGGACAAATCAGTGGGTCTCTGAGTCCCTTGGGTGCTACTCCAGGATTTTGGAGATAGAATGATTTAATGAAACCCTCTTGTCAAGATCATAAAATCCTAGACTCCAAATTCCAGTGTAAGAAGGAACCTTGGAACTTAGAATACAGACTGTTAGAGATGTAAGGGCTTGTAGTAGGAGGAATGTTAAAGCTCATCTAACATTTGATCATCTAGGACTCTCAACCCCTTCATTTGACAGATGGGGAAACAAAGGCCTAGGAAGGAAAATGAAATTTCACAGCCTAAGATCTCACAGCAAATGAGAAACAAATGGAATTACATCCCAAGTCTATTGATTCCAGTAGGGTCCAGGGCCCTTTCCACTACTCCCCACTATAGCTGATTGGGACCCAGGCCCATTTTTTTATTTGTAAGGTATGAACAGGTAGTGATTTTAAAACAGTTTCTTCCCAAAAGTAGCTGCACCCAACAATGAAATGAATTGAATCTGGAGGCAAAAGACGTTCTCATTCTCCTATGTTGACACCCCCTCCCCCATACTCATATTTCTGTCATCCATCGCCCTTTTAGATCTGGATAATAATAGCTATCAACAAGCCTGGGAAAAAACTCAAAGGATTCAAGATTTCAAGGGACCTTAGACATCATCCAGTCCAGGGGTTCTTAACCTGGGGTCCATAAACTTGTTTTTTTATTTATAATTATATTTTAATGTAATAATATAAAGAAAGATTTTCTTTGTACTCGTATTTTGTAGGTTAAGAATCCCTGCTGTAGTCCAACTGCCTCATTTTAGAGTTGAGGAAACTGAGGCCTAGAAACCTTGTCCAGTGCTACACAGACAAGCGTGAGTAACACGGTGAGGACCTCCAATTCAATTTACTAACTGCAGTTCCAGGCTCTTCCTCCACACCAGGGGCCCTTCCCCAAGACAATGGGGTACTCTGGCTACTGATTCTTTGTGGGGAGAGTTCTGCACTCTGCCCCCCCCACCCCGTACCCTCCCTTAGTTGGAGGTGAAGGTGGTAATTCCTGGAATTGGGGTATGGGGCCTAGCCTTCAAAGACAGCAGTCTAGAACCCAGGCTGTTCCACACACTCCCCCCCCCAGTTGGGAGGCGGGGCCGGGGAGGGACGACCTACTCCTCCTTTCCCAGGAGGGAGCAGCCCCAAGCCTCCTTCTTGCCCAACTCCCCAGCTGGGGAAGCTCCAGTTCCAGGGGGTGGAGTAAGGGAGGGTGGTAAAAAGGAGTGACTCAGGACCCAAGGTCCCATCCCGGAAAGGGACAGGACCCGAGGAGGGAAGGGGTCGGGCGGGGCGGGAGGGAGGGGAAAGCGGGGCGGGGCGGCCCAGGGGAGGGGGTGCTCTTATCTCTCTGGGAACCGGGCGTCGCATTTCCTGCTGGCCAAGTTGCAAAACTCGTCGGAGGCTCCATGATGGGGATTCTGGACTCCCTGCGCGGGGGCCCGGGTTTATGCAATCTGGGGGTAACTAAATCAAAAGAGGGGGCAGCCAACGAGGTCCCTTCCGGGTCTCCTCCCACCTCTTAAGGTTTCCGAGGACTCCTTATAAATTCGGAGAATGGCTGAACTGGCAGTGACCTCTGGATCGATTATACGATGGTCCAGTTTCTTCTTCATTTTACAGAAGGGGAAACTGAGGCCCACAGAAGGGAAGTGACGTGCCCAAAGTCGCACAGTGAGGTAGTGACAGAACTAGTACTAGAACCAAGGCTCTGGACCTCTGGCCACTTAATACGTGTATACCCTGAGGGACAGTCCTGTCTGAGTCCAGAGATCTCCTAAATTAATGGGGGAAGGGAGCTGTTAGCTCAGGGAGAATGGATATAAAGTTCGCATCCTGGAGGCTGAGAAAGAGGAGGAAGGATGTTGACATCTCTGCTTGGTTGTCCACCCTTAAACCATAGACCTGGAGCCTTATTTTTAAAAAATGTGGAAACTGGCCCAGATGTGCAGCCCTCGCCTCCTAGGTTTCACAGCCAGAGACACTGCAGTGATGCTCCTGACCCGGTGCCCCTCAGATAATCTCCCTCCAGAAGGCACCTCCAGAAAGCGCCTTCTCCAGGGAAAAAACCTGGACTCTCCTGACCGAGCCAGGCCAGGCAGTCGAAGCTGGTGACGTGGTGTCCCCTGGTGGACAGCGTCAGGTCTGCGGCCTGGCGTCTTTACAATGGGATGCAGGGAGAGAGGAGACACAAAAATGGGAGGGAGCAAAGGGAAGAGGGCTAGAATCCCAGTCTCAGGGATGGAAGCGTTATCTCGTTCAACCTCCTTCCAGATGCAGGGATTCTCTCTTCTTGGATGCCTCTTGTGCCGTATTCCTCAGTTTCTTTATCTGAAAAATGAGAGGGTTGGACCAGTTGGCCTTCCAGTTCTTAAAAATGTGATCCCATATAATTTTTTTGGAGGTGAGGCAGCTGGGGTTAAGTGACTTGCTCAGGGTCACACAGCTAGTAAGGGTTAAGTGTTTGGTCTAGAGGCTGGATTTGAACCTGGGTCCTTCTGACTTCAGGGCTGGTGCTCTATCTACTGCGCCACCTAGCTGCACCTCCCCCTATAAATTTTTTTAAAATCTTTTTCCCTTTCTCTTTTTCTCTGCTTTGTGATCTCAAGCTTGTCCCTTTCTTTGTACGGACTCACCTTCCATATTGGTAAAAATGAGGTCTGGTCAGATGATTATTATCTATTACAGCCCACATTTCTCTGGAACAGGGGTTCTTGGTGTCCATGGGTCCCCTCAATAGGTCTGTGACCTTACCAGGAAAAAAACGGAATCTTTATTTTCACTCATTTCTAACTGAAATTTAGCATTTCCTTTGATTATTTAAAAATCATTCTTCTGAACAGGGATGTATAAGCTTCACCAGACTGCCAAAGGGGTCCATCCATGACACAAAAGAGGAAACAACTTCCATAATACTATGCAGTTTAAAAAGTACTTTCTTCTACAACCCTGGGACAGAGGCTGTGCATTGACAGATTAGGAAACTGAAATTCATCTAGATAAGCACGCTTCTCACTTCTTTAAGTATCAGACTAAAAGTGAGGTCTTCTCACTGGGTTGATGTTCTAAGGTCCTTTTCATCTCTAATATTCCATGTTCTAAGGTCCCTTCCAGCTCTAACATTTCAAGTTCTATGGTGCTTCTACCTCTAACATTCGATATTCAGAGGTCCTTTCTACCTCTCATATTGTTCAAAGAGGTCCCCTCCAACTTAGCACAGTGCCTGGCAAGCCAAGAAATGATCGCTTGACAGATTGCTTGATGCTTCAATGTCTCTTCGAGCGCTGTCATTATATTTTATCCTCCTTTCACCACCTCTACTACTCATTAGCACTGTCCTCCTCTGGAGTTGGTGTCTGGATCAGGAACAGTGGCTTGTAGGGCAAAAAGGAACAGAAAAGGGAGATGCTTCAGAAGTGCATTTTAGATTAAAAACTACCAGAGACTAGATTGGAGGGCACAAGATCTAGTTCTGCGAGAAACAGATATAAAATGAATGTTTCTCCTGTACAGGAGAATGAAGCCCTTACACAGGGATGGGCTCCAACTCAAAGGAATTTGAACATGGCTGCTGGGAAAACTGCGGAGACCTCAGCACTGCCCTTGAGTGCCAGGGGCACTAGTCAGGGCCCAGCCTGCCCTCTCCTCCTGAGATCCTGGGGCCTACTTAACACATGTGCCCACAGCCCTAAGAGTCCCAGCTGCCCTCTGGTCCCTGGTTTTTAGCTAAATGGTCCCCAAGAGAGGAAAACCTATAGGAATGGACTACAGAAGAGGAAGCTGTTCATATATATATTCATATATATATATATATATATATATATATATAAGCACTGGGCAGTCTCAGAGCACTGAGTTCAAATCCAGACTCAGACACTTATTAGTTCTGTGACCCTAGGCAAGTCACTTAATGTCTGTTTGCTTCAGATTCCCCAGCTGTAAAAAGAGGATAATAACAGCACACACCTGAAGAGTTGTTGTAAGTATCAAAATGAGGCAATACTTGTAAAGCACTTAGCACAGTGCCTGGCTCTTAGTAGGTGCTTATTCCCTTCTCTTGTCCCCTGCTCCTTGTACCGACCTTCTCTGCCACCCAGTAGCCCCCTTTCCTCCTTTAAATCTTGGCTTCTAATCCACACCCTTAAATCCTTGTGTTTCACCCCCCCCCGAAGTTTTCCCTTGATCCCAAAGACACCTTCCACTTTAGAACAAAGCCAGACCTCCCCTAGATTTTCCCTAGTACTATGGACCAGGGATTTTCAGTGGCTAAGACCCAGAATATTCCCTTTTTGTCGTTTAACTATGGGCAAACCATCAGCATTTGAAAGAACAATGGCTGTCCATCAGAACTCTTGTGTTTAATTCCATCTCTTCTATTGCCAATCTATGAGGATTTGGAGAGGTCGCTTTAGTTCAATACAACAGCCCATCTATTAAACACCTGCTCTGTACCAGGCACTGTGCTAGGCTCTGCGGCTTCAAAGACAAATCAAAAAGCCAGTCCCCGTCCTCAAGGAGCTTACGTTCTACTGGGATGTCTAGTTCTAATTTTGCTCACTCAGCCTCATTTTCTAGATCTGTTAAATGAGGAGCTTGGGCTAAATGATCTTCAAAGTCCTTTTCAGATCTAAATTCTACAAACTCCTATGAACCCTCTTCTTTTTTTAAAAAAAAATTTATTTATTTTTAGCTTTCAACATTTACTTCCATAGGATTTTGAGTTCCAAATTTTCTCCCCATCTCTCCCTTCCCCCCACCCCAAGATGCGGTATAAATTGATATAGGGTCAGGGAAGCTAGGTAGCAAAGTATATAGAGCACCTGCCCTGGAGTCAAGAGAGCCTGAGTTCAAATCTGGCCTCAGACACATAACACTCACTAGCTGTGTGACTCTGGGCAAGTCACTTAACCCCAATTGCCTCACACACAAAAAATTGACATAGGCTCAACATATACATTCATATTAAACCTATTTTCACATTAGTCATGTTGTAAAGAAAAATTAGAACCAATGGGAGAGACCATGAGAAAGAAGAAACAAAAAAAGAGAGAGAGAGCAAATAACATGCTTCCAGACTCCATAATTCTTTTTCTGGATGTGGACAGCATTTTCCATCATGAGTCTTTTGGAGTTGTCTTAGATCCTTGCATTGCTAAGGAGAGAGAAGTCTATCAAAGTTAGTCATTGCATAATATGGCTATCATTGTGTACCATATTCTCCTGGTTCTGCTCACTTCACTCAGCATTGGTTCATATAAGTCTTTCCAGGTTTTTCAGAAGTCTGCCTGATCATCATTTCTTATAGCACAATAGTATTCCATTATATTCAGATACCACAACTTGTTCAGCCATTCCCCAACTGATGGGCATCCTCTCAATTTCCAATTCTTTGTCACCACAAATAGAGCTGCTATAAATATTTTTGAACATGTGGGCCCTTTTCCCGTTTGTATGATCTCTTTGGGATAGAGACCTAGAAGTGCTGGGTCAAAGGGTATGTACAGTTTTATAACCCTTTGGGCATAGGAACCCTCTTCTACCTCAGTTCAATTCAACAAGCATTTTTAATTTTTTTTTGGTGAGGCAATGGGGGTTAAGTGACTTGCCAGCATCACACAGTTGTAAGTGTCAAGTGTCTGAGGTCATATTTAAACTCAGGTCCTCTGACTCCAGGGCCAGAGCTCTATCCACTGCACCACCTAGCTGACCCTCAACAAGCAATTTTTAAACATCTACTTATAGGCAAGGACCTGTGCTAAGTAGTGAGGAAACAAAGATGAATGAATGAAATGGCATTTTTTAAGTGCTTACTTTGTACAAATGCACTGTGCTAAGCTTTGGGGACACAATAGAATAGGAAGACAGCTCCTGCTCTCAAGGAGCTAATTTTCTTTCTTTTTTTTTTTAACCTTTCTTTTAAAAATGTAAATAATATTTTATTTTTTCCAGTTACATGTAAAGACAATTTTCAACATTTCATTTTTTATAAGATTTTGAGTTCCAAATTTTTCTCCCTTCCTCCCTAAGACAGCAAGCAATGTGATATAGGTTATACATGTACAATCATGTAAGACATATTTCCACATTAGTCATGTTGCGAAAGAAGAAACAGAACAAAAAGAAAAACCATGAAAAAAAAGAAAGTGAAAATGGTATGCTTTGATCTGCATTCAGACACCATCAGATCTTTCTCTGGCAGTGGATAGTATTTTCCAGGTAGTGTTTTCCATTGTGAGTGTTTTGGAATTGTCTTAGATCATTGTATAGCTGAGAAGAGCTAAGTCAATCATAGTTGATCATCACACAATGTTGCTGTTACTGTGTACAATGTCTTCCTGGTTCTGCTCACTTCACTCAGCATCAGTTTATATAAGTCTTTCCAGGTTTTTCTGAAATCTGCCTGCTCATCATTTCTTGTAGCGCAACAGTATTCCATTACATTCATATATCACAACTTGTTCAGCTATTCCCCAATTGATGGGCATCCCCTCAATTTCCAATTCTTTGCCACCACAAAAGGGGCTGCTATAAATATTTTTGTACATGTACATCTTTTTCCCTTTTTTGTGATCTTATTGGGATACAGACCTAGTGGTGGTATTGCTGGAAAGGGTAGGCACAATTTATAGCCCTTTGGGAATAATAAGAAGCTAACTTTCTAATGGGAGAGGCAACACATATGGAAGGTTTTAGCTACAAGTCAGGTGAAAAGGTCCCAAGGTGCTTTGGGTTCAATAGATGGTAATATATCTTCTTTAGAGCCATTTCCATTAATAAAATATCTCTTTCTGGTGTTGAACCATTTGAAACATTGGAAACCATTTCAAAGTGCCAAAGACTTTGTTGACAAGAGCTTTCTTTTCCACTGAAAGGCAGTTTAGCAGAAATTAAGTATGTAGACCAACATCTCACACCTGCATGCTGACATATATTCAGAATGGCTGCAAGACTTAGACATAAACTAAAGGAGCAAAGAAGAAATTGCCTTTCAGATCTATGGACAGGGGAAGAATTCATGACTAGACAAGTGAGAAAGAAGATCACTGAAAATAAAATGGACAATTTTGGTTTTATAAAATTGGAAATTTTTTTACAAGCAAGTCTAATGTAAAGTTAGAAGGAAAACAGGTAACTAGGAAAAATCACTATAATAAGTTTCTCTGATAAAGGTCTCATATTCAAGATATATAAGAAATTGATTTGGGGTGGCTAAGTGGTGCAATGAATAGAGCTCTAGCCTTGGAGTCGGGAGGACCTGAGTTCAAATCTGACCTCAGACACCTTACTAGCTGTGTGACCCTGGGCCAGTCACTTACCCCCAATTGCCTCACCAAAAAGCAAAAATAAAAAAAAAGAAAGAAATTGATTCAAATTTATGACTTATGAGCCATTCTCCACTTAGATAAATGATCAAAGGTTATGAACAGGAAGTTTGCAAAGGAAGATAGCCAAGCTATCAAGTAGCCATATGAAATGATACTCCAGATCACTAATAAGTAGAGAAGTACAAATCAAAGCAACTTTAAACTTCTACCTCTTATCTACCATACTGGTAAAGACCACAAAAGAGGAAAATGACAAATGTTGCAGAGGCTGTGCAAAAAAAAAGCACCCTAGTATATTGTTGGCAGAGCTCTGAATTGGTCCAACCATTCCGGAAACAATTGGAAACTATGCCCCCCTAAATTACTAAACTGTGCATACAAATTTCTGTTTATTTGTTTGTTTTCTTCTTTTTCTGGTGAGGCAATAGGGTAAAGTGACTTGTCCAGGGTCACACAGCTAAGTGTCAAGTGTCTGAGGCCAGATTTGAACTCAGTTCCTCCTGACTCCAAGGCCAGAGCTCTATCCACTATGCCACCTAGCTGCCCCTACGCATACACTTTGACCCAGTGAAACAACTTTTATTGTTGTGTCCAACTCTTCATGACCCTATTTGGAGTTTCTTGGCAAAGAAAAAGGTTTGCCTTTTCCTTCTCCAGCTCATTTGACAGATGAGGAAATTCAGGCAAACAGGGTTAAGTGACTTGTCCAGGGTCACACAGCTAGTAAGCATCTGAGGCCGCATATGAATTCAGGAAGATAAGTCTTCCTGACATCAGACCAGCACTCCATCTAGTGCACAACCTAGCACCGTGATACCACTACTACACCTCTACCCCAAAGAGATAAAAGAAAGAGGAAAAGGACCCATATGTACAACAATATTTATAGCAGCTCTTTTCATAGTAGCTCCAAACTGAAAACTAAGGGGGCACCCACCTATTGGAGAATGGCCAAACAAACTGTGGGGTTATGAATGTAACGGAATATTATTGTGCCATAAGACATGATGAAACGGACCGTTTTCAGAGGAAATTGAGGGAACTTTTATTCAGTGATGCCGAGTGATGTGAGCAGAATTAAGAGAACAATTTACACAATGACAAAAAAATTACAGATAAAAATAACTTTGAAATTCCTTAAGACTCTGATTAATTTAATGCTAAACCACAAGTCTAGAAGAATGAATATGAATCACGCCGCCCACCTCCTGCCAGTTAAGTTATGAACTTAAAGTTGAAAATGAGACATACATTTTTGGATATGGCCAATATTAAAATTTGCTTTGTTGGACTATGTATGTTTATTATGTGAGAGTTTTTAAAAATTTTTATTTATTCATTGTGAGAGGGGAAACAGTAAGAGGGAGAGATAAGGAGAAAAGGAGCATTTTCTGGGTCTTCAGGAGGTTTGGCTTCTGAGGAGATGGCACTAGATCAGACACTGAGGTAGTTGCCAGATCACATCCCCCAAAGATGCTTCCTAAGATGATGCTGAGGGACTGGCCTGGAAGCGGGAAGTCCAGAGTCACTGACCAAGATAGGGCCCTTCCTCAAAATGGCAGCCTCTCTGTGGTCCCCTTCTTATTGCCCCTCAGTCTTTAAGGCCTGAGCTGGCTTGTGCTCCATTAGATTATGAAAAAGGCAGAGGAGAAGGAAATTAGTACCCTACCCGCAATGAACTCAGGCAAGATTCACACAGAGGAAACTATGACATCTACAGCATAGCAATAATAATATCTCCATCACTCCCCCAACCTCCTCCCAATGGGACTTGTCATTTCATTCATGTAGACTGATCTCCATCCATGCAGACAGTTGTCTGCAAACCCCCAAAGACCTGCAAAAGGTTTCTCACTGATCACATCCCTATTAGCCAATTAGTAAGGTTGATCTGGGGGGTTTTGTTCTTGGCTTTTTTGGTTTTTTGTTTTTTTAATGGATCAGACCTGTGGTTTCATGGTTATAGGAAGTCCATGTTCAGAAACTCCCTGTCCTTATGCAGACCACTAAAGTGTGAGATCCTTTATCTTGTTGAATTTCCTGAGACATTGAGCAATTGTAACTTGCCCCTGGTCACAGAGGACCTAGCAGAGGCAGATCTGTGTGTATAGGGAAGTGGGCTAGTCTTGGAGGGAAGCAGTACAAATATTGCTATTGCCAATGAGAAGTAAAGGAACTGGGACTCAATGAGAGTAAGTGACTTGACCAAGGTCACCAATTTAGAGATTTGAGTACAAGTCTGCTGACTCCAAACTAGATTGTTCTTTATTTTTCCGCCAGGCTCTCTCTCTGCATACAATAACTAACACTTATTACTGCCAAGAGAAAGACCCTGGGGATACAAGGTCAAAAAAAAAGGAATGAATTCCCTTCATAGAGGCAAGGAAGCAGATTAAGATAATCCTTGGAGATTCCTTCTAAATCTAATGTTGTTGATGGAATTAAAGTGATTTTTAAAAATATGTATATTTTTAATTTTTGTGGTTACATATCCCTCTTTATTGATGTAGTAAATGAGTGGATGGGACAAAAGGAGAAGAAATACAGCAGCAGTTGAGGGAAGAGTAAATCATGAGGCTGAAGGGGAAGAGAAAGTCTCTAGAAAGGCCTATGGCTGGCAGTACTCCTGACTAGGGCAGGGAGATAGGAACTGGAAGGCCTGAGCACTGGATACTTCCACCTTACAGTTTAACTCTACCTTTGACCTCATTCATTAATTCAATGACCACTTAAATACCTGCTATGTAGAGAGCCAATATTGTTAGATACTGAAGGAAACTTTCTGCCAAGATAGCTCCCCAAAGCAGAAGCTGCACCCTGAGCTTCCCCACACCAACTCAAGCAAAAACCTGAAATTTGCATCAGACCAAATAATAATTTTAAAATCCAAGGAAAAATTCCATGTATTATGTGACTTTTTTTAAATCCTAGAACTGCACAAGAAGTCTGAGTGAAATAGGAAAGAAGGCAACCAGTAAAGCTAAGGTCAATGAAGCATGACCTACCAGCTTGGCCAGAGATGGGCCAGAGGCATGTGAAGCCTGCAAAAAGCCTCTGTATCTGAAAGCAGCAAAAGTATAGGGTTACCCTGAGAAAGCCCCAGGGTGACAATATTGGGAATCCTAGGGGGGTGGCAGAGGGCAAGGATCAGCATGATATCTGGGACAGCTCTAGATGCCCAGGGGCTCTGAGGCCCCTAACACTCTGGAAAATAGAATTAGAAGGAGAATAAAGAGAAGATAAAGTAGTCAACTTTATAAAAAAAAAATAGACTCTCTGAAAACTAGAATAGACCAAATAGAAATCAATGACTTCATGCGACAGGAAGAAATATAGCAGAACAAAATCAAGAGATTAAAGAAAAAAGGAAGAAAATGTAAGATATATGATACCAAAGACAACTGACCTAGAAAGCAGGTCAAGGAAAACTAATTTAAGAATCACCTGTGCTCCCTGAAAACCATGATAAATGCAAAGGGAGACATGAAATTTAGATGAGACATAGTCCCTGCTGTCACTAAGTTCACAGTCTAGTAAGGGCTTCATAAGCCCCCAGCACAGAGATATAACAATGATATTACACAAAGAATGAACCTGGCCTCAGCTACCCCCCTCATCTTTCCCCTCCTCTCCCATCATATCTAAACTCACTTCTGTTCTAAACTTGCCTATTTCTGTTGAAGGCACCCCCAACTTCCCAGCTATCCTTGGAATCATCCTTGACTTTCCCCTCTCCCTCACCACCCATATCCATTCAATTAACTGTTAATTCTACTTCCACAATAGTTCCTGCATCTGTTCCCTTCTGTCCAAGCATATAGCCTCTTCCCTAGTTCATTACATCATTACCTCTTGCCTAGACTAGGATAATGCCAGTATGGCAGTGGGCATAGTAGAAAGTATACTGATCTTAAAGACAAGAAAGCCATGGGTTCATTCCTGCTCTTAGCAATGTGAGACTGTGAGAGATACCTTGAGCCTCGGTTTTCTTATATGTAAACTGGGAATGTGCAGTAGCATCCTTGACTACTGGTAGCTATCCATAGGGTTGTTGTGAAAATTCAATGAAACAATACATGTCAACTATTATTATATCTCCTAGTTGTTTTAGAAGTCTCCAAACAAGTCTGATCATATTACTCTCCTGCTCAAAGATCTTTAGGGGCTCCCCATTGCCTCTAGGACAAAATACAGACTACTCTGTCTGATATCTCCAGTCCCCCACAAACTCTCTGCCTTTCTGCCTACCTACCTTTCTTTTCCTGACTTAGTTCCTGTTATCCCCCTTCATGAACTCTACATTCCAGCTAAGATGGAGTAGTCTTCATTCCTCATTCTTAGCATTCCATCTCCAGCCTCCATGGCTTCCCACAAGCTGTCTCTCTAATTAGTCCTACACCACCACCACCACGCCACCACTACCACCCACCACTCCCCCAGCACCCATGCCTGGAAGCACTTCCCCACTTCTTCATCTCCACACATCTGAAACCCTATCTTCCTTCAAGGCTCCACTCACATGCATTTTCTGTGATTCATCCCCAATCAGTGCTCACCCTTTCTGTTCTTAAATGTTCTATTTCCCTATGTCTCTGGGTACTGTCTCCCCACCAGAAGAGAAGTTCTCCAAGGACAGGGGCTGTTTCATTTTTATTTTTGCATCCTGAGGGCCTAGAACAATGCTTTACACTCAATAAAGGTTTATTGAATTAAGGTATTAGAGAGAGGCAAAGGAAAGTGTTCATTGAGGTCGAAAGAAGAAGGTTGTTACTGGTAGGATTTGGGGAAGTTATTGGACCAGGGAAAGCTTCCTAGAGAAGGTAGCATTTGAGCTGGGCTTTAAAGGATGAGATGAAGACAGGAAGGAAGAACATTCCAGACATAGGAGGTGGTAGAAAGTAAGATATGCTCCAGGTGCACAGTACTTAGAATGTTGAGATAGTGGAAAGAAATCACAAGAGATAATAAAGGCTGGAACAATAGAGTAGTGCCAGATTATAAAAGGTATTGAATGCCAAGAAAATAAGTGTGAACTTTACTCTTTAGGCAATAATAAAGTCAATGAAGGATTTTGTGTGGAGCAATATGACCAGACCTACAACTAAGGAATAATCTAGCAATGTTGAAGGACAAATTGAAGAGGGCAGAGAATGAAGGCAGGAAGACCTTTTGAAAGCTGGTTTTCCTGGAGGAGCCAAGGCTGAAGCTCATTTACATCTCAGCAGCTCACTCTCTTCCCCACTTTTCTTTGCATCTGTTCTTTAGCTCAGCCTTCCTTTCACTTCCCCGTTATCATATCCTGTCTTTACAGCGCACCCCTCAACTTCCCCTTCCTCACCATTACTCTATATAACCCAAGGATGAGAGAACAGACTCCTGCTCCTTCTCTGAAACAGCTCACGGTAAGGAGAAGGGGAAGCTCTGGCTGAGCCCAGAGGTCAGGGCTGGGGCTTCTTGTGGGTATGTCTGGGTATGTGTGTGTATGTGTGTATCTGTTTGTGGAGGGTGGAGGGTGGGGCAGGGAGGACAGCAATGCCACCCTGATCTAGGCCCAGCTGCAACCAATAGTAGATGGTGGGTGGGAAGCGGAAGGCTAGCCAAGTTTGGGGAGAGAAAGCTCCATTCATCCAAATAGAAGCGGAGAATGTGCTTTGGGATCCTAATGGGTAGTTTGGGTAGGGAGGGAATTCTATAAGAGGTTAAGTCCTTTCTTGAACAACTTGGCCCTTTAGCTCAGTCTTCTTCCCAGAGCCCTCTTTGTTTCTGGCTGGCAGAGATAAATCCTAGAGGAAGACTCTGGTGTAAGGTCCCCCCAGGGCATGACCCAGACACAGGCAGAGGGCCCTGTGAAGGACTTCAAAGCACTTTTATACCTCCACTCTCAATGAACATTGGTGAAGATGGAGACACAGCATTCAATACTCAGAAAGAACTGATAAAGAGAGAGAGAGAGAGAGAAAGACTTTGACAAAATTCAGTAAGCATTTATTAAGCACTTTTGTGTGCAGGGCCCTGTGCATGGGGCTATAGGAGACACAAAGGTATCTCCTTGGACAGTGCTACACAAACCCTGCCCTGGATCATATCAGCTCTCATTTCTGCACAATAACAAGGTTTTTAAGATTTTACGAAGTACTTTTCCTTACAGAAAAAATCTGTGAAAGAGGAATTATTATCCTCATTTTATAGATGAGAAAACTGAAGTTCAGGAATGAAAACGACTTTCTTAAGGTTTCTAAAAGTAAGTAAAAGAACGGCAACTTGGACTCTCAGTTCTTTGAGATCCAAAGTGAGGACTTTTATCCAGCTAGATCCCTCTAACGAGGCATGCACATAGATGGACATTGAGTTAGAATAGAAAAAGGAGAAGTCAAGCAGAGATATTTGAATACAATTTTAGGGAAGGAGGGACCGTTAGTAGCAGTGAGCAACCAGGAAAGACTTCCAGAAGGAAGTGGAACCTGGGGTGGGAGCTTTCTCACAGAGGCCAACACATAGTAGGTATTTAATAAATGCTTTTTGATCGACTAATTGATGGATTCAAGGAAGAGAGTTTTCAACAGAGAAATATGATAGTATTGAAGTAGATCTGGTGTAGGTAAGGACAAGAGAAAGGGATGAGAACAGGAGACAAAGCAGCCCGATTTGATTGAAGCATATGAGGGGAATGATGGCAAACATAGCTGAAAAGGTAAGATGTAAAGGACGTTGAATAACAGGGAGGTACAAAACAGTATACGTGGAAGACTGTGGACCTGTCAGTCTGTGGGTGGGGATGTCCCTGAACATTTCTTGCATTTTGCCCTGTCCAACCTTTGTTTAGGCTGTACTCCTCAGCCTAGAATATGCTTTTCCTTCTTCACCAAATCCTTCAAGGTCCAGCTCACATCTTATTTCTTTTTTTATTAATTTATTTTTAGTTTTTAACAATCACTTCCATAAGCTTTTGAGTTTTAAATTTTTCTCCCCCTCCCTCCCCAAGATAGCGTGCAATCTGATATAGGCTCTATTAAACATATTTTCACATTAGTCACGTTGTAAGGAAGAATTAGAACCAATAGAAAGAGGAAACAAAACAGAACAGCTATGCCCAACAGCTTTCCAGCTTGGTGAGATCTACCAAAGGTCTTACTCTGCTGACATAACTCTGAGAGCCCAGGGTCACTTCACAAAATGCATAAATGCTTGTTAATTAACTGACTGATGGAGAGTAAAGAAGCCATCCCACCCCATTTGCTGATGTCCAGTTCTTCCCTCAGCAGGGCCTGGAGAAGCCGTAAGATGCTGTGGTTCCTAGTGGTGTTGTTGGGGGTAGGAACGGAGGCAGTAACTCCTGGAATAAAAATGAAGATCACCCTGAAGGGCCTGGACTATGGTTAGTGCCCCATAATGTGTGGGGAGGCTGTGGTGCTGGGAAGGTGAAGAAGAGGTGATGGTCCCGTTGGTCTCTGTTGCAGGGAAGCAGATTGGGATGGAGTTTTTGAAGTTTGCTCTGCTGCAGCTGCCCATCCCAGACTTCCGAGGCTCCTACTCAGTCCCCCTGGTGGGCCAAGTGGAATATGCAGTGACAGGGTGAGAGGGATAAAAATCAAGGGTCTTCTCACCTTCCCAACTGTTTCTCATAACCTCAGCCCACCAGGTGACACCCTTCCTTCCTGATCTCCCAGCCTTCCCCTTCACTCCACTCAAATCCCTCCACGGACATCTGATTTTGCTCTTAGTTACCCTGGTTTCCGCCGCCCCCCCCACCTCCTACTTCCCTCCCAAACCTTTCCAACTCAGGTTTTGATTAAAGACTCAAAAAATGTCACAGCTGGAAGGAATGTGTGAACAGAGAAGTTCAGACTTAAGTAATGTGGTATAATAGGAAGCTGCTGAAATTAGAGCCAGGAGACCGGGCTGTTACTCTTTTTTGTGTGACCAAGGCAAGTCACATAACCTCTCAGAGTCTCAGTTTCCTTATTTGTAAAATAGGCGTAATAAGATAAATGCTACCTACCATATAGGGTTATTGGGAAAAGAGTGCTTTGCAAACCTGAAAGTACTATATAAATGTGAGTTACCTTGAATCTAATTCCCTCCCTCCTCTTTACAAATGAGGAAACTGAGACCATCAGAAAGCAAGCTTTCTACTACATCAAACAATAGGATTTTGAAATCCCCAAGTCCCAGAACCTACTGTCTTAGGTGTCAAAATTAAATGAGATAATATTTGTGAAGTACCAGCACATAGTAGGTACTATATAAATGCTTATTCCCCATTCCTCTCCCCCCCCCCAAGAGACCTGGATTATACTCCTTGAACTGCCATTAACTAGCTTTATATCCCTTCCCCTCTCTGGGTCTCGGTTTCCCCGACTGTGAAATGGGAGTTAAGCTTAGATAATCTGTATTGTTCCTTCCAGTTCTGATAGTCTATGTCCCCTATTCTAAGGACCCTTTCAGTTTCAATGTTCCTCGTTCCAAGATAGCTCAGGATACTTAATGGCCTCAAACTGTCTCCCCAAGGGATGTCCTGGAGACTTCAAACTTGGAAATAATGGGGTCTAGGTAATGGGGCTGAGGGGTAGGGGAGACCCTTTGGGGGAGGCTGTGCCAGGAAAGTGAGCTTCACCTGGTACTTTCCTACAGGTTCCAGGTAAAGACTATAGATTTGGGGGAGTCTTTGGTCGCATTTGCTCCTAGCTCAAGAATCAAACTGTCCATGGGACCTGCGGAGGCCCAAGTCGATGGTCACTGGTCTGTGAAGGTATCATTAATGTAAGGACTTTGGAGGAATATTGGAAAGGGACAGCTGAGCCACCCCAACCCCCACTCCCACTTTTATCATTGGGGCCCACCTTTTCCTGATGACAGACATATGCCTAACTTCCCCCATCAGAGGCTTCCAGATCCTCAAAGAATGCAGGCTTTTAATACACTGGACTAGGAGCCATCTTATCCAATTCCTGCCCCGCCTCCCCCATTAAGAGATGAACAGATGAGGTAACAGAGTCCTAGAGAAGGAAACACATTGCTAAGGTCACACATTAAATAAATGATGGATCCAATATTTTAACACAGGTATTCTGGTTCAAGGCCCAGGCTTTTCCACTCATGCCTTCCTGTGCCCTGGGACCCCAAATTCCTAAGTTTCCCAAGCCCAGCTTTTTGAAGATATCCACTGCCCCTGTATTCTCTGTAGGGCTCTGGAGTTGTGTTCACAGGTTCACAGAGACATTAGAAATCATCTGATCCAATCCCATCTTACAGAGAAAGGCCAGAGGACAGTTAAACTTGAGTGTTTTTAATGACTTTTTACTCACTTTAGCCAAATTCTGTCCGGCCTTCAAGGTCCAGCTCATGCTTCACCGCCTCTTCCTGGAAGGCCACTCTGAGCACTCCAGTTATCAGGGAGGTTGGTACAACACAGTCTGGCCAGAGATCTTACAGATCGGTTCCTGCGGTCACCTCAAATTTGGGTGAACGCCTCAGTGGGCAGCTGCTGCTCTCTGGTGGCCATGGGTGGGATCACTCCCAAGCTATTTGTCCTTGTGGGCTGCCTCCTTTCCCTCCCTTCCCTTCTTTCCTGCTCCATCCCATTCAGCAGACATGACAGTGGAACCTTCAAGCTGAGTGTGGGAGACATGATGTTGGCTGTGCTAGTAGAGGTGGGCTGGGATGGCGCTGGACGTCTGGTCGTGAGCCCTGCAGGCTGTAGCTGTCTCATTGGGCACTTGGGTATCACCTTCCATGGGGGAGCCAGGTAAGAACAATGTTGGGGGGCTATCTAAGGACAGGGCGAGGAAGTCAGGTCCACACATCCCTATCCTCCCTTCCCCTAGCTGGCTCTATAACATCTTCACTGGAGCCTTGGAGCACCCTCTTCGACAGGAATTTGGCAACAAGGTGAGGTTCTACCATAGCCCCTTCCTGGGATCCTACCCCACAAAAACCACCTCAACTTCTTCCTCCTCTCTAAGACCATCCCCACCCTTTCAACAACCCCAGCTCTTTCCCCTCGCATCTCTAGACCCCTGCCCCTTTTTGTTTTTCCTTATCTAGGTGCCCCCTTCTTTTCCCTTCCTTGTCAATCCTCTCCCCTCTCTAAGCACTGCTCCCTCTCCCAAGCCTTGCCTAGTTCCCTCAGATTTTTCCATCCCTCTTAGCTCTAGGCCCTCCCTCTTCTGGCCCCTCATCGCTCTAACAACCAGAGGGCATTCTAATACACACATCAATGGCTTGTTATATCAGTATTACAAGATCGTTGCTATCATGACATCAACAGCTTGGATCATGGCCCAGGTTACAGGGCCATCAGCACTTGGATGATCGGTGTTAAAACTCAGAATCTGCCCAGATACCGAGTTTGTCTGGGGAATGTCTTTTGGTCTTGTTACCCCCATGGAAAGGCAGTCAGTGCAAAGGCTGGTTCTGTTGATTAATAATTGGTACCCTTGGTCAAATCATTTAACCTCCCTGGGCCTGTGTCTGCCTTTGTCAAATCAATAATTCAATTTCACAAACATTCGTTCAGCAAAGTCCTGTGCTAGGCAAATGGGGATATGAAGACAAAAAGGCAACAGCCCTTGGCGTCCTGGCATTTACATTCTGGAAGAGGTAGGGAAGAAAGATACCACTTGACGGTATAAGTAACTATAGAGCATATACCCAGGAATACACAGAGACAGAGACAGAGTGAGACAGGGAGAGAGGAGGGAGGGAGGGAGAGGGAGACAAAGACAAACAGAGAGACACACAGAAAGAGAACAGATACAGAGAGTCAGAAAGAGGTGGGGGGGGAGAGAGACAGAGACAGAATGAGAAGAAGGAGGAGGAGGAGGGAAAGAGGGAGACAGAGAAAAGACACAGAAAAGCACAAAGAGAGAGAGACAGAGAGAGAGAGGACTTAGGGGGCCTTTCTCTGTTAAGATCAAATAAGACAATACATATAAAGTGTTTTGCAAACCTTAAGACAATAAAGTAAGTATTATTGCTATTTATTATTGCTCCCTGCCAATCAGTTGGGTTCCTCCTCAATCTCCAGTGATCATATCTGGGAGTCTCCCTACTGCTCCACTCCCATCCCTTTCCCCACCCCAAACTAGAAAGGTGATGTATGGAAGAAAAGACTGAATGGAAAAACCCTGGGCCCAGAGCTCTGGGGGATGCGATTCTGGGGACAGAAGGGACCGGAGCAAGAGGCCAGGATGGTATTTGGGAGAGGTGGAGTCAGTGAAACTACCTCACAGTCAGACTCCCTAAGATGTCCCCCATTCCCTAACTCTCTGGACCTTTCTCCTTGTCTAGCTTTGTAAAGAGATCCAGAATGCAGTAGAAGCTCTAGAAAGAAAATTGCAGGCCATCCCAGGTCAGGAGGTGGCACCGAGGAGCCTGGATCTGGGAGGGAAGAGGGCTGGGGAGAGAGACATGAGATGTCAGTAGAAATACTAAGATGGGCTGGGATCTAGGATCACAAGAGATCCCTCTGAGGACAGGTGGTTCCCTCTTGCTCTGGTCCCCAGAATCCAGCCACATCAGCTCCGTTGCAGACTTGGACTATTCTCTGGTGGCACCACCACTGATTACAGAGCAAAACATTGAACTGGACCTTAAGGTAATATCCCTTCCCATACTCCTTACTATCTTTCCCTTCCTACATCCTCCCCATTCTTTTCATCCTTCACCCTATTGTCCTTCTGCCTCTTCTTCCTCACTCCATATTGGTTTTATCATTAACATCCTCCTCTCTCCTTCTAACCCTCTAATTCTTCTACCTCCTCCTATTCCCTCTCTGCTAAGCATCACATTTTCCTACACACACCCTCCGAGAGTCCAAAGAAACTGTTGTTCTCATTTTGCAGATGGGAAGAAGTCAGAGAGAACCAAGTGACTAACCCAAGGTTCCACAGCAAATCTGTGGTACATCGGGTCTCCCAGGCCACTTCTTTCTCTTCTGAGCTTATCTTTCCCAAACATGCCTTTTATGGCCCCATCAAAAAGCGTATGAATACTCACTTTAGTCAGCTTGAGTACCCTAAAACCCTATCATTATATTAATAATCTATAGATATTATAATAATCAATATATCAATATAATATGTATATGATAATTATTATATTAATTATCACATAAGGGGGCAGGATTAAAGTCCCTTCCAGCTCTGGTCTTCTATATTCTGTGTCCTAAGGTCTCTCCCAGATCTAACATTATAGAATTCTACTAACTACTAACTCCTTATGCACTGTTCAAGTAAAGGCTGAATGACCCACATCAAGAAGGCTTGTAGAGATTTCTGCATGGGGTGGTGATAGCTGCTGGGCTTGGTACCTGCTCAGGTCCCTTCCATCTCTGAGAGTCTATGATTCTTAAGCACTTTACATTTTCTCCACCTATTATGATGTTTGGGTTTCATGATTCTGCAAGGTCATGGATGATTAGCTTTATTTCATTGAGCAGCAAAGTGATGCCAAGAAACAGGACACCCAGAGCAAAAGAATGGCCCAGCTGGGAGTAGGCCTTCCTCACTGAGGGCTTGATTGGGCACTTTGGAGTGTTCTGACTCAGTTTCCCTGTCCTTTCTCCTCCCCTAACTGTCTCCCATCCAGGGTGAATTTTACAGCCGGCTCGGCCACAAGGAAGCCCCAGTGCCCCCCGCTCCTTTCTCGCTCTGGGAACAGAATGACTGCATGCTGCTCTTGGCTTTCTCGGACTTCGTGGCCAACTCGGCCGCCTTTGTTTACTATGGGGCAGGGGCACTGTCCTGGAACCTCACGGATAGCACGGCAAGGGGGGCGGAGCCTGAGTGCATGGGGGGCAGGGCAGGGCAAGGAGAGGCGGGGCACGACAGCTGGAAGAGTTGGGGGTGGAGCTAAGGGTTGTTGGGAGGAACGTGAGTGACACATATGGTCTGGAGGTGGAGCCAGAGCAGCATCTAACAAGTACTGGACCAGGATTGGGAAGAGGGGTGGGACCAAGGAGATCGGCTAGAAGGAAATGAATGACAGCCAGCTGGGAGCGGGGCCAACCAAGGTTGGAGGCTGGACCAGGCAGGAATAGGCGGGGCTAGGGTAATAGGAGTGACAGCTGTCTGAGGTTGGGGCCAAGACTGGAGAAGGGACCAGGCAGACAGTAACAGTCAATCAACATTTATTAAGGGTCTTTTATATGCCAGACATAGAACTAAGCACTGGAGATGAAAAAAAAAAGCCAAAGAAAAGCAGTCTCTGCCCTCAAGGTGGTTGTTGTTGTTTATGATTGGTTGTCTAAGAGGACCATGACATCGGGAAGGAGCTCGCAGTCTGAGGAGGCAGATGACATGCAAACCACTATGGACAAAGAGGAGATATAGAGGATACATTGCGGGGTGATCTCTGAGGGAAGGCACCAAGATTAAGGAGGGCTGGGAAAGGCTTCCTGAAGAAAGTGGGACTTTAGCTGGGACATGAAGAAGGCAGGAAGGGTTAGGGGAACATGAGTGACAGCTAGCTAACAGTGGGCTCAGGGAGCCAGAGGGCTGCCTGCTTGTGAAAGGGGAGGGCTGGGTAAGGCTGAACAGGGGACCTTCCTTCGTCATTCCAGGTGCCCAAGAAGTTTCCTATACATATCAACACCAAGATCTTCAAAGGCCTTGCGCCCGAGGTAAGGGTCATCTATTCTGCCTCTCAGGCTGGAAACTGCCTTTTGTACTCTGTCTTACTTAGGTCTTTACTGCATACACAATTCAGGGTTAATTCTCCCAAAAATCTGTTTTGTTTTGTTGTGATCAAGACAGGAAACACCAGGCACTGTGCCTGGCACATAGTAGGCACTTAATGGGAGATAAAGGGGGAAAAAATTTTCCTGCTCTCAAGAGCTCACAGTCTAATAATGGGGGAGAAAATATGCCAACAACAATATACAACTGATAAGAAGTATGCATAGAATGGTTTTACATATATATACATATTTGTGTCTAGTGGTAGCTATTTCTAGGGTGGATTGGGGGGGGTGTTAGAGAACAGGAAGAAAAAAAGGAAAAAAAGAAAATCACATGATAACTTTATTATTTTTTTAAAAGGAATAGCAAATTGTATATAATAAATTTGCAGTTTCATGTACAATCGTCTTTTTTTCTGTTCTATGTTATAGAAATGTTTGTTTTATTTCTTAAGTTCAGAATAAAAAACAAAATAAAAATACATACAAATAAGATATATTATACTGGACAAATTGTAAATAATCACAGCAGAAAGGAGCTAAGATTAAGGAAGAAAAGGAAAGGCTTCTTGCAGAAGGTAAGATTTTAATGGGACCTGAAGGAAGCCAAGAAGGCCAGGAAGTAGAGGAGGGAGATGGTTCCAGGCATGGGTGATGGGCAATGAAAGCTCCCAGAGTAGGGAAATGGAATGTTTTGTTTAAGGAACTACGAGGCCAGAATCATTGGATCCAAAAATATGTGAGGAAGAGTAAAAAGACTAGAGAGGAAGGAAAAGGGCCAAGTAATAAAAGGCTTTAAAAGACAGAAGTGAAAGGAACTTTAGAGACCATCTTCTACCACTTCTTTTTTAAAGAGGAAACTGAGGTCCTGGAATTCCCTGAAGTCATACAGTAAGTGCTAGAACCAGGCTTGAACCCCGGTTTTCCTGTCTAAGGTCCTCTTTGCTAATCACACAGCTTTCCTTCATTTGACAAAGAAGGAAATTGAGGTTCAGAGAAGGGAGCTGACTTGTCCAAGGTTTGAGAATCATGCCATATAAGGCTTGGTTGAGGGAACTGGGACCTGGAGAAGAAAACATGAAAGCTGTCTTCAGGTATTTGAAGGGCTTTATTTTTTTTTTTAATTTCAAAGGTATTTAATTTAAAATCAACGTATAGTTTAACAATTCAAGCAATTTAGCTGAACTGTTCTGAAGAATTAAGTCCATCCTCTCTCAGATATCCCATTGGCATATAAAGTTCAACATGTCCAAAACAGAATTCATCATATATCCTTCTTTTTTCCTTCCTTATTAATTTTTTACTGTTTCCTTCACATTTTATTTTTTCTCAATTACATGTAAAAAAATTTTAACATTCTTTTTTAGAAGTTCTAAATTCTCTCCCTCCCTTTCCCCTCCTTGAGAAGGCAAGCAATTTGATGCTGAACACATTTCTGTATTAGCTATACTGTGAAAGAAAACACAGACAAAAAAAAAAGAAAGAGTTAAAAAAAAGTATGCTTCAATCTGCATTTAGACTCCATCAGTTCTTTCTCTGGATGTGGATAGCATTTTTCATCAAAAGTTCTTTGGAATTGTCTTGGATCATTGTATGGCTGGAAATAGCTATTCACAGTTGATCATCATACAATATTGCTGTTACTAAATACAATGATCTGGATCTTCTTCACTTTGCTCTGTTGGTACAGGTCTTCCTAGATTTTTCTGAAGGCATCCTGCTTGTCATTCTTTTTTTTTTTAGGCAATTGGGGTTAAGTGACTTGCCCAGGGTCACACAGCTAGTAAGTGTCAAGTGTTTGATTTGAGGCTGGATTTGAACTCAGGTCCTCCTGACTTCAGGGCCGGTGCTCTATCCACTGCGCCACCTAGCTGCCCCCTATGCTTGTCATTTCTTATAGCACAATAGTATTCCATCATAATTATATGCCACAACTTGTTCAGCCATTCCCCAACTGATGGGCATCCTTTTAATTTCCAGTTCTTTGTCACCACAAAAAGAGCTGCCATAGCTATTTTTACATATATAGGTTATTTTCCCTTTTTAAAAAATTCTCTTTGAGATACAGACCTAGTAGTGCTATTGCTAGGTCAAAGTTTTAGAGCTCTTTGGGCATAGTTCCAAATTCCTCTCCAGAATGGTTGGATTGGTTCACAACTTTATCTACAATGCATTAGTGTCCCAGTTTTTCCACATCCCCACCGATGCTTGTCATTTTCCTTTTCTTACATATTAGCCAATCTGATAGGTATGAGGTTGTACCTCAGAGTTGTTTTAATTTATATTTCTCTAATCAATAGTGATTTAGAGCATTTGTTATATGGCTGCGGATAACTTTGATTTTTTTCTTCTGAAAACTGCCTGTTCATATCCTTTGACCATTCATCAATTAAGGAATGAAACATATTCTTATAAATTTGACTCAGTTCTCTATGTTTGAGAAATGAGGTCTTTATCAGAAAAATTTATAAAAAACTTTTCCCCCAGTTTCCTGCTTTCCTTCTAATGTTGGCAACACTGGTTTTGCTTGTGCTTTTTAATCTCTTGTTTGGTCATAAATTCTTCCCTTATCCATAGATCTGATAGATACATTTTTCCATGCTCCCTTAATTTTTTTATATCATCCATTATGTCTAAATCATGTCCCCATTTTGACCTTATCTTGGTATATGGTGTGAGCTATTGGTCTATGCCTAGTTTCTGCCAAACTGCTTTCTAGTTTTCCCAAAAGTTTTGTCAAATAGTGAGTTCTTGTCCCAAAAGCTTTGGGTTTATCCAACACTAGATTACTATGGTCATTTATTACTGTGTGCTGTGTACCTAATCTATTCCACTGATCTACCACTATTTCTTAGCCAGTACTAGAGTGTTTTAATGATTACCACTTTATAATACAGTTTAAGATCTGGTATAGCTAGGCCCCCTTCCTTCACATTTTTTTTCCATTAATTCCCTTTCTATTTTGTTCTTCAGGATGAATTTTGTTATTTTTTCTAGTTCTCTAAAATAATTTTTGGTGGTTTGATTGTATGGCACTGAATGAATTAATTTAGGTAGGATTTCCATTTTTATTATATTGTCTCTGTCTGCCCATGTGCAATTAATATTTCTCTGGTTGTTTAGATCTGACTTTAAAGTGTTTTATAATTGCATTCACGTAGTTCCTGAGTAGCCTCCCAAGTATTTTATATTGTCTGCAGTCACTTTAAATGGAATTCCTCTTTCTAAATCTTCCTGCTGGACTTTGTTGGTAATATATAGAAATGCTGGTGATTCTTGAAGGTACTTAAAGAGGAGGGATTAGATGTTTTTTTTTGAAGAGGGATTAGATTTGATGTTTGTTGGGGGTGGGGGAGAGAAAGAGAAAGAAGTTGTCACAGAGAGGTGAATTTCTCTTCCACAGAAGCAAAAATTTCCTATCACTTGAAGCTATTCAGAATCACTCAGAACTGGAATGGGCTGCCTTAGGAGGTCATGGGCTCTCTCTCACTAGAGGTCTTCAAGCAGAGTCTGGATGACCACTCAGGTGTGCTAGAAAGGGGATTCTTATCCAGGGAGGCTAGATAGCCCCCAAGATCCCTGTCAACTTGAAGATGATACACATAGTAAGTCAGTGTGTTAGCAGGGCCTAGGTCTCTTAGCTCCCAGTAAAGACATCTTTCCACTGTCCTCTTGAGTCGGGATTATCAATTTTCTAATAATTCATCTATGCTAATACATTTCTGTTGATCAGTTGTTTCAATTGTATCCAATTTTGTAACCTCATTTGAGGTTTTCTTGGCAGAGATATTGGAATGGCTTGTCATTTCCTTCTCAGGCTCGTTTTACAGATGAAGAACTGAGATAAATTGGGTTAAAAGACTTGCCCAGGGTAACATGGCTAGTAAATGTCTGAGACCGGATTTGAACTCAGGTCTTTCCAACTTCAGGCTTGGCATTCCATCCACTGTGCCACCTAGCTGCCCACAGTAATATATTCTTGCCACTAAAATTGGACTGTACATCTGTTCTACCCCTCAAGTTACAGCCTGAAATCTCACTTTCAAGAGCCTTTCCTTATCTTCCTTAATCTTAGCACTTTCTCTATGATTTTAATTTATTCAGTATTATTTCAAAATTTTTGTTGGTAATTTACATAAATATCACCAATGGGCATCACATAGAGCAACAGTCCAACAGGGAGGCACATGTCAGGGGAAATCAAAGAAGGCCTCAGGCACACTGGGTGAATTCCTTTGGGGCAAATCTTTGGGAGGCATCATGGACAAGAGTCATATAGGCTGGGCAGGAATGGGTGGGATGCGATCAATTGGAGAGAACTCTCAAATCTGTCAGCTCCATTTGACTATCAGAGTGATTAATTACTTGTAACATTAATAGTTCACCTGTACGTGGTTCTTTAAGGTTTATGCTTTATGTATAGGATCTCATTTGTGCTTCACAATTCCATGAAACTGAAGTTCAGAGAGGTGAATTACTTGCCTAGGGTCATACAGCTAGTCCAGTGCCCAGCATTCAAACCTAGGTCTTTCCAGCTTCCAAGTCCAGTGCTTTATATAACCATACTGCTTCCCTTGCTGAACCTAGGTGGCACAGATGGATCGTGGATGTTGGGGTGGGGAACCTGCAGCCTTGAGGCCACATGTGGCCCTCTAGGTCCTCAAGTGTGGCCCTTTGACCTAATCCAAACCTCTTAATAAAAAGATTTGTTCTGTAAAACTTGGACTCAGTCAAAAAGCCGCACTGAAGGATCTAGAAGGCCACATGTGGTCTTGAGGCTGAAGGTTCCCCACTCCTGCAATAGAGCACCAGGCCTGGAGTGAGGAAGACCTGAGTTCAAATGTGACCTCAGATACTTACTAGCTGGGTGACCCTGGACAAGTCACTTAACCCTATTTGCTTCAGTTTCCTTATCTGTAAAATGACTGAATGACTGGAAAACAATGACTTACTATTGATCACAACAATAAGAAAACCAGGACATAGGAATTATTCAGTCTGAACATCAGCTCTCATTGCATAGCATTGGAAGGGGGTGGAGGATGGGAACGTTTGAGCTTCCCTATTTTGGGGGGTTGGGGGAGGGAATAAGTATTTATATAGCACCTATTGTGCTAAGCACTTTACAAATATTATCTCATTTGATCCTCACAACAACTCTGCAAGATAGGTACTGTTATCCAGTTGAGGAATCTGAGGCAGCAGAGGTTAAGTGACTTGCCCAGGGTCACACAGCTAGTGTCAGATTTTGGATTTAAATTCGGGTCTTTTTGACTCCAGGTCCAGCAATCTATCCACTGTGCCTCCAGCTGCTTTGACGTGTGTGTGTGTGTGTGTGTGTGTGTGTGTGTGTGTGCGCGCGCGCGTAAAGAACTATATATATGATGAACCAGATGTGGACTTTATTTGAGGGCCACATGGTACTTGCAGTTATGGGGGGGGGGAGAACCCCTGGGCCTTGCAGGACCTTCAAGTACGAGAATAATGCAACATCCTACCCCCAGGACCAGCCTCACAATGACTGACTAACATTTGAATGGTACTTAAGCCATTTAGAGGAGTTATGTCATTTGAACCTCATAAATAGTCTTGTGATGCGGGTATGATAGACATTATTATCACCCCCATTTTACAGATAAGGAAACTGAGACTCAAGCTGAAGAACTTACCCAAGGTTTCAAAGGTAGTGTCAGAGGTGGGATTCAAATTCAGGTCTTCCCGACACCAAGTCCAGATCTGTATCTATTCCACAGTGTCTTTAAGTGAAGCAGGAGGGAGAAATTTACCTGACACTGTTTAAGGGGCTCTGGAAAGTGCTTCCCTAAAGTCAAATCTCGAACTCCAACTATTAGATCTTCATGCCTTTGGATCACAGTATCACAGATTTGAGAACTGGAAGAGACCCAAAGATCATCTGGTCTGACCCTCTCATTTTACAAATGAGGAAACTGAGGTCTAGAGAGGTGAAGTTACTTGCCCAAGGTCACACAGCCGGTAAGAAGCAGAGCTGAGATTGGAAGTGAGTTTAGAGCTTTCCCAACCAAGATGAGGCTAAGAGCAGCACACTGACGGCCAAGTGTCCCCATGTGCACCCCAGGGAGTTCACTCTTTCCTCCTGGGCCAGGAGTGGGAAGTTTGGGGCCACCAAAGACAAACTTGACCTATGAGGGCTGTCCATGTCCCACCCCTAACCCCCACCAATGGCTTCCTATACTCTTCTGGACCTAGTCTAATTGCTTCCCCCTCAACTCCCATTCCCCATCCCCAACCCCAGACAATGTGGAAGGGGAGGGAAAGGGTCACCATGACCTCCCTTCCTGCCCATCTCTCTAAATGTCAGAGTTTATTAACATGCTTGTCTCCCCTCTCCATCTCTGTACCCCACCTCCAGCTCCTGAAGAGATTCCCGGACACACCTATGGCCCTGCAGCTGTTTGCTCGACGTCCCCCCAGGCTCCAGACTCAGCCAGGAACTTTGCAGCTTCTATTGCCTGGGGCAGTGCAGGCCTACGTGCTGCCCAATGGAACCTCAGCTGTACCAGTCTTCTTGTTACATGTTGTGAGTGGGTAGCCTCATTCTCTCTGGGCATGGTCTCCCTTTTACAAGATGACCCCAAGTATTGGTTTCACTCTCATCCTTAGCCTTAGGCAGGCTTTAGCTTACTCTCTGAGCAATGGTCCCTGCTTTTGGCTCATGGGTGCCAAGGCTGGGACTCCCTTAGCCCAGATAACACGTAGGCTCTATAGCAACCTGGAGATCCAAGCTCAGGACAGGGAGCTGTCCTGTGCCCTAAGTCCTAGCTGCAGGAGGTCCAGGCCAGAGGACCAGACTCCCTTACCTAGTACCATCTTCTGCTGATGACAAGTGACAGGCCTGTGGAAGGCTCTGCACACACACAGGAGCTCAGCAAAGACTATCCAGTTTAGTTCCCCTGATATATTTACTGAGCCCCCAGATATTTATTGAATTAACAAACATTTATTGGCTGAGATTGGAACGGGGGCCTGAATATAGAGATAGAAAGGACCTCATACCTTAGAACATTAGAACTCAGGAGGAACCATAAAATGTCAGTGATAACAAGGACCTTAGAACATCTAACACAGTGTGAGAACTAGAAGGGTTTTAGAGAACATTTAGCCCAGTCCTCTCATTTTACAGATGAAAAAACTGAGGTCCAGAGAAGGAAGTAATGTATAACTTTCCCAATTTCACTGGATCATAGAGCAGAGGGTGAGCTACAAGGGTCCTTGGAAGTCATCTAGTCAAACGCCTTCATTTTACAGATAAGAAAAGTGAGGCCCAGGGAGGTTTAAATGACTTGTACATGGTTGTACACAGGTAGTTAGTGGCAAGACAAGATTTGAATCCAGAACCACTGCTCTTTCCAGTGTATCATACTGCTTCCCCATTTCTCTGTCCAGGGCATTTTCCACAGCCCAGATTAATTGGGTCAACAAGATTCACACACAGGAAATGAGGCAAGAACAAGACAGGATAGAGAGGAGACACAGATTACAAGGTTCAGGCCATAAGAGCTGTAGGGACTCTGGGAAGAGAGACTTCCTGAGGCCTTGAGGAGGTGGAATGGGAGTCTGGGCCTGAAGGCTAGTGGAGGCGAGGGGAGGCAGAGGCAGGGAGTTTCACGTGGGGTGAGAAGAATGTTTGGAAGGCCTAGCTGTACCTGAGGTGTCTCCTATCCTGCTCACCTTCACTGCCTCGAGGCCAGCCCTCTACTCCTAGGTTGGGTTGAATCTCTAGAGCCCAGATTAAGAACCTGCGGTCCATGAACTTTTAAAAAAAAATTGGTAGCTGTATTTCAGAACACTAATCCTATGCGCTTTTTTTCAAGCATCTGGCTTCACCAAACTATCAAAGGGGTCCAATGACCAAAAAGAAAAAGGTTACCAAGCTTTGCCCTAGGAGAACTCCATTTCCATTGCACTCACATCCTTGTGGAACCCACTGGGCTGATGTGGAAGGGGCAGGGGCAGGGGCTGGGGATGTTTGGGGAGGGGCCAGGTTTTGAATTAGGTTCTCCTTGGCAGGATGCTGAAGCCTCAGCCCAGGTCTTTATTTCTGGAAAGAATATTGGGGCCTCTCTGAAACTGACTAAGTGAGTCCTCTCCACTTCCCCCATCTTTAGGTGTGGTCCCTGTTCCTCAAGGGGGTGATTCTGGGTTTTGGGGGGAGGGTGGGAGAAAAGAATAGGTTGGTTTGGGGTTGGGAAGCAGAGGGTGCCCGCCCTACCCCCTTGCCCTCTTGCCTCCCCTCAAGGGGCCCTAGCAACCCTTCAAGTCTAGGATATAGGGCAGGCTCTCACCCATCCCCTCTTCCTACAGCGTCAGCCTGACTCTGGCTCATTCAGATGTGGGGCCCTTCCTGGTAAGTCCCTGTGTCTCTGAGTTGGGGAATCAGTATGAGGACCTATGGTTACTCCCCTTAATTCCTGAGGGTCAAGCAGCCACTCATACACTGTCCCATATCCCATCCTCTCTGGGGATTTTCTCCCTGGGCAAGTAGGGAAAGATTATGTTGGTCAAGGGAGGGAGCGGGGGCACTACGTGCTAGGGGCAGGGGCATGGAAGGGCCTATAAGCCCCCACCCCTACCCCCTCCTCCCTCTCCTGCTTCTCTGCTTTCTGCTCTCTCCCTTCTTCCTCCTAGACTCCTAGGTCAGAGCTGGAAGGGCCCTCAGAATTAGACTGCTTGACCTGGAAGGGCCCATTGCCAAGTCCAGCCCATTGCTGGGCTTCCGTTCTACCCTCTATCCTTCTCTACTTTATCTCATACCATCCTTTAGTCCCTCTCGTATGGATTCTCCCATCTCCATCCCAGGTTGACAGAATGGAGACTCTGCTGTATGTCGCCCTGAAGTCAGCCATACTGCCTAGGATCAACCGTGAGTTTTCACCACCCCTAACCACCCCCCTCTTCCAGGAAAATGTTAATAAATAATGATAAAAATAATATCAAACCACATAGGGAATTCTTTCCTTGGAGACAGCAAGGCAAGGGACTGGAATAAATTGTCACATCTGTCCTCATCCTCACAATCCTGGGAGGGAGGCCAGTCAGAGTTTAGCATCAATCCCATTTTACAGATGAGCTGTAAAGAGAAGTGACTTGCTCATGTCACTTGGTGGCTCAGTGACTGAGCTGGGATTCTTGCCCAGGTCACTTGTCTTGTAGGAGCCTCCAGAGAGGAAGGGTGGAGGGAGATTAGGGATGGAGGGATGGAGAATCACTGAAGAAACTAAGCAAAAGAAGAGAGAGGAGGAAATCTGCATGGGGAAAGAGTCCCAGAATATACCTGACCAGAAGTGTAGCTCTCTCAGTACACAGAGCTGCATACTCATGCCAGGGGAAGCCCCCTGAGAAGCCACTGGGACTGGGGGCTCCATGGGTAGATGGCAGAGTTCAGGTAGATCTTAATTGGGTTTAGTGGGTGCCAGGCTCTGGGTTGGGGATAGAGAAGTGAACTCAGCTTATAGCCTTCCCCCAGGAAAACTCAAGGAAGGCTTCCCTCTGCCCACTCTGCCCAAGACCACCCTTCAAGATACAGCCATCAATATCCAAGAGGTGGGTATGGTTTAAATCTCTTTATAGGAACCCAGTTCCTGTATCACAGCGATTAGCAAGCTTCTCCCAGAGAATTGCCTGGTCATCTCCTTCCTCCCCTGCCTTTAGGTTTTCAGCAGTGTTCCTCCATCCCCTTACCCCATTTCCCCTCCCTCGTCAGAATCCAGCATATGATGCACCGTATGGTAAAGAACCAATCCCTTTACTTGCTGCATCCCATCCTTGCCTACCCCCTTCTGTTTTGGGGTAAGTTTCTTGTCCTTTCTGGGCTTCCTTTTCCCCATCTGGAAAATGAGAAGGTTGTGTTCACATCCCTAAGAACCCTTCAGCTTCTGGCACCCTGTGCCCTCTATTCTTAATTTCCTTTCAATGCTGTTTTCAGGTCTCTCCAGTTCTGATGATGCTCCGTGCTCCCCATTCAAAGGCCCCTTCCAGTTGTAACATTCTCTGTTTGATTCAAAGGTTCCCTCCTGGCTTTGACATGCTACCAGCCTGGAGTACGATGTTCATTTCTCTCTCACATTCTGGCTCTCCCACCCAGAAAGAACAGAGAACCAAGAGTGGGACCTCCGGAAACAAGAGGAGTTCTATTCTTGTCATCAGGCCGTAGGGAGACCTTGATAAATAAGCAGCCTTGTTAGTGGGATGGACTGCCACAAGACATAGGCAGTTCTTGCTATAGGAAATTTTTGAGTGATTGCTGGGTGACCCATCCCTTCTCCCCATCCTTGCCAAGGCAAGCTGTAGAGAGCCAGCACTGGGGGAGAGGGTGGAGGCTACAACTCCCTGAGGGCCTTTCTGGTTCTGGTAGTAAGAGCTAAGAAAAGTGCTGTTCCCTTCAATGACCACCAGGTAGCACTGTGACCACCCTACTGAGAGCTAGAGCTGGAGAGTCCTCAGAGACCATCTCATTCAATCCTTTGATTTTACAGAAGAGAAAACTGAGGCTCTGCGAGGTTAGGTCATTTGCTCAAGGCCACACCGGTATTGATCCCATCTCCTTATTTTATAAAGGAGGAAACTGAGGCCCGAAGAGGGGAAGTAGCTTGCCTAATATCTCATGTCGTTCAGTCATTTCAGTCGTGTCTGGCTCTTCATGACCCCATTGGGGTTTTTCTTGGCAAAGATACTGGAGCGGTTTGCCATTTCCTTCTCTAGTTCATTTTACAGATGAGGAAACCAAGGCAAACAGGGTTAAGTGACTTGCCCAAGGTCACCTAGCTAGTAACTAAGGTCCGATTTGAATTTAGGTCCAGGACAGCTAGGTAACACAGTAGATACAGCACTGGAGCTGGGATCACGAGGACCCCAGTTCAAATGTGACCTCAGATACTGACTAGCTAAATGACCTTGGGCAAGTTCTTTAATTCTGTTTGCCTCAGTTTCCTCATTTGTAAAATGAGCTGGAGAAGGAAATGGCAAATCACTCCAGTATCTTTTTTTTTTTGGTTTTGTTTTTTGTTAGGCAGTGGGGTGTAGTGACTTGCCCAGGGTCACACAGCTAGTAAGTGTCAAGTGTCTGAGGTCAGATTTGAACTTAGTTCCTCCTGACTCCAAGGCCAGTGCTCTATCCACTGTGCCACCTAGCTTCCCCCCACACCAAAGAATACACCAAAAAGAGGTCTTGGGGAGTTGGATGTGACCGAAAGGACAGCAACAATTTTCTGACTCCAGACCTGGTGCTCTATCTACCTCACCCCCTACCTACCCAGTACCTCACATGGATTCAAACTCAGGTCTTCTGACTCTAGATCTGATCCTCTTCCAGGGTGCCTTCCACTCAACTCTTTCAATATAACTTAGCTTGAGACCTGTGTGTCCTTCAGAAAGTCTCTTGGTGAATCTGGAAGTACTTAAAACTTAGGAGAGTGTGACTGGAGAACCCCCTTCCTCATTTCACTGACTGAAGGACTTTTTATTTCTTCAGGGCTTTTTGGTCATTGCCACTAATGTCCAGTATGGAGCCTGAACCAGGCCTGCTGCCTGCTCTGGAAGACCCACCCCCAAGTGGCCCCTGCCTGCGCATGGTCCCTGTCTACCTTCAGCTGTGCCTGGCCCCCTCCCTCTTTTGTAGGGTGTCTGATTCCTACAGAAGCCAGCTTTCAGGGCTGGAGGTAGGAGAGGTTGTGGGGGCCTCAGGCTCCACTCCAGGCCTCTACTTATTCAAAGTTCATGCCCTCAGTTATCTACCAGCTGCTGCTCTTGGAAATAAACATCTCACCAAACTGCTGTTCTCCTTGAACTCTTAATTTAAACTCTTAAGGGATCACTGTGATATAAGGAGCCTTGTGGGTGGGTGCCTGGAAGAAGATAACCTGGAATGCCCATGGCCCTCTGAGCCTGAAGAGGACTCGAGGGTCCATACTTGGACAGCAACTATCAGTCAGTTGATCAGTCACCATGTGTAAATATTAAGCATCTATGGAGTGCCCAGCTCTATGTTAAGTCATATGAAGGATATGAAAAAGCATTAAGACCCAGTTCAGATGCCATCTCCACCTTGATTCTCCCAATCCAAAGTGATACCTCTCCATAGTCCTTTGTCCTCCTCCTAAGCACAATTGGTCTCCTAAGGCTAAATTCCTGACCCATTTCATTTTGTTTTCTCTAGATTAACCCTTAGTGATCTCATCTACTCCTATAACTTCAATGATCACATCTAGGAAGATGACTCTTCATCTAAGAACCACTCCCCTGAGCTCTAGTCCTGTATCTCCAATTGAATCTCCTTGGAAGGCCTGCCAGTAATACAACATATCCAAGCTGGAATTCATTATATCCCCACCCCTAAACCTTATTTCTTCCATCTCCTCAAACTTATCATCATATATCTGGCCTTCCTTTCACTGTCAAATGCTTAGAAAAAGCTGTGTGTACTCAATGCCTCTCACTTCCTTTTTTTTTTTTTTGGGTTAGGCAATGGGGTTAAGTGACTTGCCCAGGGTCACACAGCTAGTAAGTGTTATGTGTCTGAGACTGGATTTGAACTCAGGTCCTCCTGAATCCAGGGCCAGTGCTCTATCCACTGTGCCACCTAGCTGCCCCAATGCCTCTCACTTCCCACCTATTTCTGAAACTTCTCTTTCCAAGTTACCAACGATCTAAATCCCCTATCCTTTTCTCAATCTCATTTTCACCTCTCCATGGGTTTTCATGATCTCCTCTTACCTTTCTGACATGCTTTCCAGTTTCCTTTACTGGATCATCATTCATGTCCCATGATCTCATCAGCCACAGTTGGACACACTGAAACTTGACTCTAGCATAGTGATGGCATTCTGGTCCTCTTTGAGAACAAAGGACAGGGGCGGCTAGGTGGCACAGTGGATTGAGCACCGGCCCTAGAGTCAGGAGGACCCGAGTTCAAATCTGGCCTCAGATACTTGATATTTACTAGCTGTGTGACCCTGGGCAAGTAACTTAACCCCAATTGCCTCGCCAAAAAAAAAAAAAAAGAGAGAGAGAACGAAGGACAACAACCAGCTCATTTTCCATAGGCAACTGGGTAGAGCAGTGAATAGAATGATGGACTTAGAGTCAGGAAGTTGTTAAGTGGTTTTTCAGTCATATCTGACTCTTCATGGCCCCATTTGGGGTTTTCTTCGCAAAGATACTGGGTTTGCTATTTCCTTCTCCAGCTCATTTTATAGATGAGGAAACTAAGGCAAACAGGGTTAAGTGACTTGCTCAGAGTCACACAGCTAGTAAATGTTTAGGGCTGGATTTGAACTCATGAAGATGAGTTTTCCTGATTCCAAGCCCAGTGCTTTATCCACTATGCCACCTAGCTGTCCAGAGTCAGGAACACGAGTTCAAATCCTGCCTCAGACGCTAGCTATATGATCTTAGGTAAATCATTTAACCTCTTTCAAGTAAGTTTTCTCGTCAGTGAAGTAGGGATAACAATAGGGTTGCTATGAGGATAAAATTAGATATTATTTGTAAAACACCTTACAAACCTTAAAGTGCCACACAAATGCTAGCTATTATTATTATTATCTCCTTTGTGTAGGTCCTTCTCTCTCACTGTAATAACTGTCTTGGTGATTTCATCAACAACTTTCATGGGTTCAATTATCACCTCTATGTGAATGACTCACATCTTTAAAATACATCTTAGCTACATCCTCTTACAGAAGACCTTTCCTGATCTCTTCATAACAGATAGGTACACATAATCCCTTGACTGGAAGCTTTGTGAGAGCTGGAACTGGGTCTTATTCGTCTCTAGACTTACCTTAATAGCCATAATTAGAGTTTAAATAGCACTTTAACATTTGCAAAATACTTTATATATTATCTCATTCAAACCTCAAAACAACCCAGTGAGGTGTCATTATCATCCCCATTTTAGAGATGTGGAAACTGAGCCTGAGATAAGTTAATTTACCCAGAGTCAAATAGCTGGTAAGCCTCTGAGACAAAATTTGAACCCAAGTCTTCCCAGTCCTAAATCTAGCACTCCACTGTACCATTGCTGCTTCCTCTCATGTGCTCAGGCCTCTACTCAGAAGCCTTGGGGGAGGCAACACAATTCAAAAATTATTAAGTTCTAGCCACTGTGTTTCTCTGCGGGAAATATGAAGATTGAAAAAAAAAATCTAATCTTTGCCCTTTGGGAACTTACACTCTGATAGTAAAATAAGTGTTCTGTATACTTAAATGTTCTGTATACATAACTGTTGAGTACCTGGGCACACAGCAGATGTCGATCGACACTTCAAAGATCTGTGGTTTCATTGGGGTGAGTAACCCTCTTCACTCCTTACTACACGTAGTCTCAGTCAGTTGTTGTAGCTGAAAAATATTCATTATGTTGGGCAGGTAGGTAGTGCAGTGGATAGAGCACCGGCCCTGAAGTCATGAGATGTGAGTTCAAATCCGGCCTCAGACCAAACACTTGACACTAGCTGTGTGACCCTGGGCAAGTCACTTAACCCCAATTGCCTAAAAAAGGGGGGGGGGGAATTCATTACCCAGTAGCCAACACAATGTTGAGTTTTTCTGAACTTAGTCTGGTCCTTGAACGACAGACGTATAGCTCACCCTGGCTTGTGTTTAAAGTCTTTCCAGCTTGATAGGACCCGACCTGGCTTGTGCTTGACTGACATGTTCTTTAGGAACCCAGGACCTTATGGTAAATAAGTGAATAAAATATCCATATACTTTGACCCAGAGATCCCAATGCTAGGCACATAACCTAAGGAGGTCAGAGGCAGAAAGAAAAGTCCCATATACCACAAAATATTCATTCAGCAAAAACAAAAAGCATCTATTAAATGCATTATTATTAAGTGCTTATTATGCACTGGGCTAAGTGCAGGGAATATAAACATAAGAAAGAAGAAAAACAGTCCCTCAAGGAGTTTACATTCTAATAGAGGAAAATACACAGAAAAGGAAGTTGAAAAGGGGGGTAGGCAGAAAGAGAGAAGCTACCTGCAGGGGCATGATGGAGAAAATCCAGAGAGTTAGGAGCGGAGCCAGAGAGGAATGAAGATACAGATGGCTTGTGCACTTTCCTCAAAATGAAGGTTTGGAAAGAACCAATCAATCAAAGGAAGAGATGTAGCGAAGAAGTAAACTACTAGCATGAGCACTTTTTGTGGTAGCAAAGAATTAGAAGGTAGATGCCCATTTATTGGAGAATGGCTTAATAAAATGTCATAAACGAATAGAGTATAACTGCATTGCAAGAAGGAATGGATAGGAAGAATTCAGAGAGGCATTGGGAAGAGTTATATGAACTAATGCAAAGTGAAGTAAGCAGAACCAGGAAAACAATATACATAAAGACTACAAATGATGTAAACAGGAAGAATAACAAAGCAAAAACAAATTGTGAGCTCCTTGGGCAGGGACTGTCTTCTGCCTTTGTATCCCCAGCACTTAGCACAATATCTGGTACATAGCAGGCACTTAATTTAAGTGTTTATTGACTGACTATTGGCTGAAATTAAATGTGGTGACCTTATAATGACTAACTGTGGTGCCAAGAAGACATACGAGAAAGTACCTACCCCTCTTCTTTATAGAGGTAAAGACTGTGGATATGGAATATTTGACTTTTTGATGTGTTGATCATTTTTGCTGGACTTACCCTCACCCCCTTTTTTCGTTCCTTACTGGGACAGATGGTCCTCTGGGAGGCAAAAGGAAGATTGATTTACTGGTAAACATAGGTGATGTTAAAAAAAAATGTATTTAAAAAAAGAATTCAAGGCTACCTCCACCTATAGGGGAGCACTAAAGGACAATTTTAGTAGAGGAGTCAACATAGGTTGATTAAATGAATGTGAATAAATAGGATGAGGCACTCATAAATTTGAAACAGGGAACAGGCAGAATGGAATTATCAATGTTATGATGCATTCAACTGGCTTGGTAGAAAGTTTTCCTGTCTAGGAGACAGGATCCCTGAGTTCTGATGCCAGTTCTTCTTCTTCTTCTTTGGTTTTGTTTTGTTTAAATTTTGAATAATATTTTATTTTCCCCCAATTACATAGAAAGACAATTTTTAATATTTGTTTTTTGAAAATTTTGAGTTCCAAATTTTCTCCCTCCCTCCCCTCCCCACTCCCTGAGACAGTAAACAATTTGATATAGGTTGTACATGTTTAATCATGCAAAACATATTACCATATTAATCATGTTGTGAAAGAAGATACAGACCCCCCCCCCAAAACACACACACACACACACACCCAGAGTGAAAAATAGTATGCTTTGATCTGCATTCAGATTCCATTAGTTCTTTCTCTGGAGGTGGATGGCATTTTCCAGATAGCATTTTCCGTCATGAGGGTTCTGGAATTGTCTTGGATCATTATATTGCTGAAAAGAGCTAAGTCATTCATAGTTGATTATCACACAATGTTGCTGTCATTGTGTAAAATGTTCTCCTGGTTCTGCTCACTTCACTTTGCATCAGTTCATGTACGTCTTTCCAAGTTTTTCTGAAATCAGCCTGCTCATCATTTCTTATAGTATTCCATCACAATCACATACCACAACTTGTTCAGCAATTTCCCAATTGATGGGCATCTGATGCCAGTTCTAACAACAGCTAACTCTATGTTCTTGGGCAAACTACCTCTCCTCACTAGACCTCTAGACTTCCACCAAATGAGGGGTTTAGACTAGATGATCTCTAAGGTCACTTCCACCTCCAGCCTCCTAAGTTCTAAGACTGAGTTATTTTACCTTTGACATTCTATGCATAAGGCCTCTTCCTATTCTAATAGTCTATGTTCTAACGCCCCTTCCTGCTGTAATGTTCCATGATCTAAGGCCTCTTCCATCTAGCATTCTATGACCTAAGACCCCTTCCAATGCTAATATTCTATTATCTAAGCCCCTTCCATCTAACATTCCATGTGCTAAGGTACTTCTCAATATTAACATTCTATGTTCAAGGTCCCTTTTCTATTCCAATATTCTGTGTTCTGTGATCCTTACTAACTCTTAAATTCTGTAAGGTCTGCTATAGCTTTACCCCAGATGTTCAAGGGCCTTGGCTCATCCCCTCCCCAACCTCTATGCTTAGTATATTGGGGAATGGGGGTTGGGAAGTGCTTACAGGCTAGGAAGAGTGGGCAGGAAATGTGCCTGACTGCTACTCCTGCTTCTGAACATCCCTACTGATCTCTGTCACTCCCACAGCCCCTGCCCCAGGCTCGTTCCCATGTGGGGGAGGGATGGGAAGCTGCTGTCAGAGTGGAGTCCTGGGACTTGTCCCTGACACAGAGGAGTGGGAGGATGGGATGGAGGGGAGAGAGGGAGGGATTGAGGGAGAAGAGGTTGGGCTCTAACTCTCCTTCTACCCGACTCTAGGAGCAGCTGTTCTCCACCTCTATCTCTCCCTGGGCAAGTAAGCTGAATCGACCTGCTCTGATGTCAAAAGTGGTGAGTTTAGAGCCCAACTATGCCCAGCTTAAGGGGTGGGGAGAAAGGGGAAAGGAGGTAGAAAGGGAGACCAGTCATCTAACCCCAGGATGGAGAGAGGTCTTGGGGTGCTGGGAATTATGGGTTTCTTTTCCCCAACTAAAGGTGGCTAACCTTTCTGTTTCTAGATGTTAAGAACTGTTCCTAGCACCTAGACATGGGTACCCTCTCCCAGTTCCTGGATATGAGTTTTTCTGTCCACAGATGTGGGGCACCTCACCTAGATCCCCAGAAGTCATAGATAATGGTATCTCCTTCTGACCCCCCCCCAAATATAGGGAGCCTTTTTTATCCCTTTTTAGAAACTGTATGGGATGAGGAGAACTGAAGATGGCTTGGGTTTCAGCAAGCCTGAGAGCTTCTATCAGGATACCAGGGTGTGTTGTGTGTGTGTGTGTGTGTGTGTGTGTGTTGTGTGTGTGTGTGTGTGTGTGTGTGTATGCTGTGAAAAGAAGAGCTGATAAGCCAGATGAATGTCCCCCTCCCTTCCTAGGTTGCATTAAGCACGTAAGCTGACAATTACTAAGGACCTGCAGGACCAGAGACAGAACAGACGTGGAAAGCTTGGTGGTGGGGGAGGGGCCACAAGCAATACCTGGGTCTGGGAGTTGGACAGCCAGGCCCAGGCCAGCTCCTCCCATACTCAGAACATATTCCAGATGGGAGTCAGAGTCTTAGAATATTAGAGATAGAGGGGCTCTTAGACACTATCCAGTTTAATTCTCTCTTTTTAGAAGGAAGCATGCTGAGGCCCAGAGTGGGGAAAGGACTTGCCCAAGATCACATGAGTTAGTGGTATCAAGAGGCACAAAACTCAGGTCACTGAACATTCTGCCCCATATCTCAACTACTCCCCTGGAGTCAGAACTCTACCTATTCCAAAGAGGGGAAACTGAGACCAAGAAAAAGAAACACGTTTTAAGAACCAATCTATGGGCAGCTAGATGGCGCAGTGGATAGAGCACCAGCCCTGGAGTCAGGAGGACCTGGGTTCAAATCTGGCCTCAGATACTTGACACTTACTAGCTGTGTGACCCTGGGTGAGTCACTTAATCCCATTGCCTAGCCAAAAAAAAAAAGAGAGAAAAAGAACCAATCTATGGGGAACCTTGTGTCAAATTTAAGAAAGCCAGGGAAAATTTGGTGGGAGAGGGAATTAAATAGCTATAGCCCTTGGGAGGACTCTGGGATGGGATGAGGGCCTTTCTCCTACTAAGATTTCTTTGGCCAGCCAGGAGTAGAAGCAGAGAAAGGTGGTCTGTCCCCAGAAGGTATGGCTGGTGCATGGAGTCTCTGAGCTTCAGAATGGATTTTCATAAATGGAGAGCTCTGCTGCTCCTTCCTGTAGGTCACACATGGAAGATCATTCCAATTGTGGGAAGGGGTGCCTCTTTTCAGGTGTGTATACATGGGAGGAAGCCCTGGAGTAGGTATTCTTGGGCCTGCGTCTCCTCCCTTACTCCCTATCCTCCCTTCCCACAGATGTTCTTTCTGCCCTACTCTCCCTGGTTCACCTTGGTGAGGAGAGGAGCCGTGGGGGTCCAAAGCATCCGGCAGGCCCATGGCTCAGGAGATACTGGTAAGGTCCACACCAGCCATCCCAGAGAGGATACCCAGGGTGCTTAGGTCCCCAAGAGCTGATCTGGCATGGGGGAGGGCAATGAAGATAAAGAGACAGATTGGGGGAGAGAGTTTGGCAGGCTCTGTCTGGAGCCTTTCAGACCATGTTCCCTCCCTCTGTCCCTTCCCTCCATTCCCTCTTCCCCCTTCCCATGGGGCCCCTAAGCCCGAAGAGTTCAGTTCTCATGGCCATGAAAGCAAGAACAAAGAGCCAAGTTCCTACAGGAAATGAAGTGCCGTGCAGCTGGACTCTGGGAAGTGTCATTCTCAGATATCTTCATCTTATATGTGCCCAGATGTGTTGGCCACCATCTTTGCCACAGCGCCACACCAAGTCCTAGGATCTGAGGTTCTGGGAATCTCAATCAGCCTGGCACCTGTTTCTGGCACTTACTAGGCACTAAACAAACAAATGCTTGTGGATTTGACTGGTCCAGGAGAGGGGCCTCTTGGGTTGGCATAGCCCAGACGAGTTGAGGACAGATGGCCTTTTGAGCACACTAGGGCGAGCCTAGAAGATGGACCCTGAGTCCTTTGGGACTCAATGAGAGGGAGGAGGTGCCCTTCTGGTTGTCACTCTCCACATCCATGGAGGAACAAGAGGAGGGGTTTGTGTGTGAAAGCAGGACGAGTCTTCAGTCAGACAGAAGGAAAAACATGCTGATTCTCAGAATTATTAGGACTGAGGAGGTCATGGAGCATTTCTCCCAAAGAAAGGATAGAGATAGCAGCACTTTGTCCTGAAGAGTACAGGTTTTCCTGCAGGTAGGGCCCAGACCGTATGAGCTCTCAAAGTTCCTTCCATGAGATGCTTAAGTATCCACAGGAAACCTTCCTGGGGTGAGGAGCTGACATATCCAGGGAGCATCTCTGAGATCAACCAACAGGTAGGGCCAATTCTCTCCTTGTCTCAGAATCTCTTTTATTATACAGTGAATCAAGCAGGAGTTTATTAAGCACTTGTTATATGCAGGGTACTGTAAAAAGTAAAACACTTTTCCTCTTGAGGAGCTAACTTTCTAATGGGGGAGACAACATGTGCATACATAGGTACTTACAAAACAGATGCATGGTAAGTTTGAGGGGAGAGGCCCAAGCAGCTGAAGGGACCAGGAAAGGCCTCATGCAAAAAATAGCACTTGGGCTGAACCTTGAAGGAAACCAGAGATTTCAAGGGGTGGAGGTGAGGAGGGGCTGTCTCCAGGCATGGAAGCCACCTAGGGTAGAGGCTGAGAGACAAGAGATGGAGGGCTGTGAATGAGGTCCAGGAAAAAGGCCAGTTGATCTGGGCCACAGAGTATGTGAAGGGGAGTAATAGGTAATAAAAAGCTGGTAAGTTAGGGAAGGGCCAGTTGGGAGCAGTTTAAAATGTCAAACAGAAAAGTTTAGAATCACCAAATATAAAACTTGGAAGGGATCTACGAGGTCACCAAACCAGTTACTTCATTGTACAAACAGGGCCCAGGGAAGTGATATTTATCTAAGGTCACACTGCAAATTAGTTAACAGAAACAGGCCTAGAGCCCAGAGAGCCTGATTCCTAGACATTTCTTCCATTCTTTCAAGAAATATTAGCACTGACAGTGTCCCAGGTTCCATGGAAAATAATAATAGCAATAATAATAAAAAACATTTTAAAAGCTCTCTTTTCTACACTGCTTTCTAGTTTGCAAAGCCCATTCCTCATTACCACCACCAGCACCACTAGTTTTGGGAGAGATGTTTGTACCACTTGTCCTTACTAGACCTTAGTAAATACACAATCCTAAAATTCTAAAAGGTAATTAAGTCTGGCTGACTAATTGATATCAACTGATAATCATGGGTGAGAGCTTTCAAACTATAGCAAGAGTGAATGTCATTGAGAGGTTATTTGATGGAGAAGAAAGAAGACTGAATCTGATGTCAGGATACCAAGGTCCAAGTTCTGGTTCAGATATTTGCCAGCTGTGACACTGGGTATAACACTTCATTTCTCTAGTTCCAGTCTGTTTTCTCATATGTAAAATAGGTATAATAATCTTTGCTCTACCTCCTTCTCAGAGTTGTTGGGAAGAACTTACTTTGCAAACTGTAGAGTGATATAGAAATGTGAATTATCAGTATTGTTATATGTGTGGTACAAAGTGTGAGGATGGGGGGGCAGCTAGGTGGCACAGTAGATAGAGCACTGGCCCTGGATTCAGGAGGACCTGAGGTCAAATCTGTCCTCAGACACATAACACTTACTAGCTCTGTGACTCCGGGAAAGTCACTTAACCCCATTGCCTAACCAAAAAAAAAAAACACAAAACCCAAAAAACCAAAGTGTGAGGATGGTAGAAGAGAAAGGATTCCACAGACCTGGAGTTGTCAAGGAAGGCTTTTTGGATAGGAAAGTTGGGAAATAAGGTAGGATTTATATGATTTATACACAGAAACAGAATGCTGGAGATAGGGAACCAGGAGGGGAAAGATCACAGGATTCATAGCCTGGACCTTAGAACATAGAATGTTAGAGCTGGACAGGACCTTAGAACACAGAATGTCAAAGCTAAAAGGGACCTTAGAACATTCCACACCAAAACTGGGAGAAACTTTAGAACATATAGAACATCAAAGCCGAAAGGGGCCTTAGAATTTAAAGCAATGTTGGAGCTGGAAGGGGCCTTAAAGTCTAGACCATGGAGGGACAGTGTGGTTTAGTAGAAAGCACGCTGGACAGTATCAGGCTAGATATGGTAAGAGAAGGTTCTGGTTTTCTTGAAACAGAAGCAAGATATTTTAGAGTCTCTCAGAGTCTCAGTAGTTTATCTGTATAATAGGGACAGTAAATATGTGCATCCTTTCCCTAACTCACAAGGCTGCTGTGAGGAAGGCATTTTGTAAGCTTCCAAGTGCTATAGAAATGCTGCTTACCATTAGTGCAAAGTACTCCTCATTTTATGGATGAGGAAACTGATACTAAGGGGAGTGGTCTGAGCCAAGATGAGGAGGGAGGAGCAGGATGGGGGGGGCAAGAAGGAGGTGGGAAAGAGAGGGCAGGAGATGCAAGGGGTCGGATGATCATGGGCCTCTTCCCAGGGGGGAAATGTTATGGATAGGTGGGGAGGAGGGCTCTGAGTCTTGTCGCCCCTAGAAGTAAGGCTCTGGGAGGAGACTGGGCTTCTGTAAAAGGGAAAGCTGGGGCAGGGTCCTCCTCCCCTCCAGCTCAGCCTCCTTGCAACCCTAGCCTGCAGCCAGAAGATGCCTCCATACTCGAACTACCATGCAGAGCGCAATTACCCCATGCCGGATGAGCCCTTCTGTAGTGAGCTGAGCCCCCAGCAGCGGGCGCTGAAGGAAAAGGAGAAAGGACCATGGCAACAGCTAACAGATGCTGAGAAAGTGGCCCGTAAGTTCTTGGTGGGGTGGGACGGTGGGATCTGCCTGGCAGGGGTGGGAGGGGAGTGAGAGTGGAACAGGGCTGAATGGGGTGGAGCTATTGGCCTAGAGCTGAGTATGGTGCTAGCCCCAGAAACCTCAGACTCCCGTTTTGGTCAAGCTCACAAAATGGCACAGGAGAGTGTGAGTCGGCAGAGATTAGGAGGGGGCCTGGAAGCAGCTCTTCTCTGAATACATGAAGTTGGAGCTCATTTTGAGACAAAAGAGAAAACTTCTCTATTCCCCTGTCAGGATGAAGGGGAGTAGGAACAGTGGAGAGCAGTGTGGCAATGGACAGCACTAGGAGCCTTGTGCCACGTGTCATGCGAAGAACACTGAGTTAGCTAGAGGAATTCAACTGGAATTCTGCATCAGCCACTTCATATCTGTGTAGACTTGGGCAAGTCACTTTCCTTTACTGGCCCTTAGATTCCTCCCAGAAAATAATGGGGTGGCGTGGGATGGATTCATGGTTTCTAAGGTCCTGTCCAGTTCTAAAATTTATGATACTGTCTGTTCACAGAAATATTCCAAAATAATAGCAGCTGTCATTTCTACGACACTCTGAGGTTTACAAAACACTTTCCTTACAACATGGTGATAGGAAATGCAAGTAGTATTTTACCCACATTACCAGGGAGGAAACTGAGGCCCAGAAGGGAAGTGACTTGTCTAAGGTCACATGGCTACAAGTGTCAAAGCTGAGCCTTCAGATTCAGGGTCAGCAGCCACTGTCCATTATAGAATCATAGACTTAGAACTGGGTAGGACCTGAGAGGCTATCTAGTCCAACTGCCTCATTTTACAGATGAGGAAACTGAGGCCCAGAGAGGAAGTGACATCCCCAAGGCCACATATACAATAAATAGTACAGCTGGGATTCAAACCTAGGTCTTTCTCTGGCTCTAAATCCAGCAGTCTTTGTCTGCCACTTCTCTCATTCCAGAATGGCTACCTGGACCCAACCCTCTGCCTCTATAAAGATACAGAGATATCCTTGCCATCAGAAAGGAGAGAGGGGAAGAGAGCTAGAAATCAGGACATCTACACTTACAGCTGAATGAGAGGCTTTAGGACAGTGAGAGTTGTAGGAGCTGCAGGGAAGGATAGATCCTCTTGGGCCTGGGTAGTCAGGGAAGGCTTCTCAGAGGAGGCAGGTTGTAAGCCTTTAAGGATGGAGAGGATTTAAAGGTAAAGAGGGAAGAGGTAGTACATCATGTTTGAGGGACTGAGAAAATTGGTAGAGCAGAAGACAGGCAGAGGTACCTACCTGCCTTAGGGGGATCCCCCCTGGATAACTCAGAGAAGAGGGGAATGGAAGGAGCCATGATGGAGGCTCCCTGACCTCTACTCCCTTGGCCGTGGGTTAGAGGAGTGGCCCTCAGGGATATGCAGAGCCCTGAGGACCACCCTTACCTCTTTGGTCCCAGTTTATCGAATGCAGTTCCATCAGACCTTTGCAGAGATGAACCGACCATCCAATGAATGGAAGACGGTGTTGGGGGGAGTCTTCTTTTTCTTTGGCTTCACTGGAATCCTGATATGGTGGCAGCGGCTATATGGTGAGTGGCTGGTTAGACAGGGACGCAGTGTGGTGAATGACAGTTTTTACTTTCCCGCCACCTACCCTCTGGGACCTTCTTTCAGGCCAGCAAGGCATAGCTATGGGGAGGTTTTAGTCAATTTGTCTAAAGCCACAGATTAAGATAGATGGAGTGGGGAGAGGAGTGTTTTTGAAAATAGGGATTTATCCTTAGACATTAGAAGTATTTTACAAGAGCTTCAACCCATTCCCTTCCCCTTGCCCAGAAAACAGTTTAATACCCAGGCTTTAGAGGTGGATGGGCAAGTCATTGGTTCATAGTATTGATGGAAGTTTTTAGAACATAGAATGTCAAAGCAGGACTTTAGGAAGAAAGGGAATAAGCATTTATTAAATGCCTACTGTGTCAGGCAGCTGCTATGCTAAGTGCTAAACAAATATTATTTCATGTGATCCACACAACAACTCTGAAAGTTAGTCACTATTATTATCCCCATTTTACAGTAGAGGAAACTGAGTCAGAGGTTAAATGGTCACACAGTTAAGTGCCTGAGGCCGAATTTGAACACAGGTCTTCCTGACTCCAGGCCCAGCACTCTATCCACTGTGCCACCTAAATGTCAAATTTTCCAAGTATGAGGACTCTTTTTTAATGTCCGAAAATATCATGCATCCCCACATGATAGTAATTCCATTAATTCCATTGACTGAGAAAATACATGATAAAAAAAATCATAATATAAAGATGAATAAAAATCAGCAGCAGTTTAAATGAATTTCTATTTTATTAAATACAATGTCAACTATAGACATTTGGAAAATAATTGTTTGAAATATTCAGCCTACAGAAAGCATGTTCGTGTTATTTGTGTATTTGCAGGCCCCCTGCAGTTAACTCCAATTACCAGCAATGATCGGGAACCACAGCCTTTGAACATAGAATCCCCACACTGGATAGAACCTTACAACACAGAATATTAGAGCTAGTAGGTGTCACAGTGAGTGGTAGAGTCAGGAGTAGAACCCAGGTTTCTGAACTCCCAGCCCACTGCTCTTTTCTTCTCATGGTAGTAAGAGGGAAAGGAAAATATTCTGGAAACATATGTGGCTGGCCAAGGGGCTGAAGAGGAAAGGGCAGGCAGATATACGGAAGCTCTCCCTCCCTATCTTACTCCTAACCCCATTTGAAGTTGAGCCTGGAGGTCTCTTGGAGAACCCCTAGGTCATTTCCCATTTCGGTCAACACTGTGAATATGGTCTTGGCCCTAGGGTGGCTGAGACAGGAGGATCAGGTAAGGATGGTCCCCGAGCAACAGTACCAACCACTCCTCCCCTTTTGCAGTATTTCCGGAGAAGCCCATCACATTGTCTGAGGACTGGAAGTCCAAACAGCTGCAGCGGGTATTGGACATGAAGGGAAATCCAATTCTAGGCTTGGCTTCCCGGTGGGACTATGCTCGGAATGACTGGAAGAAGTGACTCCCCAGTCTGAACTTTCCTGGCTCAGCCTTTCCAAGCCAACAGGCCCGTGGCCACCCAACCCCATTCTTGGGCTAACTCCCACTGGATGCTTCTCTCTATTCCCTTCACTCCCTTTCCTTCCCCTTCTACACCTGCATCTCTCTTCCTGAACCCTTTTTCCCTCAATAAATATCAAACCTGGTACCTGGCCTTCTTAGAGTACAATTTAATTAATGGAGATGATACATTCACAAGATAACCAACAATTCAACATTGTGTGTGCTCAGGGTCCTGTGAATGTGAGTTCAAACACTAGGGGCTAGATGTTCAGGGAAGGTTTCTCAGAGCAAGTGGGATTTGAGCTGGTATTTGACAGAGAGGGAGAGAGAACGTTCCATGCAAGGGGAACTCTGGATTTATGTGGCAGAGTCGTAGACAAAGAGATAGGAAAGCTCAAGGTATGTCTTGGGAATGTTGAGAAAACCAAATTGGCTGGATCTGAAGAGATTCTAAGGAGAAAAAGAATCATAGAATTTTAGAGACTCAGTGACCTTGGACAAGTTACTTTCCCTCCGTCAGTTCTCTCCTTTGTAAAATGAGGGTGTTGGACTGACTACGTGGTCTCCTAATACAGTCAGCCATTCAAATGAGCCATCAATGGAAAATGGGATAAGATAGCATGAAGACAGGCTGACGGATGAAACATGTGGCATTTGCCTCTGTTCATTCCAGCAAGAGGGCCTGCTTGAGAAGGCTCATCGGTTCATAGAGTTAGGGACTTTTAGAGATCAACAAATCCAAACCTTTATTTTTACAGATGAAAAAAGTGAAGCCCAGAGAGGTCACGTGACTTGCTTAGCTAAAGCCACAGCAGTAGCTAGCAGGAAAATCAGGATTGAATCCCAAGTACCTTGGTTCTCAATTTCAGCACTCTTTTCACTACACCACATTATTTCAAGTTTGTGCAAAGGCAATGGCCGAAGGAGGGGAGGCTGTGGTCCAGTGAGCCTGGATGTGACAGTATCAACAGTGGGCACAAGAGGGCAGCTGAACCCTCTCTCTTACACAGAAGTATGGGTAGAGACTGGAGGTAAGGCCTGGGTTAGGAGCTAGGATTCAGGTCCAAAGGGGAGTGATTCTCTCCTTAACCCCCAAAACATTCCAGAGAAGAGAGAATGATGCTATGCAAGGCCCATCCCCATGGCCCTGGGAGTGGCTCTCCCACCCCCCACTCTGGACCTCCCTTTTGTACTCCCCCCATCACACAAGAAGCACTCGCTACCAGCAAATCAAACACAATTTATTAGTTGAACTGCACTTCCACCATCACACAGACTACTTCAAAGAGCCAGGATATGGGAAAAGGAAGACCCCTAGGCCTGGGCTGGGGAATAATCAGTCTCCCCTATACCTAGGGGGACTGAAGGGGAGGGTGGGGTTAAATGGGGGAGGGGGAACCATCTCCCCAAGCGTTCACCACACGGCAGCCCTGCAGAGCCTCACATAAATACAGACACGCTTAACAAAAATAGTTATATCATCTTCACAAGGAATAAAAACTAATCTCAAATATATACAGCAGAGACAAGACTATGATACAGGGGCAAGGTGGTGTGGGGAGGGTCAAGGGGTGGTGGTGGTGGTGAGGAATTGGCTGATCCATCAACTGGGATAAGGAAAGCATTTTTAATAGTAGGGTGGTGCCACTTACATGACAGACTCAGACCCATGAGAGAGGTCATAGGTTGGCTGGCTGTGGAAAGCGACAAACAGCCTGCCCTGGCTAAGCAGTAAGCACCCCAAATATGAATTCTGAAAGCTCTGGGAGGGAGTTTTGGGGTATGGCCTGAGAGGGAAATTAGTATGGTGGAGTCAAATCTTTCTCAGAACGAACTTCCCTTCTCCCCCCTCCCCTTTTTCAGTCGCCAAGCAAACACAGTCAGGCTCTCAGGATCTTAGAGATCAGCCAGTCCCATCTCCTCATTTGACAGAAGAGAAAACTGAGGCTCAGAGGACTGATTTGCTCAAGGTCACACAGATCCTTCGTGGTGAAGTTGAGATTTGGGCCCAGGTCTTCTAAGTCTTAGGAGCAGTATTTACTCCACTAGAACATGCCACCTTAAATGGGAGGGATCCCGAGAGCCCCAGTAAGCACCCCCAGGTATTGCTAGGCATCCTGGGGCCCCCCCTCACCTTTGGGTCTGAGTTCCACCTTTTTTTCAGGGCAATGACTGAAAGTGATTCAGGAGAGAGGCAGGTCCACATTCTCCTGGGATCTCCAAGAACTAAGATGACTAAGGAATACAGCTCTAAACAGCTCTCAGATGCTACTTTTCCTGGGTCTCTCTCTATACCTCCTGTTTTCTCTTAATGGGCAGGAGCTAAATGGGGGGGAAGGGGGGCTATTCCGCAGTTCTAGGACTCATATATGGTGCTGAACTGACACCCATCAATACCTTCCTTCTGCAAGTCCACTAACTCCAGCAAGAAATATTGGTCCAACTTGCCAGCCAAGACAGTGGAAGCCAGGGCAAGGTCACTTTCCCGTATGACTGGATTCCTAGGCTACCTCTGCAGGTAGTGGGCGGGGTATGATCTGGAGTACCAGAAGGAGCAGTATGCCTGCAGAGGTGCCTAAGGCTGGCCAAACCTGGTGATCTGGAACCTGTGACAACTAACTACAGGGTTACACAAGCGACCCACCCACCCCCTGCTTCAAGCAGGAAGTCCTTAGGGAAAATCTGACCTCAGCAATAATGCAGAGGCCTGGCTCTGAGAACACCTCTTCTTGGCCCTTCCCAACATTAGCGACTGCAAGGGGAGTAAAATTATCCATTCTCATAACACAAAAATAAAAATGAAGTTGATTTATTATTTTTCCCCCCTGGAAAATTCTATGGGTGTTTTCATAAGTTTGGGGTTTTGGGGGCTTTTTTTGATCCTTCTTGATTTGGTCACGTTCAGGGAAGGGCCCAGTTATATGAAGTCTGAGGAAGGAGAGAAGTCATGACCAGGGAGCCAGCACTCCCAGTGTGGTAGAGGTTCAAGAAGTTGCATGTTTTTGTTTTTTTCTTTTTGGAGGACTTAGAAATTGAACAGAAAAAGGGCCCAAAGGGTCTCAGACTGCATACTACTAGGGACCTTGGAGGTGGGGAGGGGATTAGGACCATAGAAGAAGGCCAGGTTTAGCCCCATGTGATAGACATCAGCTGCATGTAGTAGATTTCCTCTGTGTCAGGACAGAGTACAGGCCAAGATGGGTTGGAGTGGGTGGATCAGAGAGGTTCCAAGGCAGATTCAGTGCATGGTCACTTCCGGCTGAACAGGGACCCCAGCAGGACTACACCAGCCACTGTCATGCCAGTCAGCAGCCATCGGTTGAAGCGTTCCTGGCCCTTCCGGCTCTCTGCAGCTGCATCGTTCCCATAAAGCTCCACGAAGGTGTCCTGTGGGGGAGAAAGGATTTGTTGGGGGCAGTTGCAACTAGGAGTCAGGGGAAAACCAACCCGGACAAGAGCCCAAAGCACTATCTGGGAAAAAGGAGAAAGACCAAGGACTTTCTTGCTACACAAATATAGTGTACAGTATATAGTGGCCATTTTTTTTAAATTTCCCAATCCCAGCCCACAAAGTTACCTATCACCAGTCCAGTAGCAAAATAAAGAAATGCAACCAAGTCGTTCTTGTAACACCAAACTGAGGAGGGTAGGGCAAAGGCCCAGAGGCCTGTTTTCTAAAGGCCAGGGAGAACATCACTCACTTACTAATCATGAGACTCAGTATGGAATCATAAAAGGGACACTGGACTGGGTAAACTGGGTTCTGCCATCTACTAAGTGGGACTCTGGGCAAGTCATTTAACCTCTGTGTTGGTATCTCATTTCACTGAATGCTAGAACAAGAAGGTCCTTAGAACATGTTGGCACAAAGAACATAGAACATCAAAACTAGAGAGGACTTTAGGACATTAAGTAGAATGAAAGATCTGGAGAGGACCACAAAAGAGAAGGAATAGAGAAAGGAGAATGTCAGAAATTGGAAGGGCTCACAGAACACATAGAATGTCAGTGCTTCTGAAGAGCTGAAATAGATGTCAGGGTTGAAAAGGACCTTAGAACACAAAACAGAAAATGTCTGAGTTAGAAAAGACCTTTGATATCATCTAGCCCAACCCCCTCATTTTACAGATGGGAAAACTGAAGTCCCAAACTAGCAGAATGATAGAGATGAGAACCCAGTCCACACGTACTTATTTTAAGCTGCCTTTCTCTTTAAAAATGGGCATAATAATCCTGTCCCACCTCTCCTGAAGGTAGTTGTGAGATAAGGGATTGCATTGTGCTATACAAACATAAGAATTCAAGGAGGCAAAGTATCACCGACCTTAGGTGGAGGAGGAAAGAGGAGGAAAAGAACGGAAGGGCTGTGTAGGCCAGGGAAATAGGGTTGGAGATCCATGTGGGAAGGAGGGACTATGTCCAGAAGACAACCGTTTGGTGGTTCCGCTGATGGATGTACTCTCAAGGGAGGCACGTGCGATGGAGTGGGAAGGCATAAAATTAACCAGATTTGGAGGCACAGTCATGACAGAGCATGGCTTGCTTTGCTTCAAGGGGAAAAGCAGATTCTCACTACCAAACCCTATCCTAGTCAATGACCCCAGCCAACTGCTTCTGGACCTCCTACCTCTCTAACTCCTCCAAATAACCTGAATTCTAAGAATCTAGGCAGGGGCTCCTCCTCCTCCTCAATATACTTCCTGTACCTTCTTAAACCTAGCTCAACACACACCTCCAGGAAGTCTTCTAGGATTGCCCTCCCCAAAAGTACCTTTATTGCATCTCATCCCAGCACTTAATCAATTTATACTAATCTACACTTGTACCTATCTGCCTCAGAAATTTATTAAAGCATTTTCCCAAAGCTACTGGATGACAGGATCTTCTGACTCCAAACCCAGGGCAGATACCTGATGGCAGGGTCCATAACTTGGCGTCCCTCTGATCCCCACCATACATACTCATAGGATGACTGGATGTGAAGGGGTGGAAGGGATCTTAGAAATCATTTGAAAAGAGAAGAAACTGAGGCCTGGAAAAGGGACAGGATTTGCCCAAGATCACACGGGTAGAAAGTAGCAGAGGCAAAAACTGAACTCAAGCTTTTTGACTCCAAACCCAGCGTTTGGGTTCTCAGGTCTGGGCATCACATGGAGGCTTGGATTAGGAAACTAAGGTCTCTTCTAATTTTTAGATTTAGATTTCAAGCTAAGAGGACACAGCAGACTGATTACCCATATCCAAGAATCTCTTTCTACAAGATGACAGACTGTTAAGAGCTGGAAGGGACTTTAAAAAGCACCTAGTTCAATGCTATTTTATAGAGAAGGAAATTGAGGCTAACAAAGGGGAGGAGATTGTTCAAAGTCATACTGCAAATCAGTGATGGAGCAACAACAGGATTCCAGGTCTCCAGATTCTCAGTCGCGCTGACTCTTTAATATGGACCCTAGAGCAGCAGGCACACTGAGCAATTTGGGGCCAGGCTTCAAGTTCATCCACTGAGGCTGAGCCTACACTTGAGAGCTGATTCATCACCAACAAGCATTTATGGAGCCCTATATATGCAGTGCCCTCTGTTTGGTACTGTGAGATATATAAAGGTATAAAAGACACATTCCCTAATCAAAGCATTTGTAAGGTAGCCGGAGACACAGGACATATGTATATCACTAATAATCCAGGCCATCTGTGCTAGTGTAGTACAACGGAAGGAGCAACAGACTTGGAGTCGGAGGATTTGGGTTCAAAGCCCAGCTCTGCCAATTACTACTTATTTGCAAAACCTTGAGCAAATCATTTAACCTCTATGGGCCTCAGTTTCCTTCTCTGTAAAATGAGGTACCAAGATCCTTTCTAGCTCTCAAAGCCATTCATCATGGTGCCGTGGAAAGAACACGGGGATGCAATCCTCAATCTGCCATTTATTGTTATCTATGTGACCTTGGGCAAGTGACTTAACTTCTCCAGGTGACAGTTTGATCATCTATAAAATGAAGAGCTTGAACTAGACAACCCCTAAATGGTCCCTCCCAGCTCTAAGTCTACCATCCTATGAATCCACATGATCATGGCTGGCTGGCATAGTCAAGTAAAGCTTCACAGGGAAGTAGGACTTGAGCTGAATTCTGAAGGAAAGGCAAGACTCAGATAAATGGATCCAGGGTGGGAGGAAATGTCAGGGTCATTGGTCAAGAGACCTGAGGAACCAACTACAAAGGAGTGCCCACAATGGAATGGAGTACTTTCCATTATTGGAGGTGAGCCAGATCCAAATGGATTCCTTTTCCTGGGAAAGACATCAATAATTTTTCTAATCCCCAGGGAATGAGGGATCCCAGGCAGAAGCCACACGATCTATTTAGAGAAACCCTAAGGGATTCAGGTCTCAACTGTAACCCCTTCCCAGCTAGAGGGAGGATCAAAAAAATCAAGTACAAATGAGCAGCAAGGATCACTGGATCAAAACCTAGTTATTTGGTGGGGCAGAGGAGGGTACCCAACATCCCAGTGAGGCTATCTCTTAACCAGAGGAAGAGATGCCTATGTTCTTGGCAGGCCCCTTCCTAAGAACTGAACTGGGAACTACAGAGAGTTTTAGGTCCTTGCTGGGGCCTAATGAGTAAACAGGCTCTTGTCCCCACACAGACACAAAGCACATACTGTCCAGGAACAGGCACTCAAAGAGAGCAGAGAACAGTAGCTTTGATGCAACAGCAAACAAAGCTCACATGTTTTCCTCTCTCCTCCCTGCCCCCCCTTCAAGCTCTGGTGCATTCCTGTTCAGCTTCTGGGGAGGTGGATAACAGGAATTCATTCCGGGTAAAACACGCCAGGTTCTCCCTGGAATGTGGATCCTGGGCATAGGTCTGGGCCCAGAAAGATGGGCTCTGTTTTTCTAATGCAGCGGAGAGGCAGTGGAGTGTGGGTATATTTAGCTATTGGTTCACACAACACCCTTGGAAACAACCACAGCCATTTTCTCTGTTGGCCCTGATAAACAAACAGGGCTGCCAGTCTGGAAAAGCAGAGATAAGCCCTGACCTGCCCCCTTTCCCCCAGGCCTCCCTCATCACCAGTAGCTTAGGTGGTATGTTATATTACAACTAGGTTTACGTTTGCGGGTGAGCGTTCTGCAGCTACAGAGGCAAAGAGATTATTACGGTTTCTGGGAAGTTACTAGCGAGGAGACCTTTGGCTTAGGCCAGGACAGAAGCAGGGACACTGCTAAGCTAATGGTAATAGCTGCTATGGGGAAATATGCGGAGCTTCTACTTCCTTGTAGCAACATAGTAATGGATGTCATCCTTTGCCAAAAGCTTCCAGTTGGACACCCTGAAGAAAGCTTACAGTACCACAGAATGGTGGGGCTGGGAAAAACTTTAGAACACGGAATGTTAAAACGTGTAATGTTAGAGCTTCAAGGGACCTTTGAACATGCAATGTCAGAGCTGTTAAGAAATTCAGATCATCTAGTCTGACCCCTTCATCTGAAAGAGGAAGAAAGAACCTGAGAAGTGGTCTGTCTAGATCACTAGCTAGAAGCAGAGCTTAGCCTCGAACCCAGCTCTGCGGGCTGCTCAGCCGATATCTAGCCAAAGCCGCTGCTTCTACAAGACTGGTCAAACTTATGGATCCTCAATTCCTACCTTTATGGCTTTTCCCACATCTTTCTTCCTCCTCTTTTCTTCTTGAAATCACACCCTCTATGCCAGCTCATGGTCCTCTCTTCCTCAGAACTCCTGATGTTCTTCCTGCCACGTGCCCCTCACAGGGTCCTTGGCACTGTCAGTGATTTAGCTCTCTAGCTACAGCCTGCTGCTCCGCAAGGCTTGTGTTTTGTTCCTTCATCTATTCCTAACATCGAACAGCCAGTGCCTTCCCAACTTAACTCATAGTACGTCTCCAATGACACAGGATGGCGTGTGGTGCTATGTAGTGAAAAATGCAATTGACGTGGAGACAGAGAACTTGTGTTCAAGTTCTGATTCCAACATGTACTAGCTGTGTAATTCTAAACAAGCCACTTCAACTCTGAGCCTCAATTTCTGCCAGTGTAAAACTTGCACTATCTACACCTCACACATGGTTGTTTTGGTAAAGCATTTTGTAAACCTTCAAGTTTTACAGAAAACACGAGTTAATCTTAACCTCTTCCTGCAGGAAGGACTGTAATGCTCTTGGGTATGCAATGCCAATGAATAAGAGCTACACTTGAGGGCCAGCTACAGCAGCTAGACAGGAATGTCAATTCTGAGGTACCACACCACACCTATCAGATCGGCCAATGTGACAAAACAGGAAAATGATAAATGCTGGAGAAGATGTGGGAAAATTGGAACACTAACGCATTGTTGGTGGAGTTGCAAAACGATCCAACCATTTTGGAGAGCAATTTGGAACTATGCCCAAAGGGCTATAAAAATGTGCATACCCTTTGACCCAGCAATAGCACTTCTAGGGCTATATCTCAGAGAGATCATACAAATGGGAAAAGGACCTACATGTACAAAAATATTTATAGCAGCTCTTTTTGTGGTGGTGAAGAATTGGAAATTGAGAGGATGCCCATCAATTGGGGAATGGCTGAACAAGTTGTGGTATATGAATGTAATGGAATACTATCGTGCTATAAGAAATGATGAGTTTGGAACCCAAAGTTTTAGAAACACATGTTTAAAAAAAAGTTTTCACATGCAACTAGGAAACAAGAAATATAGGAAATGGGGTACAGAAATCTATCCTGCCCTACAGCAAAGGAGGAGGGGAAGGGGATAAGAGAAGGGTGGGGAGAGACAGAAGGGAGGGCAGACTAGGGGAAGGGATATTCACAATGCATGCCATCTTGGGGTGGGGGGAGGGGCAAGATGAAAATTAGAAACTCAAAATCTTGTGGAAGTAAATGTTGAAAACTAAAAACAAATTTTAAAAATATTTTTTAAAGTATTAAAATAAAAAAAGAGAAGTGATGAGCAGGCAGACTTCAGAAAAACCTGGAAAGATTTGCATGGACTGATGCTGAGTGAAGTGGTTCACCAGGAGAACACTGTACACAATAACAGCTACATTGTGCGATGACTAATATTGATAGACTTAACTCTTCTCAGCAATACAAGGATCTAAGACGTGTCCAAAGGCCTCATGATGGAAAATACTATCTACATCCAAAGAATGAACTATGAGTTTGAATGCTGATCGAAGCATACTATTTGCTATTTTTTTTTCCTGCTGTTGTGTTTTGTTTCCTCTTTCTGATGGGTGGTTCCTCCTATTGGTTCTAATTCATACTTACATCACTAATGTGAAAATATGTTTAACAGAAATGTATACGTATAACCTATATCAGATTGTGTGCTGTCTGGGTGGAAGGAGGGGAGGGAGGGGGAGAAAAATGTAAAACTCAAAAGCTTATGGAAGTGATTGTTGATAAATCAAAATAAATTAATTTTTAAAAAATGAGTGGACCAATGTTCAACTATCCCAGTTTAAGCACTGAGCTGGAACTATCAGTGCTTCCTGGATTATTTTCCATTTTTCAAGGTCCAGAGGAAGGCCCATATCATCTATGAAGCTTTCCCTAACCACCCAAGCCCAAGGTCAACTATCCCTCTTCTGGCCTCTTACAGCCCTGCAGACACAGGCTTGTGCTTGCAAGAAATAATTCCGACCTCAAAAGAACTTGTGTCTTTATCCTGTCTTCCCAACCAAACTGTAAACTCCTTAAGGATAAGGGCTGTGTCTTGTACCTTGAATGTATCCTACATAGCTCTGAATACAGGACTAGGCATACAGGTTAGATATGAAACAGCCACTTGGTAAAATATCCCTCAAGTGGCTGAAGGTAGGAAGATCAAGTGACACCACAGGAAGAGTGGGAGGAAGGAAAGGTTGTTGTTGTTCAGTCATGTGACCCTGTGGACAGATCCTCAAGTGGCCTGCCATTTTCTTCTACAATGGATTAAGGAAAACAAAAATTAAGTGACTTGCCCAGGGTCACACAGCTCGTGAGTGTCTGAAGCTGGGTCTTTCTAACTACAGGCCCAAGTGCTCTATCCACCGAGTTACCTTGCTGCCTCTTGGGAGGAAGGGTAGAGGTCATCAATAGTTAGATTTCAAAGTGTTTGGAGGATCTAGTGCAGGAGACCTTAAGAGACAACCAAGCCCAACCCACCATTTTACATGAGGCCCAGGCAAAATGACTTGCCTACAAGCTTCTCCTTCTACTTGCTTCCCTCTCTTTCTACTTTCAGAGCACTCATTTATGTAACTTTACAGAGTGCTATACATACATACATGCATACGTGTGTGTGCCGATCTTGACAACAGCCCTGTGATATAGAAGTATAAAGATTATCCCTATTTTAGAAACGAGAAAACTGAAGCTCAGAGAAAAGTAATTTATTCCAAGTCACCCAACTCATGAGTGCCTGAGCCAGAAATCCAATTCAAATCTCTTTTACAATCCAGGGTACTTTGTAACATCATTGAGTAAGGGACTTTCCTTACCTGGACCAACAGATACTTTGTTAGTGGGGATGATAAAAAACAAACAATTGATCTGGTAGGCCTCATTATCTGTTGAACTGTGGAGTGCTCTCCTAGTATAAAGGCTCAAAGTGAAGCCAGGCCAGTGATAGTGTGAACAAAGTTGATTGCCTAAACCTCAGCAGGCAGAGTGAGAATGGATGACAGAAAAATACACAATACAGGAATGAAGAGGGAAAATAAAACACTCCCTTCTCCATGTCACCATTAGGGAACCAACTCCAAGCAAACCCAACCTGCCCTTCCTCTTGGGTGGTTCCAGAGGGGGCTGGGTCCATTGCTTCCTTCCGGGCTATTTTGGGAAGAGGTAGTCTGAAGAAGAGCGGTGGGGTGGGAGGGAGAAGAGACGGGCGGTGCACTCAGGCAGAACGATCCCCCACACCCTTCTAATCTTAAATCCAGCATGAAGGCTGTGTCACTCACTGAGTCATTTCCCCTTTCTGTGCTTCAGTTTCTCCTTTGAACAAAGGGATGATAATATCCTTTGGGTTTAAGAACAAGACTATGTTAGGAGAGTCTTGGGAGACAGCAGGAAGAGAGTGGAAATGGGGGAGATGGGAGTGTCTATTTAACACTCCTAACAAATTAAGAGGTCAGGGATTTCACCAACTGACTCACTGATTCAAGGGACCCTGGACATCATTTAGTTCAGTATGATCATTTTACAAATGAGAAACCTGGAGCTCAGAGAGACCTACCTGAGGTCACACAGAAAGTAAGAAGCAGAACTGATAGTCCAATCCTGGTTGGTAAAACCCAAGTTCAGGGCATTCCCCCCCCCCCACACACACACCCCTCTAAGTCTCCTTATTTCCTCTTTCTTCAAGTGAACACAACAAGTTCCATATCCCAGGAGGACTGGAAGTTTTGGGGGTTTTTGGATGGGGAGAGGAGAGGAGGAGGGTAAGAGAGAAAGGAGAGGATTTTCTCCAGAGGACTGTCATGAACTTGAGGATAAAAAAATGAGACTTCAGGGAAAGGGTTCACAGAGATTACTATGGAAACTGGGGCAAACTGTACCTGGGGAACACACACAGGTGGGTTTCTTGGTATTGGAAAGTAATGAGACAGGTCTCTTCATGGCTATCTTTCCCCAGCTCTGAGGTTAGCAGCCCTCCCTTCCCCCTACCTCAACCCAATTAAATTCTGAGAAGCCACCCACATTTGGCATTCTCATTTCTTGGAAAAGGAAATGGGGGAGGGGAGAGGGAAGAGAAGATAGAGAGCTATCAGGCACTACAGACAGTGTTCAGAATCTGCAATAGGTCCTCAAGAAGGCTAGTTTGCCAATCTTAGGGTCTGACTCCTACTCACTGCAGGCCCACATTTGCCATTGTCCAAGTGGGAAGTGGAATTAAAGAAGGGCACTGTGGCTAGGGAGATATAGGGCAAGTAAGTTATGATGACATCCTGTGAGGGACAGACCAGAATGCTTTCCTCTCTGGCCTTGTTTCCTTATCTGTACAAAGAGGTAGCTGGATTAGACAGTCTTTAAGGCTCCTCCCAACTGAGGCATTTTATGTTCTAAGAACAAAGTGATTTGCATTAAAGTAAGAATTACTTTTTTCCTTCTTGGGTCAGCTCTGTGGGGTAGCTCACTCTTATTAGTACTTAACAGGCAGCATGTAGTAGGATGAGCACTGGATCTAGAGGCAGAGGATCTGAGTTCAAATTCTGACTACTACTTATTGCTTGTCTGACATTGGACAAATAATTGTTCCTCCTCAGAGCTCTGTTTCCTCAACTATAAAATGAGGGATTTTAATCAGATTATATCTAAGATCCATTCCAGCTCTAAATCCTATGATCCTGTCAGTTCACTACTTTACAGTGTCATGTATCTTGTTCCCCCAATTTGAGAAGGCCTTGGTCTTAAGCATATTTCGCTCTATAAAAAGACCTGTTCTTTCCTCCTCAGTCCTATATTCCACCAAACTCCCTTGCCAACTTGGGAAAGGTAGGAAAGCAAGAGACACTGTAAACCTATGTTCTATCCTCTAAGTAAGATTTTTAGAGACCCAGCAGGGAAGGAAAAGAAAATGGTACTCTCTCATCTCCCTTTCTAGGCATCTCTCACTCCTGGGGTCTTCTTACCTTGGTCCACTCAGGTATCCAGGGGCAATCAAAGTGCTTCTCTAGCTGACCAGGGTATCCTCTGTGCTGTTGCCTCCCCCAGGTTTAACCTTTTCCCAACCCCTCCTCCAACTTTCCTTTCCTTACCCCCATTTTCATCATGGTTGACCTTCACTAAGTGTTTGTGACAAGGTAAAAAGAGTCAGAAGACTAGGTCCCCTCTAGTCTTCAATTTTCTCATCCCTAAAATACGTGGACTGCAGCAAAAGACCTCCAGGGTACCTCCCTTCCAGTTCTAAAATCTATAATCTCTGGTTCTGAGTCCTAGTTCCAGATCTATGATTTAACTAACTCCTTGTGTAATTTTGGGCAAGTTGCCTCCCTTTTCTGAGTCTCAGTTTCCTTCTTTGCAAAACGAAGGGGGAAGACTAGATGATTTTTCAGCTCCAATATTCTAAAATTTTGTTTAAAGTATTTTATGCTAAGGTATGAATGACTAATAAATGGCCTAAACCTTCCCAACGGCTCTTTGTAATCCCAAAATAGAAGAAGATTCATTAATTAGTGGAATGAATGAGAGAATATATTTTTCCTGTTTTTCTGTTTTGCTTTCTCCCCAACCCCAAGCCAAATGAATGTCATATACTTGCCAAACTCTTCCCACACCCCACAAAGGTTCACTATAAATCATTTAATGTTAGAGGTGCAAGGGACCTTAAGAGAGAGAGCACAGAAGAATGAGAAACCGGGTGGTCAAGTGGAAAAAGCACTGGAGTTTTAGCTAAAAATCCTAGTTCTGATACTGGCAAGGTGTGCTGCTTTGGACAAATCACAGTCTCCCTGTGTAATTTCCCTATTTATAAAATGCTGGTTTGGGACCAGATGGTTTCTAAAAGTTCCTTCTGACTCTATCCTAGTATTCTTTGAGATTCACTAGTGTCTAATCTAATCCCTCCTTTCACAGATGAGTGAACTTGAGGCTCAGAGCAGAAGTGACTAGTAAGTGGCAAGGCTAGGATCAGAACACAGGTCTCTGGACTCTCTGTTCTAGAAACTACAACTACTATTTCCCGGAGGCTGGATCAGGCTATGAGAAGCTGCACTTCTCTACACAGGCTATACATGAGGCTCCCCAGGGTGCTCCGGACAGCCGCCTGGCCTGTGTCACTGAGACCTTTTTGCCCCAGCACTAGCTCAGACTAGCCCAGGCAAGTCTGGATATTTTCAGGAACCTTTATCTGATAGGAAATGTTTGGAATTCCTGAGCTGATGGCAACAGACCTGGACCCCCCAGATACCAGCAAATCTCTGTAACATCCCTTTCTCCCCAACCCCCACCACTTCTCCTGCCAAACAAACAAACAAACAAAAAAAAACCTCCTCAAAATTAGCGGGGCCTCGAGAGAGGCTCAGAGTATTGCATTTCCTACATTCCAGTCTGCCAACGTTCTGAGTCCCTCCCCTATGGTCAGTCTCTCCCCTGAAGATGCAGAAACCAAGATGTCTAAGATAAGAAGGAAAATCCCCTGTCCATCAAGAGCTTGTGTAATCAGTACCCTGAAGCCAACCAGAGTGTGGTTCACTATTTACAGACCATCAGCAAAAAACAACTTGTTGATGGTTTTCCAAGGCTATCTCAGAAGCTCCCTGGTCATGCATTGTGTCACATTCCCTTAGTCTCACTGTATCCCATGGGTTGTTATGGAAATGAGAAATCAATTTGGTTTTACAGATGAGGAAGCTGAGGCACAAAACTGTTCAGGAATTGGGGAAAATCAAGGAAGGCTTCCTGACAATGAGGATATTTGAAGTGGGCCTTAGAGAATAGTCTTAGTAGAAAAATACTAGGTCTTAAGATCTAGATTCTACCTTCATCTCCATCTCTGACTGAACTGACTAAATGACCTTGGACAAGTCATTTCAGCTACTCCAGCTCCAGATTACTAATTAGTAAAATAGATGTAAAATGCTTTTCAGGAAAGACTTTTTTTTTTTTGCCTTTGTATCATTACAACCTCATGATACTGCCTGGCACACAGTAAGACTTGCTCAACAAATGTTAGTTGAATTGAATTGAAGATGAGGATCATAATGGTGAAGTGGCAAAAATATTTAAACTAGAAGCCAAGAAAACCTGGCTTTAGTCTCAGTTCTGCTACTAGACTCTCTACTAGCTAACTCTGTGAACCTGTGTAAGTCATCTCTCTGCATCTACATTTCTTCCTTGGCAAGAAAAAAAAAAAGGAGGAAGTGATTTGGAGTGGCTCATCTCTAACCCTAACAGTCTATGACTATATGACAGTGATGGATGGTGGAGAAGAACCAAGGATTTCTAATTTCCAGTCAAAATCTGGAATATACTTATACTCTTTTTTAAGTTGTACATAGAAAATGTTGGCTTCCCATATGTCCAAAGAAGACGGTAAAATTTGGGTCAGATTATGAAAGTGAGAAGTTGATGGCAACACAGCAGTAAGTGATCCTCTGTTGTCTTGTCTAGCCCGGAAATACAGACCTACTCATAGACCCAATCTTGCTGGGATGGCAAGGGAGCTTTGACCCCCTCCATATCTGTCCCTATTAAGCTACCTGATGGCTTTCAATGCCAGGGGCTCATCACATTAATGCTGAACTTAGTGCAGACACATATCAGCTTAACCCACTGTTGCTCAGAACCCTCAAACTCATGAAATTGGCCAGCTTCCCCAGCAGCAATTTTATAATGTATTACATCTATCCTGTTTCCTTCACTCACCAGGGTCCTTCTTGCCTCTTGTGTGGACTAACAATACCTTACTTGTTCATTTGTTTGTTTGTTTGTTTAGGCACTTGGGGTTAAGTGACTTGCCCAGGGTCACACAGCTAATACGTGTCAAGTGTTTGGTCTGAGGCCAAATTTGAACTCAGGTACTCCTGACTTCAGGGCCGGTGCTCTATCCACTGCTCCACCTAGCTGCCCCTAACAATACCTTACTAACTGACCTCCCTGAACCCAGCATCTCTCTTTTCTAATCTGTCATCCTCACAGCTGCCCAAATGATATTCCTACAGCACAGATCCAACCATGCGCCACTCCCTATACATGCCGTGCCCAAGGGCAGCAATGCACCCCCCCCACTGCACATTATGGAATCCCTGCATCTTTCACGGCTCTGCTTGGGTGCCACTTCCTACAGAAAGCCTATGCTGAACTCCTCCAGGAGACAATTATGGTACCTCCTTCTACATATCATTTGATATTTAATTGTTTGTGCATGTTATTTCTCCCCTGATAGGATATAAGCTCCCTGAGAGAAGTTATTTTCTCTTTGTCTGTGTGTCCCTAGCACTTAGCATAGTACATTTAGTTAGATTAGCAAATGCTGGTTGAATGAATTGTGCAGATGTTTAACATTCTCCACTCTAAAGTGTCCTCTGGCTCTGGCACACTTCCAGGTCCAACATTCTATGGAGTCAAGGGCACAGTTAACACAATAGGTGGCAAATGCAGGTAACCCAACACATACTAGGAGGTGACTTTCAGCATTGTAGTGACAACATATTTCACTCAGTTTCCACATTCTCCCTGCCTTTTTGGTAAGTCACTTTGATTAAGTAAGTGTCTTTCTCAGAAAGCAAACAACAGAGGGTTAGGCTATTAGTTACCCCTTCTGGGATAGGAATTAGCCCTTAGCCCAACCTATCTATGGGGTCACAGGAAGGATTATGCAAACTGTACTGCTTGGCTTTCAGACATTTCCTCACAGCCCTAGCAAACTATGGAAAGTACAACAGCATAATTCCTGTTAGCTTCATGGTGGCAAAAAAAAAAAACCCAAGAACTTGTCAGCTATGCTTCAAAGTCACAAATAAGAAAAGAAAAGGATCTGGCAGGCAAAAGGGAGAACAAAGATTCATCTAAGACAAGGCCAACCCCTTTGATGGTTCTCCACTACAGGGCTCACTAACTCCAATATTGGGTTTACCCCCAATAGCAAAATGTATATTTTAAGGCTGGAAAGTCTTTAAAAATAACCTAATAATAACTCTTTTGACTCTCTCTACACACACATTTTCTCCTTTAACCTGACTCGTGAGATACAAAAGAACAGAACACTCCTGGTAGAGATATCTGGCTAGGTGGCAAGAAGCCTAACGGGCTAATAGTGCCCTCCTCCAAGCTAGGCAAGGAGCCAGGGGCATCTCCAGCAAGAACAAAAGCCTGCCGAATTAGTACACCAGGACTGCTGAGTCCTATGGGGCTCCTGTTGGGGGGGACGGGCATGCACAAACCTGCAGGTGAAGTCCTGGGAGGCCAGACAGCTGAGAGCAGAAATGAAAACAGGGCTGGTCCCAAAGGAAACCATCTTCCATCCCACAAACACCAGATAGTTGTAGGGGGATGGGGGAGGGGAATGTCAGATTTGGCCCAAAAGGGATAAGGAGGAATGAAGAGAGTCCACAGGGAGAAAAAGCCAGCCCTACATAAGGATTTCCTGTCTATCTACCTCTGAGCCAGGCCCAGGTGGTGTCCAGGAACCCTTCTGGTTTCTCTCAATTCACTCAAATGGCTCTGAATACAGCTGAGAGGCGAGGCCACTGTTGCAGCTATAGGTATATTGGTGCAAGTTACTAACTGGAAGCAGAGAAGCCTAAAAATACCACTTTCAACAACAGTCCAGACATTCTAGGTCTCTTGTACACCTCTGTCCCCATGGCAGAGAAATCAGATTCTTGCCCGTTCCTGATGTGATCTGTCTGCTTGACCCTTTCTTTGCTGTTTAGTCCAAATGCAATATATCCCATGGGTTTTAGCCCATGCTGCTGTAGGTGTGGCAGGTTATTAAACTGGGGTAGTTATAACTGTCATGCCCACAATGGATGACCTCGAACTCCATGGCTGACTGACTCCAAAGATAAATATCAGGGATTTCAGTTTCCTTTTCCTCAGTACCTCAGCCCCCAGGGAGGGTTGGGAGAGCTAACAGTTCGAGAACAAGTGCAGTAGGAAAGAAGCTGAGCTAGGCTCCCACCTGGGGGAGGGGGGTACAGTAGGTAACTGAATGACCAAACTAGACCAACTCTGGCAATCTCCTATTTTTTCCTTGCTTTAGGGGACTCCCTCATTAAGAGGCCCACTGACTGGGGAATGGCTCCATAGGCTGCAGTACAAGGGAGAAGGGAAAAGACATTTATACAGCACCTACTGGCCGTCAGGAACCGTACTGAGTGCTTTATAAACATTATCTTATTTGATGCTCACCACAACACCGAGAGGCAGGTGCTGTTGTTATCCTTTGTTTTGCAGTTGAGGAATCTGAAGCAAACAGAGGTTAAGTGACTTGCCCAGGGTCACAGAGCTAGCAGCAGGCCTGTTCTGAACTGAGGTCTTCCTGACTCCAGGCCCAGAGCTCTATGCACTGCACCATCAGCTACCTCAAAGTAAAGGAATGTAAAGGAACAGTACTATAAGAAACAGTGAATGTGATGAAAGAGAAGGGGAAACCTGATATGAACGGATGCAAAGTGAAGTGAGCAGAACCAGAAACACAATTTACAAGATGACTACAACAACACAAATGGAAAGAACAACAAAAACGTCAAAAATGAGTACTGTGGAATTATCATGACCAAATCTGGCTCAAAAGAGACTATATGAGAAGGAACCTTTGTCCCTTCTTTTCAGAGGTGGGGGACTGTGGAGGTGGAACATGGCAAATAAAGTCAGACTTTTACAAACTGCTCTTTTTCACAAATTTTACAATTTTACAAATTGCCACCATCCTACTCTGCTTTGTTATAAAGCAAGGTCCTAGTTCTAAGGAGGGGCAGTAGGTTATAATAATGTAAATGTAAGTAACATAAAAACAACAGATATCAAGACAAATTAAGAAACAAACAAGCCTTTAAGGACTTGGTATTTTAGCCAGCCACCTCTCCCTCAAGGTATCACAGAATCTGGAGCTAGCAGAGACCTTAGAGGTCATCTAGTCCATATCCTTCATTTAGTGATGAGGAAACAGACTCAGAGATGAGAACTTGCCCGTGGTCACAACGATCAGAGTCAGGTCTAGCAGAGCTAATATCAAAACCAGGGTTCTTTCCACTCTATAGAAGGCCCTTTAGATGATGTTTCTTTGGATTCTAGGTACTTCTGGGCCTTTTGTTTTGATGGAATGGCACAATGATTTGGGAGTTAGAGGCCTGGGTTCTTGAGCTACGTCTGTCATTAACTCACTGTGTGGTTTAGGACAATTCACTTCACCCTTCTAAGTTTCATTTTCCATCTGTATTTAGAGATTAAACATATTTACTACAAGTAAAAATGCTTAAAATGCCCAATCAGACGGCCCACCAAGGTATATGGCCTAAGTGCTTTAATAAACTCCTTTTTAGGGGCAGCTAGATGGAGCAGTGGATAGAGCACCGGCCCTGAAGTCAGGAGGACCTGAGTTCAAATCTGGCCTCAGACTAAACATTTGACACTTACTAACTGTGTGACTGTGGGCAAGTCACTCAACCCCAATTGCCTACAAATAAAAAATAATAATGATAATAATAATAAACTCCTTTTTAACTTTAAAAAAAGGTACTTTATAATAATGGGTATCATATTTCTTGCTTTTCAATGGGTGGGAAAGGAGCTAGAGGAAGATTTTGAAACAGAGAATAAAATTTTATTTTAAAAGTACTATATGAATGTACAGTATGACTGTTTCTTTCACAAATGAAGTTCATTACACACCCTTCCCCAGGTTGTCAGAGTACCTGTCATCATCTCTTGATCTCTATGGTGTCTTCTAAATTTGACAGTCTTTATTCCAAGTTCCTTTTTGGCTCTTGCATCCTATGACCAGAACTACACATATTGATACTATAGCAGGAAAATCTCTGGACCATGTAGAGATACCTCTTATGGCCTGCAGATGACACTATGGGAACTATGTGTTTAATTAAATGTCTATAGCACATGTACAGAAGATAGAAGGAAGGGCAGGTAACAGGATGAATACAAAAATGGGGATAGGCCCATAAGAATTAGGTCAGGTTTACTACAGCTGACAATGAGAAGAGGCGAGTGAGGATGGCAAAGAAAGCCAATGGAAAAAAAATGTGTGTGTGTATGTGTACATATACATGGGGGAAAAAGGATAGAAGAAGGGATAGGACAACATCTTAGGGAGAGAGGGAGAATGAAATGAAAACAGCAGACAGTGGAGAGAAGGTAGACTGGGACTAAGAGAACAGGAGATCAAGGAAATGGTAGGCCAGGCTGTTCAAAAGGAGAAGGGCTTGGGTAGAGAAGACAACTAAGAACCGGGTGCTGAATTTATTATGATGGAAGGAGAGTGACCTGAAGTCCACAGATGAAAGCAAAAAGGATACGAACAGGCTACAGTACACTTTAGAGGAGGTGGTTACTGAATTATAGTGGCAGAGACAGGGTATGACAGTAGCAGTGGGAAACAAGGAGTATGCCAACTCCTCCTCCTGGCCTTGGACTTCAGGGGATAAGAGAGAAGAAGAAGCCAGCTTTGGAAATGGTGCCAAGAAATGTAGTATCTTCAGAAGCTGGGTTTCAGTAAGCACCAAAAGATGAAGCGAATGTCAGAGGAAGTGATCTAGTATCCACTGATAATAGAGGTTTCCAAAGAGTACAGTGGAAAGGGAGAACAGAATATGTTAGAGCTAAGTTTACTGTATATGTTTTCGTCTGCGCTTTGTAATGGAGGAGGCTGTGCAAAAGCAGCTGGTGTTCACTGCCTTTTCTGATAATCCCTGACATCCTTCATTCTAGACCAGGTGGTATGTTGGGGGCAATCCTGGGGGATGGTAGCTTGGAGGCCAGGTGAGGCTGTAAGACTTCTCCATGCTGGGGGGATGGAGTGCCGAGTGAAGTGAGGAAATACATTCAACAGATGTCACCATGTGGGACAAAATCCTGGTTGCACTGTTCTGGCTCTGTCCAAAAATTATCTTGCCAAGCTAGAATTGGGCCAAATTTAATAAGATGAAATTCAATGTGGACAAATGCAAGGTCTTGCATTTGGATCCAAAAAATCAACTTTACAAGAACAAAATAGTAGAGTTGTGGCTAGACAGCATTTCATCTTGCAAAGATAAGGGTTTTAGTGATATAGTTCAGTATGAGTCAACAGTGCATTGAGAGGTATGATATTCAGGCCCAGAATGGGGCTGTCCTGTGTGTCGCCCTTATCAGACCTCATCTAGAATACTCTATTCGCTGTAGGGCATCGCATTTTAGGAAAGACCTTTAAGTTTAGGAGTATTAAAAGGAGAACAATGGGATGGTAAAGAACCTGGAAATTCTGCCTTGTGAGGATGGTCAAAGGACTTGAGGGCATTTAGGCTAGAAAAGAAAATATTCAGGGGGTGACTGGTGTCTTCAAGTACCTGAAAGACTATTATATAAAAGAGATATAGGCTTGTTTGGTTAGGCCCTGGAGTGCAGAACTAGAAACAATGGGTAAAAGCTGCAGAAAGGTTTTCTGTGAGTAAAAACTTCCTAATGATTAGAGCTATCCCAAAGTAGAATGGGCTGCCTTAGAAGCAAGTGGGTTCCCACTCACTGAGGTCTTGAAGCAAAGGCTGAACTTGTCAGGAAGGCAACAGAGGTGATTCTTGTGCAGGCACAGGAGGCACACTGTGGCCTACTTGGTCCCATTCAACTCAAGATTCTCAGCTCTGTAGGATAGGTGCTCCAGACAATAAACCTTTAGATTGAGATATTTAAGATATCTACAGTAGGTACATATAAGAAGTGCTCTGAGTACTTCTACAATTCCACCTCCACCAGTTGGGTCCACCTAAGAGGAAGTTTCCTAGCCTCTCTGGGCTACCCATTCTACGGAGTTCCCTCCCAGCACAGTTCTACCTATACTAGCAGTCTTGCTTGTACTCGGGCCTGCATAGATACCCACCGTCCCTTTCCAGATCAAGGTCAACCCCCTAGAGATGATGATAATGTACCTCATCTCATTCCTCAATAATTTAGAAATAATCACCCCATCATGTCCCACATCCCATGATTCCAAACTCCAAGCTGTCACTGTTCAAACCCGATTCTGTCCCCCACTGCCCAATCTCTTATTCCCATCTCCTTTGATTCAACTTTCCTCCACACTCACTGTAAAGATAACCACACCTTCCCCTGTGCACTCTACTATGCTTTATCTATGCCTTCTCCATGGACAGAAAACTTGCTTGCATCTTGAACTTTGTCCTTTCTCACTGTTTTGTCTTCTTCCATTTATTGAGACCTGGCTCCCTCCTGATGGATGACACAGCTTTCCTGGCCATAGTTTCCAGCACTAGTTGCTTTTATACGCATGCCCACTCTCTGTACTAGCCGTGGAGGAGATGAAATACTCCCTGCTTTCCATTGCCACTTCCAGGCTCTCCCTCTACCACCATCACTCAGTAACCACTCCTCCTTTGAGATTCATTCAATCCATATTTATTACTCAATCAATATTGACCTTTGGGTCACTCCCTTTCCTTCCTCAGTGAGTTCACTACATGATTCAAAAGCTTTCTCTCCTTTCCAACTCCTGCCCCCATAACAGAAGTCTTTAATGATACCCCTTCAAGTCCCAGTCTCCTAGCTCCTCAACTTTTTCATTTACAAACAACCTCTGTGAGGAGTAGTAAAAGCTGCCCCACTGGGGACACAACTACAATGGGATGACAGTTAGGCAACACAGCTTTTTCTTTCTTTCATTCTCTCTCTCACCTCTCTCTCCCTCATCCTTTCCTCCCATTCCTTTCCCTCTGTCCACATAGGATCATAACCTTACCTGCAGGTGCTCTGCCCGAAGGAATATAAATTTTGATCGCTGAATCTTCACAATATCTTAGGATTGATAGACTAGATTTCTTTCTTAAGGACCATACCTTAAAGCCAAATCACTCAAGCTCTCATTGATTGACCAATAATAGGTCCCAGGGCCAACTAAGCCACAGTTTGGACCTGACTGGCTCAGAGTGAATGTAAATAGCAATTGTTTCTGTTCTGGCCAGAAGCCCTGAGGGTTTTCCCCTCCCAGAATTGATTTTTTTTTTTTACTATGTAAAAAAATGCCTTATTTCTTTCCTAGCCTTAATCAAGGACTGGGCATTGCCTCAGTCAAACTGAGCCCTGGGAAAGACCTTAGCTTAAAAGGGCCAAGGTGTTCTACTGCATCCAGGGCCATCTCCAGATCTGTATTTTGCCACTGGACCCAGATGGCTCCACAGGAGAAAAGTAAGGCTGGTGACTTTGTACATCCCTCCCTCACTTAAATCCAATTCATTTGCATGTCATGTCATCACCTCTTTGATGTCATGATCCTCTTCGAGAATGAAGGACAAGCAACAACTCCTCCTCCTCCTCCCATAACAGGGCAGGTAGGTGGCACAGTGGAGATAGAGTGCTAGGCCTGGAGTCAGGAAAACCCATCTTCATAAGTTCAAATCTGGCCTCAAACACTTACTAGCTGTGTGACCCTGGGCAAGTCACTTAACCCCAATTGTCTAAAAAAAACACAACAAAACAAAAAAACAATTCAAGTCACTTAAGTCTCTCCCCATTCCAAACCATTCTCCATTCAGCTGGCAAGCTGGCTTTCCGAAAGCACAGATCTGACCACATCACTCTTTACTGAATAAACCTGAGCGGCTCCTGTAATATTACCTCTAGGATCAAATATAAAATTTTCTCTTTGGATTTTAAAGCCCTTCATATTTTTCTAGTCTTCTTACATTGTACTTTTCTCCATGTGTTCTTCTAAATAGTAACACTGACCTTTTTGCTTTTCCTCACACATAACATACCACCTCCCAACTCTGGGCATTTTCACTGGTTATCTCCTAGAACTTTCTCCCTCCTCTCTGTCTCCTGGCTTCCTTCAAGTCCCAGATAAAATTCCACTTTCTATGGGAAGGCTCTCCTGATCTCCCTTAATTCTAGTGCCCTCCCTCTGTGATTAGCTATTTGTCTGGTATATATCTTGTTTGTACAGTCATTTGCATGTTGTCTCTCCCATCAGACTCCTTGAAAACAGTTTTTTTTTTTTCTTTCTTTGTATCCTCAGCACCTGGCACAGTGCCTGGCACACAGAAGGTGCTTAATAAATGCTTCAGTTGAGTTACCATGGTAACTTTATTGGAGTTGTTACCCATCACCCAAGAAATTAAGTCTAAACTCCTTGGCCAGTGCTCCAAGATCTTACAAACACTTGTTGACTCATCTCTTGCCTCTCCCCTGAACATCCTCTATATTCTGGTCAAATGAACGACTTGATGTCTTCCAGTAGCATGAATTTTCTTCTCTCCCTGCCTTTGCTCATGCTGTCTTTTCCACCTATAATGCCTTTTTTGCTCATCCTAGGATTGGATTTTACAGCTAGAGGGGACCTTAGAGATCATCTAGTCCAGACCCTTCATGAGATGAAGAAATTGAAGGTCCAAGAAATGAAGTGAATTGCCTAAAGTCAGCCAGCTAGCAATCCGTGAAAGCTCAGATCAAATGCCACCTTCTCCACAAAGCCTTCCCTGATCCCCCTAACTAGAGGTATTTCTTTATCTTCCAACTCTTTTAATACTGTTCAGACTTGCCTTGCACTATTTGTTTCCATGTTTTATTTTCTTACTAACTCATGTACTCCTCAAGAAAATAATCTATATCTAATTCTTCTTTGTATTTTCTTCACTACAAGAATGTGGCCCTAGGTATCTCAATTAATATTTGCTGAATTACCCTCCTTGGAGATATGGACTGTTACTGCTGCTGCTGAGCTCTGAAGGGTTAAATCTACCTCTTTCTTCAAACAAAACAAAACAAAACAAAACCCAGCAGCTGGAGCACAGGGGGAACCCTTGGCTCTGGCTAGATCTAATCTGGATCAAGCTCAAAATCTAGGCAGCAGCCTCCCTGAAGAGCCTCTGGCCAGGTGGAACCTACAGATCAATTAACCTTTGGTGAACCATAGCTGGCTTCTAGATACATGGAAGGTACTGTCCGAGGTTTAAGAAACAGGTTCCCCATAAAAGACACGGGTAACAGCCTATAGCTCTGGCACAAAGCAGGAACAGTAGGATTAGCACCTGCTGGGAATGGGATTAGGATTCCTGGGACGAGCCCTTTTAATGCTCCCCAAATGCTGTCTTGCTACAGCTTTTCTCTGCCCGACAGATGGTGTCTGAGCTGCAGGGAAGAGAAGAGTGGGTTGGTTTGGGGGATGGGGGCTCTGATAGTCTGGAAACTTATGTGGAATTGGCAGAGAGGAAAGAACCAGGCTGAAGGAACCAGAAATCTTGCCTAGGTCCTTCTATCTCTCTCATTCACTGAGGCTAGGGTCCAATATCCCTTTCTTATTACAAAATGTCCTAGCTATCACATGCAGAGTCATACGAGTTGGAATAACAGTACGTTCAAGAGAAGAGAATGCGGTCCTATTAGAAGGCATAGACCATCTCATTATATAATGGGAAAAAATATGGCACAGGGGAAAAAACACTGGCACTGGAGTTGGGAAACCTGAGCTCTGACTCCAACTTTGCTAATAACAAGGTGTGACCTTTGGCAAGTTACTTTCCTGCTCTGGGCCTCAGTTTCCTCATCTGTAAAATGAGTTTGAGATAGATTATTTCTTTTCTTTTCTTTTTTTGGCAATTAGGGTTAAGTGACTTGCCCAGAGTCACACAGCTAGTAAGTGTCAAGTGTTTGGTCCGAGGCCGGATTTGAACTCAGGTCCTACTGACTTCAGGGCCGGTGCTCTATCCACTGTGCCACCTGGCTGCCCCCTGAGATAGATTATTTCTAAGGTCTCTTCCAGCTTATGTTCTAAGGGCCCTGCCACCTCTGACCCTCAATGAGTGGTCTAAGGTCCCTTCTAGCCCTGATATTACACATTCTAAAATCCCTTCTAGCTCAAACATTCTTTATTCTATGTTCTAATATCCAGTTCTGGAATTCTATGAGTCAAATATCTCATGAGATATATACATGTTAGGGAAGGATACTACTGGTCAGCAGCTCATTTGCTTGACCTTATAAAGAATTTTTCCTGAGTCTGCACTCCTGCAAGTTTCTCCTGAACTCCCACTTTCTCTCTTACCTTCTCTAGCTCCTACTCATTCTTAAAAGTCTATTTTAAGCCTTATCTCCTATGGGAAGCTTTGCCTGAGGCCCCCCCCCCCATTTCCCTGAACTAGACTGTAAGATCCTCAAGGACACCAACTACACATTACACTTCTTGCTATTTCACAGAGTGCTTTACACAGCAAGTGCTCAGAAAGTTTATTAACTGATCTTACCACACAGACCCCAAAGAAAATAAAAGCATCATAGCTCTTGGAATTAGAAGGGAGTTCAAGAGGCAATCTAGTCCAATCCCCTGTTTCAAATAGGCAAAATACTGTAATCCCATTTTACAATGAGGCACTGAAGACTAGAGAGGCAAATGTAGAAAATTGTCTTATAGTTGTCTGACATTGTAGACACTGTCTGAAAAATATCTTACAGTAACACAGTGGTGTGGCAGTGAAGAAATAGAAGGCAAGTCTTTCTTCTGGTGTAGTACTCCTATTATACCATTCTGCTTCTGCTACAGAACCCTTCAAGCCTAGAGCTTCCCTTCCCAGGCTAAGCTGAGTCTCCAAATTTAGCAACTAATATAATGGTATAATGCTAAGAACATGGGCCTGGGAATCAGACTTGGGTTCAAATGCCTGTTCCAGGCAGTGGCAGGTCACTTACAAAAGTCACTAAGCCTTTGTTTTCTCATCAGTAAAATGGGATGGAGATAAAAATATCTGTATGCTCAACATCAGAGAGTTGGTCCATAAATTGTAAAGCACTCCAAAAAAGGAAAGTTACTAGGACAGGGGAGCTGTGCCCAACAGAGGCAACCCTTGGCTAGGCAGACTTCCCACTCTCCAACTTCTCAGGAGAGAGGGTGAGAGAAACTGCTCTCCGTTCCTGTTACTCAGCAGTACAATGATATTGATTCAGCCCCATGATGTCACTTTCTACAAAATCATGACTAGCAGCTGGGGGTAGAGGGAGGAAAGGAAGCTGTGCTCTAGCAGTTAAGCCTGGACATGTCTGTGGAAAGATACTAGGGTAACTGGGTGGTGCCTGGGTCATTCGGTACCTTCACTGGAATCAAGGGTCATACTCCTAACCACGGAACCTACTTTGTGCAATGGAATTAAGAGTCAGGGAACAGGAAGAATATGGTAGACTCTCTACAATCCCAGCCTAAGTTAGATGCTATAAAAATGAGCAGTGACACAAACTTTCAGAACTGATTATAGTCAATGTTACTCCAAGGTGCTCCCCTAACCCATTCTCCTCTCTCCCCACCCCCACTTTCTTTCTTTAAAGCAAGGATTTTAAAGCATTTTACTGAAAACATCTCTCTGCATCTCAGGGCGCAGATGAAGGGCCATTTCCATTTAACAACTATGTTATAAGTGAAAAAGCACTGAACTTGGAATCACCAGACCTGAGTTTGAGCTCCAGCCTTGACACTAACTCCGTTGTGGCCATGGGTATCCATGGCTAAGTCACTTAGCCTTAGTTTCCTTATCTGTCACATATGGACTAGATGGATATTATGTTCTGGTTCAACTCTAAAAGTCTATGATATATATATCCTAGAATGCATTCCTACTACTATCTTTATTAGTTCTATCTCTAGCAATCGAGTTTCTGACAGCGAAAAAGTAATTTTTTAAAAAGCAGTAATTATTACTATAGTACTTTAAAGACTACCCTGGAAAGTAATTCTGCTCCCATTATAGAGATGAGGAAACTGAGGCTCTTAGAGAGATTAAAAAGTAATTTGTACAAGGTTCCAAAGCTAGTCTCTGGACTCAGATTTGAATCCACGTCTCCTGATTCCACTTCCAGGGCTTTTTCAACCACACCACACCACACTGGTTAAATGGAAGTTGTCTTTCTCACGATGCAGCTTCTCTATAAACATAAAAGTCTTATTTCTTAGTGGAAGTATTACTGTATTTCTTTATGTTATCCCTAGTAGCCAGCACACTGTCTTGCACAGGGTACATCTACATGCATTTAATAAATGTTCACTGAGTTCAATAAATATTGGCTGGCTGACTGGTTGATGAAGGGAGAGAAGGGGTCTTTCCCAGAAGAGGAACCTGTAGGAAGTTCAGTCCTCTGGTGCTGTGCCCTGGAATCCCCCAGGTTTCCCTCCCCATGGCTTGGGATATTAGTTTGGAATCTCACTCCCACCTCTACATGTATCTGAGACGCCCCCTCCAGGTGCTGCACCAGCTTCCTCTGGTCTGGCTTCTTGCCTGTTCCTGTCCATCTCTCTCAGTTTCACTGAGTGGCTGCCAGCCCCACTCTTGCCTGCACCTGCTGCTTGCCAGTATTTGAAGATCCCCTTATTGCTCCCAACATTTGACCTGGATTCCCTTGACAAGGACCAAAAGTTCTACTTTTGGACTATTCACTGGGATTTTTGGCTGATTTGGAGACACATGGCATTCTATCCACCTCTGGGAAATGTGGGTAGAATGCAATTTTTTTTTAGAATGAATCAAAGTGGTGCTTTCAATTCAGAGTTAAGGCCAAGCAACCCTAGGAAATGTAGCCTGGAGGCAGCACTCATGGAGTCAAGATTCCCTTCAGGCTGGCCTGGGTGGGAAAATCTAAAATCCAATATGCAGCATCCAAGGAAACTCTCCACCTCAGAGTGCCTGTACCTGAGATAAAGCAACAATGGTATCACATATTTGTATAGTGCTTCAGACTTTCAATGTGCTTTCGCTCTCATTTCATCCCCCCAACAGTCCTGTGATAGTAGGTACAGCAAGGACTTAACAAATAGGAAAACAGATGCAAAGATATTATATAACTTGCCTCAGATCACTCTAATGGACAAAAATAGTGGTTTCACAACTCTTAGTCAAGTGTGATGAACGGGGAGACTACTTTTCCCATCACCAAATATCAATCACTCAAGGCTGGTCTTTATTCCTTGAGCCAGAAATCTGCTATGGAAAGAAAGAGAGAAAGAAACAGACACACAGACAGAACAAAAAAAAAAACCTCTTTGAGGGCAGGGAGCACGATGTTTTTCACTTTTATATCTCCAATACCTAACACAGTGCCCCACAAATAATAGGAACTTAAAATCAGTTACTTCATCCAACCTGGATTAAACATCTACTGTATGGGGAGCCAGAGGGGGGGAAAACCAACAATATCAAATGCTGTAGGGTGAAGGAGAATGAAGACTGAAAAAAGGTCACTATATGGGATTTGGAGATTTGACAGTCTTGGAGAGAGCAGTTTCATTTGGGTGTTGGAGGCAAAAGTCACACCACAATGACTTGAAGAAAATAGGTACAGTTGAGAACATTTACCTGCCAGCTTTATCTCACACTACTTGCCCTTCAGAGAGCCTGTATTCCAACTAGACGAGGCTTGGTACCATTCCCTGAACACATCTTCAAGGCCTTTCAGCTAGTGTGCCTTTGCTTATGCTTGTCTGTATCTAGAACATCATCCTCATCCTTCAAAGCCTCGCTCAAATACAGCTTTCCCCAGTTCCCAAAGTTCGTAATCACCTTTTCCTTATCTGAATTACTCTGTACTCCTCTTCTATACTTATATTTGTGTTCTATTTATCTTGTCTTATTTCCCAGCTGAACTCTAGATTCCTTGAGGACAGGCCTGTTCTCTTTCTCAGATCTCAGTGCCCAAATCAGTGTACGTCACCTACCATCTTACATTTCTATACTGCTTTACAATTTTAAAAATACCTCAAATATATTATTAGTTGGAGAAGCTGGGAGTGGTTAGCCCAGAAAAGGGAAGACTCAATGAGGATAAGATAGCTGTGGTCCAAGAATCTGATGAGCCACCATGCAGAAGAGGGACTGGCCTTCTGTTTGACAAAAAATGGAAGAACCAGGAGGACTGAGTGGAAGTTGCAGAGAGGCAAACTTAGTCTCACTATCAGGAAAAAAAACTCCAATTAGAGGTATCTCAAAGTGGAAAAGGCTGGCTTGGGAGGTATTGAGTTTCCTTTTGTTGGGAGTCTTCACTTCTCAGAGATGACCACTTGTCAAGTATGTTATAACAGGAACTCCTTTTGGCTATGTGTGGGTTGGAATTGGTGGCCACTGAAGTCCCTTCAAATGGTAAAATTCTGTGATCTCATTTGATTCTCAAAAATTAGAAATATTCTCATCCTTTTACAGATGAGGAAATGGGCTCAGAGAAAGGAAGTGACTTGCTAATACATTGGCAGAGCTGGCACTTAAGCCCATATCTTATTCAAAGGGGAAGGATAGATGGAAGAAAACACACACAGGCACGAAAACTAGAGCAGGACCTAGGTCCTTTCTAAACTTTTATTTCCTCCAAAGCCTAATATAGTGTCCTGCACAGAGTAGGCATTTAATAAACATTTGTTTGTAGCAAATACCACCTACTATGAAATAGTTGTGGCCTTGAACAGTGGATCTTCCTCAACAGAGTGCTGGAGACAGGCAACTGAGAAAGAAGCTCCAAACAGCAGCCCTTTGCACTAGGTATAGCCCGCCCCCCCCCACCCCCGCACTAGAAAATGATCATAATTTGGAGCTGGAAGACACCTTAGAGGCCATCAAGTCCAACTTCCTCATTTTACAGATAGGGAAATTGAGGCCCAGAGAAGTTAAGTGACTTTCCCAGGGATTAGAACCCAGGTCTTCCTGACTCCAAGTCTAGTGCCCTCATCACTGTGTCATTCAACACTCCCTCACAGCTTGCTCAAGTCAAGGCAAAGGCTGCTGTCATCCTCAATGTAGTAGGAGTCCTTCTGTTAAAATCTCAGGGGATAAGACTTGTCAGCTGTGTTGGCTTCTCCTTAGAGAGAACTGGAGGGGACCACCTGTGCTTGGAAGGAGGGATGTGTCTGTGTTCTCTCCAGGGGGGACCAGGGATAACAGGAAGAAACAGAGTGGATCAGATCACACAAACTACCTACAGGGAGTTCACTCCTGTTAGGCCCTGTCCTGTGCTCTGAAAGATGGCCAACCCTCCACTGAGTATGACCTCTTAGGACCCCCCAAGAACCTTTTTTGAACTTCAAGATGCAGAAAAAGAAAGAGGCATACAGACTAAAATGAACAAACCAAGCAGGCTGTTTCTAAGCACAGTAACTAGGTCAGTTGACTGCTGAAGAAGCCAGCTGGGGGGCTGAGAAGGGGAGAATTTTGAGGGGCCCCCCCCAGGGCTCTCTGCTTCCCTTCAGGCCCTGCCCCTCCTGAAACTCACACCTGTTCCTCAACACCCCCAGCTGTCAACGGTTGCCACCCTCCTCTCCCCACCCCATGGTCTTGCCTCACCACCAATGGGCTGGAACTGTTTTTGCTTACATGACAAATTACAGTTATCTTTATATGAGCCCTTCAAAGTCTAAGCTGCTTGTGGTTACTTAACCCCTAGGGGTCTGGGCTAGCCAAAGAGAGGAGGTGGTAGACAAAGACTTTAGGATTTCCTCTTTAGAATGTAGGGTTCAATTCAACATATGTACCTCCTATGGGACAGGTATCATACTCAGTGCTAAGGAAGTAGAAAAGAAAATGAACCATAGTACCTGCCATCAGGGAGTTTACAATCTAATGAGGTGGGATACAACACACACACACACACACACACACACACACACACGATAAAAGTAGAATGTGATATAATGCAATGTAGTATAGTAGAAAGAATGCTAGGCTTAGGATAAGAGGACCGGGTTCAAATCCTAGTTTAGATACTACCTATGTGACATGAATCAGTAACTTAATTTCTGTCATTAAGTTTCCTCATCTATAATATAGGGGTAATGATTCTAGCACTACCTACCTTATGCAGCTATTTTAAGGAAAGTATTTTGTAAACAAAGTGCTATAGAAATCTGAGATATTATATTATCATAGGACAAAGGAGAGATTCATGCAAAACATCTCAGGAAAACCAGGGGAGAAAAATCACTTTCAGTTGGGGAGATACATGGAGAAGTTTTGTCTCACCCAAGGGAGCAAGCAGGTTGGGGCACTTTAGGGATTGCCAAGAGCTCCATTACTACCATCACTGCAGGTGGCAGGAACCAGGTGATGTTTACCCTTCTTTGGCCAAGTCTGCCAAAGGGCTACAATCCAGCTTCTGAATCTGCACCTGTGATTAAGGGCCCAGAAATAACAACTTAAGTGACCTACCTGATCTGCAGGTGCCTCTGTTTGCTTCCCTCTCAGCCAGCCAGAGCTAGGCAGGAGCCTTTTCACTCTAAGCCTCAGGCTGTAAGAGTCCTCCTCATGAGCTGACTTCAATGCAAAAGTATGCCAGGCCCATATCCAAATCTGCCCACCTCTATGCTAACCCTTATTCTCCACTGCTAAACCTACCTATAGGATTAAAGCCAAATTCCTCAGCTTGGAATTTGGTTCCTTCCAAGATCTGACCTCTTCACTCCCACTACATGTATCCTTCCCACCTGTTTTCACTATATTCCTCTCCTATGCCTGGAATGCCATCTCTTCTCCTGATCCATCATAAATCTTTGCCACCTTCTTGCCTTTGTACCATGACTCACTGTTTCCTACACTTGCAATATCCTTTCTTCCTCTTCCTGTCTTTTAAATTCCTATCCATCCTTTAAAGGTTAATTCAGATCACACCACCTCAAGATTTCTTGGATGCTCCATCAGTAATGAACATTCCTCCCTGTCCTCACCTCACACAGCATATCTCTAATGCTCTAAGCTCTATGAGGGCTGTGTCTGTCTTACTCAAATTTTGCTATCTTTATGAGTGCCTAGCATAAGGCTCCACCTAATACAATTTGGGGGGGGAAGGGTTTGAAGAAAAAAAATTACAAGTCAGGGTCTCAAGTTGACTCTCTTCCAGCAAGCCTTATCTGGTTGAAGAGTCAACTCAGCACATGGACCTTAGCCCTTCCTGACTTCTTCAAGTACTTAGGCATCTATATTATACATTTGCCTTTTAATTGTGTTATATATCAACATGAACAACATATATTCTCTAATTAAATGATCAACTCTTTGGTGCAGGGACTAAGTCTTAAACTTCTTTTAGGGTCCACATGACATCTACCCTTTCAGTCATTTTTCAATCATGTCCGACTCTTCATGATCCCATTTGGGGTTTTTCTTGGCAAAGATACTGGAGTGGTTTGCCATTTCCTTCTCCAGCCCATTTTACAGATGAGAAAACTGAGACAGAATTAAGTGACTTGCCCAGGGTCATACAGCTAATAAGTGTCTGAGGCCAGATTTGAATTCAGGAAAAGGAGTCGTCCTGACACTACGCCCAGCAGTCTCTCCAATGTACTACCTAGCTGCCCCCTACACCTACTTAGTACAATGTTATGGGAATGCTTAGTACATGCGTAGTAAGCTAAATTGAATCTGTCTAGCCCAAAGTGATACAGTTTTAGTCCTCCCTCCCGGTTCTCCAAACCATTTGCTTGCTCCTTCTCAATCTCCTTTCCTGCTTTTCATCCAGGTCACATCCACTAACCATGGATGTCCATGGGGCTCTTTCCTGGATCCTCTACTCTTTTCCCTCCATACTATTTCACTTGGTGATCTCATCAGTTCCCATGGATTCGATCATGTTCTCTATGCTGATAATTGTCAAATATACTTGCCCAGCCCAAGCCTCTCTCTTGACCTGCAGTCTCACATCTCTAACTGCCTAGTGGACACCTGGAACTGGATGTTGTGTAAACATCTCAAACTCAACATGCCCAAACTGAACTCATTATCTTTCCCTTCTTCCTAACTTCCCTATTACTTTGGAGGGCACCACCATCCTCCTAATCACTCCAACTTGAAATCTAGGTGTCATCCTAGACTCCTCACTCCCCTCCCCCTCATCCAATCTTGCTACAGCCTATCAATTTCATCTTTATAACATCTCTTACACATGTCCCTTCCTTGCCTCTGACACGGTCACCACTATAGTACAGGCCCTTATCATCTAATGCTTGGGCAGCTGCAACAGCCTGTTAATCTATGAAGACCACTCCAAACTATCTTCCACTCATCTGTCAAAGTGATCTTCTTAAAGCACGAGTAAGATCATGTCACACATACCCCCTCCCTGACTCAACAAACTCCAGTGGCTCCCTATCGCTCCATGAGCGCACACGCACACACACACACACACACACACACACACACCACACAGCCTTTTGCAAGTACTCTACGAACCACTGACACTAACCTTCTTGTTCCATCTCCCAACTTCCAGGCATTTTCACTGGCTGTTCCCCCATACCCAGAATCCTCTCCTTTCTCATTTCCACCTCTTAGGTTACTTCAAATTCCCGCTAAAATCCCACTTTTTATAGGAAGCCTTTTTTTTGTTTTGTTTTGGTGAGGCAATTGGGGTTAAGTGACTTGCTGAGAGTCACACAGCTAGTGAGTGTTATATGTCTGAGGCAGGATCTGAACTCAGGTCCTCCTGACTCCAGAGTCAGTGCTCTATCCACTATACCACCTAGCTGCCCCTAGGAAGCCTTTCTTAATCCCCCTCAATTGCATCTTCCCTCTATTGATCATCTCAAGTTTACAGGCTACATTGTTGCTCGTACATAGTTGTTTGCATGTTGTCTCTCCCATTAGCTGGCAAGAACTCCTTGAAAACAGGATACTGTCTTTTCTGTATCTATCCCCAGCACAAAGACTGGCACATAGTATGTACAATAAATGTCTACTGACTCTCTGTATTCTGTACTTGAATTTAACCTACTGTATCTGATACAAGCTGAAATGACATCTCTTACAGGTGCAGATATCTGATGATGCCTATGAACTCTATGAATGGCCCTGAAGTAATGTAGCTAGCCTTAGAGAGAGAGAGTAATATAAGACAAAGTCACCACTGCCCACAGAAGTGAAAGAGTTTTTAAGGATATCAATGCCTTTGCAGATCTAGTTAGCATCAGGGCTATTAACCAAAGTTGACCAAAAGTAGTGAAAGAGACACTGTTTAAAGCCATAAGCATTCTGAAAAATTATACCAGTGGTATTACTACCCCTTAACTCAGACTACCCCATCCTCAGCTTGTTAGCAAGTTTTCGGTAATGAAAGGGGTGCCCCAGCCTCTAAAAGACACTCCAGAACCAAAGGACCCATTGGGGAGAGAGATACCTGAGGACTCTCTGAATCAACATTTCGATGGGACCAATGAAGGCACCAATCATTAGGCAAGAGAATCAGGCTCTCTGGAAGGGACAGTATATTTCTGAGCAGCCTGCCTAGTCTACATTGAACAAAAATTTAAGGGAATAGGTTGGGAAGGGGAGTTTCCCTTTCACACAGATCAAAGAATCTGAGAATGGTGTGAATTCTAACACAGTCCATAGCAGCCTGATTTGCTATCATCCATTAACTATCCAACAGACGAACTAACTCCTCAGCCTTTGTAACTCACTCCCGGAGAGTTTGGGAGAAGCTCAGCAGACTAAGTTGTATCTCTTCTTTGCCCTCTGTACAATGTCTCCTGAGTCAAAATTTTTATGTTCCAAATGTAACTCTTAGGTGATCCACTGTCAGGGCCTTTGGAAGATTAATTAGCAGATGATTTGGGGAGATACAAATGGCACAAATGTATCTCTTGGATTAGCACAGTGCAAACTGGAATCTCCTGAGTGACAGAACCAAAGAGAACCCAGGAATACTGAACCACATAGCCTAACACACCCAGGCAATGTGGCTAGGGGCCTCAAGCACAAAGGTTTCAGCTAGAACTTTTCTCAAATGAACTGAAAGAACAGAGAAGAGTTCATTCACTGGCTCATTAGTCATTCAACAAACACATATTAAGCAATAACTATTCACAAGGCCTTCTGCTTGGTGTGGTGGTAGATATAATGATGAATATAAGATAGCCCTTGCCAATAGGAGAATACAAAGGAAAAGAATCACAAAGGACCATGCAAAGACCAGAGGGGAAAGCAGAGAGGGCAGAGAATACTTGGCCCAGGAGGAAAGGTGGGGGGATGGGAAGGGAAGAGATGCCAAGTGCCCAGAAGAGAGAGTGACATTCAAGGCACTACTTTTCAGTTTCCACTTTCTCATCAGAAGGAATCCTGCCACTTAGCTGGGACAGGAAAGTGGTTATGGAAGTCATTGCAATGGCATTTCCTGAAAGGCTACAGAAAAAACCCTCCCATTTTGGAGCCAGCTAGCAACAGCCTTATGCAATGAGCCCAGTTTTCTATCATAATGACAGACTTGATCCTGGTAATTTCACTAGGCAGCACTGGCAGTAGATAGACAGGAGTTCTAAGTCCAAAGGACCAAGATGGACTTAGAATCTGGGGACAAGGTCAAGAAAGTTGCAGGGCAGTTAAGTGGCAAAGTGGATAGAGCACTGGCCCTATAGTCAAGAGGATCTGAGTTCAAATCTAGCCTCAGACACTTGAGACTTACTTGCTGTATGACCCTGGGCAAGTCACTTAACCCCACTGCCTAGCCAAAAAAAAAAAAAAGCTGCCCTCTCTCAACCAGAAACTTCAAGAATCTAACTCATAGAGTTTAAGCCTGGAAGGACCTTAGGGGTCTGATTCAACTCCCTCAGGCCTTGGGGCCTGACAAAATCACACACAGCTAGTTAGTGATATATCAAGGACTAGAACCTTTTGGCTCCTGGTTCAAGGAACTCTTCCACATTTATGTTGCTTCAACATATGATGAAAAAAATTAGTTGTACTCTACCCTGAACTGTAATTTGGCGATACTTTATTTCTGAGATTATTTTGTTTCTTATGAGTTAATAGAAAACATTCACCAGAAAACATAATATAAATTATGATTTTAAAAATCATATTATGTTCTGAGTGAAGCAATGCTCACCATCAATAAGAGTTTGCTGAATTCCTACTATCCTCTAGCCATACTAACACTATAATGGCAAATACCACAGGATAAGTGATAGGCATGGAATCTAAAAAGATTATGAAGAATGTGTTGCTACCTCCAGCACTATCCTGGAGATCAATTCTTCTCAGTTGGTACCGGTTAAAAACAAAATGTTGAAAAGTTCAACTGGTTAAGCCATACTAGTTTGACAGAAATGTGGGAAGAATATCCAGCTCCAGGAGGGGTGGTAGAAAGACAGGACATTCATACAATTTTAATAGAATGTGAATTGATCCAACCATTCTGGAAAGCAATTTTGAATTATACTATGAAAACAACTAAAATGTTCATATACTTTGATCCAAAAATACCAGTACTGCTCATATACTATAAGGGCAATGGTAAAAAGAAAGGTCCATATTTATAACAAAATATTCATAGGAGCACTTTTGGTAGTTAGCAAAGAACTGAACGGCATGAGTTGATACAAAGTTTGCAGGTAGGTGGTGCAGTGCACAGAGCACTGGGCTTGGAATCAGGAAAACTCGTCTGCGTGAGTTCAACCAGGCCTCAAACACCCGCTTGCTGTGGGAGGCTGGGCAAGTCACTTAAGCCTGTTTGCCTCAGTTCTTTATCTGTAAAATGAGCTGAAGGAAATGGCAAACCACTCCAGCAGCTTTGCCAAGAAAACCTCAAATTGGGTCATGAAGAGTAGGACACAACCGAACAACAACAACAATGTAAGCAAATCTAGGAAAATAATATATACAATGACAACAATGGGAAATGGGAAGAACAAAACTAGTGCTATGAAATCATAATGACCCAACCAGGCACCAAAGAAGAGCTATGAGAAGTCCTGCCCCTCCCTTCTTTGCAGAAGGGTACAATTATGGGGAATGAGTGCTGTGTGTCAGATTTTTGTGACATTAGCTTTATTGAACTACTCCAATTTTTCCCCTTTTTTAAAACTTTTTTTTAATCATTTATTATAAGAGTAGATCTTGGGGTGGGGCATCTTGGGAAATGTTGGTAATATAAAAACAAACGCTAATAAGAATTTTTTTTAAAAAATCAAACAAAGAACATCGAACTTCCTATCACTAACTTTGTTAATCAAGGATCCTTCTAATTAATCATTTTGTTTCCTAAGTGAACTTGCCACGAGCAATGGGAGTTTGTACACATGGGTTCTTTGGTCAACTGTACCCATCAACATAGACAAATAAATTGGCATTTTTATTACTAAAGAAGTCTGTAGTGAGCTGATCAACTAAGGTGAATCAATTCTGATAACTCCTGGGAGAACAGATAAAAATGAGTTTCAGAACCTGCAAAGCTGAGGACTGTACCCTGGAACCTATGGTGACCTTGTAAACAGGCAGCTAGCCTATGATAGTTCAAAACGACCTGTCCTACCCTTACTCACTACATTACAAAGAGGAGGCTCACTCACCTGGTGGGATTGCTGTAGGAGGGGTTTGCCTTCCTGCAAGCTGGGAGTAGGGGGAAGACAGCCCAGAATGGGGAGAAACTAAAAAGTGGAGAGATTCCTTTCAAAGCGAGCCTTGTTGGGAACATGTTTGTGGGTATTAGATTGTGAGCTCCTTGAAGGCAGGAACTGTCTTTTACCTATTTTTAGGGACTTGGCATGGTGTGTGGCATGTAGTAGGAGCTTAATAAATTTTTATTTGGTGGTGGTGGTGTTTTTAGTGGGGGAGAAGCAGTTTGCTTCTGCAGAATGATAGTTCATTGGAAATCACCCCTAAAACACCAAAGTTGCTTAAAGAAACTCCCTGTAAGCAGATACAACAGGCAACGAATGCGGTTGAAGAGGGGGTATCCAAATTACAGACTGGTATCGATCTGGAGCAAGAGAAAAGAGAGGGAGGAAGGGTGGAAGGAAAGATTAGTCATCTAAACCAACCTGTAGACAGCCCAATCCTAAGACCAAGTGATTCTTACCAACTCCTTTGGAGAACCCCTAAAAAACTTTTTCAAGGATTTTCCAAAGGCATTTAGGAAGAGCCTATCTGGTAAATTAGGTGCTGTGGGGGGTTCTATGGAGTCCAGAAAACCTTGTGATGCTAACAGAGTTTTAAAGAGATCTCCCACAAGTGAATGCCCAGCAGGCCTGGCAGTCAAAGGGGAAGCACCAGCAACACTTCCGCCTCCATCACAGAACCTGAATGAGAGGTTCAAAATTTCCAGGTTTGGGGTTTCTGATGGGGTTTCCCTCAGAAAACCACAAAATTACCAACAGCTGCCAAGAAATGCAAAAGTTTGCATGGTAGCACTAAAGGAGGGAAGCCTACAGAAACCGAGAGACCACAAAGCCAAGAAGCCCCAGGGCAAAGTTCTAATTTCTCCATCCAAAACATCACTTTGAATGAACAATAATCACTCACATTTGCATAGAGCTTTATAACTTATAAGCTCTTTCTTCACAACAGCTCAGTGAGAGACAATATAACTAAGTAGTTTTATCTCCATTTTACAGATAAGGAATTGGCATCAAGGAAATGAAGAGACTTCCTTGCTCAAGGTCACAAACTGAGTAGCAGGCCTAGAACCCACATATTCTGATTCCAAGTCCAGAGCTCCAGCAACTACACCCAGCTGGGTTTCACAAAGGTCTATCAAGATGGAGAGTTTAAGTTTCCCTCGATTATCATCATGTCCTTGGTTGTCCACGTATAATAATGGAATTTCCCCTCCCTTCAAGGCTCAGATCCCCACCTAATCACTAGTCCTGGGCATATACAGCAATGACTCAAGTTGCTTCCTGAGTAATAACTTCAAGGATGAAACAGCTTCTTTGGTGAAGCAGGGAAGCCAATTCTGTTCTAAGAAAGTCTCTTACTCCATAATTAATGTGGATGCATTACCCCTTAATCTACATCCTTTATTGGAGTCTCCTCTCTGCCCAGGATGCTAGGTATTATTATCCCATTTTACCGGCAGGAGAAACCTACTCACAAACAGGTTCAATGTAGGTAACCAAGCAGAGAGGCAGTGGTATGGCTAAGAATAAAACCTGGGGAATACACAACCCCAATCTTTGACCCTCTACCTCCTGACCCAGTCGCAATTAAGTCAAAATATACTGACAGTCTTCCTCCTTACAGTACCCCCACCTCCATTCCCATAGCCCCCTGCACAAACAGAGCTGCCAGTTATTCACGGGGATTACAAGAAATTTCAGTTTTGGAGAAAAAAAAAATCAGTTCAAATGAGGGCATAACCCTAATAACTAAACACTACCCCTACTCCTCCTGAACTACCCAGAGCTGTATTAGGGGCATAGCTTTGGGCTCTTCCTGATTCATAATGTAAACATAATAGGATTTAAAGGCAGAAGGAATCTTAGAGATCATCTATTCTAATCCTCTGGATTTTACAAGAGGAAAACTGAGGCACAGAGATGCAGAGCACTATAATGGAAAGAACAGATTTAGTTAGAAGATTTGGGTTTAAATTTTAGATCTGCCATCCATTTACTACCTGTGGGGGCCTCAGGCAGGTCGAAACCTCTTTTGGACTTCAGTCTATTCATCTGATTTGGGGATTGGCCTAAATGATCTCTAAAGTTCCACCTAGCCCACATCCTACCAAAAAATGACTTATCCTTAACCACAATCTTAGTTATAACTCTAAATCCAGTGTTCCTGAATCCTGGTAAATTCTGCAGATTCCTAGAAATCCAGGACTGTATGTCCATGGAAAAGGCAGAAGACCTTTACAATGCTTTTACTTGGTTGGTTTACCCCTCTTCCCTCCCTAGGGGCTCAACATCCTGATGCTGAGCCCAAGAGTGGATGATGGATCAGTACTATACACTACATCTCAGGAAAGGTGTGATGATGTGATGAAAAGTACACTGGGAGTTAATAGACCTAGGGTTTTTTTTTTCCATATTCTGGCACTTATTATGTGACCTCAGGCAATTTGCTACCCTTCTCAGAGCATCATTATCTTTCTCTGTAAAATGAGGCTGGACTACAAGATCTCTAGGGCCCCTTTCAAGATTAAAGGCCTATCAGGCCTGGGGTGTAACAATTAGCATTCTGTACTCTCAATGAAGCAATCTTAGTTCAAATATTGGTAAAACTTTAGTTTTCATCCTAGGCAGTGTGGCAAAATGAAAAGAACATTGGCTTTGGAGTCAGAAGACCAGATTGTGGATCCCAGCTCTGCTACGTATTACCTGTATGGCTTTGGGAAAGTCAATTTACCTCTTCAGGCCTCAGCTTCCTCATGTTTGGGGGGGGGGGAATGATGAGAGATTAGATGACTTCTGAAGTCCCTTTTAGCTTATAGTTCTATGCATCAGGTCAGAATGACACCTTAAAAATAGATCTCCAGAGCTCAGACAAACCTATAGCCAACTTCAGCCTTCAAGACTGGTAGGAAAAATAGGTTTATGTCACCCTGATTGAGCTGCGATAACCTAGGAGCAAATGATTCCTTGGAAGGTAAATGTCTGAGTATCCTTTGTCCAGGCCTGAAAGTTGAGTGCCTTGAGTAATAAACTCATCTTCAGTTCCCCTCTTACCACAAAAGGTCAGAAATAATGCTAAAATATCTTATTGCAGCTCACCCATGTAAATAACATTTGAGGTAATATGCAAAGGATTCAATATGACTAGCTAAATAATTATAATAAATAGGATTTCCAATTTCAGGGGAAGAGAAAAAGGGAAGAAACAATATAAACAAAGCTTAACTCTTCTGCAGAGGGGCACCATCCAGCCTCCTCAATGCCTTTGGGCCCTAGAGCTAAGATGCTATTAAAAGGACATAGTGCCTGCCACTTAGCACAGTGCCTGGCACACAGTTATGTGCTTAATAACTGCATATGATTGACTGACGGACTGCTTAGCACAGTGCTTGGTACATAGTCGGCACCTAATAACTGTTTTCCTTTCCTTCCTTCCCCCCATAGAGATCCTATTCTTGGTAACTTATGTACCCTGGAAAGCCTAGGCAGAGCTCTCCACAGGCAGGGATTGAGGTGATCCTTCCCTGGCTGCTGACTGGCTACAAATGGCACAACTCACGGGGCAATGTCACAACAGGACAAGGGTCAGAAGGAAATGGTGCACATTCCCCACCAAGAGCTGCCACAGAAGATATATCTGAGGCAGTGGAATCCTGTCCCTCCTGTAATCAGCTGAACAAATATTTGCCCCCAAAGACAAGCTAAGCAGGAGGGCAAGCTGCACAACCAACAGGAACCATTTAATCATTATCCCCAAAGGAGTTCATTTACAGAGTAGATTTCCAGGGCTGGGTCAGCCAGCCAGGGGAGAGGGTCACAGAGTCTGCCAGGCTCCAGTTCAATCTCCTCCCTTTAAATTGGAGGTGGAAACAGGATTATGGAGAAAACAATGGATACCTAAATACTGGCTGGGGGAGGTCTTGGACAGGCTGAATACAGATGAGTGATCCCTTTAGCAACTTCAGAAGGCTCAAGCTATAGTTCTGAGACTGCCACACCCTGGGCACAGCCTAGGAACAATCACATTCCTCACATTCCAGAGTCCATGGTACAGCTACTCCCTTTCTCCTCAGCTCCTTCACTCTATCTCTTATTTTTGAAAATATGCTGGATTTCTTGGGACTCCTGAGAAGTCAGCAAGCTAATGGAATACCTGTACCCGCTCCCAAGCAATGAGAGAAAGGAAGATGCCTTTGGCCCCACACACCTCCCCCTCCACAACTTTATGACTTAGTAAAATGTGTGATGTTTCAGTCACCTAACCTGTCTGGGCCTCTCCTTCAACATCTACAAAATTGGAGGACTGCATTATACGCTTTTTAAGGTCTCTTCCAGCTCAAAAATATAGTATCCTTGCTAAGTTCGGATTTTACTCTTCTTAGGCAATACAGGGATAATAGGTAGTGAACAAGAGTTGCCTTTTCCTGGGAGGAGCAGAATTAATTGTTGCTTCTGAGTTCTTTGGTCTTGGTCCTAGCCTTAGTAGCAGAGTGCTCTAAGCAGAAGTATCAGGACCCTTTCTGAAAGAAGAAAATTGGGGGATGAGGTGGGAGAAAGAGTATGAGAGTTCAGCTGCTGTTTACTAACTGACATCAGGCAGTGCACAGTTTATACAGCATGACACAGCAAGAGCTCAGCAAACTGACAGATCCTGTGAAAAGTTGCACATAATGAAGAATTACAGAGCAGTGCCAGCCACAACCAGAATCCTGAGGAGCATGGCCCACTTCATCCTAAAAATTTACACCCATCTTTGGGTCACTGAGTCTCCCACCTGGCCAGGCCCATGCTCTGCATCAGTCCCATGTCTAAAAGCCCCTTTTCTGCTCTGGTGGGGAAGTATGGTGGGGAAGTACAAAGAACAGGGGACTAGGGTTCCCAGAAGTATTCCTACTAAGGACCAAAGTCTTGGGATTTGTATCCTGGGTCTGCCATCAATTAAAAGTGTGACTTAGGTCAAGTGATTTGACTTCAATTTTCTCATCTGTGAGATGATGGAGTTGAAAACTAGATTACACTGGAAGGATCTTACAGCTCTAAATCCTATAATCAGTCTACGAAAAGTACAGGTCAACTATAGGGTTTATTTACTTGTGAAGTAAACAGAACCTTGAGTTTTCAGAGGGGAAAAAAAGCTCATCAAAATAACTTCCCTTGCTTTCCCTGATACTTCCCAGCTCTTGGGACAAAAGGAATAAACCAAACTAACTTCAATTGTGAGACAGTGTACTTCAGGAAAAGCACTGGCCTACAGAGGCTCTCAAGATTTTCAGAGTTTAGCCAGCCTATCCATTAAAGGATGGGACCCGGTTTCTAGACAACTACTCCTTAGGATAAAGACACTAAAAATATAAATGGTGTTTGGCTATTCATTGGTACATGGTCCTCAATGCCCACAATGACTACCCATCGCAACAGTTTGACTTGTACTACATGTCAGAAAAATTTGGGGTATCTCTAGCCAGAGAGTAGGGAGAAAAGAGAAGCAGAAAGGGGTCCCTGGTCCTTACCCAACCGCCATTTTCTTGGATCCAAGGGTCTAGGTGGTCATCCAAGTAAGTGGCCATCCAGGAGGTGATTCGTCCTACCAAGACTTCCATCTCCTTATCCACGCTTTCCACACACAATGCCCCTCCGAAGGAGAAGAATGCCACAATTCGGCCCCAGTTCACCCCATCCCGAAAGAGTTCATTCACTACCTGCTCAAAGCTCTGATAAGCCGTCCCTGGAGTGATGTGGAGCTGGGATGTCAGGTCACTGAAGGCCCTTCGGTACCGGAGTTCAAATTCATCTCCTGCCTCCCTCAAAGCTTGCTTCACAGCAGCCACCGGTATTGTCTCATGGGCATCCAGGCTGCTGCTGTGTCCTGTGGCCCCACTCACTGCATGGCTGTCAGCAGGGTGCCAAGAGGGGCTGCCATTCACAGTACTAGGTATTTCTGTCCCTTCTGGGGCCTCAGTCCTATTCTCATCTTCAAATTGACTCCAACTGTATCCTTTCTGTGAGAGCTTGTAAGAAAGAAAGTCAACCACCAGCTCCCGGTTGCTGTGAGACATTTTTACATCAGGAATGGGCTGATCCAGTTCATTGTCCAAAGCACCTGCTCTCTGGGTCTGGGATCTGCTTGACAATTCTCTTCTGAGATTCAGGGCAAAAATGCTGGTTCTGAACAGACAGAAAGTGAGAGAGAACTTAAGGGGGGAAAAATGCAAAGGCCCCATCCACCCTACCGTATCTTATTCAACCTCCCAAGGTTCTAGGTTTTCTTACAGACCTCAGTAATTTTCCACCTATCTTTCAAGAGACAGGGACTGAGTAAGACTGAAAACCCATATCTAGGAACCGATCCTCAGACTGGGCTCTCCACTGATTATCACCTCCTCTAGGAAATGCCCCTTCCACCCGCACCATCCCCCCACTCCAGGAATAACCTTGCATTCAAATCAGCTGTCTGCGCCCGGGTCGCCCCCTCCCCCCGGGCTGCAGGTTCGGACCCAGGAGCCGGTGCTCTCACTCCCCCTCCATCGCCCGCATTGAGGGCTGCGCTGAGCCGTGCTCCCGGCCCCCGGGACAGAGCCCGGCCCCCTCGCCGATCATGCCCGCCCCTCCGTGCTCCGGCCTACCGGCGGGGCGGGCACAAAGGCTCTCGGGCCCAGGCCGACTCGCCGGAGGGGTGTGTAGCTGGGGTTGGGGTTTAGTTTGCTGTTTTGTAATGTTGTTTTGTGAGCGTGTGTGGTTTTAATTTAATTTAAAGGGCCCAGCCGCGAGGGAGGCTCCTCAATGGGAGCCGGCTTTCCGAGGGTGGGTTCTCAGCGCCGGTGCCTTAACCCTTTTTCCCTTCCCCGAGGCCGGGGAAACGCCGGCGGGCCGGGAGCCAGCGCGCTTTCCTTCTCCCCGCACCCGGCAAACGTCCGCGAGACCGAGGGGCGCCTCGGGTGGGCTCGGGGCCGGCTCCGCTCGCCCCTGGCGGCGTCCGAGCATCATGGCTGCCAGCGCTTCAGACAAAGGAGCCGGAGCCCGGGCCGGGGGGCTACGGCTGCCCGGGGGCGCCCGGCTTGGACCCGCGTGGGCCCCGCTTCTCCCCAGCTTTTCTTTCGCTGGGGGTCCCGGCCGGGATCCCAGGACTCCTTCCCCGGCCCTTGGCTCCACAGCGCCGCCCGCCGGGGAGGTGCGGCCGGGCCCAGCCCGAGCCACCCACGTTGCCGGGCAACCGCCTTCCTTCCCTCCCGGCGCCCCCCGGACCTCAGCACAGGCGGGAAGGAGGGGGAGGAGGGGGCGTCCCGCCCCCCGATCTCCCGGCGGCTCCGCCCCCCGACGGCCAATCAGAGAGGTGGTCAGGGCAGGGGGCGGGACACGAAGGCCTCCATGCCACCCTCCGATTGGGCGCGGAGCCCGTCACGCACCCCCCCCGGGCGGCGCGCTCACCTGCGAGCCCCACGAGTAAAGGGGGGGCGACATCCCCTCCCCCGCCTGCGTTGTCCCAACAACCGAAGGGCTCTTGTCGGCCGATCTCCCGGCAGCGAGCTGAGAGCAGGTGGCCTGCGCACCTACCTGACTGGCCTTCTCTGCCGGAGTTTGATTCCAGGCGGACCCGGCCTCAGTTTCCCTTGAAAGAGGCCGGGGGAACTTGCGAGCTCAGTCACTTCCGGTGCCTTGGCAGCGCGCGCGTGCCCGAGACGTATATGGGAGCGCGCACCCCGAGGCCGCCCCCCGCCCCCACCGAGGAAAAGAGAGAGAGAGAGAGAGAGAGAGAGAAAGAAAGAGGGAGAGAGAGGGAGAGAGAGAGCTCCCCTTGTGGGCCATATGGAGTAGTGACCAAATACCTCTTTGCAGTGGGCTAACTTCTCATTCATTAATTCCATTCATTCATGATTGGTGGCTTGGAAGGGACCTTAGAGGTCATAATTCATTTCATTAACACTCAAATTTTTTTATTCTTTATTTCAATAAAATTCAATAAATATTAATTAAGCGCCTACTATGTGCCATGCACTTTGCTAAGTGCTGGGATTTATTTGCATTCATATTTTAACATTAGCACGGTATGGCTTGTTTATAACTTAATTTTTCAAATATTTCTCTTCCATGTGAGGTGAAGAACTGGTCCAGATTTGAGTAGGAAGAGATCACACACATCTACACTGGGAAAACTGCAGTATTTTCAGTGATGCCAAGATGCCACAGTTGCAAAAGATCACCTTCCTAGCAGCAACATTCTTCCATTTATAATATATGACTTTGTATATATATGACCAGGGTTATGGCCAATCACAGTGAGTGCAAGGGCAAACTAACAGATCCAAATATTTCACTGGTATACACAAAATATTAACGAGCTCCTTGGGTCTCTTAATCTAGCATATTGACTTCTTCCATAAATTTGGAAAAAAAAATCATCCCCAATGAAGCATGTATAGACTGGAATCTGCACCAACAAAGGGGACACACAAACCAATGAGATCCATCAAAATATCACTGGCCTACATAGATGTAGATGTATGGATAGAGAGATGTATATGTCCTTTTGTTGTTGAGTCGTTTCAGTTGTGTCCAATTCTTCGTGACCCTATTTGGGGTTTTCTCAGTAGAGATACTGGAGTGGTTTGCCATTTCCTTCTCCAGCTCATTTTACAGATGAGGAACTGAAGCAAACAGGGTTAAGTGACTTGCCCAGGGTCACACAGCTAGTAAGTATCTGAGGTCATATTTGCACTCCGGTCTTCCTGATTCCAGGCCTGGAACTCTATTGACTGCACTACCTAGCTGCCCCACAGTTACTTAACTACTCTCAGCCTTGGTTTCCTAATTTGTAAAATGGGGGGATGTAGATTGCTTTGCAAACCTTAAAGCACTATACAAAGGTCAGCTATTATTATTCCCGCTCCATGAACCTTCTTTTATACTAAAGAAAAATAGTTAAGTAAAATCAACCAACAATATTACTGATGGGGTGCTTTGGTGCTTGTGCTTGGGTGCTTGTGCTTGTACTTGTACCCCAATTTCTCCCTAGCCTCAGAAACACTATCCCTGACAGTTTCTCCCCAGCCCAAGGACACTGTGCCTAGCAGTTATTCATGCGTGGGCCTCAGCACGACCCTTATCTCTCTCCCTGGTACAGCTACACAGAGCTGGGCTGCTCAGGCCCCAGCCCTCAGATCATGTGTCTGGAAGCCTCCCAATTCCTTAGTAAGTTCCTGTCTTGTAAGAAAGCTTCCCTTGTTGCAGAACATTCTCTCATCAAGACAGAGGGAGAGGGGTGCCTTGCCCAGCCCAAGGAGTTTTGTCCTTGGCCAGCCCAAGGACTCTTCCTCCTGCCAGATTCCAAAGATCCATACCTCTGTCATCTCCCTCCCTGTCTGCTATACTCCCTGTACTTTCCCATCCATAGCCCCCAAAGACACCTGCACCTTTGGATTACCTCATCAGTGTCCCTGGCATTACTTTCCCATGCTCTTTTCCATATAAACCCTAGCTGCATTCTCAGTCTCTTGCAAGATCCTTAAGAATCCTTGCCCGCTGAAAAGCGTAACAATAAACTTTGCCACCTTGGCTTAAAGAATGCTTGAGTCTGTGAATTCATTCCAGACGACCCCGTCCTGTACTCCGGTCTTTGAGGGGTCACAACCTCTCAACCTCTTACACCGCAACATTACCACATCTGAAAATATATGAAACATTTATCATTCACAGGCTCACACTTTTCTATTGAAAGGAGGGAAGTATATTTCAAAATCCAGGAGCAAAATTGTTCTGACTTTGCCTACCTCAACTCAACTATGAAGGGGGCCTCAACTCTCTCTGCCCACTCCAATCCATCCTCCATCTAGCCACTAAAGGGATGCTATAAAAGGCCTGATCACATCAGCTCCCCTGCTCAGTAAATTCTAGTAGCTCCCTATCACCTTCAGGATCAAATGCAAAATTCCTTGTTTGATGTTCAAAACTCTTCATAATCTAGTTGTTTCCCCCCCCTACCCCCAGCCCCCCAATCTTTCTGATCTTCTTCCCCCAGATATTCTTCGATCCAGTGACGGTGGCCTCCTGGCTGTTCCAAGAACAAAACACTCGTCTCTGGCATTTTCTCTGCCTGTTTCCCAGGCTCAGAACAACTAACTAGTGCCTACTAACCTCTCTGGCTTCCTTTAAGTCCCAATTAAAATCCCATCTTTTACTGGAAGCTTTCCCTGAGCACTCTTAATTCTAGTGCCTTCCCTCTGTTAATTATTTCCTACTTATCCTGTATATATTTATTTGTATGTTGTCCCTCCCATCAGACTGTAAGTTCCTTGAGAGCAGGGACACTTTTGGCTCTTTTTATATTCCCATAACTTAGCACAGTGCCTGGCACACAGTAGGCACTTAATAAATGTTGGTTGACTAATTTCTTTCTGTCTTAGACCACTCTGGAACACATGCCTAATAGTAGTACCATTGGGTCAAAGGGCATGAAAAATTTAATTGCTTTTGTCACATAATTCCAAATTGTTTTCCACAACTTTCAGACCAATTTACAACTCTTCCTCCTCCTATTCAATTAAATCAGCAAACATTTATTAAATACCTATTATTGGCAGGATTAAAAGACAAAAATAAAACAGTCCTTGCCATCAAAGAACTTACATTCTATTGATCATCATCGTACTGTCTTCCCACAACCCCAATAACATTATTTCTATAGTTTATCAGCTTGACCATTGTGATGGGTAGAACTTGAGGTGGAACCTCAGAATTATTTTAATTAATACTTGTTATTAATGATTTGGAATGTTTTTAATGGTTATCTGCAGCTTCTAATTCTTTTCAAAACTTCATATTCTTTGACCACTTCTCTGTTGGGGAATGGTTCTTATTGTTTCTTTTCTTTTTTTTTTTTTTGCTAGGCAATTAGGTTAAGTAACTTGTCCAGGGTCACACAGCTAGTACCTATTATGTGTCTGAGGTCGCATTTGAACTCAGGTCCTCCTGAGTCCAGGGCTAGTGCTGTATCCACTGCACCACCTAGCTGCCCCTATTGTTTCATATTTCTTAGATAAATATTGGATAATAGGTTTTTACTCAGAAGCTTGATACAATGTTTAACAATTTTATTATAACTTATTGGTTTAGTGCAAAAGTTTTTTGATTTTCTATCATTTGAAATCGCCTATTTTGTTTTTTTGGTTATAAACTTTTCCCATAGCTATAGCTGTGAAAAAGTATCACCTTCTGCTCTCCAACTTTTTCATGACATAACTTTTTTATATTTAATTTGTTTATCCGTTTGGAGTTTGTTATGTAATACATATATCTATGGAACATATGGTATAAGATGTTGATCTAAACCAAGTTTTTGCTAAACTATTTTCCAGGGTTTTTTTTCTTTCTTTAAAAGTAATTTTACTCATATATTGTGTTTTTACATTGCCTAAATTTTCCCCTGAGTCCCTTACTCCTCACACAGCAAGCTGTCACATATAGCATGGAATGCTTTCTAGGATTTTTTTTCAGTAGTTTTTGTCAGATAGGGCATCATTCTCCAAGTACTTTGCATTTAGGGTTTTATCAAACAGTGGTCTACTATATTTAATTGCATCTGGATCTCGCTAGTCTAGTCTTTTCTCTCTATCTGCCTCCATCACTCAGCAACTACTTTTCCTTTGACATTCACTCTATCCAAATTTATCACTCAATCCAGATCCTAGTGTCAGTTATCTGCTGGCCTCCCAGGTCATGCTTCCTCCTTGCTCAAAGAGTTCAGTATCTAGCTCACAGTCTTCATCTCCATGCAACTCTTGACTTTATAGTAGCTAGGGTGCTTTAACATACATATTGATGGTTCTTCAAACACACCTTAGCTTTCCTGTTTCCCAATCTCTTCAACTTTTGTGATGACTCCTTCCCTCCACCTCTGTCACATACAGGGGCAATGACCCCATTTGATCTCACTGATGCCCACAAGATTACATATCCCCTCCCAATATTAAGAATTCCTGAAATTCCTTTATCCAACCACAACTGCCACCATTTCATCTCTTCCAATGCCTTATTTCTCCTAAATCTGTTCTTCATCCTCATCCTGATCTCCAGTCCCTCCACCCCTGACTGTTCTCCTAGGCTATCACCCCTACTTCGGTTTCACCTTCCCTCAATTCTGGATCTTGACCCTGTAGTGAACCAATTCAACCTTGTACTTCCATCTGCTCTTGCCCCTTTGTGCTTTGTCAAACTCCAGTTATGTAAACTCAGACCATCTGACTCTTCAAGTGCTGCTGAACAGAGTTAGAGAAATTAATCAATTACCCTTTCTTAAGTCTCTATTATGCGCTAAGCACTGTACTTAACTGATTGGGATCCAAATACAAAGAATGTAAAAAACCATGCTCTCAACACCTGGGGAAACACTCTTGGCTCAGTTCCTACATAAAATTGGTCCCACCAAATTCATTTCCAAATGAGCACGACTGCCTAGATGAGTCCTCGTCTTAGATATTGATGGCCTGGGTCTGGAAGGTCACTTCTTGGTCCTGGGGGCATTGAAGTACTAGCTATAAGCCTAGACTCTGAAATCTGACCTTTTGAAACTTACATGGTAGGAGCCTTCATTCCCTTCAGCTACGATAAAAAAGAACACAACTAGCGGCCAAGGAACAATGCCTGTTTCTCAGAGAGGCCAAGAATGAAGAGGTTTAACCACTGACAAAGCAGCTGAAAGGACTGAGGCGATGAAAACAGTGGAAGCCCCTTCAACCGATCTAAGAACCACCCATTTGCTACATGGCTAGAATTAGTTACAGAATGTCTACACTGGCTTCCCAGAGCAGCAAGGCATTGACCTTAATGCCTCATCCAAACTCTCCCGGAATCAAGCTCTATAGTTTCTCCACTTGGAGAGATTGCATCAACTGAGCAGGCTGATGTACTCAGTGCATGTGCCATGCCTCCATCACAACAGAGTCTTCAGCTGGGGGGGGGGGAGGGGGAAGGGGTGAGGGGGGCCTTGGGCAGAGAAGAAGTCCCATGGAAGGCTTGAGAAAAGAAGTTTTGGACCAGCCACTGTGGAGACTGTGATAGAGAGTCAGCGAGGAATAAAGGGATCTCCTCACTATAGCAAGGGCCCAGTTGAGATTAAATAACATAAATTTATAATGGATTCAGTTAGCATGGCTGTGGGACTTCTATGTCCCAACTTGTCTATGTAGATTTATTATGCATTACTCCTCTTCACCCACTCCATAATCTAGCCAAACTTGCCTTACTGAGATTCCTTACGTACAACCTTCCATTTCTTCTCTCTCTGCCTTTGTATTACCTGCCCCCCATATCTGGAATGCACTCCCCCACAACCTATCACCTCTGGGCATCTTCGAATTCCTAGTCTCCTTTAAGGCTCAGCTCACGTGAAGCCTTTTCTAATCCCCCCCTAGCTGCTGGAGCCTTCTGCCCTCTGATATTTTATTGTTCAGTTTTTTCAGTCATGTCTGACTCTCCATTACCCCATTTGGAGTTTTCTTGGCAAAGATACTGGTGGTTTGCCATTTCTTTCTTCAACTCATTTTACAGACAAGGAAACTGATGCAAACAGGGTTAAATGACATGTCCTGGGTCATACAGCTAGTAAGTGTCTGAGGCCAGATTTGGACTCATGAAGAAGAGTCTTCCTGACCTCAGGCCCAGCATTCTATCTACTGCACCACCTAGCTCCCCCACAATGCTGCTTTTCTTAAATGTGTGGAAGACAGTGTGTGTGTGTGTTAATTATCCAATGAAGTACAAATTCTAACTTGCCCATCAGGTGGTGCTGTATTTGAGTTACCAGCCCACTGGCCTTCTCAGTTTCTCTCTGATCATGCCTAAAGGAATTCAGTTTACTCACATACAACCAGAAGGTTCTTAGCAGGTAGATACTGATACTTGTTACCCAAACCACCCAGTTCTATTGCAACAGCATCAGCATTATATAGTTCAGTTCAACCTCTGCTGGCCTGATCTGGAATTAATCTAGGGGAGGAAATGGAATATTACTCAAGATACTAAAATATAAAATCCATTGTCTGCACATAAATCATAAATCCCCAGCCCAGCTGGTCTCCCTTCTTTATTCATAATCTCTTGCATTCATACATTCAAAAACTTAGCATACTATAGTCATGGTTTATCACAGAAAGGGTAACTGAAAGGAAGAAAAATCCAGAACTTCTGTATGTACTCATCTGCCTTCAATCAGCTTCTCACGTGCCTCTGAGTTCTTTAGATGTGGAAGGAGAATTCTAGAGCACATGCATCACCAAGCTCATGGAAAGGAATAATGGGAAGGAGTATTTGTAATTTATGCCATCATCATGGATTATGAACAAGGGAAAATGGGGGAAAGGGTGGTGGAAATCAGTGTCCCTCAGAGATCACTAGCCCATCAGGATTCACAGTGGCTGGCAGTCTTGGCAACTTGGGGTCTTCTTTCTCTTGAGACTCTAGCCTTTGACTCTGTCTCTACTCCCACAGTGTTAGTGTCTGGTCATCTTGCTCCTTGACTGGATGCGTCTCTGTAGCAATCTCAGAAGCAGTGGTGCTGCAAACACAGTTCTGGCCATTCTCACCAGGCTCATGGAAACCCAACAGTCTGAAGCCAAAGTCAATGGCTACTTGCCCCATCACCTTCTTGAGAGCCCAGAACTCTTAATCCAAGGGCACTTGAAGAAATTGAAGAAGCCAACTCTGGAGAACCCCCAGTGAAGAAGAAGGGAACCATTACAAACTCTTCTGCCAGTTTCTCTGTCTCTGTCTCTCTGTCTATCTCTGTCTCTGTCTCTCTGTCTCTGTCTCTGTCTTTCTGTCTTTCTCTCTCTCTCTCTTTGAGTCATCATCACCCTAGGCCCAGGAAAAAGTAATAATTCAGAAAGACAACAAAGAACAAGAAAAGCAAAAGTTATATGTAGTTTGATTGATAGACAAATCTGTAATTTAGTATCATCAGTCAATCAATGAACAAGCATTTATTAAGTGCTTACTATCTGCCAGGCACTGTACTGGGTACTGAGGATGCAAGTACAATAAATTAAAGACCCTACTCACAAAGAGCTTAAGTTCTAATGAGAGGGACAACAAGTACATAGATAGGTATGTACAGAATAGAAAGCCGCAATTATCCTTTGTATTATATTGGCATGATATTGAGGACTTTAATTGTTAAGTTGAGGAGTTTGTATATTATTCTAGAAGTAATAGTGACTCAGTGAAGGTTTTTGAGAAGGTAAATAATATGATTAGTCTATATTTTGGGAATATTAATTTGGCAGTAGTATGGAAGATGAAATGGTGGGGGAAGAGACTGGAAGCAAGGGTTCTAATTTGGAGTTTGTCATAATAGTCTAGTTGAGAAGGTGATGAGAGCCTGAACTCTTATCAGAGTAGTGGAAATATAAGTAAAGGAAATTTGCAGGGGGACTGAGGAAACAATAGGAGGTTTGGAAAATCCACCGTAGAAAAGTATAGATGTGAGAGAGTCATAATTGAGGGAGAGAATCAAGGCTTCACAACTGATGGGATAGAGAAATGGAAGGAAAAGGAAGAGTCAAGGATGACTCTGAGGTTGAAAGCAAAGGAATCATAAAGGATAGTGGTGACTGTACTGGAAACAGGGAAATTTGGAGAATGGGGTTGTGGTAAACGATGGTGCATTGTGTTTTGGATATATGAAGGCTAAGGTGTGGAATTAGAATTCAAGAGAGTTAAAGCAGAATATATAGCTCTGCATAGAGGTCATAATTAAACCCATAGGAGCCGATGAAATCATCAAGAGAGGAAATAAAGGGAAAGGAAGGAAGCTGGCTTAAGACAATCCCATATCGACTGGGGAGAAGGCGGATGATGATCTAGCAGCCACTGTGAATCCTGATGGGCTAGTGATCTGGAAAGGACCCTGATTGCCTCCACCCTTTCCCCCACTGCACCACCCAGATGCCCTCAAATTTTTTTGGTTGTTCTTCCCTTTTACGCTATTGCAGTCATCATGTAAATTGTTTTCCAAGTTCTGCCTATTTCACTTTGCATCAGTTCATGTAGGGCTTCCCCTTCTCTACATTTATCACATTAACCTGAGCTGAAAAATAGCATCAGCGCTTACTAGCTGTGTGACCTCAGGCAAGTCATTTAACATCTATTTGCCTCAGTTTTTCAGAGTATTAAAGTGAGGATTATAATAGCACACATTCACAGAGTTGTTGTGACGATGAAACGCAATAATATTTGTAAAAAGCACTTATCACAGTGCCTGGCACATAGTAGGTACTCTATAAATGTTTATTACCTTCCCTTCCACTCCTTCTTCATTCCTTCCATCTGGCATAGAGCCCTAATTCCCTTCTGGTGACATTGAATCCTAAGTTGCCCTTTCCTGTAGTAGCTACATTTTCACTTGCGCGAAGGCGCGTGTGCACACCCACACACCCACACCCACACCCACACACACACACTGGTTGTGGTGGGAAATCAGAATATTCTCTGTTCCCCATTGCCACTTCCAGACTCTCCTTCTACAACCAGCATTCAGCAACCTCCCTTCAGTCAATTAGTCAGTCAATAAACATTTACTAAGTACTTACTATGTTCCAGGCACTGTGATAAGCGACTACAGATATAAAGGAAGGCAATGTCAGTCCTTATTCTCAAGGAGCTCACAGTCTAAAGGGGGAGATAAAATTCAAACAACTCTTTGCAAACAAGCTATATATAAGAAAATTAGAACTAATTAACAGAAGGAAAGGTACTAGAATTAAAATCAGGAAAGTCTTCCTGTGGAAGGTGGGATTTTAGCTGGGACTTGAAGGAAGTCAGGGAAGCCAGAAGGTGGAGATGAGGTAGGGAGAGAGCCTTCCAAACATGGGGGACAGCCAGCGAAGATGCTTGGAATCTTTGCAGTTCATTCAATCCAAATTTATAACAAAATTCAGATTCTGGTAGCTGTTACCTATGGACTTCCTTTTTTCTCAAGGAACTCAGTGTCTGGATCACAGACTTCCTTTCTAACTCAACTTGTTCCCTCAATTCTAGGGGATTTCAACCTATTATGTAATGATGTTATCTCAAATACCCTAATTTCCAAGTTGCTCAATCTAATCAACTCCAATGGCCTTCCTTATAATTTAAGATAGGACAAAGAAGTACAAAAGATTCCCCCTTCACTGGGGCAAACGCCTCAGTCCTTGGGAAGAGCGGGCTCAATTTAAATTGGTTGCCACTAAATATCCCAGCCACCACGTTCCCTTCTGACCGCTTCATAGCTGATGGATGAGTCACTCCTTTGTAGAAGGACACGGGGTCGTGGCTGCGGAGGTCAGTCCACTGCTGGGATCCCTCAGCTATACTCTTTTGGGAGTTCTATTCCTTCCTAGGCTGGGGAGCAGGCCCTCTGGTGGCCCTATACCAAAAGGAAAGAAGATACAAGCAGAAGGTGACCCTAGCCCCCAAATCAGCTTGCCTAGGAGGACATGCTCATGAACCAACAAGAAGGGAACTGCCCTACTAGCCTCCAGAGCACAGGAAGTTGTCCTTACACCCTGTGGGACATGGTAAGGAAAAAGAGTTATTTGGCCTGTTTGTGCCTTTAGTATTCCTATTCAGTTCTGGCTTAACTGGTAAGTAAAAGGTTTTTCTTTACCACAGAACAAGCATGTTTTTCTTTACCACAAAACCACAAAAAAACCCCATGTCCTTCTACAGTAACACTCGCATAACAACAATAACAATAGCCAGCATTTATATAGTGCTTTAAGGTTTGCAAAGTGCTTTATAAACATTAACCTCGATAGAGACGTCATCGCCGCCGCAGCCGGAGATGTAGCTGATCCAAGCAGAGGACCACCTAGGACATGTAGAAGAAGATGTTTTGATTCCTAAGATTATGAGAGAGAAGGCCAGGGAGAGGCGTTCTGAGCAAGTGCAAGACTTCACCAAACGCTGCAAAGACTCCGGCTTTCTTACGGTGGTAAAATGTCAGAAAGAAAATTCAGCATTAAAAGAATGCCTCATTGTGCACTACAAAAACCCGGATTTTTATGAAGCATGCAAAATGGAATATTTGAAGGAAAGAGAAGAATTCAGAAAAACTGAAATTTGTTCTAAGAACAAGTTGCAGAAGCTTCCTACCAACATTTAGCAAAATAGCTAATTATGAATAATTTTTACCCTAATTTCAATGGCAAGAGTATGAGGTGCAAGAAGCCAGTATCTTTGGTTTTGCCCCTTAATATCATGGAAATATTTTTGTTGTTTGAAATAAATACCTTTTATTTAAAAAAAAACCCATTATCCTCATAACAACCCTGGGAGGTAGGTGCTGTTATTATTCTCATTTTACTGACGAGGAAACTGAGGCAGAGATTAAGCAACTTGCTCAGTCACACAGTAAGTATCTGGGGAAGGATTTGAACTCAGGTCTTGCTGACTCTAGGGTCTGGTGCTCTGCTATACCAATTAGCAGCCTCTGGAATACCTGCAAATTCTCTAAAGAGGCTGGGCCCCTCCTTTTTTATGTCATGCATTTCTAGATGGCAGTGGGAAGAGGCCCCTCCCCATGCTCTGAAAATTGGGCTCCACTGTCTAGACCTCTGTAACACACTAATAAAAGAAATGAATATTAAAACAATGGTGAAGTTCCATTTTATCCCCCATCAGTTGGCAAAAATGACAAAAAAAGGAATGACAACCATGGCGGGGTGGGGGGCACGTAGGAAGACAGGCATATTAATACATTCTTGGTGGAGCTATGAATTGGTGGAAAGAAATTTGAAACTAGACCCCAAAAGTCACTAAATCATGTATTTCTTTTGATCCAGTGATTTAACTGCTAGTTTATACCCCAAAGAAATCAAAGTAGGAAAAGGATCCATCTATACAAAAATATTTAGAGCAATACTTTTCTTGCAGCAAAGAATTGGGGAAAGGCTGAACAAATTATGGTATGTGAATGTTCTGACTTTTATGTATTATGTATCCCATTAGAATACAAGCTACTTGAGTACACAGAAACTATTTTTGCTTTTTCTTTGTATCCCAGTGCCTGGAACATCATAAGTGTTCAACAAAGGCTTGTTGATTGATTGATTAATTACTTACCAGCCCCATAGGTGATTAGAGTAGGTTAAAGATGAATGTCATGGCAATTAAGGAGGGTGAGTGATTGGGAACCCCCAGGTACATCAATATCTATATTGAAGTCCCTGAATATTGTGTTGTTGTTCAGTTGTTTCAATCGTGTTCTGACTCTCCATGACCCCATTCGGGGTTTTCTTGGCCAAGATACTTGAGTGGTTTGCCATTTTCTTCTCCAGCTCATTTTACAGATAAGGAAACTGAGGCAAACAAGGTTAAGTAACTTGCCCAGGGTCACCCAGCTAGTAAGTGCCTGGGGCCATAGTTGAATTTAGGTATTCCTGACTCCAGGCCTGGCCCTCTATCCACTTTGCCATCTAGCTGCTCCCTGTTAGCTGAGTATTGTAGGGCCCATTAAAACATGACTGCCAATATTCATTTCATAGTATCTGGTTTGTGGGTTCTGTGACCTTTAATTATATAAGGATATGTGTACTTCTTAAAATGTGGTAACTGTTAGTGCCATATCCTTCCTCTAGGAAATATAAATGAATTGATATTGTCTTTTAATATTTGTGTGTATATATATATAGTAGTACATAGCTATATTTAATAATTAAGGCCTTTTCTTCATTGTGGGATTTTTGTGAATTGGGAAGCTCGTTCTCTTATCCTTGTATAGTCTGAATTAGCATTCATATGTAGAATTTCAAGAGAAAACTCCATAAAGTACCTCTGCTGGAGGGCTTTAGATCCTCACTTGAGAGAACAACCCAAGACTATCCTCTTGGCGATGGACAGGCAATTTAGAAACTGCACTCCTAGGGAAGACTCATGTACATATTAATTGGCTTCTATCCTGCATAACCATGTAGTTTTAACTACTTCTGGCTTTCTTATGAATTTGCTCCTCAAACCAGCAGATGAAATCTCTACCTATTCCTGTAATTATAACTTCAAAATGCTATAGCGAGTAGTCCTGATTTACTATGTATGCACGTAGGGGAATGGAATAGTGGAGATACTGAACTTTTCTTCTTCTTCTTCTGTTAAGTGACTTGCCTAGCTAATACGTGTCAAGTGTCTGAGGCTGAACTCATGTCCTGTTAACTCCAGGGATGGACTGAACTTCTTTTTATTTATTTATTTTTTTTATTTAAGCTAGGCAATGGGGTTAAGTGACTTGCCCAGGGTCACACAGCTAATAAGTGTTATGTGTCTGAGGCTGCATTTGAACTCAGGTCCTCCTGCATCTAGGGCCGGTGCTCTATCCACTTCGCCACCTAGCTGCCTCTGAACTGAACTTCTTAAGAAAGCCGAAGTGACCTGGTATCTGGAAGATAACTCTCTCCAGCATCTGAATAGGGTAATATGTCTGGATGGAGTGAAATTCAAATAAGGAGAAGGTGCTCACTGATGGTGGCCAATAGATAGGCTTCCTCCTTCTGACAGTGTGTTGGTATTGGAGAAGATCATGGATGCAGTGTCTTGGGGGGAGCCAAGTTACCCTGATTGCAAGAAGGCAGAAGTGTGAGAAACAGAGGCTTAATGGGAAGAGAATTCCAAATGGCCCAGTATACCTAAGGGTAGAGCAGAATGGAATAGGGCTCAGGGACAGGCAGAAAGGGCTGAGACGTCTGGGGAGGATGGAGAGTGATAATCAAATAGAAATAGAATAAGAATAGGATAGCAAGGAATTTGAATCTGAAGGATTCAGAAGGAAGGAGGAAAATTTTTGATAGATGTAGTCAACAAGTATTTATTTATTTATTTTTATTTTTAGGCAATTGGGGTTAAGTGACTTGCCTAGGGTCACACACAGCTAGTAAGTGTCAAGTGTTTGGTCTGAGGCCAGACTTGAACTCAGGTCCTCCTGACTTCAGGGCCAGTGCTCTATCCACTGCGCTACCCCGCTGCCCCGTAACAACCATTTATTAATGCTTACTATGTGCCAGGCACTATGCTAGACACAGGACAGTAGACTGTCACACCTTTCTCAGTTAGCAATGGTAGATAGGTGGTACTGTGGATAGAGTGCTGGTCCTGAAGTCAGGAAGATTCATCCTTTTGAGTTCAAATCCAGCCTCAGACACTAGCCGTGCAACCTTGGGCAAGTCACTTCACCCCATTTGCCTCAGTTTCTTCTTCTGTAAAATGAGCTGGAGAAGGAAATGGCAAACCACTCCACTGTCTTTGCCAAGAAAACTTCAAATGGTTATCACAGAGAGTCAGACAAGACTGAACAACAGCATGTATACTTTGGGCCCTCGCTGGGATGTTATGATTTCCTTATCCTGGAGGGGAGCTAGGACTCTTCTTCTGGTCCAGTCAGGGTGATCAGATGAGAGTCCCAGTGCCAAGGAGCTTTTTTCTGGTTGTAGAAGACTAAGGCATGGTTTTATGTTTTCCCTCATCAGCACTGGCAGCTCAGCTCCAATCTCCAGCTAAGATGTTTATTTTGATTGGGGGTGTGTTTGAGCTATTAACTCTCTGTGCTTCGGATTTCTTATCTGTATGAGAATCTTAAGAGTCTCATCATTTGTTTCTGTAGCTGTGATGTGCTGGTAAAATGCCTAATGACTGACTGGGTGGGTTGGGGGGGGGATTTTTAAGTTTAATTTGCATTGTTCACATTTTCTCCATAAGCTCTGGAAAGCCAAATTTGAGTTGGCTCCAGCACAGCCCTGGTAGAGAAGCTGTGATTCTGGACCTGGTGCTGATGGGACCTGGGGTGAGGAGTTGGTCTGGGTAATACCAAGCAGGGAGGAGTAGCAAATAGATTCCAGGGAAGTAAGCTGAGGTAGGGAGTTGAAGCATCATACTCACAGTTTTCCACTGGTGTTGACTCCCAGAATTGTTGGTCCTTATTTTGCTCTTCCAGGTTGGCTGGTGGGCCACCTAGTAGAAGTTTACTCTGGGAAGCCACAGATGGAGGGTGGGGATTGGGGTAGGGGTGGGGAACGAGACAGGTGCTGGGGCAGGAGTCCTGGTATCAGCATAGTGCTTGACATTACAGTGCTTATGTAGGAGTTTATAATTTTTTAATGTAAATTTCAGCTTTAGATAACATCCCATTAGCCCTAATTTCCCCTTCCAATCTCTTTTTCTTTTGTATACTTTTTATTCTTTCACATTTTGAACAAGTCACATTTATATAGCACTTTAAGGTTTATAAACCTGTGAGACATTAGTGCCAGTAATATTATCCTGGCCTTATAGGGAGGCTAACTGATTTAAGCTCAATTTATGGGATCACAAGATTTAAAGCTGGATGAGACCTTTGAAACTGTAACCTAACCCTTTCCAAAATTTTACAGATGAGAAATCTGAAGCCCAGAGAATTAAAAGTAACTTGCCCAAATAGCAGAAACAAGAAATTCTGACTCCAAATCCAAGGCTCTTTCCCACTATGTGCAATGCTGCTTCTTCCTCACGGTCACACAATATGAACACATGTCAAAAAACCTGAGAATGTTCAGGGCTGGTGAGCCTTGTTGGAGTGTTGGCCTTCGAAGCCCACAACACTCTCCTGAAGTTGGAATTAGATTAAAATGTAATTGGGAAATATTTAACAAAATAAATAAAAATATAATTAAACCTTGATAAATACTAAATTTTAAAACTTAGTTGATTTGTGGCCACAGAGATCTTCATGTGTGGATGAGTGGCCCCTGTTTCTGTTTGAGTTTGACACCACTGATGTAGAGAGTATGTGAGTGGGAGTAGTGTGAGATAAATTTGGAATGATGGGTTAAAAGTAAATTGTGGAGGGTCCTGAATACTGGTTTAGGAGTGTGTAATTTATCATGTAGACCTGTGCATTTGGAAGGTAGAGATCATACCTCTGTGGTGGGTAGAAGTAAACATAAAAGGATCAGTGTTTTTATTGCTGGTTAATGGACAACAAAATTGTTGTTGTTTGTGCTTCCTTCTCAAAGAGTATCAATGACATCAGGAATGTGATGTCTTGATTTGTAAGTGAATTAGATTTAAGTGAGGCAGGGCTGCGCAACATCACGGGCTTCACACTCTCCTCCAGAGCCATCTGGGTCCAGGGGCAAGATATAGATGAGGACCACTGGAGATGGCCCCATATGCAGTGGGAGACCTTAATAGAAGAAGGAATATAGTCCCAGTTCTTTACCTGGCATTGTGTATTGCTCTGATTTCATTTTCATGCCAAAGAGGATGTTGAGAGTTAGATGGGATTCTTTTTCCTAGCCTCTACCAAATTCTAGTGGTTTTTCTTGTGTGTGTGTGTGTGTGTGTGTGGGGAGGATAGAGACGGGGAAAAGTCCCTGAAATATGTTTGTTTGTTTGTTTGTTAGATTGTATTCTATTTTTTTTCCATTACATGTAAAGATAGTTTTCAACATTTTTTAATGAGATTTTGAATTCCAAATTTTTCTCCCTCCTTCATCCCCAAGATGGTAAGCAATCTGACATAGGTGATACGCGTGCAACCACGCTAAACATATTTCCACATTAGTGATGTTATGAAAGCCTGAAATAGGTTTTGAGGATGAGGGCACAGAATCGGGGATTAAACAGGAGTTAAAAGGAATTTTCCAATCCTAAATCAGAGAGTTATCTGGGATTACTGGATCTCAACCAGCACTAGACAAAGGGAAGGGGGTGGAGTCAGTTATGCAGATTTTTGTTGGCTGTTCGGCTAGGTGAGTGTTCTTGTTCAGTAGTCATTTAGTGATTTACCCAAGTCACACAGCTGGTGTCTGAGGTCAAATCTGAACTCAGCACTCTATCCGCTGTGCCACCTAGCTGCCCATTCTATAAAGAAAGGAATTTTTAAAAGTGCCAAAGGCTCATTGCTCATCAAGCTCATCAAGCTGATTGGGGTCTCCCCTACATACAGAACTGAACATAACACCCCCAGATACGGTCTCACTAGAGTCTAAGTACAGCACAATTATCACTTCTCTTATGGACATTTCCTCTTTTAAGCAATAAGCATTTATTAAGCACTAATTATATGTGAAGCAGCAAGAAGACTCATTTTCCTGACTTCAAATCTGCCCTCAAACACTTCCTACCTGGGTGACCCTGGGCAAGTCACTTAACCCTATGTGCCTCAGTTTCCTCCTTTGTAAACCGAGCTGGAGAAGGAAATGGCAAACCATTCCAGTATCTTCGCCAAGAAAACTCCAAACGCAATCACGAAGTGACACAACTAAACAAAACAACAAAATGTATCAAACATTGTGTTCTGCAGTGAAAACACAAACGAAAAAGATCGTGAGCTCGCTAGACGCTAGAAGGTAGAGATAAATTGTTTTGCATCTTTTTGTGTCCCTAGGGCTTAGCACTGGGAGTAGCACATAGCAGGAGCTTAAATAAATGTTGATTTATTGAAAACAAAGTCCTGCTCTTGATGGATTTATGTTCTACTGGGAGGAAACAACATAAATAAATAAGTGGGGGAGAAGGCCACCAACTAATGAAAAGAGACCTCTTGAAGGAGGGGAGCTGAACCTTGAAGGGAGCTCCAGGAGGGGAGAAGTGAAGAGGAAATATGGTAGTGCCTTCCACAAAAATAAGAGGCTGCCAAAGTTAGGAGGGTGAGTTGACTCAGTTTTGTCATCTGTTAAATGGGAATGAAAACATCTGCAGTGCCTGCCTCGTGGGATTGTTAAGAAAGCCACATTTATAAAACACATCTGTAAAAGTCACAAAGCCACAGCAACAGGCTGGAATGTTACATAGGCCTGCTGTGTCTGAGCCGTGATCCTTGATGCTGGGAAGGCGCCAGCTGTCACTTCCACTCTGGGGATTCATCCTTCAGGTGCTCCAGCCTCTCAACTGCACCCCTCCTTCCTAGAACCAGAGGACCACGACCTAGCACACTGCAAGCACACTGATTCCTAGGGAGGAGGGGAAGGACTTGGAAGAGTCCAGGAACTCCGTTGGTCGGGGGCTGGGGGAGGGGTATTCTGCTTGCCGATGTGGAACGATCCAATCGGTAGCATCATAGGGAACATTTTGAATTAACTCAATAATGCTTCTAGAAGCAGGATCAAGTCCACATTGAATATCAGGAAAAGGGATGTTTTTATCCACAACTATAAGTATGTTGCAGAACTTCATAGAGGCTGAATGGGATGTCCCAGTGAAGACTTCTCAGTGTAATTAAGGTAATGAGTTCAGAAGGTAGGATAGGGTTAAGAATAGATTTCTGTGAGTTATTTTTTTTTAGTGACATATATCAGTAGTTAAAATTTGTCTAGTGGTTAAGTCTTAACTTACATTTTAATCTTATTCAAATGCATCTTTGCTCCTAAAGGAATCTGGCTCCAGAAAACCCTTAAAAGGTTCCTTATCTACTCCCCTCATCTCCCTTTGACAGGATCTTTTTTCAGATGTCTTCCAGTTCCCAGCATTGTCTGTTCAGTGCCTAAGACCTTCCAAAATAATTGTAAATTATCTTCCTAACTGCACATTTTTTATTGCTTCTTTGACATTATCTCAACAAACTAAGAAATATAGAGATGTATACTATGTCCTTTGTCCTATGTTAGAGTCTGGCTTGTGAGATTGTGAGCCGAGTTAATGGACAGCTGTGAGGGAGGGGGAATTGAACCTTCAGGGTTATATAAAATCGACTTCTACCTCTTCGGGTGGTCTCCCCTCATCAGAGCTTACTGATGGAGGGACACCCAAATCTCGAGATTTGAAATAATAATAATTACAGCTATAATAAATTAACTTTCTGCTTCTCCTTGGACACCTCTGTGTTTTGTTTTATTTTTAATTTGAGTGGCATCCCACACAAGGCTAAAAAAAACCCCAACTTAAACAAACAACCTAGGCTTCCCCTAGTGAGTAGAGCTGGGAGAGTCCTGAGCTCTCCTTCTCTTCCTAGAAAAAAGAGCTTGAGCCGATCTTGGCGCAGGGCCTTTTGGGTGATGTAGTTTCCTTTGAGCCTTCTTCTCCATTGGTCGAGGCCGGCCAAGGACAACATTTCCCAGCAGGCTCCGGAGGGCCGTAACTTGGTTGCGAAGGAGGAGGGTGTATTTTGTGTTCCCTTCCTTCCAGTGGGCTCTCGGCCGTAGCTGCTGCCTAGCGGGCCAATCGGAAGGCGCAGAGCCCCCGCGCTCCACGTCCTCTGATTGGAAGATTCAGACTCAAAAGTCCGCTTTCAAATCTTTAACGGGTAGCGAGTTGAGTTGCGGCAGCTGGAGGGATACTGCACCGGCTGTACGGACTGGAGGTGAGTGAAGGGGTTGCCTGACCCCGCGTCCTCTCCGTTTGTTCTCCAGCGTCAGTCCGCTCCCTCTCTTCGGAGCCCCGCAGCCTCCGGAGGGATTCGGGGGGGCGGTGGCTGTACCACGCCTTGTGGACGCCGCCTCCCTCGCCTAGTTTCCCGGGGCTTCTCCCCGGCCTCGCCCGTAGAGCTGGAGGTCTGGGTGGGCCTCGTTCCCTACCTCCTCCTTTCTTATCCTCTTCCTCTTTTCTCCAGAGAAAGTGTTGGGAGCGTTGAGGGGTCCAGCCGCCAGCCTCGCTGACTGGGGGAGGGGAAGCCTCTGGCATAACAACAGCAGCTCCCGTTTTATTGTGTTTTCCTCTCTGCAGCCCAGAGATAGGGAGAAAGAAGGTGGGCATCATTGGCCCTCTTGTACATCCCTTCCCGGGCTTTAGCATCCGCGTCAGGCTCCGGGGAAGTGACCGACCTAAGATCACTCAATTTCTGAGAGCTCAGGTTTTCTGGTTTCCAAGCATGTGGGTGGGTGGTTTGTTTTTTGTTTCTGTTTTCTTATATTTATTTAAAGGATTTAAGGTTTACAAAGCACATTTCCTTCCACTACCTACTGGTTGGGTTGTTAAATATTGTTCCAATTTTACACATGGGAGAAACTGAGGCTCAGCCAGGTGAAGTGATTCCCCCTCCCCACCCCAGTCACTATTAAAGTCTGCAGACATTAAAGACCTACTATGACCTCAGCCCTATGATAGGGAGTGGTGATGAAAAAACTTACTTTTCAGTGGAAAGTAGATTTGCAATCGAAAGAATTAGGTGTGAATCTCCACTCTGCTATTTAAAACCTCTGTGACCTGGGCAAGTCTCTTCACCTCTCTTAGCCTCAGTTTCTTTACTTGTGAAACTAAAGGAAGAGGGACTGGATGATGTCCAGGGCCTCTTCTAGCTTTCAATCTATGATCAATCCCTACCCCCTCAAGAAGCTTGCTTTCTGTTGGGCAGACTAGAACATGTACATGTACATAGATGAGTGAGAGTAGTAAAAGACTACTGATAAGTGGAGCCGGGGGCCAGTTAGTAGTTCCCAAGTTGGGACTCTTAACTTATCTTTTATTATCTATTGATATTCTTCCCACTAGGAACAGATAGCATTCTTATTTTAAACACGTGGAAACGAAACCTGAGAGAGGGAGTCATCCTAGAGTCTGGTCAGTTACTACCCATGTGACCTTGGATTGGATGTTTAATCTTTGTAGGCCTTAGATGGCATCTCTGAAATGAGCAGCTCCTCTTCCTCCTCCTCCTGCTTTTCCCTCCTCCCCCTTTCCCTTGGAAGAGATCATCCTTGTGCTTCTTTTGTGAAGCAGCAGCTGAAGAGACCCCCCCCCACCCCCACCACCACATTTACTGTGGCCAGGATGAAGGAAGGGGTCAACACTGAAAACAACGACCACATTAATTTGAAGATGGCAAGGCAAGATGGTTCAAGTGGTGCAATTTAAGATTAAGAGGCACACACTACTTAGTAAACTAATGGAAGCCTATGGTGAATGACAGGGTTTGTCAGTAAGGTAGATCAGATTCCGATTTGATGGGCAACCAATGAAACAGACACATCTGCACAGCTGGAAATGGAAGATGAAGATACAATTGATGTTTTTCAGCAGCAGATAGGAGGTGTCTACTGAAAATATAGCCTGCAACTCTATTCCAGAACTGTGCTCCCAAGGAAAACAATACATTCACAATTAGAAAACCAAGATTTGGTTCATCCACTTCCTGACTACTACAGTATAGTTTTCTCTCTTCTTTGATTCCCTTCCCTCATTCCTTTATTATACATAAAGTAACAGGTGTATGTGCACAGGCATAAGGCGTTTTTTTTTTAACTAAGTGGCTGATGGTATGTTTTGTTTTGATCAACATCAAATGAAGGTGGGGAAGGGAAAAAACAAATTGGTTCTGTAAAAATGTCCCCTTTTTCCATTAGTGGCATGCTCATTCAACTTTTATCTTTACATTCCAGTAAGTTATTTTGCTCTCGCTGTTGAACTACAGCAACAAAAAACCTACAGAAAAATCCTTGCATACCTTGTTTGACTGGATGATTTCAATGTTTTTCTTTTATTATTGTAAAACCAAAGATGATTTTATAAATTTTTTTGTACGTAGCTGTTACATATGGGGTAATCTCTGTCTCTCAGTAGCATTTTCCCTTCAAGTCAAACATCTTGTTGTTTAACTAAACTTCTTGTTTAAAATAAATAAAGTGAAGGGGGTTTAGACTAGAACGTCTCTGAAGTTTCTCCTAGCTCTGAGTCTCAACCTAAGTGACTTAACCAGTCACACAGGTAGGGAGAACTCTCCCTCTCAGAACTGAGGTCTTGTAGTGCTCCCATCCACACGATATAGTTGAAGGAGCATCAGATTTGTGGTTGGAAGATCTGGGTAAGGTTTAAAACACTATAGAAACAAAAGTTATCAGTCAGCCAATGAGCGTTAATTAATCACTATGTGTCAGACACCAGTAAGCCCTAGAGATAAATCTAGTACCTTTTTACATGGCTTCACTTCTGATTTCATTCTCTTGTATTGATGTTGCATCTTTCTCCCTTGGACATCTTTTTCCTGCCTCCCCAATCCCTGGTTATCGTGAGGGCAAGAAAAGCTCTTGAATCCCCAGTGCTTTTCCTAGGACACTTCTTTTGTTTAGGTGGTAATAATGCCCAAGTACCTATTCTGCAGTGGACTTTGCTTCTCTCACAGTGTTCCTGTTGAATTTCTCTCATTCATTATTGTAGGCAGGGCTTCCTATGTGCTAGACACTTTGGGAATGCAGAAGTATGAAATGTAGCACTTACTCCAAAGGAGCTTCTTTTCCATTTAAGGATGTACAAAACATTTTGAGACTAGTACAAGTTAGTTTCTGATATATCTTTCAAGGAACCTTGAATGATTTTGATGTATGGATCCAACATCTTGTTGGAAGAGAACTTTCAGGTGCTGTTTTCTGGTTCCAATTTTTTTTTCTGTGATCAATAGACAATAAGCACATTGAATGAACTTGTATTCTCTACATTTTTCAGACTGTTTGTGATGGTAAAGATGTGTTTCATTGTACAATATAACAAAAGTCTGCCTGTTTCCTGCTAAAATCCTTCATTGAAAATGATCTGTGTGTGTCAGTGGGTCTCAGAGATTTTTTATAGCTGTGAGACAAGTAATACAGTCTCTTATGTGTTGAAAATATCACCCAGAAGACAATAGAGACATGCATGGTGAGTGTCAGTAGGTTAATAAAAGTCATCAGTGAGGAAGAAGAACAGCAGTAAAATAGAAATAAAGAAAGTCGTCAGAAAAATGTACAGAAAAGAATATGGGCTGGTCATATTGGGGACAGTTGAACAGCCCAAGTGTTCAACTGTTATCCTTTTTATGTCAAGAGAAAGCAAGAAAGGCCTTCACCTTATGTACATCTTGATCTAACATGGCTTGGCAGTAATGATTTGGGATCTATGTTGTTGGAAGGAACATTAAATGAATGAGATAATAGATTCATCTTAGTATAAACTGGTTTATCCCTTAGTGCTATATTGTATGGTACCTGCTGTAAGGCCTAATAGTAGCCAGGAGGAGAGAGCTGCCTGGAGGAGCTAAGAAGAAGTAGTGAATTATCTGTCAGTAGTGGTCTTCAAGCAGAGCCAGACAGACACTTTTTCACAAAGCTATGGAGATGTTTAATGCTTCAGGTTTGGATTGAACTAGCTGGCCTCTAACAGTCTGATCACTGAAGGATAGACTAATTTTGGGAATGCTTTCATAGAGAAGATGGAAAAGATTTAGCTTCCTTAACTACAGGTCCATGAACTTAAATAATTTTTTTGGCAACTATATTTAATATAATTTGTTTCTTTTATAATCTCATATATTTTAATTTTATTCATTGAAAAACATATTTCTAAATAAGGGTCCATAGACCTCATTAAGCTGCTAAAGCAGCCTATGATACAGAAGGGGTTAAGATTTAGATAGAAGAGAGAGAAGAAATGAGGGGAATGAGCATATCTTGTGCCCAGGTACTATCTCTTAACTATTGTCTAATGGACTAATGTTTAGACTTTGTCCTCAACATGATTTAAATAACCAGTTGATTACATTCAGCCTTTTTGGAAAGTTGTCTTAAACTTCTGTTTGAATTATCTGGTTTAAGAAGGGATAGCTTTCCTTTAGCATCTATCCAGCCTTAGGTTTGTCGATTCAGCCTTCATGAAATTGACTTCTCACCTCACTAAAATGGGAAATGTCTAATAGAAATTCTTTGTTGTCTTATTTGGTACAAGTAATTAATTACTTTTTTTGAAGTGAACATAGTTCTTGAAAATCTCTATATGTTGGCCAGAGAGCAGGGAGACACCTCTATCGCCATTGATTTCTACCTAGGGTCTCAGGTGTTAATTCATTAATATGAAAGCGTTAACTCCATTAGTGAAACAAGAATCTGTGATAATCCAAGTTAAAGAAGATGACTTGTCACCAGGAAATACATATCATTTTGTAAAGGGGGTCTACAGAGTATTACTCTGCAGTAAGAAATTATAAGTTCAGAGCGACATGAAAAAATCTGTATGAAATGATGCAGAGTGAAATAAATAGAACTTAATAAGATATATATACAATGAAATAAAATATACAGTGTATAATATAATAATATTAACATTGTAAATGCAAAGACTTCCTCTTTTTTTCTTTTTGGTGAGGCAGTTGGAGTTAAGTGACTTGCCCAGGATTACACAACTAGTAAGTGTTAAGTGTCAGAGGCTGGATTTGAACTCGGGTCCTCCTGACTCCAAGAGCTCCATTCACTGCACCGCATAGCTGCCCCAAAAAGACTTCTAAAAGGAAGTTGAACTCAAGAATAATTGAAAAACCAGTGAAGGTTCCATGGAACAGATGATGAAACATACATTGGGACCCCATTTTCCTTCACCTAGGATTATTCCTCTTCTTCTCTTATCCCTCCCTATACCACCCTATTCACCCCATTCTCTGAGAATTATAACCAAATCACATTACCAGAAATAAACCTGGAAAGGGTGAAGGGCATGGTGGTATGTTAATGGACTGCTCTTTTGTTCCACTCTACCTTGTGACTCCTTTCCTGGCCACTGCTCTTCCATTGTCTTTCCAGGTTATTAGAACAAGCTTCTTAAGGGCTGGGACTCGCTCTCATATTTGTATCCTTGTACTTGGCAGGTTGTAAGAGCTTAACGATGGTTTTCATTCATTCGTCTTGGCAGTCTTGCCAGGGACTTGGGTACTGACCTTCTTAAAGCTTTTCCTTCTGTATCTCCCTTGGCTTCCCTCATTCAGAAGTGTTTCTTCACAAGAGGTGGATCTCTTTGAGAGTATGGTAATCCATAATCGTCCACTAACATTTCTTTAGTGCATTAAGGTATACAGAACGCTGATATTTAAAACAGCTCCCAAAGAGTAGTGGGGTGAATGTTATGTTCATTTTATAGATGGAGATCATGGGTTCAGAAAAGTTAGGGGACTTGCCTAGGATTACCTAGCTAGTGAGTACCAGGTGTCTTAACTCCAAGACCATTGATTTTTTTTTCTCGATATACCAGGCTGCTTCTTCCCATTCCCACCATCCAGGGATTGCAAAAGTAGCTAAGTTTGGTGCACAAGTGCACAGCTATTGCTATCATAATGACACTGGCAAATTTTTTTTCACAGGATGAACTATTTACTCATTGGATTGTCATTTCTTCAACCCTCTCTAGGTATTCTGTCCAACCATCTACTCTGGGCTTTTGCCTCCTGTTCACTATCTGTTCTTTCTCTCCCTACCTCTTTTACTCCATCTAGTTACCTTAACACCAGAAGATTTATACCCATGCCAAGTCCTGCTTGTTTCTTCTAGGATGGGCTGTTGGCAAAAGGTTGCACTCCAGTCTTTCAGGTGATTTGGGAGAGGTTACACTGGGCTTTCACTCCCAGCCTGCGGGCAAGTAGACCCGCAGACAGACATGTCATTTTGAGATTTCTTTAGGTATTTTTGTTTTGTCTCTTGAGGTCTCTTGAAGGGTTAATTCTCATAGATTGTTAGAGCTGAAAGAGACCTTTTGAGCCCAGCCTAACAGGTTGTTCATTCAATACTTGATGCACCTTCAACTTAGTATTTTTCTTCATTTCTAGTGAGTCCTTAAACCAGAACTTTGTTATTTTGAGTACCAGTATCATCAGTTTTCACTTAGGGCCCAAGGCATGACTAAAAGTGGACTGTTACTCATAGACTTCTGGAGGTAATGGTCTATCCCTCCAGGGAAAGTAAGATCTTGAATTCATTTGTTCTCTCCCTACGAGAAAACTTCTTACTTTTTGAGGATAACATATAAGGGGTGGAGTGAGGAAAATGTTGGAAATATTCTATTTGCTTCATGTTTCTTGACAGTGATGGATTAAAACAAGTGTTCTTGTGTCCTGTGCTGACTTCTGGGTGTTTGGATGCTGGGGGATTGTCATTGGATTTAAAATTGACCCAATTTTGGAAGCTTCTTAGATCTGTTTCTGTAAACAGATCTGGTTTCAACATTGAAGAAGTTAGCAAACTTAAATGTGGAAACACAAAGTCCATTAAACTTCCTTCAGACTTAGTCTGACTTTAACAGTTAAGACTGCATGCTGGATTATGTTGCCATTTACTGGCTCCTGTTAATCCCTTACGTACAAGAAAAAAAATATGTAGGTGTTTTCTCCCTGGGCATGATGAAAATAACTTGACTCCATTTAACTTGTGGTGCTGTAACTAGATCTCTCCTCCCTTGTGAAGGGGTGTCCCTCAGGGAAATGGCTAATTGGATGGCTATTGGTACTTGCTACCTTGTTCTTTTCCTAGATTATTTTGCTAATTTTGACTTACCACCAAGAAGTGATCTGTACCTGCTACTCCCAAAACTCGAACCGTTTCATGATTTACATGATTTATTTTTTTCTACTATTTTAAATGGCAAAGTTAGTTGGGAATCTTACCTTAAAGTGCTTTACAGGAAAATTTGCTGGGGTACTTTATGATTTCAGTTTCAAAACACAGAAGAAAATAATCTTTTGAAAGCAATTAAGTGTCCAGAGGTTTAACTTTGCATTTTGGCCACTGCATCGTGTAATTTAATTTGCAATTTTTCCTCATGGAATTGAGGCTGACAGAACTTTACAAGGTGGATGGAAGTTAGGGGGCATCCAAGTCTGTTTTTCTTAGAGTATTGCAGCGACTTGACCACTGTCTCTGCACTGCTTAGAATGTACTGTCTTGCAACTAACTGCCTTCCACAGGCTGTACTATTTGATTTATGGAACTTGTCAAATCTAGTCTATTTTTGGATGGAGAGTGAAGAGAGACAGGAGGCTATGAGTGGCTGATATCAGGAATACGTGGAAATTGAGAGATTGTTTTGCAATTTCTGCAACTTTTTCTTATAAATAACTTATTTTTCTGGTTTTTCCCTTTTCAGTCAGTCCTCTGAAACTCATGCAGAAGCTTAAAGTTTATTGGAAACCCATGAGCTTTATAGCTCACTAACTTTTTTTTTTTTGCAGGAATTGCAGTAGAGATTTAGCAATAGGAACAGGATTGCAAATATAGACAGCTCTAATCAGGGACCAGATTTTCAACAAATGTTTGAGCACATTATAAGCAAAGTGCTGTGCTGGGTATTCTAGGTGTCATATCTAAAGACAAATGTAGAAGACAAATGCTATCCTCACGAAACTTAAAGTCTGACAGAGAGACAACCATTCACTTTTAAACTGTTTTGCCAGGTCATAAGTACAATAGAAGTTCATGGAATGGAATGTGATCTCATTGGCTAGTGATCATGGATTTAGAGCTGGCCCAGGGCCTTAGTACATCTAGGTCATCTAGACCAATCTGCTCATTTCAGAGATGAGGAAATAGGCTCAGAGAGATTTAGTCATTTGCCCAAGGTCACAAAGTTACTAAGTCATAGAGCTGGGATTTGAACCCATGTCATGTGACTCTAAACCCATGTCTCTCTCCACTCTACCACCCTTTCTATGTGTTCATTCTAGGCTGGAATACTCAGAGAAGGCTGAGGGAGGAGGTGTGGGACTTGAACTGAGCTTTGAAGAATGGGTGGTCTTTAGGGAGCGATACATTTTGGGCAGGAAAGACTTAAGTAAAGCCGTAAGCAAAATATAAATAGGTGGGAATATGTATTCCCATCCATGTTACAGGAAGTATTGAGAACATGGATCTGAGAAGAGAGAAGGCTGCTTCCTGGGGAGGGCTAAGGCTAAGTAATGAGGGTATAATCTGATTTGTGGAGACCATGAAAGGCCTGAAAAGCCTGAACTTGACATAATAGGGGGTCTGTTGTAGGTTCTTGGTCAGGAGAGTGACAAATATTCTGTACTTTCAAGTGAAGAGGTGTTTATTAAGTGCCTCTGTGACTTCTATGCCAGGCATTCTGGGGTTCCTTTAGAGAGCTGACATTCACACTCTTGTACTGCTGACAATTGAAAGTCTTAAGATAGAAACACACATCATCTTTTGAGTACCATAGACAAGAATGACGATTTGGTTTTTCTGACACTTTTGTTTCGGAGCATTTTGTCTTGTTTCTGCTATTCATTTACCTTGCATTTCAGTGACAGAAGTGCTACTCTAAAGTTATTTTTGGAGTGTCACCTGAAAGAGAGAATTTTAGGTAATTGTGGAGGTATATAAAACCATTTATTTGGAGCCTCGACTTTAGACATATCTAGTTTAATTACCTTATTGTCTAGTCTAATTGTCTTATTTGACAGATGAGGAAATTTAGGTCCTGGGAGGGGAAATGGCCTTGCCCAGTTAGTAGCAGAGGCCAGAGCATGATTCACATCTTCTGAATGCTAGTTTAGGGCTTTTTATACTACATTGTGCTTTTTTTGCATTTTCATGACATGCATTCACTTGAATTGTAGCATTTGAATCCTCCTCCATGTCAGTGTGTCAACTCTCACAAGCTTTCAAAGCACAATAAAACATTTCTCCTTTCATACCTGGTTGATGTGTGGCACTAAGTAAAAACAGATAGGCAGACAAGCAGATACTTCTGTAGAGAGCCTGAAGCTGGAATGGAAAGATTCTGGAGGTCAGGAAACCTATTCTAATCTCAGCTTTTCTATTTAGGTAAATTCCTTCTGTTCAGGTCTCAGCTGCCTCGTATGTCAGATGGTCTAGATGGTGTCTAAGGTTCTTACTAGTTCTGAACATCTACAATTCCATGTGTAAGATGACTTCCATGCAGTTGCAGTCAAACCTTAATTCAGCAGGAATGCTTGGACAAGTGGGGAATATTTGAGCCAGAAGGAGCCTTAGATATCCTCCCTTCCCTTATATCTTGCCTGAGGTCACACAGCTAGCTAGAGGTAGAGCTGGGACTAGAACCCAGTTTCCTGGCTTGTGGTTTAGTGTTCTTTTCTCAATAGTTTAGGTTTAATGGAATTTACCAGTAAATTGAGGGTTAAGCATCAAAGCCCTTTTGTTTTAGATTTTTTTTATTTTTAGCCCTTTTGTTTCAATCCTTATTGAAAAAGCCTTTCTAAAATCCCAAAGTTTGCTCTTCTGCAATATTAAAAAGAATAGACAGATAAAATGAACAAAATTGGATTTTTACTTGGAGATCTTGTTGGGACTCAATTGTCTTTCCATTTATTAATGTTGGGTACTAGACAGAGTGAAGGTATAGGAGAGAGAAGTCCTCATTGCTTCTCACCTGGATTACTGTAAGTAATTGTTTACTGACTAAACTACTTACATTGTCTGTGTTTCCTCACTTCAAACCTTCCTTCACCTTGCTGCCAAAGTAATCTTAATGCGCAGTTCTGATAATATGACTCCCCCATTTGAAAGCTTCCAATTGCCTGATAAATAAAATTTGAACAATTTAGGTTGGTATTCAAGACTGTATAATGGGAAGCATTCCTTTGCAGTCTTAGGTCTCCTTCGCTAGTCCACTTCACTCATCCCACCTTACAGCCAGCTGGGCTGTTCACCATTCCTCAGCCTCCTTTAGCCCTCTTCTGGCTCTGCTTTTGTCGACCACTGTGCCTGGACCACTGAAATGACAGCCTGTCTCTTCTTGTTGAAATCCTTTTTCTTTAGGACCCAGCTAGCTCCCTTCTTTCTTGAATCTTCTTTGGAGTTTTACCCTGGTCACTCAGTTAGAAGTGATTCTTGCCTCTTCATATCTCTATTGTTCTTTTCTGTGTTTTTATATTCTTATTTGCATTCTAATTATGTGTTCATGTTTTATTTGATACCCCACTTACCCCATATTGTGATTTTCTTGAGGACAAAGACTGTGTCATTGTTCCATCTTTTTATCCACAAAGCATAGCACCTTGTGTTTGCTTCTACCATTTTTCTCCCCGCTCTCCCCAGCCTCTTGAAAAATATACCCATTTCTTGAAACTCTACTCACATGTTATCACTTCTGTGATGTCTTCTCTGATCTTTCTATTTTTGGGCCTCCCTAAGATTTATACCTCTTATTTATGCTCTGTTTTGAATTGTAGTCTTTTGTATGTCATGTATTCTGCTAGATTGTAAGTTTGATGGAGGCAGGGACCATTTTTTTAACTTAGTATAACTTTCAGTGCTGAGCTTAGCTTTCTGAGGGTAATAGTTCCTTGAGTTAAAATGTTGCTGTGTTATGAGAGAGGATGTTTTCTCTTGCTTTCTTATAGGGTAAGTCATAAATAGCTGCCTTCCAATGAACTGGTTCCTAATTTTGCCACACTAAAGCTCTGGCGTTTTGCATCAGAATCAGCTAATTTTGAAACGTGATGCTGAATCTCTTACTTGGCAGCTTGGCTTGTTTGGGGGAATGCGATGACGCATGTGCCTTTTTTTTAAAGTGAGGAGTGTTGACAGAAACTCAATCCTGATTGAGGGTAAAGGAAAGCATCCAGTTCCCACCATGCCTGCAGCTCTGTTAACAGTTGGTTTTGGCCTTGGCTTATTCCATTTCCCACTTAGCTCCTGTGGGCTTTAAAAAAACTTTCTGTGACCTGAATTTGCCCAAGGTACTTACCTTGGTTGAAATATTGGTGTCATTTCTGTACTTAAGTCACTTGACCTCAGTTTCCTCATCTGTAAAATGAGGAGATTCTCTTAGCACCCCCCCCTTCCACTGGCACTCTGATCACATTGCCAGTTAAGCAAAACAATTGTTTTAATTGAAGAGGGTCAAGTTAGGCTTTTATGGAAGCAGAGGGAAGAAAAGGGTCTGGTTTGCTGGTATATGAATGTAATGCAATATTTTTTAACATTAAGAAATATGAGGAATTCATATTCAAGGAAACATGGGAAAATCAAGCTGTGATATGTTCAGGGTCTCCTGCATACCCCAGGTTCAGTGGCCTAGAAAATATAGCAACTCAAGAAGACAAGTTAAGTTGGCTTCAGGGCAACACTTGTTACCATAAAAGTCCTGCTATAAATATTTTGGTATATGTTAGAACTTTGTTTTTGTCTTTAACTTCCTTAGGGAATATGATCTGTCATGGAATTTCTAGGTCAAAGAGCGTTAACAGTTTGCTTACTTTTATTGCATAATTCCAAATTCTTATCCAGAATGATTGGTCAATTCACAGTTCTGCAAAAATACTAAGATTCATTTTTAAAGTTCACCTAAATATAGGTTAAGTACTTCTCTCTGTGGTGTCTTTTTTTTTTTTCCAGAAGCAATTATCTTTCTGGGAGTTTATGACTTGACTATAAGCTTGGTGTTTGGTTTTAGGAAAAACCCTTCTGTATAAAAATCTGAAAGAAATGCATTTGCTCCATAGGAGGTTGCTTTTAACAGTGAGATATTTAAAATGGGATTTCATTGATGAACATGGTTTATGGACATCTTTAGTGCTCAGGCACTAAACTTAAATTATGTTAGAACTAATAGGTCTGCATGATGAGCTAGTGTTGATTTAGCAGAAATCTAGGCTCTGCTAGCCTGTGAAGAAGTGTGTTTAGGGAGATCCAAAAATCCGTATCTGGTTTTGTAGCTCTTAAAAGGTTAAAAAAAAAATCAAACCAAAAGATACTGTATAAGGTGTTTTACAAGAGTCTAAGGTGCTGTATAAATTTCGGATATTAGTGTTAAATATTCTTATCTTTGCACACCTCCCACCTTGTTTCAGTCCCACAGTCTTGAGTTGCTGTTTTCAAAATGCTATGAGAGGTTGATGGATCGCATTCTCTCCTCTTACCTCCTTCCCTTTTCCCCCTTTGGTCTCTTCCATCACATTCCAGCCTGGGAAGCATGCCCAGTGACCTGGGGTAGACATTGAATCATGGAAATTTTAGATTTTTCCCATGCCCACTAATGTTTGGTTTGCCCAAGTAGGAAAACCGTATAAGATTGTTGGGTACAATCCTCCTCCAAGATTGTCCCAGGGGCATTTTAATCATCATCACTGAGGAATAGTTTGAGAGCCAGTCATATCCTGCTGAATGGCTCCTTGGTAGTGGTGCTTTGAATGAAAATGGAGGGAGAAAAGAAGCCACTAGTAGTTTAATACTAGTAGTTTAACTAGAAATAGAGACTCCAGTTTATCTGGCCTCCAGTTAGAAAGATAAAAAGAAAGGATAGGAGCTCTCTTTTACACTTTTTGGGCTTTCCTTTTTCTAGCTCTTTTGGAACTTGTCTGTAGAAAGACTTTAAAGTAGAGCAGAAAAAGTATTATATGTAGATTTGGGAAATCTGGGTTAAAATCCTAGCTTTGACATTTGTTGTGTTACCACAAACAAATCCTTAACCTTTCTGAATGTCTGCCTTGTGCCTTTTTCCTCCACTTCTTTTTCTCAAGCTTCCTTTTTCTTCCCTTCCCTCTTAGTATCTTTCTTTGCTCCTGTCTCTCAGCCTTAGCTAATTCTGTCTTTTTGCCTATTCTGCCCCTCCCTGTACCTCAGCCTCATTCCCTCTCGACTTTTCTCTCTCTTTCCTTTTCTCCTTCCTTCTGCCTCCCAGCGCGGCCAGGATCCCTCATCCTTCCTTCATTTGACCTGCCCATCCTTTCCACCTGTCTTTGGGAGGCTTCTGGGTATAGTGCAAAGGGCACGTAGGTTCACATCCCACCTATGGCACTTATTCTCGGTGTGACTTGGGGCAAACCACTTTATCACCCTGTGTGATTTGGGAAGTGGACAAGGTGGCCTCTGCTCCCTTCTGGCTCTGGATCAATGATGCCTTATTAGCTTTTTTCCCTTTCATAACTAAACTCCCAAAAAGAGTTATCCATACTTGTTTTCTCCATCCTCCTAAATACTCTCATTTCCCTTGGGGTCTGTGATATTACCTTCTCTTGGCCTTGCCTGCCTCTCTCTCTTCTGTTACTCTATTTCCTTTGCTGGATCACCACTCATCTTCAGCCTTTTGAACATTAGTGTCCTTCAGTGCCCTAAATGCCATCTGTCTTCCCTACCTTGTCAGCTCCCCTAGATTCAGTTATCACCTCCATGGCAATGACTCCTAAAAACTTCCCTCCCAGGCTCTCTCCTGAACTCCTGTCTGATACCCCAGCTTCTGCTGGATGTCACTTGTGTGTCCCGTCAGGATCACTGATGGAACTTGCCTTTCAGGCAGCATGGTATGGTGGGAAGAAACTAGATTTGATATCAAAAGGACGTGGGCTTGAATCCTTGCTCTCATACTTAGGGTTCCTTGTATGACACTGGCCATTTCAGTTGACCTTTTTGGGCTTGAATTTCCATGTCAATAAAATAAGGGAATTGGATTATATGACTTCTACCATCCCTTTCACCTCTAGGCTTGTGATTGTCTCCAAAACTACCCTTCCTCCAAACTTCTTCCTTTCTGTATAGTGCACATTCATCATCTCTGTCAGCCATGTACACAATCTTGGTGTCATCTTGAGTCTTTCTTTTCCATCTGCCTGTCCCAAAACTTCCCAAGTCTGGATTCTACCTCTGTGTTGCCGCAAATCAGTCGGTTCTCCACCATCCTACTTGAGGTCTTCATCATCTTTCACTATGGTAATAGTCTCCTTGCTTCAGTTTTCTTCCCCCCTCCAAGCTATCTTCTTCATAGCTGCCTAAGTAATCTTCATTAGGCCTGGGTTGTACCATGCCACTAAGCTGCCCTACAGCCTTCAGTGAAGTCCTCATGGCCCCTAGGGGAAAATAGAAACTCCACACTGCCCTGACACACCAGAGGGCTGTAACCGCCTTCACTAGCTAGACTTCATGTCCTCTCTTTTGTACATTCTGCATGATTGACGAACTGAGCTTGTGCTTGTTCCAGGCCTTCATGCAAACTCTTCTCTGTGCCTGCTTTTCTCTGCCCCAGAATCCTTCCTTTCTTCAGGGTTCAGCTCATTTGCCACAGCTTCAGGGAAATCTCTACTAACTGCTCTCTTTCCTTTCCCACCCTCACCCCCCTCCCCAGTTGCTTAGTGCTCTCTCCTGTTTCAACTTATCTTAAATTTACTTTTCTAGGTTGATTTTGTATCTTAGACTATTATTTCTTTGAGTTCAAGGCTTATTTAATTAAAAAAAATTTCTATCAAAATGCCTTTTATGTAGTATGCACTTAGTACATGTTAGTTATATTGAATTGAATTTGTTGACAGCAAGATTGCACCATATCACCAGGTGCTGAAATACCTCCAAGGTAAGGAAACATCGTCTTATGTCATTGTTTCCCAGACTAATTTTACTGCAGAATGTGCTATGGAATATACCCACAAAACAGAGGGATTTGAAAAATTTGAAGGCAATGTGGAAGAAATCAATTCTGTTTTATACCAGAAAGTGGATTAAGGATTTTTGATATAAACATGTTATTTAAAATTTAAATTGGAAAAATATTGCTAGCATCATAATAATTTTCTCATGCAGCCTTTTCCACCACATTTCATTGAGTACATTTTGACTACTTCATGGTCCCACTCATAACTTGTTTCTTCCTCAGACAGTGATTGCACCAGCTAGAGGGACTTGCTTCTGAATAAAGAAGCGGCTGCGACGATGTCCCAGAGCAAAGCCTCTTATACCTTTGATGCTCCAACGGCCTTCATCAATTTCACATCTTTGAATAATGAAGATATATATAATGTGGACTCCTGGTTTGGTAGGTATCTGCTTTCTTTGGCAGCCTTGAGGACAGTGTATGTGCCAGTTGACATCCTTTTCTGCTTATATTAAGTATTCATTCTAGTTGTACCCCCTTTGTTATAAGGAGGTTTATTTATTGCCTGTGAAACTAAATTCCCAGTCAATCAGTAAACATTTGTTAAGTGCCCCGTGTGTGCCAGGCATTGTGCTAGGTTGCTGGGGATAAGAAGGAGCTCACATTCTATTAGTAGGAAACAGTGTGTGCGTGCGTGTGTGTTAATTTTTGGGGGGTGAGAAGGTGCTAGTAGCTGGGAGAGTCATGAAGAATGAGGTGTTTGGAGGAAATGAGGAGTTTTGAGAGGTAGAGGTGAGGAGGATGTGTACTCCAGGCGTAGGGGAGAGCCTGTATAAAGGCATGGCTGTGGGAGATGGAGCATGGTGTGAAGAACTTCAAGAGGGCGTGAAGAGGAGTGGTGTGCACAGAGCTGCAGGTAGGCTGGAATGAGGTTATGCAGGGCTTGAAAATCAACCCAGAGCGTTTGTATTTGATCCTAGCAGTAGGTAGGAGCCAGTGGAGTTTATTGATCAGGGCAGTGATGTGGTCAGACCTGTGCATTTGAAGAGTGTCATTTTGGCAGCCATGTGGAAGATGGATTGGACAGGAAAGAGTCTTGAGGACAGAATAGGATTCTCTTTATATTTATTTTGGACCCTATCGAAAGTGCCAAATGGGAAGTCAATTCTTAAACTTAAGTTATTTATTATTATCTTTATTTAAAGATCTCTTTTTATTGGTACCTTGCTTTGTGTTTGTGTCAGGCTAAATGCTTGGAAGAATAACTGCAATGGTCACACCATGCTTTTGTTCAAAGAAAACAGAGGTTTGGGTGGGGGTAAATGTTGAAGCATAGAGTGCAGGGGCTATGGCTAGACTGCAATTCATGTGACTTAGAGCAAGACCTAGTGTTAAAAAGTCATTGTGAATGCAGTGTGGTTGCTTAAAAAACCAGCGTGATCTTAGTCCACATGAATAGAAAGGGGGGAGGTTATAGGCCCTCTGTCCTCTGCCATGGCCAGGTCATGTCTGCAACCTTATGTTTCACATCTTAAGGAAGGTCATTGACAAGCTGGATCAAGTTGGAGTACACTACAAACCACAGAAAACAAATAGATAAGGAACTTGTGAAATAGCTCACAAGCCAGGAAAGGGAAGGGAATAAGCATTTGTATAGCACCTACTATGTGCCAGGCACGGCACTAAGCGCTTTACAGATGTTTTCTCTGATCCTTACAACAGCCCTGGGAGGTAGGTGCAATTATTCTTCCCATTTTATAGTTGAAGAAACTGAGGCAGACAGGTTACTGTGACCTGCCCAAGGTTACACAGCTAGTAAGTGTCTGAGGCTGGATTTGAACTCAGATCTTCCTGACTCTAGGCCAGTGCTTTATCCCCTGTGCCACCTAACTGCTTGGCACTGCAATATTACTGTGTTGTAGTGGTGTCAGTTATTTTGACTTTTTCCAAAGTTATCTTCCTCTTCAAAAACAGAACAGCTAATGATCTGTTGACTTGTTTGTAATTTTATCCTTCAAAAAGTAGTGGATATAAATAAGGGGGATTTCTATTCTGGACCTGATTGTCGCCAGGAAAAAAGAACTATTGTTGGGATTTTCATCCATTTTCATGATGGAAATCTTGGGGGATACACAACCATTCAGTTTTAGAATTTGTGACAGAAGAGAAGAAAGCAAGACATACACCTTCAGTTTTTAGGAGAGCACATTTCATAGGGTTTAGAGAAAAGATAGGTGATCCTGTGATCTCATGGACTAAAATTCTACAGGGGAAGCCGGCCCAGGAAGGCTGAAGCCCTCAGGAGTAGAATTCTGAAGACAGAAAGAGAAACTATTCCAATGAAGAGGTAAAGGGGTAGTTGTCTGAAAAAAGACCTGTGTGGATACAGAGGATCAAACAACTTAAGACTATGGAAAGCTGTGTACAGAGAATGGAAGCAAAGGCAAGATATGCCACAAACACAAGATTCCATGGTCTTGCAACAATGGTGGGGTCTGCTGATGTTCAGAATGAGCTGAGGGTGGCAAATAAAGCAGAGCATAATGGGGAAAGGTTTTAAGTAGCATTGGGCTGAGAGGGAGAAGAGGGTCAAAGAAAAGGTGTCAGGAGTTTGGCTTTGTGGGGGTGGGATGCTGGTAGATAACAGAACACAGAGCTTGCTGTTTGACTCATATTTTTCTTGTTTTTTCCTCTCAAAGAGAATGATCTCTCTCCTAGGAAAAACAGAAAAATGGCTAATAAGGAATTGATACCCAGTACACCAGGAGATAATAGGAGAGCACCTGCCTTGGAATTTGTCACCAAGATGAGATGAACTATGTTCTAGGGCACTGAAAGAATTGGCAGATTTGATTACTGAAGCACTGTTAGTGACCTTTTCAAAGATTATGGAGTTTGGGAAGAGTACCACAGGACTGGGTAATGGCAGATGTCCTGATTTTCAAAATAAAAGGGAAGAGAGGAAGCCTAGAAATTGTTGGCCAGTGAGCTTAATTTAGATTTCTGGGAAAATTCTGGATTAAAGAGATGATGAGTGGGCATCTGGAAGAGGAAATAGTGATTACAAAGTCAATATAGTTTCATCCAAACAAGTCTTGCTAGACTATTTCCCCTGTTTTGGAGCAGGATTATTTGGTGGGTAGATCAGGAGAGTGCTGCAGATTTTAGCAAAGCATTTGACAGGCTCATGCTAGCCTATGGGAAAGATAGAAGAGATAAGTTATAATATAGATAGGTGATATGTAATCTATATTCTAATAATGTTACATCACAAATAACATAATATAAATATATTACTATAATATAGCATGTATAAAATATGTGTCTATGATATAGATAGGTGATATATAATCTATAATCTAATAATGTTACATCACAAATAATAAGTATGTTACTATAATATAGCGTGTATAAAATATATATTTATGATGTAGATAGGTGAATCTGGAGCTGGTTGAATGACACAGCTCAAAGAATTTAGCTATTAATGGCTAAAATTAGTTTGGAAGGAGATCTTTACTGCATTGTTATAGATTCTGCCTTTAGTTTTGATATTTAATATCAGTGACTTGGATAGGTCCAAAAATCGTGTACTGATCACATTTGCAAATAAGACAGCTGGAGAAAAAGCACATTGGATGACAAAGTCAGGATCCAAGAAGATTTCTACAGGCTAGAATATTGAACTGAAGCTAAATAAATACAGTTTCATGTGACCAAATGTAAAGCTTTATATTTGGGTCCAGAAGAGATTAACTTAATGAGAACAGGAAGGGGTGGGGGTGCATGGCCAGTTAGCTAACAGTTTGTCTGTAAAATATCTGGTTGTTTTAGTTTACCTTAACCTATTGATAGTTAATACTGTGATATGGTAGTCAGAAATTTTTAATAGAATCTTAGAGTACATTGAGAAGCACAGGTACAGCACAAGGGAAGGAAAAGTCTTATTGTACTCTGCCTTGGCCAGACTGTGTGATGAGTTCTAGGTACCTCATTTTAGGAAGAACATTGATAAGTTGAAGATCATGTGAAGATTGTTAATCGAGACAGTGAAGGGCCACCTTATGATGTTGAAGAGCCTTGGAATGTTTAGCCTGGGGAAAGGACATAGAAAGGATTTGAGAGGCTATCGTGTGAAAGACAAATGAAACTTGTTCCATTTGACCCTCAAGGGCAGAATTGGGGACAGTGGGTGGGAATTGTAAGTCGGCTAAATTTAAGCTTGAAATAAGGAAAAAAATTCCTAAAAATTTGGAGCTCATCCAAAGTGAAATGGACTGCCTTAGGAGGTAGCTGATTCCCCCTCACTAGAGGGCTTCAAGCCAAAACTGGATGACTGTTTGTCAGGAATGCCCTACAAGGGATTGTGTTAAAGCATGGCTAGACAGGGTGGCCTCTGAGTTAGTTCCCTTCCAACTTATGATCCTCTATGCCCATAGGAGAGCAACCAGAAGGGTAGGAAGACTGAAGACCAATGTCGTATAAGCGTCAGTTGGTTAGCCTAAAGAGGGGAAAATATAAGGGAGGCATGGTGATTATTTTCAGATGTTTGAGGAACAATTATATGGACACTGTAGACTTATTTTGTGTACCATTTTACTGGAACAGATCTCAGCTCAGTCTAAGGAATGATTTCCAAATAATTAAGGGGTGTTAAAAAAATATGATTAATTACCGTCAGTGTCTAGGTGACTGACCAATTTGAGCTGGCCTTTGTATCTGCTTCTCTTAAAAGGAGTCTAATATTTTATTGCTCTGAATAATGGCCATACTTGTTCTACCCAAATATAGCTTGTCTAAAACCTGAGTGTAACCTATGACTGTTGTTATTTTTCTTTTTGTGTCCATCTACTTTACTCCTAAAGAGATCTCATTTTAGGCATGTCACCTTTTTTGGGAACAATAAAGAAGAGCCTGTTAGTAGTGTAGAGAGTAGATGAAGATATAACCTCCAGTAGGGTTATCTCCTCCCCATCGCTCCATTCCATGTCCTTGACGTCTCAGAATATACTGGTATAAAATACTGAGAGAGCCTGTCATAAGGTCTTTGTTGCTTTTTGAGCTCTTGTTTGACCTGGGTTTCTTCTTTCCAGCAGAGCCCTGACTGCCTGCCTGTGTTGGGTTGTATTCTCAGCTGCCCCTGGCAACATTTTTTTTTTGAAGTGAGGCAGTTGGGGTTAAGTGACTTGCCCAATGTCACACAGCTAGTGAGTGTCATGTGTCTGAGGCTGGATTTGAACTCAGGTCCTCCTGACTCCAGGGTCCGTGCTGTATCCGCTGCACCACCTAGCTGCCCCTATGGCAACATTTCTTAATGCCACAAAACTTTCAGCAACAGCCAGTAGACCCGAGACCTAAGAGAGAAGCACTCTTGTAGGAGACCAGCTATGCAGCTGAGATTTGGAATCTCCTTGTAGATGAAATAGCATGACCTTTAGATAGCTTACAAATCTCTTAGATATTAAAGCCTTGCCACTACATTTTCTTAAGAAAATCACGATATAGTTAAGTTGTAGATAACACCAGGTCAGGCCTATAAAACGTCCATTGATTACAGTGCTGAATCCTTACTTTCACTATTCTCTAGCGTTTTGTGAAGTATCTTCAATATCTTTGGTAGAAATTTGATCCTAAGCAGTCCTTCACCCTCTTTCTGTGGGATCACATTTAGATTTGTCGTCCCTATGGTCCACAAGATTCTTTGTTTTATTTTGTGAATGTTTTCTTTGAGTATAAACTGGTAAGGGTTTTAGGTATCCTTCCAGGTGAATGTGCATGTTTGGCATGGCATTGACTTGTACTTTCTTACCTGTTATTTGTTCCAGCTGTAGCTTAAGATATGCCACATACCTTCCATGTGACCCTGGGCAAATCACCTAAGCTGTCAGAGCCTTAATTTATCTATAAACTGGGAGTACGTGGTGCTAATAGGGCTGTCCCATAAGTTTGTTGTGAATAAAGGGTTCTGTAAACTTTAAAGTGCAGTCTAATTGTGAGTATTTATCAAAGTGATCAAGGTGATCTTGCTTTTCTACAGAGGAGAGGGCCAATTTGGAGAACAAGCCTCCTGAAGATGAAGAAGTACCAGGGCCCTCCTATAGGACGACACCTTTGAGAAAGGCCCATGTACCCCAAGCAGTTGTCCTGCCTCTGAGATCAGGTGAGTGGCCCGGAAAGAAAAGATATCATAGAGAGAGATGAAATGGCAGCACAGATGAGGTGTGAGTTTAGATCTTCGCTCTGTTGCCAACTTAAGTGATCTGGAGAATAAGCTAAGTGCTCTGTGTCTTGGTTTCTTCTCTGAAATGGTAAAAACCTATTTACAATATAATAGATATGAAACCCATGAAAATTCTATATAAATTTTATTTTAAAATTTTATTTCATTTTATATTTAGTTCAGTTTTGTCTAATTTTCAGTCCCAAATTCTCTTTCCTCTCTCCTTCCCCCATCCATGAGAAAGTAAGAAAAAACCAATTACAAATAAGTATAGTCATGCAAAACAAATTTCAACATTAGTCACATTCCAAAGGGGGAAAAAAAGGCAAGAAAGATAGCAAAAAATATGCTTCAGCCTTGAATCAGTCAGCTCTCATTCTGGAGGTGCACAGCAGGTTTCATCATCAGTCCTTTGTAATTTTGGTTGGTCATTGTATTGATCACAGTTACTACGTCTTTCAACGTTGATTAACTTTATAATATTGTTGTTATGGTATAAATTGTTCTTCTGGTTCTGCTTACTTCACTTCATACAGGTTTTCCTAGGTTTTTCAGAAACCTCAATTTAATTTTTTAAGGCTTGACCTATCTATCTTGGCCAAGCTGGAAGTTCTGGGGCCCAATCCTACTATGGATTGGCCCAGGAATTTTTTTTTTTTTTGGTTAGGCAATGGGGTTAAGTGACTTGCCCAGGGTCACACAGCTAGTAAGTGTTATGTGTCTGAGGCCGGATTTGAACTCAGGTCCTCCTGAATCCAGGGCCGGTGCTCTATCCACTGCGCCACTTAGCTGCCCCTACACCACTTAGCTGCCCCCACAGGAATTTTTAACCTGCTGTTTCCAACCTGGGCTGCTTTGCTCTCTTTAGGCAACCTGGGGACCTCCCACTCCCAGGGTCTGTCTGTGTTGTTGAACTTAGTGCAGACACTCAAATCAGCATAGTCTCCTACAGCTCAGAACTCCTAAGCTGAAAAGATCTGTCAGCCTTAGCATTCCCATGTGTTGGCATCTGCCACCAAACCCAGCTATGTGAATATGGCATCATTGGGGGGAAATTGGACTGCTACAGGACAATTGACCATCACTTAATCTTAAGTATCTCCTATAGTACTGCTAACAGAAAATTTACTCATATTCAGGTTTTGAACAAATAACGTCATCCTGCTCTGGTCATTATTTGGTTTGACAAGAACAGGATTTTATGTATAGTGTTAAAAGCCAGTGGAACAGCATTTTTGCACACATGGAGTAAAGAAGATGACTATAATTAATTGCTATTTAGAGAAATTAACTCTGATGGACTTTGAGTACTGGAGTTGATCATTGTGGACTGGATAACTTACTGCCACTGTAAGGCCAACTTTATCAGATAAAGCCAGGTAGAAGGAATCTCAAGGTAGTTTACTTCTATAGTCACAGTCTCTGTTCTGTTCTCACTTTTGAAGCGGTTAATTGAAATGAGGGAAAGAATTACATGGTGAAAGCATACTTTTCCTGCAAAGTGGAAATAACATCTCAGAATAACATCACGGAATTTGATTCTAAAGTGTTAACGACATTCTGACATTCTTTGTTGGCATAATATTACATAAGGTATGCCTGTATTGTGTGGTTTAATTCTTTTCCTGTTTGGTCATCTGTCCAGCCCTAAGTTTAACTCAGGTTAAACCTTATTATAAAACTATAAAACACCCACTGTGCATGCATACTTTGTCTGAGTCATGTATCTAGTTTCAAAAAGATGACCAGTGTCTAAATTGCTGGTTACCAAATACAAGCTCAGAATCTTGTCCATTTGGTCACAACATAAGCATCTTTTAAGAGGTCATAAATCCCTGTTGTTTATTTCAACATCAAGAGCCTCTTTAAGTGTAAATCTGAAACTGACCCCAATCGCGTCATTAACTAGATCTGTGGTATCACACAAATGACTGTCCTTCTAACGAACCTGTCTTCCCTACATGGCCTGAGCTGTTAGAATGACTTGAAGTCTATTAATTATGTCAGTTGATTCATGAAGATAGGCAATATCATCCATCCAACAAGTGTTAACTTAAGTATAGACTTCTGGGTAGTGCGTTCTACTTGGAAGTGGAAGAGCAACAAAGATTAAATAAGACTTGATCCTTACCTTCAAGGTAATAATTTATTCTCGTAGAAGGTAAGGCGTATATACAGAGAAGAGTTTAATTTACATCATTTTAACATTTATAAGAAGTGAATATTCTACATTCTTAGGACTATTTGTATATGTCTTATCTGCTCTATGAGACTGCAAGCTCCAGGATGGGCTGTTTTCTATTGTTTTAAAAAAATTTCTCATAACTTCTAGCGCAGTATTTTGCCTGTGGTTGGCCCTCAGCAAATTTTTGTTGAATGACTTAAGTACTGTGTACTTATTTGGTCTTTGTGTTTCCTTTGATTAGAAAGAGATGTAATGTTTACCCAGTTTCTCTCTCTCTCTCTCTCTCTCTCTCTCTCTCTCTCTCTCTCTCTCTCTCTCTCTCTCTTTCTCCCCCTCTCTCTCCCTCTCTCTCTCCCCCCCTTTAAAAAAATCCAGGGACTTGCACAGAACAGAACAATAAAAAAAGTCCAAAATGAGTAGCAATAATTTATAGAAACTCCACCCCCAAATCCAGACCCTCACTCCCAGCCTTTCACTTACTATTTTTTAACAATTCTAGCAAGACTCATTGTCTGCTTTCTTAACCTGTAGTAAATTAGAGGTGGGAGGGGCACGTTGCAGGAAATTAGCTGAAAGAAATGAGGACTGACAATTTAACGGTTAGGAAGGAAGAAGGGGAAAATGGTGAAAAGCTTACACAACTTCAAAAACATAGCAATATGGGATAATTCATTGTAGAGACAAAGAGTCCTGCATACCTCAAAGGTCCCCAAGGGCAGTGTTGTATTATAATGCAGTGTTTGTAAAGACAACCCTTGAGGCACCAAGAAAAGTTAATATTATGTTAACTGCATAATTTAAGAAGGCAGGATAGTAAGCTTTTGCAGTGTTTAGACTTGACATTTTGGTGGAAGTCCCCATTTCCTGACTACAGAGAAGCTAGTTCAGGTTTTTAAAAACTAAATTATGAAACAAACCATTACTTAAAAACAAATAAATCCCCAAACTCCCCTTGGTGCTGTATCTGTAATTTATAAAGAAAGGAAACTGGAAAGTCTTTTGGATTTAAAGTCAGAAAGGCAAGACTTGTGACCGTGTCAAGTTGTTGAACTTTGTTGTACTTTCTTCGTATATGAAATGAGGTTAATAATACTTACTTTATCTACCATAAAGACTTATTTTGAGAGATCAAATGAGCTAATATATAAAGCATTTTGTAAAACACAAATGCTATATAAATAACTATTGTTTTTATTGCAAGTATTGAATACTAACATGAGCATTTTTACCCACTGAGTAGTCCTTTGCTCTCTCTAGGGGTCTATTATATGCAATTTTATGTATTTAAAATTTTGCATTTAAAAGACTTCTTCTATGAAGGAGGTCCATAGTCCTCAACAGACCACCAGAGAGGTCCAGGGGACCATACACACAAAAAAAGAAGAGCCCCTGATCTGCAGCACTTTTTTACTCTTCTTTTGTCTTACATCTTTGGTTTCCTGTGCTGACTCTGTGTCTAATACATATATAGATACATATGCATGACTCTTTGTTTTTCCATTTCTCAATGTAGTCGCCAACACTTATGTGGAAACAGAGAATCCATCAGAAGAATGTGCTCCGTCGGCTGCTTGCTACTCCTTAGGCTTCCAGGAAACTACCTCCAAAAATGCCCCTGTTTTGGGATCCCTCGTTCCAGGCCAGTCCCAAAGGTAATACCAGTGCTTGGGAGCCAAGAATGGGTTCAGACGTCAAGGCTGGGCTTAAGCGGACAGAGGCAGCACGTCTCTACTGAGCCCTGGACACGTGGGGATTGCACTTCCTAGGACAGATGGTGCCTCTGTCCTCTTCTCCTGGCGCGGACTCCTGTCTCTCCTCCTCTGCTCGGAATGGATTCTCCCCATCACTCCCTGCCCCAGTCTTTCTCTAAAGTTCTTCTTTTCCTTCAAAGCTTAGTTCTGCTGGCTTCTCCATGAAAACTTCTTTGATTCTCTTCTCCCAACCCTTGGAAATGCTTTTTCCATCCTCATATATGCCCCAACTCTCCTTTGTATCCTATTTATTGTAGGTGGTGTTCCTCTTCCCATTACCATTTGGTCCCTGAAGGCAAGAATTTGAAGCCAAGAACTTGGGTGTGTCCTTAGCACTTAGCACAGGACCTAAAACATCTGAGAGACAATTAATTAAATGCTTGTTTAACTGAATGGCATACTAAAATAATAGCTTTTTGCTGCAAGAATTAAGCTGCACTTGAAGATTCTTTATGTCTTAACAGAGTATTGTAATAGAGTGTCTACATTCAAATTGCATTTTTGTTGCCTTGTTTCCTGCCTAGTAATAAAATTCCCTTGTAATTTACAGGTCCAGGGTTCCTGCTTATTGGGTTGTGTGAGTTGGTGCCATCCTAACATGCCCGCCATGTATTTTAAACTAATCTCAAGGAAACAGGAAAGCAGAGCATTTGTTTTTTTTTTATAGCATAGCTAGGTGGAAGAAATGACAGATTAATGGTGCCGGGAACCAATGTCCTCTGGGCAGGTGACACTGGGACTGCTATTGCTTAAGCACAGCATTTATCAGCTCAGAAAAATCACATTTTGGGAAGGGAATCTCAGTCTTACTTAATTTCAAATTGAATCAGAAGACGCCACGCAGGTGGAGTACACGGCAGCAGTCTTACTGTTCTTTGTTAGATGTTCATGGGGCTTTTTAGAGTTATGATGTCATATACCTAGAACTGGAGGGCTCCTCAGAAACTTTGGGGTCCAGGCACCTCATTTTACATATCAAGAAACTGAGGCTTGCAGGGGCTAAGTGGTTTGCTGTGTCTACAGAAGGAGAAAGCATCAGAGGCTGGATTTGAATTCGGATCCTCTGACTCTCAAGCCAGTTCCCTTTCTATCACAGGTGCTGGTTTTCATGGTTTGTTGTCTTGGGTAGGCTGAGACTCAAACCTGACAGAAAGAGGCTAGGAGCAGTTCTGTTGGCATCTTTAGTTACCTCTTAAATGTTTCATTTTATCTTTGACAGAGGTCTGTCATGTGGTTACCATGAAGATATTCCCCTTTTCTAGCCATATCCTGGACATCCTTCAGGGAGAGAGCAGGGAGGCAGGAAAGGATGGCATGTACAAACAAGTTTCTATGTTATTTTCACATGCGTTCAAGTAATAGGCTAAGAATAACTAAAAACCCTGTTAGCTACAGTAAACAATGAGAGGGTTTTTTTTTCTTTTAGTATTGCTGTAGGAGAGGTTAGTTTGTACTAACTCAAGCTTTACTGTGAATGTAGTAGGTTTTAACTTTTGATTAGTTAGCTAATAAGAATTTATGAAGTGCCTGCTATGTACCAGGCACTACTAAGTGCTAGGGATACAAAAAGTGGCAAAAGACATTCCCTGCCTTCAAAGAGCTTATGATCTAAGAGGAGACAACAAGCAAACAAATATGCAAACCAGCTATATCCAGGATAAATAGGAAATAATCAACAGAGCCACTAAAATTCAGAGGGATTAGAAAAGACTTCCTGTGGAGCATGGGATTTTAGCTGGGACCTGAAGGAAGCCAGGGAATCCCAGGGAGAACATTCCAAGTGGCTGGGGACAGCCAGGGGAAATACCTGGAGCCAGAGTTGGAGTGCGAACATTCCAAGTGGCTGGGGACAGCCAGGGGAAATACCTGGAGCCAGAGTTGGAGTGCAGAGGAGAGACGGATGGGTCATGAATGGGTGGGAGGTGTATTCAAGAGATGTTGCAAAGGCGAAATTGACAGACCTTGGCGACAGATGGGCTGTGGGGGGGTGAGAGATAGTGAGGAGTCAGAATGACTCTTAGACTTTGAACCTGAGGGCCTGGGAGATGGTATTGCCCTCCACAGAAATGGGGAAGTTAGGAGGGTAGAAGTTTTAGGGGGAAAGATAATGAATTTGGTTTTGGACATGTTGAGTTAAGATGTTGCAGAACGCCTTGGGTGCACACAGCTTTCCCAGCCCTGCAAAGGGCCTTCCTTGTGTTGGCTGAGTAGAGCCTCTTAGTTTCATTCTTAACTCCCTGTGTGATTTTTTGCTGTCTTATCCTAAGAAATGTTTTCTAGCTGATTAATTTGCTTTATTGTATTACCTGGCCTCTTTTGAAATGTATTTTCTTGATGATTTTGTAAATATCACTGTCCTTCTTAAATCCTTCCCCGCCTCCCAGTAGAACTCTCCTTTGTGAGAGATAAATATAGTCAAACAAAACAGATTGACACATTGGCTAGTCCTGAAAATGTATCTTGGATTTCCTCACGCTCATTCACCCAGGCTTCAGTGGGCTTACTTGTCCCTTACAGCCCTCAGGCCCTTTGTGGCTGTGATGTTGTGATACTATTCTTTTCCACTAATCTGCTGTATAACATTAAGAAACCTCTGTTTTATTGTGGAATGTACAAGTTGTGTAGCAAATATTGAAATCAAGAAGAGACTTAATAAAGCACTTCCGTATTCCCCCAGAATTGTGATCTCACTGATGTGGATATAAGTTACTTTCTTTTTGAATATATTTTTAAAATTTTTTGGATATTTTATTTTTTCCCCAATTACATTTGCAATTTTGAGTCTCAACTTCCCTTCCTCCTTCCCTCCTCCCCCTCCTTGAGACAGCAAGCAATTTTGATATAGGTTATCCATGTTTAATCATGAAAAACATTTCCACGTTAGTCATGTTGTGAAAGAAAACACTGCCCAAGGAGGAAAAACACACACAAAAGTAAAGAAAATGAAAAATAATATCCTTTGATCTGCATTCAGACTCCATCAGTTCTTTCTTTGGAGGTGGATCGCATTTTTCATCATGAGTCCTTTGGAATTGTCCTGGATCATTGTATTGCTGAGAATAGCTAAGTCACTCACAGTTGATCATTGGACAATATTGCTGTTACTGTGTACAGTGTTCTCCTGATTCTGCTCACTTTACTTTGCATTCGTTCATATAAGTCCAGGTTTTTCTGAAATCACCTTGCTTGTCATTTCTTGTAGCACAATCTTATTCCATCACGATCATGTTCAGCCATTCCCCAATGGATGGGCATCCCTCAATTTCCAATTCTTTGCCACCAGAAAAATAGCTTCTATAAATATATTTGTACAAATAGGACCTTTTCACTTTTTTTTGTCCTTTGATATCTTTGGGATACAGACCGAGTAGTAGTATTTCTAGATCTAGGGGTATGTACAGTTTTGTAGCCCTTTGGGCATAGTTCCAAATTGCTCTGCAGAATCATTGGATCAGTTCACAACTCTACCAGTAGGGCATTAGTATCTCATTTTTCCCACATCCCTTCCAACATTTGTCATTTTCCTTTTCTGTCATACTAACCAATAATTTGTGAGGTGGTACCCCACAGTTGTTTTAATTTGCATTTCTCTGACCCATAGTAATTTAGAGCATTTTTTCATGTGACTATAGATACCTTTGATTTCTTTCTCTGAAAACTGCCTGTTCTTATCCTTTGACCATTTATCAATTGGGGAGTGACTTATATTCTGATAAGCTTGACTCAGTTCTCTATATATTTAAGACATGAGGCCTTGATCAGCTTTCTGCTTGCTTTCTGATCTTGGCTGCACTGGTTTTGCTTGTGCAAAAACTTTTTAAATTTAATGTAATCAAAATCATCTCTTTTACATTTCATAATGCTTTCAATATCTCTTGTTTGATCATAAATTTTTCCTTTCTCCATAGATCTGACAGGCAAACTATTCCATGCTCCCCAAATCTGGTTGTGGTATCACCCTTTAAGTCTAAATCATGTACCCATTTTCACCTCCTGTTATATGGTGTAAGGTATTGGTCTATACCTAGTTTCTGCCATACTCTTTTCTAGTTTTCTTAGCAGGTTTTGTCAAACAGTGAATTTTTATCCCAAACCCTTGAGTCTTTGGGTTTAATAAACACTAGATTATTATGTACCTAATTTATTCCACTGATCTATCATTCTATTTCTTAGCCAATACCAGATTAATGATTACTACTTTGTAATACATTTTGAGATGTGGTGCAGCTAGGCCACCTTCCTTCACTTTTTTTTTCATTAATGCCCTTGCTATTTTGTTTTTGTTAGAATTCAGTTATGAATCCATCTGGCCCTGAGGATTTTTTCTTAGGGAGTTCACGGACTGATGGTTTGTTCAATTTCTTTTTCTAAGATGGGGTTATTTAAGTGTTCTATTTTTTCTCTTAATTTGGGCCATTTATATTTTTATAAACTGTCAAATTTATTGGCATATAATTGGGCAGAATAGCTCCTAATAATTACTTTAATTTCTTTTTCGTTGGTGATGAATTCACCCTTTTCATTTTTGATACTAATAATTTGGATTTTCTTCTTCCTTTTTTAAAAATCAAATTAACCAATGGTTAATTGTATTTGCTTTTTTCTCCCCCATAAAATCAGCTCCTAGTTTTATTAGTTCAGTAGTTTTCTTTTGATTTTGTTAATTGCTCCTTTGTTTTTCAGGATTTCCAGTTCAGTGTTTGAGGATTTTTAATTTGTTCTTCTTCTAGTTTTTTAGTTGCATGTCTGATTCATTGATTTGTTCTTTCTCTATTTTACTGATGTAAGCATTTAGAGATAAAAATTTTCCACTAAGTACTGCTTTGGCTGCATCCCATAGAGTACATATAAGTTTTAAGAACCTAGGTTCTGGGGGCAGCTAGATGGCTCAGTGGATAGAGCACCGGCCCTGGATTCAAGAGGACCTGAGTTCAAATCCGGCCTCAGACCAAATACTTGAGACTTAGCTGTATGACCCTGGGCAAGTCACTTAACTCCAATTACCTAACAAAAAACCCCCCAAAACTAGATTCTATCATGAAATGTTTCATTCAGGAAGCATAAAGGGGGAAAAGTAAATACAAATGAAAGGCAGACCCTTTATGCCCTTCATACAGTGTTCACAGGAATCTTTGACATAAATAACCTATAACACATGCCTTGTGTAACTGTGATCCTGGGGTGATGCATCTTGGGACTTCTGTTCCCTCATTGTCAAAAAGAGATCATTAGACTAGATAATTTCTAAGGTCTTTGCAAGCTCTAAAATGTTATGATTGTGTTCTAGAAGCCACTGTTAAGACTAAACAAGAAAAGATTAAATTACTAGGGTAAAAACCACATATGTCTTCACTAGGTAAGAAATAAATCCCTACTCCTGGTCCATTTAGGGCAGTTAGGTGGCACAGTGGATAGCACTCTGGGCTTGGAGTCAGGAAGATGAGTTCCTCAGACAGTTCCTAGCTGTGTGACCCTAGGCAAGCCACTTAACCCTGTGTGCCTCAGTTTCCTCATCTGTCAAATGAGCTGGAGAAGGAAATGGCAAACTACTCTGGTGTCTTTGCCAAGAAATTCCCAAATGGAGTCGCGAATAGTTGGACATGATTGCAAAACTACTGAACAATAACATTAGTACACTGTATCAGCTCTTGCTGGTTTCTTCTCCAGGGTGAGTAGAAACTTGTCTGCTCAAAAGAAGTCAGAACAGCGGCAGAAACATCAGCTCAGAATGAAAGCAGAAAGACATCCTGTTGCGGTGGTCAATGATGAAATGCCTCCCTCCAAGAAAATGAGAGTGTGAGTAGCCAGTTGGTTGGGTTTTTTCCTACTTTAGGTGACATTGCTTATCCCTTAATCTTCTCATACTCAGGTGAGAAGGAACCTTTCCTTTGACTACATTTTTTGGGAGGGCAATTGGAATTTGCTTTTGCATTTAGTAAATATTACTGCCAATGTAAGGTCAGCTTGTCTCAGGTAGACTTTCAGTAGTCACTGAGTGTTCTGGGGACACTAATGAAATGGTAACTAAACTGAAAACATACCTGTTTCCTAAAAAGCAGGAAATTCAAGGCATGCCCGACTATGCATGCACTGTTGACTGCCCTCTTTTCCTGGATCTTCTTTTGTCTCTGGATTTTTGGTCAGACACTGCTATCTCTTGCTTCCCCTCCTACCTGTCTGACTGCTCCTCAGTCTTCTTTGTTGGATCATTCATTATCCATGTCATGCCCACATTAATAGTATGTATACCCCAAGGCTCTGTCCTGGGCCCTCTTCTCTGGTTGTTCTTTATCATCTCACTAGGTGATCTCATCAGGTTTCAGGAGTTCACTTACCAAATCTGTGCATATGACTCCTTGATATGTATATCCAGGACTAGTCTCTCTGCTGAGTTCTGATTTCACATTATCAACTGCCTATTAGGCATTTCCAGCTACTAGGTGGTACCATAAGCATTCCAAATTTGACATGTCCTAAACAGAGTTCATCTTTCTTCCTCACATCTCTCGTGAACCTCTCTTTCTATGGAAAGCACCATCATCCCTCCAGTCTCCCAGATTCACAACTTTGGTGCCATCTTAACTCTTCAGTCTCCTCTACCCAACGCTTGTGCTTGTGCTCTCCCCTGCCTTCCCCCAAGGTTGCCTGCGATCTGCTTTCTGTGTGGCTTATGTAGGTTCTCTTCACCATTAGAATGTAGACTTCTCAAGAGCAGGGACTCTTTCACGTTTGTCTTTGTATCCCCAATACCTAGCACTGTGAATTATGCCAGGAGGTACTTAATAAATGCGTGTTTATTTTGATTATGCTTTGCTTGATTTTATGCATGCCTCTGGGCAGATCAAATACATTGTCTGCTTTTATCCTTTTGTACTCTAGCACTGAGGGCAAAAGTAAGCCCATGGAAGGTAGTGCTTCCAAAAATGGTGCCCAGAAGAGTGAGCCTTCCCTGGGACGACCTGCAGGCAGAATAGCTGTGTCTTGCACGCCACCTATAAGGTGAGGATCTTCCCTTGCTGGTATTTGAACTGTATATCAGGCTCATGGATTCCTTTAGAAGTCTAAGTGGGTGGTGACTTGATGGTTTCCAAATGAGCCTTGACCTGGTTATGATGACCTTAATGAAAATGTATCTGGATTCATGTTTCGGGACTTTGGAAATGACCCTTCAGGATCATTTGAGTGTTAGCATCTTTTGTCCTCTCTCAGTCCCATCTTTATTTCTGACTAGCTTGATTTGCCCTTTAGGAAGAAGGTTCTGAAAAGTACAGAGGAACAAGAGTTGGAGAAGAGACTGAGGATGCAACAAGAGGTGGTAGAGATGCGTAAGAAGAATGAAGAGTCCTTGAAAATAGCTCTAGCAGGTATGGGTTAGCTGCAGCCTCAAGGCCGCAGGTTATGCGCCCCTGAGTCTGTATAAGTAAGATATGATTATTAAAGCACTGAGACTAAATGTGTTGTACTGCTAACTGTAGCACCACAATTTGCCCTCTAAACATTGGTCTTCCTGAGGATTCTTAGGGGCTTTGGTGTAGATGAGAGAAGGAGGAGTAAAACTAGTTCCTGGAACAATTACCAATAATGTTACCTGGTAATGGAAACATGATACCTTTTCAAGAATAAAGCAGGATTGGGAGGACTAAAGCCTGACTTGTTCTGTCCTTTGGCAGTATCCACAAAGACACTGTCCAAAAGGCTGAGTCTAACCCTCAGAGTGCCAGTGTCAGGTTAGGAAGCTGGCAGTATTATATGTCTCTAGGTCAGCAAGTTAAGAGTGTTAGTTGATCAGTATTCTCTGTTTATGGTGATTACATTTCCAAAGTTTTGGGTTTGCTTTTTTTTGTCCACTCCATCCAGGGCAGCCTCTGAAGAAAACAGTGAGCCAGGTAACCAAGTCAGTTGACTTCCACTTCCACACAGATGATAGGATCAAACAGCACCCGAAGAACCAGGAAGAATACAAAGAGGTGAATTTTACAGCTGAACTTCGGAAGCATCCTCCATCGCCGGTAAGGTGATAGGCAAAGTGAGCCTCAGTTACCAATGTATTCAAAGTGACATTGGATTAGTATTCTAGGTAATTATTACTTAAATCTCAGAGGAGATTTCTAGGAGTAAAAGTAGCAATATGTAGGTTAACACCTTGGCCAGCCATTCTGGAAAATAATTTGAAATTGTACCAAGCACTACATACCCTCTGATCAATCAGGATTACTACTGGATGTCTTTTGAGCATCCTCGGTACAAAGCACTGGTCAGATGGTGGGAGAATAGTGATTTCGGTGAGAATGGGGCAAAGACCCACATGAGGCAGGGCTCTGATGACCTATCTTAAGTCACTTTTCTTCTCTAAACCTCGGTTTCCTCATCTATGAAATGGAAGTTATCTTTTTATTACTTCACTTGTGAACAAATTTGCAGTGAGGAAAGTGCTTTATAAACTGTAGATATTAGTAATAATTTGATAATCCAAGAACATATTAAATCCATGTAAACTAACTTAACAAGTCCAGAACAGAATGAAGACCAAGGAGACCTGGAGTCATTGAGCACAACCAGACCAGATATGGTTAATTAGAAATAAATTCCATGGAGTAGATGAATCTTAATCAAGTGTCTTACATAGTAATTTACATCATTTATCTCATTAGATCCTCTACAACAGTCTCATGATGCAAGTAGAACAAATGGACTTTATACTTAATTTACACGTGAGGAAAGTGAGTCCAAAGTCATACATTAGTGAATATCAGAGCTGGAACTTGAGTCCAGTTGGCCTGAGGAGTCCATTCTTTTTTCCCACAAAACAGTCATGGCACAGTGACAGTATTTATGGGAAAGGAAAAGAAAGGGTCATCCAGAGGCTGTAATAAATGTGGTTAGGATTTCTCTTTCTCAGTAGATACTGATAGAGTATGTAAAGTGATTGACCTCATTTGCTTTTCTGTGAATATATCCTACCCAAAGAGCTCCAGTACTGGAGTCAGAACAACGAGGTGTGAGGCCCTAACTTTGACATTAGCCATATTACCTTATGAAAATCACTTAAACTTATTTGGCTTCTTCCTCTGCCATAATAAAATGGAGATAATTTTGTTTGCTCTGGCTACCTCACAGTATTGTTATGAGGATAGGGCTTTAGGATTTGTGCATAGGACTTGTACCACCAGGCCAGGGGTTAAGGCTGCAGCAATCACAGAAACCACTTTAAAAAAAAGTTTTCCAAACACTGAAAGGCTATTGCTGTTTTTTTGCAGAAAAGTTCTCAAAAGAGATTTGTCATTTTGCACACATCTTCTCTGTCTGCAGGCCCGGGTAGGCAAGGGACCTACCATTGCCAAGCCTTTCAATTTGTCCCAAGGAAAGAAAAGACCTTTTGAAGAAACAACCTCTACTTATGTCCCTCTGGCACAGCAAGTTGAAGCTTTCCATAAACGAACACCCACTAGGTACCACCTGAGGAGCAAGAAAGATGATGAGGGTAAGTGTTCCCCTCTAAAATTGGGTGAAAAACTTAGTTGAGAATTTTCCTTTGTTGTTTGTATCTGAAGCATCCATCTGGCTTCATAAGGAACCGTTCATAAGGAGCTAACAATACAGATCTTTTTTTTTTTAAGGCAGTTGGGGTTAAGTGACTTGCCCAGGGTCACACAGCTGGTAAGTGTCAAGTGTTTGGTCTGAGGCTGAATTTGAACTCAGGTCCTCCTGACTTCAGGGCCAGTGCTCTATCCACTGCGCCACCTAGCTGCCCCTAACAATACAGATCTTAAAAAAAAAAAAGCACATCACTTTGTGTAAGTAGCAGACATATGACATGATGTCTCTTTGACTTCTTGAGTCTGTGACACGTCTATAAACTTGTGGTTTGTGGAGGGGTGGTGGTGGAGAATGGTTTTATTCCCTGACAAGTTCATCCATTTGTTCATAATACTAAGTCAGATTTCTCTAATGCTTTAAGGCTGAAAGGTCATGTTTATCACAGTCATCCTATGAGCAGATGGCACAAGTTTTATCCCCATTTGACAGATGAAGTGGAATGTGTTTGATTCATATAAGTTCAGTTACAGGTCTTGTGACTTCAAAACCAGCTCTCACTCATGTACCTAGCCTCTGTATGTCTTTACCATTCTCACTTGCTCTTTTCCCCTTGGTCATTCCCCCATCTCCACCTCTTTGTAGCATTGACCAAGCAGAATAAAGAAACCCAGGCAGAAATCAATTCCGTTTCTTAATATGTGACTTGGAAGGCTAACATTTTGGCCAAATAAGTCAACACAGGATCTTATGTCCTAGAATCTCATTGTACTTCTGTATCGATCGCATATAGACTTTATAACACTGTTGTGTAACATAGACAAGGAGGAACACATACTGTTTTATTGTAAACTTCAGTGCATCTCTGACTTCAGCAATGTGGGTATTCCTTGGAAAGGGATACTTTGCAGCCTGCCTGCACTTTGTTGGCCTGTGAGCGCCTTGTTGGGTCCTCCCATATCTCCCAGAGGATCATCTAGCACAGGTGTCAGAGATCTTCAACTCCATGAGTGCCATTGTAGCCCTTAGACTGTTACCTTTCTGTCATTATTTTAAAAGTTTACCTCCTTTTCTAGTCACATATTTAATAAAAATAACTGACATTCATGTAGTGCTTTAAAGTTCACAGACATTTTACACATAACTCATTGGAGCCTCACAACAGCCCCATGAGATAGGTACTACAGGTAGTAGTATGTCCATCTTATGGAAACTCAGGTTTAGTGAGTTTAGTTAGGCTGCCTGTGGTTACACTGCTACAAGTATCAGAGATGAGATTTTAAGTCCAGCACATCTGGAGTGTAAGAATAATATTATTAATCCACTCAAACATATTGGCTCTCCATTTCCTATACCATCTCTTTTATGCTACTTCTTACATATAAACCATCATTGCTAACAACCTTGCCGTTGTTCTCTGAATCACTCTTAATTTTAATTCTTTTTTTTCCTTCGTAATTTATTTTTAGTTTTCAACATTCACTTCCACAGGCTTTTGAGTTTTAAATTTTTCTCCCCCTCCCTCCCCATCTCGGCGTACAGTCTGATACAGGCTCTACATATACATGCCTATTAAACATGTTTTCAAATTAGTCATGTTGTAAAGAAGAATTAGAACCAGTAGGAGGAATCATAAGAAGAAACAAAACAAAACAGAAGGGGAAAAAAAAGAACAAATAGTATGCTTTGATCTGCATTCAAACTCCATAGTTCTTTCTCTGGATGTGGATAGCATTTTCCATCTTGAGACTTTTGGAGTTGTCTTAGATCCTTGCATTGCTGAGAAGGGCTAAGTCTATTAAAGTTAGTCATGGTACAACATGGCTATTACAGTGTACAACGTTCTCCTGGTTCTGCTCACTTCACTCAGCATCAGTCCATACAAGTCTTTCCATGTTTTTCTGCAGTCTGCTCATCATTTCTTATAGCACAGTAGGATTCCTCTTAATTTTAATTCTTCAAAGAATAATGTTCCATGGTTTGCAGCTACAGACAGTTCTCACTTTATGTAAATTCACATTATACAAATTCCGCTTTACATAAAGAATTCTGAAAGAAATCCATATTCCAAAAAAACCCAAACAAACCTGTGATAACTTTACTATGCTCTCTTGCTGTTTCTGCCCCTTGACTTAGTACTCCACTGAATTCCTCCTGCCCCCAAGTGGAAGTAAAAGAATGGGCTTGTGGAGAGACCGCCTGCTGGTGCTGGCTAGTGGTGGGGAAGGTTGGCTTGAGACCTCTGCACTTTGCCCACCATGTATGTTTACCCCAATCTGTCTGCTATCCAAACTGTTTGTATACGACATTGCTAGAAGAGAAATCAGTGTTAAAAAAATGTGGTTTTGTGTCAGGGACCAACTAGAGATTGTTGAAAGTGCAGTGTAAATTTCCAAGTATAGTTCAGCTGACCCTCTTCCTACTCATCTCTGGGCCTAGCTCATCATTCATCTACAGTGCCTGTCCAAGACTCATGTTCAGAGGGACTGATTCAGTGGGCTCTGTCCATCTTCATATCCTAGTCTAGACAATAGGGACTTCTTCATCCATTTGAATTTTCCTGTGTAGATTCTTAGACTTCACACTTGAGTGGTTTGGGATCAAACTGACAACTTTGTGTGATGTCCTGGGCCTGTCTACAAACAGGTGTGTGCAGCACCATGTCGTGCTAGTCAGTAAACATTTCTTATGCATCTAGTCTATGCCAGACACTGTACTAAGGGTTGAGGATACAAAGAAAGACAAAACCCAGTCCCTTTTCTCAAGGAGCTCACAGTTTAGTGAAGGAGAAAACATGCAAACAGTTATGTAAAATCAAGATATATACAGGCTAAACTGGAAATAATCACAGAGAGAATGCACTAGAATTATGGGGCTTTGGGAAGAGCTTCCCTCAAAAGGTGGGGTTTTATCCAGAACTTGAAGAAGCCAGAAAAGTTGGGAGGAGGAGATGAAGAAGAAGGGCATCCCTGGCATGGACGACAGTCAGTGAAAATGGCTGGGAGTTAGGAACAGCAGTGAGGCCAGGCCATTGTTACAGGATCACAGAGTATGTGCAGGGTTGTAAGGGATTAGAAGACTGGAAGACTAGGACTCAGATGTGAACACCAGAAGATTTTCTATTTGATCCTAGAGGTGATAGGGAGTAACTGGAGTTTATTGAGAGAGAGAGAGAGAGAGAGAGAAGAGAGAGAGAGAGAGAGAGTGTGTGTGTGTGTGTGTGTGTGTGTGTGTGTGTGTGTGTCTGTCTCTCAATCAGACCTACACTTTAGGAAAATTACTTTGGCAGTTGAATGAAAGATGGATTGGAGTGAGGAGAGAGTTGAGGCAGGCAGACCCAACAGCAGGCTGCTGTGGTAGTCCAGGTGTGAGGTGATGAGGGCTTGTACCAGACTGGTGGCAGTGTCAGGAGAGGAGGGGACGTATTTGAAAGATGTTATGAAGGTGAAATTGAGGGGTCTTGGCAACAGATTGGATCTGAAGAATGAGAGATAGCGAGGAGTCAAGGATGATACCTACTTGTTACCTAGGTGACCCCAGGTGACTGGAAGGACAGTAGTACCCTCAGCAGGAAGAGGGGAATGTTTTTTGGCAAAAGATGAGTTCAGTTTTGGACACATGTTTAAACTGCTCTTTGATTTTTATTCTGTGCTGGAGATCTAACATAAAAAGGGTAAACACCTTTGTTGAGAATATTTCTTTTTTTTTCTACATCTTTGACATTGATAATAGAAGATAATTGTTACATATTAACATATAAAAGTGGCTTATGCATTGGAGGAGACTCTTTAATGCTGCATTTTTCTCTGTAGAGTCAAGTCCTCTTAGTGAAACAGAATGGATCTTATGTTCTATCTATACCTTTCAGTCATTTGTGTGACTGGAGCTGTATACTCTGCCATAGAAAATCACTCATCAGTGCCTTATTGTTCCCTTCTGATATTTTCTTTAAAATACCCTCAATACATGTATTGACTATTCTCATAAAGATTTTATAGAGATTAGAAAATAGGCCTGTGGCTCACTACTTATTGATTAGTTGGCCTTTTTTGGGTAAATCAAATTGTCCATTATTTCCCTCATTTATTCAGGATCTTCTAGGTATCTTGGAAAATCAGTCCCTCAAAACTGTTTACCTTTCAGCATGGATTTTTTTTTCTGTGTATACTTGATCTGATTTAGCTATTCTTCCTGTGTTTATCATCTTCCATTTTCACTTTCTCATATAGTCTAATTAGGATTGAATTGTTGGAGTCCATGTGGTAGTTCTACTGTCAACAGTGATGAGCATAATTTGTTATAGAATAGATGACAATTGGTTTCATTTTTATTTCTGTGGTTTTTTTCCTCCCTGGTTTCATTTATATATGATCCTGGGATCACAGCTTTAGGACAAGAAGGGACCTTAAAGGTCATCTTGTCCAACCCATTCATGTTATTGCTGAAGAAACTGAGAAGCAGAGGAGCTAGTAACCTGCTCAAGGTTATGCAACTAATAAGTTCAGAATGGCTTAGAGTCTCACTTCAAGGAGATGGTTTTTCTTTTCACTATTCTTCACTGTTAAAATAGGTAATAACAACAGTCCAGCGTTTATATAGCACTTTAAGGTTTGCAGAGTGCTTTGTAAATATTCCCTCCTTTTATCGTCAAGACAACCCAGAGTGGTAGGTGCTATTATCATCCCCATTTATTCAGTTTTAAGGAGTTGTGTTAGTTTGTTTATTGATTTGCACAGGGCTGCAGGTTGGAAATTAACGATCTGTAATGTGCCCCATTGTCGGTCAGTCATAAGGTATTTTGTTTGGAAAATGGAAGAGACTCATTTGAAAATCAGTGGAATTTTTCACAAGAAAAATGAACTTAAAAAAAAATTTTAATGAATGAATTGGTCTTTCTTTTCCAATCTTGTCCTTTCTCTTTGAATAAAAAGAAAGAAAAGCAAAACTTTTGTAACAAGTATGCATAGTTGAGCAAAAACAAATTCCCTCATTGGCCATATCCAAGAACTTTATGTCACATAATGCACTCTGAGTCCACCCTCTCTATGTCAGGATGTAGTTGTTATCACTGGTCGTCAGGAATCACGGATGATAGTTGTATTTATTTGTCGGAATTCTTAAATCTTTCAAAGTTGTTTCTCTTTTACAATGTTGTTATTGTATAAATTGATCTTTTGGTTCTGGTCACTTTGTCTCTGCATCAGTTCATAGAAGTCTTCTCAGGTTTCTCAGAAGCTGTACCTTTCCTCCTTCCTTTTACAGTACACTGTACCATAATTTGTTTAACTCTTCTCTAGTTGCTGGGTAAAATTTCCCCCTTTCTCCCCTTAGTTTCTAGGTTTTTTTGCTACCACAAAATGATCTCTGAAAATAAAAGAAAGTTCTCTTAATAAAGCTAGGATTGATAGCTATTCCTTTCCCCCCATATATTATTTTGTTCATGGGTTTGGCAGGTTAGTTCAGCTTGGAAATTTGAATGGCATTTAGTTTTGATTTCTAAAATAAATTATGAATAATGCTGTCTGTTGCTAAATATGTAGAGACCTTCATAAAAGAGACAAATGTGGTATAGTTGAAAGATCATTGTACTTACAGGACTGGGATTCAAATCCTGCCAGGTAGTTTGTGACCTTGGACAAACTGATTCATCTCTCTAATTCTCAGTTTCCTAAGGAGGTTGAACTAGATGATGTGGAAGATTCCTTCCAGCCCTGCATAATCATGTGATACCTGAAGATCCTTGGGGCTACTGATTTTAAAAGCACTTATCTTCTTTGAGTTGTTTATCAGTATATATGTTAATTTGTTTCATTCCTATTATCCCACCCAATTACAAAAAAGTCCTGTATTTGACTTTGGAAAGTTAATTTTTTTTCTTTGATACAAATATCTATTTCCTGGGAATTCATAGTACTGGGAATAGTCACTGGGCATTGAAAGACCTTTTCTTGAATCTGAATGAATAAAGATATTATTTGTGGTGATCATAAGCAGAGTAGTAGAAAGTGATGATAAATATGGAAGCCTGCATTAGCCACTGGGGGGGGGGAAATAGTCTCCATACAAGTGACTCTTGTTTGTTTTATAGTAAAAAGAACATTAATGTTTTATATAAATCAGAAGCTTTTCCTCCTGAGTGGAGTGATAGATTGGATGCTAGTGAAGACTGCTAAAATATGCCAAGGCACCATCTGCTCCTGACAGTTATCCATAGAAAAATGTCTACATTGTGACCTGGATATAACCTAGCTGGAGGCCCAGCTGATGTCAGGGAATCCAGTGACACTTTTATGGTTTCGCTTTGTAGGTCTGTTACCCTCCAAACCGTCAGTGCTCAAGATAACAAACCCACAGACTCCTGTATTTAAAACTAAGCAGCGCACAAGGCCTGTCACGTGCAAGAGCACAGCTGAGTTGGAAGCAGAGGAACTTGAGAAAATCCAACAGTAAGTCTCCACAGAACCATGGAAAATCTAGCTCTAGCAGTTGATGCACTTCCTTACCTGGTGATCTGTGGGAGTCACACTACATGTGTCCTTTTCTCACCCAGCCTCGAGGTGAGGAGCCCAATGACTGAGGCAACAGCTAGGGAGTCAGGTTTGAGTTGGGAGAGGTGAGGGAAAAGAAGCCAGCTATTACTTAAGAAAACCATTTGGTATTCTTCCAGATTAATTTGTGCAAATTTTACTCTTAAGCTGCTATATTAATAGCTTATTTTTGTGTAGTGCTTGGCAGCTACAAAGTGCTTTGTAGAGACCTTATTTGATTCTCACAACTCTGTGAAGCAGATAGGACAAATATTGTTTTACAGATGAGAAAATTGAGGCTTAGTGAGGTTAAATGCCTTTTCCATAGCTGTTCAGTTACCAGGAGGCAGAACAGGTCGTCTGACTCTTAAGTCCAGTGTTCTTCCCATTAACTGTGTTTCTAACACCCAGGGTCTTGTTATGCTAATGCCACTCAGTCATCTAAGGTTAAATGTTGTTGAGATGGGATATAGAAAGTGTTCTCCTCCTAATGGTACTATTTATTTTAGTGCTTGTGGAGAAGAGAAGCATGTATTTACTATGAGTAAAGAAGAGTCACATTCTGTGGAGTAATTAAGTGTTAGGTCATTATATAATAATTTCTCCTTTCTAGCAATATTGGAGGATGATATTACTCTATGATTATTGATACTTTAATAAAGTTTAAAATATGCTATTTATGAAGAGAAATCTCCATGATGATTGTTTCTGTCTTTGACACCATCTTTTTTGTTTGTTTGTTTTACTTTCTTGAAATCCCATTAATCATTCCACAGATACAAATTCAAAGCACGGGAACTTGACTCTAGAATCCTTGAAGGTGGGCCTATCATACCAAAGAAACCTCCTGTAAAGCCACCCACTCAGGCTATTGGATTTGACTTGGAAATTGAGAAAAGGATACAGGAACGAGAGGCAAAGAAGAAGTCAGAAGAAGAGCACTTTGAGTTTCATTCTAGGCCTTGTCCTACCAGGATCTTGGAAGATGTTGTGGTAAGAATTTTTTTTACTTCCTCAAATGCAAGTAAAAGTGTCTGAGAACCAGAAATTGAATAAGATGGGTGGGTACCAACTTGGTGGGATTTGTATTTATGTTTTAGTTTTTAACAAAGTAAGAAAAGGTTGGGGTATGGAATTAATTGGGTCAGGTTAATTGCAATTTCTGGTAGTTTTTTTTTTAAGTATAATAAAGGCCATTCATTCTTCCCCATTCTGGCATGGAGGTGAGTGACCCTATGTTCTCAGCGACTATGTCAGCAGTTTGTTAGTAATAATGATGATGATGATGATGATGATGAAAGCAATGATTATGTAACAAATAATGAATAATAGAATACCTAATGATAATATATTAATATAATGTAGTTATCATGTTATATAATGTGTTATATCTATAATTATGTTATAAATAACCACATTAGTATATTATAATAATCTTAAATCATAATTATTATAGCCAGCATTTATACTTCTCTTAAAGGTCCCAAAAAATATTTTACATGTATTACCTCATTTGACCATTACAACAAACATGTGAAATAGTTGCTATTTTTAGCTCCATTCTGTAGATGGGGAAACTGAGGCTGAATGAGGTTAAATGACTCTCTGTGGTCTCAATAATTTGTGTGTATTGGAGCTGAGATTCACGCTCAGATTTTACTGACTCCCAAGTTCTAGGGTCTATCCAAGGTGCTGCCTTCTTTCCTCAAGTCCTAACTGTTCTTGTGGAACTAGAAAAACAAACACTTTCTAATGGATTCATAGTTTTGTTGATTGTACTGGCTTTTAAGGCATTTGTATCTCAGACTGTTTTTTTTTCCTTTTTTGGTAAATTTATTGTTTATTTTTTAACATTCTTTTAAAAATTTGGATTCCAAATTCTCTCCCACCATACTACCCCTCCCCCACCCACTGAGAAGGCAAGTACTATTATGTCCATAATACATGTGAAATCATGCAAAACATTTCCACATTAGCCATATTTTTACAAAAAAGCAAGAAAAATGTAGAAAGTGAGGAAATTACATTTTAATTTGCATTCAGAGTTCATCACTTTTCTGTCTGGAGATGGGTAGCATTTTTCATCATTTGGAATTGTCCTAGATCATTGTATGGATCAGAGTAGTCAGGTCTTTCATAGTTGATCATCATTATGACATTGCTGTTACTGTGCACAATGGTATCCTAGTTCTTCTCACTTCACTTTGCACCAGTACATGTAGGTCTTGCCGTGTTTTGCTGAAACTACCCCTCCCTTTGTCATTTCTTAGGGCACAATAGCATTCTGTCGTAATCATTTGCCATAACTTGTTCAGCCATCATTCAATTGATGGGTGTCCCCTCGATTTCTAATTCTGTCACCACAAAAAGAGCTACTATAAATATTTTTGTACGTCTAGGTCCTTTTCCTTTTTCTTTGAGATACAGACCAAGTAGTGATACTGCGGAGTCAAAGGGTATGCACAGTTTTATAGGTCTTGGAGCATAGTTCCAAATTGTTTTCCAGAATGGTTGAACCAGTTTGCTACCCTACCAGCAATTCATTAGTGTATGTCAGGCCTGCATAACCAAAGGATTTCTTGTGGCCCGTGGGAACATAGAGGAAAACATCCTTTGCATATAGTAGAGATCCTTTGGCGTGCTGCAGTCTGCCCTTGGACTGCAGGTTGTGCAGGCCTGGTGTACATATTTTCCCCTCATCTACTCCAGCATTTGTCATTTCAGATTGGTTGAGGTAGTACCTCAGAGTTGTTTTCATTTGAATTTCTCTAATCGGTAATTATTTATAGCATTTTTTCATATGACTATAGATGGCTTTGATTTCTTCTGAAAACTGCCTGTTTATATCCTTTGGCCATTTATCAAGTGGAGAATGGCTCCTGTTTTTATAAATTTTGACCTCAGTTCTATATTCTCTATATATTTGAGAAATGAGGTCTTTGTCAGAGAAACTTGCTGTAAAATTTTTGATATTACTTCATTGTTAGTGATACCTTTTAGCAAAATGTAGTTTCCCTGATTATCTCTTTTAATTAGGTCTGGTTTTGCTTTTGCCTTGTCAGACCTCTTTCAAGCACGTGCACATGTGGCTGTGCAGTGATCTTACTTTGATTCTCTGTACTTATCCGAGTTTCTGTCTATAATCTGCAGTGTATGTATTCTAGTCTTGATGAATGCAGGTAGACTGGGAATCAGAAGGCTTGGGCTTTAGTTCTGTCTGCATGACCTTCATTTCTCCTTTTGTGGTCTCTTGCCTCCTCAGTAAAATGAGATTGCATAAGGCCTCGACAGCTCTGGTATCCTTTTGTTTCCCCTACCAAATCTCTTAGCTTTTTAGCAGCTGCCGTCTTTTGTTGTTAAGGGGTTCCCTGAACTTGTCCTTTTGAATTGTCCTATTTTCCAGAAACACTGAACCCAGTAAACTGACCTTTTCTAATCCAACAACCACATATTCATAAAGGATATTCTTTAGGCCAGACCTACACAGTCTGATGGTTTTCATTACTTTTTCCAATTTAAGTCTAAATTTTGCAATAAGCTTTTAATTTGAACATTTTATACCATGTACCAAAATAAGCAAGCACCAAATGGATAAGCAATCTAAATATAAAATAAAATACTAACAAACTAAAGGAAAATGGAAAGAGATGCCTTTCAGATTTATGGTTTTCAGGAAAATGTATGTGCAATAGAGGATATGTTTTATTTATATCTTTACATACCTTTCCAACTAGATTATAAGCTTCATAATGGTAGGAAACCTCTTCTTAATACTTCTTTGTGTTTCTTATAGCCAATTAGTCTAACAAATGTGTTCACAGAGGGCCTCTGTGTAAGATTTTGAGCTTGTACCTTAGGCTAATATAACAATAATAATAATATAACCGGGTACATTCTGTGGTTGAGAGCAAGGGGGTACAAATGGATAGATAACTAAGATGGAGTGTTCTCACTAACGTGATCCTGGATAGCTTTGTATTAAGCTAAAAAATGAGCCATGGACTTTAAAAAAATTAACTACTTTAAAAAGGGGTGGAGGGAGACGTGAAGCAAATGTTACCTCAGGAAAGTATGCAAGAATGTGCCTGCTAGCCCTGGTCTTCCTGCATCTGACTCCTCAATTCAGTTTCAAAATACCTCTGCTAAAATTATCCCCTCCATTCACTGATACTACATGTCTGCCCATGTAGTGCCCCCAGATTCCCATTAGATTTCAGAATCAAGTTCAGATTTCATTTTCTTACCTTCAAGGCTTTTCAGCATTTCTTGCTCTCACATTCCTTCTTTACAACTTTTTACCTCTAGCTCATTCCCCAAGCCCAGAGGAAATGAAATTTTAAGTAGAGAGGAATAGCACTTTAAGGTCACAAAAAAAATAAACAAACTTAGACTCGTAGTTGAAAACACAGGTTAAGTTGAAAGAGTTGGGGCCCCAGGATGATGGAGTGGAAAATGCCTTCAATTCATGATATCTGATCCTAGTTTTGCTTACACAAGACATTCCATTTCCTTGCTGCTGTCTATTCCCTGTGCCTGGAATGCACTCCCTCCTCTCTTCTGTCTGTCCGAATCCCTACTTTCCTTCAAGGCTCTGCTCAAGCTTCATCTCCTGTGTGGAGTCTTCCAATCCCTCTAGCTGCTAGTGCCTTCTCCCACTCCTCGTTATCTTTTACCTAGTTTTATATACTCATGTATACATGTTGTGTCCCTTGGGTAAATTGTAAGGTTCCAGAAATTGTTTTTCTTTTGTCCCTGTGTCTCCTTTGCCTAGCACATAACAGTGTTTGTTGGGTGATTGGTAGTCTTTTTAAGCAGTACCAAATAACTTATTTCACAGGCTGTTTATTTTTTCTCCCTCTCTCACCCAGAAAGCCAATCTTTTATAACTAAGAATAAAAAAAGAGATTTTTTTTCTTCTGTTTTGTTTTGTTTCTTCTTTCTTGTGGTTCCTCCTGTTGGTTCTAATTCTTCTTTATAATATGATTAATGTGAAAATATATTTAATAGGAAGGTATATGTAGAGCCTATATCAGATTGCACGCCGTCTTGGGGAGGGAGGGGGAGAAAATTTAAAACTCAAAAGCTTATGGAAATGATTGTTGAAAACTAAAACTAAATTAATTAAAATTTTAAAAAAGGTACCATAGACCAAAAAAAAAAAGAGAGAGAGAAAGAGAAAAGAAAAAAAGCAGCCCAGCAAAACTGAGTCCAACAATATATTTAGTGTTCCACACTAATAGTCCCTCACCACTGAAAGAAAGGCATGGTGCTTTCTCATAACCCTTCTTTGGACTCAAACTTAGTCATTATAATCACTCAGCATTCAGATTTTTTGGTTCTTTGCATTTGTTTTTTTTTTTGTAGTTATTATGCATATTTTCTTGGTTCTCTTTACTTCAGTGTGCATGAGTTCATATAGTACCAAGTAGTTTTGATTACTCCTTTTTGAAATTGGTTTGAGATCTAATAATACTACCTTCCACCTTCCTTACTACTTTTTTTCATTATTTCTCTTGACCATTATCATCATCATTATTATTACTGACATTTTGTTCTAAATAGGGTTCTTGTGGTCCATGAACTTAAAAAAAAAGTATTACTAGCACACATTAAATTAATAATTAAATAATATTCCATAAATTAATTTAGTAAAAACTGTTTCAGTACGATCGATTTCTTTTGAAATTTTACGTATTTTGTTTTATGCTTTTAAAGACATTCTAAGAAGGGGTCCCTAGGCTTTACCAGACTGCCAGAGGGGGAAGTCTACAACACAAAAAAGGTTAAGAACCTCTGCTCTAAATAAAAGATTTTACAATTTTTGTCTAATTCCATACACTAGCTCCTTGTTAGCCCCCCTTATTTTCAATATGGTCTATCTAATATTTGTAGGCTTTCTCTAGGAAGAGTAATGATACTTTTCCAGAAGTCTCCCTCAAAGTTATTTTATATGCTTTGTATTAGTCTTGATGACAGACTCTGCTATTTAGGAGGGAAGGAATGGTATCTTTTTTTTTTTTTTGAGGCAGTCGGGGATAAGTGACTTGCCCAGGGCCACACATCTAGTAAGTATCATGTGTCTGAGGCTGGATTTGAACTCAGGTCCTCCTAACTTCAAGGCTGGTACTCTGTCTACTTTGCCACTTAGCTACCCGGAGGGAATGGTATCAAGAAATACATCAGGACCTTTTAAGTGTAAAAAATGTTCTGCCATTCAGTCATTATCTTGAATGCCTACACTTTTTGGCACTTTCCCCCCATACTCCCCTTAAGGTGGAATTCGACCCTCAGTTTCCCATTGTGGCAAGCTTCTAAGTACAGCCTTCTGTGTCGTGTACCTTTTATTCCATCAATGTCGCTTTTGCTCATAATTGTTTTAGGAACCGCTCTTGGAATTGTCTTCAGGCCCAGTGATACTTTTTATAAAAAAAACTTTTTAAAGTTTTGTTGGTGCCTTTTGTTTTTAGATTAGTTCTCCTTACCTCCCAAGAACCTTCCCTTGAAACAAAGAGTAAAGTCTGACTTTTTTTTTTTGAAATTCTAAATGGTGACATTGATTTTTTTTTTCTCCTGACTGTGGTTACAAAGTACTTATGAGCCATGGCTGGTGAATACAATGAATGAATGAACTAAGTGTGTCAATAAAATAATGAGACTGATTATCTTGTGTGTGTTAAATGTTGAAGGTGTCATTTAACTCTGTAGAAGCTGAATGTCAACGAAGGTCCTCTGAGTAGGTACTTAGGAAGGTGACTGGCTGGTGTGTAAGCTTCAGGGCACAGTCTTTGTTCTCCTGGGAGACCTTGGGGTAGACTCGGGCTTCTTAGCTAATGCACCCTTTTTTCCCTCCTCCCAGGGTATTCCAGAGAAGAAAAAGCTCCCTACCACAATCCCCAGATCTCCTGCCTTTGCCCTGAAGAACAGAGTCCGTGTGTTCACCAGAGAAGATGAGGTGATTTGGGGAGGGGTGGGCAGGGATTCAAATCACTGACTTTTTCTCTTCAAACATGTACCCTTTCTACAGTTGTTTGAGTTCAGTATTTACCTTTGTCTGGAATTGACTTTTCAGAAGTGGGTTGAGAGATTCTAGCCCCTGGTTTGCTGTGCAGAGGAGTGTTGTTGTGAGTATAGGTATGTGCTCAGCTCTTTATATACATAGCCTCAACAGTTCTTGACAGTAGAGTTGAGGGGGCTGTACACAATGGATCAATTTACAACTCAGGCCCTTATAGAGAGATGTGGCAGTAGAGATTAGCCCCTGAAATTGGCCATTATGCTGCCTTTGGTACATGGTGTTCTAGGTTTCTAACCCCTGTCTTGGAGTATACACAGACTGTTACCAAGCTACAGGTCACATAAAGGGGTGTCATCTGTCTGATCTCTTTTTGCCCCAAGGGTCCTAGTTCCAACAGATGCACTGTGTGGCAAAGTTTCATGAAGTTAGTATGCGTAAACTGTCATTGATCAGGCTAGTTTCTTATTTCCTCTCCTAAATTGTCTATAAATATCTCTATGGATAGGGTAATTTTATAGCAGGTATCAGACATAAGGTTTTTTTTAGGCACATTTGTAACTAAAATACTTGTTAACTCTGAACCAAAGCCATTTATATGTTCTCAGTCTTGTTTTGGAAGAGACGTGAAGTCAGGAAGCCCAGGATTCAAGTCTCGCCTCAGACATTTATTAGCAGAGTGATCTAGGGCAAGTCACTGAACCTCTCTGGGCCTCACTGTCCTCATTGGTAAAATGAGGGAGTCGGATTGAATAGTCTCCAAGACTCCTTCCAGCTCTAAATGTATGCTCCTGTGTACCCCAAAGATCCATTCTTGTAAGGTTTGACAGTGAAACGAAGGTACGCTTGTTATCACAGTGAGCTGAACTAGAAGATAGCAGGCAGTAGAATCCAAAATAAGATTGTGATGTTTCCTGTCTGTGTTCAGATGTAAATAACTTTAGTGCTCCTTTAATGGAATGCTTTTATTTCACTCACAAACTATGTAGTCTGGGAGTTTTTATAGCTCTCTGAGCCTTTCAAAGTTCTTTTATATGAATTCTCTCTTAGTAGGATAGGTGTTGTTCCCATTTTCTGCATGAGAGAACAGGCCAGGAGAGGGTGATTATATTATGTAGCTAGTTAGTGGTAGGGCCAGTATCCTTAGGCCTAACCCCCAATCTGTAGCATTCACAGTTCCTGATGTGGAGGAGCTCTGTTTGTGACTGGACTTTTCCCTCTTAGGAAGAAGAAGAACCAACAGTGATCAAATCTCACCCCATGCCACACTACGGGGTGCCCTTTAAGCCTCGAATCCCAGAGCAGAGAACCGTGGAGGTTTGCCCCTTCTCCTTTGATTCCCGGGACAAAGAGCGGCAATTACAAAAGGAGAAGAAAGTAAAAGAGCTACAAAAAGGAGAGGTAGCTGTTTGCATTTTTGCACTGAGACTGAATGATGAATACAGTGAGCCTGTTAAAGATGGGGGTGTTAGCTTTCAATTGTTACAGCCTAAGTATTTTCCTTTTTCTGATTGCATTCAGTCCTTGAACCATGTGGGCCAATGGTGTGATGCAACTACCGAGAAAAGCCAATGAGATCTTACGCTCAATATGTGGTATCCAGAATGAGTTCTACTGTATTTTGTGCTGGTTAGATGAGATTTGGAATATTGTGTGCTCTTTTGGGCACCACATTTTAGGAGGGGTGGTTACAAATTAGTGCCACTAAGATGGTGATATGTCAGGGGATGTGTCCTAAGTATTGCTTTAGGTAACTAGGGAAGTGTAGAGAAGAGATGGCTTGAGAGCAAGGGGAGACAATCACATCTTTGAAATATATGAAATGTTATTGTTTGGAAGAAAGTATTTTGGGGGAACTGGGACCGATGGGTAAAAGTTATACCAAGCAGATTCACTCAGTGTAAGTAAGAATTTCTTCACAATTAGAGCTTCTAGCAATGGAATGGGCTGCTGAAACAGCTGGCGAATTCTATGTCAACCTGGGCAGGAAGACTCAATGAAGACCTGATGAGATGTAGAGATGGTTCCTATAGGGAGTAAAGGACTGGACTGTTTTACTTCTGAGCCACAGAATCCCAAAATTAGAAGGGATTTGATAGGTTGGTTATCTGGTCCAGCTGGTACGTGAACAGATGTCTAATAAACTCTACAATATTTCTAACCAAAACTCATTTAACTCCCCCCTTGAACGTCGTCAGTGACAGGGATGGGGAAAGGAGGAGGAGGAATATGTCACTGTTTATCAAGGCAGCCAATTCTCCTTTTGGACAGCTTGGATTGTTAGGAAGCTTTTCTTTTATATCACAAGCTGAAGACAGCATGCTACAGTTTCCAAGCATTTTTCTTTTGTCAATACCTTAGAACTTCTGCATTAGAGAAGAGCCATTTGACCTCATTCACAATGAGAACTTCTCATTTTACAGGCAGGTGCCCAGAGACATAAAGTGGGTTGCTGTGACTTCCAAAGGCCTCCTTAAAGCCTGGTCCCCTTATTGTGTCATGAAGGTGGCTCTCAGCTGGATGAACTTTGTTGATTATCCTTGCTGTGGTGATCATTCTTGAGTTCGGGGGGGGGGGGGGGGGGAGAAATGCCACTGGTAACTAACCAAAGCTTAACTGCAGGTGTGGAAGGAAGAGATCATCCTAAGTCCTAAAAACCCACAGAATCTGTGAATTACTAAGAATATACATTCCTTGAGGGAAGGGACTGTTTTTATTTTTTGTAGTCTGTTGGCCTCACATGGTACTTGAAATATATTAGACACTTAATTAGTGCTTGTTGAATTAAAACATGGACTTTGTACTCCTGTTTATTTATTAATTTAAAAACATTCTGAGAGTGGGTCCGCAGGCTTTAGCAGACTGACCAGTCCACAGCACAGAAAAGGTTAGGAATCCACGTACTGGACCTTGTTGCTGTTAACATCTTGATGTGCTTCCCTTCTCTGGGCTGTTTGAAATTTAGACAGTTCTCCTACTATACAAATTTGACTTCCCTGTGGGTGATTGCAGGATCCTGCGTCTGCACAGTCTCTGGCTCCTGACAGGCTGCTGCACCTCACTGAAGGGTTCCAAGACTGGGCAGCCCCATGCTGAGGGGGCTCAGCCGCACAGAGCCCGTGAGGGAACAGGTGGGGAGGTCTGTGGAATGGTGCACTTACATTAAGCGAGAACTGTCTGTTCCCTTAGATTCTCTTGGTCACTGGGGTTGTTAAGTAGCGGGAGAAGCTTAGGAATCAGAGGTATAGATGTGGCGTGTTGTAAATAACTGCCTTTGGACCCATCTATGTTCTCATTTAGAAACTAGTATTCAGTACTCAGTGGCAGAGATTTCTGCCGCTGATCTGACCATGTGCTTCCCACCTTGGCTGAGGAATTAATGTAGGGTGAGGACTGTGTATATATACAGGGTTAGATCATAGAGAGAAGATTTGGTACCTCTAGAAAGTCTGCCCCTCCTCTAGTGTTCAGCCTGGATGTGGCCTTGTTTGGAAGTTTGTGTTCTTGCTTCTGGGTCAGAGCCTTGGCCTATGGGAGAAGAATCTGCTCTGATGTCTTGGGGCAACACATGAATCCCCGAGAAGGCCCCACTGGTCTGTCTGTGTGTGTGTTAAGAAGAAATTGGGTATTATAGTTTGAGCTGGTCATATTACTGTCAGTAGCAATCACGGATGACAACCAATTCTTGATCAATTTGACTAGGCATATCTGAGATTGTAGCTCTGAGGCTCTGTCTATATCATGCAGTAAATTATGTCTCATACTCATTTTTGTCTTTTTTTTTTTTGATCAGGTTCCTAAATTCAAGGCACAGCCCCTGCCTCAGTTTGACACTGTTAGCCTGCCAGAGAAGAAAGTGAAGACTCTAACCCAGCTTGAACCTTTCCACCTACAGACAGATGAGAGAGGAGCTCTTAAGGCTCAGACTTGGAAGCACCAGGTGGGGACAGAGGGAGAGCAGTGGGGAAGTTACTAAGAACAGACGGAGCCATTGCACTGAGAGTCTGTCTGTCTGTCTGTCTGACATAAGGATTATATTTCAGAGAGTAGCTCTCTCAGCAATTACCTAGGACATGTCACCATTTACTAAAGTTCCTTAAAGGGGGAATATCTTTAAAACTTAATCAATTTGTTAGACTGATTTATTTCACATTCTGGAACTCTATAAACCTGCTTGTTGTATTGTATTATATTGGTGTGTTGACGAGCAGAATATGAATGGTAAGAATGCTTTCTCAGGAGAATGTGTTGTAAGTAAGTTTGTTAGACAGTAGATAAACATGAACATGGTGAATCAGTTGTCAACTAAATGTTGCCTTATTTGAGAGCTGAGTCTTTAGCTTATCTGGGGGAAAAAAAAGTCTCAGAAGCTCTAAATCTCACATTGTTTTAGCTGATTGTTTAGAGCCTCTGTCTGAAGGAAACTATGACCTGATCCCTGTTTGTGGGAAATCCCCTCCACTGCACCAGAGTTCTGCTTCCCAAGAACTAGCTGAATTCCCCTCACTGGTGGTGTTTTCTGGCAGAATGTCTAGTTTGGGTGATTATTGTTTTGTGATTAGTATATTTAAGTTGCCGATTGTCTATATGTGTTTAAATCAGGCTTCTGTAATCTCCCCTTAGTGTACGAGGTTACCTTCACTAGTGAGGAGTAGTGAGCTGGAGAAATGTGTCATCTCAGTGTATGGTTGACTTTTTTCCTCTTTGTTTTCTAAAGCTTGAAGAAGATTTAAAGCAGCAGAAAGAAGCAGCTTGCTTCAAAGCTCGTCCAAACACTGTCATCCATCAGGAGCCCTTTGTTCCCAAAAAAGAAAAAAAGCCAACGTCAGGTGGGATTATTGTGTCTACTTCCAAAGTACTTGGGTTGGTGATTGAAGAAGTTGCAGTGAGACTTCCGGGGCACAGAAAACTGCTGAGACTTTGTAGTTCAACGCAGTCAGTTGTGTCACTAAAGAACAGGCCTTTTTGGAGAAAGGGGAAATTTCTTCCTTTGTCCTCAAGGGAACATGGAGGTTGGGTTCAGTTCAGAGAAGCAGAATGTGTCTGGGGCCAAGAGCTTGGGTAGATGCAGCTGGCACTTCAACAAGAAGTACAGGTTTTCCCAGCTGTAGGTGAGGGCAGTAAGAGCCAGGTCTCCTCTTCTAGGATTAGGTCTTCAGGACATCTCCCGTATAAGATATTGTTAGAAATGGCTTTAATGGAATTGTGTTGTAGGTGGTGTTCTTTTTGGGCACTGGCCTGGTACTTGGGATCCCTAGGTGCTAAGGGCCAGCTCCTCTTTTTATCCAAGGGCCCTTCTGGTTCTAGTGTTCCGTGATTCTGGTTCTGTGGCATTTTTAAACTTTCATCTTTATGCATAATTAGACATTGTATGGCACTGAATTTCTCAGGTCAAGTGCATATCTGCAGGTAACTATTGTTTTGTCTGTCCGTGACTTAAAATTGCTGTTATCATACAGCCTAATATAGTGGAGTATGGGGTTTGGAGTCTAAAGACCTAGGTTCAGATCCTGCCTCTGCTTCATCTGGTGACTTGCCCAAGTCACTTAAGTTCTCTGGATCTTGGTTCCCTTAATTGTAGATGGAGCAGGTTAAACTAGATGATCTCTAAGCCTTCTTACAACCCTAAATTCCAGTGAGACCTAGAAACCCTGTTTTTTAAGTTCAGCTTTTGGCCTTCTAGTTGTACTAATGTTCTCCTGTTTATTTTTTTCTTCCTTTCTCCCTTTGATTGTTTTTTTTTTATTAGTAAGAAGCCACAGAGAAGAAAACCAGTTGATCCATGAATTTAAGATTTTTTTTTAAACTTTCAGGGAATATTTTGAGGTCTACTCACATTCAACCCCAATCTTCCTTCTTTATGGCACTGCACAATGATACCTGTTTGAAAAGATGACCTGAAGCATTGTGAAGTAGTCCAGTCTTACAGAGATAAAATGTCTCTAGTATTTGTTGTTGTTTAGTCATTTTTCAGTCATGTCTGACTCTTCAGGACCCCATTTGGGGTTTTCTTGGCAAAGATAGTGCAGAGGTTTTCCCGTTTCCTTCTCCAACTCATTTTACATTTTACAGAGAGGAAACTGAGGCAAACAGGGTTAAATGACTTGCCCAGGGTCACACAACTAGTAAGTGTATGTGGCTGGATTTGAACTCAGGTCCTCTTGACTCCAGGCCTAACACTGTATCCATTGTGCCACCTACTTGCTCTCATCTCTAGTATACCATATTTCATAAGGCATAAAGATGCAAACCTATTTAAGAAAATTTTTTGACAATTTTGAGCTGAAATATTCATTCTTTGAATACCCTTACAAATCAAGTTATTGATATAGATATGAATTTTGTATACTTTATAAAATGCAGGCTATCAGATGGCAGAGAATCTAGAAGGAAACCTTACATTATTAAAAACAGTTTTTGTAGTTTTTGCTCTTTAGTTGGTAGACAGCAATTTTGACATAAGCAATTATATAAAATTTTAGACATCAAACGTATAAAAATGTTTCTGGTCCTCAGTGGGAAGGCCAGCCCTCACCAACCATTTCATAGGCTTCAAAGAGTAATCATTCTGTCCAGGTCTTTTCAAATGCAGAAAAAAATGAAGCTGTTCCTTTTGTGCCATCAGGGAGGGCTCTGTATGCAGCAAGTCACCTCTTCTTTTCAGAAAGCAATTCTGTCCTCTGAGGGAAGGAGGACTTGCCACCCTCTCTGGGCATTCAAGCTCAGCTTAGTGGCATTTTCCTGCAGTTGGAGCCCTCCTAAGTCCAAATGAATAAACGTTCTCCAGCTCATGATGCGGTATAAGTCCATAGGCAAAAAGTAGTTACTAATTTATGTTATATTTGACATACATTATTTCATTTGATCCTCACAACAACCTTGTGAGAGGTAGGTGCTGTTACTTACTTTTTTATTATACTGTTAGATATCAGTGCAGACTTAAATGTAAGTAGTTATTAAAAGCATCAGAACTTTCAGTTTTTCCTCTCAGTCTGCATCAGTTTTCTCTGTTCATTCACATTCACTTTTACAGAGATGATTGTAATTAGTGTATAATCCAGTTGTCAGGTTTTGCTTTTTACTTTGTATTATTTTGTAAATTTTTCTAGGTTTCTTTGTACTTTTCATCTTTGTTCATCATTGCTTTATAACATTTCATCACATGAGTATGCCACAATTTACGTAACTAATGATGACAATTGGATTGTTTTTAGTCTTTTGCAATCATATAGTGCTTCTGTGAAAATCTTTGGAACAGATAACTTGTTGTTGTTGTTGTTGTTGTTGTTAGATTATTGGGGTTAAGTGACTTGCTGAGAGTCACACAGCTAGTGAGTGTTATATGTCTGAGGCCAGATTTAAACTCAGGTCCTCCTGACTCCAGGGCCAGTGCTCTATCCATTGTGCCACCTAGCTGCCTCATATAGACAACTTTTTTTGTTTGTTTTGACGATACTTATAAAGTACTTTCCAAACAAAGAAATTATTGGGTTGAAATGTATACTTATTTTTTGTAACCTTAATTACCTTCTGTTATTTTGCTCTCTAGAAAGATTATACCAGTTTTTAATTCCACTGGCAATGAATGATCATTCCTGTTTTGCCACAGTCCTTCCAATATTGAGTTTAGTTGCTTTTATCTGTTTTTAGCAATTTGATGGGTGCCAGATGATACCTGAAAGTTATCTTGATTTGTATCTTTTTGGTTATTAGTAAAGTTAAGCATTTTTTTTCAAGTGGTTATTAACAGTTTCTGCCTCTTTTGAAAACTGTTACTGACTTTTTAACAGTTTCTATTAAGAGACTGAAAATATCTAATCAAGTTTTTATGTCATATCTGCTATAAGTATTTTTCCCAAGCTGTTATTTTTCTTTTACTTGTTTTTAGTTATATAGAAAATTTATAAATCTTTCATCATAGTCAGACAATCTGTCCTGTCTCCATTAATTTCTTCTGTTTGTTGAATTGAATTAAATTTGTTTGCTTTCCGCAATTGAGATCAATATTAAATTCCATTTTCTTAGAAATCTTTTTTTATGTTTGTATCTCATTCTGCTGGAACTCACAGATGTTATTTGATGTAAGATGTGGATCTAAATTGCTTTTCCATCAAACTGACAGCCATCTTCCCAAGTACATTTGTTAAATAATGTTAAATGTTAATATAAAATGTTAATGTTAAATAATGAATCCTTTTCCCAATTACTATAGAGGTTTATCAATTGCCGATCTTTTGTGTATATATTTGACTATATGTTTTGTATATCCATTCAGTTCCATTGATCTATATCTTATTTTTTTTGCCTAGTACCAGTTTTGATAATCTCTTTGTCATATATTTTGAAGTCTGAGTACCAGGCTCATTTTATTAGTTTTCTTTTCAGTGTGCCTCTTAATATTCTTGTCATGTCTTTTCCCATACAAATTTGCTTATGATTTTGTCTAGTTCTATAAAGATTCTCCTTGTCTGTCTCTATACTCAGAGGACCTTTCTGGTTCCATAGTTCAGGAACCTTTTCAGCTGGCAACAGAGAGGAGAGCCAGAGAACGGCAGGAATTTGAGAAGCAGATGGCTGAGGTTGAAGCGCAGAAAGCCCAGAAGCTCGAGGAGGCCAGGCAGCGAGAAGAGGAGCAGAAGAAGGAAGAGCTAGCAAAACTGCGCCAAGAATTGGTAACGGAGTAGATGTCTTATGAGGGGAGCCTCAGGTTCACAGCGTTCTGCTCTGCCCTTCATTTGTTCAGTCACTCTGACGTATGTTTCAGAGCAAACAAGGGAGGCTTTGATTTGAACAAGTCATGCACTATTTGCCTTTAAGCACTAGAGGGACAGGATTTTAAGAACACCTCAGAGGACTAACCTGCATCAGTTGATACAGTGCATTTTTGAATAAAGTGAGATAAACATTTTTATTTCAGAGTAAGATTATCATATTTTTTGCATCAGCTGATGTGTCTGGTCCTCCTAGTGTTAATTGGTTCTGTTCCTCATCTGTGGTGCAGTGAGCTCTCTCCATTGGTTTTAGAATTCAGAGACTTGAGTCTTGGTGACCCTGAGCAAATTATTTAACCTCTTAGGACTCCAGTTTCTTTATCTGCAAATGAATGAAAAAGCATTCATTAAGCCTTTACTCTCCAAGCCCACTCAACACAATTCTCCAAGCATTGTGCTAAGCTCTGTGGATAAAAATTAAGATGATTCCTGCTTTCATGGAGTTGATCAGATGGAAAGGAAGTTCAAAGGAGGCAAGGATAGGCATTTAGCAAGGCCCTGGGATCCTTAAGTTATGTGTCAGGAGGGTGATTGGGAATGCTGAGGTCTGTAAGGGATAGAAGCAAGTCGGGTGGTATGACCTAGAGGCCTGTTAACAGGCCTGTAGCAGGGTAGATGGTGAGAATTGATGGGCAGCAAGAAAGTTGCAGCAAGCCCCTTCCTTTTCTAGCTACATTAACAGTCAAACAGCCCATATTGGATTTGGGGTGGGCCTGGGTGGGGAGAAGAGTACCTCTTCTGGTAGAGAGTCTTCACACTACCCCACCATCCCAGATAGGTCCTATAGAATAGGAATAATGACATATGATTTACCAACAGAGAAATTGTAAGGAAAGCATGTTTTAAATTTTAAAGTGGTACAAAAATATTAATTGTCATTACTACTACTACTACTACTACTACTACTACTACTACTACTACTACTACTACTACTACTTACTGAGAATTGGCACAGTGTGTTTGAAAATACTAAAACTGTCTCTGAGGACAGATATAATACTATGTTCTTGGCATATAGATTACTTACTATCCAATTCCCTTTCCCTCTACTTCCCAGCTAGAACCCACAGCTGTCATCAGGCCAGAATTCTCCTTTGTTGTTGTTTAGTTGTATCTGATGCTACAGGACCCCATTTATTTTGTCCATAGGATTTTCTTGGCAAAGATGCTGGAGTGGTTTGCCATTTCCTTCTTTAGTGTGCTCCCATTTTAGAGGTGAGGAACTGAGGCAAATCGGGGCTAAATGGCTTGCCCAGCATCACAAAGCTAGACGCCAAATTTGAACTCAGATTTTGCTGACTCCAGGTCCTGTGCTCTATCCACTGCATCACCTGGCTGCCCTTCTTTTTTCTGTGGATATTCCACCTTCAGTCCTACTCTCCCGCCTTTGTGTGCACCAGGTGGAGATGTGGGTACTCTCAGGCAGAGCTCATCCTGCCTCTTCATGAAGCTCTGGCACCAGAAATAATAGCTCACATATTATAGCACTCAAAGCTATACGAAGTGCTTTTCTCACAACTTAGGTAGTTTCAGAGATTTTTAAGCCCTTAATAACAGTGAGCTAGCAAATGAGCCAAGTCTGGAGGAGAGAAGTTAGAGGATTTGCCCAAGGACAGCCAAACAGGTAGTTCAGGGTGGGAGCTGGAACTGAAATCCTAATCTCTGACTCTAGGTCGCCTTCCTGTTGGGCCCCACAGTTTCTGAGCATGCTTGAGCAATCAGCCTTCCCTGTCTAAGCTTTATGACCTTCTCTGAATGCCCATTCCTTCATTCAGTGCCTGTTGTAGTTCATGTTCTTACCTTGATGATGGATCTTTAGTCTCATCAGTCCTTCCATTGGTGTAGATTTTAGCAGTTTGTATCTCTCTCTCTCTCTCTCTCTCTCTCTCTCTCTCTCTCTCTCTCTCTCGTTTTTTTTTTTTTGGCTTTTTGGTGAGGCAGTCGAGGTTAAATGACTTGCTCAGCGTCACACAGCTAGTAAGTGTCAAGTGTCTGAGGCCAGATTGGAACTCAGGCCTTTTTTTTTGGGGGGGGGTGCTAGGCAATTGGGGTTAAGTGACTTGCCTAGGGTCACACAGTGTTACATGTTTGAGGCTAGATTTGAACTCAGGTCCTCCTGAATCCAGGGCCAGTGCTCTATCTACTGTGCCACCTAGCTGCTGAAAAGGACTTTATTGTTTTGTTTTTTGGTGAGGCAGTTAGGGTTAAGTGACTTGCCCAGGGTCATACAGCTAGTAAGTGTGCATCTGAGACTGTATTTGAACTCAGGTCCTCCTGATTCCATGGCCAGAGCTCTATCCACTGTGCCACCTAGCTGCCCATAAATTCAGGTCCTCTTGACTCCGAGGCCAGAGCTCTATCCACTGCACTGTGTGGTTCTTTACTACATCTATTAGTAGGACTTTAATGGATTTAGGGAGATAATGTGGTGTAGCAGAAAGAGGACCACATGTGGGGTCAGGACCTGAGTTCAAACTTTGGCTCTGCCACCTAGTACCTGTAATTTGGGTGAGATCTTCCCTGTCTCTGTGCCTCGGTTTCTTCACTCGTGAAATAAAGGGTTGGCCTAGATGGTCTTGAAGGCCCTTTGTAGTTCCAAATCCCTTGACTGTTTTAGTGGAAGTGATTCTAGAGTGCATAGAGTCTCTGCTTTTGAATTTAGCTCTTAATCATAGACTGTGTTGTTTTGTTTGCTATTATTTCATGGTCACACTTATCTAACCATTCTTTGAGCTCTAGGAGGAATGGAACAATAACTTAAGTTTTTTCACTTATCTCTCATAGCACCTAGCAAATGTTGTTTACAAGAGTGCCTATTCATCTTCCTTTAGGCCCCCTCCCAAGATGATTTTATTACTATACTTTTGTGATTTCTAATGCTTTGTGGTTTATTTAATGACTCTCTTTTGGTAAAGGGGGCATGCCATACTTGTCATCCATTTATACATAAGGAATGATTTAGTCTGAAATAGTTTGAAATTGGGGTGGAATCCTTTTTTTTTGTTTTGTTTTATTTTGTTTTGTTTTTTAGCCCAACCTGTCCATTAAGTTACAAAAGAAAGTTGGAAACTGAATAACAGGCCCATAATAGTTGATTGCTGTTTTTTTCTTTTGTACTCTTATAGGTACACAAGGCGAATCCTATCCGAAGATACCAGGGTGTGGAAGTGAAGCCCAGCGAGCAGCCCTTGACCTTACCAGTATCTCCCAAGTTTTCTACCAGATTCCAGTGTTAAGCCACAGCTTCCTGTGTTTGTGTGTGTTCTTTCCTTGTGGGAGGTAGAGGCATAGTTCACGTTAAGAGTCTTTTCATGCTTTGCCACTGGGCGTGTCAGACACATTTCTATCAACTGTCTTAACTGTGCCTCACTCTTAAAGACTTCCAGCTGCGTAATTAATGCAAAGAAACCATGCTGATGCCCATAATGGATTATATCTAATCTAGCCACATAGTTGCTTCCTTTTAGCATGGGTTGGCCGTTAACGTGGGTCTTAATTCTTCTAGTGTCATTTTCAGCAGAGTATATGTATCCTGTTAGTCCATTATTTTTTAAAACAAGAAAATAAAGATACTTAAATATAGAGACCCACGGCTTGAATCATAATTGGAGGTCAGGATCTCTGTCTCAACTGCTTTGCTTTTTTCATTTTCTTTGCTTTCTCTTCCCATCCTTTGCTTTCTTTTAAGAGAGTAGGGTTGGCTCTAGAGATAGGTAGTTAATCACGAACTCTTGGCTTTCAGTTGCTAACAGAGAGAAAACTAGCCTAAGCAAATCTTTATTTATACTAATGAGTGATAAGGCCAGGTGGATACATTAAATTCATCAGATGTTCCAGAAAACTTTATTGTAGCCATCACCTAAAGCTCATATACCGTATCTTTGCCGGAGCTGTCATGAGAAACATTTAATGGATCTGAGCTCCTTTCCATCTCTTTTTCTCTCTTTCCCCAGACCCACCCCCTGCCCTCTCAAAAGACACACACTTCCTGTGGTGTTGCCAACAAGCCAGGATTGGGGGCAAAAAAGATAAAAAGAGCCTGGACAGTCTAATAAAATCTCTAAGAAGAGTTGGAAGGAGCCTGAGGGCTCATCTAATCCAGCTGCCGTACCTGATGTCTCATCCACAAGACTACCGAAAGGTGGTTATCCCACCTTTATTGAAGCACTGTGTGATGGGGACCCCGTTCCACTCTTGAATAGCTAATCATTTATAGTGAGTCAGAATTTGCATCCCCCTGAAATAAATTTGTTTATACTCTGCCTGTTTGTATTTATGAGATTGCAGGAGAGGTCTGTTCTTTTTGGTAAGTCTAAACTGGGCCCAGGGAAACTCTGAAAATAGTTTGGGGTGTTCAGACGGGAGGAAAAGTTACTTGTGCTAGTCTTTGTTGGCTATCAGCTGGTATTGACAACTAATCATTTAAGTCCATGCTAACCATAACATTTTCTAATAGGTTAAGATTTAAGAAATTTTTGTCTGTGGTTGTGCAGTCCTGTCTTAAATGCCATGCAGGATGTAGACCTCGAAGCTTTGTGTTTGTATGAACAGATTTAATTTGAGCCCAACATGATTCAGGAGCCATCTTGAGTAGGTAACTCACAGTGTGTCTATGTGAGTTGCCAAAAACCTAATAGGAAAGAATAATAGGATGGGATGATGCAAAAATTGACTATATTGTTGTCCAAACTCTGGGTTCAGTGGGACCCCTCCTGGAATTTGATAGTTGTGAAGAGAGATTCCGTGGGAGAGAGAATTTCAATACTAGCATTATTTTCCACTCTAAAAATAAATGATTAGCTTCCTCATCATGGCATATGGGTGTGACCCAGAGTTCTTCAGGCTATAAGGTCTTGTGAAACATGGGACCAGCGTTGGACTACATCACCAAGAACTGGGCTAATTAAATTTGAAGAGGCTCATTACCAAATTGGCCACATCAAGCCCTTTTTTTGTTTTAAATGTCTAAAAATCAGTGCCTTTAATTTCTGCTATCCCATTGGGTCTTCTTTTGTAATAAAGATTTTAAAAGAAAAGAGAGAAACTTTAGCTGAGCAAAAAATTAGTGAATAAATAGAGTGGCAGTAATTTGTAATTTTTCACCCCTATAAGTTATATCTCTCCCATCTTGCAGTGAAGAAAAGATGTATTCTCTTTTCTCTGGGTCCTGATTTGTTTTTTTTAATCGCACAATATTCATTTTCATTTTATTGTCCTTTCTGCTTGTAGTCATTGTATGTATGACTTTGCTTATTCTGCTTACTTCAGTCTGCATCAATTTATGTAAGTCTTCCAGTCTTTCTTTTAATTCTTCATATTGATTATATCTATAATCATTTCATTCATGTACCGCAGTCTGTTTAGCCATGTCACAATTGATGGGTATCCTATTTTGTGTTCAGTTCTTGGCTACCAAAAACAAAAAGTGCTCCCATGAGTATTGGGGAAACAGTTAATGTGGAGAAAAATCTTAGCGGCAAGTTTTTCTGACAAATGTCTCATTTACAAAATTTATAAGGAACTTGATTCAGATTTTAAGAAGAGCCATTCCCTGGTTGATAGATGAGCAAGCAGTCTTAAAGGGAAGCAACCAAGCTATCTATAGCCATGTGAAAAAATGTTCTAGTCATTAATTGTTAGAGAAATGAACATTAAAACAACTCAAATATTCCACTTCACAACCATCAGATTGGCAAAGTTGGGAGGAGCTGCCAGAAAACTGGTACATTAATATGCTATTGGTGGATCTATGAATTGGTTTAATCATTCTGGAAAGGAATTTGGCACTCTGTCCATCAAATTGTTGAACTATTCATGCCCTGTTGCCCAGCAATTCCATTACTAGGCCTGTACCTCCAAAGAAATCAAAGAAAGTGGAAAAGTTCCTTCTTTGTGCTGGCAAAGAACTAGAAACTAAGGATTGTCTGTCAGTTGGAATGGCTGAACAAATTGTCATAAATTAACGTAATGGAATACTGTTTTACCATAAGAAAAGACGAAGAAGAAAGTTGCTAAGAAACCTGGGAAGCCTGGTATGAATTTGATGCCCAGAGAAGAAAGAACTAAGGGAACAATTTACACCCTTAATTACATTATTAAAATGTTGAATACCTTTGAAATTAACACACTGATGAACATTAAATGATTTCAGAGGACTGGTGGAGAGGAGTGATAAAGCTGCAGGTACTTGAAATATTGAAGAAGGCTTGTAGCAAACGTACTTACGTATGACAATTTTCCATCTAAAATGGGTCTTTATTTTCTCTTATTTTGCTCTCCGATTTTTCCCAACTTCCCTTAATCCCAAGGCACTTCCAGTGCCTCAGGACCAAAATGTATGTCTGTCCAATGCATTTGAGCCAGATTTTGTTTGGAAAGTGCTGACCTGGTGGATCTGAGACCCAAACACTGCTCTTATTTGCTTCTGTACGGTTTCAGTTTCCCTCTGTGGTCATCTCTATCCCTTTTGGCTAATGGCCTCAGACCTAACCAGCCTCGAAGCAGTTGTGTGACAGCAGCCAACGGAAAGGTAGAACCCCTGTAGAAGCAACTGAGCTGGCTGGGGATTAGGGTTTGAGCAGTGTGCCCCCTGGGAGGACGAGGGCTTGACCACTTTTTCCTTTCCGTCTGCACATGCCATGCTGAGGCAGGTTGTCACCAGAGAGGCAGTTAAGAAGCAGTGGACTTCGTGGCTGGGTTCCTCTCCTTTTGGAGAGGCAGAGTGGGTGAGTTACAGCCCCCCAGTGGCAGGGATTCAGGTAGGAACGTTGTTAACATTCTGAATCTGGAGCTACCATCTGCCGTGCAGCCTGCTGGGACACTCAATTTAGACAACATATAAAGTTTCCTGGAGATGGGACAAGTCCTGACTCTGGTGGTGAGCTTGCTCAAACCTATGGAAAGAGCTGAAAGGTTAAAGTGTGTTCTGCTCCGGGCAGTGACGAGGGTGTAACCAGGGAGCTGGCATGCTTGATCTGCAGCCAAGTATTCCAGGACAGTTTGTTATCCAGCTAGAGCTGGTGTCGGCGCTGGCTTGAAATTCAAGGGGCAAAGTCATTTGTGTTTTTTGTTTGTTTTCCTTCATTCTCTCAGATGACATCTCTCTAATGTGTCAGAGGAAATGTCAGCATCATTGAAATTGCCAGAGCTTGCTTGCTTCCTTCATATCCCCTGGGAGAGAGGCTGGGCTTGGGCTCGGTTGTCACCATTCTTATATGCTAAAGGCATTAGCTTCCCCGGGGGGCCTGACAAGGGCAAACACCATTTCATTCTGACGATTCACTGCAGGGGGAGGGGACAGCAGTAGAGAATGTTCCATTCAGTGGGCGTTTGTTAAGCAGAACACTGCTGGATTAAAGAAAGCAGTGGGTAGTCGAGAAACTGCTGGTTTTGGAGTCAGAGGAGCTGGGTTTAAATCCTTGCTTTGCTATGTGTGTGATGGTAAAGCACGGCTGTGGCCTCTCATTCGTAAGATGAAGGGGCTTAGATTATGTCTGGGAGGCCCCTTTTAGCTCTGTATGACCCCTGCCCTTCTGGGGCTTACCCTCTAGTAGAGGAGATAATGAACGGTGCTTAGAATCCAGTGTAGTAAGCAGCAAGGCCAGTATTCAAACCAGTGGCCTTCAACCACAAGCCCAGTGTCCTTGCCACAAAACCACAGCTTTGCCAGTGAGGAAGAGAGTGCTCTGGGCACAAGGTACTGTGGTGATAAAAGCAGAAAAATGAGAGTAATAGGATTCTCTTTAGCTGGAACTCAGAATATGTGGTGGCAACTTGTGACATAAGAGTAGAAAAGGTAGGATGGGGCCTGGTTCAATTAAGGGTCTTAAAGGAGTTTGTTTTCCTTTAGTACGCAAAAAAAAAAAAAGTGGCCGTCGTTGAAAGATTTGGAGCCGAGGAATGGTTTGATTGGCTCTGTAAGGAAGGTTAAGTCTTGGAGCCTCCTAGGAGGGTAACAAGTAACCAACCTTTCCTCTTCCTAAAGTTTTGCCAATGCAACCTCCTGACACCATTGCAAAGACACCCCCATACCATGTGGGGGTAAAAATACAGCTATGTATGTGCTGTAAGAATTCTTGCCAAAGGGGCAGCTAGGTGACTCATTGAATAGAACACCAGCTCTGGAGTCAGGAGGACCTGAATTCAAATCCAGCCTTAGATACTTCCTAGCTGTGTGACCCTGGGGGAGTTACTTAACCCGATGGCCACCCCCTCCCCCTCCAAAAAAACAAGAATTCTAACTAAGTGTTATCCCTACTCTTAACTCGTTTATATAATATTTTAATGTTTATAAAGCACACTTCCCCTTGCCCCTTCCCCCCCCCCAGTTTTTTAAGGCGTATAGTGGATTCTCTCCATTTTTACAAGTAAGGAGAGAGGCTTTGAGAGATTGTGACATTGCTGGTAAGTGTCTGGAGGTGGATTTTGAGATTAGGTCTTTTTTCTCCATACCACACTACTTTCACCTGCTTCCTTGTTTTCATTTTAATGTGTTTTGTTGTTTTGTTTTGTTTTTTTCCCCTGAGCAGTGTAAGATTTCCTGAGCTGGCAATAGGCTGACCTGTTAAACTTTGTAGTGGGAGATGTTTCCATCCACAGTGGTGTGAAAACAGGCTGAGGTAGTGTTTTCACTTGTTCTGTGATTAAGTGAATCCCGCATGCTTAGACTCACACCTTCACTAGGTGACTTGAAAGTGAATTTGAACATTCCTCTGACCCAGCGGTGCCACTTCTAGGCCTATAAGACAAAGAATCAAATGAAAAAGAAAAGGTCCTATATTGCTAAAAAATATACAATAGCTCTTTGTGGTGGCAAAGAACGAGAAACTAAGGGATTGCTCATCAGTTGGAACTACTGATCAAATTATGTCATATGAATGTAATGGAATACTGTTGCACTGTAAGAAATGACAGAGGAGATGATTTTACAGAAATGTGGGAAGACTTGAACTGAAGCAGAGGAAGGGAGTAAAACCAGGAAAACAATTAAAATGAACAATTTTGCCTTAAGAACTGTGATTCCAGAAGGCTGTTGATAAAGAATCCTACCTACCTCCTGACAGAAGCAATGGACTGAAAGACAGTTTTGGATATGGTCATTATGAGAATTTGTTTTACCTGACCATGCATATTTGTTACTAGGGTTTTTCTCCCTTCCCGATGGGGGAGGGGAAACATGAAAGAGAAAGAATAAATGCTTGTTAGTTGAAAAAAATTAATTTTAAAAATGAATTTGAATTTGCCCTGTATAAGGCAGCATGGAGTAATGGAAAGCATTGTTAATCCCAGAGACCTGAATTCAAATGCTAGATTGAAATTTTACCACAGATGAGAAGACAAGTCACTTAATTTATCAGTGCTTCAGGTTCCTCAAAATGGGGATGATAGTTCTTGTATCACCAAGAAAACTTGTTGCTAAGAAACTACGTTCAGTTTGAATCAGTTGAACCTGAATTCAAAACCCACCTTAGATATTGTATGACTCTGGGCAAGACACAACTTTTCAGCTTCAGTTTCCTCATCTGTAAAATAGAGATGATAATGGCACCTACCTCACAGTGCGGCTGTGAAGATAAAATAAGAGAATATTGGTCAAGTGTTTGGAAGCCCTAAAGTGCTCATATAAATATCAGCTAGGTGACGCAGTGGATAGAGTGCTTGACTTGGGGTCACAGAGACCTGAGTTCAAATGTAGCCTCAGATACTTCTTAGGTCTGTGATCCTGGGTGACTCATTCAACCTCTGTTTCATTTTCCTCATGTCTAAAATGGGAATAATAATAGCATCTACCTCCCAGGATTGTCGTGAGATAACAAATGGAAAGCATTTAGTACAGTACCTAACACATCGCTATATGAATGTTGGGTGTATTGCTAATAAAATATTTTCTGGTAGTCTTCACTTTAAATTCTTGCCTCAGCCACCAGCTCTGTCCATCCCTGTGGGAGGATAGCTAATAAATTCATTTGATCTTTTTATTTCCATATAGACTTGAGTGTAAAATCTGTAGCAAGCCAAAATGTTTCCCTGGATGACTCTTTAAGGACTACTCTAGAAATAAAACTACAATCTAGATCACTCCAAGGATCAATTCTTGACTGTCATCTGCTTCCCTGGCATGCAGACATATTTCTCAAGGTCCCTTGACCTTGGGAGATTTGAAAGGCTCAATGTTCAAAATGTTTAATTTTTTTTTTTCTTTTTTGAGACGGGTACTTCTTACGTTGCCTAGGCTGGATGTGCAGTGACCACTTGCTGTCCCAGTGTCCCTGCCGACGGCACTGAAACTTTGATCTGCTCCGTTTCTGACCTGGCTTGCCTCGGTGTGGTGCCATCTTCCTCATAGGGGTTCACCATTTCGGTACAGTACTTACTACAGTCACTCACTTAGCATAGCCTACTGCAACTCAGAATTCCTGAACTCAAGCAAGCCACCAGCCTCAGCACCCATGGTAGCAAGGATTTTAAGCATGCACCACCATGTCATCTCATTGGATAAGGCTTATTCAGGGCAATCGTGCGATTGATTACAGAGTTGTTTAGTGTGGCCTTGGCTTCCTGATTGACTTGGATGATGCTGTGATCCTCCACCAGGACAGATTGCAACATGTTCAAACCTTCCCAGCTTGTACAATTCTTGTTCAGGTATGACCCACCACACAAGAAGTCTTAAATTCTTTTAATATTTCATGGATGCCAGTTCAGCATGTGGAATATCTTTTTCTTCTGGCTAGATCACTGACCAACCTCTTCTTCTAACCATTCATATTTAAGGACATCATCGTAAGAATAGTTCATATTTCCTTAGAACTCTAAGATTTACAACAAAGCTCTTTCCTTACAACCCAGGGATGGTAGTGCAAATATTATTTTCATTTTATAGATGAGAAAGTATAGGTGCAGAGAAAAAGCGATTTCTTCGAGGTCATTTAGCTAGTGTGTGTTAGAGTTGAGATCTTTCTCACTGCTTCCGCCATTTTGTATGCCACCCGCAGGATTAGTACCTTACCTTGCTGTTTCTATTTTGCTCTGCAATTTGACTCAAACAAGTGATCCATGGTGACTGGGAATAAGGACATTTCCCCTGGTTGTACGGGGGAGAAAATGAAAGTGCCTTGGGTAATGAGGATGACTAGGAGCAGGTGACTGTTAAATTGGATACTTGTGCGTCCGCGTCCCCCGTCCCCGTCCCTCCCCCCACCCCCCCGCTGGCTGGTGTGAATTGGATAGGATCATAGTTGAGTTATATAGACCATATTAACTGTCATTGGGTATGTGTCACCAGGGGCTGCCAGAAGCCCCTGCTGATTTACCAAAAGCTGCAGAGTGCAGGGCGGTGCCAACCACAGGAGGCTAGCGACAGTTAGCAAAGCCGGGAACGGGGCTTCTGGAGGAATGATACCTCGTGTATACATGAAGGAACTTAACACGGGTCAGAACTAAGTGAATAAAGCACAGCTCGTGCTCCTTTTTGTAGGCTGGTGGTGAAATTCAGGCAAATTCAAGTTGGGCAAATATACATTCAGTGTCCACTATCTTCAGGGTGCTCTGTGCTAGGCTTGGACGATATTTAAATAAGGCTTGCAGGAAGCTTATAGAACACACACACAAATGCAGAAATGAGTTGCAAAACTAGAACAACCAAGGAAAGCTTTCTGGAAAAGATGGTTGTTGAGCTTGAAGGATGAATAGAATTTTAACAGGTTGACAAGGAAAGGGAAACACTTTCTAGATTTATGGAATGTTATCAGCAAAGGCACAGGAGTAGGAAAGAATAGGCTATGTGTTTTGGGGGGAAGAGGGTTGGTGCAGCAAGGAGTTCAGTTTGGCTAAAGGAGTTTTGGGAGATAAGGATAGAAAAGTAGAGTGGTACGGGATTGTAGAGGACCTTGAAAGCTGGAAAACCTTGAATTTTAATTTTATCCCTCGGGTCATAAAGAGTCATTAAAGAGTTTTGAGCTATTCAATTATCTGCTCAACATGGCATTTTCTCCTTAAAAGAATGTTTTTCTTTTTTTTTTTCTTTGCTATTGGGGTTAAGTAACTTGCCCAGGATCACACAGCTGGTTAAGTGTCAAATGTTTGGTCTGAGGTCACATTTGAACTCAGGTCCTCCTGACTTCAGGGCCAGTGTTCTATCCATTTCGCCAGCCACCTAGCTGCCCCTGAATGTTTCTTTTATTTACATGTAGGCTTGTTCTCCCATGACTTTTCTTAGTCTGCAGAATGTATTTGCATCTGCAAGGTATAGGTTGGGGGGAGAAGAATGAATACAGGCCATGAACACTCTCTAATCTTTATTCTTTGTCTTCTATGTTGTTTGTTGTTGCCTGTAGACATGTCCAGGACTCCATCTTAAAAAAAGACATCCCTTTGATTCTCTCATCTTCTGTCGCTCTTCGCTTTCATGGCTAAACTCCTAGAAAAAGCTATGCACTAGTGTGGCTTCCAGTTCTATTTCCTTTCCTCTCACTCTCTTAATGTTTCTGCAGTCTACTTTCCAGCATCAGTACTCAAGGGAAACTGCTCTCTCCAGAGTTACCAATGATGTCTTAATTGCCAAATCCAGTAGCCTTTTCTCGGCCCTCATCCTTAATTTCTCTGCAGCATACTCAGTTTTATTAATCTTTCTTCTTGAATTCATTTTCCTCTCTCGGTTTTCAAGACGACTTTCCTGTTTCTCTTCTTTTACCAGACCATTTCTTGGGGTTCTTTGCTGGATCGTCGTCCATGTCGCACTCTCTAACTATGGTTGTACCAAGAAGGCTTTGTCCTGGGTCCTCCTCTCTTTACACTCTCAGTGACTTCATCAATCCCGATGGAGTCAGTTATCTCTTTGCAGATGACTCCTAGATCTTTATATCCATTTTTTCCCTCAGCTACAGCCGTAATTCACCAAAATTGCCTGACAGTTTGAACTGGATATCTTTTAGGTATCTCAAACTCAACATGTCCAAAACAACTCGAGTTTATCCTTAAAACCTACCCCTCTGCTTAACTTCCCAGTTTCTGTCTAGGGCATCACATCCATCCAGTCGTACGTGTTCGTACCCTGAGTCAACTTCCGTTATTCATTCGTCTTCACCCTACGTCCAATCAATTGCCAAGTTTTTTTTTTTCCAATTTACTTTCACAACGTCTCAGGCATTTGTTCCTTTCTCACAGGGCTTCTTAGTTAAGGCCCTCATCACCTCTTGCCTGGACTAGCATAATATCCTTCTCATTGATCTCCCCCTCAAGTATCTCCCCATTCCAATCCACGCACAGTTACCAAAGTAATTTTCATAAAGCACAGGTGTGATCATGTCATTCCCTGCTCAGTCATCTCTAGTGCCTCCCTGTTATCTGTAGGGTCAAATATAGACTCTTCTGTTTAACCTTTGAAGCCCTTCACAGTTATTCCCGACTACCTTTCCAGACTTATCATATGTTATTTTCCTTCCTGCATTCTGTGATCTAGTCAAACTGGTCGCCTTGCCATTCCTCACATACGACATTCCTTCTCCCAGCTCTCTGCCTTTGCTTGTGCAGGCTGTTTGCCAGGTTTGGAATGCATACCTCCTTTCCTCTGCCTCTTAGAATCCTTGCCTTCCTTCAAAGCTCAGCTCAGGGACACTTCCTACATGGGCTTGCCTATTTCCTCCAGCTGCTTGTGTCTCTACTCTATCCCCGGCCCCCAAAGTTATCTTGTATATATTTGGAATCAATTTTGCATATATTTGTGTACATGTTATTTCCCTCAATGGAATGTAAACTTCTGAAGGGCCCTTTTATTTTTGTCTTTGTATCCCCAGCATTGGCTCAGTGGGTGTCACATAATAGGTTCATAATAAATGCTGATTGATTGATTTATGCGTCCAGGGACCATACCAGATTGCTTGAGCAATTTTCTGTGATGCCAGTTGAGAAACCTTTCTGGGTTCTGTTTGCATCAGAGACTAAAAGATTCCTATGGTTTCCAGAGCCAGGACATATAATTTCTGACATGACCCAATCTCAGGGCAGAGTTTAGATAAGGCATGAATCCTGCTTCCAAGGAGCTTACTTAGATGGGATGTCTTGGTATGACAGGACATGGTCGCATCCTTCCGTGGCCAGGTTCCTTACCAGCCCTACTTTATTTATCCTTGAGAACTTCTCAGGGACTTCATTCCTTTTCAGTGTGTGTGTGTGTGTGTGTGTGTGTGTGTGTATACACATACATATACACACATATATATTATCTATCTTTCATTTTTCACATCATCAGAATTTTCTCCAGTATCCCTTCCCCTCCCTTCCCAGAGAGCCATTCATTACATCAAATGATATTTTTAAAGGAAAAAGAGGAACAAGAGGGAAAAAATCGGCAAAGCAATCAATACATCAAAAAAGTCTGAAAATGCCCATGAATGCCCATCTTGCAAAGGAGGGGGTGGGCATATCCTCTTTGGAGCCATGCTTTTTTTTTTCTTTTTTGATTAGGCAGTGGGGTTAAGTGACCTGCCCAGGGTCACACAGCTAGTAAGTGTTATGTGTCTGAGGCTGGATTTGAACTCAGGTATTCCTGAATTCAGGCCTGGTGCTCTTTCCATTGTGCTGCCTTGCTGCCCCCTCCTTTTTTTTTTTAGTAGTAATTTTGCAACATTCACTTTTGATTGTTTCTTGGGTGTTCTCATTATGTGCATTTTGTTTGTTTTTGGCTATGCTTACTAATTTCACTCTGCATCAGAACCAGCAAATCTTTCTATGCTTCTCTGTATTGATCATATTCACAGTTTGAAGCACACAAGGAAACTAAAATTGAAAAAGGTTATAAGCACCTTGCCTAGGGTCACCCAGCTGTGTCTGGGTATCTGAGACAGGATAGTTAGAGATAAGGGAATGCCATTCTAGTTTCAGGGAATATTGTGAGCATGGGAGAGGTGGGGATGAGAACTGGTCCAGATAGCTGGAGTATAAGAATACAGTGAGAGGAATTAGTAAATGATGATTTTTTCTCTCCTAACGCGGTGCTCTGCCCACAACCAATGTTTGTTGCATGAGGCATATTGGAGACATGCTGTGGAGGGAGGAGACTTTAATGCCAGGTCCGGCATACTTTTGTCAGTAGTCAAAGGGTGATCAGAAAGGTGCCTTACGACACTTAGTTGAGCAGCATGCGTAGAGTGGATTGTAGAAGGGAGAGATTAAAGGCAGGAAGACCACCTCTTAGGCTCTCTGCCTGGATCCTGATTTCAGCAGGGCCCATGGGCAACAGCTCAAGCCTGGCTGTGTCCACCCTGGTTCTTATGGTAACGGACCCAAGCAAATGGTATAAATAGCACAATGGCAGATAATCCAATGAGACACCCTCTGCAGCAGCACAGAACATGCATTCCTCACTTCTTGGGCTGTTTCCTGGGATCAGGTGTCTCGGCAATGCCTTTTAGTCCAGGTAAAGCCAAGTTGGTTGGCCTGTGCTCCCCGCCCCAGCATTTTGGCTACGCTTTGCCTTCCCCTTCCATGATCTCCTTACCCCCCCCCCAACCCCAGACTTCATATCTTCATATAGTGATGCTTCCAAGTCTATTCCTTGGACATTTCCTATCCTTGGAACAGCTGCACTGGGCCTGCCTGGTCTAGGGTATCTTCCTTCCAGTTGATCCTATAGGGAGATGTTCAGTAGTTGTAGGGTGTGTCGAGATGACCTTGGTTCCCTGATGTCACTGGAGTGCTATGTTTGGATGTAGTCACTGGGTCGCAGGAGTTCTGAGAGGTGGGGGTGGGATGTGAGGAGGAGATGTAAGAATCTGCTTGCCGTTGTCTGGGGGTTCCCAGTGAGTGTTCACCCCTTGTGTGGGAGGAATTATTCTGTAGGACATAGGATTTGGAGTTGACAAGAACCTTAGAGAATATCTAGTCTGATGCCTTTTTTTTTTAATAGATGAGGAAACAAGACCAGAGAAGGTAAGTTATTTGCCCAAGGTCGCATAGCAACTAAGTGGCAAAATTAGGACTGAAATACAGTCCTATGATTGCACATCTAGCATTTACTGCATCGCCTCTAACTCGATGACTGATGCTCTGGGGGTGTACCTAAGATCAGAGTAAGTGGTAGGAATTTTAGTACTTGAATGCCAAATGTTCAGATTTCAGGATCAATGTGTTCAATATGTCAGTGGTGAATGTCTACTATCTGCTCAGTCCCTGCCCTCAAAAAACTTACACTGGTAGTTGAGAGACAAGACGTACACATGAATCCACAGAGGTTATTAAAGGAATGTAGAGGGGGTACAAGTCAAAGATGATGGAGTTCTTGAGTCTCAAGGGCTTGAGGGATGATGGTGTCATTGATGGAAACAGGGAAATCAGCCTGGTAAATTGGAAAAGACACTGAACTTGAAATGGGAGAACCTGGTGTTAAATCCTATCTCTGTTACTAGCTGTTTGACCTTGAATAAATTATTTCCCCTCTCTAGGCCTCAGTTTCCTCCTCTGTAAGATGAGAAGAGTTGATCTCAAAGTCTATTCCAGCTCTAAAACATATGAATCCTAAGTCAGGAGAAACAGCAGCTTAAGGGGGATGGGGGTGGGTTTCAGCTTCTCAGGAAGGAGAGTAACTCCCGTTTTTTGTACCTATGTGAGTCACAGGACACTCTCTATGGCCCTTCTTCATTCCCCTAGAGACTGAACCATTACCATGGATCAGTAATGTTCTTAACTGATCTTCCTTCCTCCTGTCTTTTCCCTTTTCTAATCCATCCTTCCCGAAGATGCCAATTTTTTAACACCTGTGTCTGACCAGATATCACAGAGCTGCTTAAAAACTATCAATAGCTCCCTACTACTAAGATAAAGCTTGAACTCCTTGGTATGTTAAGCTATCTAGAATCTAACCTTAAATCTATCTTCTCCACCTTCTCTCACACTGTTCCTTTTCTTAATGCCTTTTTTTTTTTCGGCAAGGCAGTCTGGTTTAAGTCACACAGAGTCATACAGCTAGTAAGTTTCAAGTATCTGAGGCCAGATTTGAACCTGGGTTTTCCTGACTGCTGGGTTGGTGTTCTATCCCCTGTGCCACCTAGCTGCCCCCCACCCCTGCGCTGTGTGTGCTCCACATAGTCACGTCATCTCTCTCCCATGCATAGAATATGAAACCTCTTCATCTCTGCCTGTTGAAATCTTTCCCTGCTTTCATGACCCACTCAGATGTTGCCATGTCCACGGATTCTTTCCTGATGCCCCGTTCCCTTCCAACCCAAACTGATCTCTTTCTCTTCGTATTCTCCTGAAGCAGTTTGGATCTCGCCTCTGCTCCCGCCATGTTCTACCTTTTACTTGTCTGTGTACGTGACATAACCTCCAACTCTCTCCAGCAGATTGAAAGCTCTTTGAGGGTTGGGAGCCATCTTTGGATTTATGGAGCTGAGCAGCCAACATTCACAATGGCTTTCGGGGCCCCAGCTTTGTCATCCATACCATAAGGTTATTTTAGAGTTTCCTTCCAATGTTAACATTCTTTGATTGTGTGAATCTATAAAAGGGATGGATGTAAGAGGTACTGAGAGGAAAAAAAAAAGAAAACAACGTGCCTGGTGACTCATTTGGACATGTGCCATGAGGAAGAGGGGAAGAGAGCTGAGGTTTCTTTGCTTGGGTACCCATCTATATTTTCTATGTTAGGGCTCTGCACAGGAATGGCCATAACCATATTGGTTGCTTGTTGAACCTCTTGGGAGATGTAGCGGTCCAGGAGTCAGCCACACTCATAGGATTCTGAGAACACACAGTGAGCCCCAGATTGGCCTGTAGCAAACATCTTTGGCTTCTATAGTAGAGCTCAGGTCATTGTCTCTTGTTTGCTAGTGTTCTGACTTCTAAGACCCCACACCCCCTTGCTGAGCTCCGCTTGACCCCTATCGGACTTCATTTACTGCTTTCCTGGCCCTTGACATGTGTCTGCCTGAACCTTCCAGACATGTCTGCCTGTCTGGGCTCTGCCCAGTACCTGGTTAAACCAAGATACCTTTCTGATCTCTTCCGGATTTCCACCTATTGCCTACCTCCCCTTCAATATGCATCTGACTCTTCTTGCTGTCCACCTAGCTGACTTAGGATACCTGCCTGACTCTTGGTCAGCCCTGTCCTGTGTGTCTTCCTACTGTTGGTGTTAGAGAGGGGAGTGCGGGTTGTGTGAGAAACCTGTGCTAGCAGTGGGAGGCTTGATCTCTCTCTCCTCTCCAGCTTTGGGTTGAGGTAATAATGGTTTTCTGGCTGGGAGCTCAGACGCTTTGGTGGATCCCATATTCTAGCTAGTGGCTGTGGCTTTCCTCTTTAAAAAAAAATGGATTATGTGTTAATGAAGTTGAATGAGATCTTGTTCTGGGAAGAGGCACAAAAGACCCTATATGCACTCTCCCTCCCAAAATAGCCTGATGACTGTTTCATACTTGGTTCCTACTATCCCACTTCTGGGAGGCCACACAATGTGACCGACGGATCACCAGTCAGGGAGTCAGATTTGGGTTCAGGTGCCAGCTCCGTCATTCACGGTTTGACCTTGGGCAAGTCACTTGCTCTTTCTGTACTTCAGTTCCCTCTTCTGTAAAAAGAGGGAGTTGAAGTAGATTATCCCTAAGGTGTCTTCTAGCTCTGACACAGCATCCTAAGGTTCTTTTACACTCCACCAATGTGGAGAACCAGCAATAATGTAAATGAAAATACTGTGAGACATCAGAATTCAGATTATGTGTAATAACTAATGTAACTCGAGTCCTAAAGCCCATCGGTGTGGGATTGTTTCTTTGTTGGAGGAGATTAGTGTCCTTTCTTGCATGTGACAGACTTTGACCCAATTCCTGCACACTTGACATGCAGAGACATGCAGAGGATAAGAGGCAAGAGGTTTCAGTGAACAGTGTAGGAACCCCAACCATCCATCCTCTGAGCTGGATCCTGGGTATTTGACTTTGGGATTCCATAGTACCTCACAAGTGGAAGGATACATTGAGGCTGGAACTTAACAAGGACAGATGTATTCTCATTGAATGGGTGGGGTACAGGATGTTCTCAAGGCACAACCCACAGAACCCAGCTCACCAATTCTAGACCATTCAAAGAAAGATCAAGGAGGATTCCTCTGTCTGTGACAGAAGATTTCAGAAACCATCTCAAAGAAATGCCGGCTAAGTGTCTCTGATAAGGGCCTGTTCTAAAATATATAGAGAGTTAAGTCAAATTTATAAGAATACAAGTCATTCCCCAACTGATAAAATTTGGTCAAAGGATATGAACAGGCAGTTCTCAGATAAAGAAATTAAAGCTATCTATAGTCACATGAAAAAATGCTCTAAATCTCTATTGATTAGAGAAATGCAAATCAAAACAACTCTGAGGTACCATATCACACTTATCAGATTGGCCAACATGACAAAACAGGAAAATGATAAATGTTGGAGAAGATGTGCAAAAATTGGAACACTAATGCATTGGCGGAGTTGTGAAATCCAACTATTTTGGAGAACAATTTCTAACTATGCCCAGAGGCTATAAAAATGTGTATACCCTTTGACCCAGTAATAGCACTTCTAGGGCTATATCCCAAAGAGATCATACAAATGGGAAAAGGACCCACATGTACAAAAATATTTATAGCAGCTCTTTTTGCAGTGGCAAAGAATTGGAAATTGAAGGGATGCCCATCAGTTGGGGAATGGCTGAATAAGTTGTGGTATATGAATGTAATGGAATACTATTGTGCTATAAGAAATGATAAGCAAGCGGACTTCAGAAAAACCTGGAAAGATGTATATGGACTGATGCTGAGTGAAGTGAGCAGAACCATGGGAACACTGTACACAGTAATAGCCACGTTGTGCGATGACTAACTTTGATAGACTTAGCCTTTCTCTGCAACGCAAGGATCTAAGACATCTCCAAGGGTCTCATAATGGAAAATGCTATCCAAGTCCAAAGAAAGAACCATGGAGTTTGAATGCAGATTGAAGCATACTATTTGCTATTTTTTTTCTTCTGTTTTGTTTTGTTTCCTCTTTCTGATGGTTTCTACTATTAGTTCTAATTCTTCCTTACAACAGCACTAATGTGAAAATATGTTTAATAGGAATGTATACGTGTAGCCTATATCAGATTGTGAGCCTTCTTGGGGAGGAAGGGAGGGAGGGAGGAGGAGAAAAATTTAAAACTCAAAAGCTTATGGAAGTGATTGTTGCTAAATCAAAATAAATTAAAAAAAAAAAAAGAAATGCTGGTTGATGGCATCATCACAGAATCCAGCAGCCCTTATACATCACCTAGAGGGCGGTGCCTAGGAAAGATGGAAAGGTACAGATGTGTGTTAATTACCAAACTTTGAACACAAGGACCAAAGGAGACCAGTACACTATGCCGTGGATACAAGATGCCCTGGGTTATCTGTTAGTCAGCCAGGGTTTTTTCAGTCTTGGACTAGCATGGTGGATACTACCAGATTCATATGCCTACGGAAGACAAGGGAAAGAGTGCTTTTATCTGTCCTGCTGGGTTTTACCATTTTGAGAGCCTGGGAATCTTGCCTGTTTACAAGATAGTCAAATAGTCCCAGAGAAGGGAGGGGGGTCTATCAAGACTATTCACCACAACCACCTATTGCCCATAGCAGAGTTAGTTGGACTTTCTAATGAGCAGGTGTAGAGAACCGATGGATACTCACCTAGGCAAAGGCTGAGGAAAAGAGATGGTTCACCGGCTGTGCCAAGACTTTCTGATTCAGTATAAGCAATGAAAATAATGTGTTCTCTAAAAGAAAAGAAAAGAAAAGAATGTATCCAGTGAAGGAAATTATGTGTATTGTTACAGGGCAGGACAACTGAACCCAGGGACAGCTCTTTTCCTGCCTGAAATTGCTATAGAAACTCCTGGGGGTCAGATTCAACCCACAGAACTTGAATGTACTGATAGCCAACCTCAGATGGACGCCAACCCAGGTATAGACAAATAAGTCTATAATTATCCTGATGGTCAGTCTGTGACATCTACTAGCTGTGGTACAGGAGCAGAGAGAGAACTAGGTTTATTAGACTAGTCACTAAGCTGTTACGATATCCCAGGTAACACTGAAGATATCACCCATGAGAAATGTATCTTGTATGTCATTGAACGTAGACTGCATGTTTGGGTATGGTTGTGTTTTTTATTTTACTGTTTTGTTCTTTGGACTATATTTTGTGCTATGTTTATGCTATAGCAATGCTAGTTGTTAATTGTTTTGTATTCATGCTACTTCTTCTAGTTAAATTGTATTTTATATATAGGCATATGGCTAGCATGGCTGTTGCAGCTGGCTAGCTTTGCTTTGCTAGCCATGCTTTTGACTGACTGCTGTGTACTATGGATATGTATGTTCTTTCAAAATATGCATGTGTCATATCCTGTTTGTAATTATGGATTTTATCACTGTAGTATTCTCCCAGATGATGCTTTGAATAGTATCATGTCTACTGCATGTACTGTTAATGTGCATTTATCTGTCTTAATTTCAATAGTATCAAAGGTTGGTTACCTAGCATGCCAGAAAAATCATCCTTGTTGTTTTAAAACACTGATGCTTGTGTTTATGCTGTGTAGTTATCAATTTTGACTGGCCTCAGTTGATCTTTGCTAGGGACTACAAGGAGTTTCAGTCTCTGGAGGAATGTAACTGAATCTCAAAACTCTTCAGTATGGAAATTTCTTCTCATTAGTGGAGGTTCACGTCCCATGCCGGCCCGTGAGGTGGGGCAGAGTTGGTGAGAGCCAGAGAGAGGAGAGGTTCAAGTTCTTCAAGCTCTTGTGTTTCTTTGAGTCTTAAGTCTCTTTAGGCTCTGCATTGCTTCGGATGCTTATGAGTTCCAGCTTTGAGAGAGTAGATGGGTGATGCGAACCCCACTTCAGGCTGCTGAAGGGAGAAGCTGACATGAAGAGCTGGCAATTCCCATCGTATCCCTATCCCCAGCTTGCTGCATGAGAAACTTCAGGGAATTTTCCCTTGAGTGAAATCCAGGACTCTTTCTTGATTGAGACGAGTTACCTGACTTTCAATGGGGGAGCTCCTTCACTCTGTATTGTCTGGTATATATTCTCCTATGTACACTTTCTCTGATTTCTGTTTTGCTACTGATCTGGATAAATGGGTTCTTTGTGATAATTGCTTTGTGCTCATTGTGGAATTGGTATTTGGTGGGAAGGGAGTCAAGCCTTGCATGTAAAGCTTAGGTCCTCTTCCCCATTAGGAAACAGCAATCAGAAGTTTAGCTTGAGTCTGAAAACTACATCTCTTATAATAGTAATAATAAAATAATGAAGTGGAGCGTCTACGTATGCAAAGTGGCCAGGCTTCTGCCCCTAATTTCCTGCTTCCCCCTTCCAGCAGGAATTAAAGTCTCCTTTAGAGAAAAAGTATGGGGAAGAGGCTGGAGATGTCTATTCTGTCTCCCTATGAGCTACCCTTATGCTACATGTAGGGGCTGGTCCTCATGTAACATGGAAGTGTCATTGTGTGGTGTTATACCAACACTGATCTCAGAGGTTTTTTTTCTTCTTCTTTTAACTAGCTTTGTTACAAAGGAGGTTTGTACTAGGGTAGGGAGAAGAGAAGTTTATTAGGATGTGACCATGGTGGTTTTTTTTTTTAATTTTCAGTGCCAATTTTAAATAGATTTTATTCTCCAGGACAAGAATTGCACTTCCACCATGGTGTTTTTAAAAAAGATAAAACATTTTTTAAAATTACTGAATAGATGGCAGAATAGGAGCAGGAACTCACCTGAACTCTCCCCAAAAAAAGCAAGGATAGCAATCATGATCTCAGACAAAGCAAAAGCAACAATAGATCTAATTAAAAGAGATAAGTAGGGAAGGTACATTTTGCTAAAAGGTACCATAGACAATGAAGTAATATCAATACTAAACATGTATGTACCAAATGGCATAACATCCAAATTCTAAGAGGAAATTTAAATGAATTACAGGAGGAAATAGTAAAACTATAATAGTGGAGGGCCTCAATTTTCCCCTCTCAGAACTAGATAAATCTAACCATAAAATAAACAAGTAAGAAATTAAGGAGATGAATAGAATTTTAGAAAAGTTAGATATGATAGACCACAATGCAATAAAAATTATATTCAAGGGGCAGCTAGGTGGTGCAGTGAAAGAACTCCAGACTTGGAGTCAGGAGGACCTGAGTTCAAGTCTGACCTCAGACACTTGACACTTAACTAGCAGTGTGACCCTGGGCAAGTCATTTAACTCCGCTTACCTCACCAAAAAGCAAAAAAAAAAAATTATATTCAATAAAGGGCCCATGGAAACATAGGTTAACAATTAATTGGAAACTAAATAATCTAATCCTAAGAATGAGTGGGTCAAAGAACAAATCATAGAAATAATCAATAATTTCATTAAGGAGAATGCCAACAATGAAATAATATATCAAAATTTATGGGATGCAGCCAAAGCAGTATTTAGGTGAAAATTTATATCTCTAAATACTTACATCAATAAAACAGAGAAAGAGTAGATCAATGAATTGGATATGCAACTAAAAAACTAAAAACTAAAATAAAATCCCCAATGAAACATGAAATTGGAAAGCCTGAAAATCAAAGGAGAGATTAATAAAAGTGAGAGTAAGAAAACCATTGAACAAATAAATAAACGTAAGAACTGGTTTTATGAAAAAATACCAATAAAATAGATAAAACATTGGTTAATTTAATTTTTAAAAGGGAAGAAAACCAAATAAAGCAATTATTAGGAGCTCTTTTACTATATACCAAAAAATCTGACAATTTAAGTGAGATGGATAAATATTTACAAAAATATAAATTGCTCCGATTAATAGAAAAATGAAATAGAATAAATAACCGTATCTTAGAAAAAGAAATTGAGTAAGCCATTAATGAACACCCTAAGAAAAAGTCCCCAGGACCTGATGGATTCGCAAGTAAATTCTACCAAACATTTAAAGAACAATTAATTCCAATACTGTAAAAACTATTTGGAAAAATAGTCAAAAAAGGATTCCTACCAAATTCCTTTTACAACACAAATATGGTACAGATACCCAAACTAGGAAGAGTGAAAACAGAAAAAGATAACTATAGACCAATTTCCCTAATGAATATTGATGCAAAAATTTCAAATAAATGCCAGCAAGGGGATTACAGCAAAGGGACAGCTAGGTGGTGCAGTGAACAGGACATGGACCCTGAAGTTAGGAGGATGTGGGTTCAGTCCTCAGACACGTACTAGCTGTATGACTCTGGGCAAATCACTTAATCCCAATTGCCTTTCCCTCCCCCCTCCAAAAAAAAAGAAGAAAAAAAGATTGCATATCACAAAAATCTCAACCTCACAAGAGATTATATATCACAAAAATCATACGTTATGACCAGGTGGGATATATAGCAGGAATGTAGGGCTGGTTCAATATCAGGAAAACCATCAGCATAACTGACCACATCAATAAAAAAAACTAACAGAAATCATATGATTATCTCAAAACATGCAGAAAAGGCTTTTGAAAAAAAATACAACACCCATTCCTTTTTTGGGAAGGCAATCAGAGTTAAGTGACTTGCCCAGGGTCACACAGCTAATAAGCGTCTGAGGCCAGATTTGAACTCACATCCTCCTGACTCTAGGGCCAGTGCTCTTTCTATCCACCGCACCGCCTAGCTGCCTCTATGCATTCCTGTTAAAAACGTTAGACAGCATAGGAATAAATGGAGCTCTACTTAAAATGATATCTATCTAAAAGCATCAGCAAGCATTATCTGTAATGACGATAAGCCAGAAACCTTCCCAATAAGAAAAGGACGAAGCAAGGATGCCAACCATTATTATTCAATATTATACTAGAAGTGCTGGCAATAAGAGAGGAAAAGTAAATTGAAGGAATTAGAATAGGCAATGTGGAACCAAAGCTATCGCTCTTTACAGACAATATGGTGGTACACTTAGAGAATCCTAGAGAATCAACTAAAAACTAGTGAAAATAATTAACGTATTCAGCAAAGTTGCAGGATATAAAATAAACCCACACACATCATCAGCATTTCTATATATGACCAACCAAAGTCCAGCAGCAAGAGATAAAAAAAGAAATTCCATTTAAAATAATTATAAGCAATATAAGATATTTGGGAGTCTACCTGCCAAGACAAACCCAGGAACTATAGGAAAACAATTAGAAAACATGTTTCATACAAATAAAGTCAAATTTAAACAATTGGAGAAATATTAATTGCTCACGGGTAGGATGAACCAATATAATAATAATGACAATTCTACCTAAAGTTAATTTACTTATTCAATGCCATACCAATCAAATTACAAAAAAAAAAGATATTCTAGAGAGTTATAATAATAAAAATAATAACTAAGAAAATAATAACTAAGTTCATCTGGAAGAACAAAAGAGCAAGAATATCAAGGGAATCAGTGAAAAAAAAAGTGAAGGAAAGTAGCCAAGCAATACCAAATATCAACTGTATTAAAAAGCAGAAATAATCAAAACAATCTGCTATTGGCTAAGAAACAGAGTGATGGATCATTGAAATAGATTAGGTATACAATATACATTAGTAAATGACCATAGTAATCTAGTGTTTGACAGACCTAAAGATCCAAGCTTTTGGGAAAACAACTCACTATTTGACAAAAACTGTTGGGAAAACTGGGAAACAGTTTGGCAGAAACTGGGTCTAGACCAGCATTTATACCATATACTGAGATAAGGTCAAAATGGGTTCATGATTTAGACATAAAGGGTGATATCTTAAGCAAATTAGGAGAGCACGGAAATTTTTACCTGTCAGATAAGGGAACAATTTGTGACCAAACAACAGATAGAAAGCATTATGGGATGACAAATGGATAGTTTTGATTACATTAAATTAAAAAGGTTTTACACAAACAAAACCAATGTAGCCAAGATGAGAAGAAAAGTAGGAGACTGAGTAAAAAAAAAATTACAGTGAGTTTCTTTGATAAAGACATCATGTCTCAAATATATAGAGAACTGAGTCTAATTTATCAGAATACAAGTCATTCCCCAACTGATAAATGGTCAAAGGATATGAACAGACAGTTTTCAGAAGAAGAAATCAAAGCTATCTATAGTAATGTGAAAAATGTTCTAAATAACTATTGATTAGAGAAATTAAAATTAAAACAATTCTGAGGTACCACCTCAGACCCATAAGATTGGCTAATATGGAAGAAAAGGAAAATGACAAACGTTGGAGGGGATGTGCGAAAATTGGGGCACTAATGCAATGTTGGTGAAGTTGTGAACTAATCCAACCGTTCTGGAAAGCAATTTGGAACTATGCCCAACAGCCTATAAAACTGTGTATGCCCTTTGACCCAGCAATGCCATTACTAGGTCTGTATCCCAAAGATATCAAAGAAATATGTACAAAAATATTTATAGCAGCTCATTTTGTAGTAGCAAAGAATTGGAAGTTGAGGGCGTGCCCATCAATTGGGAAATGACTGAACAAGTTGTAGCATATAATTGTGATGAAATACTATTGTGCTATAAGAAATGATAAAGGGGCAGCTAGATGGTGCAGTGGATAGGGCACTGGCCCTGGATTCAGAAGAACCTGAGTTCAAATCCGGCCTCAGACACATAACACATACTAGCTGTGTGACCCTGGGCAAGTCACTTAACCCCATTGCCTAGCCAAAAGAAAACAAACAAACAAACAAACGGACAAGAAATGAGAAGCAAGATGCTTTCAGAAAAATGTGGGAAAACTTACATGAACTGATGCAAAGTGAAATGAGCAGAACTAGGAAAATATTGTACATAGTAATAACAGTACTGTATGATGATCAGCTGTGAATGACTTAGCTATTCTCAGCAACACAATGATCCAAGACAATTCTGAAGGACTTAATGATGAAAAGTGCTGTCCACCTCCACAGAAAGATCTGATGGAGTCTGAATGTAGATTGAAGCATACTTTTTTTAAACTTTATTTTTCTTGGGTTTTGGTCTGTTTTCTTTTTGTTGTTGGAAATATTGAAATGTTTTGCCTGACTGTGCATGTATAGCGTATAGCAAATTGCTTGCTTTGTCAAGGGGAGGGGAGGGAAGGGAGGGAAGGAGAGAATTTGGAACTCAAAAAAACTTTTTAAAATTTTTTATTAATTTATTTTGATCTACCAACAATCACTTCCATAAGCTACTAAGTTTTAAATTTTTCTCTTCCTCCCTCCCCACTTTCCTCCCCATGATGGCACGCAATCTGATATAGGCTTTACGTATAGATTCCTATTGAACATATTTTCACATTAGTTATGTTGTAAGGAAGAATTAGAACCAATAGGAGGAACCATCAGAAAGAGGAAACAAAACAGAAGGAAAAAAATGGCAAATAGTATGCTTCGATCTGTGTTCAAACTCCAAAGTTCTTTCTTTGGACTTGGATAGCATTTTCCATTATGAGACCTTTGGAGATGTCTTAGATTCTTGAATTGTTGAGAAGGACTAAGTCTGTCAAAGTTAGTCATTGCATAACGTGGCTGTTACTGTGTACAACATTCTCCTGCTTCTACTCACTTCATTCAGCATCAGTCCATACAAGTCTTTCCAAGTTTTTCTGAAGTCTGCCTTCTCATCATTTCTTACAGCACAATAGTACTCCATTACATGCATATACTACAACTTGTTCAGCCATTCCCCAGTTGATGGGCATCACCTCAATTTCCAATTCTTTGCCACCACAAAAAAGAGCTACTATAAATATTGTTGTACACGTGGGTCCTTTTCTCATTTGTATGATCTCTTTGGGACACAGCCCTAGGACTCAAAAAAATTTTGAAACAAATGTTAAAAAATTTTTCCGTATATAATTGAGAAAAATAGTACTGAATCATAGGACTTTATCAAAACTTTATCCAACCCTGCTTCTGTGTTAGGTTTAATCTAACACATTTCTAGCTTACCTTCCCTTTCCTTCCCTTGGCCCTGTGCTCTTGTGTCCAGGTCATTAAACATTTTCTGCAATAATAGCTTTGTGAAGTAGGTATCTCCACTTCATAGCTGGGGAAATGGATTCAGAGAAGTGACTTGCCCAAGGTGAAAAAGGCCATACATTGTCAAGGAAAAAGTGGGTTTGGAGCCAGAACCCCTACATTTGAATCCTGGTTCTTCAGTGAGCTTCTCATGTGACCTTGGACAAGTCACTTAGTTTTTCTCTGTTGCTTCATCTGTAAACCGAGTATTTTGGTCTCTGAAGTTCTTTCCGGGTCTAGGATTCTTGAAGTAGCAGAGCTAGAATTCAAACCTAGGTCTTTCACCTTCTAAACCAGTCTGTCTCTACCACAACAGATTGACAAATAAGGAGGAGACCTCGCCTGAGGCCACATTGGCACAAGCTCTTTCCCTGTGGCTCCCCAGAGGCAGCTGCTGCCTTCACCCTGAGCTCTGGGCCCCAGGGCTGCTGGGGGGGGGTGTGGGCTTTGCCCTTGGCTCCCATATTAGGACCGGGATGGGGGTAGGGGGAGGGGAAGAGAGGAAGTTGGCTGTTCTCTTCAGAGTCTGAAAGGTTATTGCCCAATACCTAGCATGTTCCATCACAGTGTAGTGAGACAAGGGGGCGGGGGGAGGAGGGAGTTGGTTGTGGGGGAGAGGGTCAGGCTGGGAGATATGTCCCTCCAAGCAAGGCCTTTTAAAGCTTTGACGGCCTCTCCTCTTGGAGGCTGGGAGAATTTCCATGTTCCATGCCAGGAGCTAGGAGAGGACATGGCTGATGATCAGGCAGACAAGGCTTTGGGGCTAGGGAAGGGTTAACCCCTCATCTCCCAGGGAGTGAGAGGGTTCTTCTAGCAACGGGAGACTGATTCTCTAGGGTAAGAGCTCCTAGGAGCTGGAGCCAGAGGTCCAAGATGCCCAGGGTGTACTCTCACCCAAAGCCCTCTCTTCCACGTCCCTCCAGTTAGGCCATTACATTTAACTAGAGTAATTACATCCCACTGACCTTAATTCCCTAGGAAGTTTTAATTGGCTCTGGGATTCCCCCACTTCCTGTCCTACCCCAGTAGGAGAGGGGCCTGAGCAGCTGTTCCAATGTGGAGGCACCCAACTCAGAAGCGGAAAAGTGGCCTGGGCCCTGCACAAGGATCTGAGTGGTGCTAGGCCTGGGATGGGGTTCCCTGATGGGGTGTTGTGATATGTGTGTGTGTGTGTGTGTGTGTGTGTGTGTGTGTGTGTGTGTGTGTGTGTGTAAACTTCCCCCCCCAGATTCAGAGACTAGCCAAGGAAGGGGAAGGGCAGGTCCAGGGAGGCAGCTGACCAGAGGCAGCCAGGGAAAGACAGAGGTAATCCCGTGGATCTGTCACCAGGCTCCCTCAGGAACCAGGCCAGCCCCCCAGCCAGCAGAGATGAGCCTGCCAAGGGAATGTGCTGACTGCGCAGGAACACTGGAGAAGCCACCCCCTCGCTCTGAGGACCGGCACTTTCTGGGGGGCCAGGACTCCTGGAGCCTCTAATAGGATGGCTTTAACATGTAAGAAATTCACGGGACTTAGAACTGGAAGGGACCTGAGAGACAAGCTAGTCCATCCCCTTTGCCCTCAATGTTGCAGATGAGGAAACTGAGGCCCAGAGAGGCCAAGTCATTTCCTCAAGGTCATAGGTAGTAAATATCAGAGCTAAGACACCCATCTCTTCAGACTCCAAATTGAATATGCTCTCCCAGACTGGTCTCAGTTACTGCCTTGGTCCCTAACAGAATCCTTACTGCTACATCCCCCCACAATAGTTCTTTCTCAGGATTACAGATACAGAGCTGGAGGAACCGTTCAGTGTAACCCTGTCATTTTATAATAGAGGAAACTGAGGCACCTTGTTCAAGCTCACCCTAGTAGTAATCACCAGAGGAGGGGCTTGAACCCAGCTCCTCTGACTCAAGAGTCAGTGCTGTTTCCCCCATCCCGTTCTCTAATTATCATAACGTTAACAACAGTTATTGCCACCACCGGATATGTAGGCAGCTAGGTGGTACAATGGATAGCGAGCTGGGCCCGGAGTCAGGAAGACCCGATGTCAGATCTGGCCTCAGACATTTACAAAGTTGTGTGACCCCGACCAAGTCACTTAACTTCTGTCTGCCTCAGTTTCCTCAACTGTAATATGAGGATAATAATAACATCTACCTCCTAGGATTGTTGTGAGGATCAAATGAGATAATATTTGTAAAGTGCTTAAAGACACAGTGCCTGGCATACAGTAAGCACTTAATAAGTGCTTGATTCCTTCCTTCCCTATAACCTGACTTAGGTCCCACACACCTAATAAACATCTGTAGTAGGATTTGAACTCATATCTCCTGATTCCAAGGCCAGTGCTCTATCCACTACAGCTAGGTCCTAATTAGTATGAACAGTGAATCTCAGAAGTTGTCATGTTATTCGAATCTACACCATGTGTTTCCATTGGGCTGGAACCAGTGGCCACATTTTACATAGTTATAATTTTGAACAGTGTAAATTCAGGCCTCGAGCCTGTCAGTGGGTTAGGGGGGTGTTTACCCTAAGCATGTGAAGACTTCCCAGGTGGAATGGGTGGATGAGAACAATTTGTTCCAACGCCACAAAGGCAGCTGAAGCAGGTGCTGTGGAGCACTTAGGGCTCGGGCAGACATCGAAGATGCCAAGGTTATCCGCTGCATCCCGGACCATCACCAGATGTCCCGACTTTTGTCCTGCCACTGGACTTCGATGACTCAGGAAGATAGAGTGAGGCTGACACTTTGTGCAACTCTGCCTCACTGAAATCCAATTCACTTCGGAGCCAAGACATCACCCCGTGATGTCATTGGTCCTCTTCAGGAACAAAACAAAAACAAAAACAAATGATGAGGAATGAGTGTGAATTCAAATGCATGCGACTACTTAAGGGAATTATTCTTCATGCCAGTTGGGACCTGGCTGCACACTACATTAGAGGCACTAGAGCCTCAGCAAAGAGAGCATTTTCTATTCTCTGCTGATATCTCTATACACAGGGGATCCTCAAAGTCTTGGTTCAGTTTTAACATTAAACTGGAACTAAGGCTTTTGGGACATGCTCTATATGCAATTACATATATTCTCATTTTATATATGATATACACATATATGTAAGATATGTACATAAACACATATGTAAGATATACACATATACACATATGCATAATCGATAGATTTTAGATGGCAATGAGTTAATGTATGTAATGCATTTTTAAAGTCTTAAAGCCCTATATAAATGTCAGTTCTTATTATTCCAGATGGTCAGAGGATATGCAAAGAGGGTTTGGAAGTGGATTATTCATTCTTCAAATCTCTAGTGTTGCTAATTCTCCCTAACAGGTAGTCTTTCCAGTTTTCTTTTAGAAAGAAATCTCCTCTTGTCCTATCTTCCCTGGAGATGGAAGAAATCCTGGAATCCTAGAATCCTCCCAGTCCTCACTCCCTCTCAACATTCAGTTCAGTCCAGTTCTAGCCAATGAACATTTATGAAGCATCTACCAAGTACAATCTACAAAGACGAAAACCACTTGGATTCCAGCTCCTTAGCAAGAGATGTGAGGGGTAAGTAGGCGGGGAGCAGAGGGTTCGAGAGGGGAAGCACGGCCCCCGGGCAGGAGCTCAGAGCTAAGTGGTTTAGCTGCGACTGGGTATGGGGAAAGAGAGTCAGGGGAAAGGAGACCGGAAACGTGGGTTGGAATCAGGCTGTGGAGGACCTTGAATGCCAGTCAAGGAGGCTTGTAGTTTATCCCATGGGCAACAGGGAGCCTGTGAAGGCTTTTGAGCAGGAGAATGACACGGGCACCCCGGAGAATTAGTAAGATTATTTTGGCAGCAGTGTAGATACAGTTTTAAGACAATAACAATTTTTTTAAAAAAATCTTATCTCCCCAAGTGACCAGGAGATTCCATGAGATGAGGACATCTACCCTCAAGAAAGTAGTTTTGGGCACCTATGGTTTTGTAAGACCCTCTCTCTCTCTTTTTTTTTCTTTGTCCAGACCTTCAACTTCATCATGGTAAGGAACTCCTCAGGCAGACACTTCCTTCACTGATGCTGATCAGTCACTCATAGTCTAAAGAGCTGACTAGGTTAGTTATTGAGAGGTTAAGTGACTTGTCTAGGGTCACACTGCCATCATAATCAGATTTGAACTCAGCTCTTTCTGACTCCAAGGCTAGTGGTCCATCTACAATGCCACGTTGCTCCCTGCAAAGTACTCTGGACAGTAAAAATGAGACAAGACATACTGTCTATGTGCTGAGATAGGGCATGTGTATACACACAAAAAAATAAATAAATAAACTCACAATCTCTAACAGCCTCTAGGCTGTACCCCATGAGCAGTACAGAGAGGAAGGGATTTAGGAATCAGAAGGGAGAAAGAGCTCTGTAGACTGGGGTGGCTAGGGAAGGGCTTCTCAGACAAGGCAGCTTAAGGGGGCAGCTAGGTGGCAAAGTAGATAGAGCACCGGCCCTGAAGTCAGGAGGACCTGAGTTCAAATCTGACCTCAGACCAAACACTTGACACTTCCTAGCTGTGTGACCCTGGGCAAGTCACTTAACCCCAATTGCCTAAAAAAAAAAAAACACAACAAGGCAGTTTAGAGTGTTCCAGAAGTCTAAGACTTGGATTTTGGGGGTACCTTGTATTTGAAGGACAGCTTACTAAGCAGTCATTCAGTAAACATTTAAACATCTGCCATATGCCAGGTACTATGTTATGGGCTAGGAATACAAAGAAAGGCAAAAGACAGTCCCTGCTTTCACAGATCTCACAGTCTAATGGGGGAGGGGCAGGGCCAACACCTAGTTGTTCTGACTTTAAATCGATCTCTCCCTCTCTTCCCCATACCACACCGAGATAGGAGTCATGTCCCCTAAATAGCCCCTCAAGGCTCTGGACTGAGGTGGGGAGGGTGGTAACCATGAGGCCAACCCGGGCCAACATTGTTCCGGTCCTTGGTGGTGGATGTAACTTAAGTACACCAAGCAGACTCGGGGAGACTTGTGCCTCCACTGGGAAGGCCCTGAGTTTCCCCAGTGTCCTCAGGGCAATCCATCTAGGGTCACTGCCCAAAGTCACAGACTAACAGAATGATGGAGCTAGGAAGGAATTCAGGACACAGAACATAGAATGTCAGAGCTGGGAAGGATCTTAGGACATGGCAGAGCTAGAAGGGACCTTAACAGTCATAGAAAAACCTCCTGTTTTTATAGAGTTTAAAACTGACAAGCATTCTCCTCACCACAATCCTTCAAAATGGATTGTGCAAGGATTATTTCCCCTGCTATGCATTTATAAGGAAACTGAGGCTCAGGAAGCAAAGTGACTTGCCCAGGGTCGCACAACTGGTATGAATCAAAGCCGGCTTCAAATTCAAGTCTCCTCACTCCAAGTCTTGAGCTGGTAAGGATCTTAGAGTGGAGGAAGAAGGGTGTTAGACCTTGGAGCCTGTCTATTGTAGTCCCCTCATGTTTCAGAGAATGAGGCAGGCCTCGAGTCCTTAGTGTCACCGCGGGTCTGAATTTCCCTTCCAGCCCAGTTTGGGCCCCTTTCAACACCACTCCTCCCCTCACAAGTGTGGCTCCAGACCAGATATTATTAACCTTTTATTTTGTATCATGGACCCTTTTGGCAGTCTGGTGAAGCCGACTCCTCAGAGTTATGTTTTTTAATTCATAAAATATAATGTATAGAATTTCAAAGGAAACTATATTGAAATATAAAACCATATTGGAACCACATGTGAAATAGGAAATCGTATTGAAATGTGGTCATCAAAATTAAAAAAACACCAACCACCAAGTTCACAGCCCCCTCTGAAATGAGTCTGTGGGCCCCAGGGTGAAGAACCCCTGATCTAGAGGGATAGAAAGGGGTGATACCCAGGCAAGATGCTGGTAGTCTAGCCATCCTCTCCGTACCGTGCAGAACCCAAGGAAAAAGGAAAAGCGTGGGTTTATCAGGAACAGATATCTATGTAGGTCCAGGGGTGCAGAGGCCTGGGTGATTGGGCAGTGACTGCTTCCTCCCTGTCTCCTCTCTCATCTGCTTCTGTTTGTTTCCCTGCCCCGGCTCCCCCAAGCCTGAGCCCCTGCTGGCCGGCAGGGTGGCCGTGGGAAGAATGGCGTGTCCTCTGAATCTGGGCCAAGAGGAACAGGTGGCCCGAAAGTCGAAGCTTGTTGGGCTCATAGCTGCATGGCCCCCGTGTAAGGGATCCTTCTCGTCCTGCACCACCTCCTCCTCCTCCTCCTCCTCCTCCTCTACTGCCTCCCCAGCTCCGTGCACTCGTTATAGAGCAGCACCCGCTCCGACAGCCACACGTCTCTGCCCTGGCCCAGGCCTGGCCACCAGGTAACCTTCCCCCACCCCCCCACTCACCCTGTCCCCCCAGTCCCTTACCTCTCAACACCTTCCAGATCTGAGGGCCATTCATATTCAGTCTGTGCAACTCACCATCAGGACTGGATTCCCTATGCCCCCTGGCATGCCCTAGAGCTGCCTCTAATGCCTTCTCTCTCACCCCTCAGTTCTCTGGATTTCCCAACCCTGCCAGGACCCATCTTGGTCAGGAGCTCCCTTAGCTTACCTCCTGTTTCCTTCTGTCCTTTCATTCCCTGGGACTGAAACCTCCCCTCCCCTCCTCTCTCTGCAGGCAATAGTGCGACGCACTAGAGGCAGACAAGCAGAAGGACCAGCCTCCCTGATGGCAACCACGGGCAACGGAGCAGCAGAGCCAGGAACCCCGAGCCCAGAAGCAGCTCCAGGTGCTGGGATTGCGGGTGGTAGGTAGGGGGAATAGCCTGCCCTGGGGCGGTAGCTGGCGGAGAACTTGAAACCCTGAGGTGGGAGGCTGAAGTGAAGCCCCCTGCCCCCCCTGCCACCCTCTGGGCTGGAGTCCTTCTCTTTGTAAGTCTGTGCCCTAAGCTGCTGTATTTCCTGCCATCCTCTGCTTATAGTCCCTAGCTCAGAGCGCAGGGCAGTAAGGGATGCCTTCTGGAGCCTTGTGTGGGAGAGAAGAAATTCTCTTCTTCCTCATTAGAAAGGAAGCTCCTTGAGGTCAGGGGCTGTAGTTTTGCCTTTCTTTGCATCTCCAGTTCTTAGCCTAGGACCTGGAGTAGAGTAAGCACTCAGTAAGTTCTTGTTGACTGATTGATGCTGAGTCTAAGCTCCTCATTTTATAGACTAGGAAACGGAGGCCCAAAGATAGGAAATGACTTTCTCCATAAGTAGTAGAATTGGTATTTTAAACCAGCTCCTTGGGCTCCAAATCCAGGGCTTTTCCCACTACTCCACAGGTCTCCTCAAGAGAAATAGGAAGTACTGGGCAGGCAGTTAGAGTCTGGGCACTGGGCAAACCCCTGGCATATTCCAACTCCCTTTCTTGAAAAGATGCACAGCCACCCTGTGCAGAGGGTCCAGTTCTGGGCATTCCTGGAAAGGGGCAAGTGGGATACAGGGGTGGGTCTCACTGTCAGCCAGCTAGGGGAAGTGGGACCTTGGGAGGAGGACATGAACATTTCAGATACAGAGGTGGAAGCTGTGGGCACTATCTAGCTGTCCTGAAAGGGCCTGGCACACGGGCCAGGAAACTAGGACCTAACAATATGGTGTTGGGGAAAGAGTGCTGTACTTGGAGGCAAGAGAGATCTGTGTTCAGATCCCAGTCCCAGTGGTATGTGATCAAGGGCAAGTCCCTTCCTCTTTTTTTTTGGTTAGGCAATGGGGTTAAGTGACTTGCCCAGGGTCACACAGCTAGTAAGTATCAAGTGTCTGAGGCCAGATTTGAACTCAGGTCCTCCTGACTCCAGGGTTGGTGCTCTATCGGCTACACCACCTAGCTTCCCCCAAGTCCCTTCCTCTTCCTGGGCTTCAGTTTCCTCTTTTGCAGAATGATGGGACTGCATTAGATGATGCTTAAGGTTCCTTCCACCTCTAATATCCTAGGATTGTCTCTGAACCTTAGCCCACCTTTGTAAAAATAGTGGAGGGGTAGGGTTGGGGAGGGCTATAATCCTTGCCCTATCTGTTGCTTAAGCTATAGAAATATAAGTGGTTGTTACTGTTACTGTGGAGAGGATTAAGAAGACTGGGAAGGGCCAGGGAGCTCTAGCACATTGGCTTAGGTGGAGCTCAGGGGACCACCCAGTTTAATATCACCTTCTCATTTGCAGACAATGCCCCCAAAGGCAAGGCTGATGAAGCTTCTCTTGTCCAAGAGAAAGGAGCTGTGCCTCCAGGCCAGCCCCTGCCTGGAAGCCCAGGCCCCCCCAAGGAGAAAGCGGTTACTGCTGGTGGGGTGGCCCACCCAGATGGAGGGGCAGGAGAGGCACCCCTGGCAGTGGAGGGGAGTGCTGGCCCAACGGCTGCCTTGCCCCAGCAGTCCCTACTGATGGAATCGTCAGAGAAGAAACCAGAGGCTGGCACCAAGGGGTCTGAGACTGGGCAGGACAAGGGTGGCCAAGGGGCAGGAGAACGGACCAAGGAAGAAAAGAAGCCAGCAGGCAAAGCAGAACCTAGGAAGGCCCCTCCACCCTTCCTGCACAGCCCCAGTTGCCCTGCCACTATCCAGAGGTAAGTGCTCTCCCTTCCTAGCACCCACAGGGCTTTTCACCTGAGCTATGAGACCTTGGAGCCAATGCTAGTAAAAGGCAGGAAGACCTGGGTTCTCCTCTTAGCTCTGTTACCAACTTGCGTGATCTTAAACAAGTCATTTTCCTTCCCTAACTTTCTTCTCTGCAAAATGAGGAAGGGTTGCCCTAACTGTCTCTCTAAGGTTCCTTTCAGCTCTAATAAGACATTTATAAGTCTAGCATCCTGTAAAATTATTCCCCTTGTCTCTCTCTCTGGGGTGCCAGTCTTTGTCCTCCCTATTCTGAGGAACAGCTCATCAGGTCTCCTGACACCATGCATGACTTTTCTTGGACACCAATTCCCTTCGTCCACTACCCCGAGGCCTAGAATTTGACTTGGTGATGGAATTTGTCTCTCTGGTAACCTTCCCTGTGAGCACGGACCCTACTTGGGTCTCTGAGATGTCTGGTGAATGAGGAGCCTTTACCAATGAAGGGCTCAGTAGATCTAAAATCTACCCTTTCCTTCTCTTCTAGCTCTGAGAAACCGATGGAGGAGAGCCTGGGGGAAGCAGAGAAAGCTCTCAGTGGAAAGCAGGGTTCTCAGATCTCAGAAACGATCCCTGGACAAGCCAGCTCCCCCCCGGGTGCTACTAGCAAGCTTGCAGAAGGAGGGAAGAAGTTAGTAGATCCTCAGGCAGGGAGCCAGAAGGAGAAGCCTTTGGAGAAGGCTCAGGTCCCAGAAGGAGAGGGATCCCAGACCCAGCCCAGCCCAGCTAGTCCTCCCAAAGTCCATCCGGACAGCAGCTCAGCTAAAGGAGAAGGGGACAACCCTGAAGGGATCGTGTTCCAGGCTGTTCCCTTGGAAAAAGAGGCAACAGAGAAGACCGCCTGTCCTAGTGCCAACAAAGAGGATAACTATGAGATTCTGGGTAGGTTTAGCGAGGAGGTGGGGTTCAGCAGGGGTGTTGCCTGTATCTAGGGCATAGTTTCCAAACTCTAGTGCTTTCTCCCCCAACTCAGTGGGGTCTGTAGCCTGCTGAAGAATCAAAGGGACCAGGATCTTGTGCCAACCAGATCCAAGGCCCAGCCTGAATGGCCCCCAGGGCAGTAATATTAGACTCAGAAAAGATACTGCCAACCCTACTCTCCCCCCACCCCTCCAGCCTGAGGACAAGTCGGGGCCTGACCTTTGCTCGCTCAGCTCAGGCTCCCAGACAGGATTCCCTTCCTGGCCAAGAAGAGGGCTTGAGGCAGGGACACTGAGCCCTGACATCGAGCAGATGTCACTGGATAGGGCTGGAAAACCAAGCAGCCTCATGCATTGGGGCAGAAGTCTGAGTTCAGCTCTGGTTTCCTCCCCAGCTTCCAGTCTGTCCTCCCACCCCCACTCCATGCCTACACTTCTCCTACCCTAATGAGGCAGAAGCCTAAGCAGTATGTAAGATGCTTTGAGATCCTTTGCAGACCAGAGGAAGATTTTTGTTTTGTTTTTTTAAAGAAAGGAAGCAGGCTTGCTAACAAGAACAATAATAATTACACATCATGTTTCTATAGTGTTTCAAGCTTTATAAAGTACTTTTTGTTTTTTTTGCTTTTTGGTGAGGCAATTGGGGTTAAGTGATTTGCCCAGGGTCACACAGCTAGTAAGTGTCAAATGTCTGAAGCCAGATTTGACTCCAAGGCCTGAGCTCTATCCACTGTGCCACCCAGCTGCCCCCGACAAAGTACTTTCTTCACATAAAATGTGAATAATCCTTTCTCAACCCATCTCACAGGGGTGTTATGAATAATGACGACGACGACGACGATGATGATGATGATGATGACAGCTAGTATTTATTAAGCATCTACAATGTGTCAGGAACTGTTCTAATTATCTGACCTGAGTGGCTTGGTGCAGATGTGAATGACTGTGATCATTAGGTTCTAGATCCAGCTGTGAAGGATTGTGATAAGGACCATAGGTAGCAGGAAAGGATGCCAGAGGCCATCTAGTCCTATCCTCCCATGTCGCAGATACAGAAACTGAAGACTAGGGAGTTAAATGACTCGTCCAAGGCCATGTACATAGTGGATAGCAGAGTAAGAATTTGAACCCAGATTCTCTGATTCCCAATCCATTGCCCTTTTTCAATGTACTCAGCTTCCAGATGTGAGGGAGTTTCATTTTTGAATTCTAGATACAGATGTGAGGGGGCTAGACTTCTAAAGATTGTTAGGTTCTAGACTCAAATGTGCAAGGTTAAATTCTAGCTGTAGATATGAAAATTTGGGGCTGTTTGATTCTAGATAATTAATGAGAGGAGTTGAGGTTGTTAGGTTCTAGATATGAATGAAAGATATTGGAATTGTTAGGTTCTAGACAAAACTGGAGGGGTTAAGTTCTAGAGACTGATAAGAAGAGTAGGATGGTTATGTTCCAGATGCAGATAAGAGGGGTTGGAATTGTTTGGTTCTAGATACAACTGTGAGGGCTAAAATTCTAAATATTGATGAGAGGAATTGAGATAATTGGGTTCCAGATACAGATGATGGGGATTGGGATTGTTGGGTTCTAGATACAGTGGAAGGAAATTTAAAGGGTTAGTTTCCAGATACAGATGGGGGGTTGGGATTGTTGGGTTCTAGATTCTAGATCATTCTGCTGGAGCGAGAGGTTGGGAGTGGCAGTCTGGGTATGGAGATGAAGGGCTGGGCTCGTTGGTCTCTAGATGTGCATGACTGAGACTTTTAGTTTCTAGATACAGATATGAGGGGCTGTGAGAAAGCTGCCAAAGTGAAGAATTTGTGACTTATGGAATTAGAAGGACTCTGGATGAAATGCCCGGCTCACTACTTGTCTTTACTTTAACCGATGCAGACATAAGTAGACCTTGGTCCCTGCCTTCAGGGAGGTCATAACGGTCTGGGCTGGGGAGACATCTCAGGTGGATCAGAGTATGTAAATGCTGATCTTTGGGGCACAGAAAGAGGGACTCCAGGAGCCCACAGAAGGGAGGAGCTCCACGAAGTCTTGGGCTGCATTGCTCCAGGCAGGTTTGATGGGCATTCTCGAAGGCCTGGGGACTCCAGAGGGGCTATAATGGGAGCAGCAGTGCCTGACGAAAGGAGTCAGACTGAAAGATTTCTAATGGCCTTTCTGGTTCTGTTCGGGCACATCCTAAGATCACATTCAGCTCTAACACTCTATTATGAAAGAGGCAGCTGAATAGACATCCAGCATAAAGCAATGGTTTGGGAGTTAGAAAGACTTGGATTGAGTCCTGCCTGTGACACATACTTGCTATATGACCATGGACATGTTACTTAACCTCTAAATGTTCTCAGGCAACTCCATAAAACCACGTTAGACAGGAAAAAAAAAGGGGGGGGCAGCTAGGTGGGCGCAGTGCATAGAACTCCAGCCTTGGAGTCAGGAGGACCTGAGTTCAAATTTGGCCTCAGATACTTGACACTTAACTAGCTGTGTAACCCTGGGCAAGTCACTTAACTCCGCTTGCCTCACTAAAAAAAGCAAAATAATAATAATAATAATCAGTTAGAGAGGAGTTGCTGTTCATCAGTGGAAAGAATTTCCACCCCGGGAGCTCCCTACACATGGAATTACTGGTATGGAACACAAACATTCTGTTGAGGGCCCTCTCAGATCTAGAGTCTGTGACTTTATCCTGAGGCAATAGAGAACCATAGAATGTTCTTGAACAGAGGAGGAACAAAATGAACCTGAAGGGAAATAAGCATTTATATAGAGCCTACTGTGTGCCAGGTGATTCACAAATATTATCTCATTAGATCCTCAGAACAACCCTTCAGGTAGGTTCTATTATTATCCCTATTTTCCGATTGGGGAAACTAAGGCAGACAGAGGTCAAATCACTTGCCCAGGGTCACACAGGTGGAAAGTATAAGTATCTGAAGGCAGATTTGAACTTGTCTTCCTGACTTCAGGCCCAGCGCTCTATCTACTGCTCCACCTAGCGGCCTCCTAGGGGCACATTAAGGCCTTGATGAATAATACTTGTCTTTAATTCCTCATGGGATGGGTATGGCTGGAATAGACTCTTGTCAGGGCCCTGGGGAGAGGTGAGGCGGGGTGAAAAGAATATGTGGGGTCAAGAAGATGGTGGAGAGTCAGTAACAACCTGCCACACTGGACCCAAAGTCTTTCCTGTGCCACACTGCCGCTCCCTTGCAAAGAGGCTGGGCTCCTGTGACACAGGTCTGAAGGAAGCCTTCTGAGAGGGCTGCCTCCCATAGAAAGCTCTGCTGCTCCACGGGATCCAACCCATTTACTTTCAGCCCTGAGCAAAGGCTGCTTATTCCTGGTCTCTGGCACTAGGTGGCAACCTCTGTCTATGGCAAACGTGGCTTCTCAGAGTCACTGGGGGTTTCTTCCCCTTCTTTCTCTCCCCCAAATAATAATAATTAATATTTATATAGCACTTACTATGCGCCAGGCACAGTGCTAAGCACAATTATTTTCTCATTTGATCCTCAAAACCCCAGGTGTTACTAATATCCCCATTTTACAGATGAGGAAACTGAGGTAGGCAGAGGTTAAGTGACTTGCTCAGGGTCTCATAGCTAAGAAATGTCTGAGGCTGGATTTGAACTCAGGTCATAACAGCTAACATGTATATAGATCTTTAAACTTTACAACGCCCAATCATGGGAGGTAGGTGCTATGATTGTCCCCATATCACCAATGAGGAAACTGAGGCTGAAAAAGGTTATAAATGACTTGTCCAAGGTCATGTAGCTAGGAATATCTGATGCAGGATTTGAACTCAGATCTTTATGGTACTAGTCAGATACTCTATCTGCCATCTTGCTGCTTCTCTTTCTCCTCATAACCAGTATGTTTCAGCCCCTGTGTCCATGAATAAGGCCATCAGGGAAGAATGTCTCCAGGAAGGGGTTGGTTCCCTAGCCCCAACAGACCTCTGCCTTGGACACTCGATGACGGTAGTAGTGGGACTGGGAGGTACTCGGAGGTGTCTGTAAGGCTTTTAGGGTCCTGGACTATAATGAAATATAGAATGACAGCTCATTCAACTTGCTCATTGTACAGAGAAAGAAACTGTCCTGGAGAGGTCAAGTCCCTTAATCCCAGGCCGTCGGAGTGGTAATCAGAGTAGTAATCACACAGGTTGTCGGGCTAGGATTCAAAAGCTCAAGTGCTAAATTCTACGATCCTATGATCCCAGGTTCTCTGATTCTCAGCCTACTTCCCTGTGGCTCACACAATTTTAGTCCAAGTCAGGACTCGAATCCAGTTCTTCTGACTCCTGAACTAGCCCTCCTTCCATTACAACATACTGCCTCCCTCCCACATTATCAGCCGTTAATGCTTGCTCCCAGAGCTTTAGCAGGGATTAACTAAAATCGGCTGAGCATAAGGAAAGGACTGGGGATCCGCCTGAGTTCCTAGGGGGTTGGGTGGGTCAGTTGTGGAGGTGTTTTTCTAAGGGAGTGTGGTCCTGCTCCTTTCCCAGAGCTGATTCATATTCTGTCTGCTTAGCCCAGTCTATGCTCTGCGCTCAACAATCTCTGAATCCGTGAACAAGCATTGATTAAGTGCCTCCTGTGTGCCACGCAGCAGAGAATGACAAAGGCCAGCCCTCCTGCCTTCATGAATGTGTCTTTTATTTGTTCTCAGATGACTGCCCCCCTCCTCCGGCTCCCTTTCCCCATCGCATTGTGGAGCTAAGGACCGCAAATGTGAGCAGTGAATTCACCATCAATTCCCAGCATCAACTGGGAGGGTAAGAAGCCAGACTGATGCATGGGTGGAGAGCCTATGCCAGCCTGGTTTGGGTGCAAAGGGAGGGCAGGCAGGAGGGCAGGTAATTCAATCCCTTGAGATTTATTGAGCACTTACCCTAGGTGCTAGCGATGAAGGCAGGGCCCTCGTCTGGTTGTTGAGGAGGGTGAGGAGGAGACAGGGAGAGGAAATCGACACTGGAGATCCCTACCTGCCCACCTTTAGCATAGATGGACCCAAGTGGGTCCAACTTGCCTGGCAGTGTGCCTTGTATGTAGAAGGCATTTAATAAATGCTGGTTGAATTCAATTCAATTGGACTGGATTGAATTGAATTAAACCAAAATTGATTCCAACCCACCATTTATTAAGTACCTCCTATGTGCGAGGCACTTTGCCAGGCATTGGTGATATAAAGACAAACAGGAAGCAGTTCTTGCCCTCAAGGAGATTATATTCAACTGTGGAGATCCAACATGTACACAGAGAAGTATTATACCAGGTAATTTGAAAAGGGAGAGAGTATTAGTGCCTAGGGGGGAAACTAGGGGGAGTTTCAGGAATCCCCACATCTCTCCCGCTTTATTGGAGGCAGAGAAAGGTGAACGTGGGGAAGGCGGGTGCTATCCCCTTAGCAAGGTAGCTGTGGAATATTCTCAGAGGGAGTGGAAAAGAGTGCTGGAAAAAGCTGGGTTCAAATTCTGCTACACTTACTGGCTGTGGGACCCTGAGCAAGTCATTTAATCTCTTTAAGTCTCAGCTTCCTTGTCTGCAAAATGGCATAATAACAGTGCTCAAACTAGGGAATATTTATGAATGTTTTGTAGACTTTAAAGCTGGGGTATGCTGGAACCAACTCCAGCTGGCTCAGGAGAGTCAATTGTTAAATTTTCAATGTGAGCATTTACACCTCTTAAAAACCCACAAGTCATTTATTGTTTTATTGATTTGTTGTTTTGTCATTCATCTAGACCAGAGGTTCCCAAACTTATTTGGCCTACTGCCCCCTTTTCAAAAAAAATTTACTCAGCAGCCCCATGGAAATTTTCTTTAACCCTTTAGCATTTTTTATGAAATTTGCATCATTAAAATATATGTGTGTGTATATATATATATATATATATATAATATATGTAAAAAAGACACATCTTAAATTTAATAATTTATTGTAAATTTGTGGGGTTTTTTCCTGCATTGAAACTTTGATGATGCAATATTGCATCATGTAACTGTATAGTACTGCATTGTAAACAAGTCATCATACTCACATATTCCTGCTGATGCATGTTGGACTTCCTGCCAATGCGTGACATGCTCATGTGCCAACAGTTGCTTGTTAAGACCTGTCATCGGACTTGACCACTGATCAGTTATAGCTTGCATTTTACGTGTTTATTTGGAAAATAATGTAAGCACCATGACTTTAACTCTGTTACACAACAGATGAAACGTACAAATTTTCTTATTTTCTCTTCTTTCCTTGTGCTTTCACCACCCCCTTATTTTTATTCAATGCCACTCAATTGCACCCGAGACTACTACTTCCACCCACCCCCCCATTGTCCTCCTAAGGGGTGGTATTGGCCATTTTGGGAACCTCTGGCTAGACTTAAGAAAGTGATAGAGAAAAATAATGAAGATTAAACCTAAATGTGTGCTTTGTATATGCATTTTTTTTCAGGAGCTGGTTATTAAACATTTACCAGCATACTCCTGATTAAAGCAAACAGATTAACATTAGCTATTATTATGCCTGACCTTGGACAGCCCTGACTTAGCTCACATTGCCTCTCACTGCTCAGGTCACAGGATATGGGGGTGACCCAGCTTAAAAGGTGGGGTGTGTTTGTGTAATGTTTTGATGTTCTTTTGTACACACACACACACACACACACACACACACACACACACACACACCCCGTGCATACAAAACCAGTGATCCTTCCTGGTTCTCCCTTCCCTATAGGCTTTGATCTTTTGGACCTCCCCTGGGGGAAGATTGGAGCTCCTAAGAGAGGCCTGAAGTGTCCTTTAGTTATCCCTCAAATCTACTTGAGGGCCATCTCCAGTCATCCTGATGGATATTTGGCCACTGGACTCAGATGACTCCAGAGCAGAAAGTGAGGCTGGTGACTTTGCCCAGCCCTCCCTCACTTAAATCACCTCCCTGATGTCATGGTCCTCTTCCAGAACAAAGGACAAACAACAATAATCTATTTAATTTATTTGTTTTATTGTTGGATTCTCATGGCAGTCTCACTTGGTCATTACAATTTTATAGATGAGGAAAGGGGCAGCTAGGTGGCACAGTGGTTAAAGTGCCAGGCCTGGAGTCAAGAAGGCTTATCTTCATGAGTTCAAATGTGGCCTCAGACACTTACTAGCTGTGTGACCATAGGCAAGTCACTTCACTTTGTTTGCCTCAGTTTCCTCATCTGTAAAATGAGCTGGGAGAAGGAAATGGCAAACTACCCCAGGATCTTTGCCAAGAAAACCCCAGATGGGTTCATGAAGAGTCAGACAGGACTGAAATGGCTGAACAACGGATGAGGAAAATGAGACTCATTGAGAAGAAGGACCTTGTTGGAGGTCACGCAGAGCCAGGGCTAGAATCTAGTCCAGTTATCTTTCTCCCCAGGGAGTGGGTGGGGTCAGTGATCAATCTGGGTTGGGGCCAAGCTGTTGTTGGGCATATTGTACCTTGTTCCTTTGGCCAATGGCCCTCTGACCCTCAACTCCTCCTTTCCCTAGGGGGAAATTTGGGGAAGTTTGCACGTGTACAGAGAAAGCCTCGGGCCTCAAATTGGCTGCAAAGATCATCAAGAAGCAAAGCCCAAAAGACAAGGTGGGGTCTTCCAGGGCAGCAGGTGGATCCTGTCTGTCTACTCATCCTCTGGGAGTGGATGGGGCACTGACAAGCTGGGTGACTCCAGCTGGGTGGCTCTACAGGCATCCTGTCTTTCCCAGCTCCCTCCATCTATCACGCATGTCCCTTCTAGAATCTCTCTCCCCTGTAGAAGGCTATAGGAAGAGAGCTCCGTGGAGAGAATACCTGAACTGCAGATTCTTCCACTTTCTCCCTACCTAGGGCTCTGCCTTCTTGATCAGACTCTAGACTTTCCCTTGGTCCAAAGAAGGCAGTTTGAGGTCCATCTCTCTCCCCTTCATCCTTGCCCCAGAAAGATACCTAGCCTCTATAATTCCAGCATCCAGCACAGGATTGCAAGCAGCGAGACATTTGTTTAAGGCTTGATGGTCATGAAGGTGATGGTGAACATGATGATAATGGTGATAATGATGTCGGTGATGGTGGTGGTGATAATGATGATGGTGGTGAGGCTGCTGCAGAGTTAATGGTAGTAGATTTAGTGACCAGTGGTGATAATGATAATGGTCGTGATGATGATGTGGTGGTGATGGTGATGATGGTGGTGGGGGTGGGGTGGTGATGGTGGCGGTGATGCTGTTGCAATATTAATGATGCTGGTGAACATGGGGACTGTGATGGAAGATGTTGTGGTGATGGAGGTGATGATGATGATGGCAAATATAGAAAATGGTTAAAAAAAAAAGGGGGTCTAGCGATGATGGTGATAGTGATGCTGTCAATGTTCTCTGACTGTTTCTGGAACCCAGGAGATGGCACTGTTGGAAATTGAGGTGATGAACCAGCTAAACCACCATAATCTTATCCAGCTCTATGCAGCCATTGAGACCTCACATGAGATCATCCTGTTCATGGAATTGTGAGTGAACAATTAGGGAGAGGGTGGGCATTCTCCAGGAAGACGGAGGAGCTCATTCTGCACCTGAGCCTTCAATGTGACCTCCACTTCCTAAACCTCAAGCGGCCTTCCCTGAAGAACTGCAGGCCCCCTCCCCTAGATCCATATCTACCCCAGGAAAGCCAATCTTCTAGTGCCAAACACACATCTAGCCAGTGTGGGGTGGTGGGAAGTGTTCTGTGTTTGGCTCAGAAGATCTGGGTTCAAGTTCTGACTTTACCATGTCAACAAACATCTGTTCAGGAAACATCTATCAGATACCCACCATGTGTACAGCTGTGTGCTTTGTGCTGGGGAAGTCACAAAGTTTAGATGAGACAGGATGCCTGCCCTCATGGAGCTCACATTCTAGTGGGGGTGGGAGATAGGGGGAAAAGATACAGACAAGGTTGCTATGATATACAATATTTTGTTATACATATAGTGAGCAGTACAAATAAAATGTCATGCATGGGAGATTAGAGGAGGATCAGGGACTGCTTTCTGGAGGAGTTGGGCCTTCAAGAGTGTGTGGGATTCCAACAAGCAAAAGAAACAGGTTGGGGGAACATTCTAGGCATAGAAAATATTGCCTGAGCAAAGGCATTTGTCAGTGCAAGGTATCCTGGGGGAGGTCCAGCTTGGATTGAGTACTGAGTATAAAGCTAGAAAGGTAAATAAAGTGTTGCCAGATAATTGCGGGCTTTGAAGGCAAGGAAAGGGACTCTAACCTTTACTTGGCTGGTAATAAGGAGTGACTAGAGTTTTTGAGTAGGGGCATGACAAGACGGATTTATACACAAGGAAGATTTATACAACAGGATAAAAGATAGATTGAAGGGGGGAAAGTGTGGAAATAGAAGAATCTAGGCAGATAGTAATGAAGGCCCATACAAGAGGAGTGGCAGGAGGTACAGAGAGGATGGATGAGGTATGAGAGAGAATTCAGACACAAAACTGACAGGTTAACTGGAGGGAGAGGTGAAGGAGCAAGAAGAATCAAAGGTTGCATGAAGGTTTGGCTGGAAAGGAGGGCATTGCTAGATTGGGGCCCTGAGAAAAGTTCAGCTTGGGTAGAGGCTGTGGGTCCACAGCCCTTGGTATAGAGGGTATGGAGAATATGAGTCTGAGGCTAGCAAGATGGGGCGCTGCTAGACGGTAGAGGGCTTGGGTGCTAGGCAAAAGTATTTGAACTTTCTCTGGCTATGTGATCCTAGGCAAGTCATGGTCTTGCCCTGAGCCTCAGTTTCCTCATCTGTAAAATGGGACAGATAATCCTCATGTTATTAACCTTCACAAAGCTGTGTGGGGAAATCTATCTAAAAATATCGGCTCTGATGATGTTGATTGTTGGATGGGGCTGGGTGGGAAAAGAGGGTGTCTAGAGACTGGGGTCATGGTGGCATCTTATACACCCAGCGTGGAGGGCGGAGAGCTGTTCGAGAGGATTGTGGATGAGGACTACCAGCTGACCGAGGTGGATACCATGGTGTTCGTCAGGCAGATCTGTGACGGGATCCTCTTTATGCACAAAATGAGAGTCCTTCACCTAGACCTCAAGGTACCTGGGTTGCCAGAGCCAGTCTGAGCTTGGGTCAATGGACTGAGGAGGAGGGGTGAGGGGCACGGGAAGGTGGTCATGAATAGGCCTGGAACAGTCGGCCTCCGAGTGTCCTATGGGCCCTGCTTGGGTGGAACACTGTCTTGAGTTTGCAGAACTTACATGGGAAGAGAACTCCTGCTTTCTGGGGCTCTTCCAGCCTTACTTTAGGCCTCTCAAAAATAGGGATGATAATGCTTGTATTCCCTGCTTCACAGGCAGAGTGAGGAAAGCCCTTTGTAAATATTAAGGTCTACAGAATTTTGAAGTCTGAATAATTATTATTACAGCCTAGCATGGCAGACAAGACGGATGGAGGCATAGTTAGAGGGGCACTGGGAAGATCACATACCCACTGTCCTGGGCCAGCGCCAGAATCTTGCACCATTAGAATTCTATTCTTACCATTCATTAACACCCAAGTTTATCAAAACTTTTCCTGGGAACAGATTCTGATTTGGGGGAATAGGGAAAGAGGTCCAAGCCCAGGATACTGTCTGAGCAGGACAGATCGGCCTAGGTGGGGGGCCTTGAGAAGCCAATGGCTGCAGAGGGGTGCTGGGCACCTGAGAAAGGGTGCCACAGGGAGATGGGGCCTGCAGGGAAGACAAACTGCCCCAGCATCACTCTTTCTACTGGCTCATCATCACCAAAGACCAGGTCTGGGTGCAAGTCATACAGAGGTGATGGGGAGGGATGCCTTGCCCCTCCTCCCCAGAGGGACATTCAGACAATGTCAAGATTCAGAATGCTGGGAGGGACATTAGAACAGAGTGGCAGAAGTATGTGTGTTTGGTGGGGGGTTCTTAGAAAACAGAATTTTAGAACTTGGGAGAGGTATCTAATAGAATGTTAGAACACAGAATGTTAGATCATGGAATGTGAAGGGACCTTAGAACACAGAATGTCAGGGTGGGGGAGGTGGTCCTTAGAAAATAGAATATCAAAACTTGGGGGTGGTATTTAACAGAATATTTAGAACATAGAATGTCAGATCCTTAGAAAACAGAACGTCAGAACTTGGGGGGGGGAGGTGTAGTAGAATGTTAGCACATAGGTTGACAGAGCTGGGAGGGACCTTAGGATATAGAATGGCAGAGGCTGAGAGGTCCTTGGAAAATAGAATGTCAGAACTGGGGCGGGGGAGGGCTAACAGAATGTTAAAACATAGTGTTAGTTAGATCATAGGATGTTAAAACATAGACTGGTGGAGAGCTGGGAGGGACCTTAGAACATAGAATGTCAGGGTGGGGGAGAAGGTCCTTAGAAGATAGAGAATGTTAGAACTGGTGGAGGGGTCTAACAGAATATCAGAACACAAAATGTTAGAAGATAGAATGGCAGAGCTGGGGGCCTTAACAGAATGTTAGAACATAGGCTGGAAAGAACAGTAAAGTCCATCCACCTCATTTTAGAGATGGGAAAATAGGCCCAGAGTAGGGAGCAGAGTGATATAGTAAGTGTCAGGGCCAGTACTAAAAGCTCATGTCATGAGGCCTTGAAGAAAAGAGACAATTTGAAGAGCTGAGGAAGGAAAGTAGGGAAGGCCTTTCCCCAGGGAGTACCTTGAGATTATTTGGGGAGAGGGGTGGCAGGTGGTGCTGGGGTAATCAGGGTAGGTATCCAGGCCAGGGCAGAAATAGGAGCCTCTGGGTCTGAGGGGGCTGTGTGGGTGTGGGGGCCTTGTCCTGTCTCTGCAGCCTGAGAACATATTGTGTGTCAGCACCACGGGACACATGGTGAAGATCATCGACTTTGGCCTGGCACGGAGGTACACCTCCTCTCCTCCCTCCCCTGTCCTGTCCTCCCAGCCCCCTCCCTCCGCCCCCATTAGTGGGTGGGGTAGGGAAGAACCACTTTTCGCCAGCCCTGTGACCTCCTGCTCGAGTGGGGAGGGGAGGGCAGGCTAGCGGAAGGGGAGTGTCCCAGTCTGCGGTCTGCAGTCTTCCCAGGGGTTTGGCCAGGAGTTTGAGAACACCAGCATGCCCTGTGCTTGGGCCCTGGGCTTTCCGGCTGTGTGCCTGGAAGTGGAAGGGGGGGGGGCGGGAATCAAAAAGGTAACGACCCTTTTGGGAGCCAACACCCACCCACTGGCACCTGAACCTGAACCTGAACCTGTGCTCCCCTGCTCCCTTCTCCCTCCAGGTACAATCCCAACGAGAAGCTTAAAGTCAACTTTGGGACCCCTGAGTTCCTGTCCCCAGAAGTGGTGAATTATGACCAAATATCTGATAAAACAGACATGTGGAGTATGGGCGTGATCACCTACATGCTGTGAGCCAGGCCTCTGGGCCTTTCTCTGCAGCCCAGGGAAAAGGGGAAGGGCATTAGTCTTGCTGAAGGTGGAAAGGAGAGGACATAGAACTCATAGCCTAGCCAGTTGTGTCCAGGGTGCTAGACTGAGAGCCAGCAGATAGGGGATTGCATCCCACTTTTGCTTCTTCCCACTTGTGTGTGTCCTGGACCACTCTGGGCCTGTTTTCCCATCTCTGAAATGAGAGATTTGGGTTAGATGAACTCCAAGGTCTTTTCTAGCTCTCTCTAAATCCTGGGAAGAGGTATAGACAGGGGAAAGACCACTAGAGTTGGAGTCAGAGGGCCCCGGTCTCTGTCATAGCTTTGCCACTAATCTGCTGGGTGACTTTGGACAAGTCTCTTCATCTCTGGGAGCCATGGTTCTCCAAGTGCATCATGGAGATCATAATAGCTCACCAGAGAGGCGTGATAGATAGAAAACGGGCCTTGGATCCAGGGGGAACTGGGCTTGAGTCCCACCTCTGACACCTGCTGCCCTGTTTGATCCTGGGCCAAGTTGCCTAACCTCTCAATGCCTAAGGTAACTGTCTAAGGCTGCAGGTCACAGAAGCTGCCCAGAGGCATTCCTTGCTGGGACTTCCCTATACCCCTCACATCACCGATCTGAACCAAAACCAGACAGACCTCTATTCTCATTAATAAAATCGCCATTTCTATAGTAAACATGGATCACCAAATACTTTAGGTTTGCCTCACCAGATTGTTACAGGGAGAAAAGGACTTTGTAAACCTTAAAATGCCGTAGAAACGTGTTTGGTTAAGGTCATTTTATTTGCTAGCCTTCTTGAGGCTAGTAAAGGAGAGAGAGGGAAAGGGAATGGAAAAAAAAATCAGATTCTCAAGAGAGGAAATAACTTCCCTAAGATCCAGAGGTGAATTATCAGAGCCTTTGAAAGGAAAGAAGTTACAACCCAATGTTCTAGTCTCAGATGCTAGAGGTTCTCAGAGACTTGAGAAAGAGAACAGGAGGGTGTGAACTTCCAGGGAGGCCTCCAGGGCTGGAAGGGTGCTTCCTGCTGCCTATTGGGCAAAGGATCAGATGTCTTCTGAGCAGGCTGGGATGGGCAGTCCCTCTTCAGGGATCAGAGCTGCTGGGACATCGGAAAGAGCCCTTCCTATGTGAGGGAGCTCCCAGCTCTGCTACTGACTTGCTGGGTGATTTGGGGCAAGTCTATCCTCTTTTGTGGGCCTTGGATTTCCCATCTCTAAAGTGGGGATGATAACACTTCCCTTCCAGCAACTGAATGAAATAACAGATGTGACGGTACTTTGAAAAGTATCCAAATGTCATATGGCAATAAGTTAGTATTTATATGGTACTTTGTTATTACTGTTGTGTTGATTTAGTCATGTCTGACTTTTCATAACCCCATTAGGGTTTTTTGTTTTTTGGGTTTTTTTGCAAAGATACTGGAGTGCTTTGCCATCTCTTTCTCTAGCTCATTTTACTGATGAGGAAACTGAGGCAGAGTTAAGTGACTAGCCCAGGGACACACAGCTAGTGAGTGTTAGATGTCTGAGGCTGGATTTGAACTCAGGTCCTACTGACTCCAGGGCCAGTGCTCTATCCACTGCACCACCTAGCTGCTCCTAAACTTGTTTTTAAAAAATATTTTGAATACTGTACTTCAATGTAATTGGATTCTTTTGTAATCCCATGCATTTTATTTGATGCATTTAGAAATGTGCTTCTGAGAAGGGGTCCATAGGCTTTACTGGGCTGCTGAGGGGGGTCAGGACACAAAGTTAAGAACCCCTGAGATCTCTAGTGGAAGCCATTCACTCCACTTAGAGACCATTCTTATGATGAAAAGTTTTTCCTTCCATCTTTTGGCATTTACAACCATGTTCCTCTGACTCTGCCCTACTCCCTCTCCTCTCCTCCCTCATAACCCTTTCTTCCTCCACATACTTCCCCCTCCCACCCCTCCTGGCAGGCTGAGTGGCCTCTCCCCATTCCTGGGAGATGATGACACTGAGACCCTCAACAATGTCCTGGCTGCCAATTGGTATTTTGATGAGGAGACCTTCGAGACCATCTCAGAGGAGGCGAAGGACTTTGTATCCAACCTCATTATCAAGACCCCCAGGTGAGGCCTGGGCCCCTGTCATTTTTCCCATCCTGACTGTCTCTTCTGTGACCCCACCCTGACCCCAGTCCCATTCATCGCTTTAAATCACTCATACAAAATGGCCTACCACTTGGGAGACCCAAGCTGTGGTTCTGATTCTGCTCCTCACTCACTTGGGGCAAATCCCGTTCCCTTTCTGGGCTTCAGTTTCTCCAGATGTGACACGAGGTTAGACTAGATCAGTGGTTTTCAAAGTGTTGTTCTGGGACTCCTGGGGGTCCCCAAGACACTTTCAGGGCATCTGCAGAGTCAAAACTATTTTTATGGGAATCCTAATACATTTTAATTTCTAATATGGTAAATATTGAGAGATACATTACACACTAACAAAGCTCTTTGGAGGGGACCTCAGTAATTTTTAAGAGTATAAAGGAGTCCTGATACCAAAAAATTTGAGAACTGCCGAACTGTGATGAAAATGATGCCTAAAGCCCCTTCCAGCTTTGGCGTGCTGGGATTCCTTGACCAGAAGCATCCTTCCTCCCAGCCAAGGGCCCTCTTCCCCATCCCTCCGTGGGGTCTGGGATATGTGGGTCAGCAGGGTTCTGCAGAGTCCGGGCAGGGTGGATGTGGACTCTGATGAAGCCACCTTCCCTAGAGACCGGATGAGTGCGGCTCAGTGTCTGGCACACCCCTGGCTCAACAACCTGGCAGAGAAGGCCAAGCGCTGTAACCGACGCCTCAAGTCTCAGATCCTGCTCAAGAAATATGTGATGAAACGCCGCTGGAAGGTATTCGGGTCAAAGAGGGGATGGAGGAGGCCCACGAGGGTGGGGCCAGAGAGGGGACCCGGAGGAGTGCACAGTATCTGGGTCACGGACCCAGGCTGCCCCAAGCTCACCACCTTGGCATACAGGCAGAGAGTTGGAAGAGACCAAACTCCCCTCCCACCTCTTGGAGTTGGGGCAAGTGACTTTCCCAAGGTCACCTAGGTAGTAAGGAACAGAGCCAGAGTTAACACCAGGGACCTCTGATTTCAAGTGATTTCTGCTACATTTTAATTGCTGCCAGATTGGCAATCCTGTTATTTGATTTGGTTCGGTTTAGTCAGTCAATCAACAAGCATTTATTAAGTGCTTACTGTGTGCCAGGCACTGTGCTGACTACGGAGGAATTAAAAAGAAAGGTAAAAACATAGTCTCTGCCCTCAAGGCACTCACATTCTAAGGTGCAAAAAAACCACACATTGGGGGGCAGCTAGGTGGCACAGTGGATAGAGCTCCAGCCTTGGAGTCAGGAGGACCTGAGTTCAAATCCGGCCTCAGGCACTTGAAACTTACTAGCTGTGTGACCCTGGGCAAGTCACTTAACCTCGATTGCCTCACCTCCCCCCCAAAAAAAAAACTTTAAAAAAAGAAAAAAAACATATGTTCAAAATATGTACCATGTGAATCAGGGAGGATCACAGAACTTGAGTTGGAAGGGACCTTAGAGTCATCTAATTCAGTTTAATAATAATAATAGCTAGCTAGCCCTTATACAAAGCCTTAAGGTTTGCCAAAGGTTTACAAATATTATCCTATTTGATCCTCACAATGACCCTGGGAAGTAGGTGCTTTTATTATCCCCATTTTACAAGTAAGAAAACTGAGGCAGACAGAGGTAAAATGACTTGCCAAGGGTCACACAGCTAGTAAATATCTAAGGGTGGATCTCTCACTCCAGGCCTGGTCCCTCTCCACCATGCCATCTAGCTGCCGGTGACTTGATTCAATTTAGCAAACATTTCCCAAACCTGTACTCCAAACAGGGGCCTCACACGAAGATTAAGTGAGACCTAGGCAGTGGGAATGTGTGGACAATAATAATGGCAATCGTAATAATGATAAAACAAAGCCTTCTTCTGATGCTTCCTCCTGGCATCGCGGAGGTAGGCGGTGCGGGGCTCTCACAGGCAGCACAGACTTCGCTTGCTTTCGCCAACCTGTGAAGGCTTTGAAAACAGCTTCGTGCTAGACTGTGTGTCTGACTCAGGAGAGCCAGCCTAGCTGAGTGCAGAGAGGAAGCTCACATGTTGACACCCCCCCATCCCCACCCCCGAAGGCCATTCGGTTTGGCTGCAACACCTTACGAGAACCCTCCAAGGTGTGAAGATACCGTGATGGTTTCTGTCAGAGCAGTAGTGTCCTGATGAAATCACAGATGCCTGAAGAACTGAAGTGACAAAAGTAACTGCCATTTCTTCACTCCTTTGGGGTTTACAAAGAACTTTCCTCATGACAGATTTAGGCACAAGTGTAACCAGGCCGGGGCAATTGGAGCTTTGTTCTAGGGTGCTGAAATTTAAAGGGCACCAATAGTATATGTATTCCTTTGGTGGAACTAAAGCTCAGAAACGTTTGACCTTAGCATTCAGTTAGAACTGAATTGTCTTAAAAAGGTTGACGAGGGCAGTAGCTAGGTGGCGCAGTAGATAGAGCTCTGGCCTTGGAGTCAGGAGGACCTGAGTTCAAATGTGACCTCAGACATTTGAAACTTACTAGCTGTGTGACCCTGGGCAAGTCACTTAACCCCCATTGCCTGGCCAAAAAGCAAACAAACAAAAAAAGGTTAGTGAGAGGGAGTTTTTCATGTTTGTCTTGGCCACATATTATGGTATTTGCTCCAGGTACCATAATTGTTAATTAGAGCTCTCGTAGATTATTATTATCCCTATTTTACAGGTGAGAAAACTGATGTTCAAAGAGCAAAGGGATTTGCCCAAAGTCACATAGGTGGTAAATATCAGAGATGGAATTTGAACTAGAAGCCTCCTCTCACCAGAGCCTATGCTCTTTCTACCGCCTCTGCTACAAAACGATGTGTGATCTGTGCTACAGGATAGGTCCCTACAAAGTGATTTAGGATGGGAACAGCTAGGTGGTGCAGTGGATAGAGCTCTGGCCTTGGAATCAGGACCTGAGTTCAAATCCTGCCTCAGACACTTGACACTTACTAGCTGTGTGTGACCCTGGGCAAGTCATTTAACCCTGATTGCCTCACCAAAAAGCAAAAAAAAAAATGTTTATTTTAAAAAGAAGTGTTTGGGGCAGCTAGGTGGCACCGTGGATAGAGCACTGGCCCTGGATTCAGGAAGACCTGAGTTCAAATTCAGCCTCAGACACATAACACTTACTAGCTGTGTGACCCTGGGCAAGTCACTTAGCCCCACTGCCAAGCCAAAAAAAAAAGTGATTTAGAGTAATGTCTGAGGAGAGTGAGAGCACTTCCATCTGGGAGAAATCAGGGCAGGCTTCCTGGAAGAGGCAATAGCTGAGTTGGGCCTTGAAGGATTTTGACAGATGGATATGAGTGAAACACTAATACAATAGACATAAGGGTCCTAAGGGGCATCAATCTTTGAATGAATCTTGGAGGAAGAAAGTCCATGTCCTGACTAGACACTTTCTATTCTCCCCTAGAAAAATTTCATCGCTGTGAGTGCTGCCAACCGTTTCAAGAAGATTAGCAGCTCAGGAGCCCTGATGACTCTGGGGGTCTGAGGCCAAGAGGGCTGTGTGGAGGCTGCCACAGAACCACCCAGAGAGCCTCAGGGGGCCCAAGGGCCCTGCAGCTGGGAGGGCCTGAGGGCAATGGGCCAGGCCCCCAAGGAAAGGACAGTCGGGGTGACCATGCCTGGACTCCAACAGCTCGGGCTTGGTGACTTGCCTCCTAACTGAGGCCCGAGCCATTCTCCGGCTCAGGGTGGGGGCTTCCCCTGCCACAAGGTGACCAGACCCACATCCCTCCCTGTTCTCCTCTCCAGGCCCCTGACACACAGACACACAATTAACCCTCTGGGTCCTGTCGTGCTTCCCCGACTGGATGCCACCTCATATACAGGCTTCATAGGATTTCAAGCAAGAAGGGGCCGTAGAGATCATGTAGCCCAATTCTCTCACTTGACAGATGGGGAAACTGAGTCAGGCCAGAGTGGGGAAATGGCTCTCTGTGGTCACACAGTGATCAGATAGCAGAGCTGGGATCGGAACCCAAGTCTTCTGGCTCCAAATTCCGCGCCCTTGTTCCTACTCTTGGGTCCTACTCTCTGAGCCCTGGAAGGGTATTCAGTGGGAAGGTCCCTCTCACTGTGCTGGGGCTATGGAGCCCATGATTCGAGGGGACAGACTTGTTTAAGACCCCGTCCAGCTTTCACTCCAGAAACTCCTCTGACCTCAGGACCTTGTATCCCATGCTACATCTAAGTAGCCTCACTGCCCCATTCCCTTTCCCCACTCTCCAGCCTCAAGGGGAGTTAATAGCCCTTTCTTGGAGCTAGTAGGTGGGTGTGGCTCATGGTCAGACTTAAGGGCCCTCAGAAGAGTAGAAGACATTACAGCATAATGGAAAAAGAGCTGGATTTAGAGTCATGAGACCTGGATTCAAATTCTGGTTCTACTACTTACTAGCTGTGGCACCTCAAGCAAGTCACAACCTCTGGGCCTCAGTTTCCTCCTCTGTAAGTGAGAGGATTTTATAAAGTGTTCTCTAAGTTCCCTTTCAACTCTAAATCCTATGATCCTGGATGCCCCAATGCTCCCAGTTCTCCTAAACATGAAGGGTACCCAGACTTTAAATCACTGTTTGCTGGGTGAGCTCTACAGCTGGGGTGGGGGGAATCCAGGGAAAAAACAGTTCCTATTATGCCAAAAGGCTCATTGCACAGAACAGAAGGAAGGAAGGAAGGAAGGAAGGAAGGAAGGAAGGAAGGAAGGAAGGAAGCCCCTGACCCAGATCCCAGAAGGAGTCCCTAGCCAGGGGGATGAGGGTGGGGGTAGACAGACAAGGGCTTTGTGTTTTCTGCTCACCCCCCTGGCCTTCCCAAGCCACCAACGGAGGCAGAGAGAGATGGAACCTGCCTCCTCCCCAGAAAAGGATTCCCCCACATAGCTAGAGTCCAGAGAGGCTGCGGTGCTAATGCAGACCAGCTGGGCCCCTAGCCGGCCTCCTCACCCCTATGAAAGCACCATTTCACAGTGACCACCAACAGGCAGGAACTTCTGTGTGTGAGGGAGCCAGAGCTCAGGAGGAGGGCAGCCCTGCCCTTCCCTCTGTCCCTTCTCCCCCTCTCCTTCCCCCCCCCCACATATACACATCCCACCATGGGTCAGCAAGAACCTGGGAAAACAGAGGTGGGGGGCAGGAGCGCTCCAGCAGTGTCCTAGCAGAGTCAGCTAGCTCTCGTAGATCGGCTATCCAGAAGCGCTTGCCATCTCTCCTTCTTATATAACTTCAGAAGGCCCGGAGACATGAGCAGGATCTTTAGATGACATCTTTGCCATCCGGAAGTGCCCAGGAACAGCCTCACTGCTCATCCCACCCTCCACCTAGAACAGGTCTAAGCGATGTATTACTGCTGGGCTCTTAGAGTGAAGTCACATGGATGGTCAGGGTGTTACAGCAGCTGGGGGTGAGGGCTGGGATGATGGATCACATCCTCAGAATGAAGAGGAGATTCAAGAGCGCTGGCTTTCATGTAAATAAATGTACAGGTTGAACAGCATCAGTCTGAATATGGAGAGGGAGGGAAGAAGAGGGGAGGGGAGGGGGAAGCCTGGGCAAGGGGTATGGTTCCCCCACCACCACTCTGTCAGACAATGAAAGGACCTGGGGTCTAGTTTCCCTGTTCTTCAAATCACATTAACTCCAAGCCCCCAGTTTTCTGTCCCTTGAACATGACCCTTTCCCTTATCCTAGAATATTGGAGATTATGTAGCTCCCCCAGCTTCCCCCGCCCCATACACGCAGAGTTTACAAATGGGGGAAAATTGAAACTCATGAAGGGGTAGGGGTTTGTCCCTACTTTGCTGGTGACAAAGCAAATTAATGGAAGAGGAATTCGGGTTGTCTGACTCTCCAAGACTAGGGCTATTTCCATTATAGAAAGAGGGGCTTCTTTCTACCCTCTGCTTTCCAGTTCAAGGCAAAGATTCCTAGACTGAAGAGGGAGACTTACACCGTTGGACAGGTTTAAACCCTGAAGAAAAGATGGGGCAGGTGTGATCATTTGACAGATCATGAAACTGAGTTCCAGAAAGGGAAAGTGATTTAGCTAAGGTCACACAGCCCAAAGAGTAGAGCACACTGCTGAGATAGGTGTAGGGTGGAAGAGTAGGAAACCTGTGGGCATGGGAATCTGCTCCCAGCTTTTCTGACATTCAGAGAAAGCCCAGCTAACAAGGTTTGCAGAATGAGGGGGATTTAGTTCACAGTCACAGTGGGTGGTCAGAGAATTTCCCTAGGGATAGAGGAAACTTTAAAGCTCCCAGGAGTTCCCTGGCCTCCCATTCAGCCTTTTACTCCACCTGCCATTTGGATCATCTCCATTACTTCCTCTTGCCCTAGTCCTATTTATTCCCCCACCCAGGCTGAGTCGCCACCCAGTGAGGGTGGGATGAGTCATTTGGAGAGGCTGGGGTGGGGAGATCAGCCTTGGGTCTGCACAGAGAGAAAGGAGTATGATGGTCCAGCCAGTACTAGTGAGCTAATGGGGTGGGGCATCCGGCTCTGCCAGGGAGTGGTGCAGTCTTGTGGTAGGCAAAGGCCCACGGTTCAGTCCTTGGGAGCCAACCGGGGGAAAGATGCCCTCTCTGAGCACTTTCCTGTAGGGCAGTGGGGCATAATGCAAGTAGTACCAGATATGGAGATGGAGGACCTAGGTTTAAATATTGGTTCTGCTACTTCCTGCCTCTCTAGGCCTCACAGATCACAGATCCATAAAGATGGGAGAAACCTCAGAAACCATCTAATACAACCCCCTCATTTTACAGATGAGGAAACTGAAGCCCATGCAGATTTAAATGATTTACTTAAGTAATCTTCATTTGCAAAATGAGTGAATGAGATGATTCCTAAGGTCTCTTCCAACTCTAAATCTATGATTCTAGGATTTGTCCTCCCTACCTTCCAGGAAAAGGCCCCCAAAAGAATTTCACCCTCAGTTATCCCCAGATATATGCCCCATTTCTTTCTTGGAGGGTTCCTCCATAGGTCTCTAAGATTATGTCATCCCTATCTTGTGTAATTTACGTGCTGGGACGGTCTAGGTAACAATAAAGATAATATTAGCCCACATGCCTATAATGTGTAAGACGTATTATGGGGCTATCTAAATATATTAATATGTATACATATATATGTATATATGTGTATGTATATGTACATTTCTATGCATATATGTATACGTGTGTGTGTGTGTGTGTGGTGTGTGTGTGTGTAATGTAGCTAGATATGATCCATCTCTGCAGAGAATAGGAGAAGAGCGATGCTAGTAACATTAGCAGCCTGGCTGAGGGTTGGAGGGAAGGGAAAAGAGGATCTAGGCCATGACTATGCTATCTCATTCCTCCAGTTTCCAAGAATGGTATTAGGCTAGAATTATATCTATCAACTGTCCCTTAAACATCTCTGGTTTAGGAATATGAGTCTGAGTTCAGAAGGAAAGCTCTCCCTGTGGCTCTCAAGGGGATAGGTAGCCCTTTCTTGGCTTACGTTCCCAGCTTAACTCTTTCCTACCAAATGCTGGTCACACAGAAAACCATCATGATTAGCAAATAGTGAATAAACCCACTTATTTAAACAAAGCAGCAAACTGAAATTAAAGAAGTTCTAAAGATTAGACTGTACCAAAGGACACACAAGAGTAAACGAGCTCTTCAGCTGGAAGCCAGATAAAATCTTAGCTCAAACCAGGAGAAAAAGAATGATCTCACCCAGGGAAATTCCATTTTCAGCAGTCTTAGAGTTGTAAGCTTTCAGATAGTCAAAGATCACAATTCAAAAGTTCACATCTCTTCCCTCTCTCTTGACCAGTTCCCTAGAGGTCCTCTCTCAAAGCCTCTGCAGCATCTGCCCTAAATTCTCTTAGCAACTAGCAGTCACATCTTCCTCTACTTATATGAAGCACAGCCCTGGCTGCTCCTCCACCTACCTTACCTAGATGGGAATGAATGTTTCCCTCACAACAGCTATGTGTGGTAGGTAGGATATTATTCCTATTTTACAAATGAAGAAAATGAGGTTCACAGACATAAAAATGACTTTCCCAAAGCCACGCAGGTAATGTTGACAATAATTTATAATACTGATAATAATAATTAATAATACTACATTTCTGGGGCAGCTAGGTGGCACAATGGATAGAGCTCTGACCTTGGAGTTAGGAGGACCTGAGTTCAAATACAGCCTCAGACACTTGACACTTACTAGCTGTGTGACCCTGGGTAAGTCACTTAACTCTGATTGCCTTACCAAAAAAGTAATAATAACAATAATAATAATACATTTCTACATTGCTTGAAGTTTCTCATGATAGTCCCTGAGGAGGTAGCATAAGTGTGGCCACTTTTTTCTTTGCCTGGACCTGTGACTTCACAGGTGTAGAGAACTGCTCCCAGTGAGGAAGTTCTTTTTACTGTTCTGAAATTTATAGCCTGAGAACATTGCCTAGGGGCACCAAGAGGTTAAGTAACTAGCCCTGGAACAATTTTTTTTTTCTGTCAGAAATGAGCCGAGGTCAGGTCTTCCTGACCCCAAGACAGACAGGAGAGTGGCTTTCTAGCCCTAGCTTCATGCTGTTACTTTTCTCATTTTGACAGACTAGAAAACAAGAGACTCGGGGAGAAGGATGGAGCCTGCTTCCCCATGGAACAAAGCTTTGTCTTTATCAAAATATTTTCCTGCGCCCTGGCTCTTTTGATTCCCCACCCCCATCCCTGCTGTGGGGTGGCAGGGCAAGTATTTTTCCCATTTTACAGATGGGGTAAATGAGGTCCAGAGGAAGGAAGTAATTTGTTCCAGGAAACTTGGGATAGAGTTGGTACTAGAGCCGAAGGATTTGTAGGTAGTGGGGATGATGATGATGGTGGGGAGACTGAGGTGACTGGAGTAGTGTGGCTTGCTCAGTCCAGAGCTCAGAGGGCATGGAGTTTGGGTGGTGGGGTGTGGAGCAGGGGAACTAGGGCCTCTGTGACTCATCTCCTCTGTGTCCCTTCCCCTCCCTAGGCCTAAGCTGAGGTTTTCTGGGGGACCCATTCCCACCCCCATCCCTCACTGGCGTCAGCAGCCAGCAACCCAAACCTGGCATGGGCCCCAGACGTGTCACTCTCACCAGATCTCCCCGCCTGCTTACAGCCGCCAGGAGGTGGGGCCTGGGGGAAGTGGGGTGGTGGCGGTGAAGGAGGCTCTTTCCCACCATCTGATTAAGGCTGGTGAGTCAGCGTGGGCCCCAGCCCTGGGCAGTCTCCCCAAGCAGCCCAGCCGGCCAGGAGGAGGGAGGAGAGGAGGAGGCAGATTCCAAACGGTTGGCTTCCTGCCACCTCTCGCTGAGGGATTGGAGGAAGGTCTGAGGGGTACAGGCCAGTCTGCCCCAGCTGTTAGCTCCGCTCTGCACGGTGCCCTGCCCAGGATGCCCTCAGGTTGTAGGGGTGGAAGGATCACCTAGCTAGCCCCCCCTTTCCATTTCATAGTTGGGCAAAGAGGGGATCAGAGCGGTCCAAGGACTGGTCCAGGATCATTATCTAGTGTGCGGCACAGCATGTTAGAACTGAAGGGGATCTTAGACATCCAATTCAACCCTCTTCATTTTACAGATAGGGAAACTGAGTCCCAAAGAGGTTTATCAGTTTGCTTGCCTTAAATCATATAAGTGCTTATTCTTCTTTCCCACCCAAGTCACGTGGTAGGCAGAGAGGAAGAAAGTAAGCATTTACTAAGAGCCTACTGTGTGCCACGTACTGGGTTAAGTGCTTTTACAAATGTTGACTAATTTGATTCTTAAAACAACCTTGAAAGATAGAAGCTATTATTAGTTCCATTTTACAGTTGAGGACACTGAGACAGTCAGTAGTTAAGTGTCTTGCTTGCGGGCACACAGCTAGTAAGTGTCTGAGGCTGAATTCGAACTCAGTTCTTCTTAACCCCTGGCCCAGTGTTCTATCCAATGCACCAACTAGCCGCCAGCAGTCTCAAGATTAAATTTCAAGTCTCAGTGCCTCTTTCTGCCTTTTTGACTCCAAGAACAGCGAACAAGGTTGGGAACTCTTTCCTTGCTCTGGTGCCCTGCCCCACAAGTGGGTACTACTACCTAACAGCTGCCTTCCTCTGCCTCCCTCCAATCTCTCTTCTGCTCAGGGAGGTTCCCTCCGAGATGATTTCCTGTCACCAGGCATTGGCTCGGCTCCCTCCAGTGACCACCCCTGTGAGTCTGGAAGCCACAGAGGTCCCATCTGGTCTGGATTAGGCCTGGGTCAGTGACGTTGTCTTTCCTGTCTGGGCCCAGCAGCCTCTGATTCCAGCTGCCACCTTTGGCCCTGGGGGAAGGGAGAGGTATGTCCCTAAAGTCCGACAGAGAGTGATCCAGAGGCAAAGTCATCTCTGGAGGCTGTGAGGATCAGAGATGTCCTTAGGGTTGTGAGGGGGCCAGAGTCATCCCTAGAATATGTAAAGGGCCCTAGACATCTCTTGGGGATGTAAGAAGTTCAGGGCTTTTCCCAAAAGGTGTGAAGAATCTAGGATCATCTTTTAAAGAATTATTTTTTTTTAATGAACAGAAATCTATTTTCACTCTCTCCAATCCCTTTCCCCACAGAAAAAAAAAGAAAAACAAAATCCTCATAACAAATATGCATAGTAAAGCAAAACAAATTCCCATATTGGTCATATCCAAAAATTGTATATCTCATCCCCTCTCTGTCAGGAAGTAGGTAGCATCTTTCATCGCTGTCCTCTGGAGTCACAATTGGTTATTGCATTGATCTGAGTTGTTTGTCTTTATAATGTTGTTGTCACTATGTAAACTATTCTGGTTCTGCTCATTTCGATCATACAAGTCTTCATCTGGCAACATCCTTGAGGGATTTGAAAAGTTCTATCTGCCTTTGGCAATACAGGGGGCCAATGTTGCCCTTAAGGAATGTGACAGTGCCTGGGCCTGTTCCTGTGAGAGACAGGAGTCATTGTAAGCGGATGAGAGTGGCCCAAGACCTTCCCCAGGAAGATTTGGGATTAGATTTTTTTAGCCGATGGACTTTTCCCCTCTCTTCCCCTTCGTGGATCCAAGTGAACAGTGGGAACTGGTGTAGAGGAGAGGGGGGAGTAAGAGGGAAAACGGACAGTCTCAGCTTTGCCTTCCCCAGGCTTGCAATCCGTGTGAATATAAGCCTCAGACTTTTCCTCTTTCTTTCCTCCCACTGACTTCTTTCCTGAGTCACCCCCAGCTCGCCAACAGCAAACTCCAGCTCCCAGAAAATCATCTCGCCTGTAGATATCTTGCATGCGCCTAGTTATTTATATGTTGTCTTCCCATTTGAACGTGAGCTTCTTGAGGGCTGGGACTATGTTTTGCCTTTCTTTGTATCTCTAGTGCTGAGCACAGGGCCTAGCACACAATAATAAATGCTTGTGGACTGACTGGCAAAGAGCTAATTCCATGGCCCCCACGAGAACGTGCTATGGTGGGATTTGGAATCACAAAACTTGAATTTGATTTTCAACTCTGTAACTTACTATATGACCTTGGACAAGTTTCTTCACATCTGTATCTCAGTTTCTTCATCTATAAAACGAGAGGGTTGGACCAGATGATCCCTATTACACTCAATGTTATTTTGTTCTGTGGTCCCTTCCAGTTTTGATATAGTGTAATTATGTCTCTGACCAGAGGGTCGAGAGAGAGGGAACCAGGGTGGGGAGGTTCAGGGTTCCCTTAAATCAGCCCTACCTCAGATCTCTGGCTGGTTTATGAGACATCCAGTTCTCTAGTCACAGCATGGTAGCATCAGACATTCTTAAGGAACAATATGCTGTGTAGGGGAAAGGAGTCATGTGTACAAAAATATTTATGGTAGCTCTTTTTGTCGTGGCCAAGAATTGGAAATCGAGGAGATGCCCATCAATTGGTGATTGGACAAAAAAATTGTGGTATATGAATGTAATGGAATACTATTGTTCCATAAGAAATGATGAGCCGGTGGATTCCAGAAAAACCTGGAAAGGCTTATGTGATGCTGAGTGAAATGAACAGAACCAGGAGAACATTGTACATAGTAACAGCAATATTATACAATGATCAACTATGATACTTAGCTCTTCTCAGCAGTACAATTCCCTTTGTTTGTTTGTGCTGAGACAATCAGGATTAAGTGACTTGCCCAGGGTCACACAGCTAGTAAGTGTCAAGTACCCGAGCTCATATTTGAACTCAGGTCCTCCTGGTTCCAAGGCCAGACCTCTATCCACTGCACCACCTAGCAGCCCCAATGTAAGATAATTCCAGAAGACTCATGATGGAAAATACTACCCACATCCAGAGATAGAACTATGGAGTCTGAATGCAGATCAAAGCATACTATTTTGTCTTTTTTTTGTTGTTGTTTTTTTCTTTCTCATGGTTTTCCCTTTTTGTTCTGATTCTTCTTTCACAACGTGACTAATGTGGAAATATGTTTAATATGGTTGTACTTGTATAGCCTATCTCAGATTGCATGTCATCTTAGGGAGGGGAGAGGAGAGGAAGGGGGATAATTTGGAACTCAAAATCTTATAAAAAAGAATGTTGAAAACTAAAAATAAATAAATTAAAACAACAACAAAAACAAAAAAGCAATGTGCTTTGTGCTTGAGGACCTTGAGGTCCTCTTTTAGGAGTGGGGCAGAGTGAGTCGGCCTGATTTGTGGTTCTTTGGCCTTCCTGGAGAGACTCTAACATGTGTTGGGTAGAGTTCTCATGTAGTCAGCAGGACGAGACAGAAGCAGTTTTAGAGACCTGGTCTGCCTCCTCTGGGCATAAGTGGGTGGAAGGGAAGAGGACGTCCTGGGGAGTCTGTCACAGGGAAAAGGAATGTAACAAATTACAGCAGGAAGTGGAGTGTGGGGGAGAGGCTGGGTGTAGGGGAAGATAAGGTCTGGGTGGGGAAACTCCTAGAGAAAGAGGAAGAGGAGGGGAGGAAGCTGTATGACCTTGGCAAGTGACTTTCTCTCTGTGGGCCTCAGTTTCTTCCTCTGTAAATGAATAGGTTGGATTAGATGACCTCTAAAATCCCTTTCAACTCTGGAACCTATATCTTAAGGCCTTTTCATAATAAAAAGCCCCTACATGGGTGAGGAAGGGGACCAAAAGAGTTCAGAGCAGCTCACCCAGCTCCAGAGTCCTGAGCCTCTCCCCTCTGCTACAATTTCCTCCTCTCTGCCCCTGCCTTGATTTCTGTCAGAGGAAGGGAGATAGGGGCCTGACGTCCCTCCTGCATCATTGGCCAGAATGTCCTCCTCCCACCTTCCATCCTGCCCTAGTGAGGAGGCTTTGTCTGTCTCCACCCTGACTTCAGCTGCTCTCGACTTCCCCATCCCCATTTACCTTCGATGACCCAAGAGAAACAGGCTTATCTTTCCAACTCTCAAGCCTCTACCCCAATAGGCAGTAGGGACTCCATGGTCCTACATGGTTTCATATGATCTCAAAACAACCTTCCAAGATACGGTGCAACAGCACCTCATCATTATTATACTGGTATTATCATCCCTATTTTTACAAATAAGGAAACTGAGGCTCAGATAGGTTAAATGACTACAGTCACATAGTTAGCAAACATTTGAGGCAGGATTTAAACCCAGGTGGGTCCTCCTGACCCCCAGGACCAGCACTCAATCCACTCTACTAGGCTGCCTCTCAAGAATAGAAAGACTAGGGGCAACTAGGTAGTGCGGTGGATAGAGTGCCGGCCCTGAAGTCAGGAGGACCTGAGTTCAAATCCGGCCTCAGACCAAACACTTGACATACTTGCTAGCTGTGTGACCCTGGGCAAGTCACTTAACCCCAATTGCCTAAACCACCCCCCCCCACACACACACCAAAAAACACAAGAATAGAAAGGCTGGTAGTGCCCTGGGATCATAGGGAAGAGGTCTAAGTGGTTTTGTTTTTCTTAGCATCAAAATTCCTTTATTTATCAGGTGGTAATATACCCAAGCCTATTAGACACACCATAGTTTTAACTTGAATGACTTATGAAAAAAATCCTTCTTACCTAGGGTTATAAAAAAAAAGTTAAAATGCTCCACCCAGGTCACTTTGCTCAGCATCATATACTGCTTCCTATGTGGCTACAGATGGTCCTTGGTTATGTAGAAATTTTATCAGTATCTTTTGTTTTTACATAACTTTCATTTCCTAACATATCCTCTCCCAACCTGTAAAACCACCTCTTATGACAAAGATTAAAAGAGAAATGAAAGTTTAGCAAAATTAACCAGAATATTAGCCAAGTCTGCCAGTGTACGCAATGTGCCATACCCATAGCCCTCCACCTCTGCAAAGAAAGGATGGAGGCGAACTTCAATATCTCTTCTTCAGGGCCAAGCTTGGTCATAATCATTGCACAGTATTCAGTTTTGATTATTTTTTTGTGGTTGTTATTCGAGTTCAAGGTTGACCACTAATTTTCTATGTAGCCTTGGCCAAATCACTTACTTCCTCTTCCTTTCTGTAATTTCCATTACAAATAGGTCTCAGTTTTCCCATCTGTAATAATACTACTGGCTTTGATGCTTCAAAGAGCTATGACTTTATTAGTAAGGGTACCCCCTTTGCCAGTGGAGATCTTAGCCTCTCTATGCCTTGGATAGTTGCATGGATTACAGAGGACAAGCCACTTTTACTTTACTTGAAATCAGTATGGTGGTGAACCTCTAAACTTAGCTAGACTGAATCCCAGATGACAAGTCACCCGGGCCCTAGCTGAAGCCTTTTCTGATCCACAGGGCCTGCCACAGCTTACACTCGGCTGACAGAGCCTTTGAGAACTCAAGGTCACAACTACCCCACAATGAGGCAGCACAATCAGAATAACAAGAAGGGGAAGGGAGGGGAACAAGCATTTATATAGCACCTACTACGTGCCAGGCATTGTGTTAAGGATTTTACAAATGTCTCATGTGATCCTCACAACAACCCTTCAAGGTAGATACTGTTATTATCCCCATTTTACAGTTGAGGAAACTGAGGCAAACAGATTAAGTGACTTGCCCAGGGTCATACAATTAGAAAAGTGTCTGAGGCTGATGAACTCAAGTCATCTTGACTGCAGGCTCAGAACGACTCATGTTCCTATCAGTTTTTTTTAACCAAATTTTTATTGATATATTTTTTAAAATTGCTGCATTTCTATGTATCCTTCCTTCCTTCCCCCTCATCCATCCTTTTAACAGATTTTTTTTTAAGAAAAAGAAGAAGAAGAAAAAAACAAAGTAAAAAATGTATTGATAAAATGTAATGTTCCATCATCCGGGATCTGCTCCTCTTCTCTCCTCCCACCCCCCAGCCACACACACACACACACACACACACACACACACACACAGAGCTCTGCAAAGGATTAGGGGAAGGCCTCTCATATCTCTTCTTTGGAGTCAAATGTGTTCTTTGTAACTTTGTGACAATCATTTTTTTTAAAAAATAGATTTTTACTGATACCTTTTGTTTCCACATGACCTACATCTCCAGCTGCATCCCTCTCCTCCCACCCTCCAGGAAAGCCATACCTTTTCATGAACAATTAAAAAAAAGAAGAAAAAAAAGTCCTGCCCAATTGCCTAATATATCCAGAAAAGTCTGTGGTTCTAGGCAGTGTTCTTTCCCTGCCTGAGTTGTGTCCTCCCTCCGTGAAAAGTAAGGGGAGGGCGATGTGTTTTCTTCTCTCTCTCCCTTGGAGCTAAGCTTGGTCTCTAGCGTTTGCAGGGTTCACATTGGACTTCTTAGTCTTCTTTTCATTTGCATTGCAATGACCATTTCTGATGGTTTTAAGTCTGTTATTCTTTTTTCCTCTAAGCTTTAAAGCTTACTAAGTGTGCCAGAGGATCATCCCATTGTAGAGATGAAGGCACTGAGGTTGAGAGAGGGAAAGTCATTTGCCTTGGGTCACAAGACTCACGCATCTAGCCCAAGGCCTCCTACAGCAAATCCTGTATTCTTTTCTCACCCAATAGGCTCTCCTTACGTTTCCTTCACAGGTCCACAAGCCTTTTGAAAATGATACCTTGTACACAGTAATAGTCACCTTGTGTGATAACTAATGTTGATAGACTTAACTCTTCTCAGCAATACAAGGATCTAAGACATCTTCAAAGGCCTCATGATGGAAAATGCTGTCTACATCCAAAGAAAGAACTATGGGATTTGAATGTAGATCAAAGCATACCATTTGCTATTTTTTTCTTCTGTTGTGTTTTTTTTTTCCTTTTTCTGGTGGTTCCTCCTATTGGTTCTAATTCTTCCTTGCAACATCACTAATGTGAAAATATGTTTAATAGGAATGTATATGTATAACCTGTATCAGATTGCAGCCATCTTGGGAAGGGAGGTGGGGAGGGAGGGGGAGAAAAATTTAAAACTCAAAAGCTTATGGAAGTGATTGTTGATAAATCAAAATAAATTAATTAAAAATTTAAACAAAAAAAAAAAGAAAGAAAATGATACATTGTAAAGGGCTGCAGAAACATGGGCTGCTGCTTGTTAACGCCCAACTCCCCAGTGTCCAGTTACTCTCCTGGTCTCTGTTCTCACATCTTGAGGAGGGAATGTGGTGGTGGGAAGAACAGCCATTCAGGCAATAGACTTTTAAGTGGCTACTTTGTGCCAGGCACCGTGCTAAGTGCTTAGGATTCAAAAAGAACAAAAGAAAATTGTTGAAGGAGGTGGAGTAAACTTGTTCCCTGAAAGAGCAGACAGACCTGCGTTGCAAGTTATCAAGGCTACACCTTTGTGCATAATACTGCTCCCAGAACAGGGCTTTACAATTTGCAAAGCACTTTTTTTTTTCACTACACAACAGTGAAGGAAGTAGGGAAGCAGTTGTGCCCATGGCACAGAGGAAGAAGCCAAAGCCCAGAGAGGTAAGGTGACTTGCCTCAAGTCACACAGCCAGTTCAGCTGGGAGCTGGGACTAGAACCTGGCTCCTCTAGCTTCCAGTCTAGAACCTATTCAACTATACCTTACCTTTTGAAATTGGAGCCTTAGCTAAACCTGCACCTTCTTTGTAGATCACTCCCTTAATGATATGCTAAACGTTTTGAGTTTTTAACCCGATAGTGCCTCAACTCGATCAAGAAATGGATCCCATTAAATAAGATTTACAGGCAATGGGGTACAGAAATCTATCCTGTCCTACAGGAAAATAGAAGAGGAGGGGATAAGAGCATGGGGATAGGAGGGAGGGCAGAGTAAGGGAAGGGGTATTCAGAATGCACTCTGTCTTGGGGTGAGAGGGGACGAGATGGGGAGAAAATTTGGAACTCAAAATCTTGTGGAAGTGAAAGTTGAAAACTAAAAATAAATAAATTAATGAAAAATTAAAAAAAAAGAATTCCACAAATAAAGAAAAAAAAAGAAGGGGATCCCATTGCTGGTCAAACTAAGAGAGCTTGGGGGAATCAGGGATGAGGGAAAGTCTGGTTGGAATGATTAAAAAGAGACCACTACCACCAGCTGCCCTGAGCAGGTGGAGATACTGAAGACTTCATCATGGGACTCATGGTGAAGCACACCCCCCTCTTTTTTATCAGAGAGGTGGTGAAATACAGGTGTGGAATGAGGCATACATTGTCAGTCATGGCAGACTTATCGTGTCTTAATTTGTTTTGGCTAACTGTATTACTTCTGTGTTACCAGGAGGGCTCTCTGGTGAATGGGACAGTAGAGTCATGGGAAAATGATTTTAAAAAAGACATTAATGCTACTTTTTAAAAAAAGTTAATGTATAGAAAATTTTTTGTGAACACGAAACTTTCACCACACACGTACCCATATAACATATGTGTATATTATATGTTTGTTATGTTGTGTGTTATGTTATATGTATATGTAAATATAATATGTATGTATCATGTACACACAATTAAGCTTTGAGAGGCATAGTGGATGGAGAGCATCCTGAGAGGTTCCTGAGAGAACCCAGGGAGATCTGGGTTCGAGTCCCACTTCTAACAAATACTAATTGGGTGATCTTGATCAAGTCACTTAACTTCTCAGGACTCTAGACAACTCTCCAAAGACTGAAAGTTGGAGAGAAGGTGCCTTCCTGAAATGGTAGAGGGAGTTCTCTCTATTTTTGTTATTCTTCTTCTTCTTCTTTCAATGTTCTATTTCAGGTCTAGTACCTATCTCTGCCCTCTCCCTGTGAACCTCCAAGAATGCCTGATGGGAACAGTTTATGAGAGAATGGAGGCACGGAGAAATGAAGCAAATTAGTGACAGTGATCTTGGGTCCTGCTGTGCTGGTTATATCTGTTTTCTTTTGGAGACTTTTTTTTTTTACACTTATGAAAGGCAGCCTGGTACATGGAAAGACTGATGGGGAGTCAGGAAACCTGAGATCTTTGCTAGATCTGGCTAATACTGGTTCCCCAGAGCTGGTTGTTAAAATTTCCTTGTTAGCATTTGCACCTTGAAAATCCATAAGCTACAAAGCAAGGTTTGATTTATTGTTTTACTTATTGTTTAGATTTTTAAAAATGACGGAGAAATATTTAATACTGCAGATTAAACTTAAAAGTATGTCATGGGGGCAGCTAGGTGGCGCAGTGGATAGAGCTCCAGCCTTGGAGTCAGGAGGACTGAGTTCAAATGTGACCTCAGACAATTGACACTTACTAGCTGTGTGACTCTGGGCAAGTCACTTAACCCTGATTGTCTCACTAAAAAGCAAAAAAAAAAGTGTGTGTTATGAGAACATTCTGTCTGGAGAACCAGTTAAACATTTACCATCATACTAGTGCCTGAGTTAGACTCCTGGCTCTGGGACTTATTAGTTATGTGACCATACACATATCACAACCAAAATCTCAGTTTCTCCATCTATAAAATGGGGATAATAACGTTAGTGATACCTACCTCACGAAGTTGTGAGCAGAGCCCTTTGCAAACCTTAAAATCCCATAACTGTTATTAATAAATGCTTTTTGGATGGAGTTAATATTATAATTACATTGAGACCTGGGTTGCAGAGTGGCTGCCTGTTCTAAGATGGTCTTCCTGTTCCTCCCTTTCTGATTCTGGAAGGCTGGGGCCCAGGGGGCTGCCAACAGCCATGTGGGGAGGCCAGAATGGAAAGAATGTGAGGGCAGGAAGCCGGCCTGGGCGGGGGCACTGGTCTCAGGAGTGTCGGGGGAGTCCAAGGTGGAGCAGGGAGATGAGATCACAACGACTGGGACTCAGCACCCAGCCAGTGCCTCAGTCTGGGCTGGGCTGTACCAGCTCTTCCACCCCCACCCTGCCCTTGACCTGCCCAGCCCCCAAATCGTCTTCCTGTTCATTAATTTGCAACTTGGAACATATGCCTTTCCCACCTTGGGCCTCAGTTTCCTCTCCTGTACAAAGAGAAGGTTGGACCAGTTGACTTTTAGGCTCTCTTCTTACTCTGGCATTCCATGTTCCATGTTCTAAAATCTCTTCTCTCCCTAACAAACTATGAATCTATAAATGCTCCTTCCCTTACTGCCGATGGCAACTTTTGCCCATGTGGGGAACCCCAGGCAGGAAACAGAGCTAGCAGATTAAAGTACCTCCTGGAAGCTTTGGTACAGTTCCTTTTCTGTCCTGTACAGGTATGTCTCTATATTCATCCCTAATTGAATTGCTCATCCTGTGGGACTCTTGTCCATGTCCTCTGATAAATTTGCTGCAAGGTTCTGCTCATTGTGGTGGAGGCCTTGCAGCAGAGATGGGCTCCAGGTGCATGTCGGGAGGGAATATCCAGGTTAATTACATTACAAATCCATTTGATTATCAAGACTCTATATTCAGCCTCCTGAGCTATTGAGATATAATCCTTCTCTGTTGTAGGAGGGGCAGTGTGCTGTAAGGGCACAACCAGGTTTAAGTCCTGGCTGTGACACTGTGTGACCTTGGACAAGTCATTTTTCTCTTGGCACCTCAGCCCCCAATTCTACAAAATGGGGATAATACTTGCCATATGGGACAGTTGGGTGCTACAGTGGATAGAACACTGGGCCTGGAGTCAGGAAGACTCATCCTCCTAAGTTCCAATTTGGCCTCAGATATTTAGTAGCTATGTGACCCTGAGCAAGTCACTCAACCCTGTTTGCCTCAGTGTTTGAGCTGGAGAAGGAAATGGCACACTACTCCAGTATCTTTGCCCAGAAAACCTCAAATGGGGTCATGTAGAGTTGGACAGGACTGAGAAATGACTGAACAACTTGCCTTACCTATGTCGCAGATTGGTTGTGAGGATCATATTAGGTAATGATATGACAGTGATTTATAAACTGTATGTAAAACATTACATAGAGTCAGATATATAATTATGTAACATCACTTATATAATGTAACATAACTTAGAAGTTATAACTTTCTATGTAATATAATATGAGAGAAAGAATTATATTATAACGCTCATCATCGGACTTCTGCCGCTGCATGTGTGATAACATAGGGAGCTCCAGATTCCACAGCACTGTAAGCCTGGGTTCAAGCCTGGATCATTTGCATGAGATCTACCCTTGGGTGGAGAGGAGGGCTCCGCCCCTTTTCCCCCGGTGTGAGAGGCAGAGTTGATCCAGAAGTTTACAAGAGGAGTCCAGGCAGAAATTAGGGACCTGTTGAGGTTCTGGCTTGCACTGCATGTCTGTCTTCAAAAGCTGACCTCTTTTTCTATGGATTTCTCCCCATAAAGGGTCTGGAACCCTTTCCTCTCTTGAAGCAGGCATGTCTCTGTTCTCCTAAGCCAGGGGTGGGGAACCTGCTTCATAGAACAAATCCCCTTAATAAAAGAATTTGTTCTGTAAAACTTGGACTCGGTCAAAAAGCTGCATCCAAGGACCTAGAGGGCCAAATGTGGACTTGAGATCGAAGGTTCCCCACCCCTATCCCAAGCTCTCAGGCCAATTCTACCTCTCCACAGACGCACTGGGGTGGACCCATCGTTCTCTCCCTCTATGAGGGGAGTTTTATGAAAATGTTCTAGGCTTAAACCCAGGGCTTCAGCACTTTAAAGTTTGAAAAATGATTTCTCCGTAGCAATCTTTTTAAAGATTTATTTTTACTGATATCTTTTTTTTTTGTATCTTCTCCATTTCTGAATATATTGCTCTCCCCTCTCCTGCCTATGGGGTCATCCCTTGTAGGAAAGATTTTTTAAATTTTAGTTTTTTATTCTGAACTCAAATACCAAAAAAGAGAACATTTCCATCTACATAAAAAGGGGGCTGTATATGAAACCTTGAATCTCCATTTAATACTGTTTACTCTTTTTGAAAAAAGCATTTACTATTTCTTTTTTTTGGGGGGGGGTAATGATTCTCTGACCTAGATGGCATGAGGTTGGGGGGTATCTTAGGCCCTAGGGAGTTTTGTTTCTAGGGAGGAGCTGCAGACTTGGTTCTGGGTAGCTAGGATGAGGAGCAGAGGCTGGCAATATGCAGCCTACCTCAGGATCTGAGAGTCTGGGGGTGGATTGAGAACTTTTCATATGCATATTTCAGCCTTCACTCATTCCTCAGGCTGGGCCCCTATATCCACCGAGGTAGCCTAGTTTTTATTGAAATGTTTCAGTTTGCTAAAGGCTGCTGGATGCAGCTGACCTCCCCCCTTTCCCCCCAGTTCCCTAGCCTACCTGACACCCCCAAGCCACTTTAGATTTATTTCTGTAAATATCATTTTCTAGATGTTTGACTAAATTTGGATTTTAAAAAAACAATCATGTCAGTGACTTATTTAGGCTTTCCATTTAATTTTATCTTCCATGATGGGAAAACTAAGGGATGGAGGGAAACTGGAAATTGATGCTGAGTGGGAAGAGGAGAAACCTTGACAGACCCAGTGGAGTGACTGGTAGACTCTCCCAAAGGTAGCCCGACAATCTATGCCCTGACCTCAGGAAAACAGATGCTTAGGGTGAAGGGGGGGGGATTCTCTTCCATCCCTTTGTCCTACACCTGGAGATGGTGGAGGGGTTCATCTGTTTGCTACTTGACTGTGTTTGCCTGTCTCTCTCCATCCCCTAACACCCAGCAGGAAATCAATCCCACTTCCTGCCCTTAGTTGACTGGCCCTACCACTGTTGTATTTCAGGTGGACTATGTTTTAGTATAAACAAACAAACAAACAAAAAAAACCAAACCTAGGACTTCCCGCCCCCCTCCATTGAAAAATTCTTACAATTGCAGACAAGATTGAAGGTGGGTAGGTGGGGGGAGGGTGTTGGTACTGTAAGAGGTCACACTAAGTGCATTTTGGCACTGGGACAGGTTGGTAGGGTAGGTTTTTGTTTTTTGTCTTTTTCTTTTTGAGGGGAGAGCCTAATGGAGGGTTATGGAGCCCCCCCCCATTTTTTCTAATATTTAGAGAGTGCCTTGTAGGTTTCAACCACTATGGCCACAACTTGGATTTCCATCACTGGGAAGGGAGGGGTGAAGGTGGGATGGCTAGAGATGTCTGGCTGCAGCAACTTTGGAAGTTTTGTTTCCCCCTTCCCCCTTTTTTGTATAATAAAGTGAAAAAAAATGGTTTAAAAAAAAAGCACATGCTAGCTGGATGTCGTGGTACATATCTATAATGTCTGCAACTGGAAAGGCTGAAGCCTGCAGATTCTAAGCTCAGGAATCCTGAGCTGTAGTAGCTAATAGTCAAGAAATATTTATTAAGCACCTACTTTGTGCCAGTCACTGTGCTAAGTGCTGGAGATACAAAAAATGAAAAAGGAAAAACAGTCCCTGGCTTCAAGGAGCTTGTAATCTAAAGGGGGAAGACAAAAACCAAAAGAAAGTTGAAAATGGAAGGGCAATAGGGAGGGACCCAAGGCTGGAGCACGGTGGAGAAGTCAGACAGAGAAGTCCTAAGATACAGCAGGGCTAAAGCCTTGGATGTTAGCACTAAATCCAAACCAATATGGTGAATGTACCCCTCCCCCCAGACCAGGGCCACCAGGCTGCCTAGGGAGGTGTGAATTGGTCCAGTCAGGAGTGGAATAGGTCAAAGCTTCCCTGCTGTAAGTAGTAAGGTGGGCTAGTGAGGGGCCTTTGTATTTCTATTTAAGGTGAGAGAGAGACCTTTTCTCTCTCTCTCTCTCTCCCATACACACACACACACACACACACACACACACACACACACACACACACACACTAATTCCATGTTTTACTTTCAAAACTATCCTGCTTGTCAGTGTTTCTTTCTGTTCTCTTTTGTGTATTTGAAAACCTTTTCCAGGTTCATGTGCCATAATTTGTTCAGATGTTCCTCATTTGAAGGGATCCTAGTTTTCCTTTGTCCCTTTTAATCTTTCATTTCAGAATCAGGAAGTTTGTTTTGTTCGAGGCTATGCTCTCATAACAATCTTAAGCAGTTTTGTGGAGTGGAGTTAGACTTGGAGTTAGTAAAACCTGATTTTGAATCTTGCCTCAGATACTTGCTGACTAGCTATGGGTAAGTCACTGGATCTCTCTCTCAGCCTCAGTTTCCTTACCTGTAAAATGGGGATGATAATAGCACCTACCTCACAGAGCTGTTGTAAGCATGAAATGAGATAATATTTGTAAAACCCTTGGCTTTAAAGCCCTTGACAAACCTTAAAGCTACATATAACAAATGCTAGCTATTATTAAGTCAGGTTGCAAAAGGGGTCTTTCATTCAAGGTCTTACAAAGCGGTGGCTACAGGGCTGTCCTAGGAGTCAGGAAGACCTGGGCTCAAATTCCTTTCTGATACATAATGACTGTATGATCATGGTCTGTCTAGCTATTTCACCTTTCAATGTTCCCAGGCAATTTTTAAAGAGAGTAAATTATAGAGGAGTTATCAATCAGCAGCGGTGGAGGGAGTTTCCCTCATGAATGACATCACATGTCCAAATTTTTAAAAAAAGATTCCTTCCAACTCTAAATCTGATCATCTCTTTTTAAAGATGAGGAAATCTGTGGCTTATGTTGGTTATAGTTAGAATGGATAGCTGGAAAGGACCATTTAGTCCAGCTTCTTCACTTTTTCCATTTGGGGAAACTGAGTCACAGAAAGGAGAAGTGATTTGCTTGGGATCCCTTGGCTGCCAAGTACCAGAATGGGGATCCAAAAATTCACCTTTTGACTCTAAATCTAGCTCGATTTCCATTACTTGGTGAGGCTCAGAACTGAGAATCCCAGGCTGAGGTGGGGAGGAAGCTTAGAACAAGAGAGGCTGATTGCTTAGCACTGACTGTCTGTTCCCAGATAGGAGACATGGGGGAATTGGGGGGTATATTGACCCTGATGCTCTTTGCCCCTTCCCCCAGAAAGGGACCATGGGGCAGGTTTCCCACAACTGATCATCAGGCCCATGGCTGTGAAGGATCTCTCCCCTTCTTCAAATCACTTCACCCCTCTGGGGTTCAGTTTCCATCCCTTTAAAATGAGGGGGTTGGAATAAATGGTCTCTAAGGTCCATTCCAACCATAACATTTTATATTCTATGTTCTCTAGCTCTAAAAGCTCAAATTCTATAAGTCAACGACGAGATGATTGCTAAGGTTCCTTCCAGCTATAAATTCTGTAATCCCTGGATCCCCTCTCCCCACTCTACCCCAGCATTCCCAACACCACCCAGGGAGATGGTGGGAACTGGGCCCAGGGAGGAGAGGTTGGCAGAGGGGCCCTAGCTCAGCAAGAAGCCGTGTCTCTATGTGGGAGAAGCCTGAGGCTAAGGGGGGAATGAGAATCCTGTAGAGAGAGTTGTAGGCTGGGGGCTTCCAGCAGAGGAGTGAGAGTCTGGGACGACCTTCACCATCCCCCAAATCTGAAGCCTGGTGCTAGTTTCCTCCCTTCCCCGTTCCCTCCCCCCTCCTTGGGCTCAGGGGACAGCACGGAAGAGCACAGGAACTGGGGTCACAAGGTCCCTGCAAGAATGAGCCTGGGAAGGGCTCCAGGCAGGGGAAGGAAAGGCCTCTCTCTGAGCCATCAGATAAAGAACATACAAACCCCCCCTCACTCCACATCCCCTGACACACACATTTCCCATATACACATATCCCCCCATACACACACACACACACACACACACACACACACACACACACACACACACTACACGCACACAAGCCAGATAAAGAACACATTCTGATACACCCACATACCAGACACACATCCCTGATTCTCCAGTCCGTACTCAGATAACCTCCCCATACAAACACCCTTAATACACAGATGCCCCATACAAACACAGCAGTGCTGATATTATCCCCCTTCACACATACTTCTTTCACGCACACACATCCTCCATACACACTCCTCCGTACATACATAAACCCAGATAATAATGAGTTAGCATTTAAATAGGGCTTTAAGTATTTTACAAATGTTATCTCATTTGATCTTCACAACATCTTTGGGAGGTAAGTGCTATTATTATCCCCATTTTGTAGTTGAGGAAACTGAGGCAGATAAAGATTAAGTGACTTGACCAAAGTCATGCAGCTGAGTGCATAAGGCTAGATTTGAATTTAGGTCTTCTTGACTCTAGGTATAGTTTTCTATTTGGAGTAGTATGTCAAGAATATTTGTAACATATCATTCCACAAATATCTATAGAAATACATATGTTCGGGATGGTGAGTGGTACATTGGATAGAGCACCAGTCCTAGAGTTTGGAGGACCTGAGTTCAAATCTGGCCTCAGACACTTACTAGCTGTGTGACCCTGGACAAGTCACTTTATTCCAATTGTCTCCTTCACCGAATTCATATAGACCCCATAGAAACAGAGATCCCAATCAATTCTCCCATCTGTTCTCCCATACAAACACATACTTGTGGCATATATACCTTTTACATATCTTCATGGTATACCCCGCACATGCCACCCCTGAAACACATCCTCTATACATGTATAGGGCCTAAACACACATGCCTGCCACACAAACACATCCTCCATACACACACACAACTCTCTGAAATATACATATACTTCACAATTATGCCTTTGATAAACACACCTAGACAATGTAATAATAATTACAGTTTAAATAGCATCTTAAGGTTTATGAAGGGCTCACATATTACTTTGGTATACATCTCCTCTCTTTCACCATTTACACCCCCCTAAAGCCACTGGATTCATCATACATCCCTCCCAACACAAGTACACCCCTGCTCTCTCACACACAGCTATGCACAAACGGCATGCTCTTAGTCACATGAAACCCCCTTTCCTTCACTTTCCTCTCTCCCATCACCAACTTTACCCTCCTCCATCTCTACCCTCTAAGGTCATCGAGGTCATAAAGTCTGAGGCAGAATCTTCTCTGGGAGGGGGGAGCCTCGGAGACAGAAAGGAGGGAAGTATGTGTGTGTGTGTGTGTGTGTGTGTGTGTGTGTGTGTGTGTAGGGGGAATGCAGCTGGCCTTGGGAACACTTTCCCAGCTCAGCTCCCGTTCTCTGAGACCCGGCCTGGCCCCCATGAGGGGCTGCCCACAGCAGGGGCGAGTCTGTGGGAACCAGACAGCTCAGGGCACTGCTCCCCGGGCTTGCTTCCTCCCAGGCCCCTAGGGAGTCCCGGGAAAGGAGGGAGGGAGTCTGCGAGGGGAAGGCGGGGAGGGAGGAGGAAGAGGTCAGTTAGGTTGATCAGCCAGCCCAGACACACACAGCTGGGCCAGTCAGCCAGGGGGGCTTCCTGGAGGTGAGGGCTAACAGATAGGGAAGAGAGAACAGAGGTAGGAGAGGAGATTAGCAAAGCAAAGAGGCAAGCAAAGACAGAGGAGAAAACTGAGAGCTTACTTCCAGGGAGGAAAGAATGAAGATTTAGGAAGGGCTGAGAATAGTGTAGGCCTTCTCCTTCCCTGCCCACCTATGTGCTTCCTTCGCTGCCGGATGTCGAGAGATCTTCCCTCAGCATGCCCCACCCCCCAGCTATGGCCTCAGAGCCCAAATGCTGATGGTTTGGTCCTCCTCCATACCCCGGTGCCCAGGCCTTTCGTCCCTCCCAGCCCCTGCCCAGGGGCTCTTGAGCGGGCAGACATTCAACCTCAAAGCCGCCTGGGTCCTTGGAGGGCCTCACTTCAGATTTCCAGTCACCAGTAGCTGCTCCTCTTCCACCTCAGCCTCCTGCTCTCCCCAGCCTCCCTATATCAGTGTGGATGTATGTCCGTCTATCCTGGTAGGCTGATTCCTGGGTATTGTGTGTCTACGTACCTGTGTGTCACCATAGCCAGCTTTGTTATCTGTTACACACTTGTCTGTATCTATCTCATAGAGTCTACATCCTAATGGAGGCTCTACACATTGCATGTCTCTTGGTCTCTGCACACTTATGCATGGTCACCAATATGAGGCCTTTGTCAACCCCTCACTTTTCTTCCTTCCCTGGATCCTACTTGATCCAGGACTGACTCTAGTATCCTCCCCAATCCCCGAGCATGGGAAGAAGGGAGGGGTGCTGTTGGACACATTTAACTATAAAAGGGAAGCCCAGGATCCATCACCCAGGTATCTGTCATCAGCCTTTACTGAACAGAGTCAGTTGGTCAGAAAGGATTACTGGAAACCTACATACAGAGATCACTCAGACTAGGTACTGGGGTTGGCAGAGACCAGCACCTTAGAAGCAACAGTCTCTGACTTGTCCCAGCCCAGTGAGAGGGTGAACATCCCTCTCCCTTCCTCCAGAAACCCTGAGGATCTGGCTTCCCATGGTCCAGATGGGAACATTAAGGGCTCTGAAAAAGGAAGTCACTTGCTAGGGACATCCCAGTAGGATAGGGTGTGTGTGTGGAAATACAACCCAGGAATCCTGGCCCCCAGCCTTGTGGTCTTTTTTCATTCCAGGGATCAGAAGAAGAGTTTTTAGGAGAATTCATCATCCTTGGAACAAGTGCCTTCCTCTGCCAGCCCCCGCCCTCTAACCATCAATGTCTCATGTTTCTCAGTCTGCAACATGCCCTCTCCTTGATTCACAAGAGCTGATAGAGGGGAGATGTGGCAGTGGGGGAGGCTGGGTTCTAGGGTCCTGGTGATTCCGCTAGTCTAGAGGGAGGCTGAAAGCTACCCCTGCCCTGACCCTCCTAATTTCCCTAATCACAAGGAGGAGACCCAGATGACTTCCAGAAAAGAAGAAGGGGGAAGGGAAGGAAATAGGCACAAAACTCTCAGGGCTGCAGGTTCACTCTCCCCGAGACTGGGGATGTGGGAAAGTGCAGGAGGCCAGGAAAACCGTATTTCAGGAAGGGTTGGACTCTTTGGAACCTGCTCCCCAGTGGCTGGAGGTGCTGGATGGAACAAAGGGAAGGCAGAATATGGTAATATTCTAGTGGGGAATAATAATGACCTGAAAATCAGTAGATCTGGGTTCAAATCTTGGCTCTACCTTGAGCTTACTCTGTGACTAGAGGCAAATCACTTCCTCAACTCCCCGGGGAGTTGTATAAATAGGAAGTTGGAATAGAGAATCTCTATGGGTACTTCCAATTCTGAGACTTGAATATTATAATGCTATTAGTATCTTAACTCCTCGCCTCTAACAGGGATGCCTCTCCCCTGGGTCTCACTAGCTCTGATCTGACCTCCCAAATAGCAAGAACGACTTGGAGTGGGGGTGAGGTGGGAGTGTCTGATTTGTGGGTTATAGAGGTGTCCCAACCACTGAGAGAAGGAGCCCAGAAGATGAAGGAACAAGTTCCTGGGATTGGGGTGGAGGATAGTGGAGGTCCTAAGGAGTCCATTTCCCTCCTTGTCTGTCCCCTGGGACTCTTGGTCAGTGCAGAGGCCCTGAGAATACCCAGCCCCAGGTTTCAGGGGCAGGAAGGGAAAGCATCTAGGGAGGACAAGGAATAGACTCCTTTTCCTTATTGTATTCTCTTTGGACTCTCCCCTTCCCTGGTTTTCCCTCCCCCTTTATTTCCTCCTCCCACTCCAATCTCCCTCTTTCCCCCCTCCCTGAGTGGCAGGAAACTCCCACCAAAAGTCCCCCTGCAGGGCAGTCCCCATGGGACAAAGAAACTCAACCCATTCCCCATTCCTATCCCTGTGGGGAGACCGATACCCAGAGGCAGCCCTGGAAGAACCCAGGAGTCCTGGACCCCATCCACCAGGCCAGGCTTATGGTATGTTTCAAGACTCACTTGTTTTATTAAGTAGAATGTCGAGTAAAATCTGACAGAGATCCAGCCTCACACCTCCTTCCCCACACTCCCCAAGTTTGTCCATGGAGGGGCCAGGGCATGAGGTCACTAAATGAAACTCTGGAATCCTGGTCAGGCAGAACCCTGTGTCATTTAAGGAAGACAAAGATCTCCTGTTTCTGTTGCCTCTTCAGACCCGTTCAGTAGTGGGAAGAGCTTTGGATTAAGAAGAGTCAGAAGACCTGGGCTCGGGCCCCGGGCTCTCCTAATGACTAGCTGTGTGACCTTAGATGAGTCATTTCCCTTTTTTGGGTCTCTCAGTTTCCTCCTTTGTAAAATGAGGGCGTTGGATTAGATGACCTCCAAAATCCCTTCCAGCTCTCTGATTTAATCCTTAGTTTTTTCATCTGGCTTTGGGAACCAAAGCTCTCACTGTCCCCCATCTTCACCTAGGGAGAGCCCTACTGTCTGCCACCTCTGGCACCCTTTCTGTCAGAGACCCAGTGTGCTGGGGACAGATTGAGCAGGGTGTCTTCACCTGAAGAGGATCAAATGGCTTTAGCCCTCAGGTAAGAGTCCATTCTTTAGCATGTCCTTGCATGAAGCGGTGGGGGGGCCTGCCTGGTTGTACAGGGGAAGAAGCAGAAGACCAGGAGGGAAACTTCATTCAAAGAAGAACATGCCTGGGGTCCGATAGAGGCAGTGGGGTAGCCCTAGCTGGTAGCTTCCTCCTCCCTGGAGTGGGAATGGCCCCCCAGTCCAGGGCTCCTTCTGGTTCCCCCGAAGGGGTAGTGGGGATTGGAAGGGAGGTGACTGAGTGGGGGTGGCTGGGGCAGCTGCAGTGGGTGCAAGCAGATGATCCAGGGCTGGGCCACAGCCCCGCTCGTCCATGCAGAAGCTCAGGGCTTGCACACGGCACTGGTAGCTGCCACCCAGAGCTTCAGCCCCACCAAAGTTGCCAAAGATGGGCAGCCCTGTCTTGCCGTAGGCCTCACCCTCGGGGAATCGGGCTGGGGAGGGCTGAGGGCCCTGAGGGGCAGGGAAGACTGGGGGCAGGCTGAATGCTGGGCATGGAGAGGCAGAAGAGGAAGAGGAGGAGGAGGAGGAGGAGGGTGGCAGCTCTCGAGGGTCCACCCTCTGTCCAGGAGACTTGGCTGGCTCAGGAGGCTCCTTCAGGTCCATCAGCATCTGTGAGGCTGGCAGGGCCAGTGGCTCAGAAGTGGAAAGGTAGAGACCAGCTGGGGTTGTAGGGAGAGTATCTGTAAGTCCCCCAAAGAGGCTCTCATTGGGTGACGTCTCTGGATTGGTGTGGCACAGGCCCTGGGCCTCGGGCAGCTCCAGTGGTGGAGCTAAGCACGGTCCAGTGGTGGCCTTGGCCTGGCCAGAGGCCCCCTCCTGCTCTCGGGCATCGCTATGAGGGTCTGGGATCCCAGAGGACCGATAGCCCCCACGAGCTGGCCCACCACGGGCCCTGCTCTTGGCCTTCCTCTGCGTCTCAGTGTCAGGCTCAGACCCCCTCTTGCGGGTGAAGCGGCGCCTCCGTCGCAGGAAGCTGCCATTCTCAAACATGTTGTAGCTGTCAGGGTCCAGGGTCCAGTAGCTGCCCTTGCCAGGTCTGCGGTCATCTCGGGGCACCTTGACAAAGCACTCGTTGAGGGACAGGTTGTGCCGGATGCTGTTCTGCCAGCCAGGACGGTTGTCTCGATAGAAGGCAAAGCGACCCATGATGTAGTGGTAGATGGCACTGAGGGTGGCTCTCTGGCCCGGGGAGCTCTGGATGGCCATGGTGATGAGGGCAATATAGCTGTAGGGGGGCTTGGCTAGCTCCCCAGGGCGGCTGGGACCCGGGTCCTGGCCATGCCGGCTGGGAGCTGAATCCCCGCCCTGGCCATTCCCGGGCCCCCGTGGAGTGGGACAGTCAGGCTGCATCTCTTTCCTTTCCCAGAAGCCTTCACCGCCAAAAGCCGGTCAGGAGCCTCCTCCAGCTGGTTAAAAGCCCTTGGCCAGCCCAGCCCCTGTGGCCTGGAAAGGCTGGAGGGGAGGGATCAGGCCGCTCTACCCCCACCCCTTTCCCACCCAGCTGCCAGTCCCGATCAGAGACAGCACTGCTCCTGGGGGCCTAGGGAGGGGCCAAGCTTTGGCCCAGCCCCGACAGGCTTCAGGGCTGAGGGTCCCAGGGGAAGGAGAACAGGAGGATGAGGCAGAGGCTGGGTTGGCTGGGCAGAACTGAAAAAAGAAATGCAGAGTCGGACTAGAGATTCCCAGCTGCCTCCTTATCCTGCTTCTCTCCCCTCTCCTTCCTCGAGCTTTCTTATGGCCTCTCCTCCACCTCCTTATATGTCTCAGCACTTTTCTTCCCATTAAATCTTAGCTATGCTCAGAGCTCTCCTATTTCCCTTCTGTCCCTCCCCATATTATCTTTGCCTTCTCTATTAACTTCCCTGTTTCTCTTCTCCCCATCTCTCTCTTGCCTTCTTCCTTCTTATCTTCCTTTTCCCTGCTCTCTCTCACAATCTCCCTTCTCTTTATATTTCTTCTCCAGTCACCCCACTCTCCCTTGACTACTTTATCCTTTCCCCTTTTCAAACAAGGGCCCAACTGTTCTTGTCCCTCGTGGGGAGAAGACGAGAGTGTGAGAATGAAGGGAGAATAAACTGGGGGGGGGATTATAAAGATGGAGGGACCTCTGGGGGAGCTGTTGGGAAGGAAGAGAATAAGGGTTGTGAGGAAGGAGAGGAGAACGAGGAGGTGCGGAAGGAGGGGGAGGAATGAGGGCCAAGAGCCAGAGAGGGGAGGTAGGAGAGGTGGAAAAGGAGAGAGAAGAGGGCTGTGAGGCTGGGGAGGAAAATGGGGGCCGTTGGGAGGGAGGAGGAGAAAGGATGGGCGTGGGGAAGCCCCTGGCCCTTGCAGAGGAAGGATGTGGGGGAGACTTCAGTAAGTACAGCTCCTAGGCCCTAGCTCCCTCTGCTGAGCTTTGAAGAAAAGTCTGTCTTGCTGGGCTGAGTAGCGTTTTCTCCTTTCAACCTGCCCTAGGCCTTTATGGATCTCCGGTCAAGAGTGCAGGGTGACCTATTCAACTTTAAGGTTGATCAGTGGTTTTTCAGTCAGACTTCCTGCCCTGGGTCCCAGAAAACAGGGATCAGTGGAAAGATAATGAAATCAAAAGACCTGGATTTGAGTCTCAGTTTTGTTACTGACTTGTGTTAACTTGGGGAAGTCCCTTTCCTCCCTCCAGGAAGACCCTCCTGCCCCTCTGGGTTACTATAAAATGAGAAGCATGATCCTATGTAATCACTAAGGTCTTTTCCAGGGCACAGCTAACAAGGGAATAGAAGGAGAGGGCAGGTTGCTTCAGCCTCCACCTCTATGAGGCTCTTTGACACTCCTGGCTCAGTTTCTCTCATCAAAGACCCTGTCCCAAGTAAGTGGCAGGAGAAGAGAGGTTTTTGACCTAGTCAATGAAGGTCTTTGAATTGTTGTCTTCAGTGCCTGAAGCAGGATGCTAATGAGGGTAGCAGTCAGTACAAGAGAAAGAGTCCTGGGCTGGGCATTAGAAGCTGACCTGGTTTCAAATCCTAGCCCCACAACTGTGTGACCATGGGTAAGCCTCTTCCCCTCTCCAGGCCTCAATTTCTTCACCTAGAACTCATTTTCCCTGTCCTTCCTTGTGAAATTCAAATGAGGAAATAATGACAGCTAATATTAATATAAGGCTCCTTCACATACATAATATCATCTTCACTACAGCCCTGTGATGTAGGTACTATAAGCATGAATATCATCATTTTACAGAAATTGATTCTCAGAGGTTAAGTGACTTGCCCACCATCACAGAACCAATAAATGTGGCTGTGAGCATCAAACCTAGATTTGTCCTGACTCCAAATCCAATGCTCTTTCCACTAAACAGATAAAAAATGCTTTGCAAATTCTGTTAACAGTCACACCAGCATAAACAGGTTCTGGTGCCTTCTAACACATTCCAAGGGCAGAAAAGAGTGGGGATGGCTCCTCATCAACTCTCCATACTATGGGGCATGCCTTTAAAAAAATAAAAGGCAGACTGATGTAGAGCTACCCTGAGATACTAGAAGTTTTGGGGGCTCAGGATGTCTAATTTTAGAAAGCATTTGCCAGAGGGTTCCTCTTATGAATAACTACTAAAGCACATTGAAGTTTAGTTTATACATATACATTGTGCCCCCTGACCCCCAACACATCCACCCAACAGGCACACACAAAACCTGTTTTGAGATAGGGCAACATGAGCTCGAGAGTTGACAAAGTGAAGACTCTTAGCCCCAGATATGCTGGCCCAGCTTGGTCAGAGATGAACAGAAAAGGGGCAGGGTTCTGGAGACGATGGGGCAGTGCTCTGGAGATGGCGTGGGGCCACAGTCAGGGTTGGCATAGCTGGTTCAGAAGGTGGGTTGTACTCTCTGGAGCACTGGACTGGGAACCTGAAGGATCTTGGGAACTGAGACGCCTGGAGTGCAAGAAGAGCTCTCGGGCAAATACGGGCTCCACCTGGGAAGGAAAGGAAAGGAGAGAGGCATGGGGTAAGAAGGGCTGTCCCTACTCTCCTAGCCCCTCCTGGCCATTACTTCTCTTCAGGTACCCAGTTTCTGGCTCCACCCACTGCATCCTCTTAGAGCACCCCACTTCCTTGCCTTCTCTCTCAATGCCTTAAGGACTGTGAAATTTGAGGAGGGGGGCATCCCCCTAGACAGCAGGGCCTAAGAGGAAGGGGGAGGGGCAGTCCTGGTGGCACAGTGCATAGAGTGCTGGACTTGGAGTCCAGAAGACCTTAGGCTAATCCTGCCACAAATACTTGCTGGCTGTGTTAGCCCCTGAAATTCACTTAACCTCCCTCAGCCTCAGTTTCCTCATCTGTAAAGTGGGGCTTTTTAGCACCCTCATAGTCTATTCCCAAGCTCAGGGGCTCCCACAGGTCCTCCCAAAGACTGGAAGAGAGTCAGAGAGAAAAAGAAAAAGATCCCAGCGAGGCCTTGGAAAGGGCTTGGTAAGTCATAGAAATGAGAGCTAGAGGGGACCACCTGAGAACACAGAACACCAATGTTATAACTGGAAGGAACTTTAGAGATGATCTAGTCCAATTTTCTGGTCTTATAGAGAAAGAAACAGGTTCTAAGTTACTTGTCCAAAGTCAGGGAGTCTGGTTGTGTCATGTGTGGGATCCCCTGGGGCAGGGGGAGGGAAAGCACTGGATATAATAGGTCTGGTTGTCCCCTCCTCCCTAAACTCACATGAGCCATGATGAGTCTCCCCTGGGACTGGCAACCTGGACCTGGGTACTCCTCTCCAAAGCACAGTTGGATCTGGTACTGGGGTGCTGGCTCCCCAAGACACAGGTGTCGATGCAGCTCTGTAAGGCACAAGGTAAGGGCTGGGTCCTGGTGATGCCTAACTCCAACTCTTGGGCTGCGTCTCTGGATCCTAGACCTTGGCAGGAAGGAGTGATGCCTGTCTTCCAGTGCTGATCCAACCTGACTGCATTAAAGGATTGGGTTTTTTTTTTAAACACATTCTCTGCCTGCTTTTTTGGAAACTGAGCTTAGGTAGCCTTGAGCCAGCCTATCCTATGGTTCCTGCCAACAGCAGTGCCCAGCCCCTGTCCATGGCCCTGACTATTGCCCTCAGACACTCCTTCTTCGTTCTTGATGATAGTAATAACAGCTCACATTTCTACAGAGTTTAACAGTTGATAAAGCACTTTGCTCACAATAACCCAGTGAGCCAGGTGATAGAAAGACCAATATTATGTCCACTGAAGCAGCCCAGGACTGTGGAAAAAGAGCTTCAGCTTTAACTTCAGAAGAGCCAGGTTTGAGTTCTGGCTTGATCATTCAATAGTGGTGAGACTTTAGGCACATTCTTTTTTTTTTTCTTCCACTAAATTCCTTTTCCTATTCTGGGCAAGTCACTCTACCTCTATCTGCCTTAGTTTCCTTTATTGTAAAATGGGATAATAACACCTACCTCTCAGGGTTGTGGTGAGGATCAAGTGAGATACTTGTAAAGAACTTAGCTCAGTGCTTGGCACATAGTAAGCACTTAATAAATGCTTATTCCCTCTTCTTTTCATTCTTTGCTGTGGCAGGAAGGGGCTGGGACCTTAGGTTCTTGAAAGTCCTACAAACAGCCACAACTTATGGCAGGTTCTGCCTCATTAAAAAGGCTTCATTCAGATTCCAGGGTCCAGACAGACTCTGTGTTTGTCTTCTACTGACTAGCCTAAGTGTGAAGAGGCTCATTAAGAGGATGTTGGCCACCAGGGTAAGACTTTTTTTCTCTTTTCCTTTCCTTTTTCTTTCTTCCATTTTTTCCTTCTCTTTCCTTCTCTTTTTTTGCTGTAGCAACTCGTAAAATGGTCTACTAAATCATTAGCTAGGGACCAGGACATCAATATGTAGAATTTCTGAATGAGGAAACTCCCTTTACTAATACAGGTAGACCCCTTCTCTGCAACTTAATGTCTTGGAGAGTTGCCTGAAGCACTGAGAGGTTAAGTGACTTTATCTGGGGTCATACAGCCAGTGGATGTCAGAGGCAAGACTTGAACCCAGGTCTTTCTGGCTTCATCACTGACTCTCAGCCCATCATCTTTATATCTTGAAATCTTAGATTCTACCCCACAGTTCTTCCCCTTCCCTGATAGGTAAGCTTCTCCCCACTACTTCCCAGTAGTGTGTACATCATACCTTCTCTCATTGTCCTTAACCTCCTCCCACTGGAACCCTATCCCTGGGTCCCCTACTTCTGATACCTGAGCTTTCACCTTATCTTGCCTGCGGTCTCCTCAACACGCAGCTCACTCTAGCCCTCTCCCTCACCTCCTCTATGTATTGTCTCCCCCCATTTGAATGAAATCTTTTTTAGGGCATGTAGTTAAAACTTAGTGTTCTATCTACCCATCTCCCTACCTATCTATCTCAGGTTTTTAACTTTCATGGACCCCTTTAACAGTCTGGTGAAGCCTATGGGCCCCCTTTCAGAATAATGTTTGTAAATGTATAAAATAATGTACATAGGATTACAAAGGAAACCAATTATGTGAAATACAGTCATAAAAATATTAAAAAATAAACAAGTTCATGGACACCTAAATTAAGAACCCTTGATAATTGTTTTCTTTCTTATTTTCTCTTTCCTTCCTCCCTACCTTTATTTCTCCTTTACTCTCTCCCTCCCTCCCTTCCTTCTTTCCTTCCTTCCTTCCTCCCTTCCTTCCTTCCTCCCTCCCTTCCTCTCTCCTTCCCTCTCTTCCTTTTCCCTTACTCTTCCCCTCCTTTCTTTCCTTTCTTTTTCTGTTATTCTTTCCATCCCTTTCTTCCCCTTCCCATTCTCTTTTCCTGCCTCCTTCCTCTCTCTCTCTCTCTCTCTCTCTCTCTCTCTCTCTCTCTCTCTCTCTCTCTCTCTCTCTCTCTCCCCTACTATGACATGATGCCTCTGAAATTTTGTGGGTGAAGTGACATTAACAACAGCTTACACCTTTATATCACTTTAAGTTTTACAAAATTCTTCCTTCAAAATGGTACTGTAAGGTAGGGAGTGGAAATATGATCTCCTTTTTATAGATGAGAAAACTGAAGCTCAGGGACATGCAGGGGGTATGTAAATGGTAGTAAATGGCAGAACTTGGACTCAAATCCATGCCTCCTGACTGAATTATATCTTACTTTGCAAAAACGGTGTTCTCATCTTCCTGTGCTCCTTTCCACACCAGTAACCCTCCTTTACCTCCCAAACTGGACCTTGCCAGTCCCCCCTTCCCACCAGGAGCTTACGATGCAGGAACTGCTGGGTGTCCAACAGCTTACAGGTCTTCTCCCTTTCCAATTTGTTGGGCTGGTCACAATGGGGTGCTAGGGGGCCTCGCCAGTAAACCCGGCCCTGGCACTGCCTCTTAGCAAAGACCCCCTCAGGAGCTACCCAGAGCAGGACTCCTCTGTCCAGGTGAGGCAAGAGGCGCTCCAGAATCTGGGTGACAGGTGGGCTGGCCCCTGGCAGAGCTTTAGGTGACGGGAACTGGATCTGCTCCAGCCTGGCAGGGCCATAGAGATGTGGGCTGTCCATGGGCACAGGCCGGGTTGTCAAGCGGCAGCCCTCGGCAGTGTGAGCAATGGCCTCCTTCACCAGTACATCTCGGTAGTACAGACGGATGTGAAGCCAGCAGTCTGAAGTGGGTAATACACCAAATCATCTACAATCATTTTCTGAGCATTGACTAAACTCCCAGCCCTGTCCAGGGTACTGAGGAGGAGATGGAGACAAAGCTGATAGGTCCTAACATTCAGGTAATGCACAGTTTAGCTGAGAGATGGGACTCACGCATAGGAAATAGCTAGGTAACAAACCCAGGCAGACTGTGGTCAGGGCCCAGTGAGTGGAACAGACAGTCCGGGTTATAGGGTAGAGAGGAAATGTTCCCTTTTGAGCTGAGAATGGTCAGGGAACACTCCTGAGGGAAATGGGATTGGAGTCTGAGCCACACGATCCGTCCCCTGATTTCATACTCCCGTCCTCTGTTACTAGTCTCCCTGACTAGGTGGGGAGCTCCAGGAGGGCAGTGGATGTTTCATTTCGGTGTCCTCTGTCACAAATTGTTGAACACAGGGTTAGGCATACATTAGCACATACCTACTGCATGAATGAAAAGTGCAGAAGGGGCAGCTAGGTGGCGCAGTGGATAGAGTACTGGCCCTGAAGTCAGGAGGACCTGAGTTCAAATTCGGCCCCAGACCAAACACAACACTTACTAGCTGCATGACCCTGCATTAACCCCAGTTGCCTTAAAAGCACACACACACACACACACACACACACAAAAGTTGAGAGACATGGAGCAGTCAACAAGTATTTCTATTTTTTGGGGGGGAGTAAGGAAATCAGGGTTAAGTGACTTGCCCAGGGTCACACAGCTAGTATCAAATATCTGAGGCTGGATGTGAACTCAGGTCCTTCTGGCTCCAGGGCCAGTGCTCTATCCACTTCACCATCTAGCTGCCCCTAAGCTAGGGGTTCTTAATCTTTTTTTATAGCATGGCTTCCTTTGGCAAATAGGCAAAAGCCTATTTGACTCCTCAGAAAAATGCTTTTAGGCATGTGAAATAAAATAAAATACAGGATTATAAAGGAAACCAGTCACATTGAAATAAAGTTATAAAAATAGATATTTTTTAAAAGGTCATGGACCCCAGGTTGGGAACTCCTGGCTAGATCATTCAGTATCATGAATGCAATTTAGCCCTACCTAGTGATAGCCTCTCCCTGAGTCTTCTTGGGCTCTTAACTGACAGCTGGGAAGAGGGGAAGGGACTGAGTTTGTGAGTGATAAGCAGAGGTCCAAACCTGACCTTCTGTATAAGAAGAGTGAGCTCTCCTCACTTCCCATCCCAGTTCCACACCCTTTTCACAGTAAGAAAAGACATCAAGGTGTAGTAGGGAGGACCCTGAACTTGGAAGACCTGAGTTCTGGTCCTGACTCTTCCTTTTCATCAGCAGCGTGGCTATGGGTAGTCATTTAATCTCTCTGAGCCTGCTTCATCCTCTGTGAATGGGGGGATAACACTTCTCTGCCTTGCAGGTGAGCAAAGCACAGGATCAACCTTGAGACTAGGGCAGGGGAGGGGTAAGGACTGTGCAGAGGAACCTTCCAGGCTGATGATCCTTACCAGAGGTGCTAACATTCTCACTGGAGGTCAGGCTTAGAGGAAGGTGGCTCTGTGAAGGGTCCCAACTGTAAAACGTGCCTGTTACTTGGTACCCTGGAGAGGGGAAGAGGGAGATAGAAAAGGTACTGGTATAACCCAATGTGGTGAGCCGCCTTCCTTGTCAGTTCCCTCCCTTCAGGGCTCAGAGGTCAGCACACCTCTGGGAAACAAGAAAACAGGAGGTGGAAAAAGAATGAAGAGTTAAAAGGTAAGGCGGGCAGAAGAGGATAGGAAGACCCAATTCCATAGAGACCCCTCCCTTACCAGACTCAGTCTTTGGGCTGGTAAAGCAGGGGGCTGGGGAAACCTGATGGCAGCCCTTGGAAATCCTTTCCTTGCCAATATCCTCAGCAGCTGAGTCTGAGCCAGCCTAGGCAGTGGGAGAGAGGGCCTATGAGGACTGAGGGCTAGGGCGGCAGCTGAGACTAGAGCCCAGCCACTGGTTTCATCAGAGTGAGCTGGCCTTCCATAATGAAACAAGGTCTCAGTGGGGAAAGAAGATGGGAGAGGTCATTGCTAAACAGGAGGGCCCACCCACCAATCATGTAATCACACACCAGCATCAGTTCTTGGTTGATACAACTCAAGTGCTTTGGGGTCAGGACAGTGGGCAGCACAACCCAAAGGGGGAGGGAATGAAATCAGATGTGGATAGGCTATAAGAAGGGCAGCTTCCCAACTCTCAGTGCCCCAAGTTAGGAGGAGGATGAGGATGTGGGGCTGGAAGGGATAGGGCTGGTAAGTATGGAGGGATGAAGAAGGTAAAGGAGACTTGAGTGTCAGGATGATGGGGCAGGGATAGAGGTAGAGAGGGTGCCAGTACACTGACCTGGTCTGGCCTCTGGAGAGGCTCAGTTGATAGATCTTTGGGGGCTCTCAGATGGCCCTTCTGCCCTTCATCCTCTGCAGGGGAAGTGAATACATTAGGTTCTAGTTCAAAGCCCTGGGAAAGCCCTGTTCTTCTTAGCCTCTAGTCATCCACAAAGCCCTCTAAAACTCCCCACAGCAAGGCTAAGGATCTTTGATGACCCAAGGACCAGAACTTGAATCTCTTGCTCCCCAAACCCATGCTCTTGAATATGTGAATACCCAGGTTTCGGACTCCCTCAGAGACGATCTGGTAGACCTTGTAGGGTTCAGAGATGTCCAGTTGGCTCCGATCAATCACTTCCTGGAAGTCTGTGCTCTTGTTTAGGGCACATCGCAGGCGGGTCTTCCAGACAGATGGATCAGCTTTGTCTGTGCCTTCCTGGTACTTACCTTTATAAATGGCCCAGGCCTGGAGGAAAAGAACAAGGCTCAGGTCTCAAACCTCTGAGCCCTGTGGAATTCTTTCTACCCTTCTGGGACTTAGCTCTGGGGATCCTGCCTATGTGGGGAGGCAAACTGAGGGCACCCTTGCCAGCAAGTTCTAATGAAGGATATTGGGGGAGGAGATTGTAAGGTAAAGAATTCGATGTTGGGAAAGATCTTCACTTGAGTAACCAACTCCTCTTTCAAGCTGCCTCATTTCTAGTGGCCACTCAATCACCTAAGCAGAAACCTAGTCAGTTGTGACTCTTTTCTCTTTCTCATTTCCTACCACCAATTAGTTGCCAAGTCCTGTCAATTTCAGTTCAAGATTGTTTCTCTCATTCATCCCCTCCTTTCCATTCTTTCCACCAGGGTATTTTTCCCTTTTCCCTGGACTTTTAGAAGAGTTTCCTACCTGGTCTCTTCATCTTCTGTCTCTCCCTTTCCAATTCATCTTGTATATACTGCTTTAGTCATCTAATATATACACATAAATATTTAACATGTAGAGTTGGAAAGGATCTTATGAATTATCTTGTAAAACTGCTTCATTTTACACATGAGGAAGTTGAAGCACAGAGGGGTTAAGTGAATTGTCTAAGATCACACAGCTAATAAGTAGCAAGGCATAGATTTAAATCTAGGAGGTAGGAAGGAAAGAAGGAAGGAGGAGGGAGGGAAGGAAAGGGAGGAGGGAGGGAAGGAAGGGAGGAGGAAATGGAAGGAAGGAGAGAGGGAAGAAAGGAATGAGGGAAGGAAGGAGGAAAGGAAGGAGAGAGGAACGAAAAGAAAGGGGAAAGGAAGGAAAAGGAGGAAGGAAAGAAAGAGAGAGAGAACACTAAGCCTTTATTCTTAGTTCAAATAGAAATCATTTAGTATCCCCGTGAAGACTTCCTTTACTGGAGTCTTCTAGCAGAGGCTTGATGACCACTTGTCAGGGATGTTGTAGAGGTCAGGCTAGATGCCCTCTGAGGCTGCTTCTAATTCTGTGATCCTGCTTCTGTTTACCATGTGATACCTATCCCAATCTGCCTGGTCCTTCAAAGTCCAATTCAAACCTTTGCTCCTCTACCAGGAAACCTTTGACTGTCACTTCTTCCCCCCACCCCAAGGCAATTGAGGTTAAGTGACTTGCCCAGGGTCACACAGCTAGTAAGTGTCAAGTATCTGGTCTGAGACTGGATTTGAACTCAGGTCCTCCTGACTCCAGGGCTGGTGCTCTATCCACTGTGCCACCTTGCTGCCCTTGACCGTCACTTCTGATCTCAGGACTTTTTCCCTCCTTAGTAAAATGAGGAGTTGGGACTAGGTGGTCTCAAAAGTCCCTTCTAGCTTGGTGCAGTAGAAACCTCACTGGCTTTGCCATCAGATATGGATTCAAACCCCAGCTCTTTTGCTCAATAGTTGTGTGACCTTGAGCAAGTGATTTCACTTCTCTGCATTACAGCTTCCTCATCCGTCAAATGGATTAGAACAGATGTTTCCTGAGGTCTCCCCCTCCAACTCTCTATCTTAAGATCCATTACTGAGGCAGGAAAGAAAGGAGGTATATAATATTTAAATGCCTACTATGTGCCAGGCACTGTGCTAAGCATTTACAAATATTAGTTCATTTGATTAACAACCTTGGGAGGACAGTGCTATTAAGAGCCCCATTTTATAGTTGAGGAAACTGAGGCTTGAAAAAGGCTAAGTAGACATATAATACACAGTAGTAAATGATTATAGTAACCTTGTGTTTGCCAAATGTAAATATTTAAGCTTTGGGGATAAAAATCCATTATTTGGTAAAAATTATTGGGAAAGCTGGAAAACAGTCTGGCAGAAATTGGGCATAGACCAATATCTTACACCATTTACCAAGACAAGGTCAAAATGGAGACATGACCTAGATATAAAGGGAGATATCATAAGAAAATTAGAAGAATGTGGAACATGTTACGTATCAGTCTTATGGATAGGGGAACAATTTATGAATAAGTAAGAGATAGAAAGCATTGTAGGGCATAAAATGGATAATTTTGATTATGTTAAATTTTTAAAAAATTTTTGTGCAAATAAAACCAATGTAATCAAGATCAGAAGGAAAGCAGAAAATTGGGAGGAAATTTTTACAGATAGTTTCTCAGATAATGGTATCATATCTCAGATATATAAAGAACTTTGTTAAATGTATAAGAATATGAGTCATTCCCAATTGACACATAGTCAAAGGATATAAACAGGCAGTTTTTCAGTGAAGTAATCTAAATTATATATGGTAACATGGAAAAAATGCTCTAAAACATTATTGATTAGAAAAATGAAAATTAAAACAACTTTGAGCTATCATTTCACACCTATCAGATTGGCTAAAATGATAGAAGAGGAAAGCAACAAATGTTGGAGATGTGGGAAAACTGGGACACTAATTTACTGTTGGTGGAACTGTGAACTGATCTAACCATTTTGGAGAGCAATCTGGAACTATGCCCAAATAATTATAAAACTGTGTATACCCTTTGACCCGGCAATACCATTATTTGGCTTGTTTCCCAATATGATTAGGGAAAAAGGAAAAGAACTTATATGTTTTAAAATATTTATAGCAGCTCTCTTTGTGGTGGCAAAGAATTGGAAATTGAAGGCATGCCTATCAATTGGGGAATGGCTAAACAAATTGTGGTATATGATTGTGATGGAATACTACTGTGCTATAAGAAATGATGAGCTGGTTGATTTTAGAAAAAAAACATGGGAAGATTTGTATGAAATAATGCAGAGTGAAATGAGCAGAACCAAGAGAACACCATACACAGTAACAGCAGCATTGTTCTAAGAACAACTTTGAATGTCTAAGTCATTTTGAGTATTATATTTTTATTTATTTTTTGACAGTTGCGGTTAAGCAACTTGCCCAGGGTCACACGGCCACATTTGAACTCAGGTCCTCCTGACTTCAGGTCCTGTGCTCTATCCACTGTGCTGCCCCTCACTTTGAATATTATAAATACCTAAATCAACTAAAAAGGACTTATGAAGGAAGATGCTATCCACCTCCAGAGAAAGAACTGATAAATAGAAGCACGCATAGTATGGTTTTGCATGTTTGTGTTTAATGGTAACCTTCTCTAGGGTGGGTGGGGAGGGAAGAAGAAAAAGAAAAGTGCATGCCAGAGAACAAAAGAAAACTTAGAAGGAAGCACAGAAAAGCAGGGTAACTTTAAAAAATGATACCTAGAACTTAATACATAGTACTTACTAACATAGTTTTCCCAAAAAAAGTAAACAGTGTAAACTGGAAATTCATGGTTTTATATTGAATCTTCTGTGTTGTGCTGTGTACATGGAAATTTTTTTTGGCTTTAGGTATTTAAGTTGAAAATGAATAACAATTTTTTTTAACAAAAGGAAGAGAATAAATGACTGGCCCATGGCCACACAGCTAGTGTCTGAGGCTGGATTTGAACTCCAATCCACTGCCACTGAGGGTATCTGATCCAAACTATATTAATCGCTCTTCTACCCTGCAGGACCTAATGCTCTCAGGGTCTGTACCATAGCACTTCTTTCCATGATGTCCTGTCTGTACCCCACATCTCCTGAGTAAATGATGCTTCTCCACCTCAATTGAGGCCTCCTGGGAGCAGGAGGCAGGTCTCTGATAGGGTCTGGACTTATCCTCTGGAAGACTGGGAAAATCCCAACTTTGACACTCAATAATTGTGTGATCCCTGGTAACCTCTCTGAGACTCAATTTCCTCATCTGTAAAATGGGTGACCAAATTAGATTAGACGGCCTCTAAGGTCTCTTCCACCTCTAAAATTATGAACCTATGATCCTCCAATAGACAAAGAACCCGAGAGCTAGAGGGGAGCCCAGAAATCATGCCGTCCAATCTCGTCGCTTTACAGAGGACGAAACTGAAACCTAGGACTGAAGTTCACAGTGTCAGAGTAAGACTGGAAGTCAGGTCTCTCTCCGTGCCCCTGTCCCACCTTGTCCGCCGCCCAGCAAGGGGGCTGGATTGACTAGAATGGAACCCGACATGCCTCCCCAGCAGCCCTCGCCCCGCTTCTCCCCACGTGGGTGGCCCCACGGCGGGCCAAGCTGTCCTGGCTCCAGGGCTCCCGAGGCTCCCCTCTGGCGGCTGCTTAGCGTGGCTGCTTTACCCGAAAGAGCGCGGCGTCCTGCTGCTGCCTGTAGTCCTGCTTGGCCGCGTGCTTCCAGGGGATGCGGAACATCGTCTTCTCTCGGTTCTCCCAGCGGAGCCCGGGGTAGCGGCCGCTTTCAATTTGAGCCACCAGCCAGTCCCGCAGACGCAAGGGACCGCCTGGCTCTGCCATGGCCTTGCACTTGTCTTCCTCCCCCGGACCGCACCTTGGGATAATAAAGCAGCTAGGGAGCGAATCTAAGCGTGGCACCCGGGACAGCTCCCGGCAAGACCCTGGCACCCCTGCGTTACGTTCGCAGGGGACGAGCCGTCCAGGGGAAACAAGGACCAGGGCACTGAGCAGGATACCGAAAATGGACGGGACAGGAAGGGATGCCTGGTATCTGGGGGGCTCGGAGGTTCTGCAGAAGAAACGAAAGCGAAAGTCCCAGGGAGCTTTCGCTTTCCTTTTCAGCCACGGGGTTTGCACCCTGCCCCCCCCCTCTTTCCCTCTTTCTGCCCTTCCTATTTTCCTCTTCCACTCTCAAACTTCCTCCCTCTCTTCCTAACTTTACCGCCTTTCCCTGTCTTCTACCCTCATCTCCTCCTCTCCTTCAGCCACTTGTCCCCCTTATCATCTCTCCTCCTTTCCCCTTTTCCCTTCCCCCTCTTCCATCTCTTTCCCTCCGTTTCTTTCTTCTTCTGTCCCTCTTTCCTTCCTCTCTTCCCTGATACCCAGGTCAATAAAAGTCTTCTTCCATATCCCTCAGGTAATATTTCGTTTTCTCCTATATATTAAAGGCAGCGACCATTTAATTTTTGTTTTGGTAACCTCAGGGCCTAGCACAGTGCCTGACACATAGTAAGCACTTAATAAATATTTGTTAGTTGATTCATTGCTCTTCTTTAATGAATTTATCATGTAATATAGTTTATCAGGTTTTATATCTCATTGCCTTCCTGAACAGTGAACTTGGTGAGGGCTGGGATTGTATCTTATCTAAACTTTGTCTTTACCATTGCTGAGGACATGGTAGGAGCTTAAATGTTTGTGGTTCTGTCACCCTTCTTTTCTTCCTTTTTCCCGTCTTCTCTTCCCTCCTCCTACCTTCCCTCCTACTTTCCTCTTCTTTTCCTTCCTCCTGTTTCCTTTTTCTTTCCTCTCCCCTCCCTGGAGTGCCTTGTTCTTGAGGTCCCAGAAGCCGAAAGGGAGGCTGTCGGTACTTGTGACTGGCCCCCAGGGAGTCCTGTTGGGGGTAACTTCAAACCCTGCCCCATGACGCTTTCCCCCACCTGAACCCAACTGCCAAGGGAATTTGGGAGAGAAGAGGCTGGAGGCTCAAATGTGGGTGGCTCCCCTGAGTAAATCACATCTTCAGTTCCTTCCCTCCTCCTGGATAGAAGCTGGAAGAACATCCAGTCCAATCCTTTCATTCTCCACATGGGGAAACCAAAGCCCAGAGAAGGAAATGGGCATACTCAAGGCCACACAAGGAATTAGTGGCAGACTCAGGAACTAGAACCAAGGTCTCCTGACTCCTAGCCTTACTTTCATCTGAACGGATCTCTCCCTCTGCTCACTTAGTACACCACTGATGGGGCCCTTGGCACATCCTACCTGTTGCAGTAGAAAGAAATAATAGATTCAAATACCATCTTAGTTCTTTCTGTGCAAATAAGTTCTCTTTTCGGAGCTTCAGTTTTCCCATCTGCAAAATGAAACTCTTGACTAGGTATATATCTATAAATGCTATCCATTTTCCTTCTCCTGAACTGAACTATAATAAAAATCTTACATTGCAAGTTAATTTTTCAGATTTTTTTCAATAAGTTAAACAAATTAAAGCACCATGGGCAGGTAATTGTGCTAGGTAGATGCTGGGGGTAGACTATGAAAAACAATCCCAGTCACTCCCTTCAAGGAGTGATAAAATCGAATAAGAAGAATAAGTTCCCAAATAATTGTGCTACAAGGGAGAGAGAATAGTGTTAGACAAATTTGGTTCAATGGGTTTTTGCATAACTAGCCCCAAAGATCAGGCATTAATATAGCCATGTCATCTTGTAAATCTTCAGCAGCCTTTGTGATTAAAAGTACAATCTCTGGTTAGCTCGTTGGCATAGTGGATAAAGAAGCCCTGAAGTCAGGAGGACCTGAGTTCAAATCCAGCCTCAGACACTTGACACTAGCTATGTGACCCTGGGCAAGTCACTTAACCCTGATTGCTTCAAAGTGCCCCCCCCCAAAAAAGTACAGTCTCCTCATTCTGGCATTTAAAGCTTTGTATAGGCTGGCTCCCTCCCCTTGTAACTTTCCAACTTTATTTTACATTATTCCTTTTCATGCACTCTATGGGCCAGCCAAACCAGACAACTTTCTATTCCCTGAAACTGACATTCCAGATGCGATGGCTTCAAGGTTACTGTGGGGCCCCGGGGTGCTGACGGTCTAGGCCTTGAGGGCCTGTGGCCCTGTTCGGGTGGCTGCTCGCTCCATGGCAACTGGAGGAGGTATCCCTTCTGATGAGGAGCAGGCTACTGGCTTGGAAAGAGAGATTATGATTGCTGCAAGGGATGATTTGGATCCATACAATATCTTAGCTCCAAAGGCAGCTCCAGGGACTAAGGAGGAACCCAGCCTTCCATCACTGACAAGTGAATAGTGGGCTACGTCTAGGACAACAGTGCAGTCATCTGGTTCTGGCTTCACAAAGGCAAGACACAGCATTGCCCTAACTGTGGAACCCATTACAAGCTGGTACCCCACCAGTTTAGCCACTGAGCCCCTGGACTGGTTTACTTGAGATGTGTTGTAATGTTTTCTTCCCTCCAGTAAAAGACTAGACATTTCCCTGGCTCACCCATTAAAAAAAAAAAAAGAAACTGACATTCCGTTTCCTATCTCTGTGACTTTCCCCTGTATCTGGAATCCCCCCCCACCTCCTCTGCCTCTTTAAAATCTTTGTCTTTCTTCAAGGCTCAGTTAAGCTGCCAGCTCCTAGAGATAGATGCCTTTCCCACTCCCTTACCTCTCTAGATGCTCAAATATGCATTTACTTGATTATCTGTTTACATGTTGTATCCCACCCCTCCACCCCACCATTTTTATGTGAGCTCTTGGAAAGCAGAGACCAGTACTTTTTTATATTTGAAACTCACATGCCTTTTGTATATCCGGTGATTAAAAAAATGTTTGGGGAATTACAAACAAATCTCTAGTGGAATGTCCCAGAAATTGGTTTATTTCCATGAGCTGGTTAAAGGCACAGATGACCTGAGAGAGGCAGTTAATACATTAGTCAGGATCCAAAAGGATCTCAACAGGCTGGAATAAGAAGTTGAATCTAATTGGAAACTTAATCAGGACAAACAAAACCAGTGTGGCATAGTGGATAGAATGCTGGACTTGGAGTTGAGAGACTTGAGTTTGCATTCAACAGCAGAGGCAAGTGCTTTAATTTAATCTTTTAAATTTAATTTAAATTTATTAAATAAATTTAATCTTTTATAGCTTTGGTTTTCCCCATCTGTAAAATAGGGATAATAATACTTATACTGCCTACCCCACAGGGCTTTAATGAAACCATGTATGCAGGGTGTTCCAAAATTCTTAGTATAGTTTAAAGCCTTTAATGGTATAAAACTGAACTAAGACTTTTGGGACTTTCTGTATAAACTTTTAAGTGGTATATACATTTTATTATAATTACAATCATCATCATCACTGACACCACCACCATCAAGTCTTGCACCCTGGATGAGTCAGCAGCCAGAAAAAGAAAGGGCCTGTACAGAAACTGAGCATCCAGAGTCCACAACAAGGGAGCTGATGTCCTGCCCTGCTGTCACCTGCCCTGTTACCAGGCCTCATCTGGAGCGCTGTCTGAAGTCCTGAGCACCATCGTTTAGGAAGGATGTTAGGCAGCAGATGTGTGTTCACAGGAGGATAAGCAGCAGAGTGAGAGACCCAGAAGCCAGGCAAAAGGAGAATTTGTTAAATATACTGGTGACATTTAGCCATGAGGAGGAAAGGCTTAGTGAGGGACATGATAACTGTAGAAGAACATGGTGTGGTGCATAGATTTGGATCTAGAAGGGGCTAGGGGGGCAGCTAGGTGGGGCAGTGGATAGAGCACCAGCTCTGGAGTCAGGAGGACCTGAGTTCAAATTCTGTCTCAGACACATAACACTTACTAGCTGTGTGACCCTGGGCAAGTCACTTAACTCCATTGCCTAGCCAAAAAAAAAAAAGAGGTGGGACTAGGCATGGGGTCAGGAAGGCCTGTGTTCAAATCTTGTCTCAGATACCTAATAGCTGTACTACTCTGGGCAAGTCCCATACGTGACTTTCCCCACCCCGCTCTGCACTCCCTACCCCCTGTTTCAGTTTCTTCCTCTATAAAATGGGAATAGGGTTAGATTAGATGACCACCAAGGCCCCACACAGTTCTTTTTTCTAAAAAATATAAATATATTTATTTTTAGTTTTCAACATTTACTTCCACAAGATTTTGAGTTCCAAATTTTCACCCCATCTCACCCCTTCCCCCAAGATGGCATGCATTCTGAATATCCCTTCCCCTAGTCTGCCGTGTCTTCTATCTCTCCCCCCCTTCTCTTATCCCCTTCTCCTTCTATTTTCCTATAGGGCAAGATACCTCATTTCCTGTATTTCTTATTTCCCAGTTGCATGTGAAAACATTTTTTTAAACATATGCTTTTAAAACTTTGGGTTCCAAATTTTCTCCCTTCCTCCCTCCCCACCCACCCTCATTGAAAAGGCAAGCAGCTCAATATAAGTTATATATTTTCAGTTATGCAAAACACTTCCATATTAGACATGTTGTGAAAAACTAACTCTATTTCCCTTAATCCTATCCTGCCCTCCCATTTATTCTATTCTTTCTTTTGACCCTGTCCCTCCTCAAAAGTATTTGCTTCTGATTACCCCCTTTCCCAATCTGCCCTCCTTTCTATCATCTTCCTGCTCTCTTGTCCCCTTCTCCCCCTATTTTCCTGTAGGGTAAGACAGATTTCCACACCCAATTGAATGTGTATGTTATTCCCTCCATAAGCCAAATCCAATGAGAATCAGATTCACTCATTCCCTCTCACCTTCCCCCATTTCCCTTCCACTGTAAGAGACTTTTCTGTTATTTTTTGTGAAATAATTTACCCCATTCTACCTCTCCCTTTTTTCTTCTCCTAGTATAATCCTTTCTCGACCCTTAATTTTATTCTCCAGATATGACCCCTTCATTTTCAACTCACCCTGTGCCCTATATCTATCTATCTATCTATCTATCTATCTATCTATCTATCTATCTATCTATCTATCCATCTATCTATCTACATACATTTAATTTTTCCCTCCAACTATCCTAATACTGACAAAGGTCTCATGAGTTATAAATATCATCTTTCCATGCAGGAATGTAAACAGTTCAACCTTAATAAGTCTGTTATGATTTCTCTTTCCTGTTACCTCTTCATGTTCCACTTGAGTCTTGTATTTGAAAGTCAAATTTTCTATTCAGCTCTGGTCTTCTCATCAAGAATGCTTGAAAGTCCTCTATTTTACTGAATGACCATTTCCCCCCCTGAAGGATTATACTCAGTTTTGCTGGGTAGGTGATTCTTGGTTGTAATCCTATCTCCTTTGCCCTCCGGAATATTATATTCCATGCCTTGCGGTCCTTTAATGTAGAAGCTGCTAAATCTTGTGTTATCCTGATTGTGTTTCCACAATACTTGAATTGTTTCTTTCTGGCAGCTTGTAATATTTTCTCCTTGACCTGGGAACTCTGGAATTTGGCTACAATATTCCTAGGAGTTTTCCTTTGGGGATCTCTTTCAGGAGGAGATCTGTGGATTCTTTCAATTTCTATTTTGCCCTCTGGTTCTAATATATCAGGGCAGTTTTCCTTGATAATTTCTTGAAAGATGATGTCTAGGCTCTTTTTTTGATCATGGCTTTCAGATAGTCCAATAATTTTTAAATTCTCTCTCCTGGATCTATTTTCCAGGTCAGTTGTTTTTCCAATGAGATATTTCACATTGTTTCTATTTTTCATTCTTTTGGATTTGTTTTACAGTGTCTTGATTTCTCATAAAGTCACTAGCTTCCAATTGCTCTATTCTAATTTTTAAGGAAGTATTTTCTTCAGTAATCTTTTGGACTTCCTTTTCCATTTGGCCAATTTTTCTTTTTAGGGCATTCTTCTCCTCATTGGCTTTTTGGACCTCTTTTGCCATTTGGGTTAGGCTATTTTTTAAGGTGTTATTTTCTTCAGTATTTTTTTGGGTCTCCTTTAGCAAGCTGTTGACTTGTTTTTCATGATTTTCTTGCATCACTCTCATTTCTCTTCCCAGTTTTTCCTCTACTTCTCTTACTTGCTTCTCAAAATCCCTTTTGAGCTCTTCCAAGGCCTGGGACTGATTTATATTTTTCTTGGAGGCTTTGGATGTAGGAGCTTTGACTTTGTTGTCTTCTTCTGGTTGTATTTTTGATCTTCTTTGTCACCAAAGTAAGATAATATAGTCTGACTCTTTTTGCGCTGCTTGCTCATGATCCCGGCCAATTACTTGAGTTTTAAACTCTTTGTTAAGGTAAGAGTCTGCTTCCAATGTGGAGAGTGTACTGTCCCAAGCTTCGGGGATTTTTGTAGCTGTTTTCAGAGATAATTGTAGGGACCTGTAAATTTTCAGTTCTTCCAAGGTGGTATGATAAGGGGTGAGGTGTTTACTCCTTTCCTATCCTGTGCTCTGATATATTAGTGACCACAAGCACTCCTTTCTGTCCCGTAACTGTGAGGAAGGGTTCCTATCCACAGCCACTACAAGCTCCACCATGCCAGCACTCCTGCTCACCTCAGCACGCTGCCCAGAACTGTGACCCAGATCCAAACACGGGCAAAGCAAGAGATTCCTGCCTCAGCACTGGCAAAGAGATCCCTGCAATCCCTCTCTGATCAGTCACTGGATTCCCCCTCAGTCTGTGGGCTGGAAGCTCAGGAGGCAGCTGCCCCCTCCCCCCCAAGAGACCCTTGAACACCAGTTTGCCCTGCTTGATTCTAATGGCCAGAACCAGGAACAGTGGGTAAAAATTGCAGAGGGAAAAATTTTGGATTCATGTAAGAAAGAACTGTCTAATAATTTGAGTTGTCCTAGCAGCTATCCAATTTCAAAGGTACAACTCACTGCTTCAGGAGAAAGTGGGTCCCCCAGCACTAGAGGACTTTAAGGTAAATCAGTGACCTTTGCCTGTGGTGTAGAGGGAATCAAATACCATGATGTACATAAAGTACTTTGTAAACCACTCTATAAATGTGTTATTATTGCTGTTTTAGTGCTTCAATGGCTCTGTGATCTCAACAGTGTGGGGACTTCCTTCAGTAATGCAGATGGCAAATCGTTCATGCCCTTGTGTAAACCCTCACAGGACATTCATCTGGTGTGCTAAAGGCATTTCACTTAATTAAGTCATGTGATAATTAATAGATACTAGTGAAGCCCAAAAGTTATTTACCAATTATTTCTTTTTTGTTTGTTTGTTGCTTTTCGGTGAGGCAATTAGGGTTAAGTGACTTGCCCAGGGTCACACAGCTAGTATTATGTGTCTGAGGTTGGATTTGAACCCAGATCCTCCTGACTCCAAGGCCAGTGCTCTATCCACTGTGCCACCTAGCTGCCCCTACAAATTATTTCTTATTGCATTCTTAGGTCTCATTACACTCGGTCCAGATTAGTGCAAATAATGAAATTCCTGAACTGGTCACATGTATGCAAATTTGTGCTATTTGAAGTTATAATTATGTAAAATATAGCCATTAGTTTCATCTCAATAGAATATGCAGTGCTAATTAGAATAATGTAACCACTTCATGGGATTTGTTATTTGTACTAATCAGCATCTCCCTATGTAGTTATTTCTGTTGAATCTTTCAAGGGCTCTTGTAGGGTTTTTGATCTATGCATGAGAAGCACCTTGTTGGAGGAAAGCCTTTAAGGTAGCAACTTGGTCTCCTGGAGCAAATGTGTTTTAATATTAACAAAAAGAAGAAGCACATTGGGGTATTGTATGAATCGTTCAGTTAACAGTATGACTGTAAAGATGTGGTCTGCAGCAGAATTTATTTATGAAAATCTGCCCATTCCCTTTTTATAACTTCATCAAAAATACCCTTGATATACACATTGATTATTTCCATCAATATTTAGTAGGAAAAAAGATTTAGCGTAGATGAGAAAGTAGGCATAGTTGAATAATTATTAATATTTTCTTGATTGCCTTTTTTGGCAGTAATATTTTTCCAAAGATTTTTCCCCCGAGCATTTTGGTACTCTTCCCTCTTTCATGTTCCCTGAGACTTAACCTCTCAGTGTCCTCAGAATTTTTGCCTACAGCACAGACCTCTGTGTATACCTAGTTTGGGCCAGGTAATTGGAATTCCCATCTTCATTTTGCTTAGTGTCTTTTCTATGCCTTCCTAAAGCACATTGAGGTTTGTGACATCAGAGTTCAATATGCTGTCTCCACTGTAACTGATGAAGAAAATATAAATATCATGGCAGACAGTTTCCCTTTTTCACTTCTTTCTTCTCTTTCTAGTTGCAGTCTTGCATGCACTCAGGTTACTCTGGCTTAATCGAGTTTCTTGCTAAGTTTTTTGTAAACTTATTTTTTTTCCCTCTGATGCTTCTTACTCTTTTATCAGGAAACATAGCTCACAACCTTCCATTATTCTCCAATGTAAGATTTTACAAATGACCTCTTACATCACTAAATTCTTATTGTCGTTGGCTGCCACGCCTTTCCTGTGGATAAGAAAATCAAGTGTTTGTTGGCTGAAACGTTTTCCAGACTGTTTTCATCTGGGGCTTGGTTTATATTATTGAAACTTCTTTAGGAAATGGTGACTCAGGATTGACAACTTTTCTTTTTTTTTTATTCTCCCTTCCCTTTTTTATTTTGCATCAATAGCTTCTTAAAATGGGGTAGGTGGGAACTTTTTAAATTACAAACCCTGCCTTCTCATTTTTATTCTTTTTTTTAACCTAGTATTGATTTTGATTGTTGCTCTAACAACTTGATGATCTAACTGTACTGAGGCAGCTGATTCAGAAACTGGTAAGCAGTCATTTCCTGACTTTTAATTTCATTTTTTTGTATGTCATTTGATGTTCAATATGAAAAGCATGTCCTCTCTTCCTGAGAAAGTAGTCATGATACATTTTGTGTGGTCTCTAAGTCTTGAGGTCTTTCATTTTTCACTCCTGAGCCATACTGTCAACGTACTTTTCACTATACTTACCATGCCTGCCTTTGCACTGAAGTCATCAAGCATTAAAGTATATGTTGATGTATAACCTATATCAAATTGCTTGTCTTCTCAATGAGGGGGGAGGGAGAAAGGGAGAGAATTTGGAGCTCAAAATTTTAAAAAAAACAAATGTTAAAAATTAGTTTTACATGTAATTAGAAAAAAACAGGGGCAGCTAGATGTTGCAGTGGATAGAGCACCAGCCCTGAAGTCAGGAGGACCTGAGTTCAAATCTGACCTCAGACCAAACACTTGACACTTACTAGCTGTGTGACCCGAGGCAAATCACTTAGCCCCAATTGCCTAAAAATAAAATAAAATAAAATACATGTTAATTCAATCTAGAGGTTCTTAATCAAGTTCTTTATAGAATTTTTCTACCTTCTCATCCTCTGCAACAGATGTTGGCTCATAAACTAGAAGGTATTGAGGTGCAATAGATAACGCCCATTTATTCTTGGAGTAAATTCCTGCTTCTGACACATACTGACTATGTGGTCCTGGACAAGTCACTTAACTTCTCAGTGTCCCAGGCACTTCTCTATTATAGATTGCAGAACAATTGCTAATTTGCATCGAGACTATCCCTCAGGTGGTGTTCTCTACTGTGATAAAAATCACAAACTTGTACAAAAACAAACCCCCAACCTACCTTTCAATAACCTCTTGATCCTGTTTCTAACTTTTTTCTGCTTCAAAACCATGCTTCATCTGTGCTGACTCAGGTTGGAAATTCCTTCGGTACCTGGGGCCTCCTCTTTCCCGTGACCTGTTCACCCTAATACATCCCCCTACAAAGCCTGCCTCCCTTCTCCCATAGGTGAATTCCTCCTAAAGTCTCCATTTTGTGGAGATGCCCAATCAGCCTGCCTTCACACCCCTCTGGGCCTTGTTCCTGACTTTCTAGACTTCAAAAAAAAATGCCCCCCACATTGAGTTCCTTAGTTCCCAGCCCTTTCTCCTTCCCTACCCTTCACTCCCTCCCACCCCTTCTCAGCTCCCTTTTGTGGGTTATCTTACTCTATTAGAATGTAAGCTTTTGGAGGGCAGGGATTGTCTTTCTGCTTGTATTTATATCTCCAGTGCTTAGCATACTGCCTGGCACATTGAAAGTGCTTAGTAAATGCTTCCTTCCTTCCTTCCATTATGTGGCTCAAAGGAGACAATGCACATAAAACACTTTGTAAACTCTCAAACGTTACATGACTGTCAATTGTTACTTTAAACTGTAGTTATTCTCGTGATAGATGATGATGCCTCATCCATTTCCTTTCCCCTTAACCTTCTCCTCTTTCTAGCTTCCCTCTTACTGTTGAGGTCACCACCAGCCTCCCATTCCCCCAGCCTTGGTATCATCCTTGACTCACATTCATCCTATATAGCAAATGTTGCCAAATCTTGTCTTTTTTTTTTTTTAACCCCCACAACATCTCCATGTACGTCCTCTTTTCTCCACTCACACTGTCACTACTTTTGCAAAAGTCCTTGTCGAGTGTTGCCGGGACAGTTGCAATAGCCTTTCAACTAGGTTTCTCTAACTCAAGGCTCCCAGTACTTCAACCCATTCTCCAAACTGCCAAAATGTTTCTCCCAAAGTGCTTGTCTGGCCGTGTCACTCAATAAAATTGGGTGGCTTGCTACCACCTCAATGATTAAAGATAGAGTCCTTCATTCGGCATCTAAAGCCCTTCATGACCTAGCCCCTTCCTACTTTCCTGGTCTTACTCCACGCTAGCACTCTACAATCCAGTCACAATGGCCTACTTGCTGTTCCTCATACATCACCCTCTATCTCCTGACTCTGTGGCCTTTTCTCTGGCTTTCCTCCATGTCTAGAATGTTCTCTATCCTCACCTCTGCCTCCTGGCTTCCCTCAAGGCTCAGATCAAAGCCCACCTTCCGCAGGAAGCCTTTCCCTGTTTCCCCTTCTGCTAGCCTCTTCCTCCTGAGATCATGTGCCATTTGTACATCTCTTGTATGTGCGTTTATTTATATACTGTCTTCTCCTTGAGAATTCAAACTCCTTGAGAGCACAGACCGGTTTTTCCCCTTCTCTGTATCCTCAGAACTTAGCACAGCGCCTGGTACATAGAAGGTACTCAATAAATGCTTGTTGACTATACAGATGTTCACCATGAGCGTCATGCAAAACGACCCAAAAATTCCATGAAAGGATGTTTCAAAATGAGGTTCACTTGAACAATCAAGTCGCCTCCTGTGTTTTTCTCTCCAGAGAGAAACCAGGAGCCTCAAATTTAGCCATGACTTCTTTTTGTCTTCTGGCTCCCTTTACTGTGAGGATATCAGAACCAGAATGTGTCATTTCCCCAGGGAGTACGTTCCTAATTCTTGGGTCCCACACTGGACAAGACTCTCACATTGAGAGTGTCATAGATGGTCTAAATGTGTAGGATTCCCAGCACCCTCTGCCCTCTCTTCCATCCTTGTGCTTGCATCACGGCAGAGGTGGAAGGGGGCAAGGGACCATGAGACATGAAAGGTCACTTTGCATTGCATTGTATTCTTTGTATCATTGATTTCAGTGGTCAAAGAATTCATCTCTGAGTGGCCAAGCAGCAACTGTTCTACCAAGCTGCTGTTAGTCCTTGGAAAAGAGTCTGTAGTCAGGACCATACTAGAAGGCTTTCTAGTGTGGGAGAATGCACCATGTACTCAAATGGCATAGCATTCAAGAACCCAGGGTTACCTCTGTACCACTAGGTAGTTTAGGTAAAGTTTAAATGAGATGCCTTCTGGCTTCCTTTTGAACTTTAAATTCCTATGAGAATGGAGAGATACAGGCAAAGTGCTGTATTTGAGAGGGAGACATTCCTTCCATCTGGAGCAGGGGGAGTGGGGTCCCAGGGAAGGATTCATGGAGGTGGTAGCACATGAGCTGGGGCTTGAAGGGAGGGATTCCAACAGATGGAGGTGGAAGTGTTGGTATGGAGGGGAGGGTATTCTAGGCATTGGTGATGGGACAGAACAGAACAGGAGAGCAGTCTAATATGGCTAAAATATAATGGTAGATAAGGCTAGATGGGTAATTTGGAGCCAGACTATGGATGGCCCTGAATGCCAAGATCATTTTATACACTACTCACTGGGTGACAGGCAACCAAGGACAGTTTTAATTAGGGTTGGTCCAATCTCCTAAGCAGCTGTGTGTGGTTACGGACTATGTTTTATTTTATCATTTTGCTTCATCTATTTAACTGACTCCGGCAGCACAAAGCCCAGCTTGCACACAGAAGATGCTCAGTTTGTTGAATGAATGTTGGGCTTATTGTAGTTGCCTAGAAAGCGCTCACTGCTTGGCCTAGTGACAAAACCGGGTTTCAAATCCTGCTTGTGCCATGTGCTGTCCATGTGACTCCTTGGTTTGCTGGGTAAAAGGTGGCTTTAGACTAATTGGTCTTTCAAATCTCCTTCAGCTCTCAATTGATAATCCTTTCCATTCCAGAAAGTAGAGACACATATTGGGGGAAGAGCCTCAATAGGAGTCCAGAAACCGGAATTCTAGTTTCAGCTACCACTGTCTTTGTGACTTTGGATGAGTCATTTTTCTACCGCTGGCTTCTCAATCTCCTTTGTAAGCATGGACAACATTTGACATCTTCTCCTATAATAAGATAGGAAAATGTTTCTTTGCAAAATTATGAGTCTGAATGCCCAGAGAAGGAATTGTTACCTCCCTTATTATTCTTCAGTGGCTTTAGAAAGGCTACTTCCTTATCTCACCCATGAATTTTGTGACCACTGATGTTAGTCACTCTTGCCTTTGAGTTGTGGGGATGTTCATACTGGCTGCACCTTTGTGAGGGTCCATAACTTCCCTAAGTCACCGAAATCAGTGGTGGCTGGGAGAGGGAGGTTCATGGAGAAGTGGTTTCCCTATATTAAGGACAGTTGGGGGGCAGATAGAGTGGCTCAGAGGGGGTATAGTCTCCCCATTTGCCTCATCCTAAGAACCCAGTTTGACATAGTGGGTATGGTGAGTGAACCAGTGAATCCTGGCAGGTCCAGTATGGGTCCTTTCTCTTGGGAAGTGGCCCAACGCCAAGGCTAAGGAGAACCCAAAGGCTACTGTATGAAGGAGAGGCAGGAATGTGAAGAAGCTGACGTAGATGTGGCCACAGTCCCAAGCTACATGGGGACTGGAGATTTCTGACAAAGGTCTTCTTTGTGACATCTAGAAGGGATTTCAAAGGTGATTTAAAGGGATAGGAAGGAGGTTGTCAAGGATGATGAGCATGACAGATTAAGTGCGGGGGGTGAGGAAACAGTAAAGAAGATAGCAAATTATGTAGGGGTATGCAGGCTCAGAGAGTAATTCAGGCTTCAGTGATGGGATTGGGACTCAGAGAATAGAGACTCAGTGATTGATTCAGGGGCTCAATGAGAGAATAAAGTCTCATTGACAGGATGGGGACTTGGTGAGGGGATGGTGGTTCATTGAGGAGACAGGGGCTCATGAAAGAACACAGATGACTCATTGAGGGCATAAGGAGTTCAGTGAAGAGAACAAGGTCTGAGGGAGGACTAAGTGGAGACTAAGTGAATGGATGGGGGGGAGAGGGGCTTAAGGAATGAGAAAAAAGATGGGAAGCTTAGTGAGGGGGAGGGGAGTTTCTGCAGATATAGGAAAAAGCTTTCCTAACACTTAGAGCTATCCAAAAATGCAATGGGCTGTCAGGAAGTAGTGGATTCCCTCTCTACACCCCCAGTGAAAGTCTTCAGTCAAAGGCTGAATGACAACTTATTGGGAAGAGGAGATTCTTGTTTAGGTAATGATTGGACTATATGACCTCTGAGATGTTGTGATTCTGTGATGGAGGATGAGGACTCAGTGAGTGGGGATGTGAGCTTAGTGAGAGGATGAGGTACTTAGAAAGGGGGATGAGGACTCAGTGGGGGCTTGAGAAGGGAGACAAAGGCTGAGTGAGGGAATGGGGCCATTCCTAGAGTAATGGAAGCTCTGTAAGAGGAACATGGGCTTCTTGAGGGGCTAGGGAATTCAATGAGGGTAACAGTAGCTAAATGAAGGTGCTCAAAGAGCCATTTCCCAATAGACAGGTGGCCGAAGGATATGAAGAAAGTTCTCAAAAGAATTGCAAACTAATAACAACCATATGAAAGATCCAACTCACCAAGAAGAGAAATGTAAACCAAAATAACTGAGGTTTTATCTCACACCCAAGAAATTGCCAAAGATGACAAAAGACAGAAAGAGTCAATGTTGGAGGGACTATGGGAGGTCAGGCACGTTAATACTCTATTGATGGAATTGTGCATTGGTCCAACTGTTATGGAAAATGATTTGCAATAATGTGAGAAAAGTCCCTAAATTCCTCATACCCTTTGACCCAGACATTCCATTACTTGGTATATATTCCAAGGAGATCACAGACAGAAAGGCCTCGTGCATGCCAAAAAAATTTAAAGCAGCATTTTTTTTTGTGGTGTAAAAAAAACAAACTAGAAATAAATGTGTGCCCTTTGGGGAAGGGATAAACAAATTGTGATATATGTGTGTAATGTAATAAATTTCATGGTAAGAAATAACCAATATGAGGAATTCAGAGAACATAGGATAACTTGTATGAATCGATGCAGAAAGAAGTAACAGGAAAATAATATATACAATGACTATGTCTGTGTAAACAAACAAACAAAACCCCCCACTAAACTGAAGTCCAATTCTATGTAATGGTAATGACCAATCTTGGCCCCGAGACTAGATGAGGAAGCACCTCTCTCTTTTCTGTAGAGATAAGGAGACTATGAAGGAAGAATGTTGCATACACTGCCAGACAAAGTCATTGTATTGGTTGGGTTTGTTAACTGGTTTTCTTTTTCATGAGAGAGGGCACATTCAATGATGGGAAGGTGGGAAGGAATGTAGGAGGATATCCCAAAATGACTGTGATGTCAAAAGCAGCAACCAACATTATTTTTTTTTAAAATAAAATGAATTAAAGTGTTTGGTGAAATGATAAGGTTTTTGAGTGGGGGAAAGGGGACTCTGTGACTAAGGATGAAGTTCAATGAGGGTGACTGCTCGGGTAGTGAGAGCTGTGAGAGTACTAGGGGCTCACTGTTACGGATTGGACTGGTTTCAGTGTATGGAGTGGTGCTTGGGAATCCTGGGTGACTCTAGGTATTGATCTGGGGCCCCATTAGTTGCTACCTCAGCCTTGGCTGTAGGAAATCCTCTCCCCAGAAAAGTTCCAAAAAGATTTCATTTGTTCATGCATTGTCTTTCTTTAGTGTTCCAGTCTCCACCGGAGGTGATGATTAGAAAGACGTTGGAGACCAGACTAATGTTCCTAGGGAGTTTCCCAGGGCTCTAAATTTGAAGTCAGAAAAAGGCTTCAACTTGGCTCTGGTTCTAAATTTGGGCAAGCCCCTTCCTTTTTCTGGCCTCAGTTTTCCCTTCTGTGAAATGAGGCAGTGTAGTATAGTGGTAAGAGTATCAGACTTGTAGTCAGTTAAGATGAGTATTCAAGTCTCACTTCTGACATTGACTAGTTATATGCGAGTCACTTAACCTTTCTCAGGCTACTTTCTCATCTGTAAAATGGGGATAACAATACCTGTAGTACTAAGAAAAAGCTCCTCGTTGGCTGCCAGTACATTCTCACTCTGTTTTTAATTGTATCATCTCCTTGCACCCCCATTTTCAGTCTCTCTTGCTCTGCCCATCCTCCTTGGTTCCCTTCAGCCTATATACCAAACCCACTCTGATCCACTTTCTCCCAGGGATGTTGTCTCTGAACTCTAAATCTGGAGTCAGTGGGCTGCATTAGAATTTGCCTCTGCCACCTACTACCTCGGACAACCCTCTACACTTCTCTGGGCTTCAGGTTCCCTATTTGTAGAATGAAGAGGTGGGACTGGATGATCTTATCTCCAAGGTCTTATCCAGATCCAAATCCTAGGAGCTCCTCTGCTTAGTAAGGCAGGGGCTCAGTCAGTCCAGGCAGACTGGGTCTCTCCAGGAGCTAAGGCACCAGTTACTGCAGCAGGGCCTCATCAGACCGGACACAGAGACAGACGCAGACAGGAGACAGACTCACAGACACCAGACCCATACATGTGGGACCCAGGGAATCAGGTGGCATGGCCCAGAAGCTCAGATCTGGGACCATCTTTTATGGGGTGAGGGAGACTAGGACCTTCCTTTGGACCCTATGGTACTTAGGGGCCAGAGGCAACCAACACAGACATGGAGACAGGAGGGAGACAAGAGACAAGGGAGAGACACAAACAGGTGGGAAGGAGAAACCATCAGCAGGAATAGGCATAGCCAGTTCAAGCCCAGGAATGATGTGTTCTTCTTCGGGCTGGCAGGGGTATCTGCATCAGCCCAAACCACAAGGTTGCTCCCAGCTGTGTGTCTCTGCTGTAGCCTGATCTTGACCATCCTTCCAGTTCTCTGCCTTGACGCTCCTGGTTCCTAAGCCTGACTCCCACCCAACTCAGCTTTGTAAATAAGGTTCTGGACATAACTTAGAGCCATCACTTCCCTCCTTTCCGGGATAGACACCTGGGGATGCAGGAGAAAGTCTGCTTGACTCTGGCGAGAAGAGGGAGAGGCCTCCGGACCTCTCGAGGGGGTCGGGGGACCAGTCTCTGCAGGGTACCCTCTGCTGCCTGATGGGGACGCCTCCCGGCAGCGTTTACATAGGGGTAGCAAGGCCCGGATCTCCTCTTCGTCGTTGAATGGACTCTCTCCATACCTCTCCTCTAGTTGCCTGCGAAGCTGTGGGCCCAGAGGGTGGAAGGTGGGGGTAGGGGAAGGGAGGGTTAGAGAAGAGTGTAAATGGGAGATGGGGAAAGAATTTGAGGAATCAAAGACAGAGGGATGAAACCAAGACAGCCCAGTCCTTCCTCCCCCAATCCTGAAGTCATCTCTAGTCTCATCTGTGAAGGCCAGGGTGGTCTGACCCAGGAGGCTTAGCCATTAGGCTAAAGCTTGGGGTGAGGGAGGGCAATGTTAAAGGGGGAGAGACAGGTTGTAAATTAAGAACATCTCTAAATTCTCTTCCAGCAACAGAGCCCATGGACTTGTAGCTTGAGCCCTTGATGCTCCCTCCCCTCTTAGAAAGGACTCACAGGGCAGGGTGTCCCCCACACCTGATACGGACAATCCCCATGGGAGCCCTCCCCTCTGACACTGGCATAGTCCACATTAGTGCAAGGTACTATTGGAAATGTCTGAAAGTTAAGGTTAGAGGAGAAGTTATGGTTTACCCATTCCTGATGGGCTCTGTGGACCCTGGTTTCACACCTAGTGTTGCCCTCCTTCCCTCCCCTTGGAATGACATTCTGAATATGGGCAGGGATGGAGCACCTGATGGGCCCCACCCAGAGGCATCCCTTAGCAGACATCTGGCCCTATAGCAAGTAAGGCAGGAGGTCTCACATCAGTCTCCTGGGTGAGAGGGGACCTGTCTCTGACCTCAGCTTTGCAGATATGCCAGCCCACATAACTCTTCATTTGCAGAGGCACAGGGAGGCTCTAGGCTTGTGACCCCTCTCCCATGAGGACAGCCCCTGACTTTGTGCTCCAGGATGGCACAATGGGGAAGAGGCTTGGGAGGGCCATAAAGGGTAAGATTAATGACTGGATTTGATTCGCCCAAGATGTGACGTTGATAGATTGTGATCAAATGAGATAATAATTGTAAAAGCACTTAGCCCAGTTCCTGGCACACAGGAGATGTTATAAATGCTTATTCTCTTCCCTTCCCCCCCCCGCCCTTCCTCACTCCCTGGGGACTTCCAATGGGTGCCTTGTGCTTGGAACCTTTGTCTCCTTCCCTATCCAAGCCTGCTCTTAGGAGGGCAGCCCTCGGGGAGAATGTCAGTTTCCCAGAGGCTTCCTCTCCTCCCACCCCCGTAGCCAGGCCCACACAGCCTCTCCCATTACCTTCCGGGCATTGCCCCAGCCATATTCTTCTAGTTGCTGCTTGAAGCCAGGGTTGGGATTGGCGATGGGGCGGACTGCTTTTACTGCCTCCAGAACTTCGCGCCAGCCCAGTCCTGTCACCGTCATCACGTAGGCTGTCACAATGGTGGCACTTCGGGAGATGCCCGCAAAGCTGAGAATGCCCAACCTTTTTGTTACTGGCATTGATGCCTGGGCAACTACATCCACCCCCACTGTGGCTCCTCTTCTTGCCCAATCCCCTAATGGCCACTGAAGCCCGGGGGGGGAGGTTTCAGTGATCTTGGCATCATATAGCAGGGACAGGGGGTCTCTGGAATGATCTTTGGTATCCTCCAGGGGGCAGCTCACAAATGATAGAACTCATGATTACAAAGCCCAGGGAATTCATTCTCTTCTGTTCTCTGCCTCTCTTCTAGGGTACTCTAGCCTATCCTTTCCATAGGAGAGGAAGTCCTTCTGGCTGGACTTCAGCCTGGGGATTTTCTCCTCATTCCCAGGGGCTGAAGAAGCTGAGTTGCTCTTGCCCTCTGGTGCCTGGTCCCCTCATCCAAAACTATGGCTTACTGGAAAGGACACAGAAATGAGAGTCATGAAATCTGAGTTGTGTTAATAGCCTTCTGTGTAACCACTGGCCACTTCCCCTTCCTCCTTTCTCTGAGCCTCAGTTTTGCCATCTTTAAAGTGGGAGGAGTTTGACCAGATCTATGGAGACCCCTTCCAGCTCTGACTTTCTATGTCCTCTGTGCTAAGTAAGGTCCCTTACAGTTCTGAAGTTCTGTGATTGTATGATTCATGACTGCCCCCATTAGGGCAGATCCCTGGGCCCCATCACCCTTGGTGCTCAGCACAGCCACCTTGGTGGTTCCCTAGGGCCCACAAATGGGGTAGGAGGAAGAAGAGGTAGGGCAGGGCTAGAGCTCGGTCCAGTGGTGAAGTTGGTAACATTGCTCTTCTGTGTTTCTGGCCTTTATTTGCAGTATTTCTCTCCCCCTAAGGGCACCTTGTATGACTCTCAGCTCTCTGGCTAACTATGCCTCCTCAAGCAGGCTGACTCTCCCCTGGCAGGTCCCGAAGCTGTGGACCCTCCCTCCTACATATCCTCCAACAAAACTTCCAAGTGGGGAGCTCCTGGGTGGTGGTGGTAGCCACTGCCAGGTTGGAAATCTAAAGGATGGACGAATCCCTCCTTAGGCATTCATGATGTTAGACTCAGCAAAGAAAATTGGAGTTTTAACAGAGGACTCTTCTAGGCAGAAGCTGTCTAGCTTAACCCTTTCATTTCACAGATTAGGGAGCCAGGCATCAGAAAGGGAAAGTAACTTCCCAAGGTCACATAATGAATCAGTATCGGACCTAGGAGTAGAACTTGGGTCCCCCTAATTACCAGCTTAGCGCTGTTTCATTCTGTTCTACTATTCCCAAAGGAATGAGTCAGGAAGAATGGAATTCCAGTGACTTCAATGATCCTTTGGGAAAGTGTTTTTGGAACAAGGGGGTGAAGGATAGGGCAGGGGAAGGGGAGAGGGAGGCATCTTATTGAACTCAAAAACCCAGTTCGAACTCTGGTCCCTCCCTTTCCTGGGGTCCTTGTCCTTCGGTACAAAGAGGCAGTGACCAGCATTCTGGGCTATCGGGCAGCTCACCAGTGCACGAGGCAAGTCCCTCCACTGAGGCGACAGTAGTGGATGAAATTGATGCATTCTTTGAAGTGCTTCTTACTAGGGGAGAAAGAGACACCTGTGAATGGCTGACAGGCAGAGGGGAGGAGGGCTCTGGAGCTCTCTGCTCCAGTGTGCCTGGCCTTGCCACACACCCTTTTCCTTCCTCTAAGACATCACTGGATAAAGGGCCTTGAGAACCTCAGATGAGACAAATCAAAGATTGCTGGAGCCGTAAGGGACCTTAGAATTTAAATTGTCAGAGCAGGGAAGAGCCTTGGAAGGGATGGACTGCGGTGCAGTGGGAAAAACACCAGCCATAGCAGGAAAATACACACAATGACCACAACTAGGTAAATGGAAAGAATAACAGCAGCAAGGTAATGACAGTGACCACACTCAGTGCCCCCAAATAGAGGAGAAAATGCAGTTCTCTCCTTCCCCTCTTGGCAGAGGCATTACACATTGCCCATCCTGTCACACTCAGCTGACACGTCGATTAGTTAGGCTGACATGTTGTTGTTTTTTCTCCTCTCTTCAAAAAAAATTATTTGTCATAGGGGATGACTCTCTTTGAAGAGGAAGGAGAAGGGAGATATTTGTTGTTGTTGTTTGGAGGAAATTGGGGGTAAGTGACTTGCCAAGGTTCACGCTGCTAGTAAGAGTTTGAGGTCGGATCTGAGATTTGAACTCAGGTCCTCCTGACTCTAGGGCTGGTGCTCTATCCACTGAGCCACATAACTGCCCCAGAGAAGGCATATATTTGGAAATAAAGGAGATACAGAAACAAAAGAGATCAAGAATTTATTATTTTTTTAAATGAAAGAGCATTGTAGCTAGAATTACAGAACCTAGGTTTGAACCCGACCTCTGTCATATTACCTTTGTGACCTTGGGCAAGTCATTTAAACTCAATTTCCTCATCTATAAAATGAGACTAGACATCTCCTCTATTCCTAAATCTATGATCCTATGAACACAAAATATCAGAGCTGAAAGGGACCTTAGAACACAGAAAACAGAACTTTGGATTCAGAAGGAACCTTCACAGACTGAAGCAGAAAGACAGCTGGACTTTAAGTCAGGTTTTTCAAGTTCAAGTCTTGGCTCCAACACTTACTAATTACATAAGCAAGTCATTTTACCTGGGTGGGGAAAGTGCTCTGCAAACATTAAGTCATAATAGAAAATATGAATCATGATTATGAAGACATAGCATGTTAGAGCTAGAAGATACTGTTGGGATCATCTAGGCAAGGGTTTCTTCACCCTGGGGTCTGTGAACTTTTTTTAAAATACATATATTTTGACAACTCTATTACAACATAATTGTTTCCTTTGTAATCCTATGCATTTTACTTTATGAATTTAAAAATGCTATTCTGAATCAGGGTCCTTAGACTGACAAAGGGTTCCATGATACCCAAAACAATAAGAATGCCTGATTTATTACAACTTTCCCTTTTTACACAGGAAGAAAAACAGACAAGAGACATTATACAAAGAGTTAGTGGGACACCTGAGATTAAAACCCAGGCATCTTAGCTCCCAGTCTAGTGGGATACTACTGTGGTGCTAGGGAAACAATTCTGTAAAGTGAAAGGGTTTTTTTTGTTTATTTTTGTTTGTTTTGTTTTTCGTGAGGCGATTGGGGTTAAGTGACTTGCCCAGAGTCACACAGCTAGTGAATGTTATGTGTCTGAGGCTGAATTTGAACTCAGATCCTCCTGACTCCAGGGCCAGTGCTCTATTCACTGCACCACCTAGCTGCCCTAAGTGAAAGGGTTTTGGCAGCACTTTCTATGGTAGCAAAAATCTGGAAACCAAGTGGGTGCCCACTGATTGAAGATTGGCTAAAAAAAAACTACAGTATACAAATTTGTCCCGCTGTCCAGCCTAAGATGTAATAGAAAAAAAAAAGTAAGGGGTATTTTAAACTAAGTATAAAGATATGTCTATGCCTTGTCATCCCTCTAAGAAGTATTGGAGGGGGGGACTCTGCTTTCATTGGAAGAACCCCACCATTGACTGGGAAAATATTGGCTTTGCCCTGGTTAGCTCTTAAAAAGCTAGCTTGCTAGTTCTGAAGTCATCCCAGGCCAGCAGCTGAGGAAGAATCTAGCCCCTGAGACGGGACTTCTTAGTGGGGAGGAAGAGATTTCTCTCTTTTCCAAACCTGACTTCCCCTCAGCCACATGCTTGGAAATGGAGTGACCTGCCCAGTTCAGAGTTGTGCAGCAAAAGCCAAAAGCAGGTGTAGGTGGAAGGAAAAGCTTCCCTCCCTCTACCCCATATAGGCCATTGCAACAGAGCTGCTCTCTAAAGAAGAGATACCATTCCGGGTTGGGTGCAGAACCATACACTGTCCGGGCACACACAGACAAAGAGAGAATCAGGTCAAAAAACTTGAGGCAGGAAGAATCTTTGAGCACTGGCAGCTAGCAGCAAAGAGAGCAGACTATGGACAAAAATGAGAGGGGCAAACTCTGGGTACCCAGGCGAATGACCAGCCCAGCAAGAGATGCTGCCCCTCAAGGGCAGCAGCATCCACAAGGAAAAGAAAGAACACTAGGGCTGATAACACCAGAGATGAGAGTTGCCTTGGTCACGTGTCTTCCCTTTCTGTGTCTCACTACCAGTGTACTGTAAGTTTACATCCATTTTCCCCAATGACTCCTATGTGTATTTTCAGGAAAATGTCTCAGGCTTATGTTGGGAGGGGGTGGTAGTGGAATGTTTTATAGCAATTGTCCTTACTATACCATTTTAATAAATGCCTTTGCTTTTATTTGCGTCTGTTGGCTAATTTTTGAAGGTAAGCTCATTGATGGGGACTTGTAATATAGTTTTAGGACTGTGGGCCCAGATTAAACCTTTGAACCTGAGAGTCATAATAATCCTCTCTGAAGGTAGCTCCGGAGGATCAATACATATGTAATGGAATATTAGTGTAAAGTAGGAAATGATGACTATGAAGGATTCAGAGAAACATGGAAAAGCAAAACCAAGAAAACAATGTCCACAATGAATACAATGGAAATGGAAAGGACAATAAACCCATACCATGTATAACTTGAATGACCAAGCTTCACCACAGAGAAAAGACGAGATAAACCTCACGCTTCTGTCTAAAGAGGTGTGGAATACTGCACACGCTACTGTCAAGGTTTCTGGGTTGGTTGGTTTTGCTGAACTGTACCTTTCTTTATAGGAGTCAGGAAGACTCATCTTCCTGAGTTCTAACCTGGCCTCAGACACTAACTGTGTGACCCTGGGCAAGTCACTTAACCCTGTTTGCCTCAGTTTCCTCATCTGTAAAATGAACTGGAGAAAGAAATAGTAAACCACTTCAGTATCTTTGCCAAGAAACCCCAAATGGGGTCACAAAGAGTTGGACAGGACTGAAAAGCAACTGAACAACTCTTCTTTCTGTTACAAAGGAAAATTCATTTGGTAGGATGTGGGTGTGGGTGTTATATTAGGAAATAAATGTAATGTAAAAGCAAAAAGAATCAATAAAACTTAAAAAATAAAATGAAGTTAGTTTAAATGCCCTCTTCCAGCTCTAAAAATCTGATGATGAAATATAATTTATTGAATAAATTATTCAATCATTCCCATGACTTCTAAAATGTTTGGGGTTACCTTTTAGTGCTCCATGACATTTCATACTAGGTATCAGTAGCTGATCCAACCGGAGGTCCGTAGACTCCCTTGGAGCAGAGGGTCCTCACTACCCCTGCCCTCCAAGCCCCCAGTCCCTGCCTGCCATAGCCTTAGTATAATACTTACATAGGGACTTCAGGGGTGTCAGGCACTGGGATCCGAAGATACGTGATGTCCTAAAAGAAGAATACAAGCTCAGGAAGCTAGAAAATGCCAAAGTTCCAGCTTCCCATTTCCCAGCCCCAGTGCCCAGTCCCAAGATTCATTTCTGGGCCCAAGTCATTTCCCCTCTCTAGGCCTTAGTTTTGCAAACCCTAAGACTAGATGGTTTCTAGTTCTCAGCTTTGATATTCTATGAGTCAATGGAACTGAGCCCCAGAGAGGGGGAAGTCACACAGTGAATTTGTCACAGAGCAAGGGCTTAAACCTGAGATCTCTTGACTTCCAGTCCTGAGTTCTTTGTAGGATACAACTGTGAGGACAAAAGGAAAAACATGGGAATTAATAACCAGCAAAGCTAGGAGAGGTTTGGCTTCTTGTGGGCCTCAAAGTCTTTGGCATTGACTGTAACAAAGGTGATTTGACTTATCTCAAAATAAATATCCCCGTGCCTCGACAACAGGACTTTCTGGTGTTAAAAATATGTGCATTTATAAGAAGTCATATTAAAAGATGTCCTTTTGCCTAACATACACATATACACATACATACGTATATACATATATACATATACATGTATATATATATAGATACACACATAGCTGTGCCCTAGTAGCTGCCTACTTTGGCCACCTCCAGTCCTAGCTTTGTTTTTTTTGGGGGGGAGAAGGTGGGGATCAGGTTGGGAACACACTACATTAATAGAACAATTGATTTTTAGAGTTTTAAGGCCCTAAGAGACCAGCTAGGCCATTTCCTTCCTTTTATAGATGGGGAAATTGAAGCCCAGAATGTCAGACCTGAAATGGACTTTAGTACATAGAAGGGACCTTAGAACCAAGGATATTAGAGCTATAAAGGGAACTTAGAACATAGGACATAGAGTATCAGAGCCACAAGGGGGACCTTAAAACATAGAATGTTACATTTAGCAGGGACCTTAGAGACCATTTACTCCTAACCCCTCGTTTAACAGAAAAGAAACCAAAGTTTGGACAAAGACATTGACTTATTCAACATCAAGATGAGAGATGACGGGACAAGTTAGGATGATGTTAGGATGCAAGTCTTGTCTCTGATGGATACTAGCTGTGTGACCATAGCAAATTCCTTAACCTCTCTGTGTAGTCTCTGCATCCATGGAAGGAATTCCCACATTGGAAATTCTCCCCACTGCTAAAATCATAGGTTATAGACTTCCCATCCTTACCCTACCCCACCCTAAATAAGTCAAATCTGAGGCTAGAACCCATGTCTCCTGACTCCATTTCTGAGCTTCCCCAAACAAATTCCCATCCTAGGATTTAGCCTGCCCCCCCACCCCCACCCCTAGAAACTCCAAGAAGTCCTTTTCAAAAAGGCAACAACAGGTTCCCTTCACCCTTGGACTGAGTATGATCCTGGGCTTGGAGTCACTCTGGCCACATTCTCAGGTAGGGCACTAGCCAGAGGAGGTATTCCTGGGGTTGTGGAGCTCTAAGGGGTGTGATGCCAATACCTGCAGCAAGGGCTGGGGAGACTCGTGGATGGAGATGATGTGCGTGATTTTATTCCTGCTCAGCTGGTCTGGGTCTTTGGCATCTGAGAAGGAGGAAAAAGCCAGTGCTGATCTGGTGGGTTTATTTATAGCCCTTAGAGCCTGGCCAAGCAGGCTGAGAGGCCCCTCCATTCCCCTGCCCCTCCCCCTTTCTTCCTCTTTCTACCACAGGTCATACCTGGGAGCAGCATGGCTCTTGATTATCAGTCCAGGGCTCTGTCTACTAGCCCTTAGATAAACTAATTCTTGCTAAGATGTTAAAGGCTGACTGTGACTTTAAGAGTCACTTTTCCCTAGAACACATATGCATTTTAACCAAGAATGTCAATCCTTTACTTCACAAAAGGAAGGACAAAGTGAATGTGGGAATTTCAGGCACCCAAAGGCAGCAGTAGAAAAAGTACTGAATTTGGAGTCAGGAAGAATAGATCCCAGGCCTTCTTCTGCCAGACCTACCTGTGTGGTTTGGCCAGCTAGCTTCCCCCCCTGTAAATCGAGAAAGTTGGTCCAGACCAGGGGTTCTTAACCTTTTTTGTGTGTATGTGTTACAGGCCCCTTGGGTTATCTGGTAAAACCTACGGACCCATTCTCAGAAGAATGCTTTTAAATACATAGGATTTCAAAGAAAACCAAAGGTTAGTAAAAAATAAAGATGTAATTTTTTTCCCCATCCAAGCTCATGGATCCCTAAAAATCTCACACAGACAAACCCTTAGTTCTAGATCGTCAGTAAGGTCCCTTCCAACTTTGATAGTCTGGAATCCAAAAGTCCTTTCTAAGTTCTTTGGTTCCTTCCAGCTTTGACAATCTGTATCTGGTGTCTCAAGATCCTTGTTAGCTCTAATTTTCTGTGTTCTCTAAGATGGCTTTCCTCATGGTTCTACAGTGGGGAGATATTTTAGGGCAGGCAGGCCTTCCAGAGAAGGAACAGGGACTTAGGAAAAGGCAAAAGGGAAGGGAATGGGTACTACTAGGGCTTTGGGATTGAGGGGTAGGGTGGGTTAGGAAAAGATTGAGAAGTCATGGGAAGCGAGATGGTGAAGCTCTTGGCCATGGTGGGGTGCCCTAGGGTAAGGAATGGAAAGAGAGGGGATGAATTTCCTGAAGTCCATCCCCCTAGAGAAAGCAATTCATGGGGGAGGAAGGAGAATGGGCATGGCATAGGGGTGGTTACAAAGGACATACAATTTATGGCCAAAAGCTCTGAAAGTCTTTCCTAGTATGTTGTAGGCACTGAATGTTGGCTGTTTTTGCTTAATTGTTTTTCTTCATAACAATGAAGAGTTCAATGTGGGAGGGGATGGATGAGGCAGGGAGAGCAGCTTCCAGGAATAATTGTGATGGAAAGAAAAAAGGCACCAATAAAACATTTTTTAAAAGTCTGCTCTGCCTCACCCACATAAGGGACCCCTCCCTCTTCCCTATCCGTAAGCACTGCAAATTAATTCCACTTCCTGGGGTATGTGAGTATGTGTAGGTATGTGAGTGCAAGTGTGTTTGTGTGTGTGTGTGTGTGTGTGTGTGTGTGTGTGTGTGTGTGTGTGTGTGTGTGAAAGGTGGTAGGAGGAGGGTGGGAGGTTTCATAGTTCAACACTAGAACAGCCCATTGTCTCCCCCAGGAGCCAGGTATGTATTGTGTACAGCACGTGGTAAACTTAGCAGCTTAGGACAGGGCAAAAGCCCTTTGAGCTGCCTAGAGGCCGGTGAAAGGGCCTGGGATGGAGACAACTCTGAAGTGACCTGTCCAAGGTCACACAGTTACTATGGCCCAGCCATGATGTAAACCTTGATTTCCCAGCCCCAAGTGCTGTGTTGTTTCTCCTATACCACACTGCCCTTCTCACTGTAACATGGGCAATTGGCCATTGGCCAATATTGGTCTCTGTGTGCCCTGCAGAATAGGACTGTCTTCTCCCCATTGATAATAGTAACAACATATTGCTATTTTAAGATTTATGTGGTATGACCCTCCAACAACCTTGTTATAAAAGGAGGTCTTATAAGCATTATTATCCTCCTTGAAGTGACTGCAAGAGGTTATAGAGTAAGTTAAAAAAAAATAAAAGCTGCCCCATGGTGCTCTGCTGGGCATTGCATTCCCAGTGGCTGCCTCCTTTGTCCACCTCTAGGTCAGGCTCTGGACACGTCCTGGACTAGGTCCAGAGTAGGACAGGTTAGGAGCAGCATCAGCAGGCCAAGCCAGTTGCAGTAATACGATCCTTTTCCTCCCTTTCCTCTTGAGCACTTTAGGTTTTTAAAACTGGATCCCATCTGTTACCTTATTTTATTCTCCCAAGAAAAGGCGGAGACTTGCCCAAGGTCAGACAGCCAATTTACAGCAGAGGCAGAAGCAGAACCCAGGTTCCTCCTGTTTCTGAAAGCACACAGCTTCTGGGCAGAGTCCTGCGGCCCCCGCGGATACCTTTCTGACCACCTCCATCACTAGGAAGACCAACTAAACAAGCTGTCTTTTCAGCCCCTGAGGTAATGGGTATGGAGGATGCCTTCCTGAACTAGCTGGTTCGGTCTGTCCACGAACGGCCTTGCTCTTGGGGACCTGCTCTTTATTCCTTCCCCTTAGTGTCTTCTATCTTCCTCCCCTATCTTGAGCAGTGTATGCTTAGGACATTAGAAACGCAGAATGTCAGCACTAGAAGAGACACTGGACATCATCTAGTTTACCTCCCCCTACCTCCTATTTTGCAAAGGAGGAAACTGAGGCCCAGAAAGGATGCAACTTGTCCAGGGTTGCACAAGAACTAAATGGCAGAACTGGGATTCAAATCCAGGTTCTCTGACTCCAAATCCAGTACTTTTCCCACTATACACCACTGACCCTCATTTAACAGACAGGGAAACAGGTCTAGTGAGGAGAAATGTCTTACCCAAGGTCACACATTAAGTCAGTGGCTCCACCAGGATTAGAACCCAGGTCTTTTGATTCTCTTTGTATGAGAAAATGTATCCTTAGACAAGGGGAAGAGCTGTCTGATCTTAATTATCTTTCAGTTATTCTTCTCACCTCACCCTCAGTTCTGTCTGAACTGAAGCTACCACTAAAGCCTCTGGGTGAATTTCAGACCTTTCCCTGAGGCAGAGGAACTTATGCTCCACTGAGGGAAACCGAGGCATAGAGCTGGTAGCCAAGGACTTGGGGAACAAATCCAGGCCTCCTAGTCTCAGGCTGTCCTCACTAGCCCTGGAGAGCTATGGGATGTTTTGCCTATCCAAGTGCTGGGTCTATAGGATTGATTGGGGGGGGAGGGGCTGGGGTTGGGCTGGGCAGTGTTTGGATGCTGGGGGCCTGGGGGCAGGCACTGCTTACCAATGAAGTTGCCCAGATAGAGTCCAGGAAGAACCTGTAGGAGCACGGAAAGGAGGAAGGTCAGATTTGGGCCACAGTGGGGTTGCAAAGATGGCACCTTCTCCCCTCACCCAACCACCGGGCTGTCCACGAGTTGGAATGAAGGAGAGGTCTTCTGGCCCTTGCTGCCCATGCTTCTCAAACCCTTAGAGCTAGAGATCATGCAATCCAAATCCCCTCAACTTTGCAGGCAAGGAAACAGACCTAAAGAGTGGAAGTGATTCATCTAAGGTCTTATGGGGTAGTAAGGGGCAGAACTGGGATGCAAACCCAGGGCCCTCTGCCACCAAAACCTCTTTCCATTAATTATACCAATACTGACATCAGAAACAGCCTGGTCTCTAAACATTCCTTAAGGAGTGACCTGAGCTTGGCTGAAGATACATAGCTTCTTTCCATCTTCCCCTGGCCCTTGTGCCCCATCTCCACTTCTGTAACTGTCCCCATGATACCTCTCCCAATCTGACCCACCCTTTCTTCTTTCTGAATGACCCAGTCTGCACCCAGGGACTGAGGGGCCAGCCCAGATCAGGGAGGAGAAATCTAAGAATCCTGATGGTCAGGGATAAGTCCAGCACCCTGTTAGCCTGAGTAGATATCTTGATGATCTTCCCTGGGTCAATATGATACTGTGGCTCCAGGGAAAGTTTGGGGACAGGGAGTTCAGCACCCAGAATACTGAAGAGAGATATGCTGCACTCAAGGAAACACTAAAATCCTGGCCCTGAATTAAAAAGATCTCTGAAAGGCAGGTAGGGACAGGGACAGGGTCAGACCTTTAGGAGAAGAGAGACAGAAATACAGAGGTAAAGTCATTGAGAAAAATAAAAAGGCAGACTTAGAAATGGAAAGGGGGACAGAGGACAAAGGGAGAAGTATATAGAGAGACAGAGATGGAAAAAGGACAGACACTTGCAAGAGAAATTTGGAGATGGAGAAACAGAAGGAAGGAGAGGTACAGATAAGACAAAAATAGAAATACAGAGGATGCAAGGAACGATAGATGGAAAGAGATGGGGACAGAAGGACAGAAAGGGATGGAGAGGAATAAAAAGAATATATAGAGAGAAGTACTGAAAAGGCCTTGAGTGATGGAGAGGGAAGAATAGGAGAGAAAGGCAGTATACAGAGACTCAGAGAGGGAGAGAGGGAGGGAGGCAAGGAAGAAAAGGGACCGACAGGACAAAGAGAAATGTAGAAAGGGACCCAGAGATGGAGGAAGGGAGGGAGAGAGGGGCAGAGACAGATAGATAGCCCAAAAGGGGAGGTCACACACAGTGAGGATGAGATGGAATGGCAGAGATGAAGGACAGAACTGAAATGGGAGGGAAGGCGACAGACATGATATACACAGAGCCAGTCAGTCGCTTCCGCAGTGGGTTGAATAGAATTGAGTCAATTTGGTCTCAGAAGAAATTCCTTTTGGGGGGGATGGTGGGACTGGACAGGTGGGGGTCTGCATTGAGGCTCAACCCGCCCTCTATCCCCACTGACTCCTTACCTTGTTCATACCATTCCCCATGGTCCTTGTGGGCCAGCCGGCTGCCCCTGCCTCCTGCTCCCAATCAGGCTCCAGCCCGACAGGGCCCCCAGCTGCCTGGGAGGTCAGATACAGGCGCAGGCGCGGGGCTCTTCCTTCTGGTCCAGCTCTGATGATCCAACCAGCTTTCAAAGGTGCTACTTCTCCCTGAGCCGGCCGGCAGCCTAGGGCTGGGAGACAATGGGCAGAGCCGGAAGGCTCCACCTATTCCCTAATCATGTGCAGGCTGCTGGGCTGCTGACTGGAGGCCAGGCTAAGCTAAATGAACAAAAGCCTCAGTGTCCCTTAACCCCAAGGGCTGTCTTTTGTACCCCCACTAGGGACAAGGAGAGATTGTTTCAACCTTGCAGTGGGAGGCTGGCTCTCGCCTGGAGCCCACTGGCCATGCCCAGGGGATGTGAGCACCTTTGGGGGGAGGGCAAACCCTGTCAGGCTGTCACAAGCAGGCACCATGCATGGATCTGTGGGAAGCTGGACATGTTGGGGGCAGAGGGGGCAGGGAGGGAGGGTGGGGGAGGAAGGAAGGAGGGGACAGGGAAAGATAGTTATTTCCAGGGACTGATTCTGGATGGGATCCCTGTCATTGCTGTGCTGGGTTGAAGATACACAGCCTCTCTGTACCTTGGGTGAGGGAAAGGGGATATTAAGTGAGGGGGAGAGAAGTAGGAATGGGACGATATCTGTCTTAGTTTCACAGACCCATAGAATGTCAGGGCTGGAAAGGACCATTTCACAGATGGGGACAATAAGGTGCACTAAGGAAAAGTAATTCATTCAAAGGCACACATTCAGTTGGTAATAGAGCCTCAACTAGAACTCAAGTCTCTCGACTTCTAAACAATGGCACTCTCTAGTTGCGGAGGAAGTAATAATAGGGACCTCTTCCCAGGATCAGTCTACTTAAGGGAATATATCCCTAATCTAGTCATAGCCTATTTACGGGTGCAGACAGCCCAGGAATGTTTCACTTGGCATAACCAGGGTCTAACACAGTGCCTCACACACAGTAGTTGCTTAATAAATGTTCTTTGAGTTGCGTTTTTGAGGGCAGACAGTGACACCTCCGCAGAGGAGCCACCCCCTCGGCTCTTCACACACACACACACAGAGCAGAAAAGAGGGGCGGCTGGAAGTGACATCATCCTCAGGCGGGTATCCACAGGATCCTTAAGCACAAGGATACATAATTGTACTGCATGCATATACAGTGCAACGAGCCTTGAGAGAGGGTTTCTAGGACCTAGGTGGCGATGAATACTGTCTCTGCCACTCACTTGCTATGTGCCTTTGGGTAGATCGCTTTCCCTCTCTTGGTCTTTAATTAACCAGAGTCACGTACCCTACAGAAAATAAATTTCGTCACCTGGTAAAGCGAAGCGCTCAACTAGGCTACAGACGCTCAGCCGTGGGCAGGTGAGCGCGGTACAAACACGTGGAGGGTGCCAGAGAGTCCCCAGGGTGCGCACTGCGATAGGGTGTCTGCCCCGCCCCTGCTCTCGGTTCCGCCTATCGCGTTCAAGCTCAGTCTCTGATGGACGGGGCGAGGAGGTGGGGGAAGAAGCAGAGGGAGGAAGCGGGCCACAGCGTTGCTTCGGCAACGCGACGCACAGGCAGGAGACGGACGCGGTGGTTGTTTTAAGGCAGGCGCAGGGGGTACTCCAGAAGTCCGGGAGGCAATGCAATGTCCAAACCGAAGGTAAGAAAAGGCCGAGCCAAAAGCAGCGCTGCCGTCCTCCCGAGGAGGCAGACGAAGCTGCCGAAGGCCCACGAACGCCAGCGTCAGCTGGGGATAGGGGACGGAGTAGAGAGCTCCTCCTGGCCTGCGCATGTTTCTGAAAGCAAGTGGGGCAAGAGACTACAAGTCCCAACATGCATTGGACCGCTAAGGCTGTGCTGGTCTGTAGGGAGAGAAACAGGCTCTCTTCTAGTGGCTGTGGGAGTGTCCTTCACCGAAAGGGGGCGGAACTTACAGTGTTACCTTTACTCCCAGGCTTCCATCACTTTCTAGGAACCTTTTTGCCATCCTTCCCCTTTGCATCCGGGCTGCCAAGTCAAAGGCATGCCTTGGATACGGCCTGTGTAGCCAGGGTTCTAGGCCACGTGAGGAGGTGGGGGTAAAGGGCTAAAGAGGTTGTCAGCTCCACCTCCCCTGGGGTGGGAGGGGCTTGCAGGATGGTCCTTGAACTTACCTCCTGCCTCCCTGATTGGTCCCATTTCAGTTCATGGCCTGTGCAAAGCCTAGGTTCAAGGTCTTGCCGTATAGCCTTAAGTATTATCGGACCTGAAAGGAGCCCTAAAGATTTGTTTAGTCTAATTCCTTCACTTATTTTTTTAATCTTTTCTTTTAAAAGAATGACATTTTATTCATACCTTTTGTTTTTACATCACAATAATTAATTTGCCCTCTTCTTTATTATTAGTAATATTACTAGAACTGGACAGTTCCTATAGAACACTTCCAAGTCCAAAACCCACCATGGGTTCCAGTCCTAGGCACCCTGGCTTCAGAGATTCCAGGCCAGGCTGGCTTGATGTACCACCCCACCTGAAATCCTGGCTCCACGGGTACCATGGCTCAAACAAACACCCTATCCAGGCCCTTTTGAGCTGAAGGGATAAAAGCGAGGGAGCAAAATAAGGATGGCCCTTCCCTTTCTTCCAGTTTAAGCCATGGCATCTTCAATGTAAGTGAACTGGGATCTTCACCCCCTGGACCAGGGGTGGGGAACCTGCAGCCTTGAGGCCCTATGTGGCTCTCTAGGTCCTTGGCTGCGGCTTTTTGACTGAGTCCCAATTTTACAGAACAAATCTGATTTGTTCTGTGAAGTTTGGATTCAGTCAAAGGGCTGCACTTGAGACCCTAAAGGGCCACATGTGACCTCCAGGCTGCAGGTTTCCCACGCCTGTTCTGGACTCTGTAGAGTTTCCACAGCAGTTGTTGGAAAAGAATCTAGTGGAAAAATTGGTAGGTGATGCAGGTTATTTAAATTGGACATGCCCAGACCAACTTGGGTTACAGTGATTTGTTGTATTCTTTCATATGGTTGTTTATAGTTTGCCATTAAAAAAAAAACCAACTTCACATTCTTTGACAACTTATTTTTGAGGGAATAACTCTTGGTCATGTATTTGGATCTCGTGTTTTCAGAATTTTTTGTTATAGAGCTATTTTCCCAATTGACAGTTTCCCCTTCTGTCCTAGCTGTTTGGATTTTGTTTGTGTGAAATGTTTTAAAGTTTATGTAGTTAAAATTGTCTGTGACTCCTTTTATTATCACCTCTGGGAAAAGTATCTTCTTCCATTCTTCTCTGATATTTAAAAAATTATGTGACCATTTCTGTTTAAGTTGGGTATTCCTTTAAAACTCAATGTAAAAAAATTTTTTTATAGAGACTTATTGTGGTATAGATGTAGGTGTAAGCCTATTTCCTGCCAAACTATTTTTTAGATTTCCCAGTAGTTCTTGGGGGCAGCTAGGTGGTGCAATGGATAAAGTGATTGGCCTGGAGTCAGGAAGATTCATCTTTCTGAGTTCAAATTTGGCCTCAGAAAATTATTAGCTGTGTGACCCTGGGCAAATCACTTAACCCTGTTTGCCTCAGTTTCCTCATCTGTAAAATGAGCTGGAGAAGGAAATGACAAACCACTCTAGTATTTTTGCCAAGAAAACCCCAAATGAGATCATGGATTCGGACACAATTGAAACTGAAAAACAACAAAAGTAGCTCTTGTCAAACTGGGATTCTTTTCCCATATAGTTAATGTTCTTGGGTCTCTCTGGCCACTACTTCTCAGTTTCATTTGCTGGATCCTTATACGTAGCCCACCCCCTAAAATTGGGTATATATGTATATGTGTATGTATATGTATGTATGTGTATATACATATACACATATATATGTATACATACATGCATACACACACATACACACACATATATCTCCCAAGGCTCTATCTCTACACCTGCTCTCTTTTATCTGCTTCCATAGGTTCAATTATCATAAGTATATAGATGACATAAACAGCCTTAGTCTCTCCTGAGCCCCAGACCTGCATCATTAACTGCTGTTAAAGCCCAACATGTGCAAAATAGAATTCATTACCTTTCTCCCCAAAACCTTCTTCCTAACTCCCCTATTTCTTTTCTTTTCTTTTTTTTTTTTTTGCTTTTAGGCAGTTGGGGTTAAGTGACTTGCCCAGGGTCACACAGCTAGTAAGTATCAAGTGTTTGGTCTGAGGCCAGATTTGAACTCAGGTCCTCCTGACTTCAGGGCTGGTGCTCTATCCACTGTGCCACCTAGCTGCCCCCTAACTCCCCTATTTCTGTTGGTGATACCATAATCCTGTGGTCACTGAAGTTTGTAACTTAGGAGTCATCCTTAACCCTTCACTCACCCTCCCCTCTCATAAACAGTTGCCAAGTCCCGTCAATCTCCACAGTATCTTTTGAGCCCATGACCTCGTCCATTCACATCACCTCCGCCCTCTCTCCTACTCCAGGCCTCAAGTCCTTCTCTTCTCCATTCCATTCTCTACATAGCTGCCTGTCTGAAAGGACAGGTCTGCCCCCGCTACTGCCTGTTGAGAAAGCTCCTGTGGCTCTCTGTTGTCTCCAGGTTAAAACACAGCCCTTTCGCTATTGAAATCCCCTCGCTCTCTGGCTCCAGCCTAGCTGCACTGTGCACTATTTAGCTGTTGCCTCTCCCTCTCAATGCCTCTCCCCTTGCCTGGAAAGCATTCCTTCTTTACCTCTGATTTGTACAATTCCTAGCTTCCTTTTAAAGTTTAGCTCAAGAACGACCTCCTACTGGAGGCTTTTCCTGATCCCCTCTGCTTCTAGGGCCTTCTTCCCCAAATTACTTTGTGTTTTGTTTTGTGTATACTTTGCTTATTTGTGTACATGTTGTTTCACTGTCAGAATGTAAGCTCTGACACACAGGAGATAATGCCTACTTATTACTTGGTTGGTTTGGTCTAATCTAACTCTGGGGCTTCTGTAACTTCTCCATTTTAAAGAGGGAGAAATGGAGGCACAGAGAACAGAAGGGACTTGCCCAAGGTTTTGTGCCCAGGCGGTGGTTTGTGATCCAAGAACAAAATGGTCCCATATCTCCACAGACACAGAGACCGGCCTCACAAGGCCTCCTTCCCTTCATCTGGCAACAGTCTGACCTTTGGTAGAACGTGTTGGTCTCTTCCCTGTCCTTCAGCACAACTGTAAGAAAAGGGCCCTGCATAGGGAGACCTCAGGCAGTTCCTGCTGTCGAGTTCTCCTGCCTGGTGGAATTGCTGATCTCCTGCCTCCTTTTTTTAAATTCCAGAATCAGTGTGCTAAGGGCCATGGTGCACCAAAGGCGAAAGAGCGGTGAGTGGCCTGGCTTTGGAGGAAGACAAGAAGGAAAGGGCTTTGGTTGTCCGGTTCCGAGGCCAGAAGCAGTTATATAGCGCGTGGCTCCAGCGTTTGTAAAGCTGTTCAGCTTCTGTTATCTCCCTTGATCCTCCCAGCAGCTTCTGGGAGCATAGCAGTAGTGGCTTTGTGGCCCTTGTTTTGCAAATGAGAAGGCAAGGCGCAGAGTTGTTCCTCCTGAAGTCACTCACCTGGCCAGAGAACTGAGTGACTAGAAGGGCAGAATGCTTTTGGATTTTGTAATTGTTCCAAAGTCATTCCAGCTGAGCAGTGGTGGAAAGAACATTAGCTGTGGAGTAACAAGACTTGTGTTCAAATCCTGACTATGCCCTTATTATCTCTGTGACTGGGCAAGTGGCTTAACCTCTCTGGGCCTCAGATTCCTCATTTATAAAATGAGGGGGTCAGACAACCAGATGACCTGGAAAGGCATTTCCAGATATAAGTCTGTGATCTATAACGCATTCTGTTTCCCTGATGAGGGCCTCATTTTTTTCCTCCCATCCATAAAATGAGAGGATTGGGCTAGATGGCATAGAAGTTCACTCTTAGACCTGACAGTCTGGGATTCTTAAGTGTGTGCGAGATAAACTTTGTCGTTTGTTTTATTTGATTGGCAACAGCAAAATCTCTTCCCTTATCTTCTCCATAGTTTTTTTTTCCCCTTACTTAGCCTAGTTGTTCACTCCTCACTTTTAGAAATTGCAGGATCCTAAGCTCAGGGTCTTGGGATTCCAAATTCTGAAGCTAGGAGGGAGTTGAAAGACAGGTTGGAAGGCTGTGGGGAAGGCAAGGGAAGGAAGGAGAGGCGGAGGGAAGAGACTTACAGCCTTCTTTTCATATCCTTCTTCTGCCTTCCCAGAACTTCCCTTGGAAAGTTGTTGACTTTCTGAAATTTTTGATGTGGATGTGTCTCTTAGGGACCAGAAAGTATGCATCCGATTCAAGTGTGCTGTCATGAATACTCTTACGGACGTCCTTCGCTGCAGGCCTGGCTGGGTGGAAGTGAAGGAGTAAGGCAGCCCTTCCCTCACTTCTCTGCTTTGAGTGTTTCCTGCTATCCTTTGGATTCCCATTTTCCCTTGGTTAAGGAGAGGAGGGGGTAGTTCTTGACCATTCACACATTGGAACTCACCACAAAGAAAGCAATCTGCTCAATCCAGACTGTGCTTAAGGGTCTTTTTGTCTCAGCCCCCTGTATGACCTCAGGTACAGCCCCCAGTTTAGTGGGTGAACTGCTCAAGGTTGAAGAGCCACTTTTCCAAGTGACCAGTGGTTTTCCTATTGAGAATGTATAGGAAAAAGCCAAGCTCCCATCTCCATATGGTTCTCTAACTCCCATCTCTGCTGCCCCTCCAAGCCAAAAGGGAATGGGGACAGGAAATCTTAGCCCTACCTCCACAGGGAGGCAGCAGGGACCCTCCTAGGTGTTTCTTTGTATCCTGCAGAACTAACTCCTTTGAATATAGGTCTGGGTGCTCAGTCATCTGAGAACTCATTCATTTGTGAGACCTTTTAGCTGAATTCCAGAATATTTTTCTTTTCCTATTTCTCTCCTATCTCAAGGGTTCCTTTTCCAGCTAACTCTCCATTATCTGTACTAATGCATGAATAGGGGGGTAGTGTTCTGAAGTGGATAGAGGAGTAGATTTGGAGTGAGAGGATCTGTATTTGAATCCTGGAAAAGTCAAGGCCTAAATCCAGTTCCCCTGATTCCTTGTCCAGAGGGGTCTTTCTCTGGTGCCCTTGACCTGTAGGTAGGCCTTCTCTGGGCCTTAGGCCCTGCCCCTTCAGTAGTCAGAGAGTAGGAAGGTTGGGTTGTGGTTTCCCCAGCCACTCTCAATTGTCAAGACTACAATCCTTCAAGTTTCCTTGGTGACCAAAGCTTGTGTTTCCTGCAGTGAGGGGGAATGGGATTTCTACTGGTGTGACGTCAGCTGGCTTCGGGAGAACTTTGACCACACCTATATGGATGAACACGTCCGAATCAGCCACTTCCGAAATCACTACGAGGTGAAGCATTTTGGGGGAGCTGGAAAGGCGTAACGGGTCCCCCTTGGAAGGATTACATTTGTCCTTGTTTGGGGCAGTCTCTTCTTCCCAGCTTGTTTGAGTTGCTGGAATATCCAGGCTGAAGGGAATCGCTTTCTCCAGGCAGCAGTATAAATTGAGCATGGGCACAGAGCCTAGCAGCACAGGCTTTGGCCTGGCCATGGGCATAAGGGTTCAGATGCACGTGGGGGGCCAGAGGTGAGGGGCATGGGTTGAATGCAAGGCTCAGGTAGGAGAGAGGACTGGCTGACCCTGTTCCTATGTGGTCCCTCAGCTGACGAGGAAGAACTACATGGTAAAGAACCTGAAACGCTTTCGGAAGCAGCTGGAGAGAGATGTGGGCAAATTAGAAGCAGCTAAGTGTGACTTCTTCCCTAAGACCTTTGAACTGCCTTCTGATTATCATCTCTTTGTGGAGGAGTTTAGAAAAACTCCTGGCATTACCTGGATCATGAAACCTGTGAGTCCAAGAAAGTCATTACACACACACACACACACACACACACACACACACACACACACACACACAGCAGGAAGCCATGGTTCTAAGGCATCAGAGAAATCAGTCCATAGGACTCAGAGATAATGAATATACTCCCTGTTCCTTCTCAGCTGCTTTTCTTGAGAATTCTACAAGGAAGGTGGGGAGAACCCTGGGTTTGGAGGCCGAAGCCCTGGGCTTGAAGCAGGCTTCAAACAACTTCACAGAACAAATCCCCTTAATAAAAGAATTTGTTCTGTAAAACTTGGACTCAGTCAAGGGGCCACACTTGAGGCCCAAGAGGGCCACATGTGGCCTCTAGACTGCAGGTTCCCCACCCCTGCCTAGAGTGTTTATGTTTGTAGAGATTCTCTTCCCTACTCCTTTTCTAATAGATTTATTCTTGACTAAATATTTTAATTTTAAAATGCATGTCCCTTCTCTGGTTTGCTAGCTTGGTTCAAGTGGAATTTAGCTAATTTTGGAGGTTCCCAGCTAAGCTTGGATGGGGAATGGAACCTGGGATGAATCTAGCACTGAGCAGACTGGGCTGTATTTATGGGGGTCTTGTCTGGGATATTTAACGATGTTCATTGAGTGTTGGGTCAAGCGTTAAAGATGTCTTTGGAAAACTTTTTTGGAGGGACAGAAAAGTCTAGGCTTCATTGACTTTTTCCCCTTTTCATTTTTATTGAAATAGTTTGTTCTTTTTGTCCTTTATGTTCTCCAGTATCCCTGGCTTCCCTACCCCCTTTGCCTTGTAACAAAGAATAAAAAAGCAAAGGGAGAAGCAAATGCAATAAAACTAACCACACCTAATCATATGCTGGTAAATGTTTTAACAGTTAAACGTCTAAGGGAAAAGAAGTGTGCACGATAACACTTTTAAGTTTAATCTTCAATTAGCATTTTCTCTATCCCTTTGAGGTTCTCATACTGGAAATTTAACAACCAGCTCTCCAAACTGGTTGGAGCTGCAGCATACCCCTGTTCCATCCCCACTGTATACTCAACTCTACAAAGAAGAGATCGCTTTTTCTCATCAATTTTCTGGGGCCAAGCTTGATCAATGTAATTATATAGCGTTGTTTTATTTTGTTGTTCTTTCTATTTACATTGTTGTAGTCATTGTGCATGTTATTTTTCTGGGTCTGCTTACTTCATCTAAATCTTCCCATGCTTCTCTGATTTCTTCATCTTCATTGTTTCTTATGGTGCAGTAATACTTCATTATATTCATGTACCACAATTTGTTTAGCTATTCCCAAATCAATAGGCGTCCCTTTTGTTTCCAGTTTTTTGGTACCAAAAGAAGTGCTACTATGAATATTTTGGTGTCTATGGGACCTTTCTGGTTTTGACCTCCTTAGGATATATGATTAGCAGTGGAACCTCTGGGTTAAAAGGTATGGACATTTTGGTCACTTATTTTTAGCATAATTCCAAATTGTTTTCCAGAATTTTGGGATCAATTTACAGCTCTATTGACAGTGTACCAGTATGTATATCTTTCTGTAGCTTCTTTAATGTTTACCTTTTTCATCTTTAGTCATTTTTGCCAATGTACTTGGTATGACCTTGGTATGACCTACAGGATTCAATAGAATGCAGGCTACACTAGATGATAAAAATCACCTGTTACACCTCTGTTGCTGTAAGTGTATCAAAGGCAGCCTCCTAATTGTTCAGAGAAAACAGTGATGGGCAGGAAGACATTGGAGGTGACAAAAGGTGGCCCCAAGTGGCTCTGAGACCTTTTCTCAAATATGTCCTGTAGACAGAAGGACTGAAATCAACTAACTCTCAAGAGGTGCAGACTCTGATTAGAGGTGAGAAGACTTTCAAGTTAGAGGGAAGAAGAGGGGAAACTTTGTAGCCAGATGCTGTAGTAGTGGCATCCAGGAACCAGAAGTCTAAGCAATTCCTGACACCTCACAGGGCAAGAGGAGGAAATATCCAGACTTTGAAAACTGAGAGACGTGCTGCATGGAGGTCCAGGTGTTAGGCAGCTGAAGCTGGCCAATCTCCGTCAGGCTGTACCAGAGATCTTACCATACCCATCCCAGCAGAGAGTCCCTTTCAAAGGTTACCTCCCAGGGTGAAGGCCTTAATCCATCCTGCCTCTCCTTCTAGTGTGTGTTTGCAGAGGTGGTTTTCCCTATTCTTTTGCTAATTCTTTTGGTACTTCTTAAATGTTTGAAATCCTTTGTAACTCCTGTTAAATCCAATAGTTTAAGTGATTACAGGATTGAGTAGAATAATGCAGGCTACACTAGATGAGTGTCTCAGTCATCCTTATCAAAAGCCAGTTATCAACAGACTTTTGAAGTGTCTCTATGTGCTAAAAGTAACAACAAAATGAAAATCTTTCTATTCTCTAGAAGCTTTGTTCTGTTGGAGGAGACAGTCTCTACATTTATAAGCATATCTAGTAAGAACACAAAATAAACAAGGTGGTTAAATACAACATAGTTACAGAGGGAGAAAGAACACTATCAGTTGAGGGAATCAGTAAAACCATCCTAGAGAGAAGCTTGAGTAGAGACTCCAGGGAAGTGAAGGATTCTTTAAGGCAGAGGTGAGAGGCCCAGGCGCTGACACAACTACCACACAAGCAGGGAGACAGATGGGAATGGAGTGTAGTATTTGAGGATCAGGATGAGGCCAGTTTCTCTGGATTGAAGAATGTGGGGAGGAGAGTAAAGTAGAATTAAGCCAGAAAGATGGATTATTAGGCACGTACTATATGCAAAGCACCGTGCTAAGTGCTTGGGTTACAAATAGAAAATTATGCACAGACCTTGCTCACACAGAGCTCCTATTTTAGCGGGGGAGACAACACCTAGGAGATTTCAGCTGCAAGTCAGATGGGAAGGGTCCATAGTCCTTAGGGTACGGCAGCAAAACAGATGGTAATGCATCTTCTTTGATGTTTCCACTAATAAAATCTTATCTGTTTCTGATTTTGAATCATGTGACAGTGTTAAGGACTTTGATGTTGAGAACTTTCTTTTCTGGGTCTCGGGAAGTGGGGGCTTTAGCACCTGCAGAGGCATTTGCCAACCCACATCTTTATAGGGGTTGCTTCCTATGATATGTGTTGAGGGCTGGGCTGGAAGTAGGGCTTGTGACCTGGGGGTAGGAGAGACGTTGATACTGAAGCATATTCTTGGAATTCTTGAGTATAGGGTCTTAGACTGTCTCCATCAGGCTACAGGGAGGAAGGTGGTGGTCGAAGTGGTGGCATTGGTTTGGCTCAGCTGGCATATGCTACCTACTGTCTCTCCCTCAGGGTACCTTGCTGGTTCAACTAGGCTGTGATGAATGAATGAATGAATGAATAATCAAGCATTTACTAAGAGCTTACTAATGGGCAGACACTTTGCTAAGTATCGGAGATACAGATCTAGGCAAGCAAGAAAGTCTCTGCCTTCGAGAATCTGAGATTTACACTGGGGAAGGCAACACATAAAGGGTAGATAGAAGCCAGGGGAATAAAGTCATGGTTTGGAAATGGTTGGGAAGTACTTGGAGTCCTGGTTTGGTCAAGACAAAGTGAAAATTAAGCTATAAGGGCTCAGGGACCCAGGAGCAAAGTCCAGGTGGTTTTGGTGGAAGGGGACAGAAGAGTTTATATTTTATCCTCGAGGCACTAGGAATCTACTAGAATTTATTGTGAAGGGGAATAACATAGATCTGTGTTTAAGGAAAATCACTCAAAATCACTTTGGTAGTTGTGAAAAGGATGGATTAGAGTGGGAAGAGATGAGGCAAGAGATGAGAAATATATGAAGGTGGAAAAGGCAAAATTCAACAATTGATTGGCTATGCAAGCTGATACATGAGTGGGTGAGGAGTTGAGGGTAACACTAAGGTTGTAAAGCTGAGAGGCTGGAAGAATAGAGGTGCTTCTGACAGATATAGGGAAGTTCTGAATAGGAGTAGGTTTTGGGGAAGAGATGACCACTTCTCTTTTGGACATGTTGAGTTAAAACGGTCTCTTGGGCCATCCCTTTCAAAATGTCCAGTAAGCAGTAGGACTTAATCCTACATTACCAGAAGGAGGCTGAAATTGGACATATAGATGTGTGAGCAGCTGTGTGGATGTGATAATTAAACCCATGGGAGCTGATGAGGCCAAGAATTGAGAGAGTGTAAGGAAAAAGAGGAGAGAGCCTAGGACTGTCTTAGGGGGAGCACTCACAGGTCGGGGGCCTGATATCCAGAGGAAACAGAGGAGTTGTCAAGACAGGTAGGATAGTGTCATAAAAACCCAGAGATGAGAGAGCATCCAGGGAGAGAAGGTGCTCAACACTGCAGGTGCAGCAGAGAGGTCTGCAAGGATGAGGACTGGGAAAGGACTGTCAGGATTATTGGTTAAGAGATGATTGGCAAGCAGTTTCAGCTGAGTAATGAGGTTGGAAGCCAGCTGAGGACTGAATTAGAGCTCTGGAAAGGAGTTTAAACAGCTTTCTCTAGGAGTTCGGCCAAGAAATGGAGTAGAGATATAGGGTGGTAGGTTGAGGTAATGGATAGGGAGAGGGATGCAAGTATGGAGGAGCCCTGGGTGTGTTTGAAGGCGGTAGAGAAGGAACTAGTAGACAGGGAGAGGAGATGAGAAGATGTGTGTGTGTGAGTGTGTGAGAGAGAGAGAGAGAGAGAGAGAGAGAGAGAGAGAGAGAGAGAGAGAGAGAGAGAGAGAATGAGAATGATTAAGTGCTATATTTTTGCTGGGCACTGTGCTAGGTGGATACCAAAAATAAGACAGTCCCTACCCTTAAGGAACTTCCATTCTATTGGGGAGACACCATGAATATATGTAGTGGGGATCTAGCAGAGGCATAAACAAAAAAAAATGAAGTTAATTTGGGAAAGGGAGGCACTGGCAGCTGGGGGAGCAAGAAAGGCCTTTTGTAGGAGGTGTTGCTTGTTCTGGGTCTTGAAGAAAACTGTAGATTTCCAAGAGCTGGAGGTTGGTAGGGACTACATTCCAGGCATAGAGGGGACAGCCATTGCAGCGGCATAAAGACAGATGGTGAAGGGTCATGTATGAGGAGCAGCAAGGACACTCTGGCTGGCCTAGAGAGTGCAGAGAGGGGAGCATCATAGCTTCCCTCTCTTGGTCCTTCCCCGTCCTCCTCCCTTGTTCCCTTGCTGCACAGAGCAGAGGGACTCTGGGGTGGGGATGCTTATTTCTCCCCTCCCCCTTCCCCTCTCCTCTCCCCCTCGCCAAGAGTCAGGGTTACTGTTAAGGTTTAATGAAAATAAAAAGATTTATCAAATACTCCTATTTGATACTCCTGTAGGAGTATAAAATACTCCTATATTAATTTGTCCATTGCCCAATAAATTAGTGATTTGTGATAAACTAAAGGCCACGGGAGGAAGAAGCAGGCTACATGCATAAATCTTGCATGAAGGGTATTCCTTGTAGTCAATAGTGGTCTCAGAATAATGGATCTCAGGTGACAGGCTCCTCAGACCTGTTTTGACTTGGATTGCTACCAGCTGAGATACTGGCCAGTGGAAGAAAGTGGGTAGCTTAAGAGAAAGGGGAGTATCTCAGCAATAGGCTAGTGGGGAGGGAGAGAGTTGTAACTAACCTTCAAGGATTTCAGGGGCTGAACCACAGATGGCTTACCACCAGCTATTTGGGTATGGGAGGAGGTGGGGTGGAGTGGATGGGATTAGGGGTAGAGCTGCTTAATACCTTTCATAAACTCAGAATCCCTTCCTTCCTTCCTTTATTGACATAGCTAATGTGGAAATTTGTTTTGCTTGACTATACATATTTTTAGTTTTAAAAAATGTTTTTTCTTGTCAGGAGAGAAAGAATTCTAAAATGAAAATGAAAATTGAATAAAAAAAATCTTCCTAAGATGGCTTGCAGGTTTTCTTTTTTTATATAAAAAAGGGTCCCATTTCTGAAATAGAGATATTTCAGTTTTTCTAGTTCCCAGGAATTCCTGGAACAGTGATTGGTTGGATGGGATAGTAAGAATGGGATCAATGATTCATCTGTCTTACCTCTGGTTAGGATAGTAAATGTGTTATTTACAAGAACTAGGTAGGGTGCTGTAAAAAGTTACTTCACTTGGAAGTGAGAGAATTATTTGACTTTTGGAGATGGGAGAGAGCTTCCTAAAAATTTAGTAATGTAAGAAAAATAGTGAAATTGAGGAGGTAAATGGAAAATAATCAAAGTATCCTAAGGAATTTTCTTTATCTCTAACCTAAGCAGAAAAGCCTTGGGGTTTGCTTCTCCAAGAACAATAACCCTTTGCTTTAAAGGTAAGTTACAGTTTTTCCATTTCAATTCTAGATATGAATTCTGACTCAGATAGGATGGGAGAAGGGGACTTTCACAGTGATTCTAATGTCGAAGAGAAAAAGGTCTCAGTTTATCAGTGTAACTACCCACGCTTGTACATGTTCTCTGGCAAGAAATAGCAACTCTTTTACATTCATGATGGAAAGTTGGCATTTGCCGTTGCAAAACTCCTAAAGAGCAAACACATTCTCATATATATATTTTTGATCAGGGATATGCAACTACAAAGACTAGAGGAGGAGTTGAGATCCTGATTCTGGGTCCATAGTTCCCAAGTCTTCATATCAAGACTGGCCCTGCTGAATGGATGAGTTGGAATCAGTTCAACTATAAACTGTATTATCTCTATTGCACCCATGAAGGCCAAGCAAAGTAAACTGTGCATTTACTAGAACTTCTGGCATTAGAATAGTCTTTGATCTAGTGCGGGAGAGGCTGCTACATGGGTGAAGCTGAGGAGGTGGTGTTTTATTATGGATTGTTTCTTAGTTTTTATTGGTCCCATACCAGGAGTAGCATATGTTATACTGTTCGTTGTGTTTTGTTTGCTCCTGTTGGGAGGTAAATCCATTTTGCCAAGGAGACATTAGTAGCACTCCGTGAAATGTAGTTTTGAACTAAGAAGGTGGGGTTTTACAGTAGATTCAAAACCACAAGACAGCACTGCTCACCAGTGAAGAAAGAAGAATTGTCTTGACTGTTTGTGGGCCTGGATTAAAGTACTTTATGTTTTGTATTTTTTTTTCATCTGAAATAAAGTTTGTCTTATATTCAGTGTATTAGGTTAAGTGCTTGCATTTCCTTTTTGTGGAGATTTAGACAGGAGCTATATACTCTGATGTTCCCATGGGACACCCTGAGCAAAATAAGTAAAATTCTAATTTTCTCATGGGAAAGCCTGAGTGAAGGTCTAAGTCACATAGAATGGTTTATGACTGCAAGCTCAATATGAGTCAACAATGATAGGTCAGCCAGGAAATGTAATGTGAACTACAGTAAGAGGCTGAGCTTCCAGGAAGAAAGAGGTGGAGGTTTACTAGAGTCTACCATAAGCATCTATTAAATGCCTCAGGCAGCTCGGTGGTACAGTAAATAGAGTGCTCAGCCTGGAGTCAGGAAGATCTGAAGCTGTGTGGCCCTAGGCAAGGCAACTTAATCCTGTTTGCCTCAGTTCCTCATCTGTAAAATGAGCTGGAGAAGGAAATGGCAAACCATTCTAGGATCTTTGCTACGAAAACCCCAAATGGGGTCATGAAGAGTCTGACACAACTGAACGATAAATATATCAGGCACTAAATATACTAGGTGCTAGGCATCCCTGCACTTGGGGAGCTTGCATTCTATTGGGGGAAATAACATGAAAGCAGATCAGTAAGTATGAAATCTATACAAAGCATTTAGGCATAGGGACTAGATTTTTGATTTCATTTGTATAAGAAATTCCCAAATGAAGAAACTACCTGTACCTATGCAGATCAGCACAAGACTGACAAAGGCAATATATGACTTGACCCCAGATCTTCCTAACTCAGAGGTTGTCCATGATGATACACTGTTTCTACAAAGCAACTACAGTACAAAGTAATTGGGGTAGGGGGAGATGGTGAATTGGGGGACTAGCAATTGGTGATATCAGGATAAGCCTTCTATTGGAATTGGCTCTGGAGCTGAACCATTGGAGGAAGCTAAGGTTTCTGTGAGGCACCAGTGAAGAAGGAGTGAATTCCAGGTGTGGGGGACAGCCTGTCCAAAGGCTTGGAGATGGCAGGTGGAATGTTGTGGTCATGAAGAACAATAACCAGGCCAGTTTGGCTAGGATGTTGAGTACATGAAAGAGAGTATTGTTCAAGGAGCCTGGAAAGATTGTCTGGAGCCAGATTGTAATGAACTTTTAATGCCAGACAAAAGAATCTGTGTTTGATCATAGAGACGTTGGGAAGGCACTGAAATTTCTTGAGTAGAGTGATGTGGTTAGACCCGTGCTTTAGGAACATGTTTGGCAGCTCTCTAGTGGATGGATTAGATAGGAGAGAGACAAGAGGCCTGGAGACTCATCAGGAAGGTATTGCAGTGATCCAGGCGCGATGTGCTGAGGGTTTGAACTATGGTGGAGGCTGTGTGAGTGGAGAGGAGGAGATGGATGTGAGAGATGTTGTGGAGGTGGTGTCAACAAGACTTGACAACCCGTTGGATGTGGGGGTTGTTGTGGGAGGAAGGGGAAAGTCAAGGATGACTCCTAGCTTGCAGAGCCTGGTGGCTGGATGGGAGTACCCTCAGCAGAAGAAGGGAAGTGATGCATCCCATTTTGGGCACTACATTTCTGGAAGGTATTGATAAGCTGGAGGCCATCCAAATGGAGGGCGCCTGGGACGATGAAGAGCCTGGAGTCAATGCCATATGAGGGTTTGTTAAAGGAACTAGGGATCCTTAGCCCGCAAAGAGAAGCTCAGCTGGGACACTGTATCTGTCTTCAGTTACTTGAAAGATTGTCATATGGAGTGGGAGGAGGGATTAGACTTGTTCTACTTGGCCCCAGAAGACGAACTAGGAGTGATGGGTGGGAGTTGCAAAGAAGAAAACAGGCTTCGTGTAAGGAAAACTTCCTCATACTTTGAGCTATCTGAAAAGGAAAATAACAAATGCTGGAGGGAATGTGGAAAAATAGATACACTAATACACTTCTGGTGGAATTGTGAACCGCTCCAACCATTCTTGAAAGCAATTTGGAACTATGCCCAAAGAGCTATAAAAATGTGCATACCCTTGGACACAGCAATACCACTACAATTACTGTGTCCCAAAGAGATCAGAGAAAAAGGGAAGGGACTTATATGTACAAAAAGATTTATAGCAGCTCTTTTTGTGGTGGCAAAGAATTGGAAATTGAGGAGATGCTTATCAATTGGGGAATGACTGAACAAATTGTGGTATATGATTGTGAAGAAATATGTTGTGCTAGTAAGAAATGATGAGAGAATGGTTTCAGAAAAACCTGGGAAGACTTATATGAACCAATGCAAAGTAAAGTGAGCAGAACCAAGAAAACATCATATGTAGTAACATTGTAGCAGAAGTATTGTAACAGTGATCATCTGTGAAAGACTTAGCTACTCTGATTGATACAATGATCCCATGACAATTCCAAAAGGCTCATGATGAAAAATGTTAACCACATCCAGAGAGAGAGTTGATGAACTTTAAGGGCAGAATGAAACTTTTTTTAAACTTTGCTTATTTTTCTTGCTTTTTTTGGCAGCATATCTAATATGGAAATATGTTTTGTATGACTTAACATGTGTAATGGATATGATATTGCTTGCCTTTTCAATGGATGGGGATTGGAGAGAGAGAATTTGGAACTCGAAATAAAAACATTAATGTTATAAAAAAGTGATACAATTAGAGCTGTCCCAAAGTGGAATAGACTGAAGGTCATGGGTTCCCCTTCATTGGAGGTCTTCAAGAAAAGGCCAAATGGCCACAGTTGAGGGTAGTGCAGATTGTTTTTCTGTTATAAGTTGGACTGGATGACCTCTGAAAGGTCTCTTCCAATTCTGAAAGTCTGTGATAAGCCCTCTAAGATTATATACAGTCTTTGTAAACCCAGAGCTTCAGTTTGGGACCATGCTGTACTTCAGAGAAGGATGGGTAGGATTTGGGCAAATGAAGGGAATAATGTCAACACAGGTGGGGAAGGAGGAAGTCCCACAGTATGTGTTTAGAGAACTCTGAGTTGTCTGGTTTGGCTAGAAGGAACATGGAGCATATTGTAATGAGAAAGGGCACTGGAAGCAGAGATATGATGAAGATAGCTCTGACTTTGTAGAGCCGGACTGTTAAATTTTCAGTGTGAGCATTTATACCTCAGAAATCCACAGTCTATAAATCAGGGTGTCATTTATTGTTTTGCTTATTGTCTAGACTTAAGAGAGTGTTAACAATGCAGATTAAACATAAAAGAGTGTTTGCATACGGTCCCCTCCCCCTAGTTAAACATTTGCCAGCACCTGCCTGCATTGCTCAATAAACAGAGGGCAGTAGAAGTTTCAGAGGATGAAATCATCACTAGATGGAAGGCCTGATGACTGGATGCTAATTGATGATGATGTGATAATGATGATGATGATGATGATGATGATGATGATGATAGGCATTAATATAGGTTTGCAAAATGCTTTACATCCGTTATCTCATTTGGGTCTCCCAATACCCCCCGGCTGGAAGGTAGAGTAGGGTCAGACTGTGAAGAGTTTAGACTTTTAATTTGTAGGCCCTGAGAAGTCAGGATCAAATATGTGTATTAGGAAGGTGACAAAAGCAGCTTGTGCCTGGCGTGTTGGAGGGGGAGAACAGCGATCTCGGAAAAGGAGAGATTGGGAACTGTGTGACCACCTGCAGTAGTCAGAAGAGAGGTGAGAAGCGCTTGACCTTAAGCTGGACCTCTGGGAGTGAAGCAGAGGAGAGGTGCTGTATTCTGAACACTCAGTAGGTAATTATGCAAATGAGCACTGGAATCTGAGGCCTGGATGATTCCAACTAGCTATTATCCACATTGACAAAGGGTAATTTGTACTAATTGGTAACTAGAAACCCCAAATTAGACTGATTCTCACAACCTTAATTAGCAGCAGTAAAGGGAATATCATTAAGAGGAGGAGTTAGTCTGTGAGAAGAGGATTGAAGTAGAGGCTTCCTCCACCTCTGAGCTAGAAGGTTATGGTTTGTAGATGGCGCACCTTGGGCCCTGAGGTCACCTGTCTCCCCTCCCTCCAGCCACAGGACGGGGCATAGAGTGGAAAGAACACTGGCCCTAGAGTCAGGAGAACTGAGTTCTGGTCCCAGCCCCACCACTTATTAGCCAGGTGATCTTAGACAAGACATTTCTTTCTCTGGGCATTTATTTTTCTCATCTTCAAAATGGGGATAATTCTCTCTGGCCGGCCGACCTCACAGGGTTGTTGTGAGGATCGAAGAAGGGAGTGTACATGAACATGGGAAAGCATGGTTGGCGGAGGAAGGGGGGATTGTGCTAATCCCTGCCCCCCCCCAGCCCTGAAAATAAGAGGGCTGGATCTAGATGATCTCTAAGCTTACTCTGACATTCTGTGTTTTAAATTTCTATGAAATGTTATTATCAAATTAGGGAGTCTGATCAGAGACCTGGAACATTCCACTCCTCTGCCTTTATCAGCAGAGCTACTCCAATCCACAGACATTCTATTTCACTCTTCAACGGTTAGCAGACTCTCTCCTTACTCTTACTTACTTCATCCCTTGATCTGAGTTTTCTACTTCCCAAGAGCAAGCCTGCTGTGGCTCAGTGTCTCATACCTGTCCACCTCAGCCCTACCCCACAATGTCCCACACCTTATCTGCCTGCCCCTTCCTCTGAGCCTCCTGGACTTCCTGATCTGTAATGAACACTTCCCTTCATTCTAGACCTCTTTCTCATATGGGCCTTCCATCTTTCTGCCACTCATAGAGACTGGATGTCCTTATATTGCTGGCTGAACCCTCTGCCAGTACTCCCAGTGACTCAGTGGTTCTAGAGAGAAAGTTTGAGCACCCGTTGCTCTCCATTGCCACTGCCAGACTCTCCATCTATCACTATCACTAAGCAGCTTCTCTCTTTTAAGTTCACTCTACCCAAATTCATCACCGGATTCCAGTCCTTGTGGCTATTAACTGATAACCCTAAGGATGACCCCTTCCCCACACCTCTTTCTTCAAGAGTTCAGTGTGTGGCTCATTGTTTCTCTGTCCATTTCAGCTCTTATCTTCATACTAGGCTATCAACATACATGTTGATGTTCACTCCAGTACTCTGACATTCCAGTCCATCAGTCCGTTCAACTCCCATGACCAACTTCTCCACTCATTCTACCTCAGCTACAGTGAAAGGTGGTCACCTTGTCATCACCCATAAGTATTCTACCCCTCCCCCATCAAGAACCCCGAAATTCCTTTGTCTGGTCATAATTTATCATTCCATGTCTCCCTGTGCCTTACTCCTTATGAACCTGTAACATTCTTCATTCTTATGGTGACCACCAATCCCTCCACCTCTCAGTGCCATCATTCTCTGCCCTTCCTAAGACAGACCTGTTAATGAACCATCTCAACTCTACACCATCTTATACTCTTGAATCCTTTGTGTCTTTGTCTTATCAATGCTCATGCCTTGCCAAAGCCCAGCTCCAGATTCCTCACCTGATTTGTCTTTTCTGTTCTACTCATGAGCTATTGAACAGAGCTGACAGAAGCCAGGCAAGTGTGCTGACTGGGTCCTTTGGCATAGGAAGGCAATCCTTTTATTCCTTTCTGATAACTAATTCTTTGTTCTACTTTCCACAATCACTGTTCCAAGCTTTTTCTTCTCTCTTTATCCTCCCAGAGCACACCTCTACCTACCCTCTCAGCTGAGGACCTCACCTCATATTTTACCGAGACAATTGAGATCACTTCCTGGAGTTTGCTCTTCTCACCTCTCTCATTTTGTCATGCCTTGAAATCATTCTGCCACCTCCCCCCCAATATCCTCCTTACTTTATTCTCTAATGATGAGATGGCCCATCTTAACAAGGCCAACTCAACATGTATCCTTGATCCCATCCTCTCTGATCTTCGCTAGCAGATTCCCCCCCCCCCCGGCATCACTTCTCTCTAATCTTCAATTTCTCTCTATTTTTGGGAGAAATCTTCCATTTCTACCTATTAAAACGTCTCCTTGCTGCCTGCCTACAAACACACTGAGATCTCCTTAATCCTTAAAAACACCTTCTAGAGTCTTCCATTCTCCCAAGTATTATCCTGTATCTCCCCTCCTTTCCTGAGCCAAACTCTTTGAAGAAGCTACCCATTCTCCTTGCCTTCACTTCTTCTCCCCTTACTGTTTTCTAAATCCTCTGCAATCTGGCTTTTAACCTCATCATTCAATTACAACTGCTGGTGACTGGTGACCACCCTCTCTTCCAGGATACTCTATCCTCTGGAGTTTTTGTGACACACCGCTCTAACCTGGTTCTTCTCCTGTTTGTCTGACAACTTCTTTTCAGTCTCCTTTTCTGCATCATCATTCATGCTCAGTTCACTTACTGTGGATGTTCTCCAGGGCTCTGTCCTGAGCCTTATCTTTTCTCTCCAGATGCTGTTAGTTCTTGACCTCATGAGTTCCCACGGGTTTCATTATCATCTCATGCTCGATGTTCTTCAGCCTGACTCTCCTGAACTCCAGTCCCACATCACCAACCACCTGTTGGACATTTCAAATCACATGTCTTGTTAAGAATCTCAAACTCAGCTTGCCCCAAATAGAACTTGCTGTCTTCCCCCCCACCCAAACCTATCCATCTTCTGAACTTCTGTGTTACTACTGAAGATACCACCATCCTCCCAGTCATCCAGGTTCAAAAGTCTCTGTGTCTTTCTCAGTTCCTCCCTCTCACATCATCCCATCTATCAAATCAGTTACCAGATCGTGTCAACTCTTTCTCCACCATATTTCCCCCATGTGTCCTCTTCTCTCCAATCACCCAGACCCCCCCCCACTTCCTCCCAGTTTAGGCCCTCATGACCTCATACCTGAACCATTATTGCAATAGCACCCTCCTGACCAGCCCAGCCTGAAGTCTCCCCTCATTCAAATCTACTCTCCATACAGCTATCAAAGCAATTCTTCTGAAGTGTAGATCTAACCATGTTACTCCCCTATTAAGTAAAAACCTTATATCTCTAGGATCCTATATAAATTTACCTGTTGGACATTTGGATCTCTTCACCACCAGGCCCCCTCCTACTCATCCTGACTCATAAGGCCATAGCTTTCTTGCTGTTACTTACATGCTTCACATTCCTTTGCTTTGGCAACTCTTCCCTGGCAGTGAAGTGTTCTCTGTCCTCACTTCCACTTGTTGGAATGCCTGGTTCTCTTCCAGACTCAGCTGAAGCATGCCATCTACATGAAGCCTTTCCTGACTTCCTGTCCTGCTAGTCTTCCTTTTGGACATATTTTGTATGTGGTCACATGTATATAAATTGTCTGTTAAAATATAAGGCCCTTGAGGGCAGGGACTGTTTCACGATTTGTCTTTATATCCCTCACACCTGGCATAATGTCTTGCACATTCTCAGAGTTTAATAATTGGCTTGTTGATGGACTGATATGAGGTTATGATGGTTCAGGGTATCATTCTGTTTTCTCAAGCCCCAAAGGGCAGGAAAACTCACTTTGATAAGGCTACCCTTGGTTTGAGTACTGGACTGGGCGTCAGAAGCCCTGGGTTTTAGTACATACTCTGACATTTACGAGAAATGTGGTTTCGGGGGGGAGCACCTGCAGTAGTGGCAATGGCAGAGGAAGAACACACCTCCCGCCTTCAAGTCCTTCCTCCTCTTTGAGGGAGAGAAGATTACTACTAATAAAGACACCAAAGTTCCCAATGCCTGTTTGTTTACCATTAACAAGGAGGACCACACACTAGGAAACATCATCAAATCGTAGTTACTAAAAGATCCACAGGTGCTGTTTGCAGGCTATAAAGTCCCCCACCCCCGGAACACAAAATCATCATTCGTGTAGAGACCGCTCCAGATTACAACCCTCAGGAAGCTTTCACTAACGTCATCACAGATCTGACCAGAGAGCTCTCCTTGTTGGAGGAGCAATTCTGGGTCACTATCAAAGACAAACAAGAAGGAATTGAATAGTTCTTGGTGGCTTCCCCATGCAGTTTCCATAGGATTAGGAGCACAGAAACTCTTCCTCCCCTTTGATATCCAATTGGTATGAAAAGCTGAATGGAGGAAACCTTGTTATTGCTTTTCTTTTCGGTGTACAACTCTTAAATCATAAAATATATTTTTGTTTAAAAAAAAGAAATGTAGTGTCCCCAAAAAAGTTATGTAGAACCTCAGCCTTCTCTTCTAAAATAGGGATAATATAATTCCATTCCACCTTCCAGGATGGTTATGAGGATCAAATAAGACAGTGGATGGGAATGTGTAACAGTAAAATGCTCTATACATGTAAGTGATTATTGTTAATAAGGGGCACGAAGTGACATTTGGGGCCTTGGAAAGGCCCCATCCCTGGCTACCCTTAATGACATCGATGTCAGTTTTCCAGGAAAGCTATTTAAATCCAGCTGTCATCCTGAATAATTTCATCTTACTCCATCCCACTCCCCATTGACCATAGTCAATTGAGTTGAGTTCAGGGATTGCAAGCACATTTTAAGAACAAACTTTACTTAGTAAATCTCTTGTCATTTACTTCAAAGACATTAAAAGTGAATTGAATGCTGTTTGGGTAATGGAGCACTGATTGATAATCACACCTTCTGTTTCTGGGGCACTTTGCACAGGGCAGTGCATTGAGGGAGGGAAGCAGGGACATAAGAGCCTATTCAACTTAAGTCAGGATCCCAAGGCTTGCTCAGGACCCAGCATCTTAGGGCCTCCAGCCAGGATGGCAGGTGGGCTTGGGTTGGGAAAAGGAAAAGAACAAATGAACAAAGTACTAAAGGAGTGGTTTTTCCCAACTAGGGAGGAATGAAATTTTATCTATCTGTATATATATGTGTGTGTGTGTGTGTGTGTGTGTGTGTGTGTGTGTACATGTGTATGCACACACATGTACATATACATATACACTGACACGCACTCAGGGTGTTTTTAAGTGCATTTTGTGTGCTCTCAAGGAGTTCATGTTCAAAGTTGTAGATTGAAAGGCCTCATGGTCCTGAGGACTTAGCAGCAAAGTAGATGGTACTATATATTCTTTCTTTTTAAAATAAGTTTTTACTGATGTATTCTGTTTTTTATGTTATCATAGTTTTCCCCAATATCCCTCTCTTCCTCTCCCAGTGAGCCATCCCATATAACAAATAGTATCTTTATCTTTTCTTTAATGTTATTTCCACTGATAAAACCCTATCCATTTCTGATGCTGAACCATTTGTCAATGCCAAGGACTTTCTCTTCTTGGTCTTCAGTAGCTGTGGCTGCTGAGGCAGGGGCTGTAGAAGCCATTTTCAGGTCACATCTACACGAGAGCTGTTTCCCTGGATGATGGCTACAGGGGTAGACTGGAAGCAGGGCTGGTAGTTTGGGGTGGTATTCCTGTTCCTGGGACTCTTGGACTCAGAATCTTGAGCTGCCTTTATTGAGCTTTAAGGGGATGTACTGGTCAAGATGTGGAATGTAGGGGCAGCTAGGTGGTACAGTGGATAGAGTGCCAGGCCTAGAGTCAGGAAGACTCATCTTCCTGAGTTCAAATCTGGCCTCAGATACTAACTGTGTGACCCTGGGCAAATCACTTAACCTTGTTTATCTCAGTTTCCTCATCTGTAAAAATGGTGGAGAAGGAAGTGGCAAATCACTCCAATATCTCTGCCAAGAAAACCCCAAATGGGGTCATGAAGAGTCAGACATGATTGAAAATAACTTAACCACAACAAAGTGGTCAAGACGGTGGTGGTGAGAGTTTAACTTGCCAGGAATATACTGCACATCCCTCCCTCAGGGTGCCTTGCTAAATCAGTTAGGCCTGCCTACTTGTTTGCTGGTTAGCAATGACTGATAAGGGTGGTTGGCACCTTCCCTGCAGGAGTTACGCCCCTGGCTTGACGGCTGTTCAGATCAGAATGGAAGGAGAGCCGGGGCTCTGGGAGATGTAGTTGTTCCTTGAATTCTTGAGCTTACCTGCTAGGTGATGGCACTTGGTCAGCAATTGTGGGTGATGACGAGGATGGCGGGGCCATTCTCTATAGGAATCATTCCCCTGGTGATGGCTGTGAGGCCCAGGCTGGAAGTAGGATTGGTGATACATTCACACATGCAGTTTTTTAATCTATTAAAGCTTACAGCTGCACTAAGACTTTTGGGACACCCTGTTTGTGTATGCACACACACACACACACACACACACACACACACACATACACATACTCTCTCTCTCTCTCTCTCTCTCTCTCTCTCACACACACACATTGACATACTCACATGTACAGAACACATATTCACCCACATTCCAGACATTCCTATATACACTGTTCCCTTTAAAGATATAATTAAATATTCTCTTTTCTGCTATTTGTTTTCCTCTCTCCTTTCCCCATCCAGGTGGCCAGGTCCCAGGGAAAGGGCATTTTCCTCTTCCGGAAGCTCAAAGATATCATGGACTGGAGGAAGGTGAGATTTTTTTCTTCCTTTCTCACCTACTGCCAACCTCAGCTCCCCCAAATGAAATATTTCTCCCCTTGCTTCCTGGCTTTGAGATGACCCTGACCATGATCCAGCTGTGCTCTTTGATCCAAAATCTTCACCTTCATGCCTGGGGCCCTGAAAGCTTACTCTTTCATTTTTTCTCTCCCTTGGAGCAATGAGACCTAGGCCAGAGGACCACCATTGTTTCTTACTCTTCCTCTGATGTTCTGTGTGACCTTTGGCAAATCATTGTACCTTTCAAGGTTTCAATTCTCCCCTCTGTAAAATGAAGGGGTTGGAGTAGATGGTCCCTAAGGTTCCTACCCTGTGACATGGCATTGGAAAATCTGCCCTCTTGGCCTTTTTCTAGGAGTGTGGGGGAGGTGGGGAGCAGCAGTGGAAACTGAAGCCAGCAGGGACTGGCATCCCAGGGCAATTGCCCTTCCCTTGCCCTCTAGCCAGAGGCAGGGAGGAACAGTAAGGCTACCATGTTTGGGAGTGCCCCTGATTCCTGGCATAGCAACAAGGCGCTGTTACCAAGAATCCCACAGCCAGGAGCTATCACCAGCCCAGAATGCCAGCAAACCCTGTGGAAGCCATGCGTGTATGGAGGTTGGTAGAGGCAGGTGGACTGGAAGGGGAAGCCCGGGGTGGAACAGGGAACTCCATGTCATAACTCTTCTAGCTTGTTCTGATCATGAAGGAAACAGAAGTTGGGGCTTTGTGTCTGTCAGGACGTGGGCCGCTCTGATGACCAGAAAGATGACATCCCGGTGGAGAACTATGTAGTCCAACGTTACATCGAGAATCCTTATTTGATAGGAGGTAGAGTGGCTCCCTGTGCCCTACCCAACCCTCTCTGACTGGTCAAGCAACAGATATTTACTGGGGACCCTTTCTATGTCCAGCCTGCATTGACAGCTCTGTGCAGTCCAGTCCTGTTGCTGGAGACCTATCTCTGGTCACATCAGTGGTATCATTTTGGGGCATAATGTTATAGAAAGAGCACTAGTCTTCTCCAAAGAACTGAGATGAGTCTTAGCCCTGACACTTACTCCCTGCATGAACCTGAAGAAGTCAATTTTCTGATTCTTAGTTCTGTATCAGTAAAATGGGGAGAATATTTGTGCTACCTACCTCACCTGGTTGTTGGGAAGAGGACACTTTGCAAACCTTAAAGGCCCTGCTGACATAAGTTGTCCATCTACATGGACTGCCCCTCATCATAATCATTTCACATCTCTCACTCAGCACCATGTTCCTTCAGGTAGACACTACCTTCCCGCATCATCACTACCACCATCCAAGAAGGCTTCACGGGGACATGGGGCAAATAGAAAGACAAAGGTGAAGGGAAAAAAGAAGGAAGGAGACCCAAGTACTGGTGTGTGGTGTGTGTGTGTGTGTGTGTGTGTGTGTGGAGAGAGAGAGAGAGAGAGAGAGAGAGAGAGAGAGAGAGAGAGAGAGAGAGAGAGGGAAGAGGAGAGAAAAAGAGGAGAAGAGAGAGAGAGAAAGAGGAAGGGGGGGAGAGAGAGAGAGAGGGAGAGAGAGACAGAGGGAGGGAGGGAAGAAGAGAGAAAAAGAGAAGAAGAGAGAGAGAGAAAGAGGAAGGAGGGGGGGAGAGGGAGAGAGAGAGAGATTGAGAGAGAGAGATTGAGATTTACTGAGGTAGTAAATAACACACAGCCAAGAGTCAAACCCAAAGCTGGTACTACAAAGATAGCACTTGATGGAGAGCAGGGATTCTTAACCTTTTTTGTGTCATGCACCCCTTCTCAGAATAATATTTTTTTAAAAATAAAAATAACCATTTATAATTGGAGAAAATGCCAAAGTTAAGTTGGAAGTTAAAGAAAATAAAGATGTGATGTCCCCCCCCCTTCAAGTTCATAGATAACCTGAGAGCTATCCATGGTCCCCAAGGTAATAACCCCTGCCCTAAAGGGCTGCTTACGTTAATCCATCCTCAGAGTTATTTTCAGAGGTTGCTTCTCTCTGGCTGCATATTGGGAGAGTAAGACTTTATTGTTTTCAGTACCCCAAGGAACTACCCCACTTTCTCCTCCCCGTGTCTGTCAGTCTCGTCCTACTAGAATGTAAGCTCTTTGAGGGAAAAGATGGGGTCATCTTGTCTTTGTCCCTTCATCTCTCTAGCATGGAGTACAGTGCCTTCCTTCCAGATGGATTGTTTGTTGAATTGATTGGAGGTGTGAGTTCTGTGTGTATAGCTCTTGGGCTAAGGCAGCCGCTGGTGGCAACAACAGTAAACTTTATTAAGCTCTTACTGTGGAGCAAACATCAGTCCTTGAATTCTCCTTATGGAGAATCAATTATCTTGTCTTCTTGGACAAGATAATTTCTCCTGTTGCTTCAGTAATCTGTATACTCTTCTGGGTTGGTTGCATCAGGAATAAATTGGTAGCCTGATTCCTTTTCCCCCCTAAATATTGTTTGTATCTAATTTTCAAAAATTAAAAATTTTTAAATGTTTTTAAAAATCTGATTTAAAAAAATCTGTTTTTGCATTGCAGTCAGTCCTTTCCAGATATATCTCCCCCACCCCCAATGAGCCTTCTCTTCTAGCAAAAAAAAAATTTAAGCCAAATCAATCAATAGTGCAACCATATGTGGTAGGAGTGACCTGACTTCTGCTTGAGGTTCTTTGTTCTGAAATGCTATCTTCCTCCACCAGGAGAGGGAATAGTGGGTGGGAGAAGTGTGGCACTAATAGTTGAAACTGTTGTTTTAAAAGAAATGGAAATGACAAATCATGTGTAAGTAGCACCTGTGCTTTGAGTTGTGGCTTCAGCAGTGGAGATGGGCATATTGAACCATCCATACTCTGCTTTTATTGCCATTGAGAGAAGAGCATGATACTTGTGAGCCAGTTGACTTGGATTAAGGGTACAGCGTGACAGGCTCTCTGTGTGACACTAATTGGCTTAGGATGGGGATGGAAACAAAAAGGTGACTTATACCTAACATTAGTTCTCTGCTCCATAGGGCGCAAATTTGACCTGCGAGTATATGTCCTGGTGATGTCCGTAAGTAACTAAATTCAATGGCTGCTGGAGGGAGGTGGTTTGAGTTTGGGCATCAGCCCTGGTGACCTGAGTGAGCTTTCTTGTCTAGTTTTATTATAAACCAAGGAAGTAAGTTGAAAAACCAGAGGGAGGCACATTCATAAACTTTCCAGGGGATGGGAACACATTTTTCTCTGACCTGACCCCTAGGTCTCCCTTCTTTGCCCCCTTCACCTTTCCCCACTCTCTCTTCCTTGATTCTTTCCTCCTTTTTCCTGGTATGTCTGCCTTCCCTCATTTCTCCCTCCATTCTTCTCTTTGCCCTCCTTCTTCTATTTTCCATCTTTCTCCAATACTTTCTCCTACACTGTTTCTCTCCCACTATCTTGTTTCTCCCCTTCTCTCCACCCCAACTGTTTTCCTCTTCTTCCCTCACTGTCTCTTCCTCTCCCATCTCTCCTTACTATCTCTTCTCTTCATCTGTTCTGTGTCTCTCCATTCCTTCTTCCCTCCCTTCCCTCAATCCTTCTCCTGCCTCCCTGTGTCTTCCTCCCTCTTTCTGGCTTTTCTGGCTTCTCTTCAACAGTACATCCCCCTTCGAGCCTGGTTATATCGAGATGGCTTCGTTCGGTTCTCTAACACCCGCTTCACATTGAGCAGTATTGATGATCACTGTATCCTCAACAAACACTGGTGAAGTAACTGTTTGGAATGCTGAGTAACAGCACTATAATATACAAAGACAGAGGCCTCGTCATCAAGAAGCTTATGTTCTGCTATGGATATATGCTTACACATAAGTAAATTCAAAGTTTGAAGAGAGAATATTAACAACTGGGGAGAGGGGGATGAAGAAAAACTTCAGAGAGAAGATGGCATGTGAACTGAGCCTTCAAAAATTCTGAGAAGTGGATGTGAGGGAGTATATTCTGGGCATGGGGAGAGGTAGGAGAGGACTAGCTGGTGCAAATGAACCCATGCATCTGGGATGGCTTACACAGTTACAGAGAGGTTGGATATGAAAAGCTGAGTTTGAGAGCTCAACATTGCTAATAGACTAATTTGCTGGAATGTGGATGAATGAAGGAGAATGTGAAACAAGGCTAGAAAGGTAGGTTATAGCCAGGTTGTGGAGGGCCTTAAACACCAGGCTTGAGAAGTTTGTATTTGTCACAGGAACAATAGGGAATCAGGGAGGGTTTTTTGAATAGGGGAGTGATAATGGCTAGACCTGTGTCATGGGAAGTTCATCTGGTCAGTGTGTGGAAAGTGGATTAGAGAGGGAAAACTAGAAACGGGAAGACTATATAGGGGCTGCATTACAGTGGTTCTAGTGTAAGGACAGATGAGGGCCTGAACTAAGATAGTGACTTTGTGAGTGGAGAGAAAGGATGGATGCTAGAGATATTTTGAAGGTGTAGAATAGGAAATACTTAACTACTGATTGTGCATGGGAGATACTGTATTGGAGATGGGAGTCGAGGATGATTCTGAGGTTATGAACCTGAGTGATTGGGAAGATGAAGTGCCCTTAACAGAAATAGGGAAGTTTGGAAGAGGAATTTAGGAGGAAAGATCATCAGCTCTGTTTTAGCCATGTTGAGTTTGAGGAACCAACCTCAAAGGAACCTCAAAAGGTAGGGCTATAGAACAGGCCTTTGGAGATGCAACATTGGTATTCAGGAGAGAGATTAAGATTAGGTACAGTAGACTGGGCGAATCTCCTCCTAAACAATGTTCTGCCATCCTCTGTGTTCCTTGGCCTATGTTCTTTCCTTTTCCTAATTTAAATTCTAGTCCATGGGCTTCTAGTGGGCTTCCCATCTTGGAAGAGCTCTGGACCTGTGGGCACAGAATCAGAGAACCTCCGAGGTAACCAGAAAGGACCTCAGAAGCCATCTAATCCAGCCTGGACCTGACCAAGAATCTCTTCTACAGCATCTTTGGAGATGTCCAGCCTCTGACTAGAGACTTCCAGCACCTAATACAATGCTTATGGCATTTAAAGTTTGTAGAATTGAAGTGAATGAGAGGGAGCCCACGGCTTCTCTGGCTTTATAAGATTCTGAGATTCTAAGTGCAACTTCTTTCCTATCTTCATCCTGGGATGAAGGATGGAAAAACTTGCCACTAAGATAAAGTTGGGAGGCTTGGGGACATGGGTAGCTCCCTGCCCAGTTGTGAAGGGAAGGATTTCTTAGCTTCTTGTCCTAGACCTTGACTGCTGACCTGTCAGATGTTCACCTCACCAACGTTGCTGTGCAGAAGACATCCCCAGACTATGACCCCGAAAAGGTGAGCAAGCAGCAGTAACTGCCATCCCTACCCGGGGCATGGACAAAGACAAACATCCTGGGGGCCAGGGTCCTGGAAGCAAGGCTTCTTGGGCTATTGCATCCTTGCTAACCAACATCTGAAGCCTTGGGGGACTTGGGGCAGGGGGCTAACAGGCAGTCCATTCTACTGGATGGCTCTGTTGGGGTGCACTCTTGAGAGGAACAGAGCCTGAAGGCAGGAAAGGTTCCAGGCTAGACTCCTGACCCACCTAAGGGATTTGGCCCACTTATTTTCTGCCCTGCCTTACTTGTCCTTTCCTGGCTGGCCCCAAAGCTATTGGAGTAAAAAACCTGCTATCTCTCCTGCTGCCACTGGATGGCCTTTGGTTTGGTTTTCATCCTATGTAGGAATATAGATTTCAAGATTAAAAGCACCTCTAAGGCTGTCTAGTCCAAATCTCTCATTTTACAAATGAGGACCCTGAGGCTTAGTGAAGTTGTGATTTGTCCAAGGTCACAGGCAACGATAGATGTGTCATTCGAACCCAGGGCCTCTGACTCCAAATCCAGCACTCTCTCTCTCTGTCTCTCTTTCCCTCCTTTCTCCATTGCACCATGCTTCTCCTCCTCCTTAGTTCATCGAGAGGTTTGTGTTTTTCTTTGCAAAGGGGCTTCACTAGCACTGAAAAGAAGTGAAATAAAAACCCAACACCTATAGATCTGCTACAGATTCCTCCAACTGCTGAGTGAGCTGAGCCAGTGAGTCTTATATAGACACTTGTCATGTGGCCCTACAGGCCAGTCCAGCTTCCTAGCAAATGGGCCCAGGAAGGCCTACTCACCTTGCAGAAAAAACACCCGGACACAAAGCTGCTCCCCAGCCTAGGTTCTTGGGCTCTTCCATTCAGAGCTATGTGGGCCCCTCTTGGTCTCTTGACAAGGCTTTAGCCAGACTGATCCATCACAGCCTACCTCTCCCAACCAGGAAAGTGTCAGTAGGCCTACAATGCCATATGCCCACAGTGATGTCCAGCTATTCTCACATGAAGTTATACCCACATATAACTCCCTACCACAGTAAAGGAAGGGGTTAAGAGTCTCAGAAGACATGGGTTCAGCTCTCAGTTCTACTCCTAACTTCCTGTGCTTGCTTCTCATCTGTCAAACTGGATGATTTTCAAAGTCTTCCTCAGCCTCAAAATTCTGTGATCTGTGGGTTATTTTTTCTTAGAGTCTGTACAGACCCCTATAAACAGCTGTTACTTCTGAGCTTTATACTTTGACCAGTGATGGACAGGCAAGAGTGTTAAGATACTGAGCCTAGGTGATGGACTTTTTCATACTCAAACCTTGAGAGGAGAAAAAGAATGAGGAAGAGACTGTCTGCCAGGACCCCGGGGATCATCTAGTTCAACCAATAAATGAGGGCCCAAGAGACTCAGTCTTACCATGGAACCAAAAAGAAAGGTTTCATTGTCTCTGATTATAAGCTCCCAGAAGGTAGGACCTGTGTCTGGGAAAAGCTAGACAATGACTTATCAGCACAACAGAACTGAAATGGAATTTTCTGGTTAAGTGAGGCATAAGCAGAAGCTCTGTGCCTGAGATTACTCTGTTACTATGAACTCTCCCACAGAGATAGAGGTGGGACTAGTCGTGATTTGAACCGAGAATACCTCTTGAAAGTTGGTTGTATGTTAAACCCTAATATGCTCACTTAACAGTCATTTGGCTCTTGCGGCTGACAATTCAGGACCTCCCAAATAATCCCAGGTATTCCAAGACAGTATGGTGCAGTGGAAAGGGCTCTGGAGTGAGAGTCAGAGGACCCAGGTTCAAATCCAGACTCTGCTAATTGCTGCCTTTGTGACTGAGGCAGACATTTCACATCTCTGGGCCTCAAGTATCTCCTCTATAAAATGATGGGGGTGGGATGGGGTCGGACTAGCTCTAAATCTTTCCTATGTCCCCTGATCCCTGTGAGTTAAGTACAGGTTATTGAGGCCTGAGGTTCTTTCCATTCACCCCATGATTCTGTGGCAGGGCTGCAAATGGATGATCCAGCGATTTCGCCAGTACCTGACTTCCAAGCATGGCCCTGAGGCCGTGGAGACACTCTTCCGGGACATAGGACAACATCTTCATCAAAAGCCTGCAAAGTGTGCAGAAAGTCATCATCAGTGACAAGCACTGCTTTGAGCTATATGGCTATGACATTCTCATCGACCAGGACCTCAAACCGTAAGGGGCTTGTTGTGGGCAGGGACAGCCTGCTCTCTGGAATGGCCCATTCTGTGGGGCTAGCCCCTTGCTTAGGGTGCTCTGTACACAGAGTGGACCATTCCTGAGGAAGACCTGTTCCACAGTTCAATTCAAGTTCATTTGAGCTAAGTGACCTATTTCACAGAGTGATCCATCCTATAGAAAGGCCTCTTCTTAGGGCAGGACATTTTATAGGTTACAGGATGCTGCTTTGGACTGCTACCAGTCCAAAGATAAGATCTGTCTGGCTCCAACCAAACCTGTGTCTGCAGAGCCTCTCTTAGTAGGCCATGTGTCATGAAGCTTGGAGGAAAATCCTTACTGTGTTCCAACTGTCCCCATACCCAAAGAACACCACACACCAGTCCCCAACAATTGCCGACTACAACACGGCCTTCTCCATTCAGAGTCAAAAGAAGGTGGGAAAACACCTGGCTTAGATCACAAGCTAAGTAAGGGGTACAAAAGAATATCCAGATAAGGCAACCCGCAATACACATTCCAAACATATGAAAATTTAGATCTAGAGACTCAGAGACCTTGAGACAATCACTGAAGCAACACAGTGTGGAATGGGTCTGGCCTGGGTTCTAGCCTTGATGTGCCATGATTTCCTGTGTAATCTTAAACAAGCACTTTTCCTTCTGTGCACCTCAGTTTAATCCTCACTAAAATGGGGATCACAAGGCTTCAAATAATCCTGAGGATAAAATGTTCATAGACATTGAAAGTGCTTAAGGAGCCATACAAAGGGTCTGTTATCATCATCGAGACAAATGTTGCTGATTTCTCCCTGAAGCAGAAGGGCTTTCATTTTTTTCCCAATGATCCAGGTTGAGAATAAACCAGGAGTTTCATCTGGAGTTACCTGGCATCTTACTATGAAGCTGAGAGATCACCAACCCTCCTTTCTCCTAATCTTCAGGTGGCTTCTTGAGGTCAATGCCTCCCCATCCCTTGCTGCCAGCAGCCAAGAGGACTATCACCTCAAGACTTGCCTTCTGGAAGACACACTGCACATTGTAGACATGGAGACCAGGTGGGATTACTGATGCCAACCTAAAGAGCCCTTTAAGTATATGAAACCTTGATTTACATAAAATAATAACTGAATTCTTGAAGACAGTATCATTTTCTAGCTCTCCTGACTCCCACCCTCGCCAATGCCCTTCTGGGTCCATTTCCTCCTTCTTTGATCTCTTTGGGGTATAGAACTAGTAATGATATTGAAAAGGTATATATATAATTTAATACCTTTTTGGGCATAGTTCCAAACTGTTTCCCAGAATGACTGGACCAGTTCATAGTTCTACCAACAGTGCATTGGGTATACCTGTCCTCCCACAATCCCTCCAGCATTTGTCATTTTCCTTTTCTGTCATCTTAGCCAATTTTATAGGTGTAAGGTGCTACTTCGAAGCTATTTTAATTTGTATTTTTCTAATTATTATAATTCAGTATTTTTAAAATGTGACTTACTCAACTTTTCAAGAACCTAGAACATAGTTGTCTTGTAAATCAAGGTACTCCTCACCTATGGGTGCCAACTGGAGCTATTTTTCTTTTCGCCTCAGTTTCTCTTTATCAGATTTCTATCTTAACAACTGAGAAAGAGTTGAGTTTTTTTTATTTTTCAATTTTTTATTAATGTATTTTTAGTTTGACATTCACTTCCACAAGGTTTTGAGTTCCAAATTTTCTTCCCATCTTGTCCCTCCCCCCACCCCAACATGTCATGCATTCTGAATACCCTTTCCCCTAATCTGCCCTCCCTTCCATCTCTCCCCTCCTTCTGGAGCTTTTTTCTTAACCAGACCTAGCTGTGATTTTATTGTAGAGAGCTCTTGGAGAGCTCTCTGATGCAGATCAGCATCTTCTCTGTAATTTATGGTCTTAAGAGAGTTAGGAGGATGAAGGGAAGGTTAAATGACTTGCCTAGCATCAACATAGCAAATATTTGACAGTCAGGACTCAAACCAGGGTCTTCCTGACTCTGAGGGAAGCTCTCTGTTCATTATGTCTCACTGCCTCTCAACAGAAGATAAACTGTAGAGAAAATGAGGTTGATAGAAGCCCTTATCCCCAATCTCCCAAGGCAGACCTAACCAACACATTTTTTTTCCTACTGAGGAAAGAGTAATTGTTGGTGAGGAATAGCTTAATAGAGAAGTTTGGAGAAGACATGTGCCAGGCACTGTTCTAAGCAAGCACTGGGGATGTGAACAAGGCAATGGCTGCTTTCAGGGAGCTCACTATCTAGTGGGGGAGGACAGCACACAAAAGGAAGCTGGCGAGCGGGGGGTGGGGGAGTGGCATTAGGTACCTACCTTGGGGCATGACGGAGAAATCCAGAACGCTAGGAAGGATCCTGGGGTCTTGGAGCTGGAAGGTGCCTCAGAGACCATCCAGTCCAGCCCCTTCATTTCCCAAATGGGGAATCTGAGGTGCAGAGAAAGAAACTTGCTTGCCTCAGGTCTAAGGGGAACAAGCTGGAATATGAACCCAAAGCCACTGACTCCAGATCCATTCCCTTCAAAGGCCTCAGGCTGGACTCCTCCCAGAACAAAGGAGTAGCCGACAGACCTAGCTAAGGTCTTCAGATCTGTCCTTGGCCAAGACAGACATATGTTGGTCATCAGTTACTTCAGGGCTTCGTCCCTCTTTGGGTCAAGGCCAGAAACACACAGTGGCTGAGATTCTTGTGGAGATCTCTATACCAATAATCAAAATGATGATAATCCCTTTCATGCAATTTACAAAGCACTGTCTTACACGTACACACAGCAGCCATGGGAGTCGGGGAGGGCTTTACTGGAGCAAACAGGCCCATGGGAGCAAAGTCTGGCAAGTGGTGAAGGTGGAACTCAAAGCCAGTAATGAGTGCAGTGTGGCATGCGAAGGTACTGCATCAGAAGAGCTGGGTATGAGCCCAGACTTTGTCACCCTAGGCAAATCACTTCCGTGCCTCTATTTTTTAATCTGTAAAATGGGGGTAATAATATTTAGACTAAAAGGCAACTATCTCAGTGAGTCTGGAAGACCTGGGCTCAAATGCTGCTTCTGACAAATACTGGCCCCCAGGTAGCTCTTTAAGGCTGTTTGTTACAGATGAGGGTATGTATGATCAGCACTGGAGAAGGGAGTTTCCAGATGGTAAGTTCCCTACATCAAACAGCAATGGAATCATAGGTGTGGGTCTCCCTGCCCCCTACCTCCATGGTCATCAGAAAAAATGTGTTTTTACTCCCTATCACATATGATTATTATGAGGAGCAAATGAGATAATAGATATGGAGTGCCTCTGAAATCCTAAAATGCTAGAGATGTTAGTTATTGGGTTGTTAACTATGAGCCCAGTGTTTTCTCCTCAAACTTCACCCCACCACAGCTTTTTTATAGCTTTCACCTCTTTGAGACAGGACTATGTACAGTCCAATTGAGTCAGAAAACTTGGGCCCAAGTTCTGGTTCTGCCACATTGTTACTTTGTAACCATGAGCAAATTGTTTGGCCTCTGAGCTTCAGCTGACTTCTCTGTAAAATGGGGATAAAAACCCTTAAACCAGTGACCTCCCAGGGTCTATCATTTATACAAGTGCTAGTCCCTGAGAAGTTCGGCTAGTGCCTCCTCCACAAGGCTTCCCTTGTCAGAGGGCTGCATCTCTGTGCCTTCCCCCTAGGCTCACAGGAAAGGAAAAGCGAGTTGGCGGCTTTGACCTCATGTGGAATGATGGACCAGTCAGCAGAGAAGAAGAGGGCATCGACACGTCTGGGACTGGGAACCTTGTGGCCAACACCCACCTGGGTACGTGGGGCTCCTCAGCGGGTTGTATTCCCAGCCTGGCACCATCAGCACAGAGAAACACAAGCGGTGGTGGTGGGGACTTGAGTGGAAAAACCATCAGACTTGACATTTCCACTACCTGTCAGTCAGTAGTGAGTCACTGGCTTTTCAGTCAGTAAGTGCATAGCTCTTTAGACAACACTCCTTTGTCCCCATCAGAATTGTTCTCTCATTTTTTTATAATCTCCTTAATGAGTTTTCCCCTCATGCTGGGCTAATTGCTACCTTTTAGAACTTCAGTCCATGGGAACCTACCTCTCCCTGCTCTGAAGCCCTTTGTATCAGCTCTCCCCAGATCTGAGGCCCACATCAAACTGCTTGTTTTCTTCTTCATTCTAAACTCTTAAGAGCAAGCAGGAATGGCTCCATGGGTTTCCAATCAGGTGAAGTCTGAGGGGGAAAGATCATGAGGATGAGGACACACTCAGGGAAGGCTTCCTGAAGATGGTGTTTAGATTGGGTCACAAAAGTCTGGGTGGTGGTGGTGGGGGTCACTTTCCATGTGCATGGGGCAGAGGCATGTAATGGGACAAGTGTGAGATGTGACAGATAATCCAGATGGGTTAGAGCACAGGCCCATGGATGGGAAGAGTGTGAAAGAGGGCCCAGAAAGCAGACTGATCACACACTGTGAAGGGCCTTAAAAACCAGGTCAAGAGCTTGAACTTGATTTGGTGTTAACAGCTTACACTTCTTTAGCACTTCACTTTTCAATGCATTTTCCTGGAAATTTCCTTGAGGATAATATGAGGTAGAGCAGGGGAAAAAGTGCTGGTCTTAGACCCAGAACACATTCCATGGGCAAACCACTTCTTTCCAGGCCTGTTTCCTCAACTATCAGATGTGGGTAGTAATGATTGCACTCTACCCTGAAGAGATCATGGGGCACATTTGTAAACCTTTAAGTACTATATGGGCTGTTCATATTTCTACGTGACAAGGAAAATGAAGCTGGCCCACAGCCATGCTCTTCTCCCTACCAGCTCCAGGTCACCCAGCCAGTATCAGGGGGTCCTGATAGCACCCCTACTCTTGCTTTTATTTTAGGCTGCAACAATGATCGAAAGAAACAGCTGAGGCAGCTCTTCCGCTCACTTCACAGCCAGACAAAAGCTACCAGCTAATCATGGTGGGCCAGGGGGAGACTGAGCCCAAGCAGGTGCCTAGTGACCCCTCCCAATTTTGGAGCAGTGCCTCCAGTTTCTTTCAGGCCTGCCAACAGTTTTGCTGGCTCAGCATGTCACCAACCATCAGCCTCCTGGACTTGCTGGCTCCAGGGTGTGCTGCGGGTGAAGTGTACTCAGGAGTTGTGCCAGTCTGGGTTAGTCTGCATTGGTTCTGTGATGGGAAACTAAGGATTTGACCTATACAAAGAGAAATGCAGCAAGCCTTGCAGTCCTAGAGAGAACTTTCTTAATAAAAGTAAATCATCATTTGACTTCTTTCTGATCTGGCAAGGATCCTGTTGGCTGAAGCACTGAGCATCACCCATGTATGTTCACAGGGCACTCTTTTTTCCCTCTTTCAGGCAGACAGGCGAGGTCACCCCCATTTTAGAGATGGGGAAAAATCTCAGGGAGGACAAGGGAGTAATTGCCTCCACCGGGTTGCTATGGTGTGAATTCAAAGTTAGAAGATCTCAGTGACAAGACTAGCTCCAACATTTATTAGCTATAGGAATTCAGACAAGTCATTTAACCTCTAGGGCCCGTTTCCTCATCCTCGTGGACCACATGTGACTTCACTGGTGTCAAGAACACCTCTCCACTGAGGAGAGTCCCTTTTCTAATGTGGTCTAACAAGCGCTCTGCAACTCCTCCATGGTCTGAGGGACTTGCCTGGGACCCTGAGAGAATAAGTGACTTACCCAGACTCACAGCCAGCATGGGTCAGAGGTGGGCAGGAACCCAGGCTTTCCTCACTTCAAGGTCAGTTCTTCATGTAATGTCAGGATGCCTCTCTTCACATCTATCCAATGGGACTAACAAAGCAACCAGCCATTTATTATGTACTTTTTTAGGACAGGGCAGTCCTACTTCTAACATACTATGTGACCCCAAGCATGTCATTTATTTAATCACTTTATTATACCCTTACCACATGTGAAGCACTGTGACAGGTGTTAGGGACCTAAGCACAATCCCTCCTAACAAGGATCAGAGTTACAAAAGGGTAACTGATCTGTACTGCAGAATTTGCTTCATCAGAATCACAGATCCAGACCAAAGGGGAATAAAAAATCACGCAAAGCATCATGACAAAAGGTTAAGGGTGACAGATAAATCAGTCTCTTGTCTCCAGCCCTTTATAGCCCATAGGGAGACCCAAGAATGCAGAGAACTATAATACAACACAAACTCAAGTGCTCTGGGAAGGGGCTGAGAAAAGGCTAGTTAAGTAAGGTCCATGAAAGAAACGTCAGAACTGCCAAAGATCAGGAAGGGTTTCATGAGGTCCCAAGGTGAAGTATCTGTGAACCTTTCTGAACCTGTTTCCTTTTCTGTAAAATAGGCATGTGATGGGGGCAGCTAGATGGTGAAGTGGATAGAGCATGGGCCCTGGGGACAGGAGGATCTGAGTTCAAATCCGGCCTCAGACACCTAACATTCACTAGCTGAGTAACTCTGCGCACACACACACACGGCACATAATCCAATATACCTATCTCCTGGACTGCTGGGTGGTTTAGATGATCTAATGCATTTAAAGTACTTTGCCAACTTCAAAGGCCAGTTCTAATCTCCCTTATGCATGGACATAGTATTAACTTTCCAGAATACTTTATAAATCCCGGCATAACTACTCACATCTGTATAGCATTTTAAAGTTTGCAAAGCACTTTCCTGACAACCCTGTGAAGTAGACAATTCAAGTGTCATCGCTATTTGACAGAAAAGAAAATTAAAGAAGGGAAGCGACTGGCTCAGTCACACTCGTGTCAGTGGGAGGCCAAGCCTCTCCTGACTCAAGGTCATGGGGCACTCTCTCTAGCACAACCAATAATGAGGTTGCTGGAGTGGGGAGAAGTGAACCTAAGGAGAGGTGTGAGGTTCTAACAAGAAGGAGTCAATAAAAGATCAGTGCAGCTACTGGCATCATTTCATCAGTTTCAGGAGCCACTGGCTGCATTCCAGGCCTCACCCTTCCTCCCTCCACTCCCAATCTGGCTTAACAGAAAACCACAGCCCCACCTACAACTGCACATTGCTGCATGATTATGTATAGCATACATCTTTCCCTTCAAAGTGATCACGTATTCAAAGTGCAATAGTTTATATGCAAAGTAAATAACAATCTCTAGCAGTGGGATACCACTGATGATCTCACTCTGCAGAAGAGTATACCATTTACAAACGATGGAAGCTGTGTCAGGTATAACAAACACAGATCACAGATACTGCAGATTCCATCCAGGGTTTTTAATTCTGCTCAGTTTTTTTTTATAGCTCTTTGGAAGTTCATTTGATACAGTCCTGTGGCGTGTCCACCTCAAGGAACGGGCTCTGGGAAATTCCATGAAGCTATGGGAGTGTAGATAGGGACACCATTATCAGGGAATGTTCAATGATAAGTTGCCCCTAAGCCCTGCAATTACTGAAGGAACAACTGCCTGGGCAATTCCCCTTTGCCCATGAGAAGTTCAGGAGACAAAGTCTCAGTTGATCTACAAGATATTAACAAAAGTCTATTAAATGCTCTGATGTAATCAGAACTCAAAAAGGACTGAAAAGGGGGAGCTGTTGGGAAATGTGAGCTGTCTTCAGCCCTAGTTGCATGACCTTCGTGGTGAACCACAAATACAGAAGGTTTCCTGTCTATCACAAACCACCATTAAGCTTTGCTGTTCTATTCATACCTGTTATAAACTCACCATCTTCATCCTACAAACTCTCTTCTCCATCTTTTCCCCACAGCCAGGGCAGGGAAGGGAGGGGTTAGACTGGAGTGAAGTGCTCCCTCTCTCCCACTCCCTTCCCCAGACCTAGAACAATAGTCAAACTGTGGGTCTGAGGCAAAGGAAAAAGGCACCCTCCCAGACAGGAGGACATTGTTGGAAGTGCCTGTGGCAGTCATTCTAATGCTCCCACTGCTGCTGCCCCAGCCTCTCATCTTGGATCTTCTCCAAGGAATATCAATAGGCCTGGTGTTTTGGCCCACCCTGGTGGTGTCCTGGGTGGATAATAACAGGCTGTAGGTTCCTGGCCTTAATAGAGCAGCCAAATCCTGTAAACAAAAAGTCTTTAGTAGCAAACTGCTATCTGATAGATTTCTGAAGCTAGTTCCTACTATACCCTAACGCCATGGTTGTGAAGCGGTTCTTCTGTGGACATCTGGGGGTCAATGGTTTAAGTCCCCATGCCAGTCCTTGGTTATAGAACCTCATCCTTTCAAGATGACATTAAGGGCTCTCATCTCCTCCTGGCTCAGGGGCTTCAGGTTAAATCCTTTCAACTCTGGTTTACCTGGGGGAGAAGCAAGTCATCAGGTCAGAGATGTAAGAGTGGTGTGGAGGAGGCAGTCCTATCGCATTCTAGCTGGGAAAGAGAGAGATTACTTGGCTTCTACATACTGTCATGGGAGGGGCTAATGGTCTAATAAGAAAAGCTAAGCAAAAACAGTTTTATGCTAACTAGTCAACAATGATTCCCTCATTTCTCTTGGGTTTTGGAAAGACTCTTAAGGGTTCACAGACTGTTACTTCCCCATTTATCTCAAGGGCTTTCCTGCCCACTCATGTACTTCAATCACTGCCATAGAAGAGGAGCCAGTTTTGGGCTCACCCTGGGTCATAATATGTGCCTTCCCTCACTCCTAGATTCAATTTTTATCATGAGCTAATTCAAATGACTGGTGACCAATCAGAGAGCACAACTCTATGAGGAAACTTTAATGGGACTACAGATTATTGTTGTAGGTAAAGAGTTCAGACTGGCTCAGGCCCTTGGCATATGCCAATCTACTTTGACCCTCTTCTTCACTTTCTGGATGCCTACATTCACTTGTTGTACTCCAACCTCTGACATTCATGCTAAGCTAGGATTTAGGTTTTGGCTTTTCCACTTTTCAGTCCCTACTAAGAAACTACGTACCTTGGGCTTCCAAGAGACGGCTGACCTTCCCTTTCAGCTGTTTCCGGAGTTTCTCTATCTCCTCATCCAGGTGCTCCTGATCTGAAAACAAACAAAAAACAAAAATAGCAGCTAACATTTTCAGAGCATTTTGCAGTTTTAAAAGCACTTTCTTCCCAAATCCTGTGAAGTGGGCAGTGCAAGTAGTATTATTCTTATTTCATAGAGGAAGAAACTAAAGCTGTGGCCAAATGACTTCTTCACAGTCACACAACTACTGACAGTGTCAAGATTCAACTCCAGGTGTCCTGACAAGCCTGTGTATTCTCCAGACAACGCCACACTGCCTGTTAACAGAATGATCTGGAGAAGTGGGAATGAGAGGTCTATTATGCTCTGCCAAGGTCCCAAAGAACAGAAGAAAAAAGGCAGCTGTGTTTGGGGTGGGAGAGGCAACCCAATGCTGCTGCAACCAGGTTTATAAACCTTACTGTTGTCTGAGAGGAAGAGGAGGAACTAGTTGAGCATAAGAATGTGTGAACTATAATGCAAGCTGGGCTGAAACACAGAGAAAGCCATGGACTCATTAAACAAAGCCTGCATACAAACTGCAAGGTGATGATAGGCAAGTGACTTTCCTTAACTCCACCTTTGGAAAAACAAGTGAGTTGGATTAGATAGTCTCTAAAATTGCTTGCAACTTTGACATTTCTATGATTCTTATGATCTGATAGCAAGAGCTTCCTCATTAACACAGAATTTGTCTAGGTACTGCAAACCATCTAGCCAAAAAGAATGCCTAGCTGGAAATGTTTAAGTGTCTAATGAGTGGCACAGATTAATGACACAGCAAATGAGAGGATGCAGGAGTCAGGACTGGAGTTTAACCTTTAAGAATGTACACAATTTACAGAGACCAATGAGAGGAGGAAGAACTCTGCAAGCAAAGGTAACAGCACGATCAAACACACAGAGGTGGGGAAGCATGAGGAGTGGTGTACCAGACAAAAAGCAAAGAGATGGGCCTGGCTAGAATGAAGGGGCAGTACATAGGGGAGGAGATAAGAGAAGCTGCGACTGGATACCAAGAACTCTCAATTACTTTGTTTTCAAATCACACTATTCTACCCCGTTTGGTTAATTCTGACTCCACAGGACTTTATGTAGGGGATCAGAAATTTAAGGACATCAGAGACCATCTAGTCCATTTTGCAAATGAGGAAAATTGAGGCCCAGCAAAGTTGTGTCTTACCCAAGGTCACAGAGACAGCAATGTCTTCTTACAGGTTCTGGAAGATGTAAGACTTGAACCTAGATCCTGATTGCCCAGCCAGTGCTCTTTCCTTTGTACCAGGCTGGTGGGATGTCCAATTCCTTTCTCCCCAGTGAAAAATACAGATGTTGGTCTCATCTTTCTTCACTAATGCCCTACAACCCCTTTCCCCCCAAAAAAACTGGGCCCAAGAAGAAGGTTTTGGGGGCTGACTTTTTTTTTAAAACTGTAACCATTGTATTTTATCATTTTACTGGTTCTGCTTACTCCACTTTGCAACAATTCAAGCAAATCTTACCTTTCTCTGAATTCTTCATACTTCCTACATAGAGATCTTCTCTAATCAATACGTACCCACTTTGTTTCAAGTTTTTTGCTATTATAAAGTGCAGCTATGAATATTTTGGGCATGTATGTATGTATGTATGTATGTATGTGTGTGTGTGTGTGTATGTATGTATATATATATATATATAAACTTTCTATCTTTGACTTCTTTGAGGTATATGCCCCAAAGTGAGATCTCTAGGTCAAAGGCTATTAAACTTTTGGGACTAAGACTTTGTGATAGTTTTGAATTAAGACCCAAGCCTAAAAGCTACATAAAGCTTGATTTGGGAGGTAAAGCCAAAGTATTCACAACACGGTTTTGGGATCCCTTACCTCTCTGAATCATATCCTTTGTCCGTGGTCGGGGAAGCTTGATGAACATGTTTCCAAAGCAAACCATCACTTTATCTGAAATAGTAAATAGCCCATGGTCAGCCTGATAAATCAGCAAGTGTTTATTAAGCACCAACTATGTGCCAGGCACTGTGGGACACAAATATTAAGAATGAAACAATTCCTATTCCTGAGGAGCTTACATTCTAACAGAGGAGATGGCAAATACATATATGGCACATCAACAGATACAAATATATTTAAAGTAGCCTGGGAGGGAGGACACAAAGTTGGTGGGGGACGTGGAGGGTCAGGAAAGGCTCTTATGAAGGGAGGCAGACTAGCCAGAACAAGGGCGTTGGTCAACCCCTTACAGAGACCAGCATCTTTGGGACTAATGTCAAATTTAGCTAGTGACACTCAAGGATTCTTGAGGCAGAGTTTTTATGTGTCTTTTTTTTGGGGGGGGCAGGCAATGGGGTTAAGTGATTTGCTCAACGTCACAGATAGTAACTATTAAGTGTCCGAGGCTGGATTTGAACTCAGGTCCTCCTCACTCCACGTCCAGTGCTCTATCCACTGTGCCACCTAGCTGCCCCATTGACAAAGAGTTTTTAGTGGACTTGGGATGGCCTCACATCACTCCTCATACTTACTGGTTGTTCGACCTGTGCAAGTCAACTTGGCTATTCTCAGCCCCAGTTTCCTCATCTGTAAAACTGGGATAATAGTACTGATCTCACAGGGTTACTATAAGGATTGAATGTGATAGGCACTTCACAAATCTTCAAGTGCTATATGTCAGCTATTATTAGTATTCTTCTCCATTAAGACTTCAGGTAATGGGGGCAGCTAGGTGGCACAGTGGATAGAGCACTGGCCCTGGATTCAGGAGGACCTGAGTTCAAATCCGGCCTCGGACACATAACACTTACTAGCTGTGTGACCCTGGGCAAGTCACTTAACACCACTGCCTAGCCGCCCCCCCCAAAAAGACTTCAGGTATCCGTAATTCCCTAAGGAAGGTGACAGAATTTAAGGCCCAATTTGGCAAAAAAAAAAAAAAAGGAAAATCTCTAACCACTTCTGTGTAGTCATGTTTAAAAACTATTAAAAAAAAAGAATTTGTACCTATGTCCTCAAAAGTATTTACTGTATATGTTGTGATAGTGTGTTCTGGACCCAATATATAAATGATTTGAATTTTAGATGTTAATATCTCATTTTTTTTCCCATTTCCCTCTCCTCTTCATGCTACCGCTGTGATGTAGAATTACAGATGATTACCTTATATTGACCTTAAAAAAAAAAGTCACGCTAAATCGAGTCTTGCTGATACTCTATATTCTCCAAACCTAAAAAATTCAAGTTGCACTGAAGCTAATGTTTCCAAGCCCTGAGCCCAGACTCATTCCTTTTAACACAAAGCTGGGTCAGCGGCCTGGGTCGCAGCAGACAGTAGCTATAAGGGGCCGAAATGTGTTCTTTTCTCTACCCAGAGGAGGAAGCACCTCGGTACAGGGCTGGTAGGCGGCTCTATGTGGACTCCAGACTCACCCCTGGAAGAGCTCGAAGAGGCCGGGGAATGGCTTCCATGACCCCTGACCCCGCTCCCCCACGACTTACCCGACTGGCTGGGGTCTCTCTGAAGGGCCCTCAAGGCTTCCCGGTTCTGGTTCCTTTTCAAGTCCAGGTCCACTATCTAGGAGAAAGCCAGACATCACGGTGGGGCCGAGAGAGGGCAGGGGGTCAGAGGAGCAACCTCTGCCCAGCCACACACCCCCACCCCCCCGCCCGGGGGCCTCCGTTTCCTCCCTTGTACCAGGACCAGGCTCAGAGTCGGGGTAAAGGAAGGGCGGAACGGGGAAGTGGAGGAGTAAGGCGGGCAGGACTTTGGAAGCGCGCTCTTCTCTTCCCGGCCCCTTCGCGGACCTGCTGCTTGTCGGCCAGCACCTCCTCGGCTAGCTCCTCTACCTCGCTCAGGTAGAGCAGCACACGCTCGGCTTCTGAGCCCAACGCGACTTGGGCCATGGTGCAATCCGGCAGTCTCCTGGGCGCATGCGCCCCACCACAGGCGCGCTAGGAGTCGGCAGGGATTGCCGGCGCGCGCGCGGTCACGTAGGCCAGGACGCACGTAGGTCAGGACGCACGCCTGGGGCGGGGCGGGGGTACGAAAGAGGGGACGTGGCCTTTGGGGCCACGTGACGATGCCGTCTGGGTTGGATGGAGTTGGGCGGGGACGCACGTGTGCGAGGTGAAGGCAGGTACTTTGGCGCCCCGGTTGGGCCGAGTTGCGTCTTTGCTTTGAAGTCTACAAGTCCGAAAATGGTTGTTTTAAGGTCTCCACCTCTCAGATGCCCAAGGACTCATCCCGAGTTCAGGTCGCCTAAATTGGGGAGAGTGGAGAGAAAATAAGAACAACCCAGCCATCTCTAGTTCCCTGGACAGCATGGGCAGGTTGGAGAGGGACGCAGCCTTTGACCTCCTCTCAACCCTCATCTCTCCCTAGGTTTCTCATTTTCTCTCTGTCAAATGGGTAGAAAATAGCGTCCTGCACAGAATTCATTGGGAGCAAAGAATAATTTCCAATTCGATTCAACAACTAGGTGGTATGTTAGATTTAGGCTCAGGAAGGGCTGCGTTTGAATTCTGCCTTGATTCATCTGTAAAATGGATAGGATAATAGCACCTACATCACAGGGCTGTTGTGAAGGTCAAATGAGATAACACATGGAAAGCCCTTTGTAAGGCTTAAAGCCACGTATAAAATGTTCACAGTTATTGTCTTCCTCCTCCTCCTCTTCATCATCATCATCATTAAAAAGGGCTTCCTGAATACCCAGTGCTCAATGGAACTTGGGATAGGTGCAGGGTGGTGGATGGACTTTCCCAGAAGCCTAGGTTCAGCTCTCTGCTTAAGGTATTCAAACTATGGCCTTCACCTAGAAGGGAAGAGCTGCTTGTGGACTGGAGTAGGCAAGAGAATGTTTTCAGGATCATCATAGGAGCTATATGACCTTGGACAAGTCACTTCTCTAAATTCCTCCTCTGTAAAATGAGGTGATTCAGATTCAAAAATTTTAATTAAACACATTTTTATTTTATTATAAAAATCTCTAACATTCACTGCTTTAGGAATTTTCTGGTGCAAATTGTTTGGTATGTTGAAAGAAAAGGATTTTATAAGAACAATAATACTTTTACAATCTTTGAACTTCAACATATATTATTCTTATCCTTAGCAGATAAAACAAGAAGTCTTCTCTAAAACATGGCTTTTCTGGTCCTAAACCAGGACCAATAAATATATATAAGTTTGAAAGAGACAGATGTAGGCTTCATCACTAGTGGTGGTGTGGGCTTGGTCTACACTTGGTGCTGCAAAAAGAATATCATTCCACAGCTCCTTTTCCTACTCTCTGAAAGCTACAGAAAAGCAGGGTATCAATGAATTAATTTGTTAATTAGCCCTGAAGGTAGGTAGTACAGTGGATGGAGTACTGGGTCTGGATTTAGGAAGACTCATCTTCATGAATTCAAATCTGGCCTCAGACACTTCCTAGGTATGTGACCCTGGATAAGTCACTTCACCCTGTTTGCCCCACTTTCCTCATCTGTAAAATGAGCTAGAGAAGGAAAAGGCAAACCATTCCAGTATCTTTGCCAAGAAAGCCCCAAATGAAGTCATGAAGAGTTAGACATGACTGAAAAAATGACTGAGTGAAAAACCAACTGAATAATAACAAAATTAATTAACCTACAAGAGAATATGGCCTCGAGGTGGCTCAGCTCTGGGTCTACCAGCCAAGTTATTCCATACTCATGCACTAACTTCCCAAAAGGCTGAAGTACCCACCCTGCTCACCAGAGGCCATTCAGCCTATAAACTCATACTATTCCTCTTCACCACTGAGGCTCACGGAGCTATACCATCTCATGGTACCTGGGATTTGTCATTGGACTCCATATAGCTCTAGGTGTATGATATAGAATAAATTCCAACATTACTAAACTAGAAAATCAGTGATCTGTCCTTTAAAACCCTTAGCCCACATTTGAAAATTTTACTTTCTACTGATTGTCTTCATTTATAAAACTTAGATGATTGACTTTCTAATGACTACATGATTTATTACTCTTTTTTTTGGGGGGGGGATAGGCAGTGGGGTTAAATGACTTGCCCAGAGTCACACAGCTAGTAAGTGTTATGTGTCTAAGGCCAGATTTGAACTCAGGTCCTCCTGAATCCAGGGCTGGTGCTCTATCCACTGCACTACCTAGCTGCCCCTGACTACATGATTTATTGAAACAATTTTATGTGAAGGTTACTACCTTCAGATCCCATGATCACAGGTTTTTAGGATCAGTCCCAGTTCTTTTGTTAATGCAAAAAAAAAAAATGGCTAAGGGGGTAGGGCTGAGTAGCCCTACACACATACCACACACACACACACACACACACACACAATTTTACCCTGCTTTCTGATAATTTGTGCAATTTCATTCTGATCTCAAACCAGGATTGTCATTATAACCCCTTCTGCATATTAAGCAAAAACTTTCTAACAATTTCAGGTACTAGTTGGCTTAGATGCCCTCTGTAGTTCTGTTCCACACTAAGATTCTTAAATTCTGTATAGCCCCTTCTCTGGGAGCTAATCTTCACCCTGAAGGTTGCAAATTAGGTGCGCAGAGTAGGAGAGGGACTAAGTGATCCCAGGTTTCAAGGATATGCTATGGGTCTACAAATCCTAAAACTTTAGCTCACAAGCCTCCACTGGTGAGCATCCTCTTAACAATTAACTCAAAGCAAAAACACTTACTAAGATGGCATAGTAAAAACAGTAGCTTCAAGACATTCCCTCCATATGCCTGGAATATGCATTCCTACAAACGCACAGTGGGAAAAGTGAGTATAAACTTACAAATATAATGGTAGTGAGTCCCCCAGGTAGGAAACACATGAAAACAAGGCAGCTCCCACTGCCATTACTGTAGGGCCGTGATGTCCTTTATCTCCTTATGCTGTTCCTCTTAGCAGTGTCTCTGCTGGGCAGGTCACCTAGATATGCTCGCAAGGTCTGCTTTTCTCACTAGCTTGACTTTTCATTGCCAGGCTAGTTCATTCGAGTCCACAGTGGTTATTTTTTTTTCTTTGCTCCCAGAGTTTCTGCTCACAAGTTGCTTCTGTCACAAGTTCCTCAACTAGACTCCTTCCCTGAGTCTGTCTGTGTCTGTCTGGAGACGGTGTGTCTCTGCATGTGTGTGTCCCTGTTGGATGCATTTCAATTATGTCTTGAACTCCCAAACTAACTCTGAAGCTGTTGTAAGGGTTACTCAGGACAGGATCAATCTCTTGCCCACACAATGACCAACTTCTCCTTCTAATTCAATCAAGGACATTTTTCACACTTCATAAAAGTGCCTTCTACTTTTTTTTTGGCTTCTTACTTTCTTATATTATATCTTGGAGGGGTTTCAGGCAATAACCATTTCTGACTCCCAACGCTCCTCCCATCTGTAAGTCATAAGTTCTTTTCACAGAACAACCTGCTCATACTTACCACACATATCCCATCTGTTGTCAAGCCCCATCAATGTCCCTTTTTCTCCATTCACAGAGCCACCAGCTGGGTGCAGACTCTCACCACCTTATGACTGGACTATTGCGATCGACTTTTCCTTGTTCTCCCTGCCTCATGTCTATCCTCCACTAAGTGGCCAAATCATTTTCCTAAAGCACAGGTTGATCTTGGCTCTCTATTACCTTCAGGATCAAATATAAAATGCCTCGTTTGGAATTTAAAGCCCTTCATGACCTCCCCCCTTACCTTTCAGTTTTATACTTTATTCCACTTTCTGTACTCTACAATCCAGCTACAGTGACCTATTTGTGACCCTGAGTCTTTCCCCATGCCTGGAATATTCTTCCCTCCTTACTTCCCCTCCTAAATTCTCTGGCCTCCTTCAAGACTCAGCTCACGTCCCACCTTCTTCAGGAGGGCTTTCCCTGTCTGTCTCTCCCTCCCCCTCATTCCTTTAATGCCTCCCTTCTGATATTGTCTTCCATTTATATTGAGTATATCTTATATGTACATAGTTATTTGCATCTCTCCTCCATTGTATATAAGCTCCTTGAGGCCAGAGACCATGTTTTTTCTTTTCTTTTTTTTGTATCCTCAGTGCTTAGCTTAGGGCCTGACACATAGTTGGTATTTAATAAATGCTTGTTTACAAACTGACTATGACCACAATTTGTCAGATTGGGTGAAGAGAGATGAGGAGAGGTTGTGGTTTGTGGAGTAATTTAGATATCCCCTCATCCCTAAAATGACTGAATTAGAGTAAGGTATAAAGGATTTTAGAGTTCTGAATTCTATGGTCTTCCCTCTTCCCCCCACTCCAGAAATTCATCAGGCACATTAGACTAAAATGTAAACAGACCTATCTTTGACTCTTCCTTCTCTCTTGCCCTTCTCCCATACTCAGTTAATTGTGAAAGGGCACCTGGAGATATCTAGTCTATAAACCCTTGATTCTACAGATAAAGAAGCTGAGGCTTAAAGAGGTACAATAATTTGTCCAAAATCACACAGAACTCAGGTCCTCTGAGTGCAAGGTCAGTGTGCCACTACATCATGTATTTAGAACTTGGTAGTATTGTAAAAGAAGCTGATTGGAATTATACGTGTGTGTGTTTTCTTTATATACATGTACACACTTGTTACCGTTCAGTTATTTTCAGTTGTGTCTGACTCTTCATGACCGCATTTGTAGTTTTCTTGGCAAAGATACTGGAATGGTTTGTCATTTCCTTCTCCAGCTCATTTTACAGATGAGGAAGCTGAGACAAAGAAAGTTAAGTGACTTGCCCACTGTAATATATATATAAAATAAAATGCACATGTATAAATAGAAAGATATGTATATGTATATTTTTGTCCCAATGATTCCTTGTTTGTCATTGGTCTTAAATTTTTAAGATTGATCCAGTTTCTCCTCTTTTAATTTTTTTACCCTAGGGACTCCTTGTTTACATTCATCTTAAATTCTTAAGATGGACAATTTCTCCTGGCAAATTGTTTGACATAAAGCTATAAGCTCATAGGTTAAACTCCTGTCTCTCATCCTACACCTGGAAAGATCATAGCATCATAGCTAGAGAGCTAGAGAGCTGTAGAGCTGTATTGACCTCAGAGGCCATCAAGCCCACCTCCCACAGTTTACAGAAGAGGAAAATGAGTCTTGGAGAGATTAACTTGCTACAAAATCACATAGATATTTGCTGTCTTTTCAGATCTAAGCCAAGGACTGCTACTTTTGTCTTGGAGGAGAGAAAAACTGCTTAGACGTTATATTTACACACACACACACACACACACACACATGTATAAATTTCTATAGCCCTTTTGCCAATTCAGGAAATACATGTCTTGTTGACATCCTGACTCAATATATCTAAAACTAAACTCACCATCTTCTTTACCAAACCTCTCCCCCAAAATTCCGTTTTTGGGGGTTTTTTTTGACTTGGGAGAGAGTAGTTTCATTTTTTTAAATTTATTGTTTTAGTGGTTTTCTAGACCAGAAATGTCAAACATAGAAGTAGATTAAAATGTAATTGTGAAATATTTAACAAAATAAATAAAATACAAGACTATCGATGAAGTTAATATGTTTTCTTTTTTAATTTATGCATTTATTTTTCAGTTGTCGACATTCACCTCCATAAGATTTTGAGTTCCAAATTTTCTCCCTATCCCTCTCCTCCCCCCCACCCAAAGATGGCATGTAATCAGATATAGGCTCTACATATACATTCATATTAAACCTATTTTCACAATAGTCATGTTGTAAGGAAGAATTAGAACCAATGGGAGGGACCATGAGAAAGAAGAAACAAAAAAAAAAAGAGAGAGAGAGGGCAAATAATCAATTCTGAGGTACTGGGGCAGCTAGGTGGTGCAGTGGATAGAAGGTCAGGCCTGGAGTCAAAAAGACTCATCTTCAGTCTGTCTTCAAACACTCACTAGCTGTGTGACCCTGGATAAGTCACTTAACCCTGTTGGCCTCACTTCTTCATCTGTAAAATGAGCTGGAGAAGGAAATGGCAAACCTCTCCGCTGTCTTTGTCAAGAAAACCCCAAACGGGTGGGACAGACATGACTGAAATGACTCAGCAACAACAAGAACACTTTGAAGCATCACCCCCCCTCCCACCCCACCCACCCCAGGTCAGCTGAAGTCCGAAACCTCAGAGTCATCTCTGAATCTTCTCTTTCAACCTCCTAAATCCCATCAGTTGTCAATTTCATTTCCACAGCATTTCTCAAATTCATTCTATTCTGTCCACTCACACTGCTACTGGTCTTATTCAGGCCCCCATAATCTCTCACCTGGACTATTATAAATGCCTCCTAACTTCATTTTCTTGTCACCTCTATTTCCCCTCTTCAATTATTACTCCAAACAGCTGCCAAAATAATTTTCCTAAGACACAGATCTGAAGATGTCACTCTTTTGCTCAAAAAAATCTTCAGTATCTCTCTATTGTTGCTAGCATAAAACACAGATTTTTTAGCTTGACATTTATCTGGCTCCAAATTACTTTCCATCCTTACCTCAATAGTTTGATGGATTTATGATGGCATCAAAGTGAGCATTCACTCAATAATGCAGATTGCAACCCATTCACCCCTGCCCATTCTGTGTGACTCTGATCCATCCATAAATCTTCCAAAGGAGATCCACCCAACCTTCTGGGTGCATTCTTCCATATCTCTTGACATTGCATGGGTAGCAGTGAAGTACTTAGGCTACGCAGCCGTTGTTCTTTCCTTCTCTAAATGTGACCAATCTTAATTCCTTTTTTTCTATCCCTAGGAAACAACGTCTCTAATGCATCATTTATATTTCTTATCCTGAACAATTCTTTTTCAGTCTGCTCAAATTCATGATGTGCCTCTCCATTGTCTTTTGGGTGACCTTCAACTTTAATTCATTGTAGATTATGTTATTCTTTTTTTAAAAAAAGTTTGTTTAACTCATATGTACAAAAATATTTGTAGCAGCTCATTTTGTGGTGACAAAGAATTGGAAACTTAGGGGGTCCCCATCAACTGGAGAATGGCTAAACAATTTATGGTATATGAATGTGATGGAATACTATTGTGCTTTAAAAAAATTATGAAGGAGATGGTTTCAGAGAAATCTGGGAAGACTTCTATGAACTGATACAAAGTGAAGTAAGCAGAACCAGAAGAACAATTTACACAGTAATAGCAATCTTATAATCAACTGTCAAAAACTTAGTAACTCTGATCAACACAATGACCAAACAATTCTAAAGGACTCATGATGAAAAAGTCTATTCACCTCCAGATAGAGAATTGGTGGATTCAGAGTTCAGATTGAAGCACATTTTTTTTCTCTTTCTTTTTCTGTGTTTTTTTTTCCACCTAGAACATGGTGAATATGGAAATTTGTTTCACTTAATGACTTCATATTTGTAGTGGGTTTTGTATTTCTTGCCTTCTCAGTGGGTGAGGGAAGGGAGGGAATCTGAAGCTGAAAATAAAATAAAATTGAATGGAAAAAGTTTTTAAATGAAAAAGCTTGTTTATATAGCAGTGGGAACAAAATTTTCCCATCCTAGTACATTGAAATGCTTGGAAGGAGCATGTGTCTCAAACCCCAGCTTTCCCTAGATGTTTCAGGAGTTAGCATTAGGAAACTGTAGTAACTGACCAGCTGCTTTCAGGAGAATTGCCATAGTGACCTAAGAGACTTTTGGGACAGAAGGTGAAATGCTCAGCGGTATGCTAGAGCCAGTTCAAACTGCTGAGTATTAAATTTTTGGTGTGAGCATTTACACTTTAGAAATTGACTACAAGTCAGGGGTTGATTTATTGTTTTGTCGATTTTCTAACCTTAAGGAAGGGTGGAGAAAATATTAATAAGCAGATTAAACTTAAAAGTGTGACTAGCAAAAATAAATTTTTTTGTTAAATCTCTCCCCCCATTAATAACTTTAATTTATGCTTTTTATAATCACCAGAGTAACTTCCAAATATACCATCCACATAAAATCCTCTTTTGTAACAAAGAAAACAATTAAATAAAACCTAAAAGCCTAAGTAATCACATCTGACAGTATATGCAATAGTTTATACCTCACCTCTCTAGTGAGAAGCTGAAGGTCCAAAAAATAAATTGTTTTGAGAGCTGGTTGTTAAACATTTATCAGCACATACCAGAGTACTCTTCTTCTGAGATTCTAGAACTATGAGAAGTACTAGTGAAGATGCTATTTTTGTCGTTCCTCCTTCATTTTCAAAGAGGACCAATGACAATCATAGGGTGATGTCTTGACTTGCCTGTAAATCAGTCATCAGCCTTACTCTCTCTTACAGAGTCATTGAAGTCCAGTGGCAAAAAAATTCAAGATGAATATCGCTCTCCTGGGATGCAGAGGATGACCTTGGCATCTTTAATGTTTGACCAAACTCTGAGCACTCCACAGCACCTGCTTTAGTGGCCTTCATGGCCATTGGAACAAATTTTTCTCAACTGACCATTCTGCCAGGGAAATCTTCATGTGCTTAGAGGAAACACCCCCCTAACTCACTGACAAGTTGGAGGCCTGTTACCCTCAACCTGGTTTAGCAGTAAAGATGAGAAGAAAAACAGCTAGTGTAGGCTGTTGGGCTGGTGGTCTCAGGAACTAAACAATGCAAAAGAAGACTTCCGAAAAACATGGAGCTGTGTTTTTGAGCTGTAATGCTGATGGAAAGGAGAGATGGTCTTCTGAAAAAGGAAATGAAAGCTGTTTTTTGAAAGCTGGAGAAGACTGTAGGAAGATGAACTGATGAACAAGAGGTAAGGGAACCAATAATGGGAAGCAATGAATAACTTGTTCCTACTTCAAGCTTTGTGAATCTGCATACTTATAAGGGAAAGATGCAGTCTGGTCATATTGTGCCATTCTCCCCACAAAGAAGAGGAAACAGAAAGAAACAGCTAGAATTACTGATGGATGTATGAGCATAGCACCACTCTTCTCCCATCCCCAAACAACACACACATACACCAAAGGGATTCTCTACCCACTGTGTTCATCTTTAGCATGATTGGTGTATTCAAAAGTTTGTTTGGGCAATTTTCATAAGAGGAAATGCAAAATATCAGCCACCACATAAAAATGCTCTAAATCACTTATAAGAGAGATGAAAATTAAAACAATTCTCACATTCATCAGATTGACAAAGATGACAAAATATAAAAATGGAAAATGTTGGAGGGGCTATGGAGAAAAAATAGCCAGATTAATGCACTGTTTGGTGGAGCTGTGAATTTGTCTAATTGTTCTGGGAAACAATTGAGCTTTATATTGGAATCATCATTAAATCGAAGATACCAAGTGATACCACTACTAGTTATATACCCCAAAGAAGTCAAAGACAAAGGGAAAGATCCCATATATGCAAAAATATTTACAGCAGCACCTTTTGTGAGAGCAAAAAAATAAAAACAAAGTGGGTGCCCATCAAGTGGGGACTGGCTTAATGTATTAGTATAAATCACTGTAATGGAACATTACTTTGTGTTAAGAAATGATGACTCTGAAGGAGTTAGGGAAACTTAGGAAAACTTGTATGAACTGATACAGATCAAAGTTTGCAGGAGCAGCAAAAGAATTCCTGCAATGAACACAGTGATGCACATGAGATGAACTGATGCAAAGGGAAATAAGCAGAACCAAGAAACTGGTGACTACAATAAAGTAAGTAGAAGCAACAATGAAAAAATCAAAGCAGCATCGTTATAATGACCAAACATTTCCAAAAAGAGAGATTAAGATACAACCCTTTCTCCCTTCTTTGAAGAGGTGAGAAACTACATGGAAAATTGCACACAATGTATAACTTGGTTGATGTGTTGGTTATTTTTTTTTCCTTCTTTTTTGTTTTTTGTCCCAAGGGATAGTTTTGAGTTGGGGAGTGGGGTGAGTCATATTGGGAAATGAAGGCCGCTAGGTGGCGCAATGGATAGAGCACTAGACTGAGACGCAGGAATTCAAATGCAGTGTCAGCCACTGCTTATCTAGTCAACCTTGAGTAAGTCATTTAACCTCTGCCTGCCTCAGTTTTCTCATCTATAAAATGGGGATAATAATAGCACCTCCTTGCCAGGGTTGTTGTGAGGATCAAATGAGATAATATTTGTAGTGCTTCACAAACTTTAAAGTGCTACATAAATGTTAGTTATCATTACTTAAAAAGGAAAGATATCAACAGTTGTTTTTGAAAGATAGAATTCTGGTCGATGCAGTGACTATTGTGACTTCAGCAAACTGTTGGTGAAGTACATCTCCCTCTTCTCAGAAGAGACGTGATAGACTGCTAGAGGCACAAAATGAAGCCTACCTTGTCAGGTGAATATATTGCAGTGTGCTGATTTGTTTGCTTGGCTATACTTCTTTGTTGTGTGGGAAGATTCTTTGGGGGATGAGGGAGTCCTGGAGTAGAGACAGCAATGTGAAAAAAGCCTAAATAAAACATTTAATTAAAAACAAAACAAAGGCACCTAGAGGCTGTTGGCATCTTTGGAAAAGCCTCCGGCTCCCTTTCCCACCCTAAATGCTGAAAACTTTCATTCCATAAGTAGCCACTGGGTGAAGAAACAGAGGAGTTCCCCCTCAAAAATGGGTTGTGAAATTTAATAAATAATTCTTCACTTGAGGTGAATTTGTATACAAACCGAGACTATTTTATATAAACAACTTGTGGTTTTTGAATGGAGGAATTCAAGCACAGGCAGGGAAAAGGTGACATTTGCTAGGAAAGAACTAGGCCAAGTAAAGGCTGAGGGACCATAGATGTGACCACAGCCCCAGCTCCTCTAAATTAAAGGTAAAAGTTATGTGCATTGTGACCCCAATCCTGTGACACCATACCAAGGCATGATGGGAAAGGCTGAACACAGTGAGTCAGAGTATGGGCTCTAATATTATTTAACTTAAGGTCTTCTGATGATGGGGGCTAATTTCTTAGAGGGAAAGAAGGGTGTGGTTCACCAAGAATAGTAGAATTTTAAAGCTGGAAGATATGCTAGAGCATAGACTATCAGAGTTGGAAAGGACCTTAGAGATTTTTTTAGTCTAGCCTCTTCATTTTAAAGAGAAGAAAACTAAGACTTTGACAGGGAAAAGTAACTTACCCAAGGTGGCACCAAAAGTTAGGGACAGAGCTGGGACTAGAACTCAGGTCTCCTGATTCCTAGGTCCTGATTCCAGCTCTTTTCAGCTGGTCCTAGATATTGTCCTCAAAAGCCCCTTTGCCTATTCCTGAGCATAGCCTTGGATTACTCCCACCATTCATCACCTTAACTACTACACATACTGATGAATGAAGATGGAGAAGAGCATTCATCCATCCTGACTGGGTCCACTACAAATTTATCTCACATGACTTCAACTAGGTCGTCATTGCTGCTAGGCAATTCTACTATACCTTACTTATCAACTCACTATCCCATTATCCACAGAGATTCTTCCAAACCTTTTTATCCTTCCTCAACTCTCCTATGGCTCCCTCTCCCCCTACTCTTGCATCTGAAAACCTTGCCTCATATTTTACAAAAAATGAGGCTGTGAAAGCCCTCTTCTCCCCTCTTCTTCATCTCCTATCACTCAGATGCCTTCTACCACTTCTTCACCCCTGCCTTATTCCTTACCAAGGCTAACCCTTCTACCTATTCTAGTGATCCCATTCCATCCCACCTCTTCCCACAGATTGTGCCTTCTGTCATCCTCACTATTACTTTTTTTTAATCTCTTCCTGTCTACTGGCTCATGCCCATGTCTTTTCTATTCTGAAAAAACCCTTACTGGATCCTTCCATCCCTGATTATTGTCCTATATCTCTGTTGCCCTTTGCAGCTGAACTCCTCAAAAAGGCCGTCTATTCTAGTTGCCATTACTTTCTCTCCTCTCATTGTCTCAGTCCCTTACAATCTAGCTTCCTACCTTATCATTTCACTGAAAGTGCTCTCTTCAAAGTTACTAATGATCTTAGTTGCTAAATCCAATGGCCTTTTCTCAATGCTCATTCTCCTTGACTTCTCTGCATTCTTTGACATTGTTGATAACTCTTTCATTGATATTCTTTTCTCTCTAGATTTTTGGGACATCTCTCTCTCTCTCTCTCCTGGCTCTCCTTCTACCTATCTGACTGCTCCTCCTCTGCCTCCTTTGCTGGATCTTCTTCCAAATCATGGCCTCTAGTTATAGGTGTTCCTTGGGGGTTCCCTCCTGGGCCCTCTTCTCTTCTCCCTCTATGCTACTTCACTTAATGATCTCATCAGATCCCATGGATTTAATTACCATCTCTATGCTAATAATTCTCAAATATACCTATCCTGCTCATTTTTTGTGACTGTCTCCAATAAATGATGTCTCAGTTTCTGGGGGGAAAAAGGACTTTCAAACTTGTATCTCTAACAGCCTTTCAAACATTTTGAATTGGATGTCCAGTAAACTTCTTAAATTCAATCTGTCCAAAACAGAACTTATTATCTTTCCTCTTAAATCCTCTCCCCTTTCTGTCTTCCCTAATGCTGTAGAGGGCAAGGCCATCTTCTTAATCCTTCAGGCTCACAACCTAGACGTCATCCTGGACTCCTCACTGTCACACCTCCCATGTCCAATCTGTTGTCAATTTCACCTTTGCAAGTCTCTTGACCATCCCCCCTTCTCTCCTCTGACACTGCCACCACCCTGGCTCAAGCCCTCATCCCCTCATACCTGGATTATTGCAATAGCTGCTGGTGGATCTGCTTTCCTCAAGTCTCTCCCCCTCCAATCCATCTCCATTCAGCCACTAAAGCCCAGGTCTGACCATGCCACCTCCTTACCTAATAAATTCCAGTGCTTCCCGTTGCCTTCAGGATGAAATACAAAATGTTCAGTTTGGCACTCAAAGCCTTCATAACTAAGCCCCCTCCTAACTTTCCAGTCTTCTCACTGACATGTATTTCTCCATCCAGCGATACTGGCCTCCTGGATGTTCCACAAACAAGACGTTCCATCTTTCTGCTCCAGGCATTCTCTCTGGTTGTTCTCCATGCCTGGAATGCTCTCCCTCCTCTGCTTTGACTCTGACCTCCCCGGCTTAATTCAAGTCCCAGTTAAAATCCCACCTTCTCTAGGAAGCCTTCCCCAGCCCCCCTTAATTCCAGTGCTTTCCCACTTTTAATTATTTTCTATGTATCCTGTAGGTAGCTTGCTTTGTATATACTTGTATAGACTGTAAGCTCCTTGAGGCTCTTTTTGTGTCCCCAGTGCTTAGCATAGTGCCTAGCGTGTAGTAGGAATCTACAAAATGTTGATTGCTTGGTTGCTTGGTGGGAGTAGGAAAAGCTCTAGGCTTATGGTAGGAGGTCCTGGGTTTGAATCTTGACTCTAATATTCTCTGTCACCCTGGGGTAAGTCATTTTCCCTCTGTGAGTCTCATTTTCCTTGTCTGCAAAATGAAGGGTAATAATATGTGGATGAACTGCCTCCCAAGGTGTTTAACTAAACATTTATTAAGGATGTGATGTGCTCAAGGCACTTTATTAGGCCTGGAGAATAAGAGAAAAACGAAGCAGTCCTTGTAAGGAGTCTACATTCCAGTGTGAGATACAACATGTACACAGAGAAGTAAATGTTAAGGGGGTGGAGGGGAGAAAAAGGGATGAGGGAAGGGGAGAAAGGGAGAGGAGGAAGGGGAGAGAGGATGGGAGAGAGGGAGGGAAGGAGAGAGAGAGAAAAACAGACAGAGAGAAACAGCGAAATAGGGAGGAGAAGATGGAAAGGGAAAGGGAGGGAGGGAAAGAGAGTGTGAAGGTGGGAAGTGGCACCTGAGATGGGAAGGAAGAGTTTTGTAAACTATATAAATGTGAGCTGTTACTATTAATACTACTGCTGTTCAAGCAGAGGCTCCCCCACACCACCTGCACCCTCCCCCCTCCCCTCTACTGGGTTGGAACTTCAGGCCCTTCCTGCTCTTTCCCCTCCAGGGCCTCACCCCTGCTGGGTACTCCCTTTAGAGAAAGCCTTGGTCCACTGCATCTCTGGGTACGTAAATAATTCATGTTCAGGCACCAATCCCTCTCTTTCTCCCCCCCCTTCCCTCTCCCAGCTGTTCCCTGGGGGATGCTAACGATGTGTCCATGTCAGGCAGATGGGCTCATTAGCAGCACCAGGGTCGCCTCTCACTCCTTTATTCTCCCTGCTCAGGCAGATGAGATCAGCTTCCTCAGGGGTTTGGGCCTTATCTCAGCCACCAGGTCACTGCAGGTGGGGGGAGGGAGGAAAAGAGGAGGGTTACATCTGGCACAGTCCCTGCTCCACCAGCTGCTGCTGGGGTCTCAGCCCTCCTGCCATGCCCTGAGCCAGTAGTGATAATAGTCCCGCCTATTTCTACTTTCCAAACAACAATAATAGATCCTAGCTATATAGTGCTTTTGAAAGTGTTTTCCTCACCATATCCCTCTATGAGATAGAAAAGAAAAGGGAAAATGATTTGTCTAAGGTCACACAGCTAGGATGTGACATGATCAGGACTTGAACCTGGGTTTTCTAACTGTTTCCACTACAAAGGGCTTGTTGATCTTATTTTACACATGAAGAAACAGGTGCAGTGACTTGCCTCAGGTGATGCAGTCTGGTAAAACTGGGCCCCTGATGAAGCAGAAACAGCTAAAATGACTGATGAGTCCATGAAGTGTAGCCTCTGACACCAAGGAATTCTACCAATACCTAAGTTTATCCTTATCTAACCTATCCTCGTTCAATGTATTCAGAGGTGGCTGCAGTTGGCTTACCTAGGACTGATTAGTTTACAAAAGGCTTGTTCTTTGCCTTGTTATTGTTGTTCAGTGAGGTGTGACCCTAACCTTCAACAGGTCATCCAGAATTAGTCTGAACAGGCTAAAAAGGGCTAGTTACTTCTTCATCTTTCCAAACCGAAACCAATATTGAGAACCAGGTAGTGATGAGTCAGATAGGATGCACACATCCATAGTATGTTCTGTCTACTCAATCGGTTTATGTACAACCAATAAAACTTATATTTTAGATCAAATGAGCATGAGACTATGTATCTGTTTTTTGAAATCCAGGATTTTATTGCCAGACCAGGTCATACAGAGTGTAAGTGAATGGGTCTTCTGAATCTGAGTCACACAATTGTAGCCTAAAAGCACCTTAGAAATCAGCTATTTTAAGCCCCTCATTTTATAGATGAGGTTAGGTGATTTGCCCAAGGTCACATAGCAAGTTAAGGACAGATCCTCTGATTCCAAATCCAGAATGCTTTCCACCATGCCATTCTGCTTCTCAACTAATATTGCTGAACAACTTTCAGAGAGTCGCTTAACCACTCAACCTTAGTTTCATCATCTGGAAAATGGAAATAATCCTGGTCAATTCTACCCATAGGGATATTGAGAGAAGGCGTTATGATGGTTTTGAAAGCATTATAACTTTTAGTTCAAACCTAGGACTTCTAGTTCAATGATATTTTCACTCAGTGAGTACTTCCAGCCTTGATAAAGATGAGGTGACAAATGCTTTCAGAGCTATCTCTGACTGGCACTGGACTGGAAGCACATCTTTGGTCCCTCCTCTGTAAAATGAGGAGATTGGACTGAATGATATCTAAGGTTCCTTCTGGCTCTAAAATGTTATGATTCCCATGACTGATTTCTGCCTTGGTAATGATTTATCTCAGCACAACTCCCTCAACCATCCTGATCTCTCTGTGATGGCCCCTGGCCTGCAAAGGACATAGAAGAGCTTAGGAGTAAGCAGCTTTATCCCCTGTTCCCAGCTCCTACTTCCCCTCTGTTCCATCCCCTCCCAGTAGATCCTGGTGGAGCCACAGGCAAACAGATAGGTGAGTTGCAGCTAGGCATCTGGACTGGGTTGCCAAAGCTGTTGGACTTTTGGGGAAGAGAATTATCAGGAGAGATCATTATCACCTCCTTGGCTTCTAGAATCCTCATTAAAAATCCCAAGACACTGAGGCTTCAAGGGGCTGGGGTTACAGGTCAGAGGGGGGAGGGACTGGTGCCAAATGTTTCTTCATCCTCTTAGGTCTATTTATAGGTCAAACTAGTGGGGGTGGAGAATCTCAGTTTGAATTAAATCATAAAGAACCCAGCCATGGAAAGGTTGGAGAATCATGAATGTCAGAACTTGAAGGGACCTTAGGAGCCATCTAGCCCAACATTTTAAAATGTTATATATACACATCACATTGTGGTTACAAAATTGACACACGGCATTGTAGCTCTATTTTTTTTTATCCTCACAACACTCCTGTGAGGTAAGTAGTGAAATAATTATTATTTCCATTTTATAGATAAGAAACCAAAGCTTAGAAGGTCAAGTGACTTGCCAAAATTACATAGCAATTAATTGACATAGCTGGAACCAGAATCCTGGTCATCTTACTTCAAATCCAAATTCTTTCTACTATGTTGTCCACAATGGTCTCAGAATACCTCTCTAATCTTTTCTTGCCCCTATTCCAATCCTCTTCATGTACGGCCCTTAAATGCCTCATTCATAACATTTCTACTCCCTTATGCCCTACTTCTGGCTTAACTCAAATCCTACCCATATTTCAACACTCAATTCAGATACCAACTTTGTGCCCCATCTGGTACTTTCAAAGTTCTTAAAATACTTGATAAGAATAATAACAGCTCATATGTATGCAGGACTTTCCTCACCAATCCCCTTTCCTCCCTCCCCTCCCCAAAAAATCCCATCAGACCAGTAAGACAGGAATTATTATCCTCTTTTTTAGAAATTCAGTTCAATTCAAACAGCATATTCTAAGAACCTACTGAATGCAGAGCAAATAACAATTTGTATTGCATTTTATGGTCTGTAAAGTGCTTTTCACATAACAACTCTGTGAAGTATTTAGCACTTATGGTATTACTTTGGTTTCACAGGTGAGGAATGGAAGTCCAAAGGGGTAATTTGCCCAAGGTCATACAGCTAATGCCTGGTAGAACTGGGAATTTAACCTAAACCTTCTGACTGCCCGTCCAGGCTGCCGTGGTTTTATTAGTTGCTGGGTACAGCTATTTGAGTCTTTTTCCCAATAGAAAGCTATGTTTTTGTCAAAAAAACATTGTACTTCCTAAACACAATTCTATTTTCTTCATAGGATGCTGCATCTTCATACCTACACAGACACCCTAATAGTTCCTGTTCCCATAGACAATTCATGGAAAATGATAGAGTTGGGTCATAATATCCAGTAGTCATCTCAAACCCAATATACTCAAAACAGAGTTCATTATCTTTCTCTCCAAACTCACCCTTCTGAATTTTCCTATTCCCATTGACAGCACCAGCCTCCTTCCAGTCACCCAGAATGAAACCTTGGTATCCCATCCTCAACTCCTTACTCTCACTTACCCTACAAATACCAGCAGGTGTCAAATCTCATCATTTTGAGCTCTCCCTGATACACCTCTCCCTTGCCACTTACATGGACACCAGCTTAATGAATCCTCAAATTACCTCTTGCCTGAACTATTGCAAAAACTTCCAACTGGTCTCCCTGCCTCAAGTGTCTCTTCATTCCAGATCATCTTGTACAAAGCAGCTAAGCATAGGTTTGACCATATCAAATCACTTGTCCCCCCCCTTCCCCCACTCCCTTATGCAATAAATTCCAGTGACTCCTTAGTATCTTTCAAATAAAATCTAAACTCCTCTGCTTGGCATTTGAAGCTCTTCACAACCTAGTTCCTTCCTATCTTTACAGTCTACTTACACATCACTCCCACCCATGCTCTTTATGGTTCAGTCATATTGTCCTACTTGCTCTTCCTCATATATGATACTCTATCTACACTCTATCTACAAGTCCTTCTTGCCAGCAACCCACTCCTTCATCACCTCCACCTCCTGAAATCCCTCACTGCTTTCAAGACTCAGCCGAGGGCCACCTGCTTTGGGATACCTTTCCTGGTCTCCTGAACCTTCCCTTCCAAGGTCACTTGGAATTTGATTTGTATAAACTTATATATGTACCTGCTGCCTCCCTCATTATAGTGAAAGCTTTTGGGGACAGAAACTATTTGATTTGTACATGTAGTACAGTGCCTAGCATATGGTAGATGCTTAATAAATGCTTGTTGATTGATTCCAGTTCTGACATTCTATGTTCTGAGGGTCCTTTCCTGCTCTAACATCCTGTGAATCCATTCAGAACTTCTGACACTTTGGCACCCAACTCCAATCTCCCTTTTCTGTTGTACCTGTGGTACAACTACACCACTCCCCTCAAACCTGTCCCCATAAGAGAGTTGATGACAGTTATTTCTGGGGTGGCCTCCAAAGTCCCCATGGGGACTTCAAAGAAGAGTCTGAAGAGGAGTTAGACTTTATGAAGCTACGTGACAAATAGATGACTCATAGGGGTCAGGAGATAGCCTATATTTTGTCTTCTATTCCCACCCCAGCCCTAAACACAATCCCCTACAAACATGTCCATATGACCCGTATGGTTGGCACCTCACAGCTCCCTTGGGTAGGGACCACCAGCATTGAATCTGCAGGTCTCTCCCAGTTCCCTTCTCTTCTCTGTCTACATATTGTCAGCAAGAGTCCACAGCAGTCCACAACAACTGATTGGTGGGCACCCCACAGCTGTCTCTTAGATGGAGACCACCAACATTGATTCAGCAGGGAAAAGCTCTCCCAGGTCCTTACCTTCCCCTCCTCCATCTCTAGAGATTGTCAGCAACAGCTGGGTCTGGCACAGCCCCCAGGCATGGCACTAAGCCAAGATGGGCCCACACTGGGGGAGCATCAGCTGGGAGGAAGTCAGGCAGGCAGGCAGAAGCTTTCTGCTGACTGTGAGACTGCTACAGAACTCTGGGAACTGCCATCTCCCTCACCCAGCAGCTCAAGACTCTGGGAACTTTTCTACATCTATAGGGAAACCTCTCTCTATCATAAGGCTCAGAAAGGACCCTGGGGTATCAGAGATGTGGGTAGGGTTAGAGATTTGGAGAGGTAAAGCATCAAACCTGTCTTCCAATCAGAGGTATGGGCAGGGACTGAAGGAGGGATTTCTTTACCCAGAGATGTTATAAGACCTACACACCTGAACTGAATGGGAAGTGGGTGTTCCCCCAATACCTACTGACTTGGGGCACAGAGTAGGTGCATAGTGCTTAGGGGTGAATTGGCATTTCTAACCCCTAACTATAATGGAAACAGCAATGGTTCTGCCTCTCCTCGGGAGTGGCAGTGTGGGGTCACTAAAAGCCCATTGGCTTAAGAGTTTCGAAACTTGAATTCTGGTCCTGATTCTTTCCCTTAACATTGTGTGAGGGGATACTGGGGAAGTCACTCTCCTCTCTAAGACTCAGTTTTCTCAGCTCTAAAATGAAGGGATTGGATTAGATCAAGGGTTCTTAACTTGGGGTTCATAAACCACCAATAGATCTGTGGATAGATTTCAGAGACTCTGAGTTTGGGGTTTTTTTCATATTTTGATGATTGTATTTCCTTTGTAATCTTATGTATTTTTTTTAATGCATTCTAAAGCATTATTCTGAAAAATGGCCTGTAGGCTTCATCAAACTGTCAATGGGGTGGTCCATGACACACAAAAAGTTAATAATCCTTAGACTAGATGATCTCTAAGTTCCCTTCCAGCTTTAACATTCTATAGGATGATGGAAAAAGTTCTGGACTTGGAGTCAGGGGATCTGGTTCAAACCCCCCTTTAGATACTAGTTGTCTAACCATGAAGAATTTACTTTACTTCTCTCTACTTCAGTTTCCTCCTTTGTAAAATATAGATAATAGTAACTATCTACCAGAGTTGTTTTGAGGAAAAGAGTTTTGTTAACCTTAATGCTACAGAAATTTAGGCGATTTTAAAATCCTTTCAACTCTAACGTATTCTAAAGTTATTTTGGGAAGGAATATTGCTGATTTGTGGTTTCATTTGTGTAGGGAGCTTCTAGTGAGGAAACTCTTTACCATTGTAAAACAGCAACTAGTATTGGAGAAGTCTAAAGTAATAGGATCATAAATTTAGAGCAGTAAGAAACCTTATGAATCATTTAGCTTAATCTCTTCATTTTACAGAAGAGGAAACTGTGGCCCAGGGAGGTGAAATTACTTGGCCAAGGTCGCACTGAGAGGAGATCCAGGATTTAAACACAGGCCCTCTGACTACAAATCCAGTTCCCTTTCAACTACACCAGGCTGTTCTGTCACAGCTCTGATCTCCCTTCTCTGTTGTAAGGTCCCTTCTAGTTCTCACATTCTGTGTTCCTATTTTCTAAGGTGCCCCCCAGCGCTAACATTCTATGGCTGTACTCTTTTCTTTCTTAAGCTTTCCAGTTCTGGAGGTATTAGGGCCCTAGCCAATGGGACACCCTTTCAACTCCCTTCTTCTAGTCTCAGCCACACCCTACAAGGCCAGGGTAGGATCAGGCTCCCTGAGGTGAATATGGAGGTGGGGTGGAGAGAGGGGAGACAGAAAAGATGAATGGATGTAGTACTGGGGAAGGGGGAGGAGGTCCATGAAGAAAAGATGAACGAAGATGAAGTGGGGGACTGGAGTTCTGCTTGGAACAGGGAAAGGGGCGCGGCAGAGGGAGGGAAGGAGGAATAACCAAGGATGCAACCCCTTCCCAGCTCCTCCCTGATCTTTCGGCTCTCCCGGCTGCCCCATCACGTCCCACCATCAACTCGGGGAAGAGGGAGCAGAGTAGGGCCAGTGAATAATTGAAGGGGGGAGGAGAAAGGAGGAGGAAGGGGAGGCAAAATAAGAGAAAGAGAAGGAAGAGGAGGGAGGAGGAGGAGAGCGTTTGGGGAAGAGAGGAGGAGGAGCAGGAGAGCAGGAGGAGGAAGAGGAGGAAGAAGAGAGAAGCCACCAGCAAGAACCTCCTCTCAACCACCACCGCCCCCTGCCCCCTCCTCCTCCTCCTCTCTCCCCCCACCACGCGGCCGCCCGGAAGTCTCTCCCCGCCTCCTCCTCCGCCAACATGGCCGCGAAGTCGGATGGAAGCGCCACCGCGGCCGGCCCGGGCCCGGAGGGGGTGGCTGGCGGGGCCCGGGCCGGCTCGGGGCCTCCGGGGCTCTGGGGACTGGGGCTGGGGCTGGGGCGGGGCTGCTGTCGGTGGGGGGACAGCGGCCCCGCTACAGCCTGTGGGACTGTTGCTGGGCGCTGTGCGCGCTGCTAGTCTTCTTCTCCGACGGGGCCACCGACCTGTGGCTGGCGGCTGACTATTACCTCCAGGGCCAGCACATCTGGTTCAGCCTCACGCTGCTTTTCGCTTTGCTGCCCTCCCTCGTGGTGCAGCTGCTCAGCTTCCGATGGTTCGTCTATGACTACTCATCTGCCGGAGCTGGGCCAGGTGCAGCCGCTGCCGCCTTCAGCACCAAGGACAGCACCAGCGCTAGCGTCAGCGCCAGCGCCGCCTTCAGCACGAAGGACAGCGGTCCCAGTCCGGGTCCTGCCGTGCCCGCCCCTCCCTCTCTATCTGGCGCCCGACGTCCTCACCGCCGCTGCTGCCGCCTCTGCGTCTGGCTCCTACAGTCGCTAGTTCATGTCCTGCAGCTCGGTCAGGTCTGGAGGTAGGAAAATAAGGACGTTTTGCAGGATGGGATGGGATGGGATGGAAAGGGACGGGATGGGATGGGATGGGATGGGATGGGATGGGATGGGATGGGATGGGATGGGATGGGATGGGATGGGATGAGATGGGATGGGGGAGGAAGAAGAGATCTCGGAGGGGAGGCTGGAGACGGGGAAAAATGGTGGGGGGTGGGCGGGGAGGGACTGGATTGATTCATTTCCTTCCCCATATTTCCCAGCCCCACCCTGTCCTCTCCTTCTTTCCCTCACCTCTCGGGGGGTCTCCCCTCTGGCCCCATGCATGGGGCAGTACAAGATTGGGGGGAGGGTGTGAGAGAATCACAGAATGTCAAAGCTGGAAGGCCCAACTCAGAGCTTAGAGGTCGTCCAGTCAAACCCTTTTGTAATGAGGAGGAAATTAAGGCTCAGAAGGATAAATGATTTGCCCAAAGTCACACAGCAAGTCTGACAGAATCAGGACTAGAGTCATGATTCCAAGTAAAAAGCTCTTTATAGCCTCATTGAATGTCAGAGTAATAGAGACTGTTTACAAAGATAATTTAATATAACCCCCTCATTTTATAGATAGGGAAACTGAGTCTTATAGGGTTAAGTGAATGGTCTAAAGGTCACACAAATAGTAAATAACAGTCAAGACTCAAACCCAAATCTTCTAATTCTAAAGTCATTGCTTTTTTTTTTAACCATATCATGCTATATGGAAACATTTGTCCTTATGATGTGAAGAATGAATTAGGAGAGGATTTAGAGGTGGTGAAGAAGCATTTGGAAAGGGGAAGCTTTGAAAGGGGAAGGTGGTGGGAGGCAGCAGAACTTGCCATTTCTTCAGTTCCCTTCACCCCTTTGGCAGCCCCCCCCACTTCCTAGTCTGGAGAGCATTGGGAATGAGTTCTTCTATTTGAAAAGGTCTGTGGGTCTACAATCAACAGTAAATAATCAACTAGCATTCATTAATCAATTGACATCTCCATTCTGATGCTTCTTCTTAGTACCCTAGGTCTTTCCCTCCCTTTTTGTCCCTACGTTAAACCTCAGGAAAGGGGATCATAGGAGAGGAAAGCAGGCCCAAGAAAGTAGGCCCACTGTTTCAGGACAGATTTGCAGGCTTCCTACTCTCCAACTATATTCCTTTCCCCCTGTGCTGAGCTGCTTTTTCAGGGTTCCCAGCTCTTAGTGTAGTGTAATGCTAAGATCATAGAACTATAGAGTCAGAAGACTTTGGTTTGAATCCTGACTTTGCCATTTTCAAGCTGCGAGGTCCTTTGCAAATCCCTTTCCTATTCTGTGCCTTACCTTTCCCACATGCAAAGCAAAGAGGCTGAACTAGATTATCTCTAAAGTCTCTTCCAAATCTAATACTTTAAGTTCTAAGGTCCCTTCCAGCTCTGGTATTCTGCATTCTGGCTTTTATATTCTGTGATTAGGACTACAGTTGGGGTAAGGATTCTTCCACCCCACCTCAATGGGAATTTGGGAGCCATTCTTGCCACCTCTCAGAGCCCATAAGGGCAAAAGAAAAAGCTTGGTTTAGCTTCCATAGGAGGGGAGACCTTGAAGTTTTTCACAGATTTGTTCCAATCCATTCCAATTTATTCCAATTCCCTTCTTTCCCTGCAATCGGGAGCCCTTTGTGCTGAGTTGGATCTAGAACAATGTTCCCCCAACGAAGTCAATGGAAAGCCACATTGAGATAGAACCTTACTTTAGCAGGACCAAGAGCTGGAGAATCCTGTAAGAAGATATCTTCATTCAAGAGAATGAATCTCTAATGAGGAATGTATCTCCCCCATTCCCTAGTTAATCCATATAGGCCTCTTAGAAGAGTAAGCTCCTCTTTGGTTGGGATGAGTCAGGCTGTCCCAAGTGCCCCTGTATTGACATTGCTTGGGGAAGGGGAAGTGTAGACGGTTCTACTTGAAGAAGCACTAAATAAGTCAGGAGGTCTGTGTTCTCTGTTAGGGCTATCTCCATGAATAACTTCAGTTATGGACTAGTTTCTTTGGCTTAGCTTCCTAATCTGTAGAACAGAGAGCCAATATTTAACCTTTATATTTCAGAGAGCTCTTATGAGGATCAAATGAGACAATGGATGTGAAAGCACTTTGAAAACTATAAAGCACCATACAAAAGCAAAGTTGTAGTATGTCATTATCATCATCATTGTCATCATCATCATCATCATTCTCTGCTTAGCTTGGAAGACAGACCACTAGACTTTGGGGTCAGGGCTTCTAGTTTTTGTTCCAGTTGCCTGCTCCTTGTATCATTCTGGCTGTGTGACCATGCCTCTGTAATCCTCAGTTTCCCCCGTCTGTGACAGGGCCAGTCACCAGCAAGATGGTGAACTTGTTCTCCCTCAGACTGCCCTGGGGAAAAATCAGTATCCATTCAAAGCATCCTCATCATCATTATTATTATTATTAGCCTGACACATGAAAATAATCAAGTCTATATCCAGGAACCAATCTACATTTGTCTTTCCCTTGACTGAGTGGACAGATGGAGAGATATTTTTAGATACTGAAATGGTAACTTCCTATTCTTGGTAGCCAAAGCTCAGTTCCCTCTGTCCATCAGCCTAAGTCCTAGATAACTGGCCTTTACTCACTAGCAGCCTCAAACCACACCCCTTCCTCCCTTTCAGAATCTCCTTACAATGAGCCACCTCTCAGTTTTCTTTGACCAGCAAAGAATTGTCCTCAAAAAGGGCTGGAAATAAATGAACAGAGATGGTAGCTTCAATTCAATAGTTATTAAGCACCTACTCTATACTGGGCAATGGGAATACAAAGGGAAAAAAATCCCCTCCTCTCAATGAACTTACCTTCTACTTGGGGAGTGGAGAGCATACAATGTGTTTACAGGTGAGAATATACCACATACAACATAATTTCAAGAGGGAGAGAAGACTAAGAATTGGTGGGATTGGGAAAGATCTTGTGTAGAAGGCAGCACCACAGCAGTGCTGCCTCCAGCACTGAATGGAAGACTGGGACTGGAGATAGCCACTCTGGTAGCAGAATCAAGATGACTTCCAGGAGGACCAGTAGTGAGAATCAAGTATTTCTTTCTCTGGGCCTCACTGTCTTCAATAAAATGAAAAAGTTGGACTGGATCTCTTAGGTATCTTCTAGATCTGATAGTTCTAGAAAGAAACAATAGTTCATGTTTAGCTCAGACTTCTATGTTCTAAGGCATCTTCCAGTTTTCACATTCTGTGTTATATCTTCTAAGGACTCTTCAGCTCTAATATGCTAAGATTCAGTGACTGATTCTAAGAAAGTAAATGGAAGTCAGGGAATGGGTTATTTTGTGGGGAAGAAGTTGAGAGGGGAGTACAGGGACTGAACAATATGACTTAGAAGTTCCTACTCCCGAGTAGGAACTAGAAGTCAGGAGGCTTGGGTTCTACCCTTAGCATTTCCACTAACTAATTGGACTTTGGTTAATTCACCTCCCTTCTCTATGAGACTCAATTTCCTTCTGTAAAAAATGAAGAGGGTGGACTTGATAAATATAGCTTTAGAGCTGGCAGGGATCTTACAGGCCAGCTAGTCTATACCCCTCATTCTACAGATGAGAGCCCTAAGATCCTTAGAGATGAAGTGACTTGGTGGTGATGGTAAGTGGAAGAACCAGGATTCAAGCCCTTACCTCTAACTCCAAAGTCAGTATCCTCCAGCACTCTTCCCCTGTATCAAGCTGAGGTCTCCTTTCAGTTCTGGAATTCTGCGACTAACTTCAGATAGTTTATACTAGTTCCAGGGCTAGACAATTGAGCAATCTGTCCTCCCCTCCATCCTCACCCTCCTCCACCTTACTCCTGATTTCCTTCCTGGTTGGGCAAACCTGAATTCCTTAGGCTATATACAAGGCAGTACTAGTCTGTGGATGTAACTAAATGAACAAAAATCCTGAGCAAGTAATTGAATCCACTCCTGGAGTGTTGGGGTAAGAGTTGAGTATTTTTATATGTGGAATTATACTGACCTAACTAGTTAATTTTCTTACCTTAGTCAAGTCATTTTTACCTCTCTGAACCTCAGTTCCTTCATCTGTAAAATGGGATCATAGAATTTAGAGCTGGAAGATATCTTAGAAATAATCTAATTCAACTTTAAATTTTTTTTCAGATGAGGAAACTGAGACTTAGCAAAGTTAAGTAAGAAGGTTATTCAGGTAGTAATTAGCAAAGATGGAAATAGAAATCACATTTTCTGACTCTAAATTCTGTGTTCTTTCCATTGCCCAAACTGAGTGTATGCTTTGTAAGCCTATAGAAATGAAAATTATTATTTTTGCTGTTATCAGGATTTTCTGGCTGGAAAATTCCCCACATGATCAGAGGTGCTATGGAGGGCCAGGAGGATCTCCTGGCCCATGCCTTTTACACAATTAAAAGTCACACTGTCCTACTACTGACTTAGAATGTTAAAATCATGAAATGCAAAGCTTGGAAGGATCTTGGAGATCATCTGTTATCACCATGTCATTTTATAGAAAAATAAGCTAAGACCAGGAAAATGAAAGAGATTTACTTACCAAGGTCACATTAGTGGCAAGTGGTAAAGCAGTATTTGAATTCAAGCCTCCTAAGTCCAAATTCATGGTTCATTGCTGTACTATTTTGGGCAAGCACCTTCCCTTTCCTTGTCTGGATAATGAAGTGGTTAAACTAGATGATCTCTAACTGGAAGACATTTTGCGCCCTTCAAGAATCATCCTTTGAACATCTCAAAGTATTCTTCCTGAGTGGAGGCCACCCCCTTCCCAACTGGAAGCCTCCCTTCATTCAAAGTTTCCTGAGCTCCCTTCTCTCTCTAGCTGATAGGTTAGAATGAGTCTGGACCTGGGAAGTGGACCCAGGGGTCCATGTGCTTAGCCTATGAGTATCTCTTCTGCCTCCACTCTGGGGAAGGTAAAGCCAATTAAGCCTGTAACTCTATACCTGACCTTTAGGACAGAAGGGCTTCTTGTTCAGGATTTATCTTTTGCTAATCTTCAGCTTTCTCCTGAGTGGGCTGTTAACCTGATAAACATAATTTACTAAGCCCATTAGCAAGAAGGGATTTAGCAATAAATTCTGTGAAGGACCTCTAGACCCTTGGACTCTTTCTAGTAATTTCTGAGACCTTCCAGGATCATGGGCAGGAACTTTGTTAAAGGAGGAATGACTGGATTTTGAGTCATCAGATCTCAATTCAGATCCCAGCTATGCCACTCAATACCTGTGGGACCCTAGGCAAGAACCTCTACCTCCCTGGACACCAGATTCCTCTTCTGTAAAAAGGAGAGGTTTATATTCTCTAAGTGCCCTTCTAGCTCTAAATCCAATGGCCCTAGAGCGCAATGAAAAGAACTCTGGCCAGCTCAGGAACACTGGATTCTAGTCCCAGTTCTGCTGTCAACTGGATGTATGACTGTGAGCAAGTCACACAGCAGGATTGGAATCCTGAGTAGATGGTAGGGTGGAAGCATGGTCATTTTGACATTCTTTGTGGTTGTCGGGTCATTTTTCATTCATGTCTGACTCTTCGTGACCCTATTTGGGGTTTTCTTGGCAGAGACACTGGAGTGGTTTGCCATTTCCTCCTCCAGCTCATTTTATAGATGAGGAAACTGAGGCAAACAGGGCTAAGACTAGTCCAGGGCCACACAGCTAATAAGTGTCTGAGGCCAGATTTGAGCTCAGGAAAATGAGTCACTCCAGGCCCAGCATGCTATCCACCACATCACCTAGCCCTTGACCATATTAAGGACAAAATGCTAGTGAGAGTGTGGGCGTGGAGAGTATGAATAAATAGCCTAAGTGCTAGGTTGGATAATAGGATTGCTAAAGGAAAGAGAACGGCACTAGAGAGTGAAGAATTTCTAGTAGGACAGTTTCTGGTCTGGGAAAGAAGCTTGGGTCAATGTGTATTGGTCAGACAGATTCTTGGAATCCTGGCACAGAGTCCTCCTCCCCAGTCAGAAGGAAGCTAAGAGATCCCTTGTCCAAACTCCCACCCACTGTAGGGATCCCTCCACAGCTTCCCCAAGGCTTGTCTATCCAGCTTCAGTTTGAACACTGGTGTTCAAACAAAAGCTCATTTCTAATCAAGAACGTTTGGAATTGTTATTTTTCAAAGCATCCAAATCCTTTGTTGAGATCTCCTTGATAACTTTGACTGTTGGGAAGCTCTTCTTTCTATTGAGCCTCCAAACTCTGACATTCACCCCTCTTGATGCCTCCCTCCTTCCACACATTACCACCCTACTTTGCACTGTGATTCTTCTGGTGGGAGATGGCAAGAAAGAGAAGACTAGGAAAAATGAAGGGAGAAAAGCAGGGAACAGAAAAGAACAGAGACTACCTTCAGAGAGCTTTATGATATTTTCCCCACAACTTTGAGAGGCAGGAAGTATAAGCACAATTTATTTCCCTTTTACCCCAGAGGAAAATGAGGCCCAGAGATGGATCATAGATTTAAAACTGGGAAGGGCTTTAGAGATCACTCATTTTACAGTTGAGGAAACCTGGACCCAGAGACAGCAAGGGATTTGCTTAAGGACACAGAGCAATAAATAACAGAGGTGGGGTTTGAATCCAGGTCCCCTAATTCCAAATTCTTTATCTTTTCATCTTACCGTGAATGGTTGGTTGTCGTCCTTCATTCTCAGAGAGGACCAAATGACATCACTATGTTGGGGTCAAGGTACAATGTGTCCAATTATGGCTGATCAGACCAATATGAGCTCAGAAGGCTCTACCACAGGTCAGGCACAAATAGTCCACATAATAGTATAATAATAATAATAGTCCTACCATGGTACCTTGACCGTGATCACAGAGCTAGTGAGTGGCAAGGCGAGGGCTAGAACCTAAGTCTTCGGACTCCAAGTCCAATTCTCTTTCTTTCTTTCTTTCTTTCTTTCTTTTTTTTTTTTTTTGGTCTAGGCAGTGGGGTTAAGTGACTTGCCCAGGGTCACACAGCTAGTAAGTGTTATGTGTCTGAGACCGGTTTTGAACTCAGGTCCTCTTGAATCTAGCCGGTGCTCTATCCACTGCACCACCTAGCTGCCCCACCAATTCTCTTTCTATTTGAAAAGGAACTTGGAACATACAAGGTAAAAGACTATTGATGGAAGAAATTTTACACATCAGGTCACCTAGCTCAAACCCCTCATTTTGCATGTGGTGAAACCAAGGTTCAGAAGAGGGGGAATGAATTGGTAGGGGCCACACAGTCAACAGCAGAGCTAGAACCAGAACCTGGGTTTCCTGACTTTTCAGCCCAGGGCTGCCTGAGGGTTGGGAGTGAAGTAAGTGAGGAATGGAGTTGGGGGGTTAGGGGATAGCGAGATGTAGCCTTTAAAAATGTGCTGGGATTTGCTGAGATCATAGAATCAAAGAATGGCATAGTTGGAAGGAATCTTAGAGACCATCTAGGACTTTGTGTTTCTCTTTGTATTCCCAGTACATAACACACCACCTGGGACACAGTAGGTGCTTAACAAATGCTTCTTGATTGATTCATTCTCTTTTATTTTCTGACAAAGAAAAGGTGGCTCAGGTTGGTGAAGTGACTTATTCAGAATCACACGTCAGATCAGTGACAAATTGGAACTAGAACCCAGGTCTCTGGAATTCCAGATCAAAGATATGTTCACTGTAACACCCTGATGATTTTTTCTGAGCTCCAAGGGATTAGATTGACGCACCTACACATGGGTGGCCTCCTTTAAACTCTAATACTTGGAGTTTGTGCAAGTGATTCTTTCCATATTATTAGACTATAAACTCCTTGAGAGTCAGGTCTTTGTATTCCTAATGTCAAACACTGGGCCTGCATATAGTAAGCACTTAGTAAATGTTTATGAAATTGATTTTATCCAACAAAATATTATTAAATTCCTGCTGTGTCCAAGTACCGTGCTGATTACTTTGGGAGGAGGGGTGTGTGATGTTTAAATAAAACCTATAGAGCTGACTCTATTGAGCTTAGTCGAGTAGAATTGAAGTTAACAGATGGAAATGAAGACCCAGACAGGGAAAAAGACTTGGCTGAGAGTATACAGCAAGTCTGGGAATGGGGAGCTCAGAGTCGTGGTCACACAGCTATGGGGCTAACTATGCTATGATAGATAAGTCACATAATGTGAAAGAGGCTCAGTTTTCTTATCTGTAAAATGGAAATAATAATGCTTGTGGTATCTAACACATAGGGTTTTTATGAGGATCAAATGAGATGGTGTATATAAAATCTTTTGCAATATAAATGCCAACTTTTATTATCTAGTTGCCTTCCTATCCCCACTGCCATTTTACAGAAAAGGAAGTTATGGCTCAGATAAGGTTTGTGACTTTACCTAATGTCACATAGCCAGTAAAATAGCAGCGCTGCACTCAAATCCAAGTCTTCTGGTGTCAACCCCAATGCTTTTATATTATTACACAGTATACTACCTCTCCCAGATAAAATTCTGGTTTCCCTCTAACAGAGAATTGTGGTCTTCAGAGCAGGGAGGCTGGTCCGGTCTCCTCACTGCAGTTGTCAGTAGAGTGGAATAACCAGGACATTTTTTGCCTAGAGACTCAAGTTTTAGAGGATTTCCAGTCTTTTAGCCATTGAGAAGCAACTGAGTTTAGTAACTCATTAGTGAGATTAGTTAGTTAAAATAAGAAGTTTCTAGATGTCGTGTTCAAGTGAGCTCCTCCGTGACCTCATCCTGCTCCTTTCACACTAGAATTAAAAAAAAAAAAGAATTGCTTTTAAAAAGCTGATTTGATAACATATTTCATGTTGATTGCCACTGGCACAAAGATTACTAGCTGTGGCTCTGTTTCCTACCCACCTACCAAGATGGGTATAAAGTGAAATAAAGAGGTAAGTGATTACAATCAAGTCATTTGCTGACACTGATGTTTTGTTCTACTGTCAATATCAGGAATATGAGCTCCTCTAAGAAAGGCTCACCATCTAGTGATGTAAATGAGGGATCTAGGCTATTAAAGGGTCGGGGTGGGGGGAATGTAGTTCCCCACAACCAGGATTGCAAGATCCCTCATTTTACATAGGCCTTCAGTAGAAGCCTGTAGTCCTCACACTGCAAGGAGAAATCCTAGAGCCAGTGAGAGAGTTTTATTCACCACATTTTCAACTCAAAAACAACCTCACCCTCATTGACTCCTTAGGACTCAAGAATGGCATTTTTCTAAAGATAGGCAAGGCGATGCTGTGTGTGTGTGTGTGTGTGTGTGTGTGTGTGTGTGTGCATGTGTGCATTGGTGGGAGCAGGAGAGGGAAGGTTTGAGATGGAATCCCTAAAGGACACTCATGATGTGGAGAATGAACTTATTCTATGGGCCGTTTGCCTAGGAAGAGAAGCAGTGGGCTTTAGACATTGACCTTCTGATCCACCCTTCTGGAGAGAGGCCTTGTGTTAAACTCCAGAAGAAAGAACTAGCCTATCCTTCTTTTTGGAGGTATTGAGAGAAGATTTCATAGCCAAGTCTGACCAAGAATCATAAAACTGTCAAAAAATAGAACATGATACAGTTAGAACATAATGTGATTAGAACCAGTAGTGAAAGTAAGCCAGATTTTCCCCAGGCAGAGAGAAGAGGTGGGGTTGCAGGAAACTTAAAACTTAGGTTACAGCTAGAAGGGACCTACTGATCATTTAGTCTAGCCCCTTCATTTTTGTGGGGGGCAAGGCAATTGGGGTTAAGTGACTTGCCCAGAGTCACACAGCTAGTGAGTGTTATGTGTCTGAGGCCAAATTTGAACTCAGGTCCTCCTGACTCCAGGGCCTGTGCTCTATCTACTGTGCCACCTAGCTGCCCCTGGCCCCTTCATTTTATAGAGTAAAAAATTGAGGCCCAGAGAGGAGAGGTACACAATACCTAAGGATACACAGTAATTCAGGCAGGTAGGAGGTGCCATGGAATGAGTGCTGGAATTAGGAAGACTCTTCTTCATAGTTCAAATCTGGCCTCAGACACTTACTAGCTGTGTGACCCCGGGCAAGTCACTTAACCCCGTTTGCCTCACTTTCCTCATTGGTAAAATGAACTAGAGAAGGAAATGACAAATCACTCCAGTATCTTTGCCAAGAAAATCCCAAATGGGGTCATGAAGAGTCAGACACGACTGAAAATGTCTGAACGATAGCAGTAGTTTGGATTATCTCCAAGGCTATTCCTGCAGCCTCTGATTTCTGACCCAGGATCTGAGGGGCAGGTGTTCATTTGACCCATGGTTTTAAATTCTTTACTTCCCACAAGATTGGGTCCTACTCCTATCTATTCAACAGGAACATGCTTCAGAAAATGAGCTCGTGACAGTCATTTTCTGTTTGCACAGTTTAGGAGTAGCTAGGGTGTTTTCTGGAGAGAGAATTAAGACCTTCTAGGAGAAGAATTTTTAGCCTGAATCTGTTAAGATGAGTTGGGAAGAGAGAAAAAAAAAACTCATGGAGAAGGACACATGCAGAATCTTCAAGAGACTGACAGATGGAGAAACTAAGGATGTGAGAGACACCCAAACAGACAGAGGGACCCACAGTTGGAAGGGAGTGGAGGGAAGAACAGCTGAGCACAGGCATAGAGACTGACCTAACATCAAATGGGGGTGGGGATGTTTAGAGGGGACAAATTCACCCAGGGTCAGACAAATGGTTGAGACAGGATCAGCAAGATACATGGGAAGGCAGACTGACCTAGGATTGTAGAGTCAGGACTTCTCACTGAGACCCCATCTGCTCACTGAGTCCCCCTCCCCTCCACTGAACCCTCTATAGTACCCTAACTCAAGTCCTGCCATTTTCTCTCAATGATATTATTGAGATGTCTGTCATAGGAGGACATGGAGTAAGGTGAAAAGAATTCCAGTCTTGGATTCAAAGGACCTGGGTTCGAGCCCCTGGTTCAGGGGCCTATGCCATTCCTCCTCATGTGTCTAGAGACACCAGCATTCACATTGTCATTCCACTTTTCCGTTTGAAAACTTCATTCTTCACAGCATCCCTATGGATTGGGTAATACAAGTATTCACATCCCCTTTTAATAGAGGAGAACACTGAAGTTCAGAGACTCCGTGATTTGTCCAAGGTCACACAGGTAGTAAATACTGGAACTAGGAGTCAAACGTGATAATAATAATAATAAACATTTATATAGCATTTACATACCAGGCACTGTGCTAAGTGCTTTACAATTACTATCTTATTTGATCCTCACAACAGTCTTGTGATACGGGTGCTGTTATTATCTCATTTTATAGTTGAGGAAACTGAGGTAAACAGAAGTTAAGTGACTTGCCCAGGGTCATACAGCTAGTAAGTGTCTGAGGCTGGATTTGAACTCTGGTCTTCATGACTCCATGCCCATTACTCTATCACTGCACTAAATCTGATGATGCTCCTTCAACTTTTTTTTTTAGCATTCCCAGAGCAACTGAGGTTAGCCAGAGTATTCCCTTTCACCCAGAGTTCTTTATTTAATCCCAGGGAAGCTTGCTGTGCTCTGAGTTGGGGAATTCATCCTCTGGCCCAACCCCAAACAAATCTGTCATGATCATGGCTATAGATGTTTTCTATTATGATTATATGATGCAGAGAGTTCCAAAGGTCTCAGAGATCCTAGAAAGCTTTGGTTTCCACTTCCTCCCTGGGAGGTCAAGAGATACCAAAGATAAATAGATCTCTGTCCCTAGGAGAGAAATGTGGGAAAAGGGAATTTGAGCATAGTAATAGAATGTAATGGGACATATTTGGAAGAGCCCAGGAACTGGGATTATGGAGGATTGGGTTTATGGAGGATTGAGTCTTAGCTCTGTTTAGCTTTGAACCTATAACTCTGGGCCTGTTTCCTCTATTGTAAAAAGGGGATAATAATCCTTTTCTTGCCCCTCTCACAGCCTTGTTTTAAGAGAAGCACTTTGTAAATTAGAAAGCCCTACAGAAACAAAGGTTATTATTTATAATCCACGGGTTAGTTCTGTCCCTAATTCACGATATGGGACCTTGGGCAAGCCTGGCATCTCTCTGAGCTTCAGTCTCCTCACTTGTTAAATGGACACAATACCACTTGAATTACCTCCCCAAGCCCCCCACCCCCACCCCCTCCACTATCCCTATGCAAGGTTGCTGTGGGGAAAGAGTGTTGTAAACCCAAAAGCTCTACCCCCCCAAAATGTGAACTATTTATCCTCTCTGAAAGTCCAAGATGTCCTGGCTCTATGCAGAGTTAGTTACAGAAATCTCAGGCCCTACATTCCAAGAGGACCCCGTGGATGGAGAATGACAGTTCAAACAGATGGCACACTCCCCCACAAAGACCCACACATGGAGTGCAAACCCAAAACTCTGGGCTCCTCCGTCCTTTCATTTTCTCTGTTGGCAGACATCTCAGTCTCTTGCCTGGGTGGGATTAGCTGGTCAGTGCAGGGGTAAAGGGGGAGGAGGAGATCCATCTCTCTCTTCCCTCCTAATTATACAGAAGGGGCTTCCTTCTGTAGAGGGTGGGGTGTTAAAGAAGGTGTCCAGTTGGGGGTCCAGAATTAGTGGCTCAGACCAGAGAAATGAGCAATAGTAGCTTGCCTCTCCTGCTGCAGAGGAGGGGGAGAGAGAGAGAGAGAGAGAGAGAGAGAGAGAAGGGTGGGGGAGGAGGAATCTTTTGTTCATTGTCAGCTCTGGTTCAAATCTCTGCTTTGCCACCTACATGCTGTATGACCTTGGGCCCTTCTCTGGGCCTCAGTTTCTTCTTCAGTAAAATTGGGATGATGATACTTGCTCTAACCTAGCTCACTGGGGTGTTATGAAGAATGGTTTGTAAACCTCGATGTGCTATAGAAAGGGAAATCATTATTAATGGTATTATTATTTTGCTGTGTCTAGAACTGGCTTGAATGAAGACAGGAGGCAGAGCAGGTGGGTGGGGGCAGAGGCGCTTGTCATGTGGTGATCGATGCTGGTGGGTCTGGGAGCTGGTCCCAGGCCCTCCTTCGATCCTCACCCTGACTGAAGCCAGGCAAACAGATGGCACTCCAGGCCTTCCATTGGGACCCCCCTCCCTTCTTTTCCAGCCCCTCCTCCCTCCTCCCCAGGCCTTGTTCGCAGTAGGACCAGCTGCTCTCTTCTTCCTGTAGAAGCCTGGAGCTGCAGGGAATGTGGAAGAGGGGAGGGTGACAAAGACTGCCAGGCTGGGTCAGCTTCTTGTAGATAATAACTGCTTGTCCCAGGGTCCCTGGTGGCAGGCCTGGAAGCCCCCAAGGCTGCAGAGGGACCCTCAGTGGGGAGGTGGGAGTGGAGAGGAAGGATGTGGGGAGGAAGTCTGGATCCCCTCCAAAGGACACTGGGCCAGTCCCAACTTCCTTAGTAGCTCCTGCTCATACTGCTACTTCTGATCCCCCAACCTGATGCTCTTCTGAGTCAGCATTGAGCTGTGGCCATGGACCTCAGCCAGAGAGTGGAGGCTGCTGTGACGAAAAGAGCACTAGGCTTGGCTTCAGGAGAGCTGAACTAGATCCCAGAGGAAGTTTTGACCTTACTAGCCAGGGGTCATGGGCAAAGGCATTCACTTTTCTGGCCTCAGTTTCTTGGTCTGTAAAACAGGGTTGATAATACTTGCCATACAAGCATCCTCAAAGAATGAGTCCAGAAAAGAGTACTGGCAGCTAAAGAGAAAGGAAGGGGACAGAAGAAAAGGGAGAGGAAAACAAAGAGAGAGGAATGCGAGTGAGAAAAAAATACTTTGTAGACCTTAAAGGGTTATAGAAATGGGATTTATTATTCATAAATGAGTTCTAGTTCTGGTTCTTCTAGTAGCTCAATGTGTGACCTTGAGCAAGTCACTAGGCCTCAGTTTCCTTATCTGTAAAATAAGGGGATCAGACTAGAACAAACAGAAAGGTGGCACAGTGGATAGAGGGCAAGTTAGGAAGTCAGGAGTTAAGAGTTAGGAAGACCTGAGTTCAAAACTGGATTCAAATACTTACTAGCTCTGTGACTTCATTTAACCTCTGTCTGCCTCAGTTGCCTCAACTGTAAAATAGGGATAATAATAGTATCTACCTCTCAGGTTTGTTGTGAGGATCAAATGAGAAGTTATTTGTAAAAAGTGCTTAGCACAGTGCCTGGCACACAGGAGGTGTGTACGTGATTCTTTCCTTCCTTTCTTAACCTGGATACTAAGGGGTCTGTGGATTGATTTCAGGGATCCATGAACTTGGATGGGGAAAAAATTGCATCTTTATTTTCATTAACTTCTAAAAGAAATTTAACATTCCATGATGAATGTAGGCAGCAAACATGATCCTGAGAAGGTACCCATAAGCTTCTGAAGACAGTTAAAGGGGTCCATGATGCAAAAAATGCTTAAGAAACCCTGGACTAGATTAACCTTAAAAGTCTTCGTAATGTAGTAGCAACAACACTGGATTTGGAGTCAGGAGGCTTGGGTTTGAATCCTAACTGATGCTAGCAATGCTTTAAGGCAAGGTTCTTAATCTCTCTGACACTCAGTTTCCTCTCCTACAAAAATGGGAATAGTCTTCTTTGACCCCCAGGAATATTGAGGACAGTGCTTTGTAAACCAAAAAGCACTCATAAAAGAGCTGTCCTTCCTAAGGTCCCCGTCCCTCCCTCCAGGGCAGTATCTGCCGGAAGTCATCTCCTGCTCCCTGCCTTTCCACCTGGCTGGAGGGAAATCCCTCAGCCTCGAGCGTGGTTGGGGGCTGCTAGCCCTAGGAAGCTCCTGTCCTCTCCTCTCCCTACCCCTCACACACACCCCTGCCCACTGTCCCATCTTCCCCAGGTACCTCCGGGCCATGTACCTGGGTCTGCAGAGCCGCTGGCATGGGGAGCAACTGAGGCGCCACTTTTACTGGCTCATGATGTTCGAGAGCGCCGACATCAGTATGCTGCGCCTGCTGGAGGCCTTCCTGAAGAGCGCCCCGCAACTTGTGCTACAGCTCAGCATCATGGTCCTCCAGGAACACATCGAGGCCCTGCAGGGTGAGGGCCTAGCGCCTCCATCCCCCCATCTTCCTCCTTCACACCCTCACCTGGGCCCCCCAGCTCCTCACCCTAGGACCTCCTCTTGCCACTGACAGCCACCTAGGGTGTTCCCAGCCCCTCCCTGAGGAGGAGTCTTGTCCCACCCCACCCCCCTCAGGTTTCCTTTCCCGGCCACTCTCACCCCAGGTTTCCCTCAGCCCACTGACTGCCCATCCCTCACCTGAGGGATCCTTCCCTCCCATCCCTTACCACTCCCTCACCTTTCTGGCTCCTGACTCCTCTTCCCTCCCAGTCCCTCATCCAAAGCTCCTTCATTCTTCCCAGTCCTTCTCTGGGAGACCCCTTGGCGTGATCCCCTGGCTTGGGAGATTCCTTAGCATCAATGGTGACAGTGATTTATTGCTGAACACCCCAAGGTAGGCCAGGGTACTAGGCCCCTGGCATATCCTTATTCCTCTGAGATCTGGCTAAGGGCCTTCTCCCTGCTCCTTGATGTTCACACCTCTGTCTTCTTCTCTGTCTCATTCTTTCTCCCCTGCCCATGCCCTAGGCCTGCCAGGGGTGTCCTTGGGAGCCTCTGGCTGAAAGAACTGCTTGGTTCCTGTCCTAATCCTCCCAAAGCCCTCTGGCCCAGTCAGCAAAATCACTGGGTTGGGTTCAGCTTAAGTGGCCCTAGGCTGGACTGAAGTGTTTGGCTTGGCCTGGTCCCTTCTACCCTCCAGTTTGCTGGATCATCCAGGCCTCTGTCTACTCTGTGCTTCTATTTTCTGCCCAACCTTTGGCTGGCTCCTACCCATCTCTCCTTCACTCTTCTCTCATCTCTCTCTTTATCCTCTGCTTTTCTTCATTCTCTTACTTTCTTACTCTGCCTTTTCCCCTATCCCCCTCTTCTATCCACAGCTGCCAATACCCTCTTCTAGATTCCCATACACTTCTAATCTCAGAGATCCTGATCTATACTTATACCTAGCCCTGATCCCAACTACCTCAGGTCCTGCCTCCTGCCCCTCTCTTCACTCTTAAAAATCCCCCTCTGCTCCCACACCAGCCCATTCCATCCGTCTCTCTGGTCCTCAATACTCAGGAATATCATCGTCTCCATAGGAGTTTCCCTACAGGAATTTGACTCTGCCCTCAGGATGTAGGTGTGCTGAGGTAAGGTGAGGAGAAGGAGATATGATAGAAAGAGTATTGGATTTGGAGTCAGAGGGCCTGGATTTGAATCCCAGCTTTATTATTCTCTTAATTTCTCTGGGCCTTAGTTTTCACATCTGTAAAATGAGTAGGTTGGACTAATGACCTCTGAGCTCCTTTTAGCTCCAAATCTATGGTTCTATGACCTCTTACCCTATCTGCTCTCAGAGACCCTAACCCTGACCCTTATCCCTACCCCAACCCCTACCACCTACCTCTTGTCCTTATCTCTCCTCTCAGAGACCCTGCCCCTAACACTGAGCCCTTCTACCTACCTCTCACTACCTCCTTTCTCCCTCCCTTTGGAGACCTTGCCTTATCCTTAACCCTGGTCCCTTCCCCCCCACCTCCCACCTCTGGCCCCTGTTTCCACAGGTCTCTCAGCCTCAGCCTCACTGGTGTCACTGGCCTGGATAATCGCTTCTTATCAGAAGGTGCTTCGGGACTCGAGGGACGACAAGCGTGCCATGTCCTACAAGGGGGCGATAGTCCAGATCCTCTGGCACCTCTTTACCATAGCCGCTCGAGTCTTGGCCTTTGCACTCTTTGCCAGCGTCTACCAGCTCTACTTTGGCATCTTTATTGTCGCCCACTGGTGTGTTATGACCTTCTGGGTCATCCAAGGGGAGACAGACTTCTGCATGTCCAAGTGGGAGGAGATCATCTACAACATGGTGGTGGGCATCATCTACATTTTTTGCTGGTTCAACGTCAAGGAGGGACGCAGCCGCTGCCGGATGTCCATCTACTACTGTATTGTCCTGGTGGAGAATGTTGCCCTGACTGGCTTCTGGTACCACAACCACAACTTCCCCACTGACTTCAGCGCCTTAATCATGGTGTGCGTGGTGGCTGCTAGTTTTGCCCTGGGCATCTTTTTCATGCTTGTCTATTACTGCCTCCTGCACCCTAATGGGCCCATGTTTGGTCCCCAGGCTCCCAGGGGCGTCTTTCCTGAGGCTGTGGGTGCTGGCCCTTCTGGTCCCTCTGCTGATGCAGTTACCAGCCCCCCACGGTCTCTGCCCCGGACTACAGGTGGAGAGCGAGATGGGGTCCCTGGAGACCGGGACAGTGGTGCACCAGCTGTGTTCCAGGTCCGACCCAGCCTCCCAGTCACGCCAGTGGCCCGTACCTCCCGGACAGAGGGGCCTGTGATCCGAATAGACCTGCCCCGAAAAAAGTATCCAGCATGGGATGCCCACTTTATAGACCGTCGGCTTCGTAAGACCATTCTGGCACTTGAGTATTCATCCCCAGCTACCCCTCGCTTGCAATACCGAAGCATGGGGGCCTCCCGGGAGCTACTGGAATATGAGACCACAGTGTAGGCTGCTCCACAACCATCAGGGTTAGGGGACAAGGGGTATGGCAGCTCCGCTCCCCTAAACCAGTCAGTGTTGAGCTTAGAGTTTTTAAGGGCCATTGAATGTCTAAGGATGGCTAGGTCTCTTGGGCCAAGGGTGGCAGAGAGGGGAACATGATGACCCCAGCCAATGGAAATCCTCCTCTCCTTTTCTTTGCAATTTTTTGGGTGAGTTCATTGGCACTGATACGCTGGCCCGTGTAGCTCCCATACACAGTCCATCCAACTCCCTGGGATCCAGGGAATTAACTGGTGCTAAACTTCCCCACCAGGCTCAGAGTCTTCTCTTCTATATGGCATTTCCTGCCCACCACCAATGCCATCACCTCTGATGAACTAAGGCAGAGAGGCTGTGGGTTCCATTAGTTGAATTACCACTCTCTGTAGGGTATCGCGGTTACCTAAAGGACCAAGGCACCATGGTCTAGAGGAAAGAGGACTGGATTTGAAGTTGAGTCATTGGACAAGTCATGTCCTCTCTCTGGATCCCAGTTTTCTCTACTATAAAATGAGAAGGTTTGACCAGATGATCCTTCCAGCTATGACAACCTTTGAGTGTCTATGATCTGGATATGGTAACATATGACATCTTGACCTCCAAGGCACCACAGGGTGTCTGGGCTGAGCTGAACTCCCGAGGTTAAGGGTGCTAGCCAGGATCTGGTTTGGAGAGTCTAGGTTTGGAGTTGTTCAAGGCCAAGCTCCTAGATATGGAGAAGTTAAGGCTTTGGGATCATAGGATTTAGAGGAATCATCTAGTCAACCACTTCATTTTACAGACAAGGGAAATGAAACCCAGAGAAGGGAGGTTACCCACCCAGGGTCCTACTAGAATGAAATAGTTGACTTGGAAATTGAATATAGGTCCTCTGGCTCCAGCATCCACTATGTCTAGCATCCACTATAATACCCTCCATATGCCAGGGCATAAGGGAGTTTCTAGAATACTGTCTGGGAAATATTCTGAGTCTATACATGTTTTTTTGGTCTAGACTCTGCTAGGCAGGTTGTAGATGCCTCTCTGTAGTAGAGCTCTGGGGACAGTGTGTCTATGGGACCTCCTTAGCGCTGTAATTTTTCCTTCTAGGATAGGCTGCTGAGGTCTGAACCCTGTCCTTATTGGGAGGTTTTGGGATGAGGAACCCATGTATGAGGGACATTCTGTGGATTCTAGAGTCTAAGGCTCACAGAAGGCTCTAGGCTCCTGACCACTTTGTGACACAGCTGCCATCCAAAGGGGAAAATACGATTTGGAAATTATTGGGGATTTTAAAAAACAAATTATTAAGGATATAAATTCTGTCAACTGTTTCCTAGCTGGGAAACTCAGGCTTTGGGGGAATAACAGGAATTTCTGGTTCTCAGCTGCTGCAGCCCTGCCCTGGGGCACCTGGGAAATGACTCCTTTGGCTTCGGGACAGAACCCAGGGTCCTGTAGATGTCTCCCAGGGCTTTCAGACCAAGGGAGTCCAACCTGGGGCAGCCTCAGGGTATTCCTTGGGAGGGAAAAAGAAATGCTCAGGCCCTGGGGTCAAGATTGAGACATCCTGTTCTCCCAAAGAACGCCCAGAATCAGGATGGTGTATTCTCAGCCCAGCCTCTAAACTGGGACTGCAGGGAGAGATGAGGGCAGGCCAGATGACTAAAATATGAATCGAACATAGTGGGAGTGAGAACTGAGAATAGGGCCCCTCTTAAAGGCCAACTTGATGCCTGAGGGTCCCAAGTTGAGTTGGGGTTGGGGATAGGGTGGGGTTAGAGATCATCCAGTCCAACCATTTTGTTTTACAGATGAGGAAACTGAGGCCCTGGAATGGGAAGTGACTTGCCGAAGCTTATACAGCAAGTTAGCTCCAGAGGAGGAATAGAAGCCAGGTTTATTGATACCCAGCCTCCAGTTCTTTCCCCTAAACCATGAGCCTGCACTCAGGTGGACACTGTCTCTACTAAAGGGGGGTGGGGAGAAGGGTTGAAAAAAGGGCAGGACTTAGAGTGCAAAGTAACTCCCAATGTACACACAAGTGTACACACATATCATGCATATATACACATACACATACCCCACATACATAGCACTTGATGCAACCCCCATTAAGCACATATGACATTTTTTCACAAATATCCCCATACAGTGAAATCATGTATAGATCTTATCATGCCGACACACAGAGCTGCTTCTCCACCTCTCCCCACCTTCTACATCCACCTCTGGAGAGTCCCAGAATGGTGGGCTAAACAGCACATGGCTGAAGGAGGGGGCTAAGACCAGGTTGAGGTGAGACCTAAACCTGGCCAGACCTGCCCTGAAGATAGGTATTTCCATTTTTCAGCCAAGAATGGCTTTCTGGTTCCCCTGGCCTAGATCTCCATTTTATAGAGGAGGAAATTTAAGATTCAGAGAGAGGTTGGGTTGTGTCCAAGGTCACATAGCTAGTGAGTGTCAGAGACAGGGTGGGAATATAGGCTCCCTTTTTCTAAGGATCTGTGCTAGGCACGAGCCTGAAAGATTATCAGTCTTGGACTCCCTAGTCTTAGCAAGAAAATGGGGACAAAATCTCTTCCTTCCCATTCCCTATAGGGCTCAGCTCCCAAAGACTCCATCTCCAATGAAGGCCTCTTTCTACTACCAGATTATGGAAAGGAATTCAAGAACCCCAAAGTCTGGGGGCAGCTCTAAGAAAGAAAAAGAGGTTTGGGTCTCTGAAGCATCTAAGCAGACAGGCTCTAGGTCTTTCTTTGCTTTGTTCCCAAATCTGAAATGCTTTCAAACCAGTTTGGAAGTCTCAGCATTCCAGGATCATAGAATTCAGAACTTGAAGAGACTTTTGAGCTCACTTTTGAAGCTTCATCCCTTATTTTACAGAAAAGGAAACTGAGGCCTGGGGGATATAGTGATTTGTCTAAGGGTAGACAGCTGATAAGCAGCAGGACCTGAATTCAAAACGAGGTCTCCAGGATTCAGAGTTGTAAGGGACCTTGAAGATCATCTGATCCAAGTTCTCATCTGAGTACCGAAGAAACTGTGGCTGAGACTCAAACAGTTGGCGAATGGCAGAGTCAAAAGTGAAATCCAGATCTTCTGACTCACAGTCTGGGCCACTTTATGTGATTGTTTCTAAGCTTGGGCATTAGCCCATTCCTGGGGGTAGAGATAGACACTTGGGTCTAGGAGGCGACAGGGCTTGGTCTTCAGCAGTGTGAGCTTTTGACCAGGGATGCCTTGACCAAGCTCTAGCTCTGACTACCCAGGCCTCCCCCAGGGGTATCTATGGTGTCCTTTTGTCTTCCTTCCTGTGACATGATCTACCTCAGCTGGTCTTTCTGTTCCCTGTCTGGCCTTTGGTTGTCTGCATCCCTCCCTCTCACATTCTTCTTTCTTGGGACCTTCCTAGGGCTCTTTTTGATCTCTTAAGTGAGTGTAAGCTCATAGAATCACAGAATGTTATTACTGGGAGATGCCCTAGAGACTCTTTTCTTTACAAATCAGGAAACTGAGGCTCAGAGAGGGAGATGATTTGCCCGAAGTCACACAGCTATGTAAGGGCAGAGTCCAGGTCCCTTGATTCACAGAAGAAGCCAGAAGGGAACTAGAGATCATTTAGCCCAATCCCCTCATTTTACAGATGAAGAAACTAAGGCCCAGCGATGGGAAGGGCTTGACCAAAGTCATAAAGAGAATTAGTGGCAGAGCCAACATTAGAAACCAGGTCTCCACCAAGGAGCTTTGTTGATGGGGTGGAAATAGGAGGTTTTGCCGACCCTGACACCTCACCTCACACCTTTCTTTCCTGTTGCTTCTATGTGGTCCCTCAACACTGGAGGAAGCATCAGGTTCCTACACTCTGGGTTTGGGTAGGGAACATAAAATGCTTTACAAACCCATAAAGGCCCTAACGATCACGATTATTATTAGATACTTGGTTAGGCTACTGACTCATCATATTCCCCTCTCTGGGCCTCAGCTTCCCCTATAAAATGAAGGAGTTGAATGAGATCATCTTGAAGGCCTCATCCAGCTCTGTGATTCTGTGAGAGGGTCAGGTTAAGCCCAAGGGTCCCCTAACTTCTCCAGCTTGCTACCAGATCATCATTAAGAGTGAGCATGAAAAGTGCCTGGTCTCATGTGAGTGAATTCCATGTTGTACCCCCTGACACTGCCTACCCTCTGGGGTCAGATGTTCTCACACTGTGCAGGTTACTTGGACTCTTGTCTCTCCCCAGTGGTCCCCAGGTCATATAATCTCTTTCTCTCTGTCTCTCTCTGTCTCTGTCTCTGTCTCTCTCTCTCTCTCTCCACACATACACACACCCCAACACACATGCCCCACCACCATCACCATATGCACCAGCCACAGTGCCCCATTAGGTTCCCAGGCTGAACCACACCAACCACACCCACCCAATGCACTGACTGTACCATGTGCCTTGTTACCATGTCCTCCCCCCTCTCCTCCCAGTACAGCACAGAACCTACCCCCATTGAATGGTCCCAGGTTGTTACTGATACCCTGGGTATCAATCAACTGCCTCCTGGATACAGACAACTCCTCTCCCCACCTACCCAAGTCCTTTGTCCTTACTCTTCACCCCCTAAGTGTTACACCTTTCATGCCCACATCCTGCTGCCAGATACACTGATGGGCTGGCTGGCTAGGCTGCTTTTCTGGGGGTCAATGGAGGCTTTTTTCTATTGTTCACTGCTTTGTGGCTGGTACTAGGTCAGCTAGAAGACCCAGATCCAAGCAGGAAACTTGGGGCAGCCCTAGGCCAGGGAGGTCCAGTTGGAGTAGGCAGACCTATTCCTGGGCTGGGAGCAGGAGGTCTTTAACTTGGAGGTGAAAAGACAAGGAGTCTGTCCAAGGAAGAAGAGGGAAGGGGGTCTGCAGTTGGAGAAAAAAAATAGATGACCTGGGAATCTTCTCTCCTCTTCCTGTATTGTGGACATTCCTTGAGAGTCCTTGTCTTTCTGCCCCTCTGAATTCTTCATCCTTCTCAAAATCTTAAGAAGTAGAAGAGCTCTCAGAGGTCAGCTAAGACCCCTCTTCCCTCTATCCTTAACCCATGAGGCTCTGAAGGAACTTGGACCCCTCTAAGCTCCCTGGGGAAGTTGGGGATTTCATGGATGCTCCTTGGGACTGATGAGAAGGCTTCTGAAATATAGATGTACAGGATAAGCTTGCTGCTGTCACTCTTCCAGGTCCTTGCCATTATAAGCAGGGCTAGGAGGGGCTGAAAAACTCCGTTCCTGCTCCCCAGGGGTAGCATCTCCATCAGGTGGCTGGGGAAAAGTCCCGTGACCAGGAAGGGAGGCAGAGCTGCTTCCCTGAGATCTCACGGCTGGGGAGGAGTTGGAGTCTGCTACTTGTCTTCTCTCAAACTAGTGAGACTTAGAAAGGATTTAGCTTCCAGGGTGGAAGAGATGCAGGTTAGAGCCAGAATCTACCTGGAATATAATGTCTGACTTTGGAACCTACCTGGAGCCAGAAACCCTTCCTGATTTGACTTTAGCACCAGGCCAGGTCTAGAGCTCTACAGCTCTGCCTGTTCTGGATTAGTCTAATTACTAGTTTCTAACTTTGAGGGCTGGAAGGCGGGAACAAAGCAGAAATCATCAGAGCCTAGAGGCTCTTAGTTGGGAATGAACTTGAGTCTGGGGATTGAGTTCATTGTCTTCTGCTAATTGAGGTGCTGCTTCTGTTTCTCCTCTCTGCCACAGTGCTGGGTTTGATGGGGCTTAGCAACCTTCCTTCTGGACTCCCACCCCGCCATCCCTGCCAATAACAGAGTCCTCACCCTATCTCCAGTCTGGCTATTTGTGGGCCTCAGGAGCCATTTCCCACTCAGAGACCACTGACAGTCACCATCCCTCCCAACACATACCACCAAGGCCCCCTGGTTCTTCAGGGACAACCACTGATAAAGGGCTAGGGTCACATTCAGTGCCCAATGAGGCCAGATCACAGGATACTATCCCTACCCAGGCACTGCCTCACTAAATCCATACTACCCGCCAGGGTTCAGGGGCCATTTAGTAAAGGAAGGGACTAAGTCCGATTCTCCCTTCTACCCCCACCTCAAGGGACACTGAAGAAGAGTGTATGGGTGACAAGCAGGAATGGGTTCCAAGGACTCAGCCCCTTCTTTTGCCCTTTCTATGCTTTCTCCCCTCTCCCTTGAGGATGAGAGACAGCACCAACCTGTTGCTAAAGTGCTTTAAGATATTTTGCAGGAATGGGCCCAGATATCACCAAGCCATGTGGGTAGCATCCCAGAATATGCCAAGTTGGGGAGGGAGGGTTAGTACGGAAAGGTTCTTTGGCCTACAGGCTTTGGTTTGGGATGCACACCAAACTGCTGTTCCCTAGTGGGTCTGCTCTGACCTTGGGAGGGCTGTGATGGGTGGGTTTGGGTACAGGTGTAGGTGGGAGGGAACAGCTTGGAAGATGCTGTGGGCTGTGTGTGTGTGTGTGTGTGTGTGTGTGTGAGAGAGAGAGAGAGAGAGAGCATTGGTTGTCTAGTTCTGCTAAGGGGGTTACCCAAGAAAAGAAGAAGCTGGGAATTGGAATCAGAGGTAGAAGGAAAAACCTCATCTTCCAAGCCCAGAACTGTCCCTGGGAATATGACTGCCAGGAAGTGGGATGGAATGAAGAGCCTGAGACATAGGCCTTGCTGGGTCCTCCTTGACAGTGTCATGGCACCTCAGCTCCCTCTGTCCAGGAAGGTCCTGAACATATGGGATCCTCCTTACCTGGGGAGGCATCCTGAGAAGGCACATTTCTATGCATAATCATGGGGACTGGGGGCACTTGCAATAATTGAAGGGAAGGTGGGGGGACAGCCACATTGCAGGCCGGGAGGGGGCTCTTGGCTCCACCTGTGAATGACTCAGACCAGGCGTAGGAGAGAGCATCCAGACCACCTGAGAGAGCCCTGCCTGCCCTGGCTGGAATCTCTATCAGCCACAAGCTGCCCCTTGAGTTCCCATAGGGCTAAAGCTCTATGAGTTCAGTGCTTTGAAGTCTCCTCAGACCCACAAGCTTGTCCAGTCCTACACTGAATTTAATTCAACAAGCATTTACTAAGCTCTTGCCCTTTGCAGAGTTCATGGGGCTTGGCTCCAGGGGCCCTATAAAGATCGGATTCCGGATATAGCCCCCATTTTAGATGTGATTCCAAATTCAGACATGGTTCAAGTTTGAACTCATCCCTCTTCTTCCTCCTTTCTCCCCATCCCCTACTCCTTGCCTGGCTATTGACTGACAGGAATCCCCAACTATGGACTCCTTCCCTCAGCTTAAGCCCCAGCAGCTTCTGCTCAGTGGGCTCTCTGTCAGCTCATTTGCCCTACTGGGTACTACTAGCCTTGCCAATCCTCATCCCCTCTTTCCCCTTTTCAATTCCGTTGCACCCTCCCTCTGTCCTCAGCTCTTACATCTCCCTCCATGTACTTCAATATTGTTGGTGCCACCCTCTTCTTCCTCTGCCTTCCTCTCTTGGGCCTAGGCAGGGGGGAAACTGGGGGATCCCCAGGCCGGGCTTTCTGTACTGAGACTTTTTTGTATGCCACAAACTTTTTGTATATTTTTAATTTTGCTGCAACATGAGATATTAAAGTCATTTCAGTACAAACCCCTCTGGCTCTTGTGGATGTTTCCTGAATTAGAGAAGGAGAGATAGATGGGAGGCCACAGCTTGGTCTCCCTTCCAAGCCTCCCTCATTGGGGGAAGGGTCTGCCTCAGAGCAGCAACCAGGAATTCTGACACCTGGGGGAAAAATCAATGGGGGTTGGGGGTGGGGCTGGGGACCCAACATCTAGTCCTATGAGAGGTTGAGGTAACGTGGAAACAAGTCATGGGAACTGAGTCGGCTGAGAAACTGGGAGACTACGGTGTTGGAAAGTGAGTAGAGATTGGGGAAGAGAAGATGTGAGCCAGGTACTGAACTTATTGGAGAGAAGGGACAGTGACCCAGAGATACAGAGATCATTGCAACAGGGAGCTGGACAGGATGAAGAAAACTTTAAAGGTTATTACTGAGTGATAGTATCAGAGAGAGTGTGTAAAAGGGGCACAGGGAGACAGAAGTGTGCTAACTCATCTTGATAAGCATCAGGGGGTGTGTGAGAAGGAACAGCCACTGTTGGGGATATGTGCCAAGAGATGGGGGTGTCTTTAGGAGGAAGTTGGGGATGGGATGGCAGCAAGACCAGCTGGGATTAACAGGGAGTGAACTGGGCCTTCTTCCCAAATCTTGACATCCTACTGGGCATGAGAAGTGAGTCCTCCTGCATACCTCCTGCTCTGGCTGTGGGGAATAGGGATGGGGTTGGGAGAAGGTGAAATTTGTGTTTGATTTCCTCCACTGATTGGAGAAAAGGATAAACCAATCAGTTAGACTGCTTTGAGCCCCTACTTTCTAAGTACAACGAGAGACCATCCAAACCCTTCTTTCTACAGATGGGAAAAGTGAAGCCTAATGAAGTTAAGAGACTTACCCAAAGTCATAAAACTAGTTAGTAGGTAGAGTCACAATTTGAACTGAGTTCTCCTGACTTCAAATCCAGGGCTCTTGGTATATGATAAGTGATATAAGAGAAGAAGAAACAAAATGTCATCAAATAATTCAAAGACAAGAGCACTTTTGGCTCAGGGAGGTGGGTGGGGGAAAGGCGAGGAGGCATCACGGAGGAGGTGGCATCTGAGCCAAGCCTTAAAGAAGAAGGATTTCAACAGATTACCTATTTCCGACTTTTCCCTGTGAATAGATGGAAGCCTCTGAAGGGTCTTCAACAAGGGGAAGGGCATGGCCAAAATTGTTCATTAGGAAAATGAATATAGAAGGAATAGAAGGGGAGAGACTAGACACTGGTTAGAAGACTAATGAAATATTCTAGGGAAGAGGGGGTGGAAGCCTATGCTAGGGGGGTTAGATTAAGTAATCTCTAGAGTAACTTCTAGCTCCGATATCTCCCTACCAGCTGACATATGCTTGGAGAGCACAAAAATAATCATTTCTCACATTCCTGTAGCACTTAAAAGTTTACAAAGTGGGGCAGCTAGGTGGCACAATGGATAGAACACTGGCCCTGGAATCAGAAGGATCTGAGTTCAAATTCAGCTTCAGACACATAACACTTACTAGCTATGTGACCCTAGGCAAGTAATTTAATCCTGATTGCCTCCCCTCTACCAAAAAACAAGAAGTTTATAAAGCATTTTCCTCACAACAACTCTGCAACTTAAGCAATATAAATATTACTCTCCATATTTTACAGATAAACTCTAAGGCTTAAAAACGAAGGCTGAAGGTAAGGCCCTTAGGTAACACATCTAGTAAGTGCTTGAGACAGGATTTGAACTCGAACCCAGCATTTTTTCCATTATCCTGTACTGCTTTTTCACTACAAATACAAAAGAAAACCTGGTTTTCCTTCCACAAGCAACCCTATGAATTTGCAGACAATACCCAAGATCTTTGAGGGTATTTGCACTGCTGAGGAGGTCTAAACTGACTAGGAGAATTTGTCAGAGAGGACAGGAACTAAATCTGCTCTCTTCCTGCCGGGGACTGAAGCCTGGTCCAGACCAGCTTCCTGCCACCGTGGCTAGAAGCACAGGATATACAGAGAGGAAGGAGGAAGCAATTATAGGGCCTAGACCTTCCCAGCCCAGGCCATCTGGCCTCTGGGGGTGGGGAGGTGGGGAAGGGTGGGAGAGGGAGGAAGGGCCTGAGAACTCCTACATGAACCGTGAACCTAAGCATGTACCTATATTTTCCAAAAACAGACGACAAAATGTCAGAGCTGGAAAGGACCTCAGACACTGTTAAGTCTAACCCTTCTGAAAGACGTGGTAACTGAAGCCCAGAGAAGGAACATGAATGACCCTCCCAAGATCACATATCGATGGTGGCGGAACTGGAATTAGAACAGACTATTTAAATCAATACACCCATTGCTGCTTCTCCTGAATAATCTCTTATTTTTTTCTGTCTTTGGTACTTTTCCATTCCTTCTCAGCTGAGTTTCACAACCCTGCTTTGAGGTAAACAATTATTCCCTTTTAAACAGATGAGGAAGCTGAGGCCCAGGAAAGTTAAGCAATTTATACAGGGTCATACAGCAAATGAAGAAAGTCAGGGTCTGACCTGGGACTAGAACCCCAGTCTCTTGAAGCTAGTTCTGGGCTCATTCCACCAAGTTTTAGACATTCACAACCTAGTGCTGACTCATGTACCAGGGCTGTGCTTGAACCCCTCTTACCAGCTTGCCACAGCTGATCATGTCAGTGTGAGTTTCTACAGCCTGGGGATCTGCAAACGCTACAAATTAGGACTTGATTAATTGTTTTTGTTGATAGTTGAGTAGATTTAGGAATGTGTTAATAATGCAAATTAAGTTTAAAAGTATATCTTGAAAACAGATTTGGGGAAGAGGGTTAGCCATTTAACAGCACATCTCTGTCTGTGGTATAATGTAAACAGTTCCAGGTATGGAGTCAACAGAACTGGGTTCAAAGCCATGCTTGCCACCTGTATGACCATAGATGAGGCCCCTTTCTGGGTCTCAGCTCCATCTATAGATTGAAGAGGTTGGACTAGATGCCCTCCAAAATCCTTTCTGAATGGGGGTCCTGTGATCCTTTGAGTGTTCATTAGATCTGACATAGTTTGGGATGGAGAGGAGTGAAGGCATTAGGAAGGGATCCTGAGTGGGTAGGGCCTAGCATTGGGTCCTAGGTAGCCAGGGGCAGTATGAGGACAGAGGACGACTTTGTGCTTTTAATGAGTCTGAAAGGGAAACTTCATCCCTAGTCACAAAGTCTGGTTAGGAATAAAGTGTAGCCACATAGGACCCAGCAGGTGTGCCTTGCCAGCCCTGATTATCTCCTACCAGCCCTTGGGAATGGTAGTTCCCATATCTTCCCCCTTATTCTCTGTTCTTACCCAGATCTCTCCAAGAGAGGCTGCCACCCTACTCAGAACTCCTTCCCTTTGCCTGGGGTCCCTGGCATCTCCACCCGCTTTAGTCCAGTGCTTCTTATCGGGCCAGGAGGGGCAGGAATTCCTGGTGTGCTTGGTGGAGTTTCCGAGGCAGGAAATACAACAAAGAAAATTTCCAGCCAGTAGAGAGCTGGGGGTTGGGGGGACACACCATGGAGTTCGAAGGGAAGAAAGGGAGAAAGGTATGTTTGGATCTGTGGCTTGGGAATGGGCTTCAGGGCCCAGAAAATGGGGAATCCTGGAGGGGGCAGGATCGAGAGGAGGAAAAGGTGCATCTGGAGGGATGAAGCCAATGTTAGGGACTCTCTTGTTGACCGATGGGATCCTGTTCTCTCTCCCTGCTCCCTGAGATAGATAGACTGATCACAGAACTCAGAGCTGGAGGGAACACAGAGACCAACTTTTTTTTTTTAAATCCAGGGTTTCTTAACATTTTTGTGTATTACAGACCCCTTTGGCAGTCTCCTGTAGCCTATAGACCCCTTCTCAAAATATTGTCTTTAAATGCATAAAGCAAAATACAAAGGAAACCCATTACATTGAAATAAAGATGTAATTTTTTCCTTATCCAAATTTGCTGATAGGGTGAGCTGATTTACTGATGGAGAAAATGAAGAACCCCGGTTCTAGTCCAATTCCGTCCTTTTACAAATGAAGAAATGAAGCCCTGAGAGAAAAGTGTACTTGAGCTTTGTGTTAGTACAGTTAGGAAGACTGGAGAGCAGTAAAGACAGTTCTAACAAAGGCACCAGCTTCTCCCTGTTCTGAGCTTCCCATGGCTAGTTTAATAAAAACAGCTTCCCAAGCCAGCCCTTTTCTCAGAGCTGATTGTGTTAATAAGAGGGAGATCCAGGTGTCACCTCATTGGGTGGCATAGAAGAGCTAGCTGAAGAGTCTGAATTTTGGGGTAGACTTTCTGTCTGTCTCTGTTCCCCTGAGCTGCGTGTGTGTCCCTGGGAAGAGCCTGTGGGGCAGGTGAGCTGGGTAGAGAACACAATATTGGACTTCTCTTAAGTCTGTCTCTTGGGGACTGTCTTTTGCTTTCTTGTTAACTGTGAGCCTCTCAATAAGTGGTTTGGTTTAGGGACACTGGCCCAGAAACCTCTGTAGACTGTTTTTGTGAGCTGATTATGGACAACTCAGAGGTAGAGAGGCCAGGGCTCTTGTCAGGATTATTGGCTCAAAGATCAATTGCTCTGCCTCTCTGACTGTGCTGATACTTACTGGTGCAGCATCCTAAACTGAGTCCCCAGCTGCTCTCAGTGGTTCCTGTTCCCAGGATCTTTTCCAGTAAAAAGACAGGTAGGCAGACCCCAAACTTTCTTCCATCCCATTGCTCAGTGGCTCTAGACTCTGGACCATATCCCTAGAACCACATGGATTAGGGAGACTAATTGATCCAGACTGCTACCCCAAACTTGTTTCCCCAATATTCTTAGTAGACCCCGCTTTCTGGACCTTCCTGGTTATCTATCCTCAGAACCCCCTTCCTGAATCTCTTTTTAAAGTTCTCTCCTAGTAATTATCTTTTTTTGGATTGGGATAAAGGTGGGTTCCAGGTCACGAAGCCCATCCTAGGAATTCTGGCCCTCAGAGATAGATCTCTGTCTGTTTCTTTGTATCTGGGCCCATAGGCAGTGAGGTATAGTCAGTAGAGTGCCAGACTCAGAGTCAGGAACACCTGGGTTCAAATTCCACTTCTAACATTTACTAGCCGTGTAACCATGGGTAGGGAGGTAAGTCACTTAATCTCTCTGGGCCTCAGTTTCTTCATCTGTGAAATGGGGATCATAATACTCATAGACCCTAACTTGCACAATAGATTTGAGGTTCAAATGAGATAATACATGTTCAGAACTACATAAATGACAGCTACCTGTCTGTCCATCCATCTCTGAAAATTACCATGTCTCTAATTTCAGAATAGGCCTATCTCTTCTGCTCAGAGACTTATACTTTCCCCCTGGAGGTCAATCGATGCTTAGAAGCTAAACAAGCCAAGATTCAAAGGAGGGTTTTAGGGTTTGTAAACTTACTTGGCCAAATACAGACTCACAAATATACACGTGTGCTCATATACCTTTTTGAATGCACATGGACTAATGCATTCACAAGGACACAGAAACTAGGACACTCAAATGCAAGAACTCACACTCCACACACACACACACACACACACACACACACGAAAAGAAGTAATGAATAGAAGGCTAGAGTCGAAGGCCCAGTCCCAGCTCTTACACTTCCTACCTGGGTGACCTTGGACAAGTCACTTGACTCCTCTGGGCCTCAGGTCTTTTCACCTGTAAAATCAGGGGGTTGACCAGGTGACTTCTAAACCTGTGATCCTAGGAACCATATGCAAACATAGAAGATACATGTATCCATACTCACTCACAGACACCCATCCACATTCATACTCCCTGTAGTGTAACTGCACACTCAAATACACACAACTCATGTATTCACACAGACTCTGGTTATATTTAATGTCCCAATAGTACAGCCCTGTTTAGGGGTGTGCTGGCAAATGTTTAACAACCAATTCTCTTTTTTAAAAAAGTACACACAACACACTTAAGTTTAATCTGCATTATTAATATTTTCTCAGTCACTTTCTTCAATCTAGACAATCCACAAAATGGTAAATCAAGCCCTGACTTGCAGTGTTTATCAGTATTCGAGGTGTAAATCCTCACACTGAAATTTAACAGTAAACTCAGAGGCAGGAGATGCCTCCAGCACACCCCTGGCCCTGCCCTAGTTCTGTCCTTATTGGGAATCCCCAAGTCATACAAGGTTTAAGGTTTAAGTACACACCGGCAGAGCAGGGGAGGCCCACCGAAGCCTGGCTGAGCCCTTGGGTCTTTGGCTTGGAGGCCCCTCCCCAGGCTTCTTAACCCCCCTTGCCTCCCTAGGGCTTTGTGTCTCCTATCCGCCGGCTGGTATTCCCTAAGACAGGGCGTCGGTCGGCTGGGAGAAGTCCTGTGAGCCGACGGCCCCTCCACTCTGTGCCCCTGTATCCCCCGGACTACCTCATCGACCCCCAGATTCTGCTGTGTGACTACCTGGAAAAGGAAGTAAAGGTAAGGAATAAGAAAGAAAATCACATGGGGGGAGACACATGCAGGAAATTGGGGTTGGGGGCAATTTAGGGGCGGATCCTTAGACGTGATCTAGCTCAACCCCCTCACTTTATAGAGGAGGAAACTGAAGCTTATAGAGGTTAAAGTACCTGAGGTAGTTAGCAGTAGAGTTTGCTGTTGAACTCAAGCCTCTGACTCCAGATGCTAATTCTTTCCTTTCTCCTACCTCATTTATCAGCTCTTCTACAAAGGAGCCCGGCTGTCCCCCCAGCAAGGAAATAGACAGACAGTATGGTATAGTGCAAAGAGCTTTGGCCCAGGAATCAAGAGCCTTTGGGCTCACCCCATCTTTACCCCTGAAATGCTGTGCTACCTTGAACACCTGCCCTACCCTCTGGCCTCAGTTTCCTCTTTTGTAATACAGAGATACTGAACTAGAAGTTTCTAAGGTTTCATCCCAATTTGATGTCAGGGGGTTCACTGTTTAACCTCTGAGATTCTTTCTCACTTTAAAAGGTGTGATTCTATAAGCCTCGTGCAAACACAGAAGATACATATATCCACACTCACAGAGACTCACCCAGACTCGCTGACATCCAATGAGTAAGACACAGCCATAAATTGTTGACGGTTTTTTTCCTCAATCAGTGAATAAACATTCATTAAGTACCTGTTTTGTGCTATGCTAAGTACTAGGGATACAAATACAAATAAAAATACAGTCCCTACCCTCAGGGAGGTTATAGTCTAATGGAATGCCTCAGCTGCAGACACTTTGTTGTCATGGAGTTGTTTCACTTGTGTCTGACTCCCTGTGACTCCATTTGGGATTTTCTGGCAAAGATACTGGAGTGATTTGCCATTTCCTTCTCCAGCTCATTTTACAGATGAAGAAACTGAGGCAAACAGGGTGAAGTGACTTGCCCAGGTCACACAGCTAGTAAGTGTCTAGAGCCAGATTTGAACTTAATGAAGCTCCTGATTCCAGGCCCAGTGAGTGCTCTATCCACTTTACCACCTAGCTCCCGGCAGTGGACATAGTCTGCAACTAATCAGTCTCATTCTCTAGTCCACAGGTTTACTACTGATAATAGTTCCATTTATATAATATTTTAAAGTTTACAGGATCAGGAGAGTTGGGTCTCTGTGTGTGATGACCTCCTAGAACCATAGGACCTAGGGCCAGAGATGCTTGGGGGCCCCAAGAACAGACTGGGAGAGAGTGCATTGCTGGTGGATAGAGTTTACGAATGAATTTCATTGTTCCTTAACACTTTAGATGGCACCTGTATATATTCTGTTTGTACATAGTTATTTAAATGTTTTCTGCTTCATCAGATTGAATTCTAAGAGAGCAGGAACTGACTTTTGCCTGTCTTTGTATCCCCAGCACTTAGCGCAATGCCCAGCACATAGTAGGTGTTTCATAGATGGTTATGGACTGACTGACTTAAAAGTCTTCCCCTACACTTTGAATCTCCATCTTCTCTCCCCTCTAGGTTTGGCCCAGAGCAGGGATTAGGCAACCTCTAGCTGGTAGGCAGGCCTGGTCAAGACTCCTGAGATTACTAAAGTGGTCTGGAGACTGGGGTTTTTGAATCCAGGCTCATCACTAGTTTAAGGTGTGACCTTGACCCTTGGACCTCTGTTTCCTAGTCTGGAAAATGAAAACAATAGTGTGTGTGTGTGTGTGTGTGTGTGTGTGTGTGTGTGTGTGTCTACTCTCCTTTTAGACTCTAAGCTCTAGGAGAACAGGAACCAAATCTCATCTAAATAAATGTGTTCTGCACATTTGTAGGGTTTTGAGCTGGAGAGATCTCAGACGGAGCCGTCTCTTCCAAACTCCTTATTTTATAGATGGGACTGAGCCCCCAAAAGTTAAGTGATTTGTTCAAGATCAGGTACTTACCAGAGCTGGGATTCCATTCTGGTTCCCTGAGTCCAAATCCAAGGTTCTTTCCACAGTAAAACTCAATTTTGTGAATGAATGGTCCTTTCTATGTCACAGGGATTTGGTAAGGATTAAATAAGAGAGTGAAAATGCTTTTGAAAAGTGCAAAATGCTTTAAGAATGTAAAGGATAAGAGGAAAAGGATAAGTCAGTATGGTACAGGCAAAAGGGCACTGGATTTGGGTCCCAGCCTTGACATCGACTTGCTGTGTCAACAAGTCAACAAGCATTTATTAAGCATCTACTATGTACCAGGCGCTGTGCTAAGCGCTGGGGGTATAAAGAAAGGCAAAAGACAATCCCAGTCCTCAAGGGGTGCAGGATCTAATGGGGAAGGAAAGAAAGGAAATAAACATTTATGAAGCACCTACTATGCCAGACACTGTCCTCACTACAACTCTGGGAGGTAGGCACTATTACGATCCCCATTTTACATTTGAGAAAACTAAGGTAGACAGAGGCAACATGACTTCCCCAAGGTCACACAGCTAGTAAGTGTCTGCAGTTAGATTTTTAACTCAGGTCTTCCTATTCCAGGCCCAGTGCTAGAGGACCTCCCTCCCAGGGTTGTTGTGAGGATCAAATGAGATAATATTTGTAAAGCTCTTAGAACAGTCCTTGGCACATAGTAGGTGCTTAATAAATGCTTGTCTCCTTCCTCCCTTTCTCCTCCATCTGGGTGCCTCTAGCTAATGAGGGAGGCAACATGCAAACAATTGTGTACAAACAAGATATATAGCTAAAGATATATAGACACGCACGCACACATATATAAACTAATTTTAGAGGGGAGGCATTAGCATTAAAGGGATAGGAAAAAAAAACTTCCTATTGCAGGAGGTAGGGTTTTAGCTAGGGCTTGAAGGAAGCCAGGGAAGCCAGGATGTAGAGATTAGGAGGGAGAGCATTCCAGGCAGGGGAGACAGAAAGCCAGGGAAGATGCCCAGAGTGTGGAGAGAGAAAGAGTCCTGTCCCAGAAACAGCAAGAAGGCCAGTGTCATGCAGAGTGGAGTAAGATGTAAGAAGATTGGAAAGGTAAGAAGGGGCCAGTTTATAAAGGGCTTCAAAACCCAAAAAGAGGATTTTATGTTGATCCTAGAGGTAATAGGGAACCATTATAATTTGGTGAATAGGATTGAATGGTTTATTGAGGCAGCTAGGTATCAGAGTGTATGGAGCTTTGGACCTGGAGTCAAGAAGACCTAAGTTTAAATCCAACCTCAATTACTAGCTATGTGGCTCTGGGTAAGTCACTTCACCAATGCCTGTCTCAGTCTCCTCACCTGTAAAATAGGGATAATAATAGTACCTACTTGTGAGAATAAAATGGCATATTTGTAAAGCACTTTGCAAACTTTACAGCACTATATAAATTATATTATTAGTTATTATTATTAAGGGGTGTCTGTGTGTGTGTGTGTGTGTGTGTATGTGTGTGATATGGTCAGACCTGGGCTTTAGGAAGATTAATTTGACAGTTGAGTGGAAGATGGGCTGAAATCAGAAGCAGAGAGACCAGCCAGGAAGCTATTGCAATAGTCCAGGTATGAGGTGATGAGAGCAGAGAAGGGGGCATATATGAGAGGTTTTATAAACCTAAAATTGACAGGACTTGGGAACATATTGAATATGTGAGAGAGAGAGAGAGAGAGAGACAGAGAGAGACAGAGACAGAGACAGAGACAGACAGAGACAGACAGACAAAGAGAGAGAGAGGAGTCAATGATGGCTGTGAGCCTGAGTGACTGAGAGGATGGTGATACTCTCAATACTAACACAAAAGTTCAGAAGAGGAAAGGATTTGTAAGAGAAAATAAGGAGTTCTATTTTGGACATTTTAAGTTTCAGAAATCTATGGGACATCCGGTTTGAGATGTCTAATAGGCAGTTACAGATATGACACTAGTTGATCAGGAAACAGGTTAGGGCTGGATAAATGGATCTGAGAATCATCTGTATAGAGATGATCATTGAATCCATGGCAGCTGATGAGATCACCAACTGAAATGTATAGAAGGAGAAGTAAAGAAGGCCCAAGACAGAGCCTTGGGGGGATGTCCACCATCAGTAAATTTAACCCGATATCCAGCAAAAGGGACATATCCTATGTGACCCTGGGCAAGTGACTGCCCTGCCCAGATCCTGTTCTCTTTATCTGTAAAATTGGGTTAATTACATAATTATTTTTGTCCTTGTTACCTTCCAGACTTGTGAGGAAAGTACTTCACAAACCTTGTGAAGTGCCATAAAATTCGGGAGGAGGGAAATTTGGACCTAAGGCTTCCTCAGTATGGGGGAACTTCTGATGGGGATCATAGATAAAGAAATGGAAGGGACCTTAACAGTCATAGCCCAACCCCATCATTTTACAAAGGCACAGAGAAATGAAATGACCTGCCCAAGGTCACATAGGTCTTTGTAGAGGACCCACAGAATAGGTCCTATAGCAGAGTCAGGATTAGAACCCAGGCCATCCAGCACTCTGTCCACTATACCACATTGCCTGTCTGATACAGACCCTTCTTTAGTGTATATAGTCTTAGAGAATTGTCTAAGACACTGAGAGGTTGTGAGATCCAAATGGTAACAGAGCTGGTATGTGTCAGAGATGTGATTTGAACCCTGTTCTTCCAGACTGAAAGGTATGTCTTTTATCCATTGTGCACAAGATCATTGATCTAGAACTGGGAGGAACCTCAGAAGTCATCTAGTTCCTCCCACTTATTTTATAGAAGGAGAAAATGAGGCCTAGAGAAATTCAATGACTTGTCTAAGATCATATAGGTAGTATCAAAGATGAGATTCGAACCTGGGTCCTCTAACAGCAGAGCCATGATGTTGATGGTCCCACTAGGGACAAAGTCTCATCAGAGGGACTCTGACAGGATTTAATGGGTCTGTGTTGACTGTCCTGGGGATGAGGGAAAGAATGGCAGGGGGCCAAGTGACAAACAGCCTGCCTTGGCCTTGCCTCCCCATTCCAACCCCCCAAACTACATCAATGATATGATGGAAATGACATTAGATTTGAGGTAAAAGGACCTAGGTTCAGACCCTGGTTTTACGTACTAGTTTTGTTACCTTGGCCACAGCCAATTGTTCTGAGCTTCAGCTTACTTTTCTGTAAAATAGAGATAGTATTTGTACTACACAGGGTTGCTGTGATCACTTTATACACCTTAAAGGGCTACATATTTTCAACTCAAAAGCATATGGAAGTGATTGTTGATAAATCAAAATAAATTAATAAAATTAAAAAAAAATAAAGGGCTACATAATGGGGGGGGCATTATTATTTTATTAGCAGCCCCCAAAAGGTACAGATTCGTTCTTCTCCACTATGTCCCCTACCCCATCCCCTGAAGAAATATAGTGGCAAGGTTGCTATATCTGGAGTCAGGAAGACTGGAATGTAAAACCCACCTCTGACATTATTAGCCATGTGATCCTGACTATGTCATTTAACTGCTCTGAGCCTCCTTTTTCTCATCTGTAAAGTAAGGGCGTATGATTACCCTTTATAATATATTAATATAGGATTAAAATAAAAGTGTCTGGCAGCTCAGTGGATAGAGCACTGGGTTTGGAATCAGGAAGATACATGTTCAAATCTGGCCTTAGACACATACTAGCTGTGTAACCCTGGACAAGTCATTTGACCTCTGTATTCCTCAGTTTCTTCAACTGTAAAATGGGGATAATCATAGCTATTATTTATATAGCACCTGTTCTGTGCTAAGCGCTTTACAATGATCATCTCATTTGATTCTTACAGCAACCCCAGAAGGTAGGTACTATTATTATACTCATTTTACAGATGAGAAAACTGAGGCAAAAAGTGGTTTAGTGACTTGTCCAGGGTCACACAGCTAGTGTCTGAGGCCAATTTGAACTCAGGTCTTCTTGATGCGGGCTAATGCTCCATTCACTGTACCACCTAGCTTTAAAATAACAATAATAGCAGCTACCTTGAAGAGTTTCTGTGAGGATAAAATAAGTTGTTTGTAACGACATTTAGCCCAGTGCCTGGTGGGTGTTGTATACATGCTTATTCTCTTCCCTTCCATAAGGGCCCTCCCAGCTCTAAATCCATGGTCCTTCCCTTTAGGGGAGTGTTTCAACCAGTGGGAAAGAGCAAGAGCTCTTAGTGCCCTAGTGACGAATCTGGGCTTCCTGTTAAGTTTCTAGGACACTTAACCTGGGTCACATCTTCCCTGAACCCTTCTAGCCGGGATGAGCTCCTGCAGCTGTTGGACACTGCACGGGTGAGGAGAGAGGAAGGTAGGAGTGGGGAGGGTGGACAGGGCGGGCAGGACACTGTTCCCATCCCATCCCACCGTCAGTTTACTCCTGTGGAGCTTCTGGGCAGGTTAAGACAGGAACAGGGGCAAGGGCAGGCAGTGGGTGTGTGGGTGGGTGTTGGGGGAGGGGGGAGATGGACTTGGCTGAGGCCCCAGGGCAGCTCCCGCTACACTCCTCCTTGGCTCTGGCCCCGCAGCAGCTGAAAGAGCTGCCCCTGAAGAGCACCCCGGAGCAGGACAGCATTCTCAGCCTGTCCGCGAGGTGCCTGCTCCTCACATGGCGGGACAACGAGGAGCTGATCCTGCGCATACCCACGCACGAGATCGCGGCTGCTTCCTATCTGCAGGACGATGCGCTCCACCTGCTCGTGCTCAAGACTGGTGAGACACAAGGCGGGGCGGGACCTGAGAGGGAGACTGGTCCTGGGGCCGGGGGCGGGGGTGAGGGAGGGGCTAGAGAAGACTAAACCGCCAGAATTCGGGAATGCGGATTATGTGAGAGAGGCTCCGGAGGGGTAAGGCCAATTAAAAAGTCCTAGAGGCCATATCGAAGTCATACTTCCAAAAGATTCCACCTTTGAGATGGTCTCCTCCTGACCCTCACCCTAGTCTCTCACCCGAAGCGCCTCCTAGGACCAACCATTTATTAAGCTCCTCTTTGTACCAGGCACAGCTGAGATGCTGGTGACCATACAAATACAAATGTAAGAAGGTCCATACCCTCAGGGTGCTTAGATTCTATGAGGAGGAGACGAGGAGGGCATTACTGGTCCAACTCCTGTATTTTACTGATGATGGAGATAGGTAGAGACAGCTGGTGGCGCAGTGGAAACGGCATGAAGCCTGGAGTCAGAAAGACTTCTGGCCTCAAACAGTTAACTGACTGTGCAGCTTTGGGCAAGTCACTTAAATCTCTGTTTGCCTCTGTTTCCTCAACTGTAAAATGAGGATAACAATAGCACCTACCTCACAGGGTTGTGGGAACAACTAGGAGGTGCAGTGGATAGAGTGCCAGGCCCTGGAGTGAGGAAGCATCATCTCCCCAAACTCAAATCTGGCCTCAAACACTTACTAGCTGTGTGACCCTGGACAAGTCACTTAACCCTGTTTGCCTCAGTTTCCTCATCTGTAAAATGGGCTGTCAAAGGAAATAGCAAACCACTCCAGTATCTTTGCCAAGAAAACCCCAAATGGAATCAGGAAGAGTCAGACACAACTGAAAAATGAAACATCATCATCAGTGATAGTGAGTCAGGATTTGAACCCTAGTTTTCTGATCCCTTATTCTCTCTATGTGGCTCTGCCCTGACTTTCACACTCTTATCAAAGAGAGGAAAGCAGTGGGATGCCTTGTCCAGAAATAATATAACAGCTCTCATTTCTACAAAGCGCTTTGTTCACTACAACTTTTGAGGCAGATAGAGTGAGAACAGTGATCCCCATTTTTGCAGATGAGAAAACTGAGGATGAGAGAAATTTGCAATCCCAGGAGATATAGAACTGTAAGGGACCTTGTTGTCATTCATTTGTTTTCAGTTGTGTCTGACTCTTTTGGAGTTTTCTTGGTAAAGATACTGGAGTGGCCTTGTCCAGATCTTAGATGGGATCTAGTCTAGTCCTTATTTTATACTTATGAAAAGGGAGGCTTAGGTAGTAAGTAACAGAACCCAATTCTAACCCAGGACAACTGATTCAAAAATCTAGTGTCCTTTCCGCTCCACCAGTCACCCACCTGGTCAGGGATAGACCTGCTTTCATTATTCATTTGGTGGTATTGAGAAGCAGTGAGGTACATAGGAACCACAGAATCCTGCTGGGCTACTCATTATTTGTGCAACTTTGGGAAAATCACTTATCATCTTGGGATCCATTTCTTCACTGGATGACCTTTCAGAACCCTTCCCTCTCTAAATCTGGGCTACTATGATCCTTACTGTGAGGTCCATAATTCAGGAATTATTATCACCATTTTACAGATAAGCAGCTAAGGCTCAGGAATTAAGTGTTTTGCCCAGGGTTCATATATTTAGCAATTGAGTGGTATATGTTGTTAAAGCTGGAAGGTACCTTCAAGATAATATGGACCATGATCTGGGTGTCCTGATTCCTTGCCCAAAAGATTTTCCACTATCCCGCACTCCCCTTTTACATGAAAGGAAGAGAAAGCAACAATGATGTTGGCATCAGGTGCCAACAGGTCCCAAGTGGCAACATGTTCTTGCCTTCCCATGCCTTAACCCTTAGTCTTGGGCAGGTGGTCATTTTTTCATCCTCTCTTAGGCCTGGGTGTGGATCCAGTGCCTGCTGGCCTGGATGCGTGCCCTGGTGGCAGGCGGGAGCCTGGGGTGGCTGGCATGACCCCTGAGAAGAGGTCAACGGGCAGCGGTCCTGAACCTAGACCACCTTCAAGTGGTGTGGAGCGACGCCACACCATCTGCAGCCTGGACTGGAGGATGGCATGGGGGGGCACCGAGGGCCGGGCCACCGGTGGTGGTGGGGGCAGCTTGGAACGAAAGCAAGGTGCTGATGAGAAGAAAGCCATGGGCCGGGCATTTGGGAGCTGGGAACGGCGCCAGACATTCAGCGGCAGCTGGGAGCGACGGCAGGGGGGCAAACCGGGGGGCAGCTGGGAGCGGAGGCAGGGGAGCAAACCTGGAGGAAGCTGGGAACTGCGGCAAGGGAGCAAGCCTGGGGGCAGCTGGGAACGTCGCCAGACCTTCAGCGGGGGCAGCTGGGAGCGTCGACAACCTGGTCTCAACCCCCTGGACCCTCAGGATCCCAGCCCTGATGCCTACTGCAACCTCATCATCCTGGCAGTTGCCAACAGGGTGAGTTGTCCCCTCGACCAGGGTGAATTGAAGGGCTATGGCCTGGAGGTCATCTGACTTGAGAGGCCCTACAGCCCCAATCTGGGCCCCAACCTTCCTCCAATTTCAACTCAACAGACATTTTAAGAAAAATTCATTGATATCTCTTGTTTTTACATCACCTACACTTCCCAATATATCCTTTCCCCTTCCCAAAGAGTTGTGTCTCATAACAAAGAATTAATAAGAGAAAAAGAAACAATTCAGAAAAATTAACCAACACAACAACCACATCCAACATTATATTCAAGGTCTCATACCTCTAGTCCTCTACCTCTGTGAAGAAGGAATGAAGATACACTTCCATATCCCTTCTTGAAGGCCCAGCTTGGTCAGGATAATTTCACAGTATTCAGGGGTTTTTTTTTATTATTATTATTTTATTTTTAGGCAATTGGGGTTAAGTCACTTGCCCAGGGTCACACAGCTAGTATGTGTCAAGTGTTTTGTCTGAGGCTGGATTTGAACTCAGGTCCTCCTGACTTCAGGGCCAATGCTCTATCCACCGAGCTGCCCCCACAGCATTCAGTTTTGATTGTTTTGTTTCCTTTTACAGTCTGTCGTTACTATGTCTATTGTTTTCCGGGTTCTACTTACTTTCACTTTACGTTGGTTCACATAAGTCTCTCCATATTTCTCTGTATTCATCATATTCGTTTCTTACAACACTCAATATTCCACCATATTCATGTATCACAATTTGTTTATTCATTCCCCAACCCAGAGGTATCTATTTTGTTTTTAGTCCTTCACTACTATAAAAAGAGCTCCGCTGACATTTATTAATCACCTACTGTTTGCAGAACACTGTACTAGAAACTGAGGAAAATACAAAATTTAGAAACTAACATTTCTACAGCAATTTAGGGTTCACAAAGCACTCTATGTACATTTGATTCTTACAGTAACCCATGAAGTAATTGGTATGATCCCATTTTACAGACAAGGAATCTTTGTCTTAAGGAAGTTAAATGATTTGCTTAGTCTTCCTGATTCCAAATCCAGTACTCTGTCTAGCCCCTACCTTCATGGAACTCATAAGATACCAATCCAGAAAACTCTAATACTATATGATAAATCCAATAGAGAGGTGCAGGATGACATTTGAAGTCTGAGAGTCAAGGTCATTACCAAGAATTGGAAGAATTGGGGGCAGCTACATGATAAAGTGGATAGAGCACCGGCCCTGGATTCAGGAATTCCTGAGTCCAAATTCGGCCTCAGACACTTGACACTTACTGGCTCTATGACCCTGGGCAAGTCACTTCGCCCCATTGCCTCACCAAACAAAAAAAAAAAGGGAGAATCAGGGGAGATTTCATGGAAGAGGTACTCTTTGAAGGTTGGGTAAGGATTCAGTAGTTCAGATGGAGAGGGACATGGGTACATTCTAAGCTCAGCATGGAAAAAGGCGCAGAATTGGGAAGGATCAGGGTATGTGATAGGGCCAAAGTTGCTTGGTTCAATTAGAGTGTAGAATGCAAGGAGGGGTATCCAGTGACTAGAAAGGTAGGGTTGTGTCCAATTATAGAGGGTTTTGAATCTCAGGTAGAGGAGTCTGAACTTTATTTGGGAAGCAATAGGGAGCCATTAAATGTTTTTGAACAGAAGAGTAACCTGAAGAGATCCATACTTAAGGAAGAGAATTTTAGCATCGCACAAAGGACAGATTGGACAGAGGAGAGGTATGGAGGCAGGAAGACCAGTTAAGCAGTTATTCCAATAGACCAGGCAGAACTTGTGTGGTGGCCACAAGAAGAGAGGAAAGATGGAGGTGAGGCATGTTATAGCACTTTGGGGCTAAGGGGCCCCAAAGCTCCATCCTATATCGCAACTGTACTGACAACAATGACTATACAGTTATCCCTTCCATATTGTGACTTTCTCCATTGTGATTTTGCTGTATCATGGGTTGGCATAAGAAATTAAATGGGAACTTTGGGGGAGTTTTACAGAAGCCACAGATGGCACATGAAGGCCAGCAGACCGACTTAGAATGCATAAAACTTATGCATAATATTGTATAATATCAACCCAAATTTTACAATAAGGTACTGTAAACATCCCATAAAAGAAAAAGAAAAAATTCAGACTTCTTCTCTGGTATGAAGGGAAGGCCAAAAAACTTTACATGGATTTTCCGGATCACAGGGGCACCATACCCCTAGCCCCTGTGATGTGGAAGGGATAACTGTAATTGAAGGGGGTTGCCTAAAAGCCTGACCTGTTTTAAATATATCCCCAACCTGATGGTCAGGACCTAGTATGAGAATAAATCTTTTTTTTTTCTCTAGAGCTCTTGAGATTCCCAGCCTCCCTCCAATGCCCTTTTGTAAGGAATATTCACAATGGCTGAAAGAAAGGAATAGAGAAGAATGTGACAACTAGTTAGAATGCTAAAGCTGGAAGGGACCTTTTGAAAGAGCATAGAATGTTAGAGCTAAGGGGCCTTAAGGAAACCCACTCATTTCACAAACAGGGAAACTAAGACTCAGGGAGTAGAAATAATTTGTCCAAAAGCACACAGCAAATTGGAGACAGAGCTATGTCTAGAGCCTGGGTCTCCCAAATCTCTGGCCTAGGATTCTTTGCTCAGCACCACCCTGACTCTCACTTTCCAGACTGCCAAAGCTGCCGCACCTACTACTCCCACACCCCAGCTCAGAGACATGCTCAGTTACTAATGTCTCCTCTCTTTTGTGGTCAGGATGCAGCAGAAGAATCCTGCGCTCTCATCTGCCAGGTCTTCCAGATCATCTATGGAGATCAGACTATCGAGTGCGTGGATCGGGCTGGCTACCACTACACCTCCACCCCTGAACGGCCCTGGCTTATCAGCCGCAGTGAGTTCTGGGTCAGAGGCAGCTTCCCCTCGGCGCCACCCTCCTCTTGTCCCTAAACCAAAATGAAATGAACCAAATGATCAGGGAGCTTAGAGCTGAAAGGGACCTCAAAACATCAAGCAGTTCAGGCCCCCTATTTTTACAGATGAGGAAAAACTGAAGCTTAGAGTGGTTAAGTGACTGGCTGGGGGACAGGGTGTCACACAGCTAGTAAGCATTGAGTGGGATTTGAAACCAGGTGTTTCTGACTCAAAGTCCAACACACTATTCACTACTCCATAAAGCCTCTCAGCTGTTCCAATGCCTTCATTTTTTTTTTATAGAGAAAGAAAATAAGGCCTAGAGAGGTTCAGTGATTTGCTGAGGGTCACACAGGTTAATAAGATCCAAAGATAAGATTTTGAACCCAGGTCACAGAATCTAACCAGGCAGGGAGTACAGATCAGCTGCCTTTGAGAGAAACCAAGGGCTAGAAAGCTATTCCATATCCATCGACCCCTCTAAACATTTATTTAGCACCTACTGTGTATAAAGGGGCAGCTAGGTGGCACAGAGTGGCTAGAGTCAGAAAAACTAATTTTCCTGACTTCGAAAGTGGCCTCAGACACTTACTAGCTGTGTGACCCTGGATAAGTCATTTAATCCTTATTTGCCTCAGTTTCCTCATCTGTAAAATAGGGACAATAGCAACACCTTCTTCATGGGGTTATTGTAGGGATCAAGTGAGACAATAATTGTAAAGCACTTAGCACAGTGCCTGGCACCTTGTACATGTATAATAAATTCTTGTTTCCTTCCTTCAATCCAACCCCTTCATTTTATAGATGAGGAAACTAGGCCCAGAGAGGTTAAGGGATTTACTGAAAGTCACACAGGTAATTAAGCCAGGATTGGGACCCAGGTCTTCTGACTCCAAACCCAGTTGCATTCCCAATATACCATACCATAGACTTCAGTACCATACAAGGAAAAACTTGACAATAACTCATCGTTCGATTATTTTTTACATCCAACTCTTTGTGACCCCATTTGAGGGTTTTTTTTTTCAGAGATACTAGAGTGCTTTGCCATTTCCTTCTCCAGCTCTTTTTCAAATGAGGAAACTGAGGCAAACAGGGTTAAGTTGCCTAGTATCACACAGTTAGTAGGTATCTGAGGCCAGACTTGAAGCTGGGAAGCTGAGTTTTCCTGATTCCAGCAGGTCTGGCACCCTATCTACTGCGCCACCTAGCTGTCCCCTTGACAATAATTAGAGCTGTCCAAAAGTAGAGTGGACTGCCTTGAAAGGTAATACATCTCCCATCACTGAAGATCTTTAAGTGGAGTCTGGATGGCTCTTTGTTGGCCACATGCTAGAGACAATATCTGTTCTGGTACCAGCTGTACCGGATAGCTCTGTAGTCCCTTTTATTTCTGAGATGCTGCGATTCTATGACTCATGTTCTGGACTTCTAACTCCAAGTCCGGTGACTTTCTAATATGCTCAAATGTCTCTCCAATAGTAAGTACCTAAGAGTGGTATGAACAAGGTACTATAAGATCAGAAGAAAGAGTTCACTTCCATCTTCAGAGAGTGGGGGGAAAGTTAAGGAAGGCTTTGTGGAGGTCAAAGCATTTGAGCTTGGCCTTGAGGTAAAGAAAGGATTTTAGCAGGTAGAGATGGCGGGAAGGGGCAGAGGAAGGACATTTTAGGACTAGGAACCTGAGCAAAGATCCCTTGTTCTGTTCCCCACAACTAGCTGTCCCTCTAGGTTCCTCTTTTCTGTTCCTTATGAAAATTCTGGGCCAATATTGGGCAAAAGAGAAGGTATCTTTAGATGAGCCATCATTCTGTGCTAGCCCTGCTCTAGGCACTGTGGGGAGGGAAGGTGAGATAGAAGTGGAAAAATGAGAGCCATGCAATTTGGTTAGATTCCATCTGTCTCTCCAGCCTTTTCCCATCCAGGTCAGCCAGAAGTTTGATTGTACATGCAAAGGTTGGAGGAGCAAGAGAAAGGCAGATCTAGATAAAGGAGAACAGAGCTAGAAGCTGAGGAGCCAGAGGGCCTGGTCCTGAAGGACTCCAGACTTAACCAACTAATCAAAAAGTCTTTATTGAGCATCTCCCTCCTGTGTGTCCAGCCCTGTGCTATGTATTGGGAGACACCCAAGAAAAGAAAGAAAATACATGGTTTCTGCTTTGGCAGGACCCAAGGTTTAATTTTGGAACAGGGACTTAAGACTAGAATTATCGGCTTCCAGAGCTAAAAGAGATCTGGGAAGTCTCCAGACCAGTTTGCCATCCTTCAAGAGAACCCCCTTTGTAGTATCCTTGATTAAGGGCTATCCACCCAGTCTGAACACTTCCTATTACAGGGAGCTCAGCCAGAGAACCAGGGTTCGAATCCCGTGGCTGCTATGTGACCCTAGAGGCCCAAACCTTTCTGGGCCTCTGTTTCTTCACCTCTAAATTGGGGGTAGTGGTGGACTAGATGGCTGTAGATAGGATCCTACCAATTAAGGCAACCCATTTTTAGAAATTTTCCCTCCCACCAACCCCAAATTATAATTTCCACTGACTGCTCCTGGTTCTGACCTCTGGGAACATGAAGAACAAGCCTAAAAATCTTCATGATTTTTGAAGACAGGGAGGGATCCTGCACTCATCCTACCCCGATTCTATCCCCATCCTGCCCCTAAATCTTTTCTTCTCCAGCTGTGGGCCATCTCCAGTCGTCCTGATGTATATCTCGCCGCTGGACCCAGATGGCTCTGGAGGAGAAAGTGAAGCTGGTGACTTTGCGCAGCCCTGCCTCACTTAAATCAAAGTCAATCGCAAGTCATGTCATCAACTCCCTGATGTCATGATTCTCTTCAAGAATGAAGGACAAACACAACAACCTTCTCCAGCCTAAACACACCTAGATCCTTCAATTGTCCTTTATATTTCATGGCTTAGAAAAGAAGACTGTAGTATAGCAGAAAGAGGATTGTTTTATAAGCAAAAAGTCTGAGTTCAAATCCTGACTGTGACATTTACTAATTACATGACCCTGGACAAATCACTTCCCATCTCTGATCCCTAGCTTCCTTCTCTGTATAATGGAGATAATAATATTTTAACTACCTAACCCACTGGTGTTTTTTTAATCTTCTCTGGAAAATGCTTTGTAAGCCTTAAATGACCAGGGAAACATGCCCCATTATTAAGGGACAGAGAATTGCATGAGGATAGGAATTAGGGAGTTGTGCCTAGGATAGCATCTAGGGATGGGGCCAGTGGAGGGAAAGAAGATGGCCCCAGGAAAGATAGAATCCTGCTTTTTCTTCTAACTGATCTCTGTCCCACTACAGGTGAGAGCTGCCGCACAGATGGGACCTATGGCTACGATGCTGATTTCAGCTGCTGCAGTTCTTTGTAGGTACCAACTGCCACCAGAGCTGGTGCTGTCCCTCCGCCTCCCCCCCCAGTCCAATCCCTATCCCTCTCCATGCACCCCAGTAGTTACCCCCAGACACCTGGTTGTTTCCTGGGGAAATTCTTCACCACTATCTGGCAAGAAGGGTGTCCCTGACTGAGTCCCTGCTGTGTGCTAGCCCAGCTCTAGATGCTGTGGGGGACACTGAGGGAACTAAAGAAGATCGGTCATCACCTAGCAGGCTTGAGACTCACTAAGCCAAAAAAAGACCTGTTAAGCACAAGTATTGAGAGGGACCTTAGAACATAGATCATAGAAAGTCAGGGCTAGAAGGGACTTTGGAGGTTATCTGGTCCAGTGCCTTCAGTGATCAATAAGGAAACTGAAGCCTACCTAGGGAAAGGGAGAAGCTTACCCAAAGCTATACATGTCACAGGATCACAGGCCTGAGAGTTTGAAGGGACCTTATCAATTGCAGTAAATAGAAGAGCTAGGAGAGACTCTAATCATTGCATTAAATAAAAGAGCTGAGAGGATTTTTATCAATCATCTTGTACTAGATAGAGGATCTGGCATTTGGATCCAAATATTTCTGACTCCAAATCCAGCACTTTCCACTACACCACAAAGTAAGCCCAAGGTAACACAGGGTCATCTCACAAATTAGTCATACCAATCAACAAGCATTACATCATGTTAATAGAAAGTGTCGGTCCTGGGACACACAGCTCTTTTGCCCTCGAGAACAGGGTCCTTTCTGCTACATTTGAGCTTGCTTCAATCAGTGGGTTTTTTTAACCTTGTATATAATTGAGAAATTATTTTGAGTGCTCTTGGTCTATGTGACATGCTTGTGATTTCCCTGTGTGTCTAAAACTGATCCCCCAATTCTAGGTCAGAGATGAGATTGCACCTGGGGAGCAACCCCTGATCAGCAGCGTATGTTATAGTTTCCCCAACTCTAAAATGAGGGAGTTAGACTACATGGGCTCCAAGATCCTTCCTGGCTCTCATTCCATGATCCTATGATCACCCCAATAACTAAATCTCCGCCCCCAGCACTATTCGATTGTGTTTATCGAAGATTTATTGAATCCTCTATCATCAACAATGTCACTGTTACCCTCAGCCAGGGCCCTGTTGGTCCATGTTTAACAAATATGCTCTTAGGGGGGAAAATTATACGCGTATACACTTACAAGTTTAATCTGCATTTTTAACCCTTTCTTAAGTTCAGACAATCAATAAATCAAGCCTTGACTTGTAGCATTTGCAGATTTCTGAGGCATAAATACACTAAAATTTTAGCCCTTGCTCTGGGCTCCAGCATATTCCTGTCATCAACCCTTCACAACCATCCTTGTGTGTGTGTGTGTGTGTGTGTGTGTGTGTGTGTGTGTGTGTGCACACGCACATGTTTAGATGAGTGGGGAGGAGAAGAAGAGGAGGTGTGGCTCAGACTGAAAGCCTGAGATGGAGCCACAAAGCTGAGCACCCTCCTCGGGTAACTGGGATTTCATTTATTAAACATTCTATGTTTATTAAACACCTGCTGTGTGAAGGGCCCTGGGTAAAGAGGCAAAGTTGAATTAAGATGCATGCTATTTATTCCTGCCCCAGTGCAGCTCATAGTCTAGGTTAGGTATCTGATGCTTCTGTTCCAGGACAATCCCCCAGAACTCTAGTGCCTTCCCTTTGTTGATGATTTCCAATTTATCTTGTATATAACGAGTTCATACATCGTTATTTGCATGTTATCTCCCCCAATAGACTGTGAGCTCCTTGAGGGCAAGGGCTGTCTTTTGCCTCTCTTTGTATCCCCAGCACTTAGCACAGTGCCTGGCATATAGTAGGTGCTTATCAAATGTTTATTGACTGACTGACTGACTGACTAATGTGGCAGACCCTAGGAGACTACACACTGGGCTGAAGGGACTCTGGCAGAATGGACGATTGGGGAGGGGGTTGGTCAAGCAGGCATGGAGGGCCCAGTGGAGTGAGTCAGGGTACCTGTCTCTTTCTGTGCCTTCCAGTAATGGCTCCCATGACACCTTTGAAGCCTATTATAGTGGGACGTCTACACCCTCCTTCCAGGGATCTCACTGCAGTGAAAGTGATGGCAGCAGCCTGGGTCTGGAGCAGCTACAGGACTATATGGTGACGGTAAGGCCTGGGCAAGGTCAGTGCTACTTTCCCAAGCTCTGGAGATTGATTGTCCCAGCTCACCTGCCCTCTTTCCTGAGCCTCTATATCTTTTTGCACTCTGTGGAAGCCTCTGCTCACTCACAGCATTCCCCACCCTCCACCCCGATCCTCCCACACCCATTCATATCTGTCTACTTGACCTATCTCTCTTCCCCTCCCACATATCCACATCCTGTGGTGCCCAATGAAACCTCTGCCTCTTTCCCCCATGTGCCCCATGGGAGCTTCCACCTGCCCCTTTCCTTTCCTGGAAGTCTACATCCTCCCCTATCTCATGGGACCCCTGCTCATTTGGCACCTCTACTCCCATGCCCAGATCCCTCAGTGGAGTCCTCTGATGGGACAGACGACAGAAATATGTGTCCCTGTAGTTGAGTCCTGTCCTGGGCCTCCATCTTCTCCCTAGTTCTCTAAGAAGCAAGTAGAGAGGGGCCAGAGTTAGAAAAAACATTTCTAACTAAAAGAGCATTGAGATCGCAGGCCATCCCCCTTTCCACAGTGCCCTCTGCCCCCTCAATTGCCTATGGCCTCACCCCCAGCAATCACACTGGTCATACTTTGCCAAACCCTATGAAATATGGCCCCCTGTGGGCCTGTCCTCTGTCTTTTGCCTGGTCCCACATCCTGGCTCTTCCCCACAGTTGCGAAACAAGCTATCGCCACCTGAGATCCAGCAGTTTGCTCTGCTGCTGCGAGAATACAGGCTGGGGCTATCTGTGCAGGAGTACTGTGGGCATCTTCTTCGGCTCTATGGGGACAAGAGGAAATTCCTTCTCCTGGGTGAGAATGCTGTAACCCCTTCTCCCATTTCAAGGGTCAGCCCTGGACCCTGCCCCCATCATTACTGTTCCCATCCCCATTTCCACTGTCACTATCGTGTAGCACAGTGGAAAGAATACTGGATTTGGACCCCAAAGAACTGGGCTCAAATCCCGGCTGTGCCACGTACCACCTGTGTGATGTTGGACAATTCATTTCATTCTGGATCTTAGTTTCCTCCTCTTTAAAATGAGAGGGTTGAACTTAGTAATCCAGAAGGACCCTATGGGATCTCACTCAGTCGTCACCATGACCATCATCACTGCCACCATTATCTCCCCCCATCGTCACGATTAACATTATCGTGGTCATCACTATCCCTACCTGCCATTTTCATATCCATTACTCCGGTACCATCACTTTCACCATCACCCCAATATCTATCCCTGGCCCCTTTCCCTCACCATCCAATTCATCAAAAATTTATTGAACTCTCTAGATATTAACACCATTACCACCATCCACCCTTCACAGCCATCCTAATTATCACTAGCATCACCATCATATGAAAAGCATCCCTATGTTTAATTCAGCGAGCCTTTACTGAGCGTCTATGGTGTGTGTAAGAACTACGAGCGGAGCACCAAGAGAGAAAAGACTAAGGACATGGTACCTGCCCTTTCAGAGCCTCCTGTAGTGACTTAATAAATATGCTAAAACCATATTTACCTGTGGGCCCTTGCTAGGCAATGCCCAGAAAGCAGTATGTGAGAAGGCTTGGCAGTGTATCCGGTTAAGTCCACTTCAACTCAGTCTCTGACACATCCTCTGAGAGAGGTAGCACTGTATTTGGAGTCCAAGGGCCTGGGTTCAAATTTGGATTCAGCCATTCACTAGTGACACCCTTGGATGTTAGCTTCCTTATTTATAAAATGAGAGCATTGGACTGAATGCCTAAGGTCCCTCCCAGCTCTAAATCTGTGACCCTATAATTTCCAATCACTCCCTCTATTAAGGAGCTGCATGGGGCTGGAGATACCCGTCTTGCTGATTCAGAGGCTCAGACTGGGGCTCCCCGGGACCCCTTCCCCCTTTGGCTGGGAAGTATGGGGGCGGAGACAGTGGAGATAACCGAGCAACCACCTGCCTCTTGGGCCCTACAGGGATGCGGCCCTTTATCCCGGACCAGGACATAGGCTACTTTGAAGGCTTCCTGGAGGGTGTGGGCATCCGAGAGGGCGGCATCCTCACTGACAGCTTTGGGCGGATCAAGCGAAGCATGAGCTCCACGTCGGCCTCCGCCGTGCGCAGCTATGACAGTAGAGCTCCCCGCCCGGAGGCCGAGGCCTTCCATCGTATTCTCACTGGCATCACCCATGACATTGAGGCCCTGGCACAGGAGGGAGAGGAGGAGGGCAGCGAGGATGAGGAGGGCTTGGGGAGAGCCGAGGAAGGAGAGGACAACTACCTGTGAGAGCCCTGCCCCCAGCCACACATAGTAGGAGCCGTATAGAGGGCATGGACAGTGTAGCTATGACCAAAGTGTGTCTGGAATATGGGGTAAAGAGGCCTGGGAGATTTTCACTGGGTCAGGTTTGATGGGGTGTAATGAAAAGACCATTAGATTTGGAGTCAGGGGGCCTTGATCTGAATTTACTACATAGTGACCTTGGGGAAGTAACCTAACCCCTCTGAACCTTGTTTCTCTCATCTGTGAAATGGGGGATTTGGACTAGATCAGGGGTTCTTAACCAGAGGTCCATGGACAGTGTTCATGAATGAATTTCAGAGGGGGTCCATGAACTTGGATGGGAAAAGAAATTATATCTTTATTTTTATTAACCTTTAGTTTCCTTTGCAATCCTATGGATTCTGTTTTATGCATTTAAAAACACTGTTCAAAAAAGGGGTCCATGGGTTTTACCAGACTGCCAAAGGGGTCCAACAGACACAAAAAAGTTAAGAGTCTCTGTGATACATGGCCTCTAAGGTCCTGTTCAGCTTGTATTGTATATTGTGATCTATGTACTCAGAGAAGGCAGATGCTCAATTGAAAGCATTTAAAAATATTCCTGGAACCTGAAGTGGGAGTAGGGGGAAGGTTAGTGAAGGGATGGGGACCTCAATAAAAGAAATATGGGACTAATTTCTGAGGAAGTAGAGGAAGCAAATGCCTCAGGGGACTCCTGAATCCAGACCTGACAAGGGAACAAGAACATTGTGGCTGGTCCCTGCCCCGGGATGGCGAGCTAGTCACCTACCCAGCCCTTTCCCAGTTTAGGGATCCAGTGCCTCTGCAGTACTGGGTTCTGCCAGCAGGAGGTTTATGGCTCTGGTCCTTAGTCACTCATGGTGTTTTAGAGGAACTACCTCACATGGGTTCTCAGCAACCCAGTCTGATACTGTCCCTTTGGTGGGGAGGGGAGAAAAGAGGACTCCTTAAGCAAACCCTCTTAGTTCCCAGCTTGCATTAGCTTTGGTGCTCCAAGAGTGCAGCTGGAAAAGAGGGATGGCACCTTGTCTTGACAGACTGAACAACAACATAGGAGCTACTAGAGGGAACGTTAAATACCCCTTGGGCTGGGCCGGACTAAATAGGGCCCAGGACAACTCTTTATTCCTTCCAATAGGAAGATGAACTATGTAAAAACCTGCAGGACTTTAAAGGATCCATTACTTCGTCCATGTAGGTGTTCTTTCCCCTGATACAAACCCCGATTCTTTCCAACCTTTGGATCTAGGTTCAGGAGTTGCTGTGGTCCAAAGGACCATCCTCTGGTGGCCAGTCCTCAGATAATGAGTCTCTCTGAGTTTAGCAAGGCTGAACAGATGCATCTTGGGGCCCCAGAGACCTTTGCAACTTTCTAGGACCCACCAGAGTTTATATTCTTAGTGCTCGGGGTCTTCTTGGGGCCACAAGAAGTCACTAAAGGAGGAAATCCATAGAGGATGGGGAATAACCTGGTGTTAATAAAAACTAAAAGGCCTTTTCACTCACCGTCTCTTGAATGAATGTTTACAGATGATTTCCATTTAGGATCCCAAGGTGAAATTCAATGACAATCATGGAATATGGACTGGGAAGGATCTTCAGGAAGATCTAGTCAATCCCCTCATTTTACAGAGGAGGAAACTGAGGCCCAGAGAGATTAGTGGAAAGAACTCTGGACTGGAGATTAGGAGACCTGGATTCATTCCTAGGTTTCCCACTATCTCATGATTTTCTTGTTCCCAGTTTCCCTATCTGTAAAATGCAGGGGTTAGGATAAATGATCTCTGGAATCCCTTTGAATTTTGACAGTCCATGCTTTAAGGTTCCTCCCAGCTCTGATATGCTATGTTCTGTGTTCTAAGACTATGTTCAGCCCTGATAGTCTATGTTCTAAGGCCCCTCCTAGCTCTGATATTCTTTAGCTTTTTGTCTTCTTGGGGGGTGAGGGGAGAAGACTGGGCCTTCCTGTCTCATCCAGGCTGGAAGTACAGCCACTACCCAATGGGCCCAATTGGCATGAGAGCTTTGACCTGCTACAGTTCTAAGCTAGGCTAGTCTGCCCTTCTTAGGCAGCCTGGTGACCTCCCCCCACTAACTTCTCCCCCATCACCATACTGATACCAAACTTAATATGGACACTGGCTTGGCTTTTTAGCCCTAATATAGCTTTGAACTCTTAAACTCAAGCCCTACTGAAGCTCAGAATTCTCACATTCAAGCAATCCACCAGCAGCCTCCCCAGGAGCAGGCACCACAAGTGTACCCTACATCCAGGAACTTTCTAAGTCTTTACTTACTATTTATTATGTACTTGGTTCAGTGTTCAGTGCCCTGGAGGAGGGGAGCAAGAGAAGGAGCAAACCAGGTTTTTGATCACAAGGAGCTCAGTCCAGTTAGGAGTATTCCCACATCAAAAACAGAATTAGGACAGTGCAGAATCAAATGCTAGATTTAATGCAACGGAGGGTTAAAGTTGGCAAAAGCTAGCAAATGCTCTGGGCCTTAGGAAAGGGAGGGGGTCACTATGGCATGGTTAGGAAAGGGTTCCTACAATAGGTGGGACTTGCTAGGAGTAGGATTTTGACAGAGAAAGAATAATGGAGCCGGCAATAGAGATGTGCAAGGGGGAGCCAGAATGAATAAAGGCATGGAGGTAGAAATCAATTAATTAACAAGCATTGATTAAGCACCGATTGTAATTCAGTAATTGTGCTAGGCACTGGGGATACAAAAGTAAAGAACAAACATTTCTTGTCCTTAGGGACCCTACATTCTATGGGACCCGGAGTGTTCAGGGGATAGTGAGGGGTCCTACCAGGATAGAGCTGGGAGATGCCTATAGGGGAGTAGGAGTAAATAAAGTTGATTAGCTAGAGTGGACCAAGGTGATAGAAGCCCTTGGATTGGAAGAGCTGAGAAGTTTGGACTTCATTTGGGATGCAATAATGATGGTGGTAGTAGTCATAATGATAACTTCATTGAAAAGACAAGAATGACATAGCAGTGATAACAATAACAGCTAACATTTATGTAGCACTATGAGGTTTGCAAAGCACTTTACGTTATCTTATTTGATTCTCACAACGATCCTGTTGTGGGACATAGTATTATTCTCATTTCATAGATGGGAAAACTGAGATTCAGAGAGGTTAAGTTGGGAAATCATGTTGGTTCTTGAGTAGAAGATTGTTGGGATATCTTTCAGAGGGAACATTTCCCTGATGGCTTTCTCAGAGGCAATGTTGTATATGTAGCAAAAAGAGTGCTAGGCTTAGAGCCAGGAAGCATGGGTTCAAATTCCCACTCATACTGTCTGGTTGTGTGACCCTGGGCAAATCATTTAACCCCATTGAGCCTCAGTTTCTCCTAAAGGTAACCCACATTGCCTGCCTCACAGAGTAATTGTGAGGAAAGTGTCTTGTAAACCTTAAAGGGCTCTAGGAATAGCCAGGGAAACCCACCAGTGTCAGCTCAGGATCTGCTCATAGAACCTGGCCTTCCTAACCAGCCTCCCCCTGCATGGGGCCCAGGCTCCCTCAAGAAGACAAAAGGGCTTATGTCTCTGTCCTGTCATGGAAGCCTATTACCTCAGGGATGGGGTAACTTCCTTGGTCAGTGAGGAAGTTCTCACTCCACCCCAAACTTCCGTTTTACTTCAAAGAATTAAAAAAATTTGAACCAGCTGCTTGCCTGGAATGGCGGGCCCACTGATCCCAAAGGGGTCAGGAGTTCCCCACTTCATTCCCCACAACTGATTCAAATTTATCCTGACAGTCACTTTCTCCCATCTCTCCCCTGGAGCCACTGATGGCATCACCTGGTTCTCAGCCTGGTGAAGGAATCAGCAAGCATGGAACTTTCCCTCAGGCCGACACAGGGCCAGGTCAGCCTGCAGTAAGATTGGGAAGCTGGTGAAGTTTATTCTCAATTCAGTGCCTCCTACACTCTCTAGCACTGGAAAGAACTTTCCCCTTCAAGTCCCCAGGGCCCTCTGTTTTCTCACCCACCTTCCCTCACTCCAGCCTATCAGACCTGCTGTCCAGAAAGGAGCAAGGATCTGTGAAAACTCAGGATGAACTCTGGATCAGAAGAGCTATCTTGTAAAAGGATGAGACTTGTTTTGCTTCGACCCAGAGGACAAAACTAGATCCACTGGGCAGAAACTGTAGAGGGGCAGATTTCAACTCAATATAAAAGGAAACCAGTTCCTACCAATAAGAGCTGTTCAAAAGTGGAATGGTGCTGAGGTATAGTTATAAGGTAGTGAGTTCCTTAATTGGAGGAGCTCAAGCAGAAGCTAAATTGCTACTTGTTATAAAGGAGATTTCTGCTCAGATATGGGGTGGATTAAGATGCCCTCTGAGATCCCTTCCAATTCTGAGACTACGGGCCTATGAATGGAAGAGAGAACCCAGACCAGGATGCAAACTCCCAGAAGACAGTCCGGTCACCCAATGTCATTCTTGTTTCTGGTGAGAGATGAGGGGAGAAGAAACAAGTGGTAAGGGAGGTAAAAGAGATCTTCCTGGGGCTCCTGATCTCACATAACCAGTGCTTAGCAGGAGGGAGGGAAGAGAAGGAACAAGCATTTATTATGCACCTAGTGATCCAGGTAACATTCTAAGTGCTTTACAAATATTATCTTATGTGAGATAATAGCCCAGCGCCTGGCACATAGTAGGTGTTTACTAAATGCTGTTTGGCCTGCCTTGACTCTGTCGTCACATCAAGTGGCCTCAGCCTAGGGGGAGGGAGCTTGTGGGGCATCAGGAACCAGTGGAAAGAACAGACAGGGTGAGTGGAAACTATATTAACTTATTCACAGAATTATGGGATTTAAAGCTAGAAGTGACCTTACAGACCACCTGAGAAGCCAGTTTCCTCATTTACTATCTGAAGAAATTGATGTTGATAGACTTAGCCCTTCTCAGCAATGCAAGGATCTAAGATATCTCCAAAGGTCCCGTGATGGAAAATGTTATCCACATCCAGAGAAAGAACTATGGAAGTTGAATGCAGATCGAAGCATACTATTCGCTCTTTTTTTTTCTTCTGTTGTGTTTTGTTTCCTCTTTCTGATGATTCTTCCTATTGGTTCTAATTCTTCCTTACCACGTGACTAATGTGAAAATATGTTTAATAGGAATGTATATGTAGAGCCTATATCAGGAGGGGGAGAAAAATTTTAAACTCAAAAGCTTATGGAAGTGATTGTTGATAAATCAAAATAAATTAATAAAAAAAGAAATTGAAGGCCAGAAAGAGAAAGTTATTTCCCAAGATCACACGGCTAGTAATAGCAGAACTAGGATTTGAAACCAAGTTCAATGCTCTTTCCACTTCTCCAAAAGTTGTTGTTGTTTAGACTTTGTGAATCTCCATTTGGAGTTTCCTCGGCAGAGATACTGGAATGACTTGTCCTTTCCTTCTCCAGCTCAATTGACAGATGAGGAAACTGAGGCAAGAAGGGTTAAGGGACTTGCCAAGGGTCACACAGCCTAGTAAGTGTCTGAGGCCAGATTTGAACTCAGGAAGATGAGTCTTCCTGGCTCCAGGCCTGGCACTCTGTGCTCTATGGCGCCACCTAGCTGCACAACAGCAGCAGCAACAGCAACAACAGATGTGAGCGCAGCCCTTATTACTTAACTACACAAGGGTGAGGGCAGGGAGGGGCAGGAAAGCTCCAGCCCTGCCTTTCGGGAAATCGTAGTCTACCCGAGAAGAAAAGACTCCACCGTTAAGTAATCTCAGGCAGTTTATGCTCTGTATCCTATAGGAGATAGAGATGATTAGCTCTGTCGGGAAGAGATCTCCGAGGCATCTAGCAGTCCAGGAAGGCTTCAAGGACCTTCAAGGATGGAGACTATCTGCTCAAGAGGCAGGCAAAGAAAAGGGAGGGACATTCATTTCCATTTCTGAGTTTCTGGCCTAGAGGAAAGAGCTCTGGCCTGGATTCAAAACCTGGATGTGTCACTTAATGTGTGACCCAGGACAAGTCACTTAACCTCTCAGGGGTTCAGTTTCCTCATCTGTAAAATGAGGATCCTAATGCTCTTCACCTCATGATGGTACTAAAAAGGAAGGATTTCTATACTAAAGCAATAAGAAACGTGAACTGTTGTTCTTTTTACATGAGCAATTGACATAGCTCTGATTTGTCAGAGTGGGTCCTCTTTTCACCAACACAGAACTCAACTCTTCTAAAGTGATAGTAATAGTAATTAACATTTACACAATGCTTTGAATTTTGCAAAGTACTTAACTTATATCATCTCATATATACGTAGATAAGGCATCAAAGTTGAATAGCTGCCAGCCTTGGAGTCAGGAAGACTTGGCTTCAGATCCAGTCTCAGATATTTACTAGTTGTGTGACCTGGAGCAAGTCGCTTAACCCTGTTTGCCTCAGTTTCCTCAAATGAGATAAAGAAGGAAATGTCAAATCACTCCAGTATCTTTGCCCAAGAAAATCCCAAATGGGGTTATAAAGAGTCAACCATGACTGAACAACAAATATGTAGATAGCACCTGTGTTATTTCATAATGTAAAAAAGATTCAAGTTGATGTGACCAAAAATTTCATCATCAACCTCTTAATAAGTTTTTCTGAAATTACTGGAAGTGGCATGGTACAGAGGAAAGCATGCCGGAAAGCATGTATTCAAGGGCCCTGTCTTCATATTCTGTCTTTGGAGAGCTTCTCAACCTTTCAGGGCCTCAGTTTCCCCAGAGAGGGGGTTGGACTAGATGACCTCTGGGCTTCCTTCCAGCTCCAAATCCATGATCCTATGAGCTTGGGCTGGTCTTTAGACAGCAAGCACCTAGGCCATTACTGAATCTGAAGTCTTTGAAGTGTGGTAGGATTTAACTGGAGTTTGGATTCTACTGGCATAGTCCACTTTCATGCCACAAGGAGGGATTAGAGAAGACACTTAGTGAAATGTGATGTTGTTATTGTGATGGTGATGGTAATTATCTCAGAAACAGGACACAAATATCTTTTGACATCCTCACCCCACCCACATTTTTCGGTAGGGACCAGTTTCTTTACCACTCACACTATCTCACTTCTGATGGTAATTCAGGCTGGGTAAATCCCAGAGGCCCTCCCTGTGCCCTCTGGGCCCAGAGGACCAGCCCTGGCAGCCTCTTGCCTTCCCGTCCCTCGTCTTTGGGGCTCCCCCTCCCCCAAGAGTGCTGAACTTGACAGGCCCAGTTCATGGGGAAGTCCAGGAGGTACTTCCTCTTTTCTGAAGGAAGCAATCTGTAGGTTGTGTAACTGAACCATGTTCCTGGTTCCCCTCCCCAGCACTGGCCATCCCCTAGGGGGATAGGCCACCAGCTGGAGGTGTCCATGCAGCTGGGAGAGAAAAACAACTTCACACTATACCCCTTTCTCTCTCTACACTTCCTCCTTCATTTCCCTACCCTCCTCCCTCCCATCCCAGCAGCCCCAGAGCTGGCATTTAAGACAGAGGCTAACTGAATAAAAACAAAGGGCAGAGAGGCTCCCATGATCTCTCACCTGTGCCTTTTGACATCATCAGGGGTTCCTAACTTGAGGTTTATAAACGTGTTTTAAAAAAATATTTTGATAATTTTTTAAGTATAATTTATTTTCTTTGTAATCCTATATATTTTAATTTTATTTGCTTAAAAATATTACCCTGAGAAAGGCTTCATCAGACTGTCAAAGGGATCCATAACATGAATAATAACAAATAGTAGCTAACATTTATATAGTGTTTACTTGTGTGCCAGGCACTGTGCTAAGCACATATAATTATTATGTCATTCGATCCTCACAAAAACCCTTCGAGGTAGGTGCTGTTATTTAACCCCATTTTACAGATGAGGAAACTGAGACAAAGAGAGGTTAAGCAACTCACCTAGGGTGACATAACTAGTTAGAGTCTGAGATCAGATGTGAACTCAGGTCTTCCTGACTCTGGACTCGGTGCTCTGTCCACTGAACTATGTAGCTGCTCATAAAAAAGGTTAAGAACCCCTGCTCCGCATCCTTCAAGACTGAGCTCAGATATTGCTTCCTCCAGGAAGCTTTTCCTGATTCTCTCCAGCTCAAAAGAACTCCCGCCTCATATCATCACATAATGCTCTGTACTTCTCCTATGCACTTATAGCTGAATGCTTTGGTGGGTCCATGATCTCACTGGTGTTGAGAATCATTCCACTGGCCCAGAATGAGACGCACCTATTCATCCTTTCAGATTTTTGCTTGTACCCTTCCAGAAACTGCCATACAAGAAGATCTACCTAACACTCTAGAGGCCTTTCTCTAGGTCTGCTAATGGTATGTAGGTCCCAGGGCAGCATTCTCCTTCTCTTATCTCTTGCTGCCATTACGTAGGCCCATAGATCATAGATTCATAAACTCACAGATTTAGAGCTAGAAGAGATCTCAAGGTCCACCTAATCCAACGCTCTCATTTTACAGATCAGGAAGACCAGGCCAGAGAGAGTTGCCTCAGATCACACAGGTGGTATAAGAGGCCAGATTGGAACCTTAGCCCTCTGACACCAGAGCCAATACATTTTCTAGGCAGGTGATATGACTGGCCTGCCTCTTTTTTGGGTCACATATATCTTTTTTTATGTTTTTATAATCTTTTATTTTTATTTTTTTAACATGTGTTTTTAAAACTCTGGGTGACAAATTTTCTCCCTTCCTCCTTCCCTGCCCACCCTCATTGAAAAGGAAAGCATCTCGATACAGGTTATAGACGTGTAGTCGTGCAAAACACTTCCATAGTAGTCCTGTTGTGAAAAACTAAGTATATTTCCCTTCATCCTCTTCTACCCCCCCCATTTATTCTATTCTCTCTTTTGACCCTGTCCCTCCTCAGAAGTGTTTGCTTCTGATTATCCCCTCCTCCAATCTGCCCTCCCCTCTATCAACCCCCTGCTCTCTTGTCCCCTTCCCCTCTTATTTTCCTGTAGGGTAAGATGGATTTCCATACTCCATTGAGGTCACATATGTCTTCACTGACGTATTTTATGTCACTTGTATTCAAGTCACCGTTGGTAACATGCGCCAGCCTCCTTACACCCACCCATCCATCTCTCTATTGTTCTTGGGGGGTGGGGGAGAGGGCAGGTCACAGTTTTAATTCTTCTGAGTGCTAGAGTTCTACAGTCCACAGCCACGGAGCATCATGAAGAGAATGTTGGTGTTAAAGAGATAAGTCTTGGGGGCAGCAATCAGCTTGGGATCATTGAAGCTGGTATCCACCTTCCCAAATGCAATCTAGCTCATTCTTTTCCTATTCAGTTTTGGGCCTGGCTCATCTCATACAACTTTCATATTCTACTTCATATTAATACATGCATATATATATATATGTGTGTGTGTATATATTACATGTATTGTATATAATATCCATATATCCATATATTACACACATATATATATATGTCTTATCACTCATACTAATTGTTAACCCCTTGAGGGTAGGGATTGGGCCTTTTTCATTTTTGTATCTTCCTTAGTGCCTAGGACTGTGCTCTGCATATAGTTCAACCGATCAATAAGTATTTAATAAGTGTGTCCTATGTGCCATGCACTGTACTGGGTGCTGAAGATATAAAGACAGCTAAAGAGCAGTTCCTGACCTTAAGGAGTTTACAGTCTAGTATAGGTTATAAGACAAATATACAAATTAATATGAAGTAGGATATAAAGCAGGGCAAATAACACATACAAAAATAAATAAGTATATACAAAATAAAGGCATTGAGGGAGGGGGGAAGAGAACTCTAGCAGCTAGGAGGATCAGGCTTCAGGTAGAAGGTGTCACATGAGTGGAATTTTGAAGGAAAAAAGGAATTCTAAGAGGTTATGGGGGAGGCATGTTTAATACATTCCAGGCATGGGACCGTTAGAGATGAGGATGGAGGGTTGCAAAGGGAGGAGCAGAGAGAAGGCCAGTTTAGTTGGACCATAGAGTGTGAGTAGGGGAGTGATTTAATGAGACATAATAATGTGTTTGCAGGTCAGAGGGGACACTGATCTGGATGGGATGGAGAGTGCTTGCAGGGTAGCAGCAGGAGAAACAGACAGAGGAGTTGGAATCTGGTTATGGAGGAATTTTAATGTGAAGCTGAGATGTTTGTACCTTATGTTTCAGGCAATGGTTAAGATTTGGGTTAGTCTGAGGTATCACCTCACACCTATCACATTGGTTAATATGACAAAAAATGGAAAATGTTGGGAGGGGATGTGGGAAAACTGAGACACTAATGCACTGTTGGTGGAGTTGTGAACTGATCCAATCTTTCTGGAGAGCAATTTGTAACTATGCCCAAAGGGCTATAAAACTGTGCATACCTTTTGATCCAGCTATACTGCTGCTAGATCTATATCCTAAAGATATCCAAAAAAAGGTAAAAGGACCTATGTTTACAAAAATATTTGTAGCAGTTCTTTTTGTTGTGGCTAAGAATTATAAATCAAAAGGATGCGCATCAAGTGGGGAATGGCTAAATAAGCTGTGGAATATTATTGTCCTGTAAGAAATGACCAGCAGGATGATTTCAGAAAAACCTGGTAAGACTTACATGAACTGATGCAAAGTGAAGTGAATAGAACCAGGAGAACATTATACACAGTAACAGCAATATTGTTCAATGAAGAACTGTGAATCACCTGGCTATCCTCAGCAATACAATGATCCAAGATAATCCCAAAGGACTAATGATGAAGCATACTCTCTGTCTCCAGAGAAAGAACTGATATTGTTTGAATACAGACTAAAGCATACTTTTTTTCACTTTCTTTCATTTTTTTTCTTTTATTCAAGTCTTCTTGTACAAAATTACTAATATGGAAATGTTTTACATAATTGCACATGTATGACCGCTATCTGATTGCTTACTGTCTTAGGAAGGGGAGAGGGAAAGGAGGGAAGGATAGAATTTGGAACTCAAAACTTTAAATAAAAATGTTAAGAATTTGAAAAAAAATATTTGGGTTAGGTTAGGGGTTAAGGAGAGTGTGGCTGGATTGCCGATTTCTGGACCAGACAGTGTTGCCCAATCAGCCAGTCTTTGTTCATATACATCCTAGAAGGTTCTCCCTCTTCCCTTCTGCCTTTCCACATTCTTCCATTTACCAAGGCCCAACTCTGGCCTTGCTTCCTCCATGAAGACTTCCTGACTGTGCTGGCCCAGAGAGCTCTTCCTCTTATGAGTTTCCATACCCCTGACTTTTCAATACCACTCACTTTCCCGTGGAGCACAGGCTCCATTCTGCCAGAGGGAAGAGGAGAAACACAACCCATAGGTGTAATCATTGATCACCAAAGGAATTCTATCAACCTCTGTGTGTGGCTCTCTAGCTTACTCCTGACTAATGTATTCAAAGGTGCCTGGGATCTGCTTACTTTAGATCAGTGTTGGTTGAAAGGGCTTTAGTAACTCTTGTTCTCCTAAGTATTAAACCAGCCTCAGCCCCAACATTTGGGAGTCACTCAAGTCAGCTGTCCATCTGGACAGCTTCTAGGTGGAGCTGAAGTTGTGAATCAGGAAGAAAAGGACCTCAGATTCATAGGATCTTAGGCTGGAAAAGATATTATAGATCATCAAGTCCATCTCCCGCATTTTACAGGTGAGTAAACTGAGGGAAATGACTTGCCCAGGATCACACAGCTAGTAAATGAACTTGGGTCTTTCTGACTCTAAGCCCAGTACTCTGTCTACTGCTTTGCTGTCATGAGGCCTCACTAGGAGCAGTGATGAACGGGCTGGCTAAGGAAGGTCTCTGAATACAGGAAATCTAAACCTAGTTCGCATTTCAACATCAGTCCTGCTCAGCAAAGTCTGGCCGTGAGACAAGTTTCCAAATCACACAAGTTAAATGACCCATCCAACAGCCTGGGACCTCTAGCAGTTTTCCAGCCTCACTCAGAAGATGAAAAGGGAATTCAGTAGTGATAGATATGAACGAATTCAGATGAGAGAGAAGTGCAATTGTGTAATGAATGCTATTAAGCTAGGAACAAGGAAAAATATATCTAGAGATAGATAGATATATAAATATACAATCAATCAATCAACATTTATTTTTAAGGAATTTATTTTATTTATTTTTAGCATTTATATTTTAAAATTTTGAATTCCAAATTCTCTCCCTCCCTCATTCCATCCCCTTCCCCACCGATTCAGACGGCAAGTGCTATGATACATATCATACATATGAAGTCATGCAAAACATTTCCATATTAGCCATGTTGCAAGAAAAATAAAGTGAAAAGCAATCAACAAACATTTTCCAAGTTCCTACTATGTATCAGGCACTGTGCTAAGTGCTGGGGATACAAAAGACAGTCCCTGCCCTCAGGGAGCTTATAATCTAAAGGGGAGACAACGAGCAAAGAAATGTGTACAAACAAGTTATATGCAGGATGAATAGGAAATAATTAACAGAGGGAAGGTACTGGAATTGAGAGGTTGGGAGAAGCTTCCTATAGAAGGTGGGATTTTAGTTGGGACTTAAAGGGAGAGTATGGTAATATGTATAATAAGAACCCTAAAACAAAGTCGAAGAAATGAGGAGATGTACCTCCCTCCTTTAATTGGAGAGGTAAAAAATTGCCTGCTGAAGGTCTGCATTTCTGGATTAATTGATTTTATTTAATTGTTTTTCATGTTTGCTCATTGGTGAGTGTGTGGTGGGAGTGTATCTGCAAATAACTGTGATGTAGAAGCAAAAAGCAGCCTAAAAAGATTTTAAAGGAAGAAATGTTCAATTAATACCTCACAGGGTATACAGCTGAATATGGTTAGCACCAGTGGCAAGGAAGGCTATAAACAAGTTGACCAAAGGACTCCCATGGGGCATCATGTTCTCCTTTTAAACAGGGCCATGGGTTCTAATTTCCGCCCTGCTTCTGACTTGCCCTGTGACCTTGAGCAGATAGCTCAAACCATTCTGAGGTTCACTGGACTCTCTCCTCAGCATATATTTGGGTGTACCTATGTTGCTAAAACAGTAATAGCAACTTGCATTTCAGTCACAAGAAGGAGGAGGAGGAGGAGGAGGAGGAGGAGGAGGAGGAACTGATCTCTGGAGCAGGGAAGCAGTGTTCCTGAGGTCTCACGGGGGTTAGTGGTATAATGCCAGGACTCACTCCTGTTTTCATTGATCTTTCTGCTACATTGCAGTGTCCTAACAAAGAGCTTTCCCATCTATTATCTTTCCAGATCCTCATCTTAGCTCTGTGACAGAAGTATGACAAGTTGTTGCCTGTTGTTTAATATCTGTATTTTACAGGAGAAAAACAAGTAAGTCTCAGAGAGGAGAATCGAACTTTCCCAAGGTCACTCAGAAAATTGGTGACTTATCTAGTCTTCATCCCAAGCTTCCTATCTGTCAATCCAGGGCAAGAAAATGCTAACATCTCATAAGGAATATCTTGGGATGCATCTGGCAACTCAAAAGGGAGCAAATGAATATTATACCATAATAACTGCATCTTCCCCTGTCCCTCCCTCCCCCCACCAAGTCAGTCCTGTGTTGAATGCCTGAACAATCAATAGGAATACCAGGGAATCTAAAAATATTAAATGCAAATGCCACTGGAAATATGAAAATTTTTCTAAAGAGCTGGTGGCAGCCCTGCTGTAGGGTACAATCAACCTTGTGGGGACGGTTTTTTAATGGGAGGGAATGAAAATGAAAATGAAAATGAAGGAGGAAAAAAGCCAGGAACACTGATCCTTAAACATAGCACTGAAAGGAACCATTGAGATTATCTAGGTCAACCCCTGAATTGTATAAGAATGAATATTTTCTGGGTGGCTCAGTGGAGTCAGGAGAACCCTGAGCAAGTCATTTAATGCTGTTTGCCTCAGTTTCCTCATCTGTAAAATAAGCTGGAGAAGAAAATAGCAAACTACTCCAGTATCTCTGCCAAGAAAACCCAAAATGGGGCCACAAAGAGTCAGAAACGATGACTGGACAACAAGAACATGGGGTCTTTAGACAATTGGATTTAGAGTCAGGAGCTAAGGTCAAATCCTGGCTCTGCTCCTCATCCCCTGTGTGACTTTTGGCAAGTCTCTGATTGAATGTCTCTGGGCTCCAGTTTCTTCTGCAAAATGAAGGGTTGGGCTGGGTATGTTACGAAGATCACTGACACTAGAGCCAGAGGACCTGGGCTCAAATATAATCTCTGACACTTAAGACATGGGTGACCTTGGGCAAGTCCTTGAACTTCGGTTTCCTCATCTGTAAAATCAAGAGGTTGGACTAGGTGGTCCTGGAGGTCCCTCCCAGCTCTAGATCTAGAAGCTTCTATTTTTGTAACTCTAAGTGATAGTTAAGCTTTCTTCCAGCACAAAATCTTGTGTTTCTAGTATCTCTTTTCTCACACGGGTTCTCCAACTTGAATGCCTCTGCTTCTAGTCTGCTAATCCATATTCTTGAAGCTCCCCAGCCCAGATCATCTGGCTGGTGCAGTTAATAGAGTGCTAGGCCTGGAGTCAGAAGAGCTGAGTTCAAATCCAGCCTTAGATACTTCCTAGCTGTGTGACCCTGAGCAAGATATTTAACCTCCATCTGCCTGAGTTTCTTCAATTGTAAAATGGAGATTATAATAGTACCTACCTCTCAAGGTTGCTGTGAGGATCAAATGGGATAATAATTGTAAAGTGCTTAGCATAGTGCCTGGACATAACAATAAATATATTTTATCTTCCTTTCCTTCCTTCTTTCCTCACTCTCTGCCTCCTTCCTTCCCCCCCTCCCTCTCTTCCTTTCCTTTCTTTCATTTTGTCCTCCCTCTGTGCCTCCTTCCTTCCTTCCTTCCTTCCTTCCCTCCCTCCTTCCTTCCTTCCTTCTTATCCAGATCCAGTCTCTCCACAGTTCTGTTCAATATTCTTTGACCACTCCTACCCACAGGGAACTCTGCCTCTCTCCCAACTCAGAGTTCCTATAGTATTGACTTGTATACCTCATTCATAGTTCTTAGAATCTCTACCATACAGTTTAGGGTATATACTCTATCTGCTCCCTTGCCTTGTTATCTATTTCACAAATGTAAACTTATCTTGATTCAACAAAGAAGCTGTAAGCTCCCCAAAGGCAAGGAACTTTGTATATGTATACATACATGTGAGTGTACCTGTGTGTTCATACAGGTGCATGTGCCTGCATTGTGTGTTTATGTGCATACATGTGGGTGTACTTATGTGTATATGCCTACATGTATGTGTTCATATGTAGGTGTGTGTGCATTTGAGTATACTTGTGCAGCCATGCATGTATATCTGCCTGTGTGTGCATTTGTGTGACTATACATGTGTGTGAATTGTATGTGTGTTTTGTGTGCACTGTGCACCTATGTAAATGTGCCTTGTGTGCATGCATATGTATATGCCTGTATGCATGTGTTTGTGTGTGAACCCATGTGAGAGTACGTGTGTGTGTGTACATGCATATGTGCATTTGTATGTGTGTACTGAGCTAGGGGCTCAGTACTTTGCTAGGAATATAAGAGGTGCAAAAGAACTAATTTTTTAAAAATAAGGTTCCAATATTGATTTGCTCTTTTCTGGGGTGTGAAATTGAGACACAGTTATTTGGGAATGTACCCTAGTTAAGGTATAAAGAGAGTATATAAGAGTTGCGAGTGAGCTTAGAACACAGGATATTAATGCTCCAAGCTCCATGTAATATAGAACATGGGATACTAGAACTGGAAGGGACTTCAGAACACAACATTAGAGCTCAGATTGGCCTTAGAACATGGCATATCTGAGCTGGAGGAAAGTTTGCCCAAGGTCACCCAGCAAATTAGTGTGTAAGCTAGATTTAACTCCAAGTCTCCTGCCTCCCAACCCAAAATTCTAAGTGAACAAGATAATACTAACCTCTCCTAGGGAACATCTTGAGGGGTGATGGCAGCAGCATCTGACAAAGCATAAGAGCTCTGAGCAATGGTCATTGTGTCTTCCCTCGCCCCCTCTTCCCACCTAAGAGCTCAAAGAGACCTCAGAACATAAATCTTGGAATGTCAGAGCTAGAGAGAACTTTAGAAATCATTTAAAAAGGCAGCATGGAAAAAAACACTGGCTTGAGTTATAGTTTTGGTTTCTTCCTTTAGCTACTTATGTGAACTTTCAATGTGGTTTTTGCATCTATTGGGCTAGATTACCTAAGGGCTTATCCAACTCCTCCAGTTCTGTTTCTATAGTTCTTTGCTCCTAACGTGGGAGAATATCAAGGATCAACATGAAAAAAAATGGGTGGTTCACTGTGAGGTAGGTGACTCCCTGTCACTGGAAGTGTTTACACAGAGGCTCTGTTTAGAGATACGGTAAAGGAAATGACTAGAGGGATGATCTCTGAGGTCCATTTAAATTCCTAGGTTCTATGGATATTTAAACAAAATTTGAACACCATACTCCAGATGTTTAATTCTAGGCCTCAAATTTTATATTGGCAGCTTGGAGAGGCAATGTCTCAGTGGAAAGCAGGGGATGAGAAAGGAGGGAGGGCGCGAGAGAAGAATGGAAGAAGGAAGGGGGGGAATGAGGGAGGGAGGGAGTAAGGGAGGGAAGGAGAAAGAGAGAAGGAACGAGTAAGGGAGGTGGGGAGAGAGAGGAAATGAGGGAGGGAGAAAGCAAAGAAGAGGAGAGAGAGAGGAAGAATGAGGGAGGAAGGGAGAGAGAGAGGGAGAAAGAGAGGGGGAGAGAGAGAGGAATAAATGGAGAAAGGGAGAGACAGAGGGGGAGAGAAAGAGAGAGAATGAGAGAGAGTTACCTCTGATTCATACTGGCTCTGTGACCATGGACAAGTCACTTAAATTCTTAGTGCCCCCAGACAACTAAGACTGTAAATTGCAGCGAGTGCCTGTCTGTATTGGTTTAAAAAAAAAAAGTTCCTCATTGGGAATTCCCTGCATTGTCCAAATCATAAGACTAGTCAGGAAAAAAAAACAAAAACCAACTGACAACTGGGAACACGTCCAAAGGAGGGTGGCCAGAACAAGGATTTGGGTCAGTTGTAAGTCTTCGGGAATTATATTTTCTTCCATTTATTCTCCCCTCCCCTCAAGTGACTACTGGTCTCATGGACTTTGGTATTCAATGGCTTAATACAATTAACTCTGCGGAACTTGCAAAGGAACTTACTCATCTGTTGGAGAAGGTGACCTCTAAGCATCTGCCCAGCTCTAACGTTCTATTTCTACAGTTCTCCTAGCATAGAAAAAGGAGGGTTGGTCTAGAGAAAAAAAATAATAGGGGGGTCTCATTATGAAATAATCGACCCCTTATTACTTCAGTATGGAAATAATGATCGAATTCCTGCCCCTCCTCTCCCCCCAAGTTTTAGATTAATTAAGAACTGGAAGGGACAGAAAAGATTATGTAATCCAACTCTCACATTTTACAGATGAAGAAACTGAGACCCAGAGAAGGAAAATGACTCGCCTGTAGTCACACAGGTACTGAGTAGCAGAGCTGGGATGTGAACTCCTGTCCTCCGTTTGTTAAGTTCAGGGCTCTTTATACTGCGCTAGTTCTTTCCATTGATCCCCACAAACAGGATCGCCTGGAGGATCACAAACAGATCACCATCTGTTGGGAATCCCTCAAAAGAAATGAACCTAGCAATCGAGATAGTAAAAAAACTAAACGGATGACAGCTTGATTTCCCTGTGTCAGAAAGCCGCTGAGCTCTTCTAAAAATAGTGTCAGTGGCCCCAAAAGTCAAAGCGATTGTTCCTGTGTTAGGGACTTTGCATGAGGTTTGAATAACCCACAGTAGGGGCAGAGAGGAGGAACTCTTTAACCGCAGAGAAACAGGGAAGGGTCTGGAAAGTGGTGGCTCCGACCCGAAGGGTCACACGGGAAAGGGAGAAGGGAGTAGAGGGGGTTAGGGGTAAATGAGGTAGCGGATGAAATGCGAATCAGGAAAGTTTGAAGGCTCCGGGGCGAGGCTAGAATGTTTCGTCCAGAGTCTGAACTCCTGTGGGCGGGACTAGACTCTTTCGGGTAGTCGTCAGAACGCTAGTTTTAAGGGCTTTAAAACTTTAGAACAGCTCCGGGACTGGTGGAAGTGTTGTAGGCGGAACTTGTCTCCACCTGTCTAGAACCCAGATGCCCCGAGGAGCGGTAGGTGACCACCTGAAGATGAGGTTTATTTCCTTGTAGCTCCAATTGTCTGCCCTCGCCTCCTCCAAAGGGACACTCCTACGACTGAAAGGATAGGGTTAAGTACCACTCCACCTGTGTCCAACCCACTCCCCTTCACCAACCTTTCAGTCCCCTGGAAAAGCAGAGGCGCCTAGAGCTCCTCGTGCAAAGGGAAATTTGAGTCCCGGAGGGCTCTCAAGGAACCACAGCACCAGCTTCACCTCAACCCCACGGGGGCAGCCTGATGCCCCAGAAGCGGCGGAGACCCCGGAAGACTGAGTCGGGGGCGCCTGGGCCAGGGCTGGAGCCGCACGTCTCAGGACGGTTTAGAAGACTAAAGGTCAGGTGAGTCCCAAAGGCTTGCGGGAGCATACCCAGACCCACCCCCACCACCGTCTCTGGGCAGGGCTGGAAGAAATGAGTAATGTAAATGGGGCCAGCAGGTTGTGGTGTCCCTGCAGTCCGGGGCTACTTATGGGATGGTGGTAATATGAACCCAATTCGAGAGGGAGGAGAATGGAAGAGTTGTGTGTATTGAGTGACCCAGAAGGAGAGAAAATGGGGAGAAGAGAGAGTAAAGTGATGTAGCAAGGGATAGAAAGGTGGAGAAAAAAAAAAGGAAAGAGAGATTAGAATGTTGAGGGAATGGGAGAAGCCAGTTTCATAGTCCTGGCTCAGGAACATTAAGTGGAGAAAGTACTAAAGAGGAACCAGAAGTCCTGGCTGTGTGACCTGAGATTACATTTTTAATCTCTCTGGGTCTCAGGTTCCCTTTCTACAAAATGGGAAGAACAGATAGACTCTTCTTGTTCCTCTCAGGACACTAGGGTATGTGAGGAGGGGCTTTAAGGTCCCGGAGCTAGAGAGAAGCACAGGGGTGGTGGGTGGGTCTGAGGCACTAGGCAGCTGGGGGCAGTTGGGGGTGACTGGGTGCTAAGGGAGGGGTGTGTGGGTGGCATCAGTGGTTAAGCTGCAGCTGGGTTCTGCTCCTCTTGGGCTAGACCCTCCTTCCAGACTCCCAGAGGATCTTGAATAACCTTTGCAGCCTATCCTCCTGCCCCATGTTCACCCATCTATAAGAGGATGACAGTCACTATTCCCAATGAGGAAGGGGTCAAACAGACTCCTGGAGGCCCAGAGAGGGGCAAAGTCAGCCTCCCTTACGCCCAATTCCATCTTGTTCACACAGTCATTCAGAAGATAGATCTATGAATAGGACCCAGGAGTCCCAGTTTTCTAGGTTTGAATCTCTCATGCCACCTGGGTAATCAGCTGTTCCTCATTCTTACTCCTTTCCAGAGATAAGATAAATGGATACATTGTAATCTCATGGAGAAGTCTGAAAGCTCCTGCCCTGGGGGGAGAGGGGGGTACTCTAACAGAATGGTTTCTTGTAGAGCTTAATTCCAACCTGTACTTATTAATATAGTTCAAGTCAACTTTGCTAGGACACCTAGGACCAGAGGCCCAGGCTTTAGAACCAGAATCAGAGAAACTTAGAACTGGAAGAAATCTAGAAATATGAAATGTCAAGACTGGAAGACCTCTTTGGATCACCTAGTCCAATCCCTTTCTTTTACTGAGAAGGAATTTGAGGCCCAGAAAGAGGAATTGACTTTTTCAAAGTCACACACAACTTAGAGCAGAGCACAGCTCTTCCAGTGCCTGGACTGGAGCTTTCCATCATACAGTGCTGCTTCTGAGCCCTGCCTTAGATCGGAAACTTTTGGAAGACAAAGCCTCTTCTATTCTCTTGCTCTGTACAGAGTCTGAGCACTGTCTGCTCATTGGTAATGAAAGGTGTGAATAACCCCTAGACTCTGTCCTTCAAAAGCTTCTTTCTGGGACAAAATGTAAAGGGCTTGGTGGGTGGTGGGTGTAGTGCACTGGCTGGTGTGGCGAAAATGATAGTAATAGATCCATCCCAGATAGCTGACCACTTCTCCTTCATTTCCCTAAGGTGAGAATGGTAGATAGAGACCAGAGGTTTGGGGTATTTTGTTTCTTCTTTTCTTTTTTGAGGGGGCTAAATGAGAACTGTATGCGTATAAAAAGACTGGGGGGGGAAGGGAATAAGTATTTACTAGGCCCAAACTATGTGCCAAGTGCTTTATAAATTCTACATCATTTGATCCTCACAGCAACTCTTATAAGGTAGATGCTATTGTCATCCCTGTTTTATAGTTGAAGAAACTGAGGCAAACAGAAGTTAAGTGATTTTCCCAGGGTCACATGGCTAACAAGCGTCTGAGGCTGGATTTTGAACTTCTGACTCCAGTTCAGCATCCTATCCACTGCACCACCTGGCTACTCGGTAGTTTTGAGCTTGTCCTCTTTATGTCTTGGTCAAGTCACTTCTTCCATTTGGGCTTCAATTTCACACTTCAGAAAATGACAGTAATCCACTGTAACCTGTCCTGGGGTTCTGAGGTTAGTATGAGAGCAAGCGAATCTGTGGCCATGGATATGTGGTCTTCTAGGAAACCTTGAGTCCATAGCATCTCTTCTCCAGACCTCAGTTTTCCTATCTGAAAAATTATCTAGTTGGGCCAAATGGTCTCTAAGAACTCTTGTAGTTATGGCATCTATGTTCTATGCCAGTGGTTCCCAATTTTTCAGAGTTTAAGGACCCTTTCTTAATGATAAAAAAAATTTAAGGACCACCACTACATATATTGATGGAAAAAAATATGCAAAATGCCTGACCAAAAGTTACAATGAATTTGATAAAGCTTTTAAGTGAATTTATATTTTATCAATTACAGCAGCATCTGTGTCCACTTGAAACATTGTGATAGGAGACATGCCTTATTCAGTTCGCAAAGGATGCTTACTTGTTGGTCACGCCCTGTTATTTAATGAGATAGTGGATAGAGCCCAGCATGTAGCTTTCAGTACTGGAAGTCTAGTTGAAGGGATGAAATTATGAACCTTAGAGCTGGTTCCACATGCCACTTGCTTCACTATTTAGATTTCAGAACAAGTGCAGAAAATCCACTTTCACAAACATATGTTGTAGAGAAAAGGCATCTGGTCCATTTAGCCTTATCAGATGGCTCTGGGCAATCAGAAAAAAACAGGTAGTCACAAGTCAACCAGGTGCTTTTTGTGTATGAAGATTAGGTTCAAAGGACTTTTTTCCCTCTCAACAACAAATGAAATGTAATATAAATGACAAAGTGTGGTGTGCACATAGTAACAACAATAACAACAATGAACATTTATATATCACTTAAAAGTTTGTAAAGTTTGTAAAACCTATATTATCTCATTTGATCCTCACAACAACCTTGGGAGGTAAATGCTATTATTATCCCCACTTTACAAATGAGGAGACTGAGGCTGAGAGGTCAAGTGACTTGTTCAGGTTCACATAGCTAATAAGTATCTGAAGCTAGATTTGAACTCAGGTCTTCCTGACTCACTAGACTCGAGTCTAGTGTACTATCCACATTGCACCACTACACTGCCTTTAGATTGGGAGATTCCTTGCAATAATTCTATGAGCCCCCACAAAGGTCCACAGTCCACATGTTAGGAACCACTGTTATATACTCAAAGATCCCTTACAGTCCTTACATTCTATGCACTAAGGTCATTTTCAGGCCTCTCTCAACTCCAACATTCTTTGAGGTCTTTTGATTGAGAGTTCATGGCCTCACAAAGATCACAGTCTAGTAAAGACATTTCTTAACCTAAGGTCCACAGACACTCAAGGAGTCTATGAATTTGTATAGGAAATAATGACATCTTTATTTTCACTAACCTTTGGTTTCCTTTGTAATCCTATGTATTTTATTTTATGTTTTTAAACATGTTATTCTGAGGAGTCCATAAGTTTCACCAAAAGATTAAGACTCCCTGGTCTAGTAGAAAGATTAGACAAGAACACAAAAAACATGCATGGAAGAATGTGAAGAAAACTTGAGAGGGTCAAAGTGGTGTAAGATCACTTCAAATGAGTGGGGGAAGGAATTAGAGAAGTCTCCCTGGAGAAGGAGGTATCTAAGATGGAACTTGTTGGATGACTTTTTTAATGAGGAGCAGGCATGAGAGGCAGAGATGAGAGGAGGAATTTCAGAAGTAGGGGAAAGTGAAAGCAAGAGATGAGCGAACAGTCCTTTAAGCTGAGTGTGTGTAAAGAGAAGCAGTGGCAGGGTAGGAAGAGGGGAGGAGGGGAGGGAGGGAGGAAGGCTAGAAAGGTGGGTTGAGAACAAATTGTGAAAGGCCTGGAATGCCAAACAAAGGAGTTTAGATTTTATTCACAGAACATAGAATTTATCTAGTCCCACCCCCTATTTTCCATATGAGGAAACTGAAGCCCAATGAGGGAGAATAATTTGCTCAACACCTGGCTAGCTATTATGGTCACAGCCAAAATTCTTGGCTTCTCAGACTTGAGGTCATTGCATTGAACAAAACTAGGGAACTATCGAAGGTTTTTTGAGCAAGAGACTTAGCCACCATGCCTCAGCTTCCTCCGCTTCTGCCCCAACGTAACCCTTTTCCCTTTGATGAGTTCTTCCTAGAATCTCTGTTTTGGAGAAGGGCCCAGGCCAGTCAGCCCTGATTCCCTGGATTTCGAGTGGTTACTTCCTTCCCTCTAATCAGAGGAGCCCAAGGGGCAAGGGCCACTAAGGAGGTGTGTTTCCGAGTTGATGTGATCTTATAGGAAAATGAGTTTCTGGAGACAATGATGAAGTCCAGATGAGCAGCTGAGTGAGATGATTGGATGGGGTGGGGGTGGGGTGAACATAGGGAGAGCTCCTCCCAGATCTTCTATTTAAGGAAGGGGCCCAGGATAGTCATCTCATCATTTCCCAGCCGGCTACAGGAATTCATCCTGCCCCTTCACAGGGTGCCCTTTCCCTCCCCCTTTTCCCTTCCTCCTTTCCCTCCCCCTTTCCTCTTCCTCCCTCCTCCTTCTCTTTTAGCTTCTTTTTATTTGCAGTCTCCTGTTAGACTGTGAGATCCTTGAAGGCAGGGATTGTTTTTCACCCTTCTTTGTATACCCAGTGCTTAGCACAATGCCTGGAACATTGTAGGTGCTTAATAAATGTTTATTGACTATTGACTCTATCTTCTTGTCCACCTCCTACTTTTCAGCTCCTTTTTTTATATGTTGTCTTCCCCCATTAAAACGTTAGCTCCTTGAGGGCAGGGATTGTTTCTCTTTTTGTATCTCCAGCACTTTTCATCATGGCTGGTACATAGTAAAGTGCTTAATAAATGCTTGTTCATTGATTATGGGGATGGAGGGTAGGACATAATCACAGGTGTGTATTAAGAAGCTGACTTAGATGCTGTGGGTTGTAGGACAAGAGATTGGAAGCAAGAAGACCTGATAAGAAACTATTTCAGAAATCAAGCAAGAGGTGATGGGGGCCTGGACTAGGATGGGAATGGGAATGGAGGTAGGGGATGAATGACAAAATATTGTGATATGATCTAACCAGAGCAAAGTCCTGTGGGCTTTTTCATTTTAGATGCCACGTCTTTCTTTCATGCAGCCTAAGACAGCATTTACTTTCTTAGCTCAGACATGAGGACTTATCTCTAAGCCCAGAGCCTCAAGAAGCAAGCCCTTCCTTGCCTTTAGAACACAAGCCCAAGACCAGAGCCTCAGAAACCAGTACTCCTACCATTAAGAGGAGGGCCTCTGACACCTGGCCCAATCCTTCCCTTCTTCCCTGGCATTTGAGAGAGAACTAACTGATACCTTTTTCCATCATCACAGGACCCATGAGGATAAGAGCTCTACTCCCTGTTTTATAGATGAAAAAACTGAGGGTCAGAAAGATTAAATGACTTGTTGTAACTCAGATAATCCCGGAGATGAGACTCAACCTCAAGTCTTCCAGATGCCAATTTCAACACTCTATCTATTGTGCCCTCCTGGCTCTCCTGCAGCCCCTGTTGCAGTAGCTAAGAGTTGACCCAATTGCCTACCATGTTCACTGTCTGCTGCCTTGAATGTTCTAGTTCAGCACAGGTGAATGTGAAAATGCTTTATAACCATGAAATGCTATATACACACAATGTCTTCTTTATTAATAATAATAGTAGGGGAAGGGAATAAGCATTCATACAGCATTAATACTATGTGCCAGGGAATGTGCTCAGGGATTTTTACAATTCTTATCTCATTTGATCTTCACAACAACCCTATGAGGTAGATATCCCCATTTTACAGTTGAGGAAACTGACACAGGTGAAGTATCTTGCCCAAGGTAACACAGCTAGTAAGTGTCTGAGGCCCCATTTGAACTCAGGACTTCTGGACTCCTGATAGGCCCAGCACCCTATCCACTACACCACCAGCTGCCTCTAGTATTTCCAGTTTCCCCAATATTTCCCGTTAACTAGGGAATCTATTCCCCAGCAATGTGTTCTTGAGATTACAGAATCCTGGGGTACTGTGTTTGCCTTCTGCATCTTCACTTTCTAGATGGTTCCACTGATCTACTTTTCACTTTTTTAAAATAATACCAAATAGTTTTGATTATTACTGCTTTATCATATCCTATGTGTCCTTGTAATTCTAGGCCCTCTTTATTCCTTTTCTTCTTCATTATTTTCTTCACACGTCTTGTTAATAAGAAAGAAACCCGCAGCAGTTTGGTTGACATAATAAAAAAAATCCATAAATTAAAGTAGGTGGTAGAATCATCTTATTATATTAGTGTGGCCCAACCATGAGCAATGAATTATTTAAGCCTTCCTTTATTTCTATAAAGAAGGCACAGAGTTTCTGCTATTGTTCCTATCATTTTTTATGTTACCATTAATTAAACTGTCTTGCTTTCACTATCCCAAGAGGTCTAAGGGATTCATTAATAACATGCTGAATTTAAGAGTGAAATTTCCAGTAGGTGGGGGTAATATTAAACAGAGTATCTGATACCCAAGGAATAATAGGAAAGGACTCCCCCTGAGAGAGTCTGTATATCCCTCTGGCTCCATTGGTAAAGAATGTTTAATAATATTTTCCTACAAATCGTTTTTGTGACTTATTAGGTAAACACCCAAATATTTTCTGTTTTTTCTAGGTATTTTGAGTGGCATTTCTTTTTTCCATTGTTTAGAGGTGCAATGTAATGTACTTTTGTTGTACTATATAAAAATGCTAGGGATTTTTGTGGATTATTTTGTATCCTATTATCTTGATAAGTCTGTTAATCATTGTGGTTCATTTCTTTGCTGATTCTTTGGGGCTTTCTACATAAGTGATTAATATTGCCTGCAAAAAGGGAGAATTTTGCCTCCTCATTGCTGTTTTTATATTTCATCTCTTTTTCTTCTTTTATTGCTATCATTAGTATTTCTAGTGCTATGTCAAATAATAGCAGGGAGAGGAGAAATCCTTGTTTTACCCTTTTGCTTATTTGAAAAGCTTTCGATGCTTCTATCTTGCTAATAATGCTAGCTCTTAGTTCTGGATCTGTACTTTTGATTACATTAAAGAAGGGCCCACCCATGTCCGTGCTTTTGTTTTGTTTCATTTGTTTTAAATAAGTGAATGTTGTATCCTGATGAAAATTTTTTCTATATACATTAATATAATTATATGGTATTGGGGTTTTTGTTTATGTGATTAATTATGCCAATTATATTGCAAAACCATAATCATCTCTATTGTACTTGTATCTCTTGCCCCTTGGAATATAGAGTCTTTTATACTGGACACCCAGAAAAGGATATCATCATTAATGGGTTGATTGGGTCCATGGGGATGCTATGGGCACAGAGCTACATTCCCCCTTTTCTATCCCAGGATGGGGTGTGTGAAGTCCAGGTTTACCCAGGATGGTGGGAAGTTCTTCAAAAAAGAGTCTCAAACAAATACCAAGGGCCCTGTGTATGTGCCAGATCCAACATCCCCTGGAAAAGAGGTGAGCAAGGCTTCAGGTTTGGTGGGAAGAGTGAATTCCCCATTATGTTATGAGTTTGACTTGTGCCATTTCTTTTCTATCTTCTCCTCACCTTGTTTGTGGGGGGAGTGCCCAAAGAGAGGCCTTAGTCCATGGTGTTGGTCTCCAATGCCCTTGGGCAGATCTGCTCTGAAGATTCTAGAAGGTGGCTGATTCTTTATCCCCAAATCTCCAGTACCCTCTTGTATTAGTACCTTAAGACCCTGATGAATCTGACACAAAGTTGGAAACCAGCCCTCCCTTATTTATCACCTACTATGCAAGATCCCAGACTCTCAGCCATCTTTTGCTGCAGCATTTCATTTCCTCCTATCCCAGGGTGCCTCAGGCTTGTCCATAACAACTGAATCACAGGATTTGGAGCTAGGAGGAACCTCAAAGATTATCTAGTTCACCTCTCATTTTATAGAGCAGGAAACTAAGACTTGCCTGAGTTCACAGAGAGTAACTAGGAGAAACAGATTTGGAACCTAGATCCTCTAGCTCCAAGTACAGGGCTCTTTCCACTGCCCAACTCTTCCTGTATCCCCCTTCCCTCCCACTTCCTTTCATCCCTCCAGGAGATGATATATCTTCCCACTGGTTCTCAGCTTGCTGAGGATTTCAGGTGGCAGTATAGAACAGCGGAAAGAGCTTTGGGCTGGAGTTTGGACACCTAGTATCTAGTTCCATCTCTGCCATTTATTTTCTGTTGTGTCCTTGGACAAGTCTTATGCCCTTTCTGTGTTTCAGTATCCTCCTCTACAAAATAAAGAGGCTCAACTTTGAGATCCCTGTCAAGCCCCAGACTCATTTTTCCTTTGATCCTGACCCTGTTCTTCACTCTCTACAGGTAGTCAGTGCTTCCAGCGTCAATAAGGTCATCTCCTCTGATGGTATGTGATCTCTAGTCACACCGGGACATGGTGAGGTGGAAAGGAATAGGGAACTGGGAGTTACACAGAGAAGCTCCAAGGCAGGAAGCATCTTGCCTTGGAAACCAAGGTTTCCTTGCTTTTCTGAGTCCTCTCCCCTTCCTCCCCTCCCCTCTTCCCTTCTCTATCCTCCTCTCTTTTCCTCCCTCCTTCCTCCCCTCCTTCTAAAACAATCTATTCCAATATGCTCCTTTTCCAGAGGGAGGAAACTGAGGCCCAAGGAAAGGACTCACCCAAGGTCACACAGCAAGGTCTAGAACTGAAGTCTCCTAATTTCTCACGCAATGCTCTTTATATGACACTGTGATGCTAAGCCCTTCACCACTTGACAAAAAACATTCTGAAGTTATAAATAATAACACCAAAATTTTCTATACACTTATAAAAGCTCAGATGGACATACTGAACAAATTAGATGTTACTGTCATTTTGTATAATAGGTATTCTATGTAGTCTTTTAGAGTATAAAAGACGATAATGAAAAAATAACATCACATTCCTATTGTACTTTGCTGTTCACAAAGTACCTTATACACATTCTCTTGTGTGATGGCCCTATTGACACCTCTGAGGACAATGATAATAATAGCTGCTCATATTCTGATAGGACCATCCTTTCCTCACAACAATCCCATAAGACAGAAAGGACAAGTATTCTTATTCCCATTTTACAGAAGAGGAAAGTACAGGGTAGACAGGGGAGGAGGGGGAGAAGTGACTTGCTCAATGCCAGAACCAGCAATAGAACCCAAGGCCCCTAATTCACAATCTAGTGCTCCTTCTACTCTACTTTTCTTATCCTTATTCTTCATTTTCTTGTTCTTATTCTACAGTTTAGTTTGTGTTTTCTTTAAATATTTGTTAAAATTGTTATTAAATTTATAGTAAAAGTTCTTTTGTAAAGAGAAAGGTAACACATAGGAAGGAGAAACATAGGAGGAGTCCAGGGGATGGAGGGCAGGTAGGGGTTGGGGGAAGGTAGGCCTAGCCATCGCCTGACAGTTCCTGATGATACATGTGTCTCCATTCCCCAAACAGGCTCTGAGAAGATGGACATCACAGTTGTGGCCCTTTATGACTATGAGGCCATCCACAGTGAGGACCTCAGCTTCCAGAAGGGTGACCAGATGGTGGTCCTAGAAAAGTGGGTCCTGGTCTGGTGTTTGTCTTCTTGAATGTGACTGAGCCTACAGTAGGTTCATGTCAAAACTCTGGAAGAGACAGGCAAGCCTCTTTGCTGCCTATAGTCCTGTCTTAGCCAAGATCAACTCCTGTCCCCAAACACCCACAGTTTTTGTGGTCATAAGATTTCATCTCTTGTTGTCTATCTTCTTGGTGCTGAGCCTGTTCACACTTGCTGGTCCTCAGATAAGTCATCAGCCATCACCTGCACTAGATATCTTCTTAGCTTATATGGAGCCAGGGCCACCTGCAAAGCTCAGGGAAGCTTCTTAAGAGAACTTTGAAGGAGAACATAACTCCTATTTTGTATGAATGAAAGTAACCCTCATTCAGGTTAGAGCTGGAATGGACCTTAGAAATAATTAAGAAATAATAAGCCCAACCCCCTCCTCAGTTGGATGCCCAACTCTGACACTCCTTGACCTTCAGGTCAAGTCTGGAGTTCTCTATCTCACTCCCTAGTGAAGAAACAGAGGGGCTAAAGGTTGGTTTGAAGCACTCTAGTTCTACCACAGTGGGATGATCGTATTTCCTCCTCCTGCAGGTCTGGAGAGTGGTGGAAAGCTCGTTCTCTTGCAACCCGGAAAGAAGGCTATATCCCAAGTAACTATGTGGCTCAGATCAACTCGCTGGAGACAGAGGAGTAAGTATACCTGTTGCCTACCCTCGGAGAAGGAAGTCTAGAGATGCACAGGGTTGAGAGGGTGATCATGATCTATATCCAATCTGGGATGCTTTAGTTTAGACCATCTCAGACAGATGAAGATCTACCCTGTTCTAAAATATCTTCCCAGAAAAAGTATCACAGCCTCTCTCTGAAGCCTATCCTCCCAAATACTAAGTTCTGCATTAAGTCTAACCTAAATTCTTTCTGCTGCACTCTAAGGCCATGGTGCTCTGTGAAATCTCTTCATTACCAGATGTTTCCTGGAGGTGAAAACATCACATTTTCTCACCCTATGCACCCCTTCAAATCCTTGATCCTAGATCTCTCTCCATTCATTCAACAAACACTAAGAACCTACTATATGTAGGGCTCTGTGTTCAACTCTCAAGGAAATACAAAAATAAGTGACATACATGCTAATCCTCAGGGAGCTTACAGTCTAGTAGGCAGATAAGACATGGACATAGATGAATATAAGACACATCCAGATATGATAAATCTGGAGGAAAAGTGTGAAGTCTTTGAGATCACAGAAAGCTTCATAGAGAGGGTAACATGTGAGCTGGGCCTTGAAGAATGGAAAGAATCTAGTTTAACGTCTTCACCTTCTTACCTTTGGGACTGCCTTCTCTAAATCCCAGGCCAGTTATGTTGCTCACAGTCTACTCTATCACTCAGAGTTACTATGATTCTCTACTGTGACCCCAGCATGCCCCTGGAGGCAAGGTTGCACTGTGGGCTGTCCTGGTTCTCGGCTCCCACAACTACCCCCACACCTTGCTCTTCTCCTGTCACAGATGGTTCTTCAAAGACATCAGCCGTAAGGATGCAGAGCGTCACCTGCTGGCACCTGGGAACGTCCTGGGCTCCTTCATGATTCGGGACAGTGAAACCACCAAAGGTAAGTCTTCAGGTGGCAGTGAGACACAGGGTGGCAGGTGGTCCCAAGCTGGTACAGTGAAAAGAGTATTGGATTTGAGGTCATGGGCTTAGGCTTCAAATTCCATCCTGTGTGATGTCGGGCAAGTCTCTTTCATTCTTGGGACCTTGGTTTCTAAACTTATATAAAATGAGGGAGTTGAACTAGATTATTTCTAAGGCCCCTTCAAGTTCTAACATTTTATGGTCCTATGATTCCTGGAGGACAAGTGAGGAGCGGTCCCCCTGGAGCATCCCAGCCCTAACATATGGACATAGCCTTTTCCTTAGTCAAACACCTGAGTGAGGTGTAATAATAGCAGTTTCCATTTCTTTAGGGCTTTCAAGTTTAAACTACCCTGGTAGAGAGTACAAATACTATTATCCCATTTTAGAGATGAGCAAACTGAAACTCAAAAGGGAAGTGACTTGTGAATGGCCTGGCTAGAATTTGAACTCAGATTTTCTGTCTCTGTGTCCAAGGATATTTCTACTATTCAATTCAACAAACATTTATTGGGCACACATTATGTGCCACACACTGTGATGGTCACTGGGATACAAAAGCAAAATTGTCCTTCCCCTAATGAGTTTACATCCTGTTGGGGCATTCATGTATACACAGAAGTAAACACGAGGTAATTTGAGTAGGGAGAGACCACAGACAGGGGAGAGGATAGGGGAAAGTTTCCTGAAAGAGGCAGTTTCTAAAGTATACTTTGAAAAAAGATGGAGTTCATTCAACAGCTTGTACAGATGTGCAGAGGTGGGAGATGAACCTTGACTTTGAAGAACAACATGGACTATGTGAAGGAGAGTAAAGCCCAACAAAACTCCAGCTCTGGCTTACTCCTCCTCTATTCCTACTCATGTGCTATTGAATGGAGCTGGAGAAAGTCACACAACTTTGAAGAGTCCACTACAAATTTGCTATCTAATCTCTAACTGGGCCCTTACTGCAAGACAATCCTTTTACTCCTCCCTAATTGAGCCTCTGCTCCATCCCCCACAGTAGCTATTACAAATCTCTTAACATTTCCCACACCATCTCTTGCTTTGCAACTGTAGGCTTTGACTATTCAAGAAAATAGAAACCATTTGCCTAAGCTCCCTTCTTTCTCCTTTTCATCTCACAACCCCTTGACATGATCCCCCATTTTTCTCCCTCCTTTACTCCAATCCCCAATAAAGAGATAGCATTTCTCTTTGCCAAGGCCAACCCCTCTATGTACATTCTGGATCCCATCCTCTCTTCTCCAGCAGATTGTCCATACTATCATCCAGTAGACCTCTCTAGTTTTTAATCTCTCTCTTTCTACTGCCTCTTTGTCTATGAATATACCCAAGTCTTTCCCACTCTTAAAAAACCCAGCACTTGATCCTACTACAACTATTCGAGCCCTCAGACTATCATTCTCCTTCCTTTCTCAGCCTAGAAAAATCCATCTACTTTCATTGCCTCCCCTTCCTGTCCTGTCACTTCTCAACCTCTTCAATCTGGCTTCTTACTCTATCACTCAGCTGAAACTGTTCCATTGAAAGTCACTGATTTTAATTGCTAAATCTTTTGGCCTGTTCTCATTCCTGATCTTTCTTGACTTCTTTACCACATTTGACACTATTAACTATATTCTTCTCCTGAAAGCTCCTTCCTCTTTGGGTTTTCTTAACCTGTTCTTTCTTGTTTTTCCTATCTATGTGACTACTTCTTCTCAGTCTCCGTTGGATCATCATCCATACCTTGTCCCCTAACTTTGGATGTCCCCCCAAAGCTCCATCCCGGATCCTCTTTCTTTCTATACTCTCTCGGTGACAACATCAGCTCACATAAGTTTAATTATTATCATCTCTGTGCAGATGATTCCTAGATCTATCTATTCAGTCCTAGACTGTCTCCTGAGCTTCAGTCTAGCATCACCAATTTCCTGCTGAGCATTTAGAATTCAGTGTTCTGAAGATATCTCAAATTCAACATGTCCAAAAATAAACTCATTATCTTTCCTAAATCTATTCCTCTTCCAAACTTCCCTATTTCTGTAGAGGGTACTACCATTACTTCAGTCACTAAGGTACCCAACCTTTTTGCCATCTTTACCCTCACTCTCACTCACCATATATATCTAATTAGTTGTCAAATCTACTGTTCTTATTTCACCACATCACTCAAATTATCCTTGTCTTCCCTTTTGCACAGCTGCCACCCTAGTTCAGACTGCCACCATCTCTTATCTGGACTGTTGCAATAGCCTTTGTTCTCCCTGTATCTCTAAGTCAGGCCTGCACAACTTGCAGCCCACAGGCCATTTGCAGCATACCAAAAGATTTTGGGCGGCTGGGGAAAAATGTACAGGAAAACATCTTCTACATCTTTTGCCAGCCATTTGAAATCGTTTGCTGTGCCTGTGGTCCACTTACAGCCAGCAGGCCACAGGTTGTGAAGGCCTACTCTAATTCATTCTTCACATAGCTACCAAAGTGATTTTCCTAAAGTATGAGTTTGATCATGTCATTCCCCCACTCAGTAAACAGCAATGGCTCTCTATTACATGCAGAATCAAATATATGAACTCTTCCGTTTGGCACTTAAAATCTTTCACAGCCTGACTCCCAGCTACCTTTCCAGATTATTTTCTTCCCTTTTTTCTACCAGTCAAACTGGCTTTCTTATTCTTCCTCATACATGACATTCCATCTCTCACATCCGTGGATTTGTACTGTCTGGCCCCCCCTCTATGTGTTTTGTATATGCCTCCGTTTGTATATATTGTCTCCACAGCTAGATTTTGAGTAGAAAGAAAGGGATTGACATGACATGTAGTTGCAGAATTAACAAGATTTGGCCACTGAATAAATATGGAGGATATAAGAGGGGAGAGAGGAAAGGATGGCTCTGAGACTGTGAATCTAGGTGACTGGAAGAATGTTAGTGCCCTCAATAGAAGAAAAAAGAAGATTGGAAGAAGGTCAGATATAAAGGGAGAAATGAGTAGGTCAGCTGGGACATATAGATTTTGATATGCGGAAGGGATATCCAAGTAGAAATAACCAGCAAATATTTGGTGATGGGGGACTAGAGCTGAGGAGAGAAATTAGGGTTAGGATATATAGAACTGAGATTCATCAGCAGAGAGATGCTCATTGAACCCATGGGAAATGGTGAGATCACCAAGGGAGATGATGTAGAACCAGAAGAGAAGAGGGCCCCAGACAGAGCCTTGTGGAACAATCATATTTAGGGGTCACAAGAAGGATCATCAAAGGAGAGGGGAAAGGAACAATCAAACAGCTAGGAGAAAAAACAAGAGAGAACAGTGTCATGAAAACCATGAGTTGAGAATATATCTGGGAGGAGGGGGTGTCCAATAGTGGCAAAAGCTTCAGAGAAGTCAAGGAGGTTGAGGACTGAGAAAAGGCAATAGGATTTAGAAGGGAAGGAATCATTAGTAATCTTTGACAGAGTTGTTTTAGCAAAGAGGTAGGAGCTGAAGACACTTTCTAAAAGAGGGAGATGTGTGTAGGTGGTGCAGAAGTGAAGATAGCTAGAGAAGAGGCCAGCAACTTGGCAGTGAAACAGAGGAGATCTCCAGGATACTAGCTTAAAGGGTGAGAGAGTCAAGGGAAGGCTTTCTAAGAATGCAAGACATAGGGAGTGTCTGTAGCAGCAGGAAAGGAACCAACAGAATGTGATAGATTAAAGGTGAGAGAGATTTGTTCACAGAACAAATCCCCTTAATAAAAGGATTTGTTCTGTAAAACGTGGACTCAGTCAAAAGGCCACACTCAAGGAAGGCCACATGTGGCCTCAAGGCCTCAGATTCCCCACCCCAGGATAGAACATATTTCTAGAAGAGATGGAAGGGAGGGGATCAGGGGTACAAAATAGAGGAACTGAGTTGGCCTTGACAAGGAGAAGAACTCCTTTTTCCTCATAGATTGTCTTGTTGAGTCATGTCTCACTCTTCATGACCCCATTTGGCTCCTTCTACAGATGAGGAAATGAAGGCAAACAGGGTTAAGTGACTTGCCCAAAGTCACACAGCTAGTAAGTGTCTGAGACTGCATTTGAAATCAGGAAGATGAGTCTTCCTGACTCTAAGCTAGGTGCTCTATCCACTAAGCCACCTAGCTGCCTCTTCTTGGAAATTATCAAAAAGGAAAAGAGGGTGGGTAAAAGTGTAGAGGAGTTTTGAGGTGTGGAATAGAGGGGATGAGGGAGCTTACACTGGATAGCCTTAATTTTCTTAGTAAAGTAAGAGGTAAAGTCTTTTGAGGTGAGAGAGAGGGATAAGGAAGAAATGTAGAAGGGGGGTTGAAAATAAAGGAGGAAGTTTAGAATCTTCTCCTATGAATAGTGATGAATTGAATCCACCTGTTAAGCAACATTGCAAGGTTCTAACTGTATAATAGAGCAGAAAAAGCTCTAGGTTAAAGTCATAGGACTTGAGTTCAAATCTAGACTCTGTTGCCAGCATGGCTTTAAGTAAGCTACTAAACTTCTCTGAGCCTTAGTTTCTTCATCTGTAAAACAAGAGATCTGTTGATCTCTATGATTGCTTTCATTTCTAAATCTATGCCCCTGCGAACCAACCAGTATGTTATAGCCCAAGATGCCCAGAATTTCCTCATTGTACTTGATTAGAGTGGAAGGGTGGTAACTATGGTAGAGACTAAAAAACAACAACAAAAAAAAAAGATGTCTGCATGTGTGAGTGTCTGGATAATTCTGTGTGTTCATGCTTCCATGTGCATGTATATATGTGCCTTTGTACATGCTTTGTGATAAGGTGAAAAGAACCTTGGTCTTGGACCCAGAAAGATGAGGGTTCGAGTTCTAGGTATTCCATTTAATCAGCCATATGACCCTGGGAAAGTCCCATCTCTAGGGCTCAGTTTTCTAATCTGCAAAATGAGAATAGTAATATTTGCTTCCTACCTCACAGAGCCATTGTGAGGAAAGCACTTCCATGAACATGGAAGTGCTATAGAAATGGGAATTGCTGTCAGTATTTGTATAGAGGTGTGTGTGTGCTTATAAGATTATGGCTAGTTGGAGATGATTCTGGAGTAAAGGGCAGGAGAGGAGCAGTCTTCTCCTAGCAGGTTCACAGGCTCAGTGTAAAAGATTTGGAGTCAAGACTCAACTTGACTACATGGTCTATATACCACCCTCCTTTGTAACAAAGAAGCAGAGTGAAGCAAAACTCATAGACACAGTAACTTTATCTGACACCATATGCAATCTTCTGCAGCCAAAGTCCAAGTTGTTTTTCATCCAGTTGACTTTTTTACTGTCTGGGTTAAAGTGGGAGAGAGTTTCCATTGTTACCCTTTGCACCAAGATTACCTCCTTGCCTCTCACTACCCTAACAGTGGTTGAGAAGAGGAACGATCAGTTGCATTTTGATGGGGGCTATCTAGAGGATGCTGGAAGCTACACAGCCCAGGATAAGGATGGCGGTCAGAAGCCAACCTGAGAGCAGAGAGGGGGAGAGTCAGTGGTTGTGGTGTGTGTTTCAGCTGAGAGTGCAGTATGCATGTGGGAGAGTTTGGAAGATGGGAGCACATGGTGCCATGGCACTTGACTTGACTTGTCTTCTGCAGCATGGTCATCATGATTTTTAGGGGGTAGGTGCTAATAGAGGGTTTGAAGGTTTATCGTTTCTATCCATCACATAGCTTATATCAGTACAGGGCAAGCAGTGATTTGAGGTATGAGATTCTGTCTTGTCCAGCTTGTCTGGGTTATACTAGGGTGTGCTTGCCTCTAAGTCATTGCTCCCAAGGAAGCTTGCCTGGATGAGGTTGTTATGAGAAAATGGACACAGGGAAGCTTAACACCAACAACCTCATTTATGACCAAACTGGGGAATTTTATATTGGCATTGACAGTTCTTTCATTCAGCTGTAGCCCACTGGCTAGGGCAGTTGTACCCTAGGAAAGACTGAGGAAATGATGTGAATGGTACTGGGAGCCTCTGCCCAGGACAGAGAGGGTTAAGGAAGGGGGAAGGGTTAAAGAAGGATGGTGGGGTACTTATATCCCATGACAAGAGATCTTTCCTCCCCTGCCCACTCAGGCAGCTATTCCTTATCAATACGGGACTATGACGCTCAGCACCAGGATGCAGTGAAACATTATAAGATCCGGACCCTGGACAACGGCGGTTTCTATATCTCCCCGCGAAGCACTTTTAGCACTCTGCAGGATCTGGTGGCCCACTACAAGAGTAAGTGTTCCCCAAATCCTGGGGCCAAGAGCTGTGTCCTCCTTAGGGAATCCCAGGCATCTGAAGGGGCTGTGGGTGTAGAGATAAAAGCACTGAATTTGGAGTCAGAAGATTTGGTTCTACTTGGTTCAGAATTAACTGTGTAACTCTGAACAAGTCATTTTCCTTTCTGGGCCTCTGAAGGAAATGGAGAAATGATTTCTTGGATCCTTAACTATGAATGTATATTAAGTGTCTGGGGTGGGATAGGTACAGCAGCCACAACTGGTTTAGAAGTCATCCAAGTTAAAATTTAGAATTGAGTAGTAGGTTAGGCTTGCCTGGTTGGGGCTCCTTGCCCTAAAAAGAATTGGGTACTCTTGGTGATACACCCTCTGCAGCTGGTGGGTGTCACCTAGAACTAACGCTAGGGCTCTGTTGCAGAAGGAAGTGATGGCTTATGCCAGAAGCTAACAGGGCCCTGTGTGGTCCCCAAGCCCCAGAAACCCTGGGAGAAGGATGCCTGGGAGATCCCCAGGGAATCCCTGAAGTTGGAGAAGAAACTGGGAGCTGGGCAATTTGGAGAAGTCTGGATGGGTAAGAGTCCTGGGCTGGGCTGGATGGAAGATTCTGAGAAGGACCTAGGAGTGGGAGAGGGAAGGATAGATCTGAATAATGACTTTTAAAAAAGCAGTTTCTCTGATAAGAAACCAAATCCTCTAGCTTATCCAAAAGTCAATATGCCTTTAAAGTCCCTAAGAGGCTATGTTACTCTCTTCCCTTCTGAGAAAGGAAGTCCAGAAATTGGTGATTCCCTCCTTGGGGTGTGAGCAATTGGGAAAGGTCTTTTAGAGTAGAAAGAGAGAGTGTGGGTGGCAGTTCCCATTAGGATCCCCACTCTGGTATCACTCCTTAACCCCATTTCTGTCCCCCTTCAGCTACCTATAACAAACACACCAAGGTAGCTGTGAAGACCATGAAGCCAGGGAGCATGTCTGTGGAAGCCTTCTTGGCTGAGGCCAACCTGATGAAGACTCTGCAACATGATAAGCTTGTGAAACTGCACGCCGTGGTCACGAAGGAAGAGCCCATCTACATCATCACTGAGTTCATGGCAAAAGGTGAGGGTTGCCATCAGGGCCCAGATCAAATGCCTCCTCCAGAAAGCCTTCATTACTTCTACCCCAGTCAATTTCACTCCCTGTCCCTACCCTAGTCACAGAAACATGGAAATAGTAATTTCTTCCTTTCCTGTAACATAGCACTTGGGCTTTTATGAAACTCCCTAACTCTGGACACTATATTTCTACCTTCCACTTTTGAGACTATATTTCCATGATTGAAGTACTTGGATGAATAAAAAGAGATCAGATGAAGGAGAGATCACATACAGCTGAGGAAGGGGGGATTGGGGAGGAATTCATTGAACACAGTCTAGAAAAGAGAGAGAAGTCCCCAGTGTACCACCTGAGGAAGATTTGGAAGAGTAATACCCTTGCCCTTGGTGAGAAGAGGGGAAGGCAAAAAGCTGGGATCATCACCCTAACTCATTGTGCTGAAGGAAAGGCTTTGTGCCCTGCGCTGTGCTGGGAACTGCAGGGACTCCAAAGAGGGAAAACTAGCAGTCTAGTTAGTAAGAAATGATTGAGGCACTGTATAGAGCACTGCGTTGGATTCAGGAGACCTGGACTCAAGGGCCACCTCTGACGTGACCTGGGAAGAACTGTATAATAGGGCTGGGGAGCCAGGGTTGATTAGTGGGTCCAGCTGGCCCCTGAACTCCTGCTCAGCTCTCTCCCACCTTCCTCCCCCCCCCCCACGCCCAACTAGGAAGCCTGCTGGACTTTCTGAAAAGTGATGAAGGACGAAAACAACCCCTGCCAAAGCTCATCGATTTCTCAGCCCAGGTAAGAGGGTAACTTCCTTAGGGAAATTCTTCCCCCCCCCATTACCAGTGGAGTCATGGGAAAGACCCATTTTTCCATCCCAGCAACCCCCTTGCTGTTTTCCTTTGGGTTCTCCATAGGGTGGAAACTCAGTGGGATAAACACTGGATTTGGTTTAGTTCCCTGTATCTGCTACTTAATCTTCCTCTGTAGCAGAGTGTCCTTCCTGCTACATGGAGATGGTCTTGACTTTTAAGGCCAATTCCAGCCCTGGTGATACTGGGTATGACATGGGGTAAGATACTTCATCTGTCTGGGTCTCAGTATTATCTCTGTAAAATGAAGAGATTGAGCTAGGTGATCTCTGAGGTTCCTCCCAGCTCTGACATTATATGGTCTATGTTTTAAGCTACCTTCTAGCTCATAATTCCATGATACTACACCAACAATCTTGACCAAAAAAGTCTTAATCTTCCTAAAAGCAGTTCTTTCAGTATATCTTCCCTTCTCGGCTCCCCATTATCTATAGAAAATAATAATAATAATAGTATCAACATTTATGTAGTGCTTTAAGGCTTGCAAAGTGCTTTTATATACATGATCTCATTCAGTCCTCATACGGCCTAAACTATTTAGCTGGGGTTTCGAGGCTCCTCCGCTGAATATCCCAGAATATGTCTCCAGCTTTATTTCTCACTGGTCCCCTATCTAAAGTCTCTGTTCTAGGAAGACCAGACTTGTCACTGCTCCATTCCGCCTTCAACACCCTTATGCTTTACAACTTCTGTGTCTAGGCTCACACTGTTACTTCTGCCTGAAGTTTCATCCTCCTGTTCTCTGCTTGTCTGAATTCTTCATTTAAACATTTATTAAGTGCCTACTGTGTGCTGGACCATGGAGAAGATATAAAGATGAATAAGACAGTCCCTAGCCTCACTAACCTTACAGTTGTAGGGGAGATAAGTCATGAATGAATGAATGAAAAAAGCATTTATCAAACACTGTGTGTCAAGCACTGTACTAAAGGCTAGGAATAACAAGTAGTGAGACTGTTTCTGATCTCAAAAAGGTCACACTGTAATTGGGAGAGAGAATACAGCAAAGAAACTCAGCTGAAGTCCCTAAGGATACAGTGATAGGGTAGAGCAGGGCCCAGGGAGCCTTAGTTTATATAAGTAGATCAGATCATAATGCCGAGGGACTGCAGGGCATACGGACAGGCCAGATTGTAAAGCATATAGGCCAAGGGTTAGGGTAGGAAGGGGTGGAACAAGAGAGGATGCTGGGGGGAAGGGTGCCCCTAGTGGTGACAGGTACACAAATAACTAGGATCCAAATAGAGTATGATCAATCAATGAATAAATAAGCATTGATGAAGCACCTTTAATTTGCCAGGCACTACGCTAGGTTCCAGGGCTATAAACATTGTTAATGTTTAGTTGTTTCTTATTCTTCATGACCCTATTTGGAGTTTTCTTGGCAAAGATACTGAAGTGGTTTGCCAATTCCTTCTCCAGCTCATTTTACAGATGAGGAAACTAAGGCAAACAGGGCTAAGTGACTTGCCTTATACAGCTGGCAAGTGTCTGAGGCCAGATTTGAACTAAGATCTTCCTGATTCCAGGTCTGGAGCTGTATCCATTGTCCCAGACAGTTGCCCCAGAGTTATAAATACAAAGAATTAAACAATCCCTGCTATCAGAGAGCTTTCATTCCACATGATGTAGTGGGGAGAGGGTCACACTTGGACTCAAGAGTGTTCATTCATTCACACATATTAACTGGGCCCCTACTATGTGCAAGGCCCAGTGAGGATAAAAATATGAGGAGCATACAGTCCCTCTCCTCAAGAACTAACATTCTGGTAAGGAGCTAAGACCAGGATACAGATACAAGGTAAGGTGTAATATGGACCCTGAGTGGAGTCCCCAGAAGTGCTATGAGCATTTAAAGGAAGAAGAGGCATTTCTATTTGAAGGCATCAAGGAAGGCCTTGAAAGGAGAGAGGTATGGATGGGAAACACCACCTGAGCTTGGGAAGATTTTCTATCCCAGAGATGCTATAATGAGCACAGAGAAGGGCTGGAACACTGATAACACCTAAAAACAATGCAGGAGGGAAATACAGGGAGGCTTTGACTATGCAAACCTAAGATTGGCAAACTAAATACAATAAGTGGACCTCCTCCCTGGGTATTCTCAGGAGAACAATATGGAAATGAGGCTCTGAAATTTCCAGTGCAATACCCCAGGAAGACAATAAACTGTTTTGTTCCCGACTTCAAAAAACAGAATATCAGAGGAGGAAAGGTCCTTACAACATACAATATTAAGATAGAAAACCTAATAATAACAATCACTGGAAAGAGCTTGTAGACCTCCTCTCCAGTCCTGGCGTTATCACTAGCTCACTATGTTAGGAAAAGGAAGGAATTAAAAGGTGTACAGGCTAACCGGCTCACTTGAGAGAAGAAAATGAGGCCCTGAGTGATAAAGAGATTTGCCCAAGGTCATACACCAAATCTGAGCCAGGCCCAGAAATCAGCTGAGTGTCCTTCCTATTACATGGAGACAATCTTACTTAAGGCCAATCCTGGCCCCTGGTGAATGTTCATCAGTGATGTCGATGATGATCACCTACCTCAGAGCATCCTGGGGATAAAGACCCTAACAACTGAGCTCTTAATAAATGAATGTGTATTTATTAAATTGAATTGAGTCCCTAGAGGCCAGCCACATCCAGCAGCCTGTAAAAGGTAGCATGGTACATAGGATCATAGATTTGGAGCTGTAAGGGGCCTTAGAAGTCATCTAGTCTAACCTCCTTCTTTTTACAGATGAAGAAACTGAAGCCCAGACAGGGTAAATGACTTTTCCTAATTACACCAGTAGTTAGTGATATAGCCAAAAGTCCAACCCCAAGCCTCTGACTACAGAGTCAGAACCCAATGCAAAGCTGGGGGTCTTAATCTTTTTTTGTGTTGTGGACCCCTTTGGCAATCTAGTAAAGCTCATAGAGCACTTCTCAGAATAATGGTTTTAAATAATTGAAAGAAAGACCAAATTTCACCTAGTAGTTACTGAAAACAAAGATATAATTTTTCCCCAGCCAAGCTTAAGGGCTCCCTTTAGGAGCCTACAGACCCCCAGATTAAGAATATGGTGTTAAGGAAAGAACATTAGTTTTTGGAGTTCAGAAATCTGCGTCTAAAATCTGACTCTGCCATTTACTAACTCTGTAACCTTAGCTCCCTAGGCCTCAGTTTCCTCATCTGTAAAATGAGGGAATTGAAACAGATGGCCTCTAAGGCCCCTTCCATTTTTTAGTCCTTTGAGCCTGAAGGATTCTCAGCAAATCCAAAGCCAAGAATCAGATTCTGAACCAGTTTGGCTTTGGGACAATGGTGTTCATTTGCTGCCATCTGCTGGTGTAGCCTACCTAGGACACCACCATCTTGGTTGTAGGTCCCTAAGTCCATGGGCACCTAATCTACTCTCTCTGCCCTCTCTCCACTAAAACAAATACAGCCAAACTCAGGTTTTAAGGACTTCTTGGGAGTGGGGTTCCAGTTATTTGAGCTCCCTAGTTAGATAAGGCCAGAAACCTTCTTTTGATAACGGACCTAGTGGACCTTAGAGTTGACTCAGAGCCAAGAAGACAGGTTCCAGTGTCATCTTTAATATATACTGGCTATGTAGCCTTGGCCAAATCATTTAATTCTCAAAAACCGTAAGTGGCAAAGAAGGCATCATCCTGCATTGGTAAATGGAGTTTTCTTACCTAGGAGTCTCCTATACTAATGAAATCACAGTCCCAATCCTAGTAAGAATAAGAGCTAACATTTACAGTATTCACGAAGTTTACTAAGGGCTTTACATGTATTATCCTCTTAGATCCACAACAACCCTGTGAGGTAGGTGTTATTATTTTTAAACTAAATTTTATTTTATTTTCATGAAGGTCTACCTTCTTTCCCTCCTACCTTTCTCCCTCTCCCTCTCCCTCTCCCTCTCCCTCATCCCCCCCACACACATTGAGAAATCAAGAAAAACAAAATCCCTATGGCAAACATGTGTAGTCAAGCAAAACAAATTCCTGCATTGGGCATGTAAAAAGAAGTATCTCAACTGGCACTCTCAGTTATCACCCCTCTACCAGGAGATGACTAGACTGTTTCATTGTAAGTCCTCTGAAATTGTAGTTAGTCAATGTATTGATCAGAGTTCCTAAGTCTTTCAAAGTGGTTTGGTTTTGTTGTTGTTGTATAAACTATCGTCCTGGTTCTGTTCATTTTACTCTGCATGGATTCATACAAGTCTCCCCAGGTTTGTCTGACACTATCACCTTGCTCATGTCTTTCAGCATAATAGAACTTCACATTCATATGCCATAACTTGTTCAGCCATTCCTCAATTGAGGAGCACCCCCTCAGTTTCCAATTATTTGCCACCACAAAAGAGCTGCTATAAATATTTCTGTATAATTCCTTTTCCTCTTTCTTTGATTTCTTTGGGATATAGGCCAAATAGTGGTATCACTGGGTCAAAGAGTATACACAGCTTGATAGCTTTTTGCATATAATTCTAAATTGCTTTCCAGATTGGCTGGAACAGTTCACAGTTCCATCAACAGTGCATTAATGTACCTGTTTTCTCATAGCCCCTCCAGCATTTGTCATTTTCTTTTTTTTTTGTCAACTTTGCCCCTCTGAAGATTATGAGGTAGAATATCATAATTGCATTAATTTGCATTTCTCAAAATAGTAGTGATTTGGAGCATTTTTTCATATTGATAACTTGGATTTCTTCCTCTGAAAAGTGCCTGTTCAAGTCATGTGACCATTTATCAATTGGGGAATGCAATTTGAATCAGTTCCCTATATATCTTAGAAAAGAGACCTTTATCAGAGAAACTTGCTGCAAAGATTTCCCCGCCCCCATTTACCTGTTTATCTTCTAATTTTTACTGTATTGGTTTTGTTTGTGCAAAAACTTTTTAATTTTACATAATCAAAATGTCCACCTTTCCTTATGTGACCCCTCTATCTCTTGTTTGGTTATGTACTCTTCTCCTACTCATAGATCTTCCTGGTAATTTCTTACTCCTCTAATTTCTTTATGATATCAACAGTAGGTATTATTATTATTATCCTCATTTTAAAGATGAGGAAACTTAATCTAAAAGAAATTAAGTGATTTTCATAGGATCGCATAGATAACTGTCTGAGGCAAGATTCAAACTCATGTCTTTGTGACATGAGTCCAGTACTGTAGGCATTGTGCCACCTAGATCTCTAGTCTATAACCCTGCCCTGTGTCCTAGAGACTGATTTTTGTATGTAATCCCTGGTATGAGTTGATTTCCTTATCATTTGTTTCCATCCTCTCAAAATGGACTAGGAAAGCATTCCCAGTTATCTGAGGCTTCTGGTTACCTGGGTTCCTCTTGAATAAGATAGCATGAGGTATTTGAAAGCTTACTGAATTTAGGCTTAGAAGACTTGAGTTTGAAAGCCAAGTCCTGCCTCTTAGTCTGCAACATTAGGCACTTCATGCCCCTTCTCTGGGCCTGTTTCCTCCTCTGTGAAAGGAAGAAGTTGGACCAGAAGAGTTATAAGCTGTCTTCCAGCTCTGTGTTCCAAGTTCTTTTCAAGTTCTGACATTTTGTATTCACATTCTAAGGTGATAGCAGGTGATAGAAAGAATACTATGTTTGGAGTCAGGGCTTGGATTTGAATCCTCAGTTCTCTGGGCTCTTCCAGGTTTAATACTCTGTGTTCTAAAGCCCTTTACTCAGATCACTTTTGAAGTTTCACCATTATAACATTTGTCTCTAGGTCAAAAATGAACTGTTTGTCAGTGGGTCTGCCCTCCTCCCCCACCCCAAGAAAAAAGTGTGAAAAAGCGTTGAGTCAACCAGCTTGTCCAAGTGACTTGAGTTAACACTGACAGGGTCAATTATCTGAAGGATGTTTAGCTTGGATGATGAGAGTGGGGAGGAATTGATAGGTTGCTATTTGTCCTTTGTTCTTGAAGAGGACTATGACATCAGGGAGGTGATGCCATGACGTGCAAGTGAATTGGGTTTAAGTGAGGTAGGGCTGTCCAAAGTCACCAGCCTCACTTTCTCCTCCGGAGCCATTTGGGTCCAGTGGCCAGATATGGATCAGGACACCTGGAGATGGCCCAGGATGCAGTGGGGGACCTTGGCCTTTTCAAGTTAAGGTCTTTAAGAGGTCTCAGTTTGACTGGGGCAGTGCTCATTCAGTAATTAAGACTTAATAAAAAATGAGGCCAAAAATGGCTTCTTTAAATTAAAAAAAAAAGATGTGGGAGGGGAAGACCTTCAGGGTTTCTGGCCAAAAACAAACAATTGTTATTTACATTCAGGGCTGTTACAGGGAAGAAGGAACATCTTTACTCTATGTGATCTCACAGAGCCATTCAATTCAATTTAGCAAGCATTTAAATGCCCTTACAATCCAAGCACTGTTATAGGTTATGGGAATAAGGCAAAAAAAAAAAGAAAGAAAATGCCCTACCTTCAAGGAGGTTACATTCTACTGAAAGAAACATGTATGTAGGTAAATACATAATATGCACAAAGTGAATATCAAGTCATTTCAAGGATGGGGTGGAGTGAACACAGAATCTCAGACCTGGAAAGGGTCGTGGAGGAGATACAGTCCCACCTTCATCAGAGCAGGGATCAAGCCTGTTACAACATTTCTGAAAAGTGGTCAACCAGCCTCCATTAGAACACCTCCAGGGGAGGGGAAACTTCCACCCTCCAGGACAGCCTGTTCTACTGTTGGCAGCTCTAGGACAAAGGGTTTAAAGTTATAAGGAGACAGATTTCAGTTCAGTATAGGAAAGAACTTAAACTGGAGTTGTCCAAAATTTGACATAATCACCTCATGGCTGGATGATCATTTGTCCAAAGTGCAAGCGAGGAAAAGTTCTTGCTCAAGTATGGGTTGGATTAGATGCTCTTTGAGGTATCTCTCAAGACTAACAATCTAGAAGAAGTCCAATAGCTGATTCAAGGCCAGGTGGTCTTAGTGGACCCAGGTTTATCTTAATCTGGGACTGGAAGGGTTCTGGGAGGGGAGGAAGACAATGGGTAACACTTACTTGGTTAGCTCCTCCTCTACTGGTTGGAATTTGGCTTAAGTTTGAGGATGGTTTTCTGTTTTTGGCATTGTAGATTGCTGAAGGAATGGCCTTCATTGAGATGAGGAACTATATTCACCGAGATCTAAGAGCAGCCAACATCCTCGTCTCATCGGCCCTGGTGTGTAAGATTGCTGACTTTGGCCTGGCACGGCTCATTGAGGACAACTTTTACAATGCTCGAGAGGGTAGGCACTGTCATGGCCTCTTTTCTCTCTGAATTATCCCTATTATCCTGCTATAACCTTCTTCATGCCCAGTCTGACATCTTTTTGTCAGGCCTCAATCTTGTAGATCAGCTACAGACAAAGAGGGTGAGCCTTAGGAGACCTCAGTCATTGCCCCTCTCTAACAATAACTGCTTTGTGAATTTAGGCAAGCCATTTAATGTTTTTGAGCCTGTTTCTGCATCTGCCAAATGGACAGTGGATCTTCAGAGTGGTACAAATGCTGGACCAGGGCCCATTCACATCATAACTCCCCCTTACCCCTGTCCCTGCAATTGACTCTTTTGACTCAACTCTATCCTTCACCAGGAGCCAAGTTTCCCATTAAGTGGACAGCTCCAGAGGCCATCAACTTTGGCTCCTTTACCATCAAGTCAGATGTGTGGTCCTTCGGCATCCTTCTGATGGAGATTGTCACTTATGGCCGGATTCCCTATCCAGGTAAGGAAGATGATACCTTCAGGAGCAAAGGAAGTATTATGGGATGAGGGGGGATAGTAAGGAGAGGGTAAAGATTATGAAACTAGAATAACGAGGGCCTTAAAAGCAGGTCAGAAGAGCTTGTATTCAATGAAATGGGATCAGAAAACCATTAAAAATTGTTGAGCAGAAAGTAATATGTGTATTAGGAAGATCAGTTTGCCAGAGGTACAATAATATTATGTCATCCCAAATATAAGGTATATCCCTAACGTAAAATCTCTTTGAAAATATGTAAGTATCATATCAATACACTCTGAAAATAACACCTGTTCTAGGCCGTTCTCAGATTTTAGGTAAACTAAATCTGGAGAACAAATCTAGCCTGTATGCAAAACTGATTAAAGTTTTATAATGCTTTACAGTTGCAAAGTGCCTTACTTATGATCTCGTTTAAGCTTTTTAATAGACCTGTGAGGCTAGCAGTACAGAGGGCTGCTTTTGATGATAATATTGAAAAATTAAAGCTGGGGAGTAGAAATTTGCCATTGTGTCCCTAACATTGACCAGAGAAGAATGTTCTGGTCACTTCAAAAGGATTTTTATAAAAAAAAATGTTTTATGCCACATAGTTATGAGTCATTATTACATAGGAACTAGAACTAAAAGGAGCCTTAGAGATTATCATCTAGCTCATCCTTCTTATTTTATTTATCTTTATTTTAATTTTGAGTATTTCCATATATGTTGTAGAACAGGAGGGGATTGTACATAAAACTATGAACTTCTAATATGTAGAGCTTGCTTTTCTTTTTAAGAATATAATAAACTTAACATATAACTTTCAAAGCTGTCCTGTTTGTAATACCTTTTATTTTTCTTTCTCTTCTCATTTTTTTTTTGTGGGCAAAGAACTCTATTGCTATTCATTCTCTCTCCAAATTGAAAAAAAAATAGAAAGGAACAAATATGTATACAAAATATGTGTACAACATTGTAACAAATATGTATAGTCAGGCAAAAGAAATTTCCACATTGTCCATGTTCAAAAACATATGGCTAATTCTGAATTTTGAGTCTATTACTCCTCTGTCAAGAGGTGAGTAGCAAACTTCATTGATTCTCTGGGATCATGGTTGTTTATTGTATTACTTAGAGTTCTTATGTCTTTCAAAGTTGTTTGTGACATCAAAAGGTTGTTATTGTATAAACTGTCCTCATAATCCTTCCTACTTCACTCTACATTTGTTAATGTGTATTCACAGGTTTCTCTGAAACCATCCCATTCATTGTTTCTTTTGGCATAATATTCCATTAAATTCACATGTCATAATTTGTTCAGACCTTCCCCAATTGATGGCACTCCCCCTTGGTTTACAGTTCTTTGTCAATATAAAAAGAGCTGCTGTAAATATTTTTGTATATATGCGTCCTTTCCCTCTTCCTTTGATCTCTTTGGGGTATAGGATTAGTAGTGGTATCCCTAGGTCAAAAGGTAGGCACGATTTAGTGACTATTTAGGCACAGTTCCTTTCTGCTTTTCAGAGTAGCTGTACCAATTCATAGATTCATCAAAAGTTCATTAGTATGCTTGTATTACCATAGCCCCTCCAACATTTGTTACATTCTTTTTTAGGGGGTAATTATCTGATGGGTGTAAGGTAAAACCTCTTTAATTTGCATTTCTCTGGTGTTTAGTGATTTGAAGCATTATTTTCATATGGTTGTTGATACCATGGATTTATTTCTTTGTAAATTACCTGTGCATATCCTTTGACAATTTATTTATTGGGAAATGGCTCTTGTTCTTATCAGTTTGAACTCATTTCTTATATATCTTTGAGATGAGATATTTATCAGGGAAACTTGCCACAGAGATTTTTTCCCCTAATTAACTGTTTCCCTTCTAATTTTAGTTTATTGTTAAATCTATATTTATCTGTATAAAAGTCTTTTAATTTCATGTAATCAAAATTGTCCATTTAATCTTCTGTGATCCTCTTTATATCTTTGAACACAAACTCTTCCCTATCGGTAGTTATAAAAGATAATTTCTTTTTTGCTTCTCTAATATGTTTATGATGTGACTGTTTATATCCAAGTCACATATCTAGTTGGAGCTTATCTTGATATATGGTGTGAGGATCTGGTCTCTACCTAATTTCTGCCAGACTGCTTTACAGTTTTCCAGGAGGTTTCTTGCTGAATAACGAGCTCATGCTCCAGTAGCTGGAGTCTTTGTGTTTCTTGAACATTATGAATAAATTAAAAACACTATGCTATTATGTTTATTTGCTTCTTTATGCCGTATATTTAATTGTTCTACTGATCAACCTCTCCATTTTTTCCACCAGTTAATAGTTTTGATGACTGTTTCTTTTTAGTATATAGTCTGAGATCTAGTTAAACCCCCTTCCTTCCCATTTTTTTAAAATTTCCCTTGAAATTCATGGCCTTTTGTTTCTCCAAATGATTTTCTTTTTTTCCCTAGCTCCATAAAGTAATCATTTGATCATTATGCACCAAATAAGTAAATTAATAAAGAGAATATTGTCAATTTTAATATATTAGCTTAGCCTATCCATGAGTGAACATTATTTCTCCAATTATTTGGGTCCAATACCCTCATTCTACAAATGAAGAAAATGAGACCAGGTCACAATCAAAAAGAAACAGAGCCACAGTTAATAAAAAAAAACAACAACCCAGTAACAATTTACTAATAATACTCTTTATGATAACGGGTGATTTTTACATAGCACTTTATAGTTACCAAACATTTTACACACATAATCTCATTTGATCTTCAAAGCAGCCCTCCCAGGTGGGGAATCTGAGGCCCAAAGAAAGAAAATGACAATCGGAGTCAACCAACTAGGATCTAGTGCGGCCAGGACTGGAACCCAAGCCTTCTGAATCCAAAACCAAAATGTTTTTTCCACTGAACTACCTTATTCCTCTGCTGGAGGAAATTATCTGGATAAGTAGAGCGTCAAACCTTCCAACTCCCTTTGTCCTTATCTGCTGTTGCCAAGCAACCTTCTATTATTGATTAGCCTTTCCAAGTAGACCCTCTCTCTCTGGGAAGGATGAGCTGTTTGGCAGACAGGACTGTACTAGTAGCCTTTGGTGTGGTTGAAAGAACCCTAAAGTTGGAGTCAGAAGATCTGGGTCCCTGTCCTGATTCTACCACATTAGAAGCAGCTAAATGGCACGGTGGATAGAGTGCTGGAAGACCCGAGTTCAAATCCAGCCTCAGACATATACTAGCTTTGTGACTCTGGGCAAGTCATTTTAACCAGTATTTGCCTCAGTTTCCTCAACTGTAAAATGGGTAGTACCTGTCTCCCAGGATTGTGAGGATCATATGAGATAATGTTTGTAAAGCTCTTAGCATAGTACCTGGCATATGGTAAATGTTTAATAAATGCTTATTTCCTTCTTTCCTTCCTTCTGCATTCTAATTGGTTGGCCTTGATTGCCATGCCTCCTTCTCTGGGTCTCATTTTCCCCTTCTGTAAAACATTGATAATGAATTTCACAGGAGATACTATGAAGATCAAACGAGATAATGTATATATAAAGGGTTTTTTTAACAATACAGGGCTATATGAAAACATATATTATTATAACTAGCATTTTTATTACTAAACTGTTCTTCTGGCTTATCAATTAGACTCTTGTGAGTTTAATTACTATAAGTAGGGACAGCTAGGTGGAGCACTGGCCCTGAAGTCAGGAGGACCTGAGTTCAAATCTGGCCTCAGACATTTACTACTTACGTGACCCTGGGCAAGTCACTTAACCTCTATTTTTGACTCAAAAAAAATTACTATAAGCCAGTTTCCCAGACATCCTTTCCCAAAAAAAAACAGTTCACTTCAGCTGAAAAGTAGAGAGCCAATAGTATAGATGGGCCTGTGAAGTCCAATTAGAGCAATCAGGCTGCCACTCTCTTGTAGCAAGTGACCATCACAGCTATACATGTATGTACATATATGTATGTATATATCATATGTGCTAAGGTAAAGGATATAGACAGATCACTAGATTAATAGAACCCTAGAATTGGAAGAGAGATTATTTTGCCTAATCCCACATCCAATGCATGAATCCTTTCTACACCATCTCAGATAAATGTTCTTCCAGCCTCTGCTTAAACACCATCAGTGACAGGCAGCTCAACACGTACCAGGGCAGTCGTGTTTCTAAGCCATCTTAATTTTTGGGAAGTTCTTTCCCATACTGAGGTAAAATCTGCCTCTTTATAGCCTTCCTACTATAGTTCCAATTCTGTTCTTTGGGACTTAGTTCGAATTGAATCACTCTTTTACATAATAACATTTCTTTAGATATTGGAGAACAGTAAAGACGTCTCCCTAAATCTTTCCTTCTTCAGGGTAAACATCTTAGGTTAGATAGAAAACAGAGGGAAGCCATACCTCTTGGGGACCTTTTAAGTTTACAGGTATATTATAGACTGAAAAAAGTTGAGGGTAAACATTGGACTACTTCTAGACTATGGATACCCCCTCTAAAACCTCAGCTTCCTGTCCCTCAAATTCATGACAAGTCAAAAGTGAAATTAGGTGAGAGTATGTACATGGCCCCCACTTCTCCTTCTCCTATCTGACTCTTTTCCCCTGTTTTTCAGGAATGTCTAACCCTGAAGTGATCCGTTCCCTGGATCGTGGATACCGGATGCCTCGTACAGACAACTGCCCAGAAGAACTATACAGCATCATGACTCGCTGCTGGATGAACAAACCCGAGGATCGGCCTACATTTGAGTATCTCCAGAGTGTGCTGGAGGACTTCTACACTGCCACTGAGAGCCAGTACCAAAAGCAGCCATGAGGAGTAGCATCCCAAGCATTGTGACCAACTCTTGAATCATATCAGCATACCATCATGTTGCTTTCATGTACACTACCTACTGGTCATACTCATCTTCCTAATTCCCATCTCCATTTCAAGATCCATCTCTGAGACTGGGAGTGTGGAGACCTGTGTTCTAGTTCTGTCACTAACTCAGTGGATCATTGGACCAAATCACTTGCTCTTTCTGGGTCTTCCTCTTTAAAGTGAAGGCATTGGATTAGATGATCTCTGAGGTCCCTTCCAGCTCTAACATTCTATATTCTATGTTCTAAGGTCCCTTCCAGTTATAGCATTCTATGTTCTGTAGTATAAGGTCCCTTCCACCTATAACATTTGACAATCTAAAAGCTCTTTTGGTTCTGACATTCGCTGACTGTGATTCCTAGGAAGATTGCTGGTCAGTATTGCTATTGGCAATTGACTGGGATGGTTGTTATTCCAGTTTTAGCCACAGCTTTGGGAGATCTGGGTCAAATGGAAAAATACTATGAATGCCACAGAGTTTATGGATAGACACACATTTCTCTTCTTCCAATTGCCAAAAAATCCTCTTAGTTCCTAGCAGCTCATTAACCAAGAAATTGGGATGGAGACCTCCCAGAGACCAGAACTGCTGAGAGAAAGGGGGCTGCATCTTTTTTTCTTCCAACCTGCCTTGGGACAGTGTTAAGAAAGGAGTCTGAGAGTTTGTCCATGCTATTGTCTCAGAAGAGCTGTGAGCTTAGCCTCTCATTAAAAATTTCTCAAGAGATGAGGCATTTGGCCTCCTCCCAGTCCAAATTAAGGCATAAGAAATTGTTTTGGCTTTCTTGTCAGGACTAGTGAGTGGCTATACCCTTCTCATTTCCTATCCCAAATTGGCCAGTGTGGTTGTCAGAAACCCATCTGTGGTGAAGGGGGTGCTGGGATTGGTGGGAAGTGATTTTGGAGGGGCTTGGCAAAGGACAGCCCCACAAAGGACAAGGGGAACATAAGAGGGTAGAAGATGAGAACTTTGTGGGTTGGCCTTTCCCAGATGTTTTTCCAGGCCCCTTGGCTGCCACTACCTCCAGAGGCAAAGATGGAAGGCTAAAGATTCACTTCCAAACTGTCTCTCCTGAGAGGACTGGGGAGGAATCAAGAAAATAACAGAGGAAGATGTAGTTAGCCTGAACCTTACCTTCCTATTTTTTCTTCTCAGGATGAAAGAATACAAAGACAGGCTCCAGAGGTTCGCAGATTAGCCAGACCACTTAGTCCATACTTGTATGTGTGGCCACATTCTCAGCCACAGCTCTCCCCAAGGCTTCACTAAAGTCCTGCCTTGGCTTAACTCTACGCTTGAGTTAGGTCTGTGGATGTTAATAATAGGAGATTACAACTAACTGCAGCTCACCCTATTCCCTTCTGTTTGAGGTGGGCTTCTTCTCCCTTTCTTCGCTGAGATGGCCACTGGGGTATTTAAGGCTAGAGAACTGAATGGAATGAGGACGGGGTCCAGTCTCATAGGTGCATCTAGACCCCCGTCATCCTGAACCCCGCTTCTCCATCTAGCGTATTCCTGCCCTAATCATGGGAGATATGGGATAAAAGAAATCAAATGGCCCAGGGCAGCCAATACCTGCTATGGGAAAAACCACTCAGTACATACGTCCTGTTGGTGGTGGGTCAGAGATAGAAGCATTGTGCACAAAGAAGAGTGGCACCTTATCTGGATGTCTCACTACAAAGTCTTAGTAAGTTCTAAAAATTCTCTGATTCACTGATTATTCAACAAACAGCTGAGGGCCTACTACATGCAGAGCATGCTCTGCCTTTGGGGATTTGTTCATTTAGCCAACAGTTATCAAATGTGCAGAGCACCATGCCACACATTTGTGTGCAGAACATAGTGCCACAAAATGGAAGAAATACAAAGATTAACTAAGACACGTTCCCAGTTCTTAAGGAACGCACGATCTAGTAGGTGTATAAGACGTAAACCCCGATACTTTTAAAATATCATGTTACATGAAAATGCTATGGAAAGGTTAAAAAAAAGTGCTGTCGACCAAGAGGATGAGGGAAGACTTCCTAGAGATGGTATTACTTGAACTGGGTTTTAAAAGGTGGGTAAGAATTCAAAAGACCAAGACAGCACAAGGAAAGCAAATGCAGGATTCTTGGCTCTGTAAGAAGACAGATGAAATTCAGTTTTATGCTGGTAGTAACAATCCGCAGCACTTTTATTGTTGTTGTTGTTGTTTCGGTGAGGCAATTGGGGTTAAGTGACTTGCCCAGGGTCACACAGCTAGTAAGTGTCAAGTATCTGAGGCTGGATTTGCCAAAGCACTTTTATGATGCCCTGAAGGCTATTTATGGGCCAATTCAACCCCTCAGGGCTCATGGAGCCATATTGATTAGTGATAAGGAGATGATCCTAGAGAGGTGGGCTCAACACAAATATACAGAATAGCCCAGGCATGGAGATGGCAAAGGCCCTACCCTCAATGATCTCCAATCTAACTGGTAGAAAATAATGACACAAATAGCTATGGTAGCAGGGAAGATGAGATAATTGCAATGGAGAGATACAAGCAAAGTGGCATGGAGTTGTGAGTTTGTGACTTTATTTAAAATGAAAAGTTTTTATTTACCTTTGACTCTCATTGTGTTTTTAAAAAACAGGTTTGTCTGCCCCTTTCTCTATCAAGCCCCTTCTTCCTGTCATGTAACCTTCTCCAGGGCACTGATACCACAGTAGGTCCTGTTCCTTGTCATCTGTTTTAACTATCAATAAAGAGGTGTAAGATTTGCTTTCTGTGGCCTGCTCTTGCCTTTTGTGATATAGTACTAGGCTCCTTTCTCCCCAGTAGCACTCTATGGTCAGTTAGACCCACCCTCTCTCTCTTCTCCAAAATTTCTTTAGGATCAATGACTCCATAGGACTGGAGATGCCCCAGTAGAGTTGATCTCCTTGGGCAGCTGTGTCTTCTTTTTTCAGGGCCTTAAGCCCTAGATAAATCAAGAGACTCAAGGTGCTAGGACCAGAAATGATACAGGGCTACCTCGGACTCTGGGCTTCAGTTTCAACACCTATTAAATGGGAATGAGGATACTGGCCCTGCTTCACTCATGGTGTTGAAGAAGAACACGGGATGTGAAAGTGGCTTTAAAACAACAACAAGAGTGGACACACTGAGAAGCGTCCATGGAAGGAGGCATACTTAGTCAGGCGTGACTAATGGATCGGTTTGTTTTGCCTAATTGTACTTCTATATCACAAGAAGGAAAGTTTTATTTGTTTTCTGTCGGGATGAAATCACTGGGGAAAAAAAGCATTAATAAAACTTAAAAAAAAAGCAATAGTAGCAGTAATCTACGTACAGTGCTGGCTGATTATTTACCATTACTAATTGGAATTCAAGCTCTGGACACTTGCTTTCCTCCTAAATCCTTTCTTTTCTGTCAGGTTTTTAAGATACTGCTCTTTCCTGATTCACGTCCTACCTTTTGGAGTGGTACTTTTCAGTCTCCTTTGCTTTCTAGGTATACCCCAAGGCTCTGTCCTGGGCCCTCTTCCCTTTCTGCTCTACACTTTCTCACTTGGTGATTTTTTTTTTTTGGTGAGGTGAGTGGGGTTACGTGACTTGCCCAGAGTCACATAGCTAGTGAATGTTATGTGTCTGAGGCCGGATTTGAACTCAGGTTCTCCTGAATCCAGGGCAGGTGTTGTATTCACTGTGCCACCTAGCTGCCCCTCACTTAGTGATCTTATCAGCTCCCATGGGTTCAATACCATCTCTAAGCCAATGTATCCCATTGCTGTATATCTAACCTCAGCCTTTCTCCTGACCGTCAGTCCTACATCATCACTGTCTATTGAACACTTCAAAATGGATGTCCTGTAGATATCTCAAACTTGTTCAGAACAGCATTCATTATCTTTCCTCCCAAACCCATTCTTCCAAACTTCCCTGTTACCGTTGAGAGTAATTCCTATTCACCCTGGAAACTTTGTGTCACCCTTGACATCTCACTCTCACACTACATATCCAATCAGTTGCTATACCTTCTACTGTCTCTACAATACTTTCCTCATACATCCCCTCCTAATCACTCACACAGTCTCCACCTGTGAGTAGTGGTAAGCAGCTAGGTGATGCAATGGATAACAGCTCTGGGCCTGGAAGTTAAGAAGACCTGAGCTCAAATCCGATACTTAGATTCTTACTAGTTGTGCGACCCTGGGCAAGTCACTTAAACTCTGTTTTCTTCAGTTTCCTCATCTGTAAAATGGGAATAATAACAGCACCTATCTCAGGGTTGTCATGAGGATCAAATGAGATAATATTTGTAAAACACTTAGCACAGGGCCTAGCACATAATAGGCTCTGTATGTCTTCTCCCCTTCCCTTCCCACCTTAGTTAAGTCTTTCATAGTCTCTCACCTGGATTATTTCAATAGCCTCTTATTTGGCCTATCTGTATCAAACCTCTGCCCACTCCAATTCATTCCCTACATGGTTCCCAAATTGGTTCCCCTAAAGAACAGTTCTGACCCTGTTAGCTTCAATTCTCTTGTGGCTCCATATTACCTAGAGGATCAAATGCCTAAGTTTGACATTTAAAGATTTTCAAAACCTGGCCCCATTGGGCTTATGTTAGGTCTGGTGCATCCTGGGCACCAAATGCAGGTTCAGGACATATAGAGATTGAATCAATGAGGCAAATAATATGGATTTTAAAAATCCTTTCCTAAAAACAGACAAGCACTGAGAAGAACGAACATTGACAGGCATAGCACTCTGATTTCCTATCCATTAGGACACATCCAGGTCAATAATATTCCTGTAGAAGAATAAGTAACTTGTCAGGACCAAAGATCTATATTTCCTTATTTATATAAGATTTATCAAAAAGTGGACCTTAATGAATTTAGCCTATTCTTGTTCTAGGTTTCTAGGACCAAAGGCTATATATATATATATATATTCTTTCAGTCATTAAAGTCATGCAACCTAGTCAACCCCTTAAGGCTCAAGGCCTAGGCAGAACAAGAAATACCTAAGACATTCCACCCTTTGACGATGTAGAAGAAGCATGACCACACTTTATGCCTAATAGTAAGGACTAGGACCTCAGTTCTAGATAGTAACAGATAAAATATCCAAGTTTAATAGTACAGAATGTACATTCTGAACAAATGGGGGAAAAAAACAGTCACAACCAAATCCACAGCCACCTTCCAAAAGTCAACATAGTTATGGCATTAAGATAATAAGTCAGTCAGATGGTCACAATGCAACTGGAGGCCAAATGAAGAAAGAACTAGGAGGAGAAAAGCTGGGAACAGAAAGCTGTCCATGAGAACCAGCAGAACCCTAAGGACATCTCTACTCCCAAAATAATACCTGGTAGCAGAAGCTAAGTATATATAATCCCTTTGCTTGCTGACCCTTGGCCTAAGATGCTATCTCTCTTCCCCTTATTCTGTTGCCCCTACATCCTTCCTCACCCTTCCTCCTTGATTATGACCTCTGCTTCATTAACCCCAAGCTTACTGAAACCAAATTCTCTGACCCCTAAGTTCTTCTGAAGGTCCTATCTTCCACCCACTCTTCTCTTTATCCAAAAGGATTAAATAGGTAATACCTTCCCCCAACTCCCACTCATCCTAACCCCTAAAAGACTGTGAACAGTCACTTCTTCTTCTCCCCTGTTGTCAAGGCCCACGGTCTCTCCCTCTGATGCCAAGGCCTCCTTGGCTTTCAGGGAGATGACTTGCCCAAAAGCATCCCACAGGAAAGATGGTGAGATTGGGAAGAACATTCTATATCTTCCCCAGGAATAAGTTTCCATTGCTTTCAGTATCAGGCCCACAGCTCCCAAAAGAGCCAGGAGTAAAGGGACAGTGGTCTGAAAAGCCTGCCCACCTCCCTCCCTCCTAGAGAGCTGACAATGACTAAGGGAAGATATTTGCCTCTGCCAAGAAAAATAAAGTCTGTCCTTTAAAAGTCCATTCCAATTCTCAATACCGCCTTCCTAAAGGTGACAAGCCAAATCAAGTCACCAGATGATGAAGGCAGGATGACTCTAAGCAAGGAGTCTGTCCACAGCATTATTATTCCTTTCATTCAAAGAAATAGTTGGTGTTATGAGCAAGGGCAAACATGACCACTAAGCAGGGGGCTGTATCAATGAAGTGCTGCTCCTTGCATCACCACAAGGGGCGCCTCTGGGCCCCCATCACAAAGCATGGCCCATACCAGTAGTTAAGAGTCTATACAACTGATAACCCAGTGGTGGTGCTAATCCTAAGAAACTACCTTTCTAGTCTTCTTACACACTACTTCTATACCCTGAGATCTAGCCATACTGGCCTCCTTGTTTTTCTACAGATCTTGGCACTTTTGGACTTGTTTCCCATGTCTAGACGGCACCCCCTCACTCCTTGCGGCCCTAGGAGCTCCTAGTTCCCTTCAGGACTCAGTTTACATGCTCCCTTCTGCACGTAGCCTTTCCTGATCACCCCAGCTACTAGTGCATTCCTTCCTAAGAGACCCTTATTGTCCATACTATGTACTCGTCTCTATATGCACATGTTGTCTTTCCCTTAGAATGTAAGCTCCTTGAGGGCAGGGACTATTTCACTTTTATCTTTGTATCCCATTTAATAAAAGGCTTGCTGACTCATTTACTGATCAGATGTAACAGAAAAAGGGCTGGGTTAGGATTTGGAGAAAGAGGACGACTCCTGCGTTGTCCCTTACTACCTACGTAACCATGACTTTGTTAAGTCTCAGTTTTCTCACCTGTAAAATTGGTCTAGGTTACCAGTAAGGGGCCTTCTAGTTCTGAATCCATGGTACTGCTTTACTCCTTACTATAAGGCAGCTAGGTGGGAGTGGATAAAGCTCCTTCAGTCAAAGAGACTTGAGTTCAAATGCTTACAAGCTGTGTGACACTGGGTAAATCACCTAGACTCTAAATGCCTCAGTTTCCTCAGCTGTAAAATGGCCCCTAGTTTACAGGGTTATTGTGAGGATAAATGCGATAATATCTGTAAATGGCTACATAAATCCTAGTTATCAGTATTGCTTTATGATCTTGAGCAAGTCACTTAACAAACGTTTTTCGATATATAAATTTCATCCCGTGTTCCTGATTATCTTTCCAGATGTAAATCCTAAAATCTAATTCCTCAGGATTGTCTTTTTCTAATCCTTTTCTCTCCTGTTTCGTATTACAATCCACCGTGACGACGAACTTGTGCGATCCGGAGGTCCATTTTCGAGATAAGGAAAACTGAGGCTCTCTGCCCTAGAACAGCAAAGGACTCCTCTGGTGACGGTAACGACTCCGTGGGCTCGGCGACGTTTACTCCCGCACTCAAAGTCAAGGACTCTTCTGCCCCAGACTGAGAAAATCCGGCTCGAAGCCGCCCAGGCAACGCTTCCTCCTGCCAGGAATCAAAATGGCGCAGGGTGGCTAACAGTGAGTAACTAACTAAAGAAGTCCTTGCCAGGAGTCAAGATGGCGCAGAAACCTAGTTGTAAAATAAGAGAATAAAGACGGCGGTTGCCAGGAATCAAGATGGCGCAGGGTAGCCAACCGAGGCTAGCTAACTAAGGAGGTCCTTGCCAGGAGTCAAGATGGCGCCCAGAGTTACAGCTTCCCCTCCTACGGCAAATCGGCGACACCGTAGTCCTCCGTCGAGTCCCGGAATCCGCGCCTCTGCCTTTCCGGTCATTGGGGCCCGGAGCCCAGAGGCGGCCCAGCACGGACACCCGTGTGGCCGGGCTTAAACTCCGTCAGACTGGAGGCGCCACTTCCGCTGACGTCGGCGGCGGCGACACGTGGATCCAAGATGGCGGTGGCGATGGTGAGTGAAGGAGAAGCCGGAGCTGGGGCAAGAGCGGGGTGTCTGCGGGGGGGGACCCCCAAGGCCGGGGGTGGGGCCGGAGCTGCGGCCGGGTCTCCCCGCGCCTCCGTCCCGGGCCTGGCCCCCGTGCCCCTCTCGCCCACCCAGCCGGCCCGAGATGCCTCTTCCCCGGGGCCGAGGCCTGAGCGGAGGCGCTACCTCCGACGCTCCCGGGGCAGCCAGAAGCCGGACCCCCTGTGCGGCCCCTCGGCCTCCTGGGGGCGGCTCGTCCCAAGCCCCTCGGGGCAGGGCCCAGGGCGCCGGGCTTTGGCACCTGACGCGAAGGGAGTGGACCTGAGTTCGAATCCTAAGTACTTCCCACTTGATCCCTTTGTGACCTTGGCCAAGTCGCGCACCCTCCCTGGGCCTCAGTTTCCTCATCTGTAAAATGAAGGTGTTAGACTGAATGGTCTCTAGGATCCTAAGTCATGTCTCCTCTCTGGGCCTCAGTTTTTTCCTCCGTAAAATGGACCGGTTAGACTAGGTGACGCCTTCCAGCTCCATGTCCTGGGATCCTGTGGCTCCAACGGTGTTAGATGCAGATGGACTGTCGAGAAAGAGGCTTAATGCACACAGTAGGTGCTAAGTAGTGTTAAGTGGAATGTAATGTAATATAAGTTTATATTACTTATCTCCTTGAAAATCTGGAGAAGTGCTGGAGAAGAATGAATGAAGAGATGGGTATAGGGAGTATACGGAGTTGTATGTGTACCTGTAAATATACATATATTCAACTAAGTAAATATTCATTAACTACCCACGATGTGCCAGCACTAAGTGCTGGGGATGCAGAAAGAGGCAAAAGACAGTCCCTACCCTCAAGGAGCTTACAATCTAATGGGGGAACACAACATGCAAACATATATACAAAGCAAGTTCTATACAAGGAAATAGGAAATAATTAATAGAGGTAAAACACTGGTATTAACAGGGATTGGGGAAGGCTTTCAGTAAGTGGGATTTTAATAGGGACTTAAAGGAAGCCAGTGTTCCTATAAACATATATATATATATATATATATATACACACACACATACATACACACACACACATACATACATTATTAGTATATAGGTTACTGATGAGGAAACTTATTCCACTAATGCGAACAGGCTACTGTTTTTACAGCTTAGTTTTATGGAAGCACAGGGAGGCACAGCTTCATGCTACTGGGAAGTATGCAACTCAGTGCTGGAAGCCAGTCTTCCTAACTCCAAGAAACCAAGTCTTTTCTCCAAGGCCAACTTCATTGTTATAGAGCACTTTACCGTTCACAGAAGCATTATTCGCATTTCAGGGAGGAGGAAACCAAGGATGGCAACCTCTCTGGAACTCTTGTTTCTTCCCCTATAAAATGAGTAGGTTGGATTAAGTAGCTGACATTTACGTAGAATCTTTTAGGATTTGCAAAATGCTTTTCATGAATTATCTCTTTTGATTCTTATCAGGGCTGTGAAATAGGAGCTACCAGTAGTATCCTGATTTTTTTTAAGGCAATTGGGGTCAAGTGACTTGTTCAGGGTCACACAGTAAGCGTCAAGTGTTTGGTCTGAGGTCGCATTTGAACTCAGGTCCTCCTGACTCTAGGACTGGTGCTCTATCTACTGTGCCACCTAGCTGCCCCCAGTAGTATCCTCATTTTACAGATAAAGAACTGAGGCGCATGGTCACACAGCTGGTGAGCTTAGGAGGCAGATTTCAAACATAGGTCTTGAAGGTCCTTTTCAACTGTAAATCCTGTGATATTTTAAGGCACTGAGAAATGAAATGAATTGCCCAAAACTAGTGAGTGTGAAAACCTTGGATCTTCTGATTCCAAATCTAGGATTTCTCCATGAAACACCAGGATATAGATGATAGGCAAACCTTGCTCACCAGAATTGGATTTGTGATTGTTGTTCTATGTTCTAGAGACGTAGTGGGATGTTGTGGTGAAAAGCCTTTAATTTAGAGTTAGAAGATCTGGATTTTAATTTCACTTCTACCACTTAACTGAACTTTGGAAGAGTCCCTTCCTCTCTTTGGGCCTCTGTTAAATGAGGCAGTTTCTAAGGTTCCTTTCAGCTCTGATGTTTACACAGTTCATTCACTGTTTCAGCAAACCTTTATTAAAAGTGACAACTGTTACAGAGTATGGTCCTGGAATTGAGAGAGATACAAAGTGTAGAAAAGACAGTATCTGACTTCAAAGAGTAAGTGGATAAAATAGGGCAGCTAGGTGGCGCAGTGGATAGAGTGTTAGGCCTGGAGTCAGGAAGACTCATCTTCCATAATTCAAATCTGGCCTCAGACACTTACTAGCTGGGTAACCCTGGGCAATTCACTTATCCCTCAGTTAAGTGCCTCATTTTCCTCCTATGTCACATGAGCTGGAGAAGGAAATGACAAACCACTCCAGTATCTTTGCCAAGAAAACCCCAAATGGGGTCATGAAGATCTGGGCACAACTAAGAAACAGCAAACAGATAAGACACAGACACAGGATGCAGTACTACATGAAAAGTGCATTGGAGTTTTAAAACTCTGTTACATGCAAGTTGGAAGGAGGAGGGGTCACATTCAGCTTCATAGAGAAAGTGGTCTTTGAGTAGGGCAGAAATTTAAAAGCAAAAGGGAGAGGAGGGAGGATGTTTCAGGTATGGGGAGTAGTAGAGTAATCAAGGCATGGAGGGAGGAGAGCACAGGGCATGTTCAGGGAATGGAGAAGTCCAGTTTGGCTCGGATCATAGAGTACATGGAGAGTAACATGAGAGAAGACTGGAGTGTCATATTGTTGAGGGCCCTGACGACTAGGTAGAATTTTGAACTTTATTCACTGAACAGCAGGAAGCCACCAAAGATTTTTCTTTTCTTTTTCCTTTTTGGCTAGGCAATTGGAGTTAAGTGACTTGTCCAGGGTCACACAGCTAGTAAGTGTCAAGTGTCTGAGGCCAGATTTGAACTCAAGTCCTTCTGACTGCAGAGCCGGTGCTCTATCCATTGCTCCACCTAGCTGCCCAAGATTTTTGTGCAAAGGTATTACATGTCCAGATCTTTGCATAAGATTTTGGGTTCAATATAATGCATGGGCTAGTGAAGGGAATGAATAGAGACTGTTGCAGTAGTCCAGGTAAGTGGTAATGCGTATCTGTACTAGGTTAGTGGCAGTGGGAAAAGAGTGGGGATTTAATGCCAGAGATTCAGCACAAGTAGAATTGACAGGCTTTGGTAATTGATTCTTCTGTCATCTTTCAATCCTAAGTTATGAACATGGAAGGAAACAATCATTTATTAAGTTCCTGCTATGTGTCAGGTATTTTCCTAACTTACAAATATTATCTCCTTTGATCCTCACAAGAGATCTGTGAGGTAGGTGTTATTATTATCCCCATTTTACAGTTGAGGAAACTGAGGCAAACAGAGGTTAAGTGGCATGCCTAGAGCCACACAGTATGTGAGCTCAAATTAGAACTCAAGTCTTCCTGAGTCTCAGCATTCTATCTGCTGCACTAGGTGGTCTGGCTGTCTCTCATAGTGACATGGAGGAATAAATGGCTGTGTTACAGACAGAAACAATAAAGTCAGAAGAGAGAATAGGTGTAGGGGGAAAGATAATAAACCTGATTCTGGATCCGTTGAATAGGAGGTGCCAGTGGGACTCCCAGGTAGAAATGTTCTCTAGGCATTATATCTATGTACAAAGATAGACTGAGATGTCAGAATTAACTCAATCAGCTGACAAGTGTGGGAGATACAAGTACAAAGGAAACTATCCCCAAGGAGTTCACATTCTAATGGAATCGATAAGGTATAGATTTGGGAGTCATCTGTTTTAAAGCTGTGGCAGTGAGTGAAATTGACCAGGGAAAGAGAGTAAGAAAGAAGAGAACTGAGGGTTGACTCATGGGAAATGGTTGCAAATAAGATCCAGAGCAGTTTTCCTAGTAGATCCCTAAGCTCTGTCCCAGCACTGAATCCTATAATCTGTAAGCCATTTCTCCAGGAGTCTGTTTCCTCATCTATAAAATGGGTGAAAATGCTTCCAACCATTTAATTTATCACAAGAATAATGTGAGATAAGTGCTTTATAGTTTGTAAAGTGCTGTATAAATGTGAGCTGCTTTTACTAAACGGGAAGAGAACAGTAACACTCCACCCTCACACATACATTCACTTCCCAGAAGCTGTTGAAATAACAATTGCTTAGTCTATGGTAAGTCTCATTCATCAGGGACTTCTGGAGGGATAAGTGTTAATTTCACCCCCATGTACATTTACCTATAGCAAGTAAGTGACATTTGTCACTCTCCAAAGAAAAGCGTCCCTGGGTGTTGGTTTTCTCTTCTCCAGAGGTTGTTGTGGGCTTATCCTCTCTGTTAATGGACAGATGACTAAACCTTTCCATTTAATGAGGAACAATTGCTTAGAAAGGAATTTAGGTACCTCAGGGATTATTTCATAGATTGTCTTATGTAGGTAAGAAATGTTAGATACTTCTTAATTGAAAGAGATTGTTTGAACAGAACTTTGCATATAGCAGGTACTTAACCGATGTTTATTGATCATTTGATTAATTGATTGACAGGTGATAATAGAAAATGAGTGAGTAGAAACCCATTTCCACCCTCATTCCCTTCATCTTTTATTTATTTATTTTATTGTACATCTAGGAAATCTGTGGAATAAGATAGTAACAGGAAATTAGACCAGTTCCTGCTTTGGTGAAGACTTTCAGAAAAGCAGTATTGACAGTGTTTGGTCAGTGATAGAATACTCTTTTCAGAGGTGGAGGGGGGGTTGGGGTTTTTTTTTTGGTTTTTTAAGGAAGAGTAAATTAGCAAAAGAAACTTCCCGCAGTGATTCAGTATTGGGGATTAGATGAGGGAATACTGTGCATATTATGATGCAAGCACATTCCTAGAAGAAAAGGCCCACTCTGTTCATGTGTTTTTCACATAGTCACTTGAACTTTTTAGCAGCTAAATTATAAGACAATTTAAAGGATATTGTGAGGGAGATTTCATGTTAGGTTCAATAGTGAAAGCTGGAAAACTAACTTGTTAGAAGAGATGTGTATAATATGCAAATTGTGGTCACAGATTGACTGGAATTGGCAGATGACTCAGTTTCTAAGAGGGGAGAAGGACTCCACCCCTGACACACAGATTTCACAGCCTAGTAAGATGAAACTTGCCTTTCAGTTTCTAGGCTCCTGTGGTAAGACTTGATTATAAGACAACCAAACAGGAACTAAGCCAGTGACTGTGTAGCCTCATGGTTGTGGGAACTGGCTGTTTTGAAAAGTTAAGATTATAAGTGCATGTCTAAAAGTTCTTCCAAGTTTTTTTTTAACTCCTCTTCCCCCCTGCCCTCCCCCATGCACATATTGCCCTCCACCTTTTGTTTGATTCTTATCTGTCCTTTTCATGTTGTTTGGTTTTTATCTCTCCCTTTCTGGGATGGGCTGCCATCAACCACATCTGTGTTAGGATAGGTGTTTCCTGAGAAAGAATGTTTCTGTGCTGCCTTATTCACTGTTGCACCAGGGCTAACTGTAATTTCACACATTCCTCTTGGTTTTCCAAATGCCTTGTTAACCTGGGCTTGAGTCATTACTATAACGTTTCAGGACCAAGAGTTAAACTAGCTGACAGTGAAACAAGAGGAAGGAGCATGCATCAGTATTTAGTGAGGACAGCTACCATTGGTGGTAGCATTTTGGTAAACTTGGGAAATTTTTATATGGTGATTTTTTTTTTGCCATCTCTTTGACACTCAATTTAAAGAATTTCTCCCCTCTCAGGTGTATCTGGTCACCCTGTCTTTAGTGTTTAGTTTTGGTCCTACATGAATGACTGAAAGACCTCAAGTTACCTTTTGAATTAAGGAGCTACTATACTGATGCTCAACATCACAAAGAAAAGGCATCTTACTATCTGTCCATAGCCAAAAAGCATCTGTGTGTCATCAGCCCTGGGAACCTTATGCCACATGCTAATAATAACTGTGGCTGTATTAAAAGGGCATTGTTCAGGTGGACCAGCCTTGACCCCACAACAAATTAGCCACAACACTTTGGACAAGTCTCTTCCTATCATTGGACCTCAGTTTCTCCATTTGTAAATGGGAGAGGGGTGAAGTGGAGGTAGTGATTTTGCTATGATCCCTTCCAGTTCTGATAGTTCATGATACTGTGTAGGGGCTGCACGTTAAAGGTTGCTTTCCCCATGATTCCTTTTCACTCTTATTGACCTTGTGGTTTTGAATAAGTTTAGCTTTTTTTCCCCCTGACATGCTAATTGCTGGTTGTGTCACTGTATACATACTCCCTAAGTCTGTCCTCAGCCTAGTACTCTATTCTGCAGGCACCACCGATCTTCAGGAACACATAACCGATTGCCTCATTCTTTTCTGTGTGCATAAACATGAAATACTTGGACAGGTGATGGTTTCTCCTTTCGCAGCCAAACTTTTTTATCTTATCTTCAGACCCTTTATAGAGGATACTCAAGGTAGCCAGGAAGGATGGAAATAACATTAAGTTGCTACTTGCTTTCCTCCTTCACCTGGTTTCTCTTTTACAACCTTAGCCAAAGTTTTCCTTTGATCTGGCATTTAACTAACAGGCAGGATAGTGCAGATGGTCATGGTGACAGTGCTTTCCTTTCTGAGTTTCAATCCAGGAGGGTGGGAAAGGCACTAGATGAACCTAGAGCCATTTGGCTTCTTTTGAATGATGCAAGCCACCCATCAACAAATCCACTTTGATCCATGAACCATTTGCTTAAACTACTTTTTTCCAGATGTGGACCAGGGACACTTGGGACTCCTCTCTTTTCCTGTAGTCTTTTATTATTAAATGTTTATTTAAAACTTAATGTTAAATATTAACCAGTTAAACTTGCTTAGTAACTATTTACATGTTCATTTCAATGCATGAGGTTGTTAACTTTTCAGTTACTTCTCAGTGTTCACCATGATTCCTTACCTGATCTCATTTACTATGTCTCTCACATTATTCTGTTAATCTTTATTACTTCCTTCTCTACATTGTTAACACTTCCTTCCTACACTGTCTGTGCTTAATGAGACAAATATAAATTTGAAAGACCTTTGGAATTCAGGGTCTTGCTAAATGCAGCCAGTAAGTCTTTTAAAAAACACATATATGTACAAATGAAGGGCTGTATTTGAATTCTAAGCCTGCTTCAAAATCATTATTCTGGAGAGTCAGGAGATTTCCCATCCATCCAGCAGGAGAGATCTGGAAGCCCAGCTGAGCTTATTTTATGGGCCCTGTTTCTGGACTAGGAGGTTCAGCTGCCTTTCTCTTCCTTGGGAGACTCCAGTAGGATCATGGGATAGTAGAATGAGCCCTGGCTGTGCCACTAACCAGTAGTATGACCTCGGGCAAGTCATTCCATCCCTTTGGGCTTCAGTTTTCATCTCTATTATATTAAATGATTGATTAGGTAACATCTCTGAGGTCCCTTTGAGCTCTGCTGTTAAAAAGGATCCTGTGATTTCAGTTGGGAATTCTGTGCTGCATTCCAGTCTTACTCCAGTTACACATCCTCTGCAAACAGCTCCTTCTAGTCTATCCTCTTCTGCATTCTCTATGTAAAGGAGACCCTTCACTGTGTTATATTTTTCTTGTGCTTCTGCAAAGCACTTTTGATCTTTTGTGTTGCCTATCAGGTAGTAACTTATAGCTACTTAGTTTCCCTCAGGGCTGTTCAAACTTGTTGTCTAGGTGATCTTTCCTCTATTCTCCTTCTCCTCCCTCCTCTCCCAACTATTTTATTTTTTTGTTTTGTTTCGGTTTTGGGGGGGCGGGTTTGGTGAAGCAGTTGGAGTTAAGTGACTTGCCCAGGGTCACACAGCTAGTAAGTGTCAAGTGTCTGAGGCTGAACTTGAACTCAAATCCTCCTGACTCCAAGGCCGGAGCTTTATCTACTGCGCCACCTAGCTGCCCCTCTCCCAACTATTTTAAAGTAATTTTCTTTGTCTCTGTATAACAGATAGTGGTTTAGAATAAAGATAACATTTCCAAAATTTCTGATGGTCAATTTTTTGTTGTGGTGGTTTTGGTTTTTTCTCAATGATTCCTTTTGCCCCATAAAGTCTCCTTGCTAAGTGTATTTTTGCTCTCGTTCATTTGTGACTCCATTCTCTGGGGGCTTTACTTGATTAGGTAATTGCTCTCATTAACTGCTTGTGACCTGTTCCCAAAGCCTTTTGTGCCTTTTGCTAGCCTGATGTGAGGCTGATTTTTTTGGGCTCTTGGTAGCAAGCAAAAGAGACTAGTATGGAGAGGCAAGTGTTGGTATGCTCTTGAGAAGGAAGATGGTAATTTTAGCTGCTTTCCCCCCAAGAAACAGGTTTAGTGTAGGGATTTGGAAAGCAGATAGAGTGGAAAAAAAGCAATTCTTTCCAACCAAAGAGGGATATGTAGAGCTGGAAGGAAGCTTTGGGGGCTTCTAGTCTCATGTCATCATTTTATATAGCCCTTGGCTGTCCCAGGGGTTCAGACTGGTCCCGAATCAAGTTCCCTTCCCTAGGCAGTAAGAGACATCAAAATGCTGAGATGTGATTTTTGTATAGAAAAGGAAAGGAAAGGTTAGCTTTTGGCAAGAGGTGGGTTTGGTTTGATAGAAAGACCCATAGATCGGCAATCCAATCTGATTTCTTAATACTAGCTTTAGCTTATGACTTTGGGCACGTTACATCTTTTTAACCTTAGTTTCTTCATCTATAAAAGGAGAAGGCAGGATTAGATGGTTTCTTGAGATACCTTTCTAGCTTTTATATTCTATGAGATTTTATAATCGAATGGGTTATCTTATAAGGTGATCTTCCTACTACTGGAAATATTCAAGCAGAGGATTTGTTGAATGTTATACAAATTGCATAAAGGGGATTTCTTCAGGAGGTGAGAGATTGGATCTTTCAGATTCTTTGTAACTGAGACATTATGATAAATATGAATTAATATTTCATTTTAAGGTACCTAATTTCCTTTGGTAGAAGTTAGTTTATACACATCCTCCAATCTGGGATAAGAGTATTAGGTTGGGCAGGGGTAAACACATTTTCATTTTTTGTGCTTTATTTTAATTTTTTTTAATTCGATTTTGATTTATCTTCAGGTCTACATTCTTTTCTTCCCATCTTCCCCCTCACCCCTCATTGAGAAAGCAAGAAAAACAAAACCCCTGCTACAATTATGTACAGTCAAGCAACACAAATTCCTGCATTGGCCGAGTCCAAAAAAAGTCTAAGTCTGCATGCCGAGTCTATCACCTCTCTATTAGGATATGGAGAGCACTCACTTTTTAATTTTACATGGGCTTTATAGTCTTTTTTATTGTTGTTGTTGTTTTTTAAGGCAGTTGGGGTCAAGTGACTTGCCCAGGGTCACATAGCTAGTAAGTGTCAAGTGTTTGGTCTGAGGCCGGATTTGAACTCATGTCTTCCTGACTTCAGGACTGGTGCTGTATCCACTGTGCCACCTAGCTGCCCCGGTAGTCTTTTTTATTTAACATTTTACTTTTTCCCTCCCTCGTCACATATAAAGACAATTTTTAACATTTTTTAAAATTTTGAGTTCCGATTTCTTACCCTTCTCTCCCCTCCCCCTTCATTGAGAAGGCAGTGGGCTATGTAGTCTTGACAAACAAAGCATTTGCCTTCTCTGCGCATCAGTTTTCTCACTTAAAAACAAAAAAAGATGGAGGGTGGTAGTTGTGTGAAGTAGATTGGGCTGTATATAGTCTCTAAGTCCCCCTTCTGGCTCTGACATCTTGAGAGACTTCAGCCTTGTTTCTTGTACATGGTTAGGTTTCCATGAACATCCTTATCCTAGGAAGAGTACCCTGGGAGATGGAGAGACTTTAGTTCTTGGGCCTCTCGAGTTTTCTAACTTTTCAGGTCACCTTTGAAGCCAAAGATGGTGCATTAGATTATATCCCATGAAGATTCTAGATTGCCATCACCTTGTAGCAGCATGTCATCACTTTTATAGTCAGGTGACTTGGAAAGAAATCAGGCGAAAGAATCTTGAGTTGGTTCCTTCACATTTCTTACAATACCTGTCCTACCATGGGAAAGAGCTGGACTTAGTGGAATTATTTGTCAACCTGACTTCTCAAACTGACACTAAAGTTGGAACCTTTATGGTGGTGATTAGAATCATGGCATTTAAATCTAGAAGAGACCTTAGGGATCATCTAGTTCAACATCCTCAATTTACATGTGGGGAAACAGACTCTATGAAATTATGTGACTTGCCTAAGATCCTACAGTTAGTTAGTAACAGGATGGAAGTTTGAACACTTAGGATCTTTTAACTTCAGATTCAGTATTCTTTCCCTTTTATTGATTTTTAAAAAATTAACTTCTCCAAGAAGCATTAGTTGTATTTGCCTGGTTTGAATATCAGGTGTAGTTCTATCCTTCTGTCTCATTGATGAAAAGTCAGATTTCTTGGGAAATACTGTGGTGACCCTATCAAATGAATGGGTCTAGACTTGGGCAAGCAAGACCATTCTTTCCAAGGGCAAAATTATATTCCTTTTTATCCTGATCACTGTGGTAATGTGGTAATGGCACCTCATATTTGTGGTAATGACACCTCATATTTGTTGTTTAAATGCTATATATGATTTTGTTGCTAAAAAGCAGCATGGAGTAATAGATAGACTGTCAGCTTTAAAATTTGAAAGACCTCTGGGTTCATGTCCTGCCTCTGTTTGATAATCTTTATTTTCTGATGAAAAAAATGGTCCCTTTCCTCACCAAGGCCAATCTCTACTTGGATCCCTGACCCCATCCCCTTGATACTTCTTCAGTAGATTGCCCCCACAATCATCATTTCAGTCATTCTCTTTCTATCTGATCTTCAGTCTCTTCCTATCTATTGATTTCTTTCTTGCCGCTTACAAGCATGCCCTAGCTTCCTCATCTTTAAAAAACCTTTCCTAAACCGTACTATCTCCTCAAGCTATCATCCTATATTCCTCTTCCCTTTTATTCATTTATTTTTTGGTGGGGCAATCAGAGTTAAGTGACTTGCCCAGGGTCACACAGCTGGGAAGTGTCAAGTGTCTGAGGCCAGATTTGAACTCAGGTCCTCCTGACTCTAAGGCTGGAGCTTTATCTACTGTGCCACCTAGCTGCCCCTTCCACTTCCCTCTTAAGCCAAACTACTAGAAAAAGCTCTGCCTCCTCTTATTCTTCTCCTTTCACTTCTTTTCAACCCCTTTCCATCTATCAGTCTGAACTGGTCACTCAACTGAAATTGCCCTCTCCAAAGGCACCAAAAATTTCTAAATCAAAAAAAATTCAGTGGCCTTTTTTCAGTCTTCCTCCTTGACTTCTGTTTTGTTATAGCCCTCCAGCATTTCCTGGGAGGAGGTAGAGCTCCCCCTATTGACTCTTGCTTTCTGTAGCTGGGATCACAGTGCCATACTCCCTCAGTGTAAATGTGGCTGTCAATAGATTAAATCCTCGTCTGGATGCCCAGTTTTTGTGTAAGGAAAGTCCCCATGGGGCAGCTAGGTAACGCAATGGATAGAGCACTAGCCCTGGAGTCAGGAAGACCTGAGTTCAAATCCAGCCTCAGACACATAAAAAAACTGACTAACTGTGTGACTCTGGGCAAGTCACTTAAGCCCGAGTGCCTCACCAAAAAAAAAAAATCCTTTTGAGGAAAGACCCCGTGGGCCAATGGAAGACATTGGGGAAAACAATCCTTTAATGAATTTGAGTGTTGAGAATAACATGTGAAACAGTGAGAATCAGTTCAATGCAAAGCTTTTTGCAAGCAGTAGGGAAGAAGGGAAGAGGAAATGGGGACCCTGAAATAAACTGAAAGAGAGAGAAATTCATGTAAGGATGGCACTGTGTTGGGAAGCAGACTCAGGTTCATTTAGCAGGAAGGAGGTGCTCTTCTGAGAGTGGGGTTCTTATACTATGATTTTGGGTGCCCCTCACAAGAGCTGGCAGATTTGCATAGCAGGGGTCAAGGCGAAATATTTTGGGGGTTTGTTACCAGGAAGAATGTCGCCTACAACCAGATAGCACACCGAACAGAGAGGCGTGAAATAAGACATGAAGTGGGACCAGGCGGAGCAGAAGACTGACTTAGTTTACTTTTCTGAGGGTACAGGATATATAGAGAAAATCCATCCTAACTTCAAAGAGCCCTCCCCATGAGACACTCCTGAAACATCTGCTGAGGATGTGATAACATACATTTCCTCCTTATCAGAGTTCCTAAATAGAGTTGTAAATTCCAAGGCTTTTTCCTGGCACCTGTATAGAGGAGTGAATATGTAAATCTAAGGTTCAAAGAGTGAGAAGGAATGTCTCAGGAACCTTCTAACAGGGAGAGATTGGAGAGCCGTGCCTCTTAATCATTGAGCCCTTTTGGGTAAAAGCCTGGGTAGAGGTCAAACTCTGCCCTGGATCTTAAACCCATATCAGACTCTTAAGATCGGCCCTTTACGAATTAGCAAGCAGCTTGAGGTGGTGAACATCTGTTCCCAACACTGTGATCCTTGATTTAATTAAGGTAACAATACAGGGGATAATAACACTGCCCAAGAAAATGCATGAAGTAACAAGGCAGGTAAATTCTTAAATTTTTCTTACTTAATTCTTAATTTTTCTGACTTAATTTTTCTAAGATCTCTACAGCCAGATTTTTTGGGTTGGCCCCCTTGGAATGACTGTCTGCAATCTCCTGGGTGGTATTTAGAATTGTGCCAGGCCCCCAATAGGCAGGCACTTGTCTTGTCTCATGAGATATTAGGATCTGAAGCATCATAGGGTAGCAGGATAATGTAAATATATGAATATCTGTAATCACATTGCAATAGCAACCTTGTTTTCAAGGGTTCTAACTTATCTGCTAAATACAATACTGATTGTTCTAATAAATTGACTTTATACAATGTATCAATAGCTTCTTGTGCATTAAGTACTAAACATATTTCTTGCTAAGTTATATACAAATTATGTAGTTTAGATTTCAGATTGTAGCATAATAGATGAAACAGCAGTAGATACAATAAAAGAAGCAACAATGATTAAACCAATAATAAGGAGACAAATAAATTGTTTTGATTGACTTAAGGAGGAAGTAATAATTTGAAGAACATGTTCACCAGAATTCTGAAACTATTCATGTAAAACGTTGGTAGGGAAAATAGCAAATGATTGTTCTACCAAAAATGCAATATAGTCATCATTGTCAATATACAATTGACACAAGTAACATACTATTCAAAAGTAGTATTAGATTGAATAAAAGTTACATATCCATGAGACAAACTGGTATTAAAAACTGATGTAACAAGGAAAAAACAGGATTCAATATTGTTGCTAAATTTTGAAAAACATATAGGTGTCCTGGATGCTAGAGATCTGAGGGTAATTGTAATCTTGACTTTATCCTGGAGATAGGGATCTTCTTGTCTTCCGAATATACAGGTGTTATTAGTGTATGTATAGTCCCAATTTGTCCATATATGTGAGAGGTTGCATCCAGGGTGGAAAAGGAAAAATAAGTCCAGTGCTGAGCACTCTGTACATTACACACTTGAGCAGAAAGTAAAGCTACTATTACTAAAAATACAAGTTCAGGAGTCTTTTATCACTTGATGAGAGGGAACTTTCACTGGACCTCATGTAGGAAGGCGACTTGTCACTGTAGATTGGCTCCTTCTGCACTTTCCCCAAATTCTCATACTCTGTATTCAAGCTGTGAGTTGTTATACACGCTCTGACATCTTTTTCCAGTATCCGGACAGGTTTATCAAAGTTTTCTGAAAAAATATGTAAGCACACCCTCGTCCCCTTGTTAGTAATGGATCCGGGCCTCTGGATGTTTTTAGGCTGGAATGTACTCATCTTTGTTAATATTTAGAAAATTAATAGCCAATTATAAAAATTAATAGCCAATTGTCAAAAATTAATAACCAATTATCAATGAGGGGTAGTAGCCCAGATTCCCCCCTTTTTTTTTTTGAAAAGAATAATTTTAATATCTTTGTTTTTAATTATATAAAATGTTTGTGATCAGAGAAATGTTATAAAAAGCATAAAAGGAAGAAAATGTTTTGCTAATGGAAGCTCCTCAGGAGCATTATCTGTTTTGATTCGTTTAAGTACACTCATAACTGTGAAGGCTTGTAAAATATGATTGATCACATATTTAATTGTACCACTTGTTTGTAAAGTGGCAAAAATGAAAGAAAAAGTATCCATTATAACATGAGTATAAGAAAGCTTTTCAAAAGAAGGCATATAGGTTACATCCAATTGTCAAATATGTTTGGGAGAAAAGCCTCTTGATACATTTGAAACAGGCTGTTAATTAAAAAATAATCATTATTCTTTATACTATGTTTCTAATACTGTAGGAGTTTATTCAAAAATAGTCACAAAATGTTTTCTTCTCTACAGTTAAGGTTGTTGTATTGGCAGAATATAGTTAATAAAAGGCTCAATAAAAGCTTAATAAAAGTTAAGTGGCAGCATTGTAGTTAAGAATCAATAATGGCATTGCTTTCAGTATATAATTGTGTATTAGTAATATATTTTAACTTTGCAGTCTCTATATTCTGAGAGACATAAACAGATTACTTGTTATCAGAAACAACATTAATAGGCTCATAATATCTTGCTATACCTGTACTTAACCCATCGATGAATGTCATGGGTGCTGAAGGAATGGGGTTAAATCTAACAATCTTTTTGAAATACCTATGAATAATTAGTAAAAAAGGTTAATATCTTAAGAAATGGTAAGTAATTATCAATATCAATATGACCAGAAAAAATAGTAATAGCAATTTGCCAATTCTTTAAGAGGAAACAAGAGTGTCTATTTGCCTTTTATTATAAGGTTAATTAATAACAGAAAGTAAATTTCCTGTAAGTTAAAAATTGTAGGGGACACTGGAGTACTAAGAATAGCATCTGGTACCTCTTCATTTAAAAAATATGGGTAAGTTGAGCTTCAGGAATTTTTCTGTTTGACTAAATAAAGCTCCTTTTTTGCTTCAGGAGTTAATGTTTTAGGGGAATTTAGATTAGGATCTCCTCTAAATGTAAAAAAGAAATTAGCCAGTTGTTCTGTAGTAATTTGGAATGTTGGTCAAAACTAATTAGTATCCTCTAAAAGTTTTTGAAAATTCATTAAGTGCTTCACTGTTGTTTCAGTGACAATATGACCTAGGTAGGAAAATGGAGATTTTTCTTAAACTTTTTCTTGGGCTATAATAAGCCCATATTCTTGTAAAGCTAATTGAGGCTGAGGAAATAAATGTGTGAGTTTTCAGTGGAACAGCTACAAAGTATGTCACTATATAGTGTATTATTTTTGCATTGAGAAATTTTTTCCTAATTGGTTGTATAGCTTTATTAACAAAATTTTGACACATTGTAGGGCTGTTTTTCATGCCTTGAGGAAGGACTTTCTATTGAAACCTGGTTGCAGGGTGTTCTGCATTAACACTGGGTATTGTAAAAGCAAAACAACATTTGTCAGCTTCTTATGGTTTAATAGTAAAAAAGCAGTCTTTTAAATCAATAACTATCAAAGGCTAGGAAACAGAATTCATAATGGGTGAAGGGAGACTTCATTAATAGCTCAGAGGTCATGAAGCATCCTCTATTTCACTGACTTCATTTTAATAACAAAAACAGGTGAATTCCAAGGATTTGTAAAGAATTCTGTATGTCCTTTTAAAAGTCTTGCTCAACTAATTGCTTTACTGTAAAAAGCTTCCTTTTTGTCAAAAGCCACTGTTTCACCCAAACTAACAGCTCCCCTTAGATGTAAAATATCTTGCCCCCACAAATTAAAGGGAATTAATTGAGTTTCAGCTATCTATTATTCTACTTAGTTTAAATTCATCTTAAAATAATTGATTAGTGGTGATCTACGAGGCAGGCTAAAGTTAATTAATATCTTTAAGAGTTTTCGGGGCAGCTAGGTGGTGCAGTGGATAGAGCACCGGCCCTGGAGTCAGGAGTACCTGAGTTCAAATCTGTCCTCATACCAAACACTTGACACTTACTAGCTGTGTGACCCTGGGCAAGTCACTTAACCCCAATTGCCTAAAAACAAACCAAAAAAAAAGTTTTTAAAGAATCTTGCCTATTTTGTAATAGTTTGGGGGTCTAATTGTAGACTGTGAAACAATATGTCTAAAGTAAGCAAAGGGTGGTTTCTTTTGTGCCTTATCAGGAGTAATTATAAATCTTTGAGACTGAAGAGCTTGTTAAAGCTCACACATTAATAAGGAAAGTTCACTAAGTTTATCATCCATATAATAAATTATTTTTGTCTGGGAATATTTTTGCCCAACAGGTTTAATAGTGTTATGAACAAAATTTTTGCACATGGTAGAAAGCATTCCTTAATAGGAAAACTTCAAATACTAATTTAATAGAGATGACTATACCCAAATTAAAACTCAAAGCAAAATTAGTTATAGTCCTAAGTCTTTCACTAACCATGGCTTAAAGCCAGATATAGTTAATTTTACTCTCGTGGAGTTGTAATAAGTAACAAAGATTTACCATGAGTCACATACATGAGATTTCACTTAACATCTTTCTTTCTCAAATTTAAACTTTTTCTGGTAAAAAAGCCAATTATTAGAAATCATTTCATATAGTTGCAGCTTCTCAGCAAGCTAAATTAATTGTTTAGGTACTGCATAATCCTAACAAGTTCTCTCTCTCTCCCTCCCTCCCTCTCTCTCTCTCTTCTCTCCTCCCTCCTCCTCCTCTCCCTCTCCCTCCCTCCTCCCTCTCTCTCTCTCTCTCTCTCTCTCTCTCCCTCTCTCTCTCTCTCTCTCTCTCTCTCTCTCTCTCTCTCTCTCTCTCCCTCCCTCCCTCCCTCCCTCCCTCTCTCTCTCTCTCCCTCCCTCTCTCTCTCTCTCTCTTTTTTTTTCCCCAGGGCAGATGACCTTGCCCACAAAAGATAATTTCCAGGAGCCCTGGCAAATTTTCGAAGTAGACGGAATTACCTTGTGCCCCTCCTTTTCACTCATAAGTAATTAAAAATTCTAGGTTTTAACATTAAAACAGTAACTTCAAATAACTTAATTAACGATCTGGTAATTTTCATAAGTGATAGTCAAATTGTTTTAACTATGAGCTGTTCTTTAATTACAGGTAAAAATAGAAATACCTCACTTTCTAATTGACAGTTATAAAACATTACAAAGCAAGATTAACCGGACTTGATAAAATAATTTAGCTGGCTTTTACACAGCTTTCCCACTGTCTTTCAGTCTTTTTAATTCACATTTTAATAACATCTAAATTATTGAAAATTGTTTGATGTAACACAAAACAATACAAAAGTTTACCAATTTGTAACGATACTAGATTTTTAAAATTTGAAACAAGCATGTTGCTAATGTGAATGAACTAAATTATCTTTTAGATTGTGTTCCAGTACTTAAAAACTTTTCTTTTTGAATTGAAGAGGAAAACTCCTCATCTTCTCCTTCTTTCTCCCCCACCCCAACCTGGCCAGGGTTCGAATTGGAGAGAAAGGAAGAGAATATTTTTCAACATAATCTTTCAATCTTACACCCAAAGCTTTGGCCAGGGCTTTAGAATGCAAAAAAGAAAGAGAACTTTTTCCTAACAATTCTCAAAAAGTTTCAAAACCTTTTTACTTTCAAAACCTCTAATCACACTGTGCAAATAAATTATACCTTCCTTAAGCTTGCTATACATACTCCTCTCTCCTACATGCAAACTTATTTGCCTAGCTAATTTTAAGTCCATGGGCACTTCTTCCCCTCTGCTTTCTGGCCTTTGTATCTCCTTTTCTAACATGCCCTTGCATTTAAATTTTCTCCCAGGCAGTTTTTTAACTGAAGGTAAATGTACATCTTTGTGTTGCTCAGGGGAATGCACATGTCTCTGTTGTTTAACAGAATGCACATCTTCCCAGTCCTTTTTAACTATGCTCAACTGTTCCTCAAAGGCCTTATGCATTTCTTCTTCCTCATCTGTTCCTGCCCCCTTATCTGCCCGAATCACTTTCTCAGCTACTAGTAGTTGCTTGCCTGCAATCTCCCATTTCTCTGAATCAATTGTGCCTTCTTGTGGAAACCATGGGCAGCATTTTTCTACACTTTCTAAAAATTCCGTAGCTGACTGTTTGGAATAACTAAACCTCTTTCTTTCACTATTTTCTTTAGTAATCTTAGTTAATAATCTCTATCTCTTTTTCCACTTTGTCCCTGACCCATACTTTTGATCTTAAAGGCGCCTCTTAAGACCGAAAGTATGTATGTGGGCCTTTCCAAAGTGACACTATTTCTTATGCTCTAAGCCCGTTTCTAAATTTTCTAATCAATTTCTTGTAATTTATAATCTCCCACGTAAGCCTGGTGATTTTTTTTCCTTCGTTCCCTTTACCTTAGCACCGCAGCGTCCAGCCCCTTAAGGACGTTGTTTCCTGGCGTAGTAGCCAGCGAGGGTTTCTTTTCCTCCAGAGCGTTCAAGGGAACCGTCCTCTCTCTGACTCTTCGTCACTGTTCGACGCGCCATTTGTTGCCCGCAACCAGATAGTACACTGAACAGGGAGGCGTGAAATAAGACATGAAGTGGGACCAGGCGGAGCAGAAAACTGACTCAGTTTATTTTTCTGAGGGTACAAGATATATAGAGAAAATCCATCCTAACTTCAAAGAGCCCTCCCCGTGAGACACTCCCGAAACATCTGCTGAGGATGTGATAACATACAGAAGAAAAACTGCTGGTAGACAAAATATTATTTGAGAAACACAGCTGTACTAACCTTTGAAAAATATTTTTCCCTGAGTATGTTCTGTAAGCTTACAGCCTCCCTTAAGGAGAGACTATCACAGTGATCTTAAGACCACCAGGCCCAATCTTATAACACATGTAACACTGTTGCCCACCTTCCCTTCCTGTATACACTCTTCTCTCTGGGTTTTGATAATACTCTTTCTTGGTCCTTCTCCTAACTGTATTACTGTTTCTTCTTTGTGCCTTTGCTAGATCAGCATCATCCCATGTCCTAAGCCTTAACTGTAATTGTATCCCAGGTTCTGTCCTTGGTGGTTCCTCTTCTCTTGTATCTCTACCACCATCTTTTTCCTTGGTAATCTCATTAACAGCTCTTGGTTCATTGATCATCTCTGTGCAAAATCCAAGATCCATATATCCAGACCTCATCTCACTTTTGAGCGGTATTCCTGTGTCACCAGATGCCCTTTGTAAATTTCTTACTGAATGTCCCATAGTCATCTGAAACTTAATACAAAACAGAACTCATTATTTCCCCCCTCAACACCGAACTTCCCTATTTCCATTAAGGATACCACCATCCTTCCAGTTAACTAGGCTTGCAACCTTGGAATCATCTTCAACTCTTCTCTCCTTCAGCCCTCCTATCTGTCTGATCAGTTGCTAGTTCTTGTCGATTCTGTCTCCATATTTCTCATCCGTGTCCTTCTAATGTAGCTACCACACTGTGGCCTTATCACCTCTCACCAGCACTATGACAGTAGTCTTAGCTTCCTTGCCTCCTGTCCCTTCCTTCTGCAGTCCTCCACCCAGCTGCTTAAATGCTCAGACAGGTCTGACCATATCACACTCCCCTCCTTCCTACCTCCTTATTGCCCCTAGAATAAGCTAGAAACTCCTTACTTTGATATTTAAATTTCTTCACTGTGGGGCTCAAGCCTGCCTTTCTAGATAGCACTCATTACTTCCTTTCATATTTAAACCGCCCAGTCAAACTGGCCATCTTGCTTTTTCTAACCACAACCTTTGCTCCAGTTGTCCTCTAGGCCTGGAATGCAGTCCTTCCCTTCTGCCTTTCAGAATCTCAGCACCCACCTCAAGAGCCACCTCCTACATGAAATCTCAGCTGCTTGTGTTCTCTCTCTTCCCCTCCCCCTCGCCCCCCCAAAACTCCCTTGTGTTTACTTTGTATATGTTTTGTATTTATTTATCTACAGTTTGTACATGTTTTCCCCAGTATAAACTCTAGGACCTAATAGAGTGCCTTCTTCCTAGTAGGCTCTTAAATGCTTATTGATTGATTGATTTGTTATTGATATTTGATTTGTTACCCTGGAATAGTCACTTAACCTGTTAGTGCCCCAGACAACTCTATAACACCAAAAGATGAAGAACAGTTGTCATCTGCATTGATGAAGAGACTTTCCTCATTGAGAATTTCCTTTACTCATAGCACAGGACCAAAATTGCTAATTTTAAAAGAGTTTTATTGATGCTTTTTGTTTTTACATCACAGTAATTTGTGGCTGTGTTCTCCCCTATTGCCCAGTGAGCCTTCCCCTTGTAACAAAATGAGTAATAGTTATCTGGCTCTGTCTGAAACATTCCACATCTGTAGTTACTCACTTTCCTCTCCAAGGAAAGAAGAATGGTGCATCTCTTTTCTGGGACGAGATTGTTCAATATAATCACAGCTTTGTTCTTTCCATTTATGTTATTGTGGTCATATTATATTGTTTTTCTAGGTCTGTTTACTTCATGAATCATTTCACTCAAGGCCTCCTATGTTTCTCTAAATTCCTCATCTTCATTTCTTACACTCCAATAATATTACATTACATTCATAGTGTTGCTGTGGTTATTTAGTTAGGATTATATGCTCAGGATAGTAATTTTAAAACACACATACAAGTACACACATGCACGTTGAACCCTTCCTTGTAACAAAGAAGAACATTTAAATAGTCTACCAGCAATCAGCATGCATTTAGTAAATGCCTACTGTGGCACTTTGCTAGACACAAAGCCAGCCAACAACAAATGTATCTCACTGTACATATTGAATTTCACATCTCTGGTCCTCACCTCTTTCCTGAGAGAAAGAAGATATGTTTCCTTATCAGTTCTCTAAGACCAATATTGTTCCTTACACTTCATCAGCATTGCTTACGTTGTTGTTATTATCATTGTTATATTGTTCGCTTTGTCCTGCCTTCATTACTCTGTATCTTCATATGAGTCTTCCCTTGTTTCTCCCAATTCCTTATGTTATTTTTTTTAATTGTACAGTAATAATTATTCACATACCATAAGTTTCTTCATAAATTCCAAGGTAGTAAGTAATTTCTCCATAATTCCACATTGGTCTCTTTAGATTGTTTCCCCTTAGGCCAAATTCTCTGTAAAATCTTAGGCAATAAGAGCCTTTCTTCTTAACTCAAATCCAGCTTCCTGATATCTAGGGTGCATGTTGAACTACTCTTAACTTTTTCCTTCTTTATCATAGCTCAGTGGTGAAATGGTCATTTCCTCTCAAGGTTCTCATTATTTCTTAGGAAGCAAGCATTTCTTTTATATTGGTCAGGATAAGGTGTAGAACAGTAGTTCCCCTTCTTTGCTTCATATACCCTTTGAAAAAATGAAATTGTCATTAAAGCAAATCAAAAATTTATCAGCTGCTTTGCTGTAATAGACTAAGAAAACTCCAGTGGATGTCAGGGTAGTTGAGATGATAGCAGCATTGTAATCTGATGTTCAGTTCTAAGAACCACATTTTAGCAAGGTTGTTGATAAGCTGGAGGGTACCCCAACAAAGGTGACTAGGACAGTGAAAGGCTTAGAGAACATACCATGTGATTGGAGATGTTTAGCCTGTAGAATTGAAAGCTTAGGACATGATGGTAGGTAGCATGATACAGTGAAGAGAGTGACTCTGCCCTGCTCCCTTCCCCCTTACACTCACTATGAAGCACTGAAGAAGTGCATTAACAAATGTTTGTAGAGTGCAGTATTTCCACTAGGGAATGTAAATTTTAATCTCTGAAATTTTTTTTTGTTTTTTTTTTCTCTTAAAAGACCAGCTTTAACCCCAAATCATTTCAATCCTAGACCAAGCTCTACTTGGTCACTGTTTAGGCCCAGATTGGTTCTGAATGAATGTAAATAACAATTTTTTCTATTTTGGCCAGAAACCCTGAGTGTCTTCACCTCCCAGATCTATTTTTTTTAAAAGAGGCCATTCTGTGCCTCATTTTTTAGAAGCCTTAATTACTGAATGACTGCTGCCTCAGTCAAACTGAGACCTGTTAAAAACTTTAGTTTAAAAAGGCCAACGTCCACTACTGCATCCTGGGCCATCTCCAGTTGTTCTGATCTGTATCTGGCCACTGAACTCAGATGCCCCTGGAGGAGAAAATGAGGCTGGTGACTTTGCACAGCCCTTCCTCGCTTAAATCCAATTGACTTGCATGTCATGGCATCATCTCCCTGATGTCATAGTCTTCATCAAGAACAACAAACAGCAGCAATAGCAATTTACATTATATGAATGATGTATTAGAATATTCAGAGCAGACCCTAGAAGAATACCTTCGGGGTCTGCCTGTGCTTAATGGTGCACTTTTGTTACCAAAGGTGCTGACAGGAGTTGCTTATCAATAAAGTTGATATTTTCTCTACTTGAGTAGTCCCTTTAGTCTCTGAAAGGACTTAAGTGGTATTTTTTAGTAATGTCGGTGGTATCTACTCTCTTGACTTTGTATTTCTTACTAGGGCATATGTGAAAACGGTTTTTAGAGGAGACCTAGAAAGATAAAATTTCCTACTTTCTGGAGGAAATGGGTCATAGTGTATAACCTGGGAGCCTATGGAGTCATACAGGCTTTGTCACATCTTGGAAGAGAGCAGTTAGCTCTAGCATCAAGGTAGGGGGAGATAAAATGGATTGTCTGTAGCCTATTTTTAGAATAATCATAGAATCTCTGAGTTGGAGGGAACCTCAGAAATCGGCTAGTCTGATCTTTCATCCAGTATAAAAATCCTTTTTACAACATCCGGAAGAGATGGTCATCAAGCTTTTGCTTGAATACTTCCACTGGTGACAGCCCTTGCTATAGTAGGATAGCTCTAATTGTTAGGAAGTTCTCTTTTTTTTTTTAATTCTTTTTTATAGTAATGTTTATTAAGCTTTAATTTCACAGTATCTTATTTCAGTTCTGAAATCAGCCTACAAATATTTCACTACATTAACATCAATCTGGTGACCATTTAATAAATAAAGGATATCAAAATAAGTTTGATATATTTAGGGTTCCCAACAATGATAGCAGTAGAACTGATTCCCCAAGGGAATGCCTGAAGTCTTACACAGACATCGCTAGCAACAAATCAAGTTGTTTTATAGGGAAAAAAAACCCCACAACTGTTACAAACTTAAATACTATCTAAATCTCCAATCTGGTGTAGGAAACAATATGGCATCACCAATATCAGTGCTGACAATTGGTGTCATGCTAAAAGACACAATTAGGAAGTTCTGTCTTATATTCCAATATTCCATTGTTTATGTAATGTGGGTATTCCCTTCAATGATGCAGATGGTAACCCATCCCTGTGTGTCTGTCCTGTGTGACCTTCCTCCATCCTCTCCATACTTTAACTGAGGGGGGCCTTCCTGACACTCTGTACAATACTTGGATACCAGTGGAGCAGGCAGGCTATTTGTTGGTTGTCCCACACTGCCACTATGTGATAGGTCCATCTTTTTTTTTCTTCTGATCATACATTTCTTTGATGACATCCTTTATACCACTTGTCACATATAGTCTCTTGTGTGGCATCCTTCTAATACCATCTATTTTCCTTTGGGTGATCTTCAACTTTAGTTTTTCAGACATCGTAGTACTTCATTAGTCATAGCCATTTATCACTGGAAAAATACTGGGGTTAAAAAGATGGGCCTTCCTCAAAGAAGTCACTGACAGAAAGGAAGGCTTCAAAGACAATCAGATATTTATACCATCACTTTTTTTTTCAGTAGCAAAGAACTGAAAACAAAGTAGATACTCATTGATTGGGGAATGGCTGAACAAATTGTGATTAATGAATGTTCCATACAGTGCCACCTGTACCCCAGCTATCATCCTCAACCTTCTCATCCCTCTCCCATTGGAACCTTAGACTCTGATACCGAAACCACACTAAACTCTGATAGGTGAGCTCTCACCTTATGTTTCTGGAACTAGGCCTCCATGTCATTTCCTATCGATTTCCAGGCCATGCTGCCACATAAGTATCCCACCTTTCTAGTTCCCCTTTATGTGTGGTCTTCTCCCATTAAAGTGTAAGCTCTTTGAGGGCAGAGACTGCTTTGCTTGCTTGTGTTTATAACCCAACACATAGCACAGTGCCTAGCACATAGTAAATGTTTAATACATGCTCTATTACTGCTTTGTAAGAAATGATGAACATGCGGAATAGAGGGAAGCATTAGAGTCAACATGTGACCTGATGAAAGTCAGAGTTGGCATAGTCAGGAAAGCAGCATATACAGTTACTACAACAGTGTAAATGGAAAGACAACAACAACAAAAAACCTGGAAGATTTGAAATTACCATATTTTCACCCCGTAATCATTGAGCCATGTGCGGTTTCTCTCTCCACTCTCTCTCCCGCCGAGTCCAAAAATTGGTTTGTGCCTTTCATCAAGTAATTGTTGCATGGTATAATTCTGTTCGTCATGCTGCTTAAAAGGTAAACAAAGCAGCAATGTATTCACCAGTGGCATATGGATGGGCATTTATCTCTTGAGCATTGTGAACCAGAAGCCTAGAATTCTCAGCACAGGAGCATTGTCAATATTCAATTTTAACATATATTCACAAGTATTCTGTGCATCCTAATCTTACATCAAAGACAGTTTAGTAATAAATTATTTTTAAGTAATACTTGGCATAAATTTTTTAAAGCTTCACATAATGGTTGCACCTCACCTTTTTCTGCAAAAAAAAAAAATTAGACATAAAAACTGTGACGATTATGTCGTGAAATACAGTGTGATGACCAAGCCTGGCCCTACAAAGAGATAGAAGAGGCTTTTCCCCAGTTCTTGCAAAGGCCTGGGACTATGGCTGTAGAACACTTTTTTGATATGTTGGCTAGTTTTCAAAACTGTTTTTTCTTCTCTCTTATTCTTATTATATATAATATATTTATTTATGATTTATATTCTCTTATTCTTATTTTATATATATTTTATATATATATCTATATATCTGGGAGGGGAAGAGGGAAAAAGGGATACACTGGGAAATGCAGGTGATGTAAAAAGAAAACATTTGTGAAACTGTATTTTTTTTTAACATGGACCCTAAAGTTAATTTTTAAAATGGAAACAGTCAAGGGTAGCATGACTGTGGGAAGACAGGCGCATGAATAAACTGTTGATGGAGTTGTGAATTGGTTTGACCATTCTGAAAAAATTTTTAGATTATACAAGAAAATGTACTAAATTGTCTATCCTCTTTGACCTAAAGGCTCCAAATATAGCAAAATAGTAATAACTTTCTTGTGGCAGCAAAAGAAAAAAAAATAAAGCAAAATTGATGTCCATCAACTGGGGAGTGGTTGAAGAAATATATAAATGCAATGATATGTTTTTACAGCATAAGGAATTGGAAATATGAGAAATTCAGATAAAAAATGGGAAGACTCGAATGAAATAATACAGAGTCAAGAAAGCAAAACCAAGAAAACTACATAATGACTGATAATTTTAGTGACAATACTAAATAGCCATTGTACTCTGTTGAATTGTAATGAATAATCTCATTCCTGAAGAACTGATAAGGAAATGCCTTCCTCTGAGAGGTGTACTACAGATGTGGAATTCTTTATATACCATCTGATGTAATGTTAGTTGGCTTTGCTTAAATGTTTTTCTTTGTTATAAGGACAGGTTCAGTGTAGTGTATTATTATCCTTTCTTTTTTTAAACCAAAAGAATTTGGACTTTTATTTCTAGGAGGTTTGGAAAATACTGGATAATTTCCCAGAGGCGATCCAGGTGGCTCTCTTTCCTTTGTTACATGTTCTTTTGTAGTGACTGTCCCAGATAAAAGTACCAATAGCTGAACTCTATTCATTGTCCATCCAGTTACATCATAATCTGCATACCATAGTCATAGACAATAGGCATTCTTTATCTATTTGGTCTTTATGTGGTATTTAGGCCAAACCCTTAGGAGATCATAGATCTCTTTTAAGAGGCTGTGTAGGGGCAGATAGGTGGCACAGTGGATAGAGCTCTGGCCTTGGAGTCAGGAGGACCTGCGTTCAAATCTGGCCTCAGACACTTCACACTAGCTGTGTGACCCTGGGCAAGTCATCCCCCACTGCATCACCAAAAAGAAAAAAAGAAAGAGGCTATGTAATGTTCTGGGGCAAGATACCATGAGCATAATGTCATCCATAAAGAGGAGGCTCTTGAGAATCTTACCATCTGTAGGGAATCCCTCTCGTTTGGATCCTATATTGATGGTGGTGGATACCTTTTCCTCCCTGTTTTATTCCTCACTTGATGTTAATAATATTAATGATTCTAATAATCAGAGGGTCATTCAAAACAGGAAAATGATAAATGTTGGAGAAGATGTGGGAAAACTAGAACACATGCATTTGGGAGAGCAATTTGGAACTATGCCCAAAGGTCAACCAAACTATGCATACCCTTTGACCCAGCAATAGCACTTCTAGGGCTATATCCCAAAGAGATCAAACAAATGGGAAAAGGACCCACATGTACAAAAATATTCATAGCAACTCTTTTTGTGGTGGCAAAGAATTGGAAATTGAGAGGATGCCCATCAATCGGGGAATGGCTGAACAAATTGTGGTAAATGAATGTAATGGAATATTATTGTTCCATAAGAAATTATGAGCAGGCAGACTTCAGAAAAACCTGGAAAGACTTACATGAACCAATGCTAAGTAAAATGAGCAAAACCAGGACAACACTGTACATAGTAATAGCCACATTGTGCGATGACTAGCTTTGATAGACTTAGCTCTTCTGAGCAATACAATGATCTAAGACAATTCCGAAAGACTCATGATGGAAAATGCTATCCACATCCAGAGAAAGAACTATGGAGTCTAAATGCAGATTGAAGCATATGTTTTCTCTTTTTTGTTGTTTTTTCTTTCTCATTGTTTTTTCCTTTTTGTTCTAATTCTTTTTTCACAACATGACTAATGTGGAAATATGTTTAATATGATTTTACATATATAGCTTCAGATTGCATGTGATCTTGGGGAGGAGGACAAGGAGGGAAGGGGAAAATTTTAGAACTCAAAATCTTATAAGTGGATGTTGTAAACTAAAAATAAATAAATTTTAAAAAATAATCAGAGAATCATTGAACAAAGTTATCTCTTATTGCATCTTTCAGAGTATTTTTTTATATTTTGACATTTGCCTTGAGAGACACTTATTGGAGGAGAATTTCTATGGCAACTTTTTACTCTGTCAAATCAAAAACTTTTTAGTAGTCAAACAGTGAGCACAATGAGATCTTGTATTTGCTGTGTCTTTTGGTCACTTTTATGATGGAAAAGATATAAGCTGCTGTGGAATATTACTTGCCTTTGCCTATCTGTCAAGAATATCATCAGTGCCCAAGTAGATTCTCACAAATATCTTAAATAGATGAGAATGTGGGCATAGAATTTAGTAGTTACTGATATCCTTTCATTTGCCTTTTGGGGTAATAATAAGGTAAGTTTTTTTTTCCAGGTCTTTTGTATCCTCCCCTCTTTTATGTAACTTTTGAGAGTCAGTCCCTCAGTGCTTTCAGAATTGTGTCACCTTTAACACAAGCATATTCTGTGTGTTCTTAATCTAATTGAGCTGCTTCTCCATCTTAATTTTCTTCAGTGCCATTTCCACTTTCTTCTGCAGCACATTCAGGACTCTCATGTTGGAGTTGTTGGTAAAAATGGTAAAAACATTCCAAGTTTGTTTTTTTAGTGGCTCTTTTCCTTTTCCTTTTTAAAATTTTTTGTCTATTGATTTCCTTCCACGTTCATCCTTTTAAAAGCCCTTTGTATGACTTAGTTGGGTATTTCTCTAATATCTCCTTAAACTTGTTTTCCCCTCCACCGCTTCTTATGGTTTTGTAATGTGATGTAGTACTCATGATCTTCTACTATCTCCTGTAAAATTTTACAAATAAATCTATTTTAAACCAGTGTTGCCTTTGGTTGCCACAGCACTCTTCTTAGCAAGGTGAACAAGTATTTGCTAGCTAAGGTAGTTTATAAGTTCTTTTATTCTCCTCATTAGGGCATTTGTTTGACACTGATTAAACTTTTTAATAAAATTCTTATACTCAGTGTTGATGCCCTTTACTCCATTAATTTACTTTACTGGGCAGAGGGGGAGTCAGATTAAAGTTGCTTTAACTGCACACCATTATATTTTTCTAATTTTTTTACTTTCCATTAGTTTTGCATTAATCTTGTAAATCAATGCAGTCAATAAACATTTGTTAATGTTTGTAGTTGTAATAACATATCTTCTATATGTCAAACACTGTCCTAAACTCTGGGGATAAAACTAATAAAAGAAAGACAGTCCTTGACCTCAAGGAGCTTACTATCTAATGGGGAAAGATGACATACAAAAGAAGGCTGAAAAGGGCTGTGGAGGTACCTGCCTAGGGTCATGATGGAGACCAGCCTGAAGGAGGGTAGCTGAATAGGAAATGAAGAGATGACTAGCCTGGGAGCCTTCTTTAAATGGAGACCTAGTTCTTTGTTTCCCCTTTCAGTCAGAGGGTGTAAGAGGGTGCTCAGTTGTGAGTAACACGGCTTTGTTTCACTGGATGATGAGTTTCCTGAGAGGTGTTCCTATGGGCATGGTGGAGTCCACTTTTTTGCCTTAAGGTCATTGTAAGACTTATTATTTGGAAATAACTTCCACTTAAGCATCAACTACTTACCTGTCAAAATAGTGATAATTTTTGGTGATAATTATTTGGTATTTGCTGTGTTTGGAATGTTCCAATTCTTTCCCGGAAGAAATTACTCAATACGTGTAATATGTGTGAAGCTCCTGCCTTGTATTGAGTTGAAATCTACTTCCTGTCACTAGGATCTTTTGGTCTATATTTTGCTCTTTAGGCCAGTACAAACCAAAGCAAATGCTTCTTTGCTCTGAGAGCCTTCCAGATAGTCTCAGAGTAATACAGGATCAGAGCTGAAAGAGATCTAGAAGGCTACCTGGTCCATGCTGACAAACAAGAATGTCTTCTACAGTGTACTAACGAGTGGCCATCCAGCTCTTGAGTGAAGGTCGCCAGTGGGAAAAGAACTCACTACCTTCCCTGGCGCCTATCCCTTTCATTTTGCTGTAGCCTGGCTTGTTAGCAAGTTTTTCCTTATGGCAAACCTCAGTCTACTTCTCTGCATCTTCCACTGTTGCCCCTTATTCTGCCAAGCAGAACATGTCTTATCTCTAGCCATTTGGGGTTGGGAAGAGAGGGTCTTGGAGGAAAGTTTTCAGATGGGTATGAGTCAAGATTTTCAAGATCATTTATTTAGCAAAGTGGCCTGCTTCAGATAATCTGGAAGTCTGATAGGCAGACTCATCCACTAAACAATAGATAAGAACGCTAGGCTCCAGATTTTTTTTGATTGTGCACCCCTATCAGTAAAATATTTTTTAGCATATATCTTCAACATATGTACATTTATTTATAAATTACATGTATAAATATACTGTGAGACTCACCGTCCAACCTGAAATAAAAATAGGGGTTGGGGAAGTGCTCTTTTTTGGTCACTGCCCCCAGAGTGCTTCCCATAGCCATGAAATGACCAGAGGTGGAAGGGACAGGAAAAGGAGTTGGAAGGAGGGAAATTTTCTCAATACCTGTTCAGCTGCTGCTATGGGTGCTAGAATAGCAGGCTACAACTATTCTGAGAAGCCAATGGCCTGTTCTTACATTGCAAGTGGTGGGGAGCAGGGGAGTATTGGGTCATAATGGGTGAAGAGTAGGCATAGTTGTATTGGAGATAAGTCCCATATTTGACTGTTGTAGGGAGGGTAGAGTCCAAGCCCATGTTCCCATTCTTCATTCAGTTGATTATACAACTCTTGGAGTCATGTTGTATTAGAACATCGGAAGAGGGGGGCAAGCAGGGACTCAAAGGACTAGGGTGGTAGGAGTGAAGAACAGACAAGAACCTTGAGCCTGTAAAGCCAAGGGGCCAGTTGGCAGTGAGAGTATTCCTGGAGTTGGTGGGCAGTAGCTTGTGCCTTCACTGTGTGACACCAGTTTATCTGGCCTGATCTTTCTGTCTACCCCGGGCCACCTAAAGTCAGATACTTCAATGTCTACCATGATGACAACTTCCACCTTACTTAAAATCACGTTGACATCGGTGTACCTACTGTGTTGACAGCACTGAATGAGGAACTAGACGAAATGTAATGAAAAGAGCAAAACAAGCCAAGTTCCCTCTTCTATATGACAGCATGCCTTATCTATTGCTTTCCTGAGATCTGTGCTAAGCTGTGTCTATAATATTCTTATGATCTGCCAGAACAGCAACCCTGTCCAAAAAGGAAATAAGTTTAGCTGGGCATTGAACTGTTCTTAACGAAGCCATGCTGACCATCTTTGTAATCCTCTCTTCTCTCTTTAATGATCTATTCTAGAATAGAATTTTACCAGGAATCAAAATCAAACTCACATGTTTTACAGATTCTGTACTCTTCTTTTGTTTGCCCATCTCTTGTGGTCCTTTCCTATTTTCCAGTCTTTCAGATCTTACAGTGAATAACTCCACAGTCACATTAGCCAATTCTTTAGTATCCAAGGATGTAGTTCATTCATCTGGAGCTTATCGTGGGTATCAACTCAATATTATCTTTTTTGTTTTGTCATTTCTAGTGCAAAGCTAATTATTGTCCTTGGCAAAGAAAACAGAAATAAAATAGGAATTGATCTGTTTCTCCTTTTCTCTGCTGTCATTCATCATTGCCCCATTGTGCATTGGCCATATCCCTTCTTTGACCCTCTATTTCCCCTGATGTAGCAGAAAACTCCTTTTTATTGTCTTTAGTATCCTCCACTAGCTTCAGTTCATTTGGAGCTTTAGCACTCTTGACACTTGTTTTGTAGGACTGCGCACAAACTGTTACCTGCCCTTGTTTCCATCTGCTATAAAAATACATTTTTATTGATCCCTTTCTGTCCTTGTATCTCTCCCAAAAAGCTAAGCCTTATAACAAAGAATTTTTTTAAAGAAAAAAAATTCAGCAGACCAATCAATACATTGAAAAAGATCTGACATTCACAATATGAATGGAAGCAAGTGTATTCTCATATGTCTTCATTAGGACCAACTTTATTTTTATAATTTTGCAACATTTGTTTCACACTGTTTTGTGGTTGTTCTATTTACATTGTTATAGTCATTGTATATATTGTATTCTTGGCTTTGCTAACTTTGCGTTAGTTCATGAAAGTCGATGCTTCTCTGTTTTTGTCATTTTAGGCATTTCTTATAACAATAATATTCATTACATTCAGGTACTACAGTTTGTTTAGCCATTCCCCAGTTGATAACCATCTGTTTTGTTTCTAGCTCTTTGCTACCACAAAAAGTGTTGTTACAAATATTTTTGTGAAAAAAAAGATAAAATTTTTAAAAATTTTAAAAATTTAAAAAACCAAGTATTTTTATGTATATGGAACCCTCTTATCAGTGACCTTTTTATAATTTCTTGATTTCTCATAAAGTCATTAGCTTCCATTTGCTCCATTCTAATTTTTTTAAATTTTATGTATTTATTTTGGCGAGGCAACTGGGGTTAAGTGACTTGCCCCGGGTCACACAGCTAGTGTCACATGTCTGGTCTGAGACGGGATTTGAACTCAGGTCCTCCTGACTTCAGGGCCAGTGCTCTATCCACTGCGCCACCTAGCTGCCCCTCCATTCCAATTTTTAAGGAAGTATTTTCTTCAGTGAGCTTTTGGACTTCCTTTTCCCTTTGGCCAATTCTGCTTTTTTTAAGGCATTCTTCTCCTCATTAGCTTTTTGGGTCTCTTTTGCCATTTGCGTTAGACTAATTTTCAAAGGTGTTATTTTCTTCAGTATTTTTTTTATCTCCTTTAGCAAGTTGTTGACTTGTTTTTCATGATTTTCTTGCATCACTCTCATTTCTCTTCCCAGTTTTCCCTCTACTTCTCTTACTTGCTTCTCAAAATCCTTTTTGGGCTCTTCCATGGCCTGGGACTGATTTATATTTTTCTCGGAGGCTTCGGATGTAAGAGCTTTGACTTTGTTGTCTTCTTCGGTTTTATGTTTTGATCTTCTTTGTTGCCAAAGAAAGATTCTATGGTCTGATTCTTTTTGCACTGTTGCTCATTTTCCCAGCCAGTTACTTGAGTTTTAAACTCTTTGTTAAGGTAGGGGTCTGCTTCTAGTGTGGAGAATGTACTGTCCCAAGTTTCAGGGGTTTTGTGCAGCTGTTTTCAGAGATAATTCTAGGGACCTGTAAATTTTCAGTTCTTCCAAGGTGGTATGATCAGAGGCGAGGTGTTTACTCCTTTCCTTGCCTGTGCTCTGGTCCATGAGTGACCATAAGCACTCTTTTCTGCCTTGGCACTGTGAGGAGTATTCTTTCTCCATCATCACCACAAGCTCCACCATGCCAATGCTCCTCTCACCCCAGGACCACACCCAGAACTGCGACCCAGACAAGCATGGGCAAAGCAAGAGAATTCTGCCTCAGCACCAGCAAAGAGATCCCTGCAGTCCCCCTCTGATCAGCCACTTGATCCCCACTCTACGTGTGGGCGAAGAGCTCTGGAAGCAGCCGCCGGCACCACACCAGGACTGGGGTCAGACCAAGCTCCTCTCTCACTGTGGTCACAGATCTTTCCTACTGATCTTCTAAGTTGTCTTGGTGTTTGTGGGTTGAGAGGTCTGGAAACCACCACAGCTCTCCTTGATTCAGTCCTCTGAGGCCTGCTCCAGGATCGCTGAGGCCTGATCTTTGTCTGCGGGGCCCCACGCTAAACTGTGCTCCTCTCCCAGCCTGGCGCAACAGACCTTTCTTACCGACCTTCCAGGTTGTCTTGGGCAGGAAATTCATTTCACTCTGTCTTTTTGTGGGTTCTGGCGCTCTAGAATTTGTTTAGAGCCTTTTTTACAGGTATTTGGAGGGGTTTGGGGGAGAGCTCAAGCAAGTCACTGCTTTTACTCCACCACCTTGGCTCTGCCTCACGATTTGAGCTGTACATAGCTTTTTAAAATCTCGATTGGCTTAGTTCCTTCTACATCCACATTAGTCATTTCAGTTAAACCTTATTTATCTTCCTCATGGAATTGTTTCCGTCTTTGTGTACGAGAATTTCCATCTTAAGGGTTTTCCAGCCCTTTTGGGCTAACTTCTTCTATAAAGAATTTTAGTCCATAAGGTCCTAGCTATTAACCCTTTGAAATGTGCTTTCCCCAAATATGTGGTGCATCCCAATCACAAACTCTAAGACATAATAATAATTAGGTCATTTCTATCCCAGCAGCCAGTATATAACCCTGTTAGTAAGTCACCTTTCACCTTACCTTTCCCCTTTTCCCTTCCCTCCTTTTTCTCCTCCACTCTTCTATATAATGTGTGTATGTATACGTGTAGGTATATGTGTAGGTATATCTGTATAATTTGAAGACAGCATTCAAATTCCCCCAGTCTTCTCTTGTCCCAGCTAAGCACCCATGAAAAGGACTCGTGAAAATGATGTCATTTATCCTTATTAGGTGTGAAATGTAAGACTAGAAATTGCTGTCTCTTTTTGGTGTATACTGTATCTCTCTTTACAGTAGTAATTATCAGATAGATCTACTTTGTCTAGACTGTTCCTGGAAATGTAATGCTTAAGATACTAATAATTATAGCTCACATTTATACATTACTCTAAAATTATTTTTCTCACATCAACCCTTCATGGTAGATAGTCATGTGAAAGAACTATATAAACTGTTAAGTTTTGTATAACTATACGGTGGTATTATTACGATTATAGAATCTAGACCTGGAAGGAAGCCTTAGAGATCAGCAAGTCTACTCCCTCGTTTAAATAATTTAAAACAAAAAAAAGAAAAAATAATAATTGAGAACCACAGTGGTTAAATGACTTGCCCAGAGTTGTTTAAGTGGGTAGTCAGTAGCAGAGCTGGGTGGTGAAGTGGATAAAGTGCCAGGCCCAGAATCAGGAAGACTTATCTTCCTGAATTCACATATGGCCTCAGACACTTTCTAGCTATGTGACCCTTGGCAAGTCACTTAACCTTATTCGCCTCAATTTTCTGTCTGTCAAGTGAGCTGGAGAAAGAATGGCAAACTCCTCCAGTATCTTTGCCAAGTAAACTCCAAATAGGGTCATGAAGAGTCAGACAGAACTGAAATGATTGAACAACAAAGGCAAAGCTAGCTGGTGTTCAGACCACGTATTTTAACTCCAGACCCTGTGCTCATTCCACTATAATAATGTAAGGTTAGCTCTTCCTGTTCTATTATACAAATGAGATCTTGCCCAAATTGTAACAGGCCACTGACCAGCTTTATGTTTATCTCTCTATGGCATTTATCACATTCTGCTTTACATTGTAGATATATACAGATCTCATCTGCTCTTCTAGAAGTCAGACATAACAATGTCTTCTTAATCAATTTGGTATTTCAGGGCCATGTACACAGAAAAATAGAATGTCCAAGATAGAAGAGACCTTACAGATGTTCTGAAAAGGAAACTAATGCCCCAAAGGTCCTACAGAGGAAATAATAGCAGCACTGGGCCTAGAAGCCATCATAGGTGCTGAATTAAATAGGTATTTGTTGAATGAAGTTTCAGGGAAGAAGTTTTTGGGCCATTATCATTCACCAGTAAATCAACAAGCATTCATTAAACATCCACTTTGTGCTAAAGATACGGAAGTATTCTTTTTTTTTCTTTTTTCTTTTGTTTTTAAGGCAATTGGGGTTAAGTGACTTGTCCAGGGTCACACAGCTAGTGTCAAGTGTTTGGTCTGAGGCCAGATTTGAACTCAGGTACTCCTGGCTTCAGGGCCGGTGCTGTATCCACTGCGCCATCTAGCTACTTCCTTGTGCTAAAGATACAGAAACAGAAATGAAATAAAGTTGTTAAATCCTAAGGGGGGGGGACTTGCACACAAATAAGTATAAACAAAATAAATACAAAGTGAATATGAGGGTAGCCTCCTAATAGCTAGAAAGATCAGGAAGAGCTTCATGGGAAAGCTTTATCTCTCTGAGCTTAAAATTCCTGCCCTGCACCCAGTCTTTTAGTCTTCTCTGACCTCCCCTAAACGCTTCTTTCATTCTATTTCTATTACAATTATTTCTGCATATATCTCATCCCTCCTCCTCAAAATTCATCATTTGGATGGAGTTTTGAAGGAAATGAGGGATTCTAAGAGCCAGCATAAAGACACTGAGATGGGAAATGGAATGTCCTGTGTCCTACCAATTTGAACCATTCACGGATGGAATGAAGCCTGGATGACCATTCCTTGTTGGGGATATTGTGAGTGGGATGAAGTCTTCTGAGAATTATTGCATTAGATAACTTTGAGGATCCTTCCAATTCCTAGATTCTCTGATTCTACTCCCTGGTTCTGCCTGACTAACCCCTTTAGGTATTTAAAGACAGTGATCTTGTTACCTGAGATTTATTCCACTCAAGTGTCCGTTATCCTAAAGGTCATTCTGCCTCTTAACTTGTTTGTTGTCATACTTACCTTTTTGTTTTTACTCATTCATTCAAGAAATGTTTATTAGGCACCTACTGGGTGTGTTGCACCCAGTAAGTGTCTGAAATGTAAAGTGTGAACAATACAGTCTGCCTTCAGGGAGGTTGGTGAAATGTAGAGAGAAGGGAGGAGGCTAGGCCTTTGGAAGAAGGGGAGATTTAAATAGGCAAAGATGTGGAATGGGTCCATTCCAAGCAAGGAGGTAGGAGAGGTCCAGTTTTAGTGGAGAGAGAACTAACCTCTTTGTTGTGATCCATTTTGCTTCCTGCATCTTTGTGTCAGTTTTGAAGCTTTCTCATGAATATAGATTAAAATAGGCTAGCTTTGGGTCTTCATTTCACCTTGCAACTTGAGCCCTGCAGGAGCCCTTGAATTCCCTGGGACAGCTTAGCTGAGGTAAGATCAAAAGATTCCATTTCAGAAGGGGTGGGACTGAAGTGAATTATTGGATGTAATCAAATTGGAAGCCAAAAGAGATTGTAAGTACCCTTCTGAGCATCAAATCACATGCCAGTGGGGCAAAGGCTAGTGGCTCATATGCTGGGGTAAAATCGATGTGATGAGGGCAAAGGAGAGATCCAGACAAGGTGCTTTAAGAAACATAAAAGAGTGAGGGTGTGAAGTGTTTGTCATATGAGGGCCAAGAAAGGAAAAATCACGTTTTGCCTGGGTTGTGGTGGGGTGGATGGGATCAGGAAAAGTTTCATGTCTAAGGGGACATTTGTTCTGTGTCTTGAATTCTGGTTTGTTGGCAGAAAATGATGACAGAAACATTTTGTCGGACTGGTAGAATTCCAGGTACTTGTTATGGAGAAGGCAGCTTCCTGGGGAAGTTGGAGTAGGGAAGTGGCCAATTTCTGTGGATGTTATTGAGTGTTCTTTTCTGCTAGGTAAATGGGTCAAGAGAAAGGATGAACTAGTGGGAAGAACAGTGAGAGGCCTGGCTTCTGTCTCTAGCCTCGTCTCTCGTTTTCCATTTTGGTACCCATTTCATGGGAAGCAAAATGACTGCCTTATAGAGCCCCTGGAAAACAGCAAATATGAAATGGTTTGGCCTGCGCAGAGAAAAGCACTTTGTCAGTAGCAGGATCGGTCGAGGCTTATTTTGAGTGACTGTCCGTTGGGCAGGTGAAGCATCCTGGCGTGGTGCAAAGTGAGAATACCTGAGTTTGGATCCCAGCTTTGCTACGCGTCACAAGCCACTTACTCTTCCTATTGCTCCCCAGCTTCCCCATCAAAGTGAGGGAAACAGATTAAATGAGGGCTAAGGCTCCTTCACTTCAAAAGCCTGTGATCCTTCCTGCTTCATCCAGCCTGATCTTTCTTCCTCCTGGCAGGGCTGGTTGCTGCCGCAGGTGCTTGGACTTCTCTCTCTTGTTTGTGGAACAAGTTCCTTTTATGTCCCTGGAGTTGCACCAATCAACTTCCACCAGAATGACCCTGTAGAAATCAAGGTAAGTGTAAGCTGTGCTTTCAGAGAGAGAGAAAAGGAACAGGTGGGACACAGAGTCCTTGGGTTCACAGAAGACTTCTTTATTCTTAGATGGGAGAAGAGAGTGCTAGATGGCTCCTTATTTCTCTAGTATTTGGCCTTTTGGACCAAATAAATGGCTATCCTGACCTCTTTATGTATCCAGATGTTAAGATATTAACTAGGTCTGGAGCTCTTTAATGCAGTTTAACTCATTTTAGTTTTTGTGCGGGAGGATTTTTTTTGCTTTTGTTTTTGAATTCCTGGTGTTATGGTTTAGTCACAGGTGAGTATAACTCCTGCTGCTGCTACTGTACCATCTAAACCCCCTCTTTGTTTCAGTTTTGCCCCCAAATGTGGCTGTAGGAGAGTAGCTTTATCTAATAGATAAAAAAGAGATCTTGGATCTTTATTAAGTATTGAGTACATTTACTCATTACGTACATAATATTCTAACATTCCCTCCACAAAAGCACTCCCTCATCATTACAGGAAAGTGACCCTGCGTTCTTTCAAGGTACACCTAGTGGAGGGTAAGCCCTGGTACTTCCACACTAACACAGCTTCGAGTCCCCCTCCTACTTTCCCTATTACTTTAAAGGGCAATACCTCAGACTTGCAACCTAGAAGTCATTCTGGATTCCTCACTGTCTCTTACCCTCACTCCACATCCAAGCTATTACCAAAGCCTGTCAGTTTCATCTTTGCAAATTCTGGAACACATCCCCATCTTTCCCCTGACACCGCCACCACTCTAATGCATGCCCTCATCACCTCACATCTTAATTATTTAAATAGCCTGCTGGTGGGTCTGCCTGCTTCAGGTCTCTCCCCTCTCCAATCCATTTCCCATTCAGCCACTAAAGTGATTTTCCTAAAATGCATGTCAATTCATATCATTTCCCCTACTCAGTAAACTTTAGTGGCTTGCTGTTGCCTCCAGAAGCAAATGCACAATGTTCTGTTTGGCATTCAAAGTCCTTCATATCCTAGCCCCCTCCTACCTTCCAACAGGTACTCTTACTCTCCAACAGGTACTCTTCAATCCAGTGACACTCACCTCATCTGTTCCATGAACAAGACATTCCATCTGTTGGCTCTGGGCATTCTCTTTGGCTGTCCCTCATGCTTGGCATACTCTCCCTCCTCCACTCTTACTACTGACCTCCTTAGCTTCCTTTAAGTCCCAATTAAAATCCCACCTCCTACCTTTCCCAGCTTCTCTTATTTCCAGTGTCTTCCCTCTGTTATTTCTTATTTATCGTGTATATAACTTGCTTTGTATGTATTTGTTTGCATGTTGTCTACCCCATTCAATCCAGTGCTCCTTTAGGGTAGGGACTATCTTTTGCCTCTTTTTGTATCTCCAGTGCTTAGACACACTGACACATAGGAGGCATTTAATAAGTGTTTATTGCATTGAATTGAGTAAAAGCCAAGGGAAAAGAACCTGTTTAGCTAAATGCAGAGAGGTTTCATCCCCCAAGTGTTGGCCACTAAGTGATAATTTTGGGGGGGGGGGGAGGGCTTGTCATAGCAACTCATGAAACCATATACTAAGATATCAGAGATTACAATCTGCTTCCAGCTGAGGACAATGTAGGTCTTTTGAAGGACTAAAATCAGAACCTCATAAAAAGCTAAATAATTCACATTTGATTTTTGTAATCTGGATATTTGTTATTATTCATTCTCCCATTGGAAAAGTTTAGTTGAGAATGTGTCACGGGTTAGGAAGTATTAAAAATTCTTTATCTAGGAAGAAGAGTATAGCAAATCCTATTGGTTTGCCTGATCTGAATATAATGCCCTCTCTCTTTTCTTCCCTCCAGGCTGTGAAGCTGACCAGTTCTCGAACTCAGCTGCCCTATGAATATTACTCACTGCCCTTCTGCCAGCCCAAGAAGATAACATATAAGGCAGAGAATCTTGGTAAGCCCTTGTTTCCTCCTGACAACCTACCCCAATGAGGCATTAGTGTCCCTTTCTCTCAAGTCTTTTCTCTTTGGCTATTTCTGGGTCTCTCAGTCAGATGCTGGTCCTCAGGCCGAAAGAATAATTATCCCTAAATCTAACAGTGAGTAGAGTTGGGACCAGAAGTAGTATAAAGTACCTCTGCATGTATCTTGTATCTACTCCTGTCCCAGTAAAAGTTTGCATATTGATCAATGAATAGGCAGCTTCCTGCAGCTGTTTTAAATATCTTCCTTACTAACTGTCTGTTCCTTCCCCTCTCCAGAAGGAGTAAAATGAAGGGAAAGTGGAGACGGGACCTCATGAGCTAAAAAGAATTTGTCTTTTGTAATCTCCCATTTCTTTGTTTCTAACCCCCTACCTCTTCCACCTCCTACTGCTTTATGAATCAACTCGCCTGGACCCCAGTGTCCTCCCGTTATCCTGTGGATGGACAAAACCCCTACGCTTCCCAAACCTATCCTTTTCCAAAGTGCCCCACATTCCAACATTACCTCTGGCTTCTCTGTTCCCTCCCCTTAACAGAAGATTTACTTTGCCTCCTACTTTACTAAGAAGATTGAGGCCATCCAGTGTGAATGTCTTTAACTTTATCTATCCTTCTTATCATCACAGTGTCCTTGCCTATCCTACCTCCTTTCTTCTTCCTCATTAAAGCCGCCCTTTCCACATGTACTCCTCTATCTCATGTTCTCTGTGATCTATCTCCCTTTCTCATTCACCTTCAGTCTTTTTCTCATCTCCTTCCTCTGAGCCTATAAACATGTTCAGAGCTCTCTTTCATAAAATAAACTTTCCCTTCACCCCTGCCATCTATTTCACTTTTTTCCTCCACCTCACTGCCAAACTCTTACGTTAGTCTGCACGCACTTTTGCCTCTTTCTTGCCAACCACTCCTAAATCCTCTGCAGTTCGTCATGTGTCCCCACTACTGTACTGAAGTTGTTCTCTCCAAGGCATTAAGGACCTCCTTACCATCAAATTAAATGGCTTTTTTTTGTCTTCACCCTCTTTAAAATGTGGATATGTCCCAAGGTTCTCTCCAAGGTCTTCTCTCTACATTCTTTCCTTTGTTGATCTTATATATTACTATAGTTTCAGTGATTACTTCTTTGCAAATTACTCTTAAATCTTTATCTCAGGCCCCCTACCTTTGCTAGAACTTCAGTTCCATATTTCTGGCCTCCTTTTAGCTATCTCCACAGGCTGAAGGCATAATTATCCTAAAATATGGGTGAACTGCTATGCCTTCAAACTCAATATGTTTAAAACCAAACCCAAGACATTATATATTTATTAAGCAATTGCCATGAGCCAGAGACAATGCTAAGCACTGGGGATACAAATACAAGCAAAAAGAAAGACAATCCTTGCTCTAGGAGTTTACATTCTAATGGAGGAAGACAAAACACAAAAAGGAGCTAGAGTGGGGATTAGCAGGGGAAGGTGTTTATGGCATTAAAATCCAGAAATTCAGGAGCTGAGCCAACCGGGGGGGAAAAAAAAAGGTTGATTGGCCTGGGCCCCTCCACAAAATGGAGGCCCAAGGAGGAACTCACCAATGGGAAAAGGATACTTCTGGATGGGAAGGCTACAGGAGCTGAGCTGATGGTTATTCTAGGATGAAGAGGCCTCAGGTGAGGAGGGAAGTTCCTGGGTGAGAATGCAGCTCTTGAGGCATGGTGTTGAAGTCCAGAGATTCAGAAGCATAGTCAGGAGGGGAACTTATCAGCTCTTCTCCAAATCGGCTTCTCCTCACCAAGTTCTCTCCTTCTCTTTTAATTGCACCACCATTCTCACAGTTCATCTAGGCTAGGGACCTTAGAGTTACTTCTGACTCTTCTACATTTCCCTGTCTCATTCAGCTAATCATTTCCCCAAGTCCTACATTTACCATACTTCTACCTCTGCCAAGTTATTATCTCTACAATATCTCATCCAGAAACTACTACCCTTCTCTCTCTCCCATAACTGTCCTAGTCCAGGGTCTCATTTCTTCTTGCCTGGGCAATTTCAAAAGCCTCTTACCTGTTCTCTTGCTTCTCCAATCCATCCTGCTCAAGTAATCTTCATAAGTAACTGCCGTGATTATGTCACGTTTCTTTTAAAAAACTTTTAGTTTCTCCCCATTACCTGCTAACCTGTCACTCCCCTGGACAGGCATACTAATTCACTACTGACAAATCTGTGAACTGGTTTTTTTTTGGGGGGGGGCGGTGTTGTATTTTGGAATTGTAAGAAAAGTTCGGCTCCAGTCTACCTATCTAGCCACCTATTTTGTGAGCCAATCAGACTGAACTACTCTCTCTCCCATCTCTGCAAAAGGCCCTTTTTATCTCATTTTTTGCTCCTTCCATAACCATGCTTGGAATATCTCCTCCTTTACTTCCCTTGAGGCTCCACTCAGATATTATCTCCTGCCCAAAGCTCTCCTCTCCCGTTCTCTCCCCTCCATGGATATCATCTACACTTGCTGGAGAAGATTCTTTGTTTAGGTACTTCCCAGGCTTTCTTGATGCTGTGACATTCAGCCTTCCTCAGAGGAGTACTTGTTATCTCTTCCTTTTGTGCCACCTCTACTCCCCCATTAGAACGTGAGCTCCTTTGAGGGCAGTGATTATATAATTTTTATTTTTTTAATGATAATAACTGACATATAATACTTTAAGATTTGTAGAATGTTTCGCATGTGTTATCTCATTTGAGCCTTACAGCAACTCTGTGAGGTAGGTCCTGTAGGTATTATGACCCTCATTTTACAAATGAGAAAGTTGAGGTTTAAAGAAGTTAAGTGACTCATAGTCACCAGGCTAAAAAAGTGTTCGAGGTCAGACTTGAACTTAGGACTTCCTAAGTTCAAGACTAGTACTATATCCACTAGAATCTAGTAGATTATGTCACTTTTCTAGTGACTACACCCTGCTACCTCCCTTACTTTACTCTTCGTGTCCCCCATTCTGGGCATAATGCCTTCTACCTAGTAAGCACCTGATAGACATTTGTTGAGTTGAGTTGAACTTAGAAAGAGGTTTTGAATGGCAGCTAAAAGGTTCTGTCTGGGGTCACATTGGGTTTAATGTTTTTTGTCTGTAATTTGCATGAAGACATAAAATCAGTGATGATGAATTGGCAGCTGAGACAAAGCTAGTATGTTTTGATGACAAAATTGAGATTCAGAAAAGACTCCAAGTTAGATCAATAAACTGAACCTAATAAGATAAAATTTAACAGGGATAAATGTTATTTAGAGTTTGAAAAGCATAAGATAAATATGACTTAACACCAGTTCCCATAAAAAAAGAATCTGGGCATTTTGGCTGACTGCAGTGGACCAACAATGTGGTATACTATCCATAAAGAGAGAGGTGATGGTCTTACTGTACCCTGCCCTGGTCACATCACATCTGAAGTATTGCATTCATCCCTGGACCACATTTTAAGAGGGATCTTGACATAGGGAAGATTTCCCAAGAAGGGGAGGTAGGACTCTATAAACTGTGTCATAAGATGAATGAAGGAACTATGGAAGAGAGGACTAAGGAGGATATGATAGTAGTCTGCACGTATTTGAAGGGCTGCTGTAGGGAATAGGGATTAGTCATATTCTGTGTGGGTCCAACAGACAATGAGAGCCTTTGGGTGGAAGAGGAAGGCAGATTTGGACTAATCTCATGGTAAATTCCAAATAAATAAACAATTTAAACATAAAGAGGAATGTCTGAAGAAAAATAGAGTAGGACAAAGGGCCCTGTCTTTCACAGTTATGGTTAGAGGGGAAATGCATAACCAGACTAAGGATTGGTGAGATTATAAAAGTCAAAATGGATCATTTCAAGTACATTTGTTGGGTAAATAAAAGTACAACAACAAGAAGAAAAAAACGTATTTTTCATTCAACATTTTTTATAAATGTCAGACATCCAGAATCGATGTGGAATTGACAGAAATCTCTGAGAGTCCATTCCTGAGTATGTGTATGTGTTCAGAGCTTATGAATAAAGTTTTCAAGAGAAGAAGTACACACTATCAACAATTACATTTTAAAATATCCAAAATCATTAGCAATAAGAGAAATAAAAATTAAAACATCCCTGAGGTGTCCCCCAGACCCATCACACTGGCAAAGATAGTAAAAGATGGATGGTAAAAGAGAAATAGTCAGTGTTGGATAGGTGGATCTGTTAATTCATCCAGTTGTTCCTGTTAACAGTTTGGGATTGTGAGAAAAGTTACTAAGCTCTTCATACCCTTTGACCTATCAGTCTTACAGTTATTGTATCATTTTAGTAATATCCAACTCTTTGTGACCCTATTTGGGGTTTTCTTGGTAAGGATACTGGAGTGGTTTGCCATTTCCTTCTCCAACTTATTTTACAGGTGAAGAAACTGAGGCAAACAAGATTAAGTGATTTGCCCAGGGTCATGCAGTTAATAAGTGTCTGAAACCAAATTTGGACTCCGGAAGATAAGTCTTCCTGACTCCAGGCCCAGTACTCATCCATTTTGCCACCAAGCTGCCCTGTCAGTCTTACTACTGTCATATCCCACAAAAGTTGATGATTCCTATATGTATCATAGTATTTCCAGCAGAACTCCTTATGGGAACAAAACACTGGAAACAAAGTAGGCCCCTGTTGATTAAGAGAATAATGGACTATTATTGTGTCATGAGCACAATATTTGGAGACCTCAGAAAAATGTGGGAAGGCTCATATAAACTGATACGGAATGATGAAAGCAGGATCCAAAAAACATAATGACTGCAGCAATGCAAGTGAAGATCTAAAACTAAAAGGCAGCAGATATCATGTCCAGTAATGTGGCCAGTGTTGAAATAGTTAACTCTTACAAGTAGAAAGTTACATGTGTTGTCAGTTGTTATGGCTGTTAGGGGATTTTTGCCAGAAATGTACATGGGGGACGTTTATTGGGAACTGGTTAATGTGTCATAATAAACTGTTGACCAATCACAGTGCATTGAGCTAGTAATAGTGTTATTTGACTAATTCACACTAAGGTGGGGATTGCCTCCCTTTTAGCATCTGCTGGGGTTTACTTGTTAACTCAAATGAATCTCTTAAGTGGTGGAATTTTAAGTAGTCTATCTGTTTGACTTGGGAGAAAGGAGGGTCATTTGTTGTCTCCTGTTTCCTCCTCTAGCTGGGAGGAGGGGAAGAGCAAAGGAGCTGAGTACAATAGAATCAGGTTCTGTAACTCTGGAGGACTGAAGCCTCCTGGCCTCCTTAATTTTCAAGCAGGGAGCACCCATGACCTGGTGTTTCTGGAGCCTTTGGCCACCAGGGACTACCGCTTCTAGGTATTGGGATCTAAGATGGGACAAACACTGGAGTTTTAGGGACAGCTACACATGTTTAGCGTAGGCCAGCACCCAACAGGATTGACTGAAAGATACCAAAGGGGTGTCTTCAGCCTCAAGCTCAGGAGGTAAAATGGAGCAGTAGTTTCCCCTGCTTAATTTTTTTCCTGACTTGCATTGGCAAGGAAAAGGCTGAGGGTCCTAAATTCTCCTGTCCTCTCTTATTTCCAGAGTTTCCTATTAACTCTTTCCCTTCTGCCACAGAGTAGGAAAACCTGCATATGAGTCTTCCTGATTTATGTCTCCAGGCATCTTGTGACAGACCCCAGAGAAGCTTTTTGCTCTGTCCTGTTCCTCTGCTTCTTTTTCCCCAGATGTTTAAGAAATGCTTGGGACAGCTAGGTGGCGCAGTGGATAGAGCACTGGTCCTGGAGTCAGGAGGACCTGAGTTCAAATCCAGCCTCAGACACATGATATTTCCTAGCTGTGTGACTCTGGGCAAGTCAGTTAACCCCAATCTCCTCATCAAAAAAAAAGAAAGAAAGAAAGAAATGCTTGCTTTGGGTACGCAAAAGTCATACTAAATGACAGTGGACTGTTTACCATGTATGTAATTGTTATGGAACCAATTGACTGCTGAGTAGGTTGTGGAAGATTGATGTGTCCACTTGTGAGTTATCTTTTCCATTATGAAACACATTTTGTATTATGACCATCATTAAATATGCTAAAATTAATTTTGTTATTTTTGTTTAATTAGAATAATAAATTCTATTCTGTACACTCAGTCTTCATGGTTTATTATTGCTCATGTAGCATAATCATCCGCACACAACAGAAAAAAAGTGATAAAGAGCAGTGGACAGGACTGCTCTGTCAAAGAGACAGAGTGCTCCAGTTTATTCTTGTTCTTGTTTTAGGTGGATTTTCTGTGTTTCAAAAATGTCTTGCTAAACTTCTCTCACTTTCTCCCTATCTTCTTCCCTCCTTAAAGCAAGAAACTTAAGCAAATAATAGGAAAAAGTACTGGACCTGTCCTTATATCAGCTGCATAACTTTGGCAAATGACTGTGTGCCTCAGTTTCTTCATCTGTAAAATAGAGATAATGCTTGTTCTTGCCTGGATTGTTGTGAGCATCAGATGAAATAATGTCTCTATAAAACATTATATGCTATCTGTTATCTGTTATTACAAATTCACCATGTCCCTCAGGGATAGAGAAGAGCTGAGCTTCTGCTGAGATCAGGCAGATGCTCTATGATGGACTGCTTCTCTCTGTGTCTCTTTCTTGTGGCAGGAGAGGTGCTCAGAGGGGATCGGATTGTGAACACCCCTTTCCAGGTATTAATGAACAGCGAGAAGAAATGTGAAGTTCTGTGTTACCAGCCCCGAAAGCCTGTGGTGCTGACAGTTGAGCAGAGCAAACTTGTGGCTGAACGCATCAGTGAGGATTATTATGTCCACCTGTGAGTGGCTCGCCTCTTCCTTTTCCTCCTCCTCCTCCTCCTTTTCTTCTTCTTCTTCCTCTTCCTTTATGTCCCAGAGAGGGCTGCTTTCCAGTTGGGGCAGACCTGCAGGGACTGACTGGGGATTTGCCATTTCAGCATTGCAGATAACTTACCTGTGGCCACTCGGCTGGAGCTGTACTCAAACCGGGATGATGAAGGCAAGAAGAAAGAGAAGGAAGTGCAGTTTGAACATGGCTACAGGCTAGGCTTCGCGGATGCCTCGAAGGTAAACATGTTCCAGGTGCTCGGCAATCTCTTGTCCACAGCTTATATTCATAGAATGCCAGATAGGGATCAGGAGAGTTGATGTTAAAGCCTAAATTCACAGCACAGGAAATTGGTGAAGAACCATTTAAACACAGAATGGTAGGGCAGGAAGAAGGGACCATCTAGTCCAATGCTTCCATTTTGTAGGAGAGGAAACTGAGTATCAGAGACAGGGAGTGATTTGCCTGGGTTCCATATACCTAGTAAATGGTGAAGCCAGGGCTCAAAGCCAGGTCTTCTGGCTCACAGCCCAACCATACCAGCTACACCATAACCATCCAACCTAAATATTGAACTATTACAACCAGGCAGTCACTGATGCTGACCTACTGAAAGTCTGCTCTGTACGGGATACTCTGATAGGGGCCTAAGGAGATCATTCATCAAGGACCTGTCAGTCTAGCAAAGAAAGGGACAAGACTGAAGAGAAAGTTCACAAGTCAGAATGGGAAAGGGCCAATTGAATCACGTCAACTGTCAGTACTGTAAGAGTTCAGACAAAGGGGAGAGGGAAAATATGGTTATTGACCCATCAGATTTCATGGAGGAGGCAGCATCTGCCTTGGGATTTAAAAGAGGGGTCAGAATTCAACAGGACACTGAGGCTGTAGCACGAGTCAGGTTGAAGAGGTGGGAGAGTGCAGGCTATAGTCCAGGGATAGGTTGTGGATTGGATTGGGCTGAGCTTGGAAAGGTGAGTAGGAGTCCAGTAACAAGAGAGAAGGAATTCCAGGAAGGGAAGGTGATTCTGTTTGGGCATGGCAAAGCAGATCCATCTAGCTGGAATTCAGGTAGGAGAAGGATAAGGGAAAGTTTGGAGAGAGAGGCAGGGGGACGTTATGGAAGTCCCTAAAAGCTGGGTGAAGGACTTCAGAATTTTTCCAGAAGGAGTAGGAACCATTGCAGGTTTTTGAGAAGAAAGAGATGTGATCCAGGAGGCATTTTAGGAAAGGCCTTATAGCTGGGCAGAGTGGACTGAAGGATGGGGAGGGCTTGGAGGCAGGCAGATCAATTAAGGGATTTTTGTTTTTGTCTTCTAACTGGTCATCTGCCTGCGGTCTTCTCAGCATGTGATAACTTCTGTAGGCATTGCTCAGTTGACTCTCCATACAAGGATCCATGCTTTCCTCAGGGTGGGAACTTCTTTCAGAATGAAGATCACAACCTCAGGAGGCGATGAGCCTCCCTGAATTCTGATAGCTAGGCTGTACCTGGAGTGATCAACGCATGGTGTTTTGCTGAGCCTGTACACAATGCCTTTTTCACTTGGTAGGACTTCCCAGTGACTGTGCTCCCCCCAGTGCACTGCTTTCTAGAATCCTGGGTCATTCCTGCCCTCCCCAAGAGAAGGATGTTAGTGGATGCTATAGATAGGAATGGGGACTGGACCTGGGATTTCACTGGGATGGTGAACTCCCAGGTGAGGAAACTTCCTCTACCAATGCAAGTCAGCACCCTCTATGTAATTTATCATCTTAGAGAGCTGTCTAAAACACTGAGAGATTAAGTGATTTGTCCAAGGTCAAAAAGCAAGTATGTACAAGAGGCAAGGCTTGAACCAGGCCTTCTTGGCTTCGAGGCCAACTGTAACCACTGCTCCATGCTGCCATTCATCTAGCCGTTGATATGTATATTTATTTTTCCTTTCCTTTCTATTTCAGATCTATCTACATAATCATCTTTCCTTCATCCTTTACTATCACAGAGAGGATGTAGAAGAAGATCAGGAGCACAATTATCGCGTCGTCCGCTTTGAGGTGATTCCCCAGAGCATCAGACTGGAGGGTGAGTGGGGGGCCATGGTCAGAGGGGAAGGACTAGGCTGAGATTCCACAGCCAGAGTACTTCTAGCTGCAGAGATAGGTAAGAGCTTGAGCTCTGGTTTCATCCATAAAACTGAGAGAGGCTGGATCCTGTTCAAAGAACATCTGCTTCTTAGAAGTTTGCCTCGTAGGCCAAAGGGATCTAAAGCAGAAGCCATGTCTGATTACTCCCAAGTCCAGTGCCCTTTCCCACTGTACCATGTTATCTGCTAAGTGAACCTAGAGAGTGAGAGGGGCACCCCACATTGAATTATCAGACTCCAGTTTTAAATCTTGACCCTGGGCACCTCTGAGCCTCAGTGTCCTCTGCTGTAAAATAAGGATAATATGACATGCCTTGCCCTTTCACAGAGTTGTTATGAGGATCAAATGAGGTGATGTATATAAAGTGCTACAAAACTATGAGGAGTTTAGTATTTATATTAATTATATTTGGATTGCTATCTCTTATGGGAGGTGCCTGGATCTCCTTAGGAATACACTCAAAATCTCAGGGTGGTTGACTTCTTCAGGAAGCTAATCTTGTCCCTTTTACTTTGATTTTTATTAGCTTCCATTTCAGGGGCTCCTTTCTTCACCTCCATTCTGGGAGGCATGTCACATTTGGACCCTGTAGCTTCCTACAGAGTGTAATGTACTATAAGGAGTCCTTGACTTGGGAGTCAGGAAACCTGGGTTCAAATCTCAGCTCAAATGCTCTCTAGCTTTGGGACCTTGGAAGGTCATTTCTTCTCTGTGAGTCTCAGTTTCCTTATGTGTAAGATGGGAGATAGTAATTATTGCAGTACTACCTCTCAGGGTGGCTATGAGGATAGTGTTTTGTAAACCTTAAAGTGCTCTTATGCCCTGACTACATATTATGTCAGGTGTGTCAGGGCTTAGCTAAGTTGTCCTGCTGGAATTGTGAGTTTAGTCCTCTTTCTAAAAATCTCCATACTCCTTCAGTCAGCCTCTCATGGTGTTTTCTGTCTCATGCAAGCCAACCTGCTGTTCTCCCAGCTGTGGAATCCTTTGGGGAGATGAGTGAACTTAGCCTTCTCCTTTAGCTAGCAAATTGGGTATTCCTCCTAACTCACCAGGCCAAGCTGCTAGAGTCCAGGACTCCAGGTTCACATTTTGAGGGGTAAAAGGTAGGGAGGGAGTGTCAGCATCAGCAAACCAATAGATCAGCCTTTCTTGGAGCTCTTGGGTACCTTGTCAGGGACAGACCAAGTTTGTATCTCCTGCAGACCTCAAGGTGGATGAGAAGAACTCGTGTACCCTGCCTGATGCTGCAGCTCTGCCCCACAAGAAATCGATCCTACCAAGGAGAACCAGCTACTGTTCACCTACTCTGTGCACTGGGAGGTGAGGCAGGAGCTGGGGTCCTCGGGCAGGGAAGAGGATGGTCTTCTTTTTGAGGATTTCCACTGAAAGAGCCTGACACTGCTCTCTATTCCTCCTCCCAGGAGAGTGATATCAAATGGGCCTCCCGCTGGGATACCTATCTGACCATGAGTGACGTGCAGATCCACTGGTTTTCCATCATTAACTCTGTTGTGGTGGTCTTCTTCCTGTCAGGTGAGAGAGATGTCGATTGTGGAGGAGGTCTGTAGATCAGTCCTCTCCCCATTTACAAACGGGAGCAAAAAGAGCAATGCCTGGGAGGTGGGGCCTTTGGAGGGTAAGAGTAACAGCCCACGAGAGTAAAATTGTCCTGTGCCTCCCTTTTATCCATCATATCTGTTGTAGCCTTTTATCACAAGTGGAGAGTAGGTCACCATGTACCCTGTCCTATATGGTGGGAAATTTCTCCAGTTCTGTCTTTAAATATTTAATGGGGTTGTCATGGAAAAGAGCAGTTGCATTTGTTCTGCTTGGTCCCAGAGAGGAGAACAAGCACAAATCTTTAGAAGGTTCTAACTTTCTAGTAATTAGAGCTATCTAAAAGGGGATTGGGCAGCCTCAGGTAGTATAGGGGTTTTTCCCATTACTAGAGCTCTGCAAGCAATAGGTGAGTGACTTCTTGTTGAAGTTGTCAAAGAAGTGATCTCTGTTCTGGTACGGATTGACTAGATATTCTTCTCTGAGGTCTCTTCAAACTGTGGGGGAGTCCCTGATCCCCTACATCTAATAGTCCATCTAAGAGAAGAAGCCCCATCGGTCCTCAGTGAAACATTGACAGTCTGTGGAAAGAGAAGCACATAATGGAGCTGACGGGTCCACCTGTGTGCATCTTTCAGGTATCCTCAGTATGATCATCATCCGGACTCTCCGAAAGGACATTGCCAACTATAACAAGGAGGACGACATTGTATGATGGCCTTGGTGGGGAATGGGAGAGGGTACCTCCTAGCATCAGGGAAGGGAAGAAGGGGTTCAGAAGTGACAGAGCTTGAGCTAAGGAAGTAAGGAACTTTCTTAGGTGGTAATCACTGTAACATAGACTCACAGTACTGCTTCTGTGGATTTTTTATATAGGAAGACACCATGGAGGAATCTGGCTGGAAATTGGTACATGGTGATGTCTTCAGGCCCCCCCAATATCCCATGATTCTCAGCTCCCTGCTAGGCTCTGGAATTCAACTCTTCTGTATGATACTGATTGTCATCTGTGAGTGGTATCTTGTGACTGAAAGGGGAATGGTTGTCCTGATGCTCATGCCATTTCTGTGCCAGGCTATCTTATACAGTGGGTTAGTCACTCTCTTTTGCCAGGGCACTTTAGAGAGTGAGAGTAAGAGCAGGTGCCCAGGGGGTCACCACTTCTTGGCCTTCTAGGTTCCTACCAGGCAAGTGCCATCTTTGAAGAAGCTGTCCACACTGGTCCCACATGTTTCTTTTACTAACCAGTGACCATCATGTATTCTCTCTCTCTCTCTCTCGCTCTCTCTCTCTCTCTCTTTTTCTCTCTCCCTCTCTCTCTCTCTCTCCCTCCCTCTCCCTCTCTCTCCCCTCTCCTCTCTCTGCCCCTCTCCCTCTCCCTCTCCCTCTCCCCTTCCCTACCTGAAGCTTAGGGATCAAGTTTTCCATGATTAGTAAGGATGCAGAAGTAATTGTAGCTAATGCTAAGACCTAGCTAGCATCCATCTTTAGACCTGCTATAAAAAGAGGGTTTTCCCATCTTGGGAAAAGACTGGGTCAGAGTTGTTGTAGTCAGTTAAAACCCTGAGATTACAATAAGCAGGTGTGGAGTATGTTGCTCTGCCTCCTCATTTCTGCCTTCTCCCTCCCCAGTTGTTGCCATGCTGGGAATGCTGTCTCCTTCCAGCCGGGGTGCTCTAATGACCACAGCTTGTTTCCTTTTCATGTTCATGGGGTAGGTTGTGTATTCATTATTTGGGAAGGGTGATTGGGAGGAAATCTTCTTTATGGTCTTTATTTTTCCTTCCCCTAACTAGAGTAATTCCCAGTGTTCTCCCACAGGGTTTTTGGTGGATTTTCAGCTGGCCGTCTATATCGGACCCTGAAGGGTCATCGGTGGAAGAAAGGAGCCTTCTGTGTGAGTAGCTCTCTTTATCCCAACCTTTCCCAGTATTATCTTGGAAGCAGAGATTTTCCTCAGCAGACCTGAATGATTTTTTATTCATTTATCTAGAGCTGTGATAGATATTAGGGGAAAGAGAGATCTGGCAAGAAAGTCTGTTGGGGGTGGGGTTTGAAGAACTGTGACAAGTCAGAAAACAGACAGAGAATCCTGGGAAAGAATTTGGGTCAGTACAGTGGAATAGTTAAGACAGACGGGGCTATAGACATTTGGAGATACTCCTTCCCCTTAATCTTTGCCTTAAAACTTGTTCAAAAGAACAATGAGGATTAATGGCTGAGAGAAAGAGGAGGGAGATGGATTTATTAAATAAAAACAATCCTATTGTCATATGTACTTCAGGGTATTTTTCCCTATCAAATGAGAGCATTATGTAGCCCTTTGTCCCTCTCAGAACTGGTGAGGGAGGGAAAGAAAGTCCAGGCTTTGAACACGTAAGAGAAAAATATACCATCAGTAGAACCTGTTAGAAATGATAACTCAAAGAATGATGTGGCATCTTCTTACAGAGATTGCCTCTGGTCTCAAAAGAACATTAAGCCTTTTGGGAAATGGTGTTGGCTCTTTCAAATTAGCAATTGTGCAGATTCACAAGATGTTAGAACTGGAGCAGTCCATCAAAGCAGCAAAACACCATAGTCATCTGTGATCTGAAAACACGTTAATGTACAACTGCCAGAAGTGCCTTGCCCCTACTTAGAAGGGCTTTAGGCAGTTGGAGGATGTAGCTACCTATGATTAACTTGAGAAATCTGCAGTGCAGTTAAAAACCTGACTTCTGTTTGTGCAGCAGCAATGATCATAGAATGAGGGTCCCTATGGGCTTGTCCCACCTGTTGAGAGAGAATATGCCCCGGACAGATAGACACTCTGCATAAGGAGCTCTCCTTAGGGCAGGGAGATGCTCTTCACATGCCGGCGGCTCCCTCTAGCCAACCTAACTCAATCTTGTCACCAGACGGCGATGCTGTATCCTGGGGTGGTCTTTGGCATCTGCTTTGTGCTGAACTGTTTCATCTGGGGGAAGCATTCATCAGGAGCGGTAAGTGGTCCCTAAGCCTCCAGTCCCTCGGTCTGGTCTTTTGTCCCATGGTTGATTGCTGCTGCTTTTCCATCTGGAATCAATAGAGTCATGTTCCTGGAAGAGTGTGCTCTGTACTAAGTGAGATTTCCTCAGCCATGCCTACTTCTGCCCCACAAGATTGCTCTTAATTGTCGTTTACATAATTTACTTTTAAAAAACAGACTTTCCAAGTTTAGAAGTTTCTTTGAAGTTTCCGCAGGCCGAAAAATAGAGTGGGTAACTTCTTTTTCCTTGGAACTCATGAACAAAGCAGAGACTTATTTGAATGTTATCTATACTGTCTCAAGAAGGGACTTTACTTCAAGCTGCTACCCCCTAACTATATCATCCCTTGTAGAACCCAAAGGATTATTACTACAAGTTCCAGGCCATGGTGCTGGGCCAACCTAGGAAGTCTTGTACCTCTTCTTCCTATGCAAAAGTGCCATGAAGATGACCTTCTCCTTTAAAGGTTCTGGTTAAGGATTCTTAGTTCAGACCAGAAATCTCTTCCTCATTGTCGCAAGGTGCTGGGGAAATTTTCTCTCAGAAGCCAGGAAAGCCTTTTTATAGAAGTTGACGTCAAGAAACAGGACACCTTGAGTCTGTGGTGTAGTGTTTCTGGGTTTGACCTTTTGTTCAGTTCTTACTTCCTCCATTTTTAACTCGGTCTCTTTTTCTTAGCCAGTGCTGACTAGAATGGACGAATTAATGTTTTCCCATATTATACTTGGTGCCATTGTTCTTTCTTCTCTCTTTGGATCCCTTCCTTCCTTGTTCCTTTGCTATTTTCTGCCAAATTATATGTGAAAATCTCCAGGGATGTGCTGTGGTTGCCGTGGTTAACAAGTTTTCATCTCATTAACTGAAGAGCTCATTTTCTCTGGACTTCTGTCCCCTTCCCTGATGGGCCACTGCTGTCGTTAGGTCTGAACTGACTGCCCTCTATCCAGTCTTGCCCAGCTGTGAAACAGCCGAAGAGCCTTCAGGACTAGTTGTTGATGCATGTCTTATTCAAACATAGAATCCTATGACTTCAGAGAGTGTTTAGTCCAGCCTTTTCTTTGAACTAATTTGAACTCCTCTACAAATTCCCAACCACTGATCTTCAGCCTCTCTTTTAAGATCTCCAGCAACAGGGAACTCATCTCATAAAGAAGCCTATTCCGTTTTTCGTATTTTTTTAATTAATTAATTTATTTTTAGTTTTCAACCATCACTTCTATAAGCTTTTGAGTTTTAAATTCTTTCCCCCTTCCTTCTTTCCTCCCTCCTCAAAACGGCGTGCAATCTGATATGGGCTGTACATATACATTCCTATTAAACATATTTTCACCTTAGTGATGTTGTAAAGAAGAATTAGAACCAATAGGAGGAACCACGAGAAAGAGAAAACAAAACAGAAAGGAAAAAAAAAGAGCAAATAGTATGCTTTGATCTGCATTCAAATTCCATAGTTCTTTCTCTGGATGTGGATAGCATTTTTCATCATGAGACTTTTGGAGATGTCTTAGATCCTTGCAATGCTGAGAAGGGCTAAGTCTATCAAAGTTAGTCATCGCACAATGTGGCTATTACTGTGTACAATGTTATGCTGGTTCTGCTCACTTCACTCAACATCAGGCATATAAGTCTTTCCAGGTTTTTCTGAAGTCTGCTTGTTCATCATTTCTTACAGCACAATAGTATTCCATTACATTCATGTAACACAACTTGTTCAGCCATTCCCCAGTTGATGGGCATCCCCTCAATTTCCAATTCTTTGCCGCCACAGAAAGGGCTACTATAAATATTTTTGTACATGTGGGTCCTTTTCCCATTTTTATGATCTCTTTGAGATACAGCCCTAGAAGTGGTATCACTGGGTCAAAGCGTATGCACATTTTTATAGCCCTTTGGGTATAGTTCAAAATTGCTCTCCAGAATGGTTGGATCAGTTCACAACTCCACCAACAATGCATTACTATTCCAATTTTTCCACATCCTCTCCAACATTTATCATTTTCCTGTTTTGTTATGTTAGCCAATCTGATAGATGTGGTACCTCAGATTCATTTTGATTTGCATTTCTCTAATCACTAGTGATTTAGAGCATTTTTCATATGACTGTAAATAGCTTTAATTTCTTCTTCTGAAAACTGCCTGTTCATATCTTTTGACCATTTATCAATTTTGGGAATAAAAGCCTATTTAAAGCTCCATTTGTTACAAAGTTCTTCCATACATTGAGCTGCAATCTCCTTCCCAGTCATTTGTTTTTTCTTTTTTTAAAAATTAGGTCACCCTACCTCACCCAGGCTGAAAGTATTGGGCCTTACTTGTGGACGAGATCCTACTACTGATTGACATGGGAACTTCGACCTGTTCTGTTTCTAACTGAGCTGATTCATCCCTCTTTAAGCAATTAGATGGCCCCCCACTCTTGGAGGCGCACCCTATTGATGCTAGACTTAATGAGGACATAACCTCCTGCAGCTCAGAGCTCCCAAGCTCAAGAGATCCACCAGCTTAAACCTCCCCATGAGCTATGACTACAGGTGTGCCCCACATGCCTAGCCCTAGACATCTCTAAATATTAGGTCTAGTTCTGCCCTTTTGAATCAAACAGATCAAATCTAATTCCCTGCCACATGGTAGCCTTTCAGATACTTAGGAGTTTCTCGTCTGTAAACTAAAAACTCCCAGTTCTTCAGCAAATCCTCCTAGTACATGCTTTCAAAGCCCCTTCACCATCTTGGTTGCTTACTCCTGAGCAACCTTTTTCTCTCTAGTTAATGTACTACTTAAAATGTGGTGCCCAGGCTTAAACACACTACTGCAAATATGGTTTGGCCAGGAGGTAGGGCTGCTACCTCTTGTTTTCAGTGGTCATTCAGTCAGTCAGTAAACACTAAGTGCCTGCTCAGTGCCAGGCGCTGTGCCAAGCACTGAGGAAACAAGAAGAGGCAAAAGACAGTCTCCGCTCTCAACAAGCTCACAGAGTCCAATGGAGTGACAACAGACAAAAACAAGTATACAGACAAACTAATTAAGAGAGGGAAGGCACTAGAATGAAGAGGGAAAGGCTTCCTGTACAAGGTGAGATTTTAGTTGGAACTTAAGGGAATCCAGGGAAGCCAGTAGGTGGAGATGAGGAAGGAGAGCATTCCAGGCAAGGGGCACAACCATAGAAAATTCCTGGAGTCTAGAGATGGAGTGTCTTGTCCACGGAACAGCCAGGAGGCTGATGTTAAAGGACTGCAGAGTATGTGAGCGAAAGTAAGATGTAAGAAGACTGAAAAGGTTATGAAGGGTTTGAACACCATCAGAGGATTTTGTATTAGATTTTGGAGTCAGTAGGGAGTCACTAGAATTTTTAATTAGGTGGGTGACATTGTCAGACCTGCACTTTAGAAAAATCACTTTGGTGGCTGAACGAAGGATAGATTGGAATGGGGAGAGATTTGAGATGGGAAGAGCAATATTACAGTTGCCTGTTGGGGGAGTCTTATAGCAATAATCATAATAAACCATAGCAAAACTCAAAGCAATAACTCCTTGGGTTCTACAATGGATGATATAGTTAAGAGATAAAAGCTTAAAGGAAATTCCCTTCTTGAGACAGCACAGATGCCTCTGCTTTGTTTATGTGTTCCAAGGTGTAACAGGTATAACAGACGATAAGGGTCTTCACCAGAGGAGTAGCAGTGTCAGAGGAAAGAAAGGGGCATATTCAAAAAATATCGCAAAGGCAAAACTGGTAGGCCTTAGCAACAAATTGAATATGGTAGGTTGAGAGATAGTGAGGAGTCCAGGATGACTCCGGTTGTAAGCCTGAAGGACTGTCAGGATGGTGTTGCCTTCTGCAGTAACAGAGAAGATAGGAGGTGGGGAGAGTTTAGGGGGCAAGATAATGAGTTCAATTTTGGACATGTCAGGTTTAAGATGTCCAGTTCAAGATGTCTGAAAGGCAGTTGGAGATGAAAGATTGGAGGTCAGCAGAGAGATTGGGGCAGGATAGATATATTTGAGAATTGTCGGCATAGGGATGCTAATTGAATCCATGGAAACTGATGAGATCACTAAGTAAAGTAGTATAGAGGGAGAAGAGGAGAAAACCCAGGACAGAATCCTGAGAGACACCTATGGTTAGAGGGTATGATCTGGAGGAAGATCCAGCAAAGGAGACTGAGAAGGAAGGTAGGAGGAGAGCCAGGAGAGAGTAGTATCCTGAAAACCTAGAGAGAAGAGAGTATCAAGGAGGAGAGAATAATCAACAGTGTCAAAGACCACAGAGAGGTCATGGAGAACGAGGATTGAGAAAAGGCCATTGGATTTGACAAGTAAGAGATCATTGGTAACTTTGGAGGGAGCAGTTTCAGTGGAATGATAAGGTAGGAAGGCAGATTGTAAAGGGTTAAGAGGAGAGTGAGAGGAGAGAAAGTGGAGGCACCTATTGTAGATGATCTTTTCAAGGAGGTTGGGGGAGACATGGTTCTGGACATTATACTTGTATTAATGTAGTTTAGAATCACAGTCATTTTCCATCATTTATTTATATTGAATTCACTGGGAGTATTTTTCACATCATCTGATATCTACAAATATTCCTCTTCTGTTCTTGTACAGTTAACTTTTGTAAATCTAAGTATAGGAGTTTACTGTTTTCCCTGTTATATGAAATTTTGTTAGATTTGTCACATTATTTAAGATTTTTGAGATCTTTTGGAATTCTGTCATTCAGCATATTTGTTTTTTATCCCTCCTAGCCTTTGTCATTTTCCAGTTTGATAGGAGTGCCATTTATGTGTTCATTAATTAATCAACAAGCATTTATTAAATGCCTACATAGGAGGCACAGTGCTGGGTACTGGGAATACAAAGATGACAGTGAAACAGTACCCACCCTCAAGAATCTTGCAGTCTAGCTAGGAGAGACAATTGTGTCGGTAGATACAAAATTGATACATGGGAGGGTTAAAGGGGGGAGCTGAGAAGACTTTGAAAGGCTTCATGTAGAAGGTGGCATTTGAACTGAGCCTTGAAGGAAACTAGGGTGTCTTAAGAGGCCCAGGTAAGAAAGGAAGAGCATTCTAGGCATAGAGGACAGAGAATGGAAAATCACAGATAGAACTTGGAGTGTTATTGATAAAAAAATATTGAACAGAACAGAGTCTAGGACAAAGTCCTGTGGCAGGTTAATATGAATCCATGAATCAGTCTTCTTCGGAGCAACCTGCTTAACTGTACTGTCTTCCAGCATGTATGTCTCCATCTTGTCCACAAGAACTTCATCCATGAGAGACTTTTATCAAATATCTTGCTGAAATCCAGATTTTTTTTTTTTACAACATTCCCCTGATCTACACTGTCAAAAAAAGAAATTTAGCCTGGCATGGCTTGTTCTTAGGGAACCCATAATGGCTTCTTCCTGGTGAACACTTCCTAAGTGTTCACAAATCATCTCTTTAATAGTCCATTCTGTAATGCTGCCTAGGGTCATTGTCAGTCATTGTCTTGTCTGCAAATAATTGGTAGTCTACCTCCTTCTTTACAAAAAAAAATTGATACATATGTCTGTTTTTAGGCTTCCAGAATCCTTTTTGTTTTCCAGAATTTCTTTTTTAAAAAATCAGTACAACTGATTGAAAAAGTCCAAAAACATGTGCAATTTGTAACACTTCTGGACCTCCCACTTCTATGAAGGGCTGGGTTGCAAGTGTCCCTTTTATCTCTTCATTCCAGTCCTGCTTGATCTTTATAATTTTGTTACATTTACTTTTGATTTTGTGTGAGTGTGGTTGTTCTTTCCATTTGTTATCATTGTGTCTATCCTGTTGTTTTCTTGCATCTCTTTAGTTCACTCAGTATCATTTCGTGAAGAACTCTCCATTACATACCATTTCTTATAGCACAACAATATTTCATTACATTCAATTACCACAGTTTATTTAGCCATTCCCCAGTTGATGGACATCCACTTTGTTTGCAATTCTTTGCCAACAGAATTTCTTAAAGCTTGATAAAAAGCCATTTGTTCGTCATACCCTTAAGTTATTTCAGCCCAGGGCAGGGCTTCTTAACATGGGTTCCATGGCTAGAATTCAGGAAGTCCATCCGCTTTAATGGGGGGGGAAAATTACATCTCTATGTTTACTAACCTCTAAGTGAAATTTAGCTTTTTTTTTTTAGAATTTTTAAAAAAGATCAAGTCCCTGTGCTTCACGAGACTGCAAAATGGGTCCATGACACATAGAATGTTAAGAACCCTTAGCTTGGGTACGGTTGACCTGACTTAGGGGACATGGATATATTTGAATTATGAGGGACCATGGGTTAAAGGTTAGGTTGTTGGGACTCTTAGTCTCCCCAACTATCTTTGGCACCAATTCCCGGCTTTTGTTTTTTCTTTTCTAATCTGAAGATCAAGCATCAGGCTGATCCCTTCCTTGTCCCACCTCTTGCACAAAACATAGCTTAAAAAGCTCTTCTTATTGTCCAAAGCATTTTGCACAAACCTCAGCTCATGCTGGGCTTTCTCATTCCTGAAATTGTTTTGGTAGTCCTCTGCCGATCTTTTATGTGCTTCTTTAGTTATATGCACCTGTTCTATCTTCTTTATGTGTTCATTTTAAATGACTTTGTCAGAGAACTCCCTGTGTAGTTGCATCACTCTTTAACCATGTGCTCCTTTTCTTATTCATTAGGATCATTTGTAATTGGATTTTTAGTTCGTTCTTGAAAGCCACTCTTCATTCTTGAGCTGATTTCCCTTCACATCTCTTGGAAGCAATCCTTCTCTCTACTCCCATAGTTAAACCACCTTAGTTCAGGCCTTCCTCACCTCTCACTTAAATTATATAATTTATAATCTCCAAATTAGTCTCCTTGCCTCAAGCTTCTCACTTCTTGAGTCCACCCTGCAACTAAAATGTAGATCTGACCATGTGCTTTCCCTATTCAGTCAACTCCACTGTCGTCTTCTTGTTTCTAGGATAAAATATAATTTCCTGTTTTGCTTTTAGAGCCATGTACAACCTAGCTTCAACCTGTCTTTCTAGCCTCATGGTCACTGGTCACATCAGCTGCATTTTGCCATCCAGCCAGCATGGCCTTCTCGCTGCGTGTTCCTCACGCGTGCTACCTCTGTACTGGCCATCCCTCATGCTTGGAATGCAGCCCATCCTTGCCTCTACTTCATAGAGTCCCTCTCTTCCTTTAGGACTTAGCTTGAACATGCTGTTTCTCATGAAATTTTTCCTGACCCCTCAAACGACGAGTGCCTTCCCTCCAAAACTACCTTATTTTTAACTGCTTTGTATATATTTGTATTTACTCACTTAAAATTCATGCTCTGTGTACTTACATCTGTACTTACTGTCTCCCCCATTAGCATGTAAGCTTTTTTTGAATTGTTTCATGCTTTGTACTTGTGTCTCTAGTACCTAGCATAGTTCCTGGCACATAACCGGCATTTAATAAATACTTGTTGATTGATTGATTGACTGATTAATTCCCTGGCAATAGGAACTCAGCTGCTTATTTTCTAAACTTAATAAATTTTACTTTGCAAAAGGCTTAGAGACATATCTTACCATGTCTAGTGTATTCTTTTTGGCTGCTACAAAGTCTACAATGACATGGTAATCTTCTCTCAAGATTATAGTTTCTGCTTCAACCAGTTTCTACTTTTTGTTAAAAACCTTTCTTGTTAGAGGATGTGTCCAAAAGTTCAATGGAGAATGTGCTAGTTTAATTTAGAACTCAAAATCTTACAAAAGTGAATGTTGAAAACTAAAAATTAAAAAAAAAAAGAATTTGTTAGTTTATGGAATTAGACTTCTGGCAGACGTCCAAAGAATCACAGTCTCTTAGTGTTTTTGTATCTTGACTCAATGCTAGTTTGGGGATCTTTATCAGGAACTGTCATCCATCTTCCTCCCCCTGGCTGGGTGGTTAGTAACATACTGCAATAATATTATTACTTTTCTATCTTTCTCTTTTTATACTACCCAAATGCTTTCTACCATGCTTTCGAAGGTTTGTGGATTTCCACACAGTTATCTGGAAATAGATAGCTCAGATAGAGAGAGCTTTCAGATCTACAAATGCTTCCACCCCAACAACCCTGTGAAGTAGTGTTGCAAATATTCCCATTCCCATTAATCTAGATTTTAACTTGCAATTCCTAACTTACTAGATTGTTGTGCAACTAGTAAGGAAAGACCTTGGTCCAGGCCCCAGGCCTGCAACCCCCATTTGCACATTCACGCACTTTGCTACCCTCACTTCAGTATCATCTTGCTATTTAGTGCTGTGCCACTGCCCGTTTTATCAACTCTAAGTATCACAAACCCTTAGTAAGTACTATAGTCAGCATTTAAGAACATACAACACTTAGATAAAGCCCAGAGCTCTTGCTGCTCCCTCCAGACATGGGAGACAGCATGTACATGGATGGGAGGTGGTGGTGGGAATGTTACATACAAGAAGCAGCTAGGTGGCGCAGTGGAGAGAGCACCGGCCCAGAAGTCAGGAGGACCTGAGTTCAAATCCGGCCTCAGACCAAACACTTGACACTTACTAGCTGTGTGAGCCTGGGCAAGTCACTTAACCCCGACTGCCTAAAAGTAAAAAAAAAAAAAGAAAAGAAAAGAAACAGAAAGAAGGTCATTTGGACTAGAATGCAGAAGTATGATGGAGAGTGTGTGTACTAAGCTAGAGCCAGTCTGAGAAGTGCTTTAAAAGTCAATCAAAGAATTTATATTTTATTCTAGAGGCAAAAGGGAACCAACCATTGGATGGAGCCTTTTGAACAGACAGGTGCTTTAGGAAATATCACTTTGGCAGTTATTTCGAGACTGGATTGAAGTAGGGAGCCACCATAGGCAGGGAGACCAATTAAGAGGCCGTCACAATAGTCTAGGTGAGAAGAGGGCCCCAGCTAGAGTGGTGCCCATGTGAGGGGAGGAAAACAGATGGAAATGGATGAAAGATACAGGGTGGTGGTAGAATCAACAAGACTTGGCAACTGCTTGGGTATGAGGGTTTAAAAAGGGCAAAATTAAGATGATTTTGAGTTTGTGAACCTGAGACAATGGTAGTATCCCCCCCCCCCAAATGGGAAAGTTTGGGAAAGGAGAACATGAGAGAAGGGTAGATAATTACTTCTGTTTTAGACATATTGATTTCCAGATGCCTCAGGGACATCCGGTTGGTGACATCCAGTAAGCAATTGGTAATCTGAGCCTAGAGCTAGAGAGCTAGATCTGCAAGTCTACATAAAGGCCACAGTTGAGTTAATGAGAGCTGATGCTTGTTTAGACAGAGAAGAATAGAGGGCCCAGGTCACCTCCTCAGCAGTCCAGGCAAAGGGGATGGGATAAGGATGATAATACAGTTAAGGAACAGCCACAGGGGTGGGGGAAAAAAAAACAGACGAAAGCAGTGTTATTAACACTCAAGGAGGATAGAGTATCTTAGACAGAAGTTATTAACCCAGGATCCATGAACTTGTCATTTAAATATTTTGAGAATTGTATTTCAATATAATTGGTTTCCTTTGTAATTCTATGTATTTTACTTTATGCATTTAAAAACATTATTCTAAAGAGCTGTAGACTTCACCAGACTGCCAGAGGGACTCATAATACAAAAATAGTTGAGACCCTGGGCTAGGAGGTGAGCTCCATTAATGCTACAGAAAAGTCAAGAAGACTGAGGCCATTGGATTTGGCAGTTAATTCTTTTGGGGGGGTGCTAGGCAATTGGGTTAAGTGACTTGCCCAGGGTCACACAGCTAGTAACTGTTACGTGTCTGAGGCTGGATTTGAACTCAGGTCCTCCTGAATCCAGGGCCAGTGCTCTATCCACTGTGCCACCTAGCTGTCCTGGCAGTTAATTCTTAAATATCAACATTTAACTAAACTCTCTTCAGTTCTTTTATTGTCTTTTCTATTCTAAAATCTAAACCTTTCATTGGAAAAAAGATAGGGCACTACTATTTATGCCTCATATCTATTTCCTGCCCAGATTTTCATAGTCCCTATAGACCTTTCCAGATTTCTTCTTATATAACCTTCACTGAATCACTGTAAGTGGCCAGTCATTATGTTTGATTAGTCTCTACAGGTTCTCTATCACATCCCCAAATACGGCAGACAAGAAAATAGCATTTCTATGGAGTATACATATGAGTGCTTTGTCTCTGTACTTCACAGTAGGGAGTTACTAGGCACCATAACTTGTCTTTTCCCCTTAGTACAAGTAACTGATTTCCTAGCAAGCCCATACTGGTGCTTCTGGGTCATCTTTCTTTTTCATGGATGCAGCTTTTCACTGAGAGGCTCCAAATGCACCCTTTTGGGGAAGTACCTCCTATCCATTGTGTAGCTTCTTTGGGCAGTGGAGCAGTGGTGGTACGTGAACAGATTTGTGGGGTGAGTTGAGTTGGGTTCCTGAGTGGCAGACAGGATTCTCCCTTCTTTTCCATCCTTTCCCTCTAAGTGAGAGTTATCTGTTGTTCTTCCTTTCCTTCTCTCTGTTGTGTTCTTCCATTCACCAACCTCCAGACCCTCATTTTGATATTCCTTTGCCTCCTTAGAATCTTTTTATTTCTGGGCTTCTTTTTAAATTGTTTCTTGAATATTATCAATGAACTTTCCATTCTCCCATCCATTCTCCTGGATTGTAGAGAAACTTCTTCACCTCCTTTTGCCTTTTCCTCAAGCAGTAGAGAAGTATGGAATTTCCCACATTGTGCCTTCCCCAGTTGATGATTTCCTCTGAAGACAGATATATCACAGTCCCAATAAGTCACCAAGCCAGTTTCCATGACTAGAAATTTTTTTCTTTTATTTAGTCTTTTATTTTTCCCTAGTTTCATGTATAAAAGTTTTTTAACATTCATTTTTAAAATTTTGGGTTCCAAATTCTCTCCCTTCCTCCCTCTCTACCCCCCCCACATTGAGAAGGCAAGTAATTTGATATAGGTTATACATGTGTAGTCATGCAAAATGTTTCCATAATAGTCATGTTGTGAAAAAAAAAATGAACCTCTCCCCCCCACACACAAAAAAAAACTCAAGAAAAACACAGAAAGTAAAAAAGTATGCATCAATTTATATTCAAACACCATTAGTTCTTTCTCTGGGCATGAAGAGCATTTTTCATCATAAGTCCTTCAGAGCACTACTGAATTGTACTGCATTGCTGAGAATAGCTAAGCACGACCAGAAATTTTTAAAAGTTAAGGCTTATAGCTCCCCCTGTGAATTCCACTGCTTAGTACAATGGCAAGCTCACTTCTTGGTGCCGCATTCCGAGAACATTGCTTGTGTGAAGCCTCAGACATTCTCTGTTCTACTCTTACACAGTTAGTAATTGCCAGTGACCAAACTATCTTGAATCTGTGTTCGTTAAGCAAACGTTAGACAGATTTCTGAAAACTAGACGGGCAGTCAGCTTGCAAATGCAGGGTGTTCATAGGCTCTTAGAAATTATTCATGTGCTGGATACCGTGTTTCTAGGTGCCATTCCCTACAATGGTGGCCTTGCTGTGTATGTGGTTTGGGATCTCTCTGCCACTGGTATACCTGGGCTATTACTTTGGATTCCGCAAGCAGCCTTACGATAACCCTGTGCGCACCAACCAGATCCCCCGGCAGATCCCTGAGCAGCGGTGGTACATGAACAGATTCGTGGGGTGAGTTGAGTACCTGTGGGTTCCGTGGGTGGCACAGGGGACAGTGCGAGGCCTGTCTGCTAGATTTCAGTTCATTTACCATTTGCATCGTTGTCATCTTCATCATAGTTCCCATTCAGGTGTTGCTATGCAGTTTACTCCAGCCCCATTTTTCAGATAAAGGAACTGAGGCCTCCAGAGGAGAAGTCACATGGCTAGGACTCATCATAACTGGTGCTCAGCCCCAGGCTTCTGACTCCAAATCTAGTGTCTTTCCACTACACCATAGTGACTTTCACTGTGTTTATCATGAAAATGGGCACCCTATTCCAAAGCTCTCTCCTTCTAGAGCTACTCTGAGGAAGAAGAAGCAAAGCTGAGTAGTGCCCAAAAAGAAGGTATACTTAAAAGAGATTGTTCCTCTCCATCCCGCCCCTGTGGTGATCTAATGAAAAAAGTGCTAGCAAGGGGGTGTGGAGATCTGGGTTCAGATCCTGCCTTCACCATTGATTCACTCACCATATGTGGTGACCTTAGTGAAGTCACTTCACTATTCTCGGCCTCAGTTTCCTCATCTATAAAATGAGTTTGTTTGTTTGTTTTTTATCTCCCCTCATTGGGAGAGAGACAGGGAACTCCTAGGAGAATATCGTACACATTGTCACTGTATTAGCCATTTTTGCTGAACTGTTTTTCTTAGTCAGTCTGGAAGGGGTAGTGGAGGTAAAATAGTTATGATGCAAAGACTAAAGGCTTCAATAAAACATTTTTAAAACTCAAGTTAAATTTTAAAAAATAAAATAAAATGAGGATATTACTCTTATCTTTATCCCATAGTGCTGTCGTAGGACTAATGTGTGATTAGAGATGTGAATGTGGTTTGAAAACATCCCCCACGCAGATGTAAGGGACCATGTGATCCATAGTGGAAAGCCAGGTGGTCTTGTTTTCCTATGATACCTTGTGCTTTTAACCCTGCCCTCTCTTCTTCTCTTCCTTTTTCCATGTAGTATCCTAATGGCTGGGATCCTGCCCTTTGGAGCCATGTTCATTGAACTCTTCTTCATCTTCAGTGTGAGTATCCCCTCCCTGCTGCCCAAACATCCCCTCTCCACACACACACACACACACACACACACACACACACACACACACACACACACACACACACACACACACCCCCTCTGGGCCCTGCAACTTTATTAGCCAAGAGAGGGATGTCCAGCTTCCAGATACTGTATGTAAAGTGGCTTTGTTCTCTTGTACTTCTGCTGCTTCTTTCCCTCCAGCTTTCATAATAAAGAACCCTGGTGCCTCTGGTATTACAAGGTTTGCTTCTTGTCCCATGTGCCATGGGAGAGGCTTGAGCCGTCATTGTTTTAGTAGTTAAGGGTGAAGCACTGCTCAGAAGTGATCACAGAATCTTAGACTAGAAGAGTTCTTAGAAATCACCTAATCCAACTCCTTTATTTGAGAGCCAAAGAACAGAACATGACTTTTCCAAAATCTCATAGCCAATAAGTTGTGGAGCCAAGACTTTAGTCTGGGCTATCTGACTCAAAGTCCAGTGGTCTTTGCACTATGTCATACAAAAGCACAACCCCAATTCAGTTCTCATTGTATCAAGAGGCTTGCTTATGTAGATGCTCAGGGAAGCTTTGCTCGTCTAATCATGTAGTTTCCCTATCTGTCCTTTCTTATGAAAAAATACTTTTAAAAGGGATTGAGTCATTTATCATTGTTGATCTGTTAACACCTTAGTGTGCTGCCTCCGTTTTTATTGCTTCTGTAACATGGGAAGCAGGACAATATTGGAGCCCCACAAAGCATGGGATAGGACCACAGCCTTGGGAATAGTGGCAGTTGCTACCTGGGACTCTTGGCTTCAGGGAGAAGGATCTCTGCTCATGTATTATAGACCAGTGGTGTCAAACTCTAAACAGATCGCTCCATCCCTATGGGCAGAATATTGACTTAGAAAACCATAAGTTAACGTCATTTTTATTGTTTTCTTTTGGTGGTGGTGGTGGTGGTGGTGGTGGGTTGTTAAACATTTCCCAGTTAGATTTTAATCTGGTTCAGGCCAGATTCCCTGACTCAGGGGCCATGAGTTTGACACCTCTTTTGTAGACCATCAGCTATCACATCTGTAGGGACAGACCCAGACCCTCAGTACCTCTGACTCTGACCATGCAGGGTTGCTTTTTTATCTGCCTTGTGAAAACTTGTCAGCTCCTGCACTAGGTCTTGCCCCTAGAATAGAGAGTGGTTTTCCTTTTCCTCTGGGACTAGGACAGGACAACAGAAAGACGAGAGAACTGGATGGGCAGGTTGCCTGAAACACTTTCCTCTCATGTGCAGGCAATCTGGGAGAATCAGTTCTACTATCTCTTTGGCTTTCTGTTCCTCGTATTTATCATCTTGGTTGTGTCTTGCTCCCAGATCAGCATTGTCATGGTATACTTCCAGCTCTGTGCTGAGGTAAGTAAGAGTGAAGTGATGGGGATGGAGAGCTGGCACCTGATTTCCTTAGCTTGGACCCAAAAGAAAAGAAGCAATCTAAAACAAATCTGGATAGAATTGGTTAGAAGCACTCCAACCCTACTCAAGTGAAAGGACAGCCTTCAGTAATCACAGACCATAGAATGTCAGACTTGAAACGGACCTTAGAATGTAGAATGTTGGAAGCAAGACGGACCTTAGAATGTAAGGCATAGAATGTGTTATGGCTGTAAAGACTTTTAGAACATAGAATGTCACTTCTGGAAGATCTTTTGGAATATAGGATATCAGAGGTAGAAGGGACCTTAGAACACAAAGTGAAGGCCTCAGATATACCTTGTTTTCAGTATCATGTCCCATTAGAGGAATGAGCCAAATGATTCACTATCTCATCCCCTCTATATATTGACCTCAGGGATTTTAGAACTATAGTCAGCCATGGAAGGTAGGGGAAGGGGGGTCTGGCTGGAGGTAGTAATTTTGATTCTCTCTTTTCTCTTCTTCCTGCTCAGGATTATCGCTGGTGGTGGAGGAATTTCCTGGTGTCTGGAGGCTCTGCTTTCTATGTCCTGATTTATGCCATTTTTTACTTCGTTAATAAGGTATAGGTTACAAACTGGAGGCCACTGCCATTTCCCATCAGCAATAGGACCATGGTGGTAGGGGATTAGGAAGAGTCAAGTTTCTGAATCTTGATAGCCCACAGGCCCAGAAGGGTATCCAGCTGTCTTTCCCAACCCCCTCTCCTATCACAATCTATTCCTGCCCCAGTTCTGTCATAGGAGACGTTGGCCCCTAATTTCTTTAGCACTTAAGTTCTTAGATTTTTCTATCAATAAATAAACAAATGGATAAATAAATAATGGTAGCTAGCACTTATGTAGTGCTCTAAGGTTGCAGAACACTTTACATAGGTGATTTCATTTGATCCTCACAATCACCATATGGGATGGGTCCTATTATTTTCCTCATTTTACAGATGAGGAAACTGAGGCTGTGAGGTACAGTGACTTACCCAGGATCACACATCTAGTAAGCATGTGAGACAGGACTCTAATTCAGGTCTTCCTGACTCCAAGTCTAACATTGTAAACCCTGTGCCACCTCACCTGGCTGCTCTGAGTCTCTGAGGGTTTGAGAAGAGAGCCTCTTTATGGTGACACTGAAAAATACCTTAAGGGGCAAGGTTGCATGGACAAAGACTTGTTCTCCAAATTTAACAATAGATACAGAAACTGAGGCCCTTCCAGTGTGAAAGAGGTAGCTAGGGAGCCCTGGCTTCCAGCCCTGGTCAGCTTCTAGCTTTCCCATGTGACCTGTGGCCAGTTATTTCGTTTCTCTCAAAAAGTTTCCTCATCTGTGAAATGAGAATGATGCTTGTACCACCTGACTTACAGTGTTGCTTTGAGGAAAATACTTTTAAACCTCAAAGTGCTGGAAAGATGTAAGCTGAGAGATCTAAGCCCTGCTGTACTGGTGTCGGGGCTCCCCCAAGCCACCTGCCTCCCCTCTTGTATAGCCAGGTAACAAAAGGCCCTGATGCTGGGCCCTTCTGACAAGGCCTTCCCTCTGCTTGTCTGTCTTTCCTCTAGCTGGACATCGTCGAGTTCATTCCCTCTCTGTTATACTTTGGCTACACGGCCCTCATGGTCCTGTCCTTCTGGCTGCTCACTGGCACTATCGGCTTCTATGCAGCCTACATGTTTGTCCGCAAAATCTATGCAGCAGTGAAGATAGACTGAACATGAAACTCGCTTGGCACAAAGAGACAGACCTGTGTGTTTCCTGCCAGGAAGGAAAGGGGATTCCTTTCCCTGGTCTCCGAAGGAAACCAACCAATGGGGATTGATGAGTGAAATAAAATAACTCCTGCTCGTTTGGAATGTCATTTTTGGCACAGTGTTCATGGATCCTGGGGCTACTTGGGGTGGGAGGGACATGTAGATAAACCTTGCATTTTATCATATTATTCCAGTTCTATGGGGGACTTTTTTTTTAAAATTTCTAAAGCTAAGAAATGCCCCTCCATTCATAATTCTTTGGCTTGTTTATTTTTCTTCCCTCGATTTTACACAAATGGATTTGAGATTGGAAACATGAGGAGTCTCCAGGACACTGAGTTTTGGTCACCAGGGCTCTTGATTTGGGGAGAGCCTTTCCATCTCCTGCCCCGAGAAACCACCTGGAGTAGGAAATCCTGAGACACCCAGGGCATTTTTGAGGCTGCTTTTCATCCATTTGATGGGGTTCTCCCCTTCATCCCTGGTTGTGCTTTCCGTGGATCCTTACGAGAGCAGTTCCCACTCTGGAGATGGGCCATTCTGTCTCCCCAGCAGCAAGTGCCCTCTGCCTCCATCTTCCACCCATCCTGCTTCTTCCTTTCCCCTCCTCAGGCTGTGACCCTGGATGTTCAGAGACAGAGCAAGGCAGGGAAGAGCTTGGTGATGTCCTCTCCAACAACTAAAACTCAAGCCCTGTCCACTGGCCAGAGGAAGGTCAGAGTTGAGCACCAGCACCCATGATGTGAGGTGAAAAAACCCAGATGCCGGGATGACAGCATTGTCTGGGCAGCCGGATCTCCCTGTCTTGGGGACTGGATGAGAGGAAGAGATGTCTTCACACAAACCAACCAGTGTTTCTGTGGTGCCAAGAAACGTGACTGAGCAGTGAGCCTTTCTGTATTGCTTTGGGAGGGGAGGACTTTGGTGAGTGAGTGGGTGGGGAGGCTTTGAGTCCATTTCCTCACTTCACTCTCACTTAGGAGTCATCTCCATGATTCAAAAGGGCTGCACTTTTACATATGTTTTGGTAGCTGTTCTCACTACTGTTTTTAGGCCCTCGAGTTCTCTTGTGGACAGGCCAAGAGAGGAAACTGGTTTCCTTATTTTAGCTCATTTTGGTGGCAGGTTGGCTGAGGAAGAGGAAAAAGCCTTCCTCCAGTCTCCAGGGTGTATCTGACAACCAGCTTCCCTCTCCCAGGCCCCCAATCCATCTATCCCCAGGCTTTAGAGCCAAGTCTGAATTCTCACTTTTCTCCTTTGCAACAGTCACAGCCACTAAGTTAAAATGGAGAGCAGTGAAGAAAGAAGGTGAGTCGGAGTGTTCCCCCAAATATCGGAGGGAAAAAGAGAAGCCCTTCCCCATCCTTCTTCATTGAGGCAGGCAAAGTGTTTTGACATGTATGGACAAGTGTGGCCCTTCTGCAGACAGTGACCTTAGTCATTCACACAGACCTCATAGGAATAGCTCTGTTTTCTGCCCTGACCAGTTTCCCTGTTGTATGTTGTAAGAGACCACACCAGACCAGAATTAATACCTGGATGGGGGCACTTGGCATTTTTCTCTTGCCCTGTTTCCTTCTCGTTGGTTCCCACCACAGAACAAAGCTCAGGGTTGTTTATAGATGGCTGATTGATTTACTATTTTAAGAGAGAAGTGAGGTTCCCCTCTTAATGTCTCCCAACTCCCCCACCCACCAGCTACAACCATTGAACCTACTTTACAATCCTGCCTAATAACTCTTTGGGGTTACTTTGTAACACCAAAGTTGGACCAGCCAAGGATCAAGATGGGAAAGGGGAACCAGGGGATAATCGTTAACTGTGATTTGGAATCTCTAATTCATTTAGATTTGGGATATTCTCTCTAAGAGATAATGCTGGGATGGACTCCTCATGGAGAAGTTCAAACCATCAAAGGTTTTTCTGACTTTTTTTATGGTTTTTAATTTTTAATTAATATGTGTATCTTTTTGTCCTGTTGTAAATAAATATGCCATTGTCCTGTTGTTTTGGCTCTTGGGTCCTGTGTAAGTATTCTGGCATCTTCTCTTTCCTCACATGCGAGGGTGGGGCAAGCATCCCAGAGCAGGCAAGCAGAGGCAAAGTAATTTTCCATAATTTCCTTCGGAGACCAGGGAAAGTAAATTTCCATAATGCTAGGCCAGTGCTACTTCTCCCCACAAACATGAAAGTCCACCTTATTCCAATTTTGTCAGGTGCTCTCACTCAGCCTCTCAAGCCGCACTGTGAATGAGGCTGCACTGTGAGAGGACAAGGGCGTGGGGGTTAGAGGATCTGAGGGCAGACCTGCTCCGTCACTCACTGCTGAGATCCAGAACGGCTAGGTGACGTCATGACCAAGGTCATGTCACCTAGTCTTTCTGTACCTCAGTTTCCTTTTAGATAAAAGGAAAGGAGAACATTAGATTAGACCTCTGTGGGTCCCTGAGTCTAGAAGCCAAGGTCATGTAGAGTTCTGGACTGGAAGGCAGAAGGTTGGAGTTCACAAGATCACAGCTCTCAAGTTGGAGGAGCCCTTAGAGATCTAATACTATATAATCTCCTCATTTCAGAGAAAAGAAAACTGAGGCCCAAAGAATTGAAGTGACTTGTCCAAAGGTCACACAGCTAGCAAGCAGTAGCAACGCTGACCCCTCTGGTTCCAAATCCAGACCTTTTTCTTCTGTACCAAGTTCAGAGCCATAGGCAAACCCCTTTACTACCCACAGCTTTCTCTTCTGTAAAGAGGTAATAATCAATGAGTTCAACCCCCTTGTTTCTGAGGGGAAGAAACAAGTCTGTCCAGAAAGGATCATACATTTAGAGCTGGAGGGAACCTTAGAAATCAACCTGTCCAAACCCCTCATCTTACAGATGAGGAAACCAGGACCCAGAGAGGGGAAGTGACGACCAGGATTGACATAGCTAATGTCTGAGGTAGGATTTGAACCCTGGTCTTCCTGATGCAAGTGTAGCACCCTATCCATTATACCATGCTCCTTCCATTTTTTCCCTTGCTTCCCAGGGAATCTCTGTTTTCTAACATTTACCTGCTCTTTGGCCATGTTCTCAGGAGTCTCCTTCTAACTTAAATATGTATTCCTTTCTTTGTGTAAGCCAGGCCCAGAGATAAGCAACTTCTTGAACCACAAGGACTGTCCCTGCTCAGGGCTACTGAGATCTCTGAATTAAGATGACAGAAGCTCCTTTAAAGCAAGACCAAAGTCGTTTTTCTTCCCTGCAGCCACTGAAGTCACATTAGAATGTCCTCCTTGTGCTCACCTGTGTATTGTGCTCTAAGGAGTGTGTCTGCCCCTCAAAATAACAATGATCACACCTGTTTCTCTAGCATTTCCCTCGCAGTCTCCTCATGAGGTAGGTAGTACAAGTTACCATCATTTTACAAAGTAAAATGATGCTGTGAGGATGAGGTGACTGGCCTAAGTTATGTGCCTAGGTCGTCTGACTCCAAATCCAATGTTGTTTCCCCTGTGCCGCGTTACCAACACCTTACCTATAAAAAGCAAGTCTGCTTCTCCTTTGGAAAAGATACCTACTATAGATATCTGGCCATGTCATTCCCTTACTCAAAAACTAACAGCCCTGTGTGGCTGCCTCCCTTGCTTATCCTGGCCCTGACTCTTAGAGGAGACAGAGAGGGAGCAAAAGACTAATCGTGATGGGGAGTGATACAGGGCCACCAACAAGAAATAACTCCAGTCAGAGCTCAGCAGACTTGGCTTGGAATTTCATATACCCAACCTCAGGCTCTTTCTCTTTCCCACTCTGCCACCAGAGGCTTGGGTTGAGGTCAGCCACAGGGTCTGAGTTAGAAAGGAGTTCAAAAGCCATCAAGTCTAACCCACACCCGACCAAGAAGGCCCTCTATCTACCCTACTGCCCCTGACAAGTAATCACCCAGCCTCTCTGCTTGCCTCCAGTAAAGAGGCACCCACTACCTCCAAAAGCAGTCATTTCTCCATTAAGATATCTTCTTTATACCTCAACCAATCCTTCCATGGCATGAGCCCGTTTATCTTCTGGATGCCCTCTACCTTGTCAATGTCCATTCTAAAATGTGACACCCGGACGTGTATGTAATAGAATGAGATCATATTTGTAAAAAGCACTTAGCACAGTGCCTGGCATATAGTAGGCACTTAATAAATGCTTATTCCCTTCCCTTTCCCCCACTAATAGTTCAGATGTACTTTGAGCAGAATGCAGGGGAACTCTCACCAACCTAGCTGTGAATGCTATGCCTGAAATTTCACATCTCTCCATCTTGGCTGCAAGAGCATGAGACTTTGAAAGTTGTATCTGTCACGTTCCTCAGCTCTGCCAGTCTAATAGTGAGATGCTAAGTAGCCCCTGCTGACCATACCAGGAGCTAAATCTGTTCTGGTTCCTGAACAAATGTTTTTCTCCAGTGTGAAGTAGACAAGCTTTTCTGTAGCTTCCCTCCTGCATGAGCAGGGGTAGTTGGACTGGAAACTTTACAGAGCTTCTAGCTCAGAGAGTCTATGGTCTATGACATTTCCATTAGGGCAAAAAAATTTCCAACTTTCCAGGAAATCAAGAAAAAAATAAAGGTTGTCTTGACATTGGCCAGAGGTACCAATGAGAGCCATCTACAGAAGTTCAAACAGGGAACTGAGTCTGTCCAGTGTATTCCCTGGATTGTATATGAGAGGAGGACCAGCAGCAGTCCAACTGATCAGAGGTCTTCAGTTCTTCCCATCCATGTGGTATATAGGCAAAACAGCATTGGATTGGATTCAGAAGACCTAGATTCAGATCCTAATTTTTCAAGTACCTGGAACATAACATTTAATTAAGATATTTCATTTTTCTGGGTGTCTTCTGGCTGTAAATCCTATACCTGAGCATTGGAATAGTCAGTCAATCAGCCACCTATTAAGCATCTACAGTGTGCCAGGCACTGTGCTAAGATCTGGGGATACAAAGAAAGGTAAAAAAGGGAGAAAAAAAAAACCAGTCCCTGCTCTATGAGGAGGTCACAGTCTAATGGAGGAGGAAATGTACAGACAATACAGGAAAAACTGGGGATAGTCTCCCTGCAGAAAGTGGTGCTTCAACTCTGAGACTTGAAGGAAGCTGAGGAAGGTAGGAGACGGAGCTGAGGAGAGAGGGCATTGCAGGCATGGGGGATGGCCAGTGAAAAAGCGAGGATTTGGGAGACAGAGTTTGAGGAACAGCAAAGAGGCCAGGATCTCAGACTATGTATAAGACTGGAAAAGTAAAAAGGTGCAAAGTTATAAAGGGCTTTAAAAGCCAGAAAACTTTAGAGTTGATCCTGGAGATAACAGGGAACCACTGAAGTTCTTTGAATAGAGGAGTAAGTTTTAGGAAGCTCAGTCTGACGGCTTGGTAGAGGATGGGTTGGAGTGGGGAGAGAATTGAGGCAGGGAGACCAACCAGCAAGATACTACAGCATTCCAGGTGGGAGGTGATAAGGGCCTGTCTCCACCAAGGTAGTAGCAGTGTCAGAGGAAAGAAGGGGGCATATGCAAGAAATGTTAACAGAGGTGGAAATGATAGGACTTGGCAACTTGGCAATAGGATTGGATATGGGAGGTAAGAGAGCAAGGAGTCTAGGATGACACCCAGGCTGGGAGCCTTGGTGACTGGGAAGAGGGAAGTTAGAAAGAGAGGACTTCGAGGCAAAGATAATGGGTTCAAGTTTAGGTGTGTTGAGTTTAAGATACCTGCTGGAACATCCAGTTTAAGATGTCTAAAAGGCAGCTGGAGAGATGCAAGACTGGCGATCAGGAGGGAGGTTAGAGAATAGGAAGCAGGCCACAACAGCTGAAAAGCCCCCCAGTTGGGTCTTCATGCAATGGTGCTTTTTCAATTTACTCAGAAGACCTAGATTGGGCAATTTGATAATATGATGATGGCTGACATTCACACAGTGCTTTAGGTTTTGCAAATACTTTATGTAACATTTTTGCACTTGAACCATTCAGCCCTATAAGGTGACATCGCAAGTATCCCTATTTTACAGAAGAAACTGAGGCTTATAGGCTCAAGTTAAATGACTTGCCTAGGTTGCAGTAGCATTAATTGTTGGAGAAAATGCTCGTAGCCAGATTTCTCCTGAGTCCTACATTCTTTCCACTTCACTGACCTCTATGGATCTGTTTTCTCTATGAAATGAGGAGGCTGTTTATAAAGACACGTCACTCTGAAAGACTTGAGAGCTCTGTTGAACTCAGGGACCAACCATGGTTCAAGAAGACCCATGATGAAGTGTGTCATCCACAACTTTTTCTGTGTGTGGGGGGGGTGAGGGTGGCCAATGCTGAAATTTGTTCTCCTTGACTATGCATATTTGTTGCAAGGTCTCTTCCCTCCCCCTGCCCAATGGGACAGACAGGAGAGAAAATAGATTTTTGTTCATAAAGAAAGCAAGGGCATCGAACTACATGATTTCCAAGGTCCCTTCCAGCTTTACATCCTATGATCTTTTCTAACTTCTTTTCCCTTTCTTGAGTATAATCAAAGAAGAATGGTCATTAATGGGGGAAGAAAAAACCTTCTGTAGTTGGGGTGATTTTCAAAAAACAGCTGGTACAATGATGAAATTGCTAAATACTAAAGCAGCCTTGTACACAGTGTTTGGCAAGCCTAGGTTTCAGATGCACCACTGTAGCGTTCATGTTATGTGTAGATTACAGATGCCTGACTAGTGTTTCCTTTCTTATTAGTAGCAGCATATATATATATATATATATACACATATATATATTGGGGGGGGCTAGGCAATGGGGTTAAGTGACTTGCCCAGGGTCACACAGCTAGTGTTATGTGACTGAGGCCGCATTTGAACTCAGATCCTCCTGACTTCAGGGCCGGTGCTCTATCCACTGCACCACCTAGCTGCCCCCTAGCAGCTTATATTCTGATAGAAATATTCTGTTTACTGTTTTCTTGTGGTGTGAATTTAGGTGGTACAAGTGTTATCACTGTTTAACAGATGAGGGAAAACAAGGCTCAGAGGAGTTAGCAACTTGCCAAACATTGGTGTTACAGCCAGGATTCCAGCCTCAGTTTCCTAATTCTAAGCTCAGTGCCTTTTTTAAATTTTTTTTTTTACTACTACTTTAGGCTATCTTTGACTTTCTTCATTCTTCAGAAGTGGTGGTGAAGGACTACTACTGGCTCCCTGAGGCCCTGATCAGACCAGAAACAGGCCTACAAAAATTACAGTGCTAGAAAGGGCCTTAGAAACCCCTGATCCAACACTCCTCATTTTACAAGTAATCTGAGGCCCCAGAAAGGTGATGTGAGTTGTCTAAGCCACTTAGGTAGTAAGTGTCAGAGCCAAGATTTGAACCCAGGTCCAGTGACTCTCAATTTGGCACCTTTTCCATTGTGCTGCACTGCCTCCCAACTTTTTACTCTTATTCTCACCATCTCCTCTTGTGATCTTTACATAAAGCTTCAATCAATATTCTTTCCTGTAGGCCCACCATAAACTCAGATTAGTTAGAGACAAGGCTATCACTAATCCCTGAAGTTCTAAGATCTGTTCAGAGGGAAACTCAAAGTCCTCAATCCCAGGTAAATGTTTAGCTTTCACACTGAAGGATGGGAGCCAGACTGTGCCCCTCCCCTTCATTCCAGTATGGAAGAAACAGGCTTTGAGGAAAATAGGAAAGTCCCACCATATTACCCTAATCAGGGCTTGCCGCTACTGATTACAGTAATGACTGCAATTTTACAAACTTTTCTCAGATTTACAAGAACTGGTACAAAGTTCTTTCCCTGACCTAACTGTCATTAGTACATTAGCAAACAGGCAGCAAGGAATAAAGTGGGTTTCTGGTCTTTGGAAGCCACAGGGAATGGGGTTCTCAAACTGAGAGGCAGGGAGGACATGGGGTGTTGAAGGTGGTGGAGGGAGTTAGAATCCATCTTCCTAGAGTCTAAGTGATCATTCTATTCTCACACTAACCTATTTTATGGATAAGAAGAGCTGGATTAAGCCTTGGAACACAGAATTTCTTTTTTTTTTAATTTGGTATTTCATTTTTTACCCAGTTACATGTAAAAAACATTTTTTAACTTTTTTTTAAAAAAATTTTGAGTTCCAAATTCTCTCCATTCCTCCCTTTATTGAGAAGGCAAGCAATTCAATATAGGTTACACATATCTAGTCATGCAAAATACTTCCATAAGAGTCATGTTGTGAAAAACTATATTTCCCTCCATTCTATCCTGCCCATTTATTCTATTCTCTCCTTTTACCTTGTCCCTCCTCAAAAGTGTTTACTTCTGATTACCCCCTCCCCCAATTTGCCCTCCCTTCTATTACCCTGCCTTCTCTTATTCCCTTTCCCCCTACTTTCCTGTAGGGTTAAATATATTTCTGTACCCAATTGAGTGTGTATGTTATTCCCTCTTTAGGCCAATTCTGATGACAGTAAGGTTCCCTCATTCCCTCTCATCTCTCCTCTCTTCCCTTTCACTGTAAAAGCTTTTTCTTGTCTCTTTTATGTGAGATAATTTACCCCATTCTACCTCTGCCTTTGTCTTTCTCCTGGTACATTCCTCTCTCATTTTTTTAGATATTATTTCTCCATATTCAGTTCACACCTGTGCCCTCTGTCTATATACACTCCTTCTAGCAACCCTAGTGAGAAAGGTCTTATGAGTTACAAATATCATCTTTCCATGTAGGAATGTAAACCGTTTAACTTTAATAAGTCCCTTATGATTTCCATTTCCTATTTACCTTTTACTTCTTCTCGAGTCTTGTATTTGAAAGCCAAATTTTCTATTTAGCTCTGCTTTTTTCTCAAGAATGCATGAAATTCCTCTATCTTATTGCATGTCAATTTTTTCCCCTCAAGGATTATACTCAGTTTCATTGGGTAGGTGATTCTTGGTTTTAATTCTAGCTTCTTTGACATCCAGAATATCATATCCCAAGCCCTCTGGTTCCTTAATGTAGAAGCTGCTAAATCTTGTGTTTTCCTGATTGTAGCTCCACAACACTTGAATTGTTTTCTTTCTGGCTGCTTGTAATATTTTCTCCTTTACCTCAGAACTCTGAAATTTGGCTATAATATTCCTAGGAGTTTTCCTTTGGGGGATCTCTTTCAGGAGGTGATTGATAGGTTCTTTCAATTTCTGTTTACCCTCTGGTTCTAGAATATCAGGGCAATTTTCCATGATAACTTCTTGAAAGGTGATGTGTAGGCTCTTTTGATCATGGCTTTCAGGGAGTCCAATAATTTTTAAATTATCTCTCCTGGATCTATTTTCCAGATTAATTGTTTTTCTTTCCAACGAGATATCTCACATTGATTGTCTTCAATTTTTTCATTCTTTTGGTTTTGTTTTATAATTTCTTGATTTCTTACAGAATCATTAGATTCCATTTGCTCCATTCTAATGTTTAAGGAATTATTTTATTCAGTGAGCTTTTGTATCTCCTTTTCCATTTGGCCAATTTTTCTTTTTAAGGCATTCTTCTCCTCATTGGCTTTATGGACCTCTTTTGCCATTTGGTCTAGTCTATTTTTTTTTTTGGTTAGGCAATGGGGTTAAGTGATTTGCCCAGGGTCACACAGCTAGTAAGTGTTATGTGTCCGAGGCCAGATTTGAACTGAGGTCCTCCTGAATCCAGGGCCGGTGCTCTATCCACTGCGCCACCTAGCTGCCCCCTTTTTTTTTTTTTTCCTTTCGTCTAGGCAATGGGGTTAAGTGACTTGCCCAGGGTCACACTACACACAGCTAGTAAGTGTTATGTGTCTGAGGCCAGATTTGAACTCAGGTCCTCCTGAATTCAGGGCCGATGCTCTATCCACTACATCACCTAGCTATCCCTAAAGTATTTTTTTTTTGTTTTTTGTTTTTGTTTTGTTTTTTTGCTAAGCAATCAGGGTTAAGCGACTTGCCCAAGGTCACACAGCTAGTTAAGTGTCAAGTGTCTGAGGCTAGATTTGAACTCAGGTCCTCCTGACTCCAAGGCCAGAGCTCTGTCCATTGTGCCACCTAGTTGCCCCCTAGTCTATTTTTTTAAAAGCCATTTTTTTACAGGTATTTGGAGGGGTTTGGGGGAGAGCTCAAGCAAGTCACTGTTTTTACTCCCCCATCTTGGCTCCACCTCCTAGTCTATTTTTTAAAGTGTTACATTCTTCAGTATTTTTTTGGGTCTCCTTTAGCAAGCTTATTGACTCATTTTTCATGATTTTCTTGCCTCACTCTCATTTCCCAGTTTTTCCTCTACTTCTCTTACTTGATTTTCAAAATCCTTTTTGAGCTCTTCCATGGCCTGAGACCAATTCTTATTTTTCTTGGAGGCTTTGGATGTAGGAGCTTTGACTTTGTTGACTTCTTCTGAGTGTATGTTTTGATCTTCCTTGTCACCAAAGTAAGAGTCTATGTTCTGACGTTTTTTGTGCTGTTTTCTCATTTTCCCAGCCTGTTACTTGACTTGTTAACTCTTTGTTAAGGTAAGGGTCTGTTTCCAGGTTGGAAGGCAAACTGTTCCAAGCTTCAGGAGTTTTATGTAGCTGTTTTCAGATATACTTCTAGAGACCTGTAAGTTTTCAGTTCTTCCAAGATGGTATGATCTAAGGAGAGATGTTTACTCCTCTCCTGGCCAGTGCTCTAGTCTGTGAGTGACCACAAGCACTCTTTTCTGCCCTGGAACTAAAGAACTCCACTGCTGCCACAAGCTCTGCCTGCTAGTGCTCCTCTTTGCCCAAGGACTGTGACCCAGATCCAAGTATGGGCAAAGCAACAGAGTCCTGCCTCAGTGCTAGCAAAAAGACCCTTTGTAATCTTCTGACCAGCTGTTCGAGCCCCTTACCATCTGTGAGCTGAGGTTTCCAGAAGAACTGCTGCTGCTGCCACCACTGCCACTGATTCTGTCACTCTCAAGGCCTGCTCCTGGTTTGCTGGGACCTGGTCTGTACTGGCATGGCCTATGCTAGACTGTACTCCACTCCCAGCCCAGTGCAACAGACCTTTCCTGTCAACCTTCCAGGTTGTCTTGGGCTGGAAATTTGTTTCACTCTTTTTATGGGTTCTGCTGCCTAGAATTTGTTTAGAGTCATTTTTAAAGGTATTTGGAGGGGCTTGGGAGAGAGCTCAAGTGAGTTCCTGCCTTTACTCTGCCATCTTGGCTCTGCCCCCCCCAACATAGAATTTCAAAGTGGAAAGGGATCTTAGAACACAAGATTAACATAAGAATTGAAAAGATCTTAGAGCCAAATAATACAAGAACTTGAAGGGACATCAGAATATAGAATGTGAGATAACAGAACTAGAAAACATGAAGGTAGAACATTAGAAGTGGAAGGAAACCTTAGAACATCAGACTAGAAAGGGGCCTATGAGATCATCTCATCCAGGAACTCCCAAGGGACATGTGGACAGGTTCCAAAGTGTCCATGAATTTGAGTAGGAAAAAAATTACATCTTTATTTTTACTAGTCTTTCATTGAAATTTGGCATTTCTTTTAATTGTGATTTAAGAAAAAAAAACCACATTATTCTGAGGGGTACGCAGCTTCATCAAAATGCCAAAGGAGTCTAAGTACTCCTGATCTAGTCCAACCTCCTCAATTTACAGATGAGGAAAATGGTTACGGTCAAAAATTTTTAAGCAAATTGTCAAGGTCATACAGTAAGTTCATCGACATCAGATCTCCAATACCCATATATAGATATAGCCTGACAATCTATGTAAAAAAATTATATGAGCACAGATTAGACATACCTAATTCAGGGTCCTGGCTAGGGCTCATTTTCCCAAGGATTCCACAGTTCCCTCCCAAACCAATTCTTCAAAAGACCCCCTTCCTGATTTTCAGAAGTTAAACAGCAAATATTACTCTGCCCCCAAAGTCCTACATATATATAATAACTGTGCAAGCTGCTCATTGCACCTTAAGGAAGACATAACAGAGCTAGAAATGTTCCCAGTCAAGCAACTCAAATGAACAAAGGTAAGGGAGCAACTCACATTTTTATGCAATACGTGCATGGTCTACCACTTTGCATGTGAGGAAACTGGATTCTAGAAAGGCTGAGTTCCCCTAAACCATACTGTAAGTATTGGGGCTAGTTTTATGGCCCAAACAGTGTACTTTTCACTAACTGTTGCATGAGGAAAACTAAAAAGATTGGGACTCTTCAGCAAAGTGAGGTCTAAGGGGTTTAAAACTATGTACATAAAAGTATAAAGAGTTCATCTTGTATACAGGCAATGGGGTATAGAAATCTATCCTGCCCTACAGGAAAATAGAAGAGGAAGAGGATAAGAGAAGGGGTGGGGGGAGAGAGATAGAAGGGAGGGCAAATTAGGGGAAAGGGTATTCAGAATGCACACTGTCTTAGGGTTGAGATGGGGAGACAATTTGGAACTCAAAATCTTGTGGAAGTGAATGCTGAAAACTAAAAATAAATTAATGAATCTCTTAAAAATGAAATCAAAAAAAGAAAAAAATAAAGTGGCAGATTTAACTTTTGAAAAAAAAAAAGCTCATCTTGGAGAGTTTGGACATGGTCATCACATTCCAGACAAATGTGCATCTTGAAGCTGGAAAGATTTCACTTTAGGACAAAATGGGCCTCTACGACCCCTCCCCCAATCCTTTTCAAAGTGATACCCAGCTAAAAATACAGCAAAATTTAAGGAGAGCTTAGATAAATTTCGAAAATAATGGGTTGCCGGGCAGCTAGATGGCACGGTGGATAGGGCACCAGCACTGGAGTCAGGAGGACCTGAGTTTAAATCTGGCCTCAGACACATAACATTCACTAGCTGTGTGACTCTGGGCAAGTCACTTAGCCCCAGTTGCCTCACAAAAAAAAAATAATAATAATAATGATGATGATGGGCTATTAAGGGACATAACTGCTGTTTTCAAATATGTGAAGGAGGTGCAGCCAGACAGCACAGTGGATAGAGCACTGGCCCTGTATTTAGGAGGACCTAAGTTCAAATCCGGCCTCAGACACATAACACTTACTAGCTGTGTGATCCTGGGCAAGTCACTTAACCTTATTGCCTAGTCAAAAAACAATCAAATATGTGAAGGACTGGGACAGCTCGGTGGTGAACTGGATAGAGCACCAGCCCTGGAGTCAGGAGGATGTGAGTTCAAATCCAGCCTCAGCCACTTATTAGCTGTGTGACCCTGGGCAAGTCACTTAACCCCTAACGCACATATACATACATACATATATATGGAGAAATAGAGAGACTCATACAATATTAACTAACATTTAGGTAATGCTTTAAGATTTGGATGAATATATATGTGGTATGTAGTATATATGAGGTATTATAAAATCTCATTTGATTTTCACAACAACCCTGTAGGATAGGTGCTATAATATTCTCATTTTATAGATAAGGAAAATGAGGCTTAGTCACACAGACAGTAAATATTTGAGGCAGGATTCTAATTCAAGTCTGACCCAAGGCCAACACTATCCACTAAGCCATCTAGTTATCTTTCTGTCATGTGGAAAAGGGCATGGTATAGTGGCAAGAGTACTGGGCTTGTGATCAGAATCGGGTTCACATATTAGCTCTGCTGTTTGTCATCTGTGAGATTTTGGTCAAGATTTTGGTTAACTTATCTGGGCTTAATTTAACTTTCTTCACCTATAAAATTAGACAATTAATCCTTTATAGCTCTAAACTCTATGATGTTCTAACTTGTTCTACTTGGCCCATAAGGGCAGAGCTAGGACAATGTGGGGAGAAACATGGAAGCCAGTTTTGGATTGTTATGAAGAAGAGTTGTTCAGGAATGGAATGGGTGGCCTCATGAAGCAAAGTCCCCAGACACTAAGTACTTCAAGTAGATGCTAAATGACCACTTCTTAGGGATGCTATAGAATGGTATTTCTCATGCAGGAGTTGAAATAGACAACCTTTAAGGCTTCAACTCTAGAGCTTTTATGAACTGGTTATTAAGGAAGCTCAGGATGTTCATGTCCATCCTTAACCTTGGATGCTGTTGGGGACAACCCATGAGGTTCACATTACAACTTTGTAATACAAGATGGACAATGGATTGACTACGTGTGGTTATTTTTCTGCCCTTTCCTTAAGCCAATTTTCTTAATTGTCAAGAAAAGCTTACCCAGCAATACTGCTACTAGGTCTATCCCTCAAAGAGATCAGGAAAAAAGGAAAAGGACACATGTACAAAAATATTTGTATCATCTCTTTTTGTGTTAGCAAAGAATTGGAAACTGAGAGGGGATGCCCATCAACTGCGGAATGGCTGAATAAGTTATGAATATAATACAATTCTATTGTGCTATAAGAAATGATGGAGACAGTTCTTAGAAAAAACCTGGGAAGACTTATATGAACAGGAAAACAATTTACACAATAATATCAATACTGTGGGGGGTGGGGCCAAGATGGAATAAAAGCAGTGACTTGCTTGAGCTCTCCCCTAAACTTCTCTAAATACCTGTAAAAAATGGCTCTAAACAAATTCTAGAGTAGCAGAACCCACAAAAAGACAGAGTGAAACAAATTTCCAGCCCAAGACAACCTGGATAGTTGATTGGAAAGGTCTATTGCTCTGGGCTGGGAACGGAGTGCAGTTCAGCGTGGGCACACAGGTAAAGACCAGGCCTCAGTGAACCTGGAGCAGGCCTCAGAGGACTGAATCAAGGGGAGCTCTGGCGGTTTCCAGACTTCTCAACACACAAATGCCAAAGATAACTTAGAAAGTCAGTAGGAAAGGTCTGTGAGAGAGAAGCTCGGCCCCCTCCCCAGTCCTGGTGCAGCCTCAGAGCAACAGCTGCTTCCAGAGCTCTCAGCCCACAGATGGAGGGGTAATCGAGTTGCTGATTAGAGGGGGACTGCAGGGATCTCTTTGCTGGCGCTAAGGCAGGATTCTCTTGCTTTGCCCATGCTTGGATCTGGATCAAAGTTCTGGGTGGCAGTCCTAGGAAGAGGAGGAGCATTGGTGTGGTGGAGCTTGTGGTGGTGCTGTAGAGCGAATCCTCCTCACAGTTCCAAGGCAGAAAAGAGTGCTTATGGTCACTCACAGACCAGAGTACAGGCCAGGAAAGGAGTAAACACCTCGCCCTTGATCGCACTTTGAAAGAACTGAAAATTTACAGGTCCCTATAAGTACCTCTGAAAACAGCTGCCCCAAACCCCCAAAGCTTGGGACAGTACATTCTCCACACTGGAAGCAGACCCCTACCTTAAAAGAATTTAAAACTCAAGTAATTGGCTGGGAACATGAGCAAACAGCACACAAAAAAGTCGGACCATAGAATCTTACTTTGGTGACAAAGAAGATCAAAACATACACTCAGAAGACAACAAAGTCACAGCTCCTATGTCCAAAGCCTCCAAGAAAAACAGTAATCAGTCCCAGGCCATGGAAGAGCTCAAAAAGGATTTTGAGAAGCAAGTAAGAGAAGTAGAGGAAAAACTGGGAAGAGAAATGAGAGTGATGCAAGAAAATCATGAAAAACATGTCAACCTGCTAAAGGAGACCCCAAAAAATGCTGAAGAAAATAACACCTTAAAAAATAGCCTAACCCAAATGGCAAAAGAGGTCCAAAAAGCCAATGAATGGAAAAGGCCAAAAGATTACTTTAGAAAACACTTCCTTAAAAATTAGAATGGAGCAAATGGAAGCTAGTGACTTTATGAGAAATCAAGACATTGTAAAACAAAACCAAAAGAATGAAAAAATTAAAGACAATGTGAAATATCTCACTGGAAAAACAACTGATCTGGAAAATAGACCCAGGAGAGATAATTTAAAAATTACTGGACTCCCTGAAAGTCATGATCAAAAGAAGAGCCTAGACGTCCTCTTTAAAGAAATTATCAAGGAAAACTGCTCTGATATTATAGAACCAGAGGGTAAAATAGAAATTGAAAGAATCCACTGATCACCTGATGAAAGAGATCCCCAAAGGAAAACTCCTAGGAATATTGTAGCCAAATTCCAGAGTTCCCAGGTCAAGGAGAAAATATTACAAGCAGCCAGAAACAAACAATTCAAGTATTGTGGAAACATAATCAGGATAACACAAGATTTAGCAGCTTCTACATTAAGGAACCACAGGGCTTGGAATATAATATTCCGGAGGTCAAAGGAGCTAGGATTAAAACCAAGAAGCACCTAGCCAGCAAAACTGAGTATAATCCTTCAGGGGAAAAAAATGGACATTCAGTGCAATGAAGGACTTCCAAGCATTCTTGATGAAAAGACCAGAGCTGAACAGAAAATTTGACTTTCAAATACAAGACTCCAGTGGAACGTGAAGAGGTAAACAGGAAAGAGAAATGATAAGAGACTTATTAAGGCTGAACTGTTTACATTCCTGCATGGAAAGATGGTATTTATGACTCATGAGACCTTTGTCAGTATTAGGGTAGTGGGAGGGGAAAAATTATATGTATGGATAGATAGATAGATAGACAGACAGATAGACAGACGGCACAGGGTGAGTTGAAGATGAAGGAGTGATATCTGAAGAATAAAATTAAGGAGAGGATTATACTTGGAGAAGGAGAAAGGGAGAAGTAGAAGGGTAAATTATCTCATATAAAACAGACAAGAAAAGCAAAGTGGGGGAAAGTGAGAGGGAATGAGTCAATCTTATTCTCATTAGATTTGGCTTAAGGAGGGAATAACATACACACTCAATTGGGTATGGAAATCTATCTTACCCTACAGGAAAATAGGGAGGAAAGGGATAAGAGAGCAGGGGGATGATAGAAGGGGAGGCAGATTTGGGGAGGGGCTAATCAGAAGCAAACACTTCTGAGGAGGGACAGGGTCAAAACAGAGAATAGACTACATGGAGGACGGAATAGGATGAAGGGAAATATAATTAGTTTTTTACAACATGATTACTATGAAGTGTTTTGCATGAGTACACATGTATAGCCTGTATCAAGTTGCTTGCCTTCTCAATGAGGGTGGGTGGGAAGGGAGGAAGGAAGAAAATTTGGAACCCAAAGTTTTGAAAACAAATGTTAAAAATTGTTTTCACATGCAACTGGGAAATAAGATATACAGACAATTGGGTATAGAAAACTATCCAGCCTCATAGAAAAATAGAAAGGGAAAGGGATAAGAGAAGGGAAGGGGGTGGAGATAGAAGGGAGGGCAGATTAGGGGAAGGGGTATACAGAATGCATTCTGTCTTGGGATAGGGGGAGGGACAAGATGGGGAGAAAATTTGGAACTCCAAAATCTTGTGGAAGCCAATGTTGAAAACTAAAAATAAACAAATTAATGCAAAAAAATTTTTAAAAAGACAATCAATTATGAAACACTTAACAACTCTGAGCAGTAAAATGATCCATGACAGTTCCAAAAGAGTCATAATGAAAAATACTATCCACCTCCAGAGAGCAACAGAAAATTGACAGACTGGAGAGGCAGAGTGAATGATTTTTTCTTTTTCTTGGGGTTTTTTTGGTTTTTTTGCAACATTGCCAATGTGGAAATGTTTCACGTGACTTTCCACATGTAATATGTATCCTATTTCTTGTCTTTTCAATGGGTGGGAGAAAACAAAAATAAATTCAAGAAAAAAGTGATTCATTACATTTGCATTCCCAGTTTCCATTCCTTCCTGGATCACTACTGTTCTAACGTCTGAAGTAGTTAGCTTCATTTGGCATTTTCCCACCAGGGCTCAGTGTGCTGGGAACAGGTGAAGGTTAGTAAGATCATAAAATTTTAACATTGGAAGGCACTTTCAAAATCATCTAGTTCAATCCCTTCATTTTACAAATGACGAAATAGAAGATTAAGCACTTTGCCCAAGGTAACACGGATTAAAACAGCAAGAGTTTAGGATTCAAACTCATCTATCCTGATTCTGAATGCAATGCTTTTAATACTCTACTGTACTACCTGGCTTCTTCGTACAAACTAAGACCAAACTACCAGTGCTCTTGGATTAACCCCAACTGTCCTCAGCTCACAGAATCATAGATCTAGAACTGGAAGGGAACTTCAGGTTAGTAAGCCTACACCCTTTACTTTATAAATGAGGAAACTGAGGTCCAGAGAGTTATCCAAGGTCGCACAAATGGCAAATAACATTAGCCAGAACCTGGACTTAGGTCTGTTATTTCAAGTTCATTGTTCTTTTCACTGCACCATATCTAAATTCTCAAAAGGCAACAAGGATTAGAGACCACAGTAGCTTGGGTAGTCTTTCCTCTGAGATGTTTAGATTCAAATTATTCTGCCTAAATTCCCACATTCATAAGATCCCCTTCCATGAGAACACAGTGTAGAGGCAACCATATGCTATTAAGTCCTGAATACCACTCAAAAAGCCCAGTGTTACCTCACCAATAGGGCAGGAATCAGGGGTCTTCTTTCATATTTCCTCAGCAGTTAGCCATACTTGCTTCTCATAGCTTCAGTAACTGAAAAAAGTTCCTTTAGCCCAACCCTTTCATTTTACAGTAGAAACTGGTAACCCTGAGAAGGAAAATTACTTGCGCACAGTCATGAATATAGAAAAGAAGCAGGACCAGGATAGACCAAGGTCCTTTAGTATCATCTCAGGTTTGTTGTGAGGCTCAAAAGAAATGAAATAAATGTTTTAAACTACTATAGTGTCAGCTGCCATTATTCCAAAGTCAGTGAGTATCCTTTCTCCACTGTCCTAGGCTGCATTTAAGAGTTACACATTTACAAAATGAACAAATTGAAAAAAAAGCCAACAAAGCATTTACACTCACTTCTAAGCGGTTCCTGGTATTATGAGTTTGGCGGTGGTGACCAGTGTCTGAGTAACATTTCTCATTTCTTTGATGTTTTAAGATTGACAAAGAACTTTCCTCCTAATACTTTAAGGGAGGCAGGGCAGGTTTGGTCCCCATTTTGCAGATGAGGAAACTCAGACTCAAAGAGCTTCAGTGATTTGATCAGTTTATCAGTAGTCACACATCTTTGTATGATACATCTTTGAAGCCAGAACTTGTACTCAGTCCATCTGATGGCACGATTTAGGGCTCTGAATCCAACAGCCTGGGTATTGTGCAAGATTAAGATCTGAAAGGAATCTTAGAGATCATCTCATCCAACCCATGAATTTTAGATGATGAAACAAAGGCAAAGAAAGGTTGGGCGACTCCTCCAAGATCACTACGTGTGCTTGGCTGAACTGGAGTTTACATCAGATTCTTGGACTACAAACCCAGACTCTCCAGTAGGCCATGTTGCTCCTACCATGTCACCCACACCCATTCTCCTGCTTGGCTGACCAAGGGATCAGATTGTAGATTTAGTTGAGAGGCTCCAACTCTTTTCAAATGTCTCTCCAACCCTTTCCCCAATCAAAGGCTCACAACTTCCAAACACATCATTCAAAGGTTTTTAATAAACAACTTCATTATAAAAACTTTCTTCTTGAAAATGTAATTCTGTAAAACATTGAAAAATCTAATTTAACAAAGATACGCCCTGTGCATTTTCTAATGGCACTTAATATTTTACAATTAAAAACCTTGTTTTATATAAAGCCAAAAATACTCCAATAAAAAGAGGTTATTCACTGTGTATACAAAGTGCTAGAAAGTTTTTGTTTTTTTTTTTCCTTTTTTCTTTTTAAATAGTCCGGCCTTACAAACGGGCAGCTCTGTGGCCTTAACAGCCGGGGGAGGGGGGAGGGGGGTGTTGGGTGTAGGACTTGGAAAGGGGAGTTTGAGAAGCGGGTGTGCTAGAGGTGGAGAGGGTGCCAAACATACAGATTACCAGGGACAGCTTGCTGAGGAAGCTTTGCTGCCTGTAAAACTCCACTGTTAAACCCCACTTTTCCCCCCTGCCCCAGTCCCTTGAAAAGCCTTCTCTGGGCATCTGGAGACCCTCCCTGCTTGCTCCTCTTGGGGAATACCACCTTCCAGCTGTGAAGGTCACTGGCAGTGTTCCTCCCACAGCAGGTTCAGAGCTCAACTAATTTCAGGAGAGGCCGGGGTGGGGGCTCCAGAGACTCTGGACTTCTCTGGTCACCACCTGCCTAAGGCAAAGTTTCTTATTACATAAATATCCTTGTTAAAAAGCAAAATATTGATCCTGTACAATATAAACTGTTACCAAAAAAAAAAATCGTGCTAAAAACAGCTCCTAGATATGAGGGGAAAAAAACTATCAAAAAAAAAATAGGGAAAGGGATTTTAATGAGGCACTAAGGAAAGATTAGGAGGGGGATTTCATAAACTTAGGGCAATATCTACGAGCATAAGTAATCAAACCTGCTCTGCAGATTTCCACTTTTAACAAAATGCCATTAGTCAAAGGCTGAAAAAGTTCACTAAAGGGCCTCTCTGCCTGCTATGGCTGTAGGGGCTCAGGGGCTCAGCTCATGCCACAGATCCACACTGCCCCTCTCCTAAACAGGAATGGGGAACATCAGGTTACACAGAAGCCAGATTGACAGAGGTTCAGGGTGGGAACAGATTGGCCAGCTCTGCTGTGCAAGGTAGGCAAAACCAGGTCAGTCAAAAGCTGCCAGTGTTAAGTGGGAAAGTATTTGGGAACAGGGGTAGAGGCAGAAAAGGTACACTGGGACTGCAGTTTCCTCTGCCATTCATATTCCTGATACTCAGTTACCCTGACTGCACAAACTCTTGGCTGTCTTTTGGTCAATGCTGCATAAGAGCTTATCATCCTCAGCCAAGGTGTCTCTGAGTTTTTGCAGCACTTTTCAACAAAAATCTTTTAAGCCTGGGTGTTGAATTCAGGGCAAAGACAGAGTTATTAAGCTACTTGTATCTTTAAAATAACTGTACTTTCCGCCTTTAAAAAAATGGGGTAACTTCACTTCCCTAATTTGGACCCAAAAAGGAATGATCAGGTGGCTATTGGCCAAAAGGAGCTGCCGATGTTTCCTCTGCACAGGGCATACTGGAAAACTGACCTTGAGATAGTAATTTCATGGTGGTTTATGAGGATATTTGGAGAGGTAGGTGTGGGGAAATAAAGGATGACAGGACTTGGGGAGGGTGAAATGAGGTACCAGTTTCAGGGTTAAGTAGTTGCCTTGCTTATCACATAAGATTTCTGGGAGCCCTTTTACTTTATATCACTTCAGCCAGAGAAAGCAAGCGGAAAGCTAGAGGGGAGTGAGGGGCTTGGGGAAACATGCAGGGGGAGGAAAAAGATGAACAAACACTCACATCCAAGTCCTCCGCCCACTTAGGATCGAGGGAAATTTGTATTTTACAGCCAGAGGTCCCATGACCTCTGCTGGTCAAGTGTGCAGTGACCGCAGGGAGAGGGGGATGGGGGGTACAGTGGTGAAGACAAAATATAACAGATGAGTATAAAGTCAAGAATGGTAGCGATGAGCCCCACTGGCCCCTCCTTTACCATTACCCATAATATAAGTCTTAGATGAAATGAACAGCAACTGGCCATGTGGACAAGGCCACACCTTTCTTTAGAAAACATAATTAGTCCATGGAATTCACTTATAGTTGTTTCTTGAAAGCAAACCACCTAGCCCAAACCTAAGGAGGACTAGACATTTCTACATCTGAAAACAGTATCCCAAACTACCTGGTTAATTTTTTTTTAACATGCTCATTTGATTCTCATCCCTTCACCATTAAGGGCATCAATGTGTTTTAACACCTTCACCTCAAACAACTGGTACGTCACAGGCCAGAGCAGGTGCCTAGTATCACTTATCTGCTCTTCTCCTAAATGGCAATTCTGAGATAATTCCTAGTGGGGAATCAAAAGACCATGAAAAATGGACTAGGTTTAAGCAAATGAGGCAGAATCACCTTAGTAGTTTGTCCTAAAAAGTGAATGATAAAGCCAGAGTGAGACATCAGGTAAGGGAATCACTCAAAATGAGAAACCCTAGGGGACTGGCCACTGTATGCGCTTGTGGAGTTCATAGTGAAAGAGGTAGATGTGTGTTTCCTGGGTTGGTAGACATCTGGATGGGTTCCAGCAATGTTGGCCCTGGGACTCCTGCCTGCAGGCTAGTGGGAGCACATGTTGGGTCACAAACACAATGGGGCAAAGCCAGGAAGGTGGTGGGGTAAGATGGACCAGATTTACTTAAAACAAGCACTGATGGATGGGGATGCAAGGTTGAAAGCTGACAGGGATCAGATGCTTACTGGGTGACAGATACCTTCCTTGGTACTACCATATAAAACCAAGGATAGGAAAATAAGAGCAGAGAAGAAAGCAAGACCAGGGGCCTTTTGCTGAGAACAGCTTGCATACCAAGGCCCCTAGATATATCAGTGACTGTGAAAATAATAGGTGAAAGTGGGTATAATGATCAGAGGAATTTAGTGTTGGAAGGAACAGTTCATATATAGTTACTTCTCAATGACAAACCAATCTTGGACTTTCTAATCCTAACTTTCTGAATACTATCCTTCCAGTAAATCCACAGCTTCCTGGAAGGGGAATGGGGTTGGAGAGAACAAATGAGGTGCTCACACCCTCTCCTTTGCCACCTTAACTAACCTATGGAGTCCAGATGCCTTCCTATATCTAGGCATAGCACAAGCTATGTGGAAGGGTAGGAGGCCCCAGGTCTTGCCTTTTAACTTGTTTCCATCTCCAATTCAAAAGGAGACCAATGTGTATTTGAGCAGAAGTGATCCAGACCTTTTAAAAACTGCTCCATTCTCCTTGTCTGCCTCATGGGGTAATGTGAGCTAAGAGAGCCACAGAGGACGGCAGAAACTGAAGTAGTCCAAAGTCAGTTTATTTCCCCATGGGGGAAAAATGTGACCTCAAGTGAAGAGAAGTCAGTGAAACCCGACTCCATCATGTAAACAGAGCTCCAGTTAACACCAGGTACCCAAAAGGTTCATGCTGGTGTCAACTGGATTGTACTGGTGGGAATGGATTCATGGTGTGTAAACAATGCTCACTGGAATAAGTCTACTCTAACGGCTCTGCAAGGGGAAGTGAAATGATGTGTCTGAATCAACTGTGTAAACGGTATCACTGCTGGCAACACTGATACAGAGTAGAGTAGCGGTAAAGAGGGATGGGGCAGTGGGGGAAGGGAACAAGGAGGCCTTTTCTCCTGCCCACTCTGTCCAAGGCAGGTTACTGGAACTGATCTCTCGAAGACCCTTCACCACCAGGGACTGTTACAGGGTCTGCAATTGTGGACTGGAAGGTGGGTCTCTCCAGCTGGTTTTCTTGAGACAATCCAAGGTGAAACCTCACTGTTCCTGCTTCTCCAAGGAGCCCCTCTCCCCAGAGAGAAGAATGAAGCTCTCAAGCCTTAGGGAGGGAGAGTGCTAAGTGTGGCTCCGATTCAGATTGAAAACAAACAAACAAAAAATACCTGAAGTCCTATTGTATGCAATCTTTTCACGGGGTTAGGGTTCAAGCAACCTCAAGGCTGCTCTGGGAGGCTGAACCCAAGTGCTCCATACAGACACTGGAATCCTTTCATTTTGAACCCAGCTTTGAAAGCTCAGCAGCCTTCACAGGGAAGAGAAGGACGAAATAAGAGTTGGGATTTATGACCTGAGGGCCAAGCCTGGTACCTCCTTCAACCTACTGGAATGCCTGATGGAAACGTGGCAGAGTGGTGGTGCTCAAGCCAGAGGTGAAAACTGGGGGTAATGAATGTAACGGCCCAAAGTTCAGGGGACCCCCAGGTCCTGGAGAATCTTGAGGCTGAGACTGCAAAGTGGTAAGCAGTGGTTGGGTTTCTGCCTGTGAGTAACCCATGACCAATCCTCCTGTGGTCCCAGGTGGGTTACATGGAGGAAGATTCAGGGGGAGGAAGCCCAGGAGGTGAGAAAAGTCCATGTTAGCAGCACAAAGCGCCTCAGAGAGGTTGGCAGGGCTCTTGGAAAGCAGGGCTTCATCCAAAAGGGCCGGCTGAGGTGAGGAGGACTGGGGCTCACTGGATGGGAGAGACAGGCTTCCGGGAAGCTCCGACAGAAAGCTTTCCACCTCTGCTTTGGGTAGTTTCTCCGGCAAGTATGAGGTAGATCCAAGCTGGTATTTGGGGGGAAGTTGCGGTGGAGAGGAGATGGATGAGGAAGATTCCAGAGGATAACTCATTCCCATTGGCAGGGAATTGTGAACCAGAGAATGGGGCATCCCTGAACTTGGCATGGCTGGAAGGTGGGTGCTATACATACCCATAGGTAACATGCCTGGGAAGGTCTTACCCCCTATCATGTCCCTGGATGCCATGCACAGAACTGGGCTCAGCTCTTCTTTCACTGTTACTGAGGAGCTACAGCTGAGGAGTCCCAACATGTCTACTGGTTCTGTCTTAATTTTCAGTAATTCTTGTGAGTGGCTCTTCTTCATGTGCCGAGTGAGATGGTCCTTACGCCCAAACCTCTGGGCACAGTACTGGCAAAGGAAGTCTTTGCGTCCCGTGTGTACCACCAGGTGCCTCCTTACATCCTTCCTGGTATAGAAACGTCGATCACAGTGGTCACAGGGATGCTTCTTCTCCTTGGCCCCACCTGATGCTCTCCGTGAGTGAGCCTTCAGGTGCTCCAGCAGAACCTGGGTGTTTTCAAAGGTTTGGAGACACACTTTGCAGCTAAGGTCACCGCTAGTGGCAGCGTGCATGGCCAGGTGGCGTCGATAGCCCAACTTGGTGTTATAGTTTTTGCCACACTCTGGGCAGTGAAGGGCCTCCTTATGGGGATCATGGGTCTGCAGGTGATTCCTCAAATGATCCTTCCGATGGAACATCTTCTCACAATACATGCACTGGTGGGGCTTCTGGGCTGAGTGAGTGGCCATATGCCTGGATAAAGAAAACAGATGATCAAAAGATCTGGCCACATTCAGCCTACAATCTTCTTTGATCCAAAGATTAAAGGGTGGGGGAGGAAAGAGGACTAAGGCTTAGCCTAGTGATTCAGAAGCTAGGAGTTGGAAACACAGTACTCTTTATCCTTAATGTGTCAATTCCCTCTTCCAAAGATGCCACCCACAAAATCTCTCATCTACCTCTAGCATGCCAGACCCCACCTAACTTTCATAAAGTGTTATGTGGCTTTGCAAAATGCTTTACATACACTCTCTCACTGTGTCCTCACATCAAGCAGATACCACATGTGCAAATTCTCAAAAGAGGAAGGATGCTACAGACATCCAGATGATAATTATTCTTCTCCTTTAGCTTCAATTTACTTCAGTGTTTGTCAGGGGCCACCTGTGCCAAAATTCTATGCAAGGTACTGAAGAAAAGACAGCATTTTAGCTAAAATATGATCTCTGCCTCATTGATCTGACAGTCTAATGCTTGTAAGTTTAACTTATATTGTTTTGGGGTAAGAGAATATAATATGTGCACCACAGGAATGCTGCTTCTTGTTGGAAGGGAGCTCGGCGGCTCATGTCATCAAATTCATAGAGAAGAAAACTGAATGAAGCCCAGATAAAGGAAGTGACTTGCCGAAGGTCACAAGATGACCAGGTGACAATTGAGAATATACATTTCCTGACACCCAGTGTAGGATTCTTGCTATATTATTACCTTCTTCATCAGCACAGAGATAAAACAAATAAACAATGTTAAACATACAAGCAAACAAGGCAAAAATTTGAATTTGTTTTTAAAGTAAAAAATACCTATTATCAATTTTGTCCTACAAACAACAGAATAAAAAAGAGAGTGGAAACTCAGCTATCTGCATCATAACTGACTAATTCATTCTGGTAAGTAATTCTAAGTTGTTCTTCTAAGTTCACTGCTACTCTGATGGAAAACATGGATGATAATCAAATTTGAAAAGAGAGCTTTTCCACCGCAAAATCAGGAAGAGAAAGTTATATAGACCAAACTAGAGAACATAGATCCCAAGTCATAATACTTTAAATAGTAACATACTATGTGAAAAGAACACTGAATTGATGAACAGGAGACATAGGTTTTAGTTATGGATATCATCACTGGCTTTCTGTGTGATCTTTGGCAAATCACCTTCTCTGGGCCTCATTTTCTCCTCTATAAAGATGCTGAACTCAATGATTTCTAAATTCCCTTCAAGTTCTAAAAGTAGGATTGATTCTTATTTTCCAGATAGATCACCACCATCGATTAATGAATGTGCACAACATCAGGCATCGAATATGTAGAAGACATAGTCCCTGACCTCAAGAAGTGTACTGTTCTTTAACAGAGATGGAACTCACTACAATGTATGGTCTCCTTGGGTTTGTTTCCAAAAGAATTTCTGGCTCCAAAGATTCCCTAGAATGGATTTTATCACCTACCTATAAAGTTTGTACTTGGATGCAAAAGCCTTGCCACAGTGCAGCTGAGGGCAGTTGTACGGTCTCTGTTCTGTGTGAGGGAGGCTGTGGGTTCTCAGCTTTTCCCCACCTGAGAAGGAGGTACCGGAGATTTCACATTGGCACTTGACTTGACTTTCTGCCTCACGGCCTCTTGGCCTGGGAACTAGTTTCCAGCCTGTCTCCTCCTCCTGCTTTGCATCTTGAATCCAGTTAGGGACACTGGCGAAGAATGCCGTCATGGCAGGGCTATGGGGGAGGGCCATATTAATGAGAACTCTTCCCCATCAGCAGTGTGCTCACTCTGTTCTGACACAGTTTTCAAAGGAGGCTTCAAAAGAATATCTTCACCTGAAATGTTAGAAAAACTAGGGTTAGGAAAGCCAGCATTAGGTCATAAGTAGTCTTGATTATCTGTGCCAAGAGAAACAAGGAGATTGACAAACAGTGATAGAAACAGTACTTTTACATTTACAAAGCTCTTTTCTCATAACACCTTTGACACAGGTGGTGCAAGCATTTTTTACCCACTTTAGCGATAAACAAACTGAGCTAAGGGGTGGAACCAAGATGGCAGAGAAAGGCAGTGACTTGCCTGAGCTCTCCCCTTTGAACACCTTTAAATAATGCCACAAAAATTCCTGGAGCAGCTGAACCCACAAATGGACGGGATGAAATAATTTTCCAGCCAAAGACAACTTAGAAGATCAGCAGGAAAGCTCTGTCACACCTGGATGAAGTAGAGTACAGTCCAGTAGGACGGTACCAGCACAACCCTAACCCCAGCAAACCAGGGGCTAGCCTTGGGAGCCACTAAATCAACAGTGGCAGCAACTGCTCTGGGAGCTCCAGGCCACAGATGGTAAGGGGGTTGAAAAACTGGTCAAAAGAAGATTACAGGTTCTCTTTGCTAGCACTAAGGCAGCACTCTGTTGCTTTGCCCATTATGAAATCTGAGTCACAGTCCTGGGTGCCAGTCCCAGGGCTAGGAGTAGCACTAGCACACCAGAGCTTGCAGCTACAGTGGAGCAGAAACCCTTGTCACAGTTCCTGGGCAGAAAAGATACTTGTGATAACTCACAGACCAGAGCACAAGCCAGGAGAGCAGTAAACACATCTCTTGTTAGATCCAACTTGGAAAAACTGAAAACTTACGGTCCTTGGAAGTATCTCTGAAAACAGCTGCACAAAACCCCTAAAGTTTGGGACAGTGCACCCTTCACTCGGGAAGCAGAGCCCCACTTTAACAAAGAGTTAAAATTCAAGAAATAGGCTGGGAAAATAAGCAAAGAACTGAAAAAAAAATGCTGACCATAGAAAGTTACTATGGTGACAGAGAAGATCAAAACACACACTAAGAAGAAGATAACAAAGTCAAAATTCCTACATCCAATGCCTCCAAGAAAAACAGGAATTGGTCTTTGGCCACAGAAGAACTCAAAAAGGATTTTGAAAAATCAAGCAAGAAAGACAGAGGAAAAACTGGGAAGAGAAATGAAAGTGATGTGAGAAAATCATGAAAAACAAGTCAACAATTTGGTAAAGGAAGCACAAAAAAATAGTGAAGAAAATAACACCTTAAAAAACAGATTAGGTGAAATGGTAAAAGAGGTACAAAAAACCCATGAGGAAAAGAATGTCTTAAAAAGCAGAATTGGCCAAATGGAAAGAGAAGTACAAAAATTCACTAAAGAAAAAAACTCCTTAAAAAGTAGAATTGGGGGGCAGGTAGATGGCATAGTGGATAGAGCTCCAGCCTTGGAGTCAGGAGGACCTGAGTTCAAATCCAGACTCAGACACTTGACACTTACTAGCTGTGTGACCCTGGGCAAGTCACTTAACCCCAACTGCCTCAAGCAAAAAAAAAAAAAAAAGGAAAGAAAGAAAGAAAGAAAAATGTAGAATTGGCCAAATGGAAAAGGAGATCCAAAAGCTTATTGAAGAAAATAATTTCTTTTTCTAAAAAAAATTTATAGGCAATTGGAGTTAAGTGACTTGCCCAGGGTCACACAGCTAGTAAGTGTCAAGTGTCTGATCTGAGACCGGATTTGAACTCAGGCCCTCCTGACTGCAGGACCAGTGCTCTGTCCACTGCACCTCCTAGCTGCTCCAAGAAAATAATTTCTTAAAAATTAGAATTGAGCAAATGGAAGCAAATGACTTTATGAGAAATCAAGAAATAATAAAACAAAACCAAAAGAATGAAAAAATAGAAGACAATGTGAAATATCTCACTGGAAAAACAACTGATCTGGAAAACAGATCCAGGAGAGATTATTTAAATATTATTGCACTACCTAAAAGCTATGATCAAAAAAAGAACCTAGATACTACCTTTCAAGAAATTATCAAGGAAAACTGTCCTAATATTCTAGAACCAGAGGATAAAATAGTAATTGAAAGAATCCACCAATCACCTCCTGAAAGAAATCTCAAAATAAAAACTCCCAGGAATATTATAGCCAAATTCCAGAGCTCCCAAGTCAAGAAGAAAATATTGCAAGCAGCCAGAAACAAACAATTCAAGTATCATGGAGCCACAGTCAAAATAACACAAGATTTAGCTGCTTCCATATCAAAGGATCAGATATTCCAGAGAGCAAAGGAGTTAGGATTACAACCAAGAATCACCTATCCAGCAAAACTGACTATAATCCTTCAGAGGAAAAAAAAGGATATTTAATGAAATAGAGGACTTTCAAGCTTCTTAATGAAAAGACCAGAGCAGAAGAGAAAATTTGACTTTCAAATACAAGACTCAAGAGAAGCATAAAAAGGTAAACAGGAAAGGGAAGTCATAAGGGACTTAATAAGGTTAAACTGTTTATAATTCCTACATGGGGAAATGATATTTGTAACTTGTAAAAACTTTCTCATTATTAAGGCAGTTAGAAGGAACATACGTAGAAGGAGGGCATGGGTATGAGTTGAATATGATGGAATGATAGCTAAAAAAAAAAATCAAGGGGTGAGAGACAAATGTCCTGGGAGAAAGAGAGAAGTAGAATGGGGAAAATTATTTCATATCAAAGAGGCAAGAAAAAGCTTTTATGGTGGAAGGGAATAGAGGGGAAGTGAGGGGGACTTTACTCTCACCAGACATTGGCTCAAAGAGGGAATAACACACATACTCAATTGGGTATGGAAATCTATTTTACCCTACAGGGAAGTGGGAGGGGAAGGGGATAAGAGAATGAGGTGGTGGTGATTGAAGGGAGGGCAGAGTGGGGGAGGGGGTAGTCAGAAGCAAAACATTTTTGAGGAGGGACAGGGTAAAAGGAGAGAAAGAAAAAAGGGGAGGGTGTTAGGATGGAGGGAAATACAGTTAGCAATAGTAACTGTGGAAAAAATTTTGAAGCAAGTTTCTCTACTAAAGGTCTCTTTTCTCAAACATAAAGATCTGAGTCAAATTTATAAAAATAAGAGCTATTCCCCAATTGATAAATGGTCAAAAGATATGAACAGTTTCCAGATGAAGAAATCAAAGCTATCTATAGTCATATGAAAAAATGCTCTAAATCACTATTAATTAGAAAAATGCAAATCAGAACAATTCTGAGGTACTACTTCATACCTATTAGATTAGGACAGAAAAGGAAAATGACAAATTTTGGAGGGGATGTAGGAAAAATTACATATAAATGCACTATTGGTGGAGCTGTGAACTGATTCAGCCATTCGATACAGCAATTTGGAACTATGCCCAAAGGGCTATAAAACCATGCCACCCTTTGATCTAGCAATACTACCACTAGGTCTGTATGGCAAAAGAAATTAAAAAAAAAACCAGAGGAAAAGGACTTATATATATACAAAAATATTTATAGCAGCTCTTTTCTGGTGGCAAAGAAGTGGAAATTGAGGGGATGACCATCAAATGAGGAATGGCTGAACAAACTGTGGTATGTGATTATGATGAAATACTGTAAGAAATGGTGAGCAGGATGCTTACAGGAAAAACCTGGAAAGACTTACATGAGCTGATGCAAAGTGAAATGGTACTGTGTACAAAGTTACAACAATATATCAGATGATCAGTTGTGAATGATTTAGCTATTCTCAGCAATATAATGATCCAAAACAACTCTGAAGGACTTAAGACGAAGAATGCTATACATCCCAAAGAAAGAACTGATGGTGTCTGAATACAAATTGAAGCATACTTTTTTTGCTTTTTAAATTTTTCTTGAGGCTTTTTTTTGGGTCTATGTTTTCTTCACAACGTGACTAATATGGAAATGTTTTGCATGACTACATATGTATAATTTATATTGAATTGCTTGCCTCCTCAATGGGGGAGGGGGAGGTGGGGAAGGAGGGACAGAAAAACCTCAAAAGACCTCAAAGTTTTAAAAACCAATGTTAAAAATTGTTTTTTACTTATAACTGGAGAAAAAAATACAAAGCAAATTCAAAAAAGAAAAAACTGTGGCTCAAAGAGGAAAAAGAATTGCCTGAGGTGACATTGGTAAGCAGCAAATACAGAATCTGAACTAAGTTTTCCAAGTCCAAGTCCAGTGCTTTTTTTCCACCTATCATGCTGCCTCTCCAGAATCCATTGATAAGCCTCAAATTTCTTTTTCAGCTGTTAGAATCAATGAACCTTCCCATCAAAGCTCTTGCCACAGATTTTGGTTTCCCTTTTATGCTACTCTTAATTTTCTGCCTCCATCACAGAGACACTAATAGGTAAACACCTAAAAGGCAGACAGAACGAGGGAATCCCTTTCTTGGGAAATGAGCCTTTGGAATAACCTGCCCTTAGAACTAGGTTGATACGGCAGTGTATACGCTAGCATACCCATGGTGAGATTTCTGTTTCTGAGCACTCAAACACAGGCTATATATATGCTGACTATGAGGCTCCCCCAGGGATTTACATAATCCCAGAAAGTTTTTTATTTGAACAAAGGGTTAGCAACCTTTTGAAAGCTCTATTCACTCCTTCCTTCCAAGGACCTAACAGGATACCTTGCATGATGTCCTTACCATGTTCTACTCTGCATGGCAAAGCTAAAGTATATTTATTTATTTATATATACTATCCCCCACTAGATTAGTTCCATGAGGTTGGGAAATGTAAATAATTATATGTAAAAGGCCTGCCCCACATTTAGTGGTTGGAGGATACAAAGATGAAAGACAACAACGCCTGTTTTCAAGCTTACAATTGTTGGGGGAGGGTTTAGAAGAGACAGTAAGATACATCCACAAATAATTATGACTCAAGGCAGATAATAAACATAAAAGAATACAAATGATATAAAGACAAAGTACTAATGAAAAACGTAAGGGTCAGCCCACCTAGGGGAGAGGGTGTGTGAATCAAGTTAAGTTTCATGAAGGAGGTGACACTGGGCTTTGAAAGACTGGAGAATTTTCAACCTACAGAAATGGGTGGGGAAGAGTCCATTTCAGGCAATACAGGAAGAGGAGTCCATTTCAAGCAACAGAAATGGCAGAATGAGAACGAGGGTAGAGGGGTGGGGTGTATAGTCCAATTTGCTGAGATCCTGAGTAAATGGAATGGAACAACCTGAGCTTTAGATCCCTTTAAGTCTAGTAGTGTTCTGCACATAATAAGCACTTAATATGGTGAATGGCATAGCAACATTTTTTTGTGTTATCAAAGAATTGGAAAGAAAGTCGATGCACATCAATTGGGGAAATAGCTAAACAAACTGTAGTATGTGAAATAAATTGCCCCATGAGAAACAAGGAATATGAAGAATTCTGAGAAGCATGAGAAGGCTTATGTGAACTGCTACAGATGGGACCAGGAAAATAATCTATCCAATGACTAGAAGAAATGAGAGCAAAAAAGTCATCTGCAATGCTATGTAACTATAACGATGTTTACTTCTATAGTTAAGAAAATGTACCTTCCTCCCTTTTTTTGAAAAAGTAGGGGACTATGGATTTAAGCTATCGCATACATTGTGTCAAACTTGGTTGATACGTTGGTTGGTTTTACTGAACTACTCTTTAAAAAAATTTTTTTTGGTTACAGAAAACTGAGGATATATTCAGTTCACTCAGGATATATTCAGAAATGAAGGTGATATAAGAATAAAAGACACCAATAATTTTTTTTAAGAGATGAAGGTTCTGAACGCCAAGGTTCTGTATGGACGGAAGCAGAAAGGGTTATATGTGTAATTATCTCCAGGCTACCAACTAAGGGTGAAGGGTTGTGCTCTACAGATGTATTACTATGTTCAATCTTAAAAGCAGTAGGGGGAAAGAGTGCAGTATAGCAGCCACCACCTAATGTGCTATTGAAAATAATTATGTTCATTTGGAACTATGCCCAAAGGGCTACAAAAATGTGCATACCCTTTGACCCAGCAATAGCACTTCTAGGGCTATATCCCAAAGAGATCAAACAAATGGGAAAAGGACCCACATCTACAAAAATATTCATAGCAGCTCTTTTTGTGGTGGCAAAGAATTGGAAATTGAGAGGATGCCCATCAATTGGGGAATGGCTGAGCAAGTTGTGGTATATGAATGTAATAGAATACTATTGTGCTATAAGAAATGATGAACAGGATGACTTCAGAAAAACCTGGAAAGACTTATATGGTCTGATGCTGAGTGAAGTGAGCAGAACCAAGAGGACTTTACACACAGTAACAGCCATGTTATGCAATGACTAAGATTGTTAAACTGAACCCTTCTCAGCATTACAAGGATCTAAGACATCTCCAGAGGCCTCAGGATGGAAAAAGCTGTCCACATCCAAAGAAAGAACTATGGAAATCGAATCGCTATCACTTATTTTTACCTTCTGTTGAGTTTTGTTTCATCTTTCTGATGGTTCCTCCTATTGGTTTTAATTTTTACTTACAACTTCAGTAACGGGAAAATATGTATAATGGGTATGTAAATGTAAAGCCCATATCAGATTGTGCGCTGTCTTGGAAAGGGTGGGGGAGAAGAAGGGGGAGAAAAATTTTCAACTCAAAAGCATATGGAAGGGATTGTTGATAAATCAAAATGAATTAATAAAATTAAAAAAAAATAATTATGTTCACTACCTTCGATATATAGACTTTATGTTGCCAATCTCTTGTAAACAGAGGGAGATTTCCCTCTCAGATCAAGCTGACCCTGGCAAGCATGGCATTTCATCAGTCAGGCACTTCTCCAGACAGAATATGTGGTTATAGATCTATGTTAGAAAGGAGAAGGGGTTGCTTATAAGGACCAGGGCATGATAAGCCACTGCATGCCTGCTCCTCATGCCTGCACCTGCTGTTCACAAGAACCATTTCCTGGAAGCCTAGAGAAATAGACCAGGTTGACAGCCAGCTTCCACCATCATTAATGAACATATCGTATAAAGAAAGAACATTAGACTTGGAGTCAAAGATCTAAGTTCAAGCCCCAGCTCTACCAACTGTAAGTCATAAGACTCATGAGCAAATTGCTTTACCTCTCTGAGCCTCAGTTTCTTCATCTGAAAAATGGATTTAAAAAACAACAGATACTTGCTTACTTCATGGGATTGCTGTAAAGATTTTGTAAAATGTAAAATACAATAGAAACAGGAGCTATTAACTGCAAAATTGATCAGCTTCCCCTATTTAGAGACCATTCCTCTTGTTCAATAAATAGCCAAACATAATACAAGTATTTTCCCATCAGAAGTACAGATCTGTCTAGAAAGATCTGCACAAAGGTGGCAGCATTTTACACTAGTCACATGTTGAGGATGGCCCACTAAAAAACCAGTCCCACTTTAGCCCTTGGATGATCCTGTTGTATTTGTTTGCCACACAACACTCCTCAAGTTTCTTTAATGTCGAGTTCTCATGCTGTGCTACTCCCCTCCCCCATGAGGATGGGTGGGTGGAATTACCTGTTTATACTACCAGTGATTACCAGAGCCCATGGCATAGTAAAAAGAGACAGATCCCCAGTTCTGGAAGTTACCCTTTAAAACCAAACTGCTGCCTGCTGTCTAGGTGAAGATGAAAAGCAGAGAGAAGTGAGTCCTAGTCACTTGGGTTTCAATGATATGAAAAAGGGGACTGGTTCTGGAAACTCCACTCAAACTCAGAAAGAGAACAGTCCGTCCCCCACCTCCCACACATCCACCTCATCAGTTCTCCTGAACAAGCAGAAACAGTAGCAGCAAGCAGCTCAATACACTTTTACTGAAAGAGTGAGTAATGGGCTTCTAGGAAGAGGCCAGCGGGGGCCCAGAAGAGCTCACAAGGGCTCTGTCCATACAAAAAGCACATGGTTTCGTTCTCTTTGCTTGTGCACTTAATGGGAATGTAGCTTTCAAAGAAAAAAGAACCAACACCCTTATCCTGCTCTATACTAAACTGTTCAAAGTGGCTGTGGAATTACTTTACACCTAGAGTCACACGCTGGTTATTTACGAAACAGGTGTAACTTGGTCATCCCTTTGGAGGACATATCCTTTTTTCCGTCTTTGTCTCTTACTTTCTCCGACCTGGGAAGATCTCTGTGCTATTCAGAACCCCTACTCCTTCAGGTTTCCCCTTCCTCAGTAAAGCTTCAGAAGAATTCTGCCATTCTCTCCAGGCTGCTCTTCTGGTCTTGTGCTTTGACCTTAACAACCAGAGAAGCCGACAGAACCTGTTCCCATAAAACAAACACAATCCTTCCCTCCCAGCTGACAAGACATCTTAGTAAGCTGGTTCCCCATGGTGTGGTTCTCCAACGTTTTCCACAGAGTCCTTTTGGTGTTTGATGGGGCTGGCTGGGGGGAGGGAAGGAGAGGAAGGGGAAATGGATGGGGAAGGCCCTCCTTTGATGTCTAAATTTTACCCACTTCTTGGCAATGAGGCACTAAAAAATGTATCTCTTCCCCTCAGGTTCCAAAGCCAATTTTGTTACCTTCACAACCCCTCCCACATTCTTATTCTCCCTGCCCACCCCCCCTTTTTTTGCTTCTCACAATTAATTGCCAGCTACTACTCCTTTTCCTTCAGGATATCCTCTGCAGCCACTCCTCCTCCTCCTAACTGGCTTCCTCCAAAATCCCATAAGCTCCTCCAAGAAGCACCTACTGGCTACCAAAAGAGCCAAAGCATACCCCCAAGAAGACTAGGTTCAAATTACAGGACACAGGAGCCATCACAAATGGGAACTATTTCTGTAATATTTTTCCTCTGGTTAGGAAAAATTATTCTGAAACATCTGTATCAACATATGTGCAGTTCAAAAATGTATACTCCTTTTGGAAGTCTAAATCAGAGGCAATTAGGTCCAGCCAATGCTTTAATTTCAAAAGGCTACTAATTCCACTCAGATGAAATTAGAGTTTTTCTGGCACTACATAATTTTTATGAAAACTTTTCTGCACTATTATGCCTTTGTTCTACGTATTACACTCTACTCTCGCCTTTTGCCCAAAGAAGGCAGTTCCCAGTGATTTCTTTGCAGCAAAGAAAGGGTTAACCTCCATGTGAGTTCTTACCAAATCGAAGACCCACAGAGGATTAGAGTCTCCACTTCAATGACTACCCCAAAATAGCATGAGACTCTCTTATCCCTCTTCTGCAGGACCCAGGGATCTGAGGAACTGGCCCCACCACCTGCTGACTGAAAGCATCACCAAGGGCAAACGTGCAAAGCGGGTGGACCGGCGCCTTCCCCTCCTCTGAGCTCAAAATAGCAACCAAGACATTATAAATAGACAGAGAGCAACCAGGACCTGACCCACAGCACTAGAAACAAATCCTCATGATACATTCCCGGAGAAGAAAATACAGGAGCAGGAAGGGAAATGGAAATAGCTACGTTAGGCTCTTTAGACTCTGCCGAGAATTACATGGGGGCGGGGGTGGGGGTGGGAGAAGAGGCGCGAAGGAGCCTCAGCGGCTTGCACCATTCCAGGAGGCACCAAACAGGATTAGCAAGGCCCGGATATGCTTTCTGCAGGTCCCTCGGACATCTGTTTGTGGAAGGCAGGGGCTAAGGTATCTCCAGCAAAGGCTGAGTAATAAACTGTTAACTCGGGAAGGGAGCAGCCGGTTCGGATCCCTGCTCCCCCCGTGACCTTGGGCAAGTAGTTTCGCTCCCTACGGTGCTCAATTTCCCAGCCCACCCGTGGGGCCTGCTGCATGTTTGTGCGTGTGGTGGGGGGCCGGGGCCCCAACGAGATCGCAGGGCTCGGCCTGCCCGGGTGGAGGAAGCACTCACAGTGACAGACAGCGAGACCAAAGGGGGGGGCGGCTGCACCTGCGGGCTGGCGGGCCAGGATCACGTGGGGGGGGTCGAGAACGCAGAGAACCCCCCCACTGCCCCCCACGAAGGAGAAGGTGAGGTGCTAGGAGGGGCGCGGCGTCACAGCCAGAGGGGTTGCGGGGCAGACCTCCAGGGGTCCGGGATCCCGTTTATCTGGGTCTGGGCGGGGGGGGGGTCGGGAGGGGAGAATAAGAGGGGCGGGAGCTTTCCGGTCCTCGCTCCCCTTCTTCGGGGGTCTAAGGGGCCGGGCCTTCGCTTCCCTCTCCCGCGCAGCGGAATTATCCGGGACTACCCCTCCTTCCTCTTCCCCCCGCCCCGGGCTCGGATTATCCGGGCCTCTCCCTCCCTGTGGGGCGCGCGGAACGGGGCGGGGGCGGGGACGAAGCTCGGTCGTTAGCCGGCTCTACCCACTCAGCCCCGGCCCCAGCGCCCCCCGGGGGAGCTCTCCGGCCTCGCTCCTCCTGCTCACGCTCCTCACTCACCGCGTTCGGGGCCCCCGCGCTCCGGGGCGGGCCGCGCTCCGGCTCCGCCAGGCCCGGTCAGGCCCCGGTAGTGGCGGCGGTCGGGCCATTGTGCGGTGCATTCTGGGAGCCGCGCGAGCGGGCGCTCGGGCCGCTGAGGGGAGGGGGGGAGGAGCGGGGGCGGTGCCGCGGGTTCTCTATGGTCGCGTCCGATGGATAGAAGGGCGCGGGCGGGGCGGCGCGCGAAGCCTGGTGGGAGCGCGACGGGCGGGCCGGTAGCCTACAGCCGTGAACAGATATGGTCCCCGCAGCGTGGGCGCTCATCCTACCCCTGCTCGGGCTCCTGCTGCCCGAGCGGGCCCTTGCCCATGCCTGGGACCCCGCTGGCTACCTGCTCTACTGTCCCTGCATGGGTAAGGCCTCCTGAGCCGGGCGCCCCCTGCTGGGCTCTTCCTGGCGATCCTGCACGAGTCCCCAAGAGCCTGGCTCCGGACCAATTCACTCTGCGGGGTGGGAAGGGGATGAGCCTCTCTGGGGGCTCGGACCTGTCCGCTGTGACCCCTTAAGCGCCCACCAGCTTGTTCTCCTTCAGATCCAGGTTGAGTCTGCCCAGGGACTGGACCAGTCCACTGTGGCCTCAGGAGGAACCTGCCCTGTGGCCCCCGACCTGTCCACTCTGGTCCTGGGAAGGGGCGGGGGGAGGACCCGCCAGTTCCGGCCCAGTTGGTCCATTTCAGCTCCCTGGGGGAACCTGACCGGTGTTCCCAGATAGCCTCCCCGAACTGTTCCCCCAGACCGCCCTGTAAGCCCTGTTTGGCCACCCAGGGAGTGTTCGTCTAAAGGCCCTGCCCCAGCCATGCAGATGTTGGAGATGATTGAAGTTATGCTATCCTGCCTGCTCCTTTGCATCAGCTAGGCGTTCCTTCTCTGCGGAGCCCCAGCCCCCTCCTCCCCAGAAAATAGACCAGGGATCTTTCTGGGCCCTTGGCCTCTTTTCCAGAGGAATGGCCAGGAAACGTAGACTGCTAGAATCTTTAAGTTGGAAGGGACTTGAACTCCTGTCCCTCCATTTTGCAGATGGGAAAACTGAGACCCAGAGAGGAAATGACTTGACTAAGATCACTCAGTGGGTCAGTGGCAGACCTCCAACTAGAACTCTGGGTTTTCAAAGCTAGGGACAGGTAGCCAGGAAGGAGTTATAATTTTCTTAATTAAACATTTTCTTGTTTTCTCCCCTTCATCCCCCTAGAGATAAGAACTCTTGCCAACTGAAACAACTTGCCACCATCCTGATGGAACGAAAACTAGATTTGGAGTCAAAAGATCTGAATTCAAATCCTGGCTTTGCTACTTATTATTGTGACTTTGTACAAGAGGACATTGCTCATTTCTCTGGGCCTCAGTTTGTAAATTAAGGGAGTCAGAAATACTCTTTTCAGGTTCCTTCTGGTTCTTATAATTTTTTAGCTCACTTCTATTCCACAAACATTAAATACTTATTCTGTACATAGCTGAACTGTTTCTGTCAGTACCTCATGGCTCCCTCTCAACCTGGCTTATTCATGTTTCCAGGGCGGTTTGGGAACCAGGCAGATCACTTCTTGGGCTCCTTGGCATTTGCAAAGCTACTGAACCGAACCCTGGCTGTCCCACCATGGATTGAATACCAGCATCACAAGCCTCCATACACCAATGTGAGTCCTAGGTTTTGCCTCAGCCTTAACCCTGCCATTCAGGATTTTGAGAGAATTTACAAATTCCACAGTGGGTCCATGGGATACTCTCAATAAACTGTGGCTTTTTTACTGGGTCCACCTCAGGGATTACAAGCACATATTCTTTTTCCTGGTATCCTATTCTGTCTTCAGAAAGTGTGATTGGATCTGTTTGCCCTATAGTATGAATAGGTTGCACTGAACCATCCTCATTCTCATCTCGGCTTATTTGTGACATACGCTGCAAAGGTGAAATGGTATTTGGAGTTTAATCTGTGACTGTGAGCCAAGGCAGAAGTTAGCCAGCTTACATTAAATTCAAACGCATGGCTCCTGGCTCACTAGCAGTATATTTTCAATGAGTTCACCGAGACATAGGCTGGCAATGCCTATAGACACAGACGTAGCAATGGCTGGTTTTCCTTTTCCTCTAAGAGATGGCATCTACCCAAGGGTAAAGGAGGGCATAAAATGGCTCCTCCTTATCAAGACAATAGTTAAAGTAACCCCTAAATCATTCCTTTCTCTTCTCTTCATTTTTTCCCCTTATTTTCCCTCTCCCCAATTCTTCTCCATTCTTGCTTTGTTACTTCTCTTTTCTCTTTTACATTTTCTCTCTTTTCTCCCTTCTCTTTCTTTATTCCACTTCTCTTTCCTACTATCTTTCTGTCCCTCTTCCATTCTTATAGCTGCATGTGTCCTATGAGACATACTTCAAGTTAGAGCCACTCAAGAAATATCATCGGGTCATCAGCTTGGAAAAGTTCATGGAGAAGTTGGCTCCAATCCACTGGCCCCCTGAGAATCGAGTGGCCTACTGCTTTGATGTTGCAGCCCAGCGGAGTGCTGACAAGAAGACCTGCCCCATGAAGGTGGGTCCTTGGATGCCTTGGCCTTCACTCCATTTGTCCATACCTGGAACCTACTGTACTTTCTACTTATATATTTCTTTTGTGCGCTCTTTCTTCCTGCATCTTTTCCTCAGGCCAAATGTAGCTGCAAGGAGTACTCCTTCTGTTGAGTTCCCCTATGGTTCCTTAAAAATACCACCTAGCAATGTGCCATATGAAATATGGTGGGAAGAGTACCAGACAAGTGGTCAGGAAATCCAGGTCCCAAGCTTACTTCTACCAGTAATTCATGGCATGACTTTACATGTCACCCCTCTTTAGATGTCACACCTGGTCCTTTGGTCCTACTTGTGAGTTGAATTAAACGATCCATAAGGGTCCCTTCCAGTTCCAACATTTTGTGATTGTGTTAACTGCAAATTACTGTAATGGTTAGAAGTCATTCGAGTCCAGGGCTCAAATTCAATCTAATTCCTTACAGTAAATACTCGATAAAATGTTTGTTTAGGCAGATCAATTTGTATTGCTTTTTGGAAATTATGAAGCTATAGGGGTGAGCAGTATGTGATGCCCTTCAGAACCTTAATAATTAATTTAGACTTTATACACTTCCCATTTCAATCACGCTGACCCACAATCCCCATACACAGTGTTTCCAGTCCTACTCCCATGCCTTTGCCCAGATTCCTCCCTCCTTATGTCTGGAATACATTCCTTGAAAGTACAGATGAGGTACCACCTCCTACATGAGGTCTTTCCTGATCCCCTTCTCCCCCCTAGGCCCCAACTATTAGCACTGGCATTATTTTGTATGACTTTATGTATGCTTTGTATTCACTTACCTTTGTTCAGGCCATTCAGACATTCGTTGTCACCTGGAATTAGATCTCTTGTCATCTCCACACAGAACCCACCCCTAGTCTGTTCTTTTTGTCTTTTCAAAGCCCAGCTCCATTTGTCCACTTAGTACCTAGCTCCTGCCCATCCAAGCAACTGACTGAATATGTTGTTTTGCAGGAAGGGAACCCCTTTGGTCCATTCTGGGATCAGTTCAATGTCAATTTTAATAGATCAGAACTTTTTGGTGGCATCTCCTTCAGCTCTTCCTACAAGGACCACTGGATCCAAAGGTACTCAGAGTGGGGGGGGTGGGAGTGGAAAGGGGTTCGGGCAATCAGGTGTTAGCAGTGGAGGTCAGTAACTGGCCGGAGCCCCATTCTGCCTCCCGATTCCACCCTATAACACACAATTACTTGGAATCGAAGGGGTAGCCAGTACATCTGTTGAACCTGTGAGGCTTAGAGACCAAGGCATAACCCACAGCAAAGGGCCAGTATCCAGAGAGTATCTGCTGTCTGATCTGTTCTCATTTCACAGCCTCACACCGTGGGACATTGACCTACTGTGGGGTTGAGCAATAGTTTATCCCCTGATAAAAACTATCATAAAATGAACATTTTATGATCACATGAACCTGGGTTTCCTGGTCAAGGCATGAGAATTACTTGCCAGTTAATCTTCCTCTTCAGAAGTTAAAATTGGAAGCTGCTTCTATGTGAGAAAAAAAATTCCAGCCTCAGTTAAGAAAATGATGTCATCCTGGTAATCATCAGATACAGGATAATTAATAATTGCCCTTAGACATATAGCATTGTTTAGAAAAAAGTAGGTTAAGTGGACAGACACATTTATCAAATGCTTGTTTACAATATGTTAGACACTAGGTACTGGGAGAAATATAGAAGAGCAGAAGACTTCATGGTCCCAGATTTTAAGAACTTTATATTTGAGTTAGGGAGAGAAAACTTAAGCAATCCAAAGTGGTCAGAGCTAAATGCCCCATGGTGGTAAAGATAATAAATGTTGCAGGAGGCAGAGAAAGGAAGGATCAAGAGGCCTAGAATGGTCTCCATGGAGAAAATTGGTCTGGTTCTGGGCTGTGAAGGATAGGAAGGTTTGGGAGAGGCAGAAAGAAGGGGCATCATGTGGGGCAGATAGAAGCATAGTTCTTAAACCACTAAACTCTGTTTTTAAACTAATGCCCTTGATTCATTCGGACAGAGTAGTGTTTCCAACATAATACAAGCTGAGGCAGAGAGATGTGTGACTATCAAAACTACTTTTTATTGGTGTTAAGTGAAGAGATGTCTCACTAAAAGCCCCTGTTAATAGGAATGTATATGTAGAGTCTATATCAGGTTGCACTCTGTCTTGGGGAGGGAGGCAGGGAACTCCAGAGAGGGAGAAAATTTAAAACTCAAAAGCTTATGGAAGTGATTGTTGAAAACCAAAAATAAATTAATTAATGAAAGGTGGGAAAGTCAAATCAAATCTGCTGCTGCTTCATTACGGTATGAAGATGGAGTGAGAGGGTTGAGTTCCCAAAGTCTTCACCAGTGAAGCTGGAAAGACCGAGGATGGGCCCAGCACTTGGCTGTGTGTCTGTGATCTGAGCCATCACGAGAGAGAGATTCATCATGAGAAAGCCGGTCTCTACTGCCGCACGTTATGAGCACCATCTACTACGGATCAGAGGGGCAGAGGTAGATAGTGTTGAGAGTGCCCATATCAGTGAGATCATGTCTCCTCTAGGGACTGAGGTATAGAGACTGGTTTTTGTTTCTTTTTTAATAAATAGAGGGAGCAGCTAGGTGGCACCTGAGTTCAAATGCAGCCTCAGACACTTAACACTTACTAGCTGTGTGACTCTGGGCAAGTCACTTATCCCCATTTGCCTAAAAATAGAAAGAAAGAAAGAAAGAAAGTTAAATAAATAAATAAATAAATAAATAGATTAGAACTTGTAATAATCAGTCACATTTATTTAAAGTTTACAAAGTATTTTCCTCCCAAGTCTGTGAGCTAGGTTGTGCAAGTATCATTATTCCCATTTTGAAAGTGAACAAACTGAGGCAAAGAGAGTTTGTGTCTAGCTCTTGGTGACACAACTAGTGAATATTGGAGCCAGGATACAAATACATTGTCATTCTTCAAAAGTACCACAGCTCACAAGCTGAACTCCTCTTTGGGAATAGGCTTCCTGGGCAGGTCCATTTGGCCCCCGCCCTCCCCCCCAAAAAAATCTGTCTTATTGTTTTATAGTCACACTTCATTTCTGACCCAGACTGAATTTCTGTATGTCATTGCTATCTCTTCCTCTGCACTCAGCTCCAAATAGCTCTTGGACATTTACCAGAACACTAGCAAGTGCCCGCCTCACCAAAAATGGGAAGTTTGCTTCCATTGAGGAGATTCCAAAGAGGCCTGCCACAAGCCCTGAAGGCCATTTGCAAAGTGAGCACTGATACATCATGAGCCTTGTTAGAATGTGTGAACTCCCAGGGGGTTTGCTTTGAGAGAAACAGCTCATTTGGGGTGTATGAGTTCTATTGTGTATTTGTTTTTAGGTAGCCTCATTACTCCACAGTTACCCCTTGGATTTACATAGTCAAAAATTTTTTTGCTGTGGTTTGATGCCTTCAGTCACATGGCCCCAGTAGTTCTAACTGGGGGAATCTGTAATGTGTGTGTATGTACACACATATGTAGATGTATATACATATGTGTATCTATATGTATGTGTAGATAAATAGACACAGATAGATAGATAGATGCCTTTTCAGGACAAAGAATGACCTCTTGGGAGAGGAGTCATTCTGAGGTTCTGTGGTGGGCATGAAATTTGATAAAGAAGGCAGCAAATATGTTTATTGGGGTAAAGTTGGAGGAGTTTGTAATGATGACATGGTGTCTGAAAGATTGCAGATTACAGAACTCTAGGAATTAAGAGAACTGGGTTTGAGTTCTGTCTCTGCCTGGTATTAGGTGTGGAACTGTGGGCATGTTATTTCACCTTTCCAGGCTTCAAAAGTACTATAGAAATGTAAGTTATACCTCTACTTCCTCTTCCTTCTCTTCTTCTTCCTTCTCCTCCTCTTTCTCCTTCTTCCTCCTTTTCTTCCTTCTCCTCCCCCTCCTCTTCCTCTTCCCTCCTTCCTCCTCTCCTTCTTCTCTGAGCACCAGTTTCCTCATCTACAAAATATGGATGATAAATAATACTTGGGTTACCTTCCTCATAGGGTTGTCTCAAGGAAAGAATTTTATAAACTGTAAAACACTATTTAAATGTGAGTCGTTGTTATTGTTTAAAATAATAATGTAGCTGTTAAGGGTGAGGTACTGCAGGCATTAGAGGAGAGAAGGGAGAATGCCGTTCCTGGTAGCCTGTGATAAAAAGTTCTAGAAACACTCATAAAATGACCATAATGGTTCAGCCAGAAGATGATCAGAGCTGGAACAAGTAAAGAAAGACCGTGGATCTCATGGTTGTTATTCAAGCTTGCTTCCCAAAAAGCAACTTTTCATCCCTATCAGGAAAAAAACAACTTGATCAATCTATTCTAGATGACTTATTCCTGGACAACGAAAGAACCATTTTGACATTTCTTACAAGACAAAGGGCCTCTTCCCTGCTTGGTCACTTTATCCCCTCATTCACTGGGCCTGATCCAGCTAGTGGGTGACATATTCCAGATCTGATAGGAACGTGGAATTTCCAAAATTACTGTCTTAAATGAAGAGGTGTCTGAGATGGATGGGATTGGTGATTTTTATACTTGATCCTGGTTGACATCCCTACTGCTTCTGGTACCTGCAAATGAGTATAATTCAATAGAAGAAAGAAATAGTTCTTTCTTCATTTTGAAAATAAGCCAATCTGGTCTTTTTAGGAATATATATATTTTTAAATCCTTCTAAGTTAAAGGTGGTCTTAGCTGAAGAAGAGCCGTAGGCTTGTTCTACAGAGTCACATTCATTGAGGCCCTGAGCAAAACCTATTTCTTCTCTAAAGGCAGCCACTTGTCCGTACAGCTGAAGTATGTTCATTATTTGCTGAGTATAAGGCCCAAAGCTCTGGCTGGCGCCACACCCAGGAGTGAATTACAGCACCACAGATTGGGAGCCAACATGACATTCACAAGGTTAGAAGACTCCACTGTAAATTTTTAATTACAAAACAAGCAGACAGGATTGTAAATTCCAAGTCAGAGACAATAATGCTTTGAGCTCTGCACCTAGCACTCTTATCAGTTCGTTGGGATTTCAAAATCTCTTGTGCTTGTTGCATGTGGTGCGACTTTTCAGCTACTCCGAGGTCATGGCGCAACTTCATCCATTTCCTGTGGGGGTATGCTTTAGGCTCATGTCTTTTCCCTTCATCCTTCTCCCTTGAGGTGGCTGGGCCTGTGACTCAGCCTGCCCTCTTCTCCCTCCTAGGTTTCCCCCAGATAAACACCCAGTGCTTGCCCTGCCTGGAGCTCCAGCCCAATTTCCAGTGTTGGAGGAACACAAGGCCCTGCAGAAGTACATGGTATGGTCAGACGAGATGACAAAGAAGGGGGAGGCCCAGATCCAGTCTCATCTCATCAGGCCTTACATTGGGGTTCATCTCCGAATTGGCTCTGACTGGGTAACTTTTCTATTTACCTTGTGGATCTTTAAGTGCCCTGAGCTTACCGGTGTGTGTGCAATTGTAGGAATATCATGAGTGTGTTTGATGTTTGTGGTTTGCTAACGTTCTCCTGCTGGATTCCCTTTCAACAAAAAAAAGCTCAGTTGTGATCTATTCTGCGTCACAGAGACCTCCAATAGTCACCATTTTTCTCCCTGTTTTATAGATGGATAGACTGAGGCAGTGAGAGGTCATGCATGTGATATTCTCCGCAGATCAGGCAACAGGCCAGTGACAGAGGGGAAAATAGAATATGGGAATCTTGACCCTCCATCCCTTGTGCTAGCTTGTGGAATCTTGTGAAAGACAAGCTCTTAGAAACTGGGGTAGGATACTTTTTTACCGTATCAAGGAGCCAAGATATTACCCACATGGATGCTCTCAGTACCATGTAGATATAGGTTATAACTCCTCTTTGCTATATCAAGCAGTTGAATGCTGGGGCCAGGCCTCTGTGGATAAGCTTCTCTGCACTTAAAGGGGCTGTTCCACAGCTGATGAATACATGGTCCTGGTGCTAGTTCATGCCAGCTTGGCAGGACCTGGCCGGAGCTGGTGCCCCACTGCCCTCCCTGCCATGGAGAATCCAGGAATATCTGCATCACAGAGACCTCCAAGCAGGCTGGTATAGAGGAGGCAGTGAGGGATAAGCGGAGATAAATCCAGCTGCCCCTTGAGAGCATGAAAACTGACCGGATATATTCAGAAATTTCACAGGGAAGAGTGCAAGAAACCCATAGGAACGTATATTATTTTTTTATTGTGTTGTTAATTTTTCCCATCAGAATGTAAAGTTTTGAGTTTGAATTTTGTATTTTCTTTGGAGGATTTTTCTTAATTTATAGAGAAGGGGGCCATCAGAAGGAGAGTGATATCTCTTTAATCCTTTCTTTTCCTCTTACTTCCTGTTCCTCCTCACATCTTGCCCCTTTAGAAAAATGCCTGTAATATGCTGAAGGACGGAACAGCGGGCTCCCACTTCATGGCTTCACCCCAGTGTGTGGGCTACAACCGCAGCACTGCCACGCCTCTCACCATGGCCATGTGCCTGCCAGACCTGAAGGAGATCAAACGTGCCCTGAGGCTCTGGGTGAAGACGGCCAAAGCCCAGTCCATCTACATTGCCACAGACTCAGAGAGCTATGTCTCTGAAATTCAGCAGCTGTTCAAAGGGAAGGTAGGTTCTTGGGGAGAGAAGGGAGCGCAGTGTTAGAAACTGACCAGAGACGAAGCTGGGATTACTCTTTGCCTGCTTGTGTGGAACTGTGACATGTGAGGGAGGGAGGCAGGCTGATGAGAAAAAGGCTGGACCAGCTCCTTAGGGGCTGGCAGCCTATGCCACCATTAGCAGGTCTGTTTTGTCACTGCGGCTACTTCTAGCTTCTCTGGGCCTTTCCTCCCTTTGTTTGTCCTTCTCTCCACCTGCTTACCAGCACCAGGAAGGGCTCTGATTTGTGACGGCTAACTGCGGTCACCATTAATCCTCCTTTTCTCTGACCACCAAGAGGGCTTGCTTATTGCTCTTTCCTGGATTCTCTCATTGTAATGTTCTAATTGTTTCCATATGTGTAAATCCTTCACAAGTCAGAGGCTGTGTGTTCTTATACAAGAAAGAGATGGAATAGCAACATCGTAGAGTGGAAAAAATATTGCAGTCAGGAGTTCAGATCTGGTTTAATCCATCAACAGATCAATCGACAAACATTTATGAAGTACCTCCTTTGTGCCGACACTGTGTTGAAGTACTGATTAAAAATTCCTGGCTTTCACATTCTCTCCCTCTGTATTAGGCAACGTCTCAAAGCCTCACTTTACTCCTGTGTAACATGGAGGTAATAATCGCTGCACCATCCAGCCTGTGAGGGTAGGGTTGGAGGAAAGAATTTGATTAGCCTTAACATGCTCTATAAATGGGAATGATCTGATGGTGGTGGTGGTGATAATGACTGGCCTTCTTTCTCTGTCCCCAGGCCCAGGCTATCAGTGCCACCCCAAAGAAGAGGGTGGCTTTGGAAGCCCTATGTTCTGCCCTCTTTGCCATCCCCTGTTATTAGTGGATATATGGTAGAAGTGGTGGGTTTGTCACTTTTTTAGAGTATGTGGACTCTTTTTTCCTTGAGACAACATGGGATAGTGGGAAGAGCACCAGATTTATGGTTATAAGTTGTTGTTCAGTTATTTCAGTCATATCCAACTCTTTTTGACCCCATTTGGGGTTTTCTTGGCAAAGGTACTGGAGTGGTTTGCCATTTCCTTCTCCAACTCATTTTACAGATAAGGAAACTGAGGCAAACAGGGTTAAGTGATCAGCTAGTGTCTGAGGCTGGATTTGAAATCATGTCTTCCTGACTCCAGGCCCAGCTCTTTATCCACTGAGCCACCTGGCTGCCCCATGTAGTCATGAAGACCAGGGTTCAAATTCTAGGTTCATCACTAACTAGTATGACTTGACTCCAAACCAGTGTTTTTATTCACTACTCCATGCTGACTTTCTATCTTTGTCTCATATACAACATAAGCCTTGCCTTATAGGGCTTACAGTCATGTTGAAAGAGAAAGAAATTTAATACAAGGAAACAGCTAGAACATCCACCAAAGTGCTAATTTAAACACAGCCAGTGACTAGATTATAGTACGAGATTTGTACCATAGTGTAGTTCAGGATTTGTATCCAGAAGACAGGTAATGGATCACACTTCTCTTAGTTGAAAGTGGGAGATGACAGGTGTGAAATGTTGGCTTTGCTGTCTGACATGGTCACTGTATTCAGTTTTTCCCAGCATTTTTTTGTCTTTGTTTTAAGGGAAGGTTCTATGAGAAAAGGAAGATTTTGGGGGCAGCTAGGTGGTACAGTGGATAGAACACTGGCCCTGGAGTCAGGAGGACCTGAGTTCAAATCCAGCCTCGGACTCTTGACACTTTCTAGCTGTGTGACCCTGGGCAAGTCACTTAACCCTGATTGCCTCACAAAAAAAAAAAAGAAGAGGGGAGATTATGGGAAATGGTGGTGATATAAAGACCAAAAAGCTTCAGTAAAACATTTTTAAATGAGTTTGTGTAGATGATCAAGAAAACAACCCACCGGAGGCAATAGGGTTCATTGGACAGAGCCCTGGACTTGGGATCAGGAGAATAAGGTTCAGGTCTTCACTCTGCCTCTTAGGAGCTTCATGACCTTGTGCTAGTCATGTGAACTTTTTTTCCTCCTCTGTAAAATGGAGACAATAATTATTATTTTACTTACCTCACTGGGGTGCTGTGAGGAAAGCCCTCTGTAAACCTTGAAGAGCCATAGAAATATGAACTTCTTGTTGCTCTGGAGGAGTTCAGACTAGATCTCAGTGTTAATGAAAGGATACAGTTTGTAGAGGCCAAAGGAGGGAGAGAGCATTTCCAGCAAAGGCAGAAGGGCAAGAGAACGTAGGGGCAGGAACAAATCCTAATACCTTTAGAAATGTTCAGGAGATTTACCTGGCTGGAGTGGAGGAGGGGTTGGATAAGGGACTAAGGGAAGGTAGCAATGGAGAAAGATACAGATATAGGCTGAACTAGCAAGTTCATGGGTGTGTCATACTGGAAAAGATTGGAGACTTGTTTGTGCCAAATGTGAGGTGGAATTTGATTCTGTGTATTAGTCCTCTTGGCTCTTTAAATTTTCAGTCATGACCTCAGACCCTAGGAAAGAAAATACTATTGAATCTGACTCTCATTGAAGCCTGGAATTCAAGGCCCTCCACGCTCTGGTTCTATCTTAATTTTTCATATTCTTTTACTCTGAACTTAAACACCAAAAAGAAAAAATTTCAACACATTCCAGGAGAACAGGAAAAAAAAGTGTTCTATATGAAATTGTGAATCTCTGTTTCACACCCCTGGCCTTTTTGAAGAGTACATAATAAATTCTACAAGTTACTTTCAAAATTGTCCTGCTTGTCTGAACTTCCTTCTGTTCTCTTCTGGGCATTTTTTTAAATGGCTCTCTCTCTCTCTCTCTCTCTCTCTCTCTCTCTCTCTCTCTCTCTCTCTCTCTCTCTCTCAACATCATTATTGCTAATCTCCTCTTCCTCTTTCCCATTAACTGCGAAAAGTAAAAAAGAGGGGGAAAACCCCTTGGAACAAATAAGCCATGGTTATATCCAAAAATGTGTGTCTCTGCACCTTGTATTACTCACCTCTCTCAGGAGGTAGGTAACATGCTTCAGTAAAGGTCCTCCAAGTCAGTGCTTTAATGAGAGTTCTTGAGTTTTTCAAAGCTGACTTTCTTTAGACTGTTGTTGCCCATATTTGAATTGTTCTCCTGGTTCTGCTCTCACAATTCAGGATTCTTTGAAATAGTCACTTTCGTCACTTCTTACAATGAAGTGATAGTCTATTGCATTCCTATTCAAGTTTTCCAGCCATTTCCCGCTTGTCTAAGAAGCGAGCTAAGGCACCTCATATTCTAGTTCTTTTCTTTCCCTTCCCCCACTTTTAATCCTTCCTTCAGGATTAGGAAGTTTGTTTTGCTTGTGACTATTCCCTCCTCAGTATTATCTTCTTTCTTAACTCCTCTGTGCCCTCCCCCACTTCTCACTTGTTTCCCTGTTGAGTCTAATGTATTTCTACACCAAACTGGTATGTGTTTTCATGCCAACCCTTACCTTTCCACCTTTATCTCACGTTACTACTCCCTTTTGTAATCTGTGCCTTGCCTAACTGCTCTTTTTTCTACCCTACCTACACCTTGCCCTCTTCAGTTTTCTCTCTATGTTCCTTTGTGCCTGGAATGTCCTCCTGATCCCTCTTGACCTGTTGGAAACCTACCCAATCCTTTCAAGCCCACCCCAAGTGCTACCTTCTCCATAAGGCCTTCTCTGATTCCCCCCCCCCGAAAAAATTGCATTCTTCCCTTTTAGACTTTACATAGTATTTAGCTTGTGCCTTTTTAATGCTCTTATTTCAACAGTTTAAGGAATTATTCACCTCCATAGAAGATCTACTGAATTTGTTGGGATATCTTTTTCTGGTTCTTGAGATGTCTTGCAGGTACCAGTGAAGCACTTTCCCCCTTTTCTCCCACTTTCATTAAATGACTAGCCTGATTCTTTTTCTGATCAAACATCACCTCAATCCCTGAGGCTCAAAACCTAGGAGTCATCCTGGATTCCTCATGATCTCTCCCCCTCTACATCCAAGTTGTTACTTTCACCTTTAGTTAGTTTCACCTTTGCAACATCTATCAAACATGCTCCTTTCTTTCCTCGGACACTGTTACTGCCTGGTGCAGATGCTCATCACTTCACACAGATTATTGCAGTAGCCTGAAGTGGCTCTGCCTGCCTCAAGTCTCTCCTCTTCCCCAGTCCATCCTCCATTCAGCTACTGAAGTGATTTTCCTAAAGCATTGGTCTGACCGTGTTATCCCCCTATTCGATATACCCTAGTGACTTCCTGGGGCTTCCAGAATCAAATACAAACTTTGATTCAAAGCCCTCTGTAACGTAGCCCCCTCCTACCTTCCCAGTCTTCTTACACCTCACTCCCCAGCAAGTACTTCTCAGTCCAATGACACTGGCCTTCTGGCAGTTCCATGAACAAGACACTTCCCTCTCAACTCCTGGTATTTTCTTTGGCTGTCCATTACGCTTATGTTGGGAAGACTCTTCTCTGCTCTGACTACTGACCTCCCTGGCTTCCTTTAATTCTCAGCTTAAGCCTCATTTTTTACAGGAAGCCTTTCCCTAACACCTCTTCATTCTAGTGTTTTCCCTCTTTTAATTATTTCCTGTTTACCCTGTATGTAGTTTGTTTTGCACATATTTGTTTGCATGTTATCTCTCCCATTAGATTGTGAGTTCCTTGAGGGCAAGGACTATCTTTTGCCTCCTTTGGTATCCCCTGTGCTTAGCCTAGGACTCCAGCCATTAATCAGTCAATGAGCATTTATTCTATGTACCAGGCTCTGTGCTAAGAGCTAGGGATACAAAAAGAGGCCAAAGATAGTCCCTGCCCTCAAAGACCTCACAATCTAAATGAGGGAGATAACATGCAAACAAATATATACAAAACAAACTATATACTGGATAAATAGGAAATAATTAAAAGAGGAAAATGGTAGAATGAAGAGGTATTAGGGAAGACTTCCTGTAGAAAGGTAGGATTTTCATTAGATATTAAAGGAAGCCAGAGAGGTCAGTAGTCAGAGCAGATGAGAAAAGAACATTTCAGGCAAAAGGGACAGCCAGAGAGAATTTTCTGCTGGGGGTTGAGAGTGAAGTGTCTTGTTCATGGAACAGCCGGGAGGCCAGTGGCCCTGGATTGTAAGCTGTAAAAAGACTGGGAAGGTAGGAGGGGCTAGGTTATAGTGGGCTCTGAATGCCCTTTAAGTCAAAGTTTGCATTTGATCCTGGAGGCAATAGAAAGCCACTAGAGTTTACTGAGTAGGGGTGGGTGACGTGATCAGACCTGCATTTTAGGAAATCACTTTAGTAGCTGAATGGAGAGTAGATGAGTGGGAGGAGACTTGAGGCAGGCAAACCATCATAGTAGTCCAGATATGAGGCAATGAGGGCCTGCTATACCAGAGTTGTGGCAGTGTCAAAGGAGAGAAGGGGACGTATTCCAGAGTTTGAAAAGGTGAAATCAGCAGAACTTGGCAACAGCTTGAATGGGGATAGGGAATGTGGGGGCAGGAGTGAGGGAGTTGAGAGATGATGAGGAGTGGAGGATAGCATCTAGGTTACATATAGTAGTATTTTAATGAAGTAGTCATTTATTAATTGACTGATCTTTCACAGAGTTTCCCAGGTACAAGTCATTATTGGTTGCATAGTGCTTGTTTATGCCTACCATGTGGCTTACAGTTACTCTTTAAGGTCCCTGCAGTTGTGATTCTTTGAAAATTGTGGTATTCTGTTATTCAAAGCCAGGAGAACATTGCATTTATCATGTGTTATACATGGCAGTTTTTCGTGTTTGTGTCTTATCTCCCTATTATATTTTAAGCTCCATGAGATCAGAGGCAATATCTTAGCTAAACTTTGCATCTCTGTCATCACTAGACACTGCTATACCCCTGTGTAGTAGGTACTTTGTTAGTGTTAGTTAAACTGTTGAAATGAATTGGCCCAAGTCCCTCAGATTAACCTGCTCTGCCTCTTTTCCCCCTGTAGGTGAAGGTGGTGACCCTTCAGCCTGAAGTGGCACAGATTGACCTATATATCCTTGGCCAGGCAGACCACTTCATTGGCAACTGTGTCTCATCCTTTACTGCCTTTGTGAAACGGGAACGGGACTTACGGGGCCAGTCCTCCTCCTTCTTTGGCATGGACCGTCCCCCACAGCTCCGAGATGAGTTCTGATCTTCCATCCTCTCCCCCAGCAATCAAGGCCATAGATCCAGTGGTGGTGTGGTCATCTGACCAGACAGTGAGGTCAAGTTACCAGCCTGCTTCATTCCAAATGCTGGGGTGGGGGGGGGTGTGACTGTGTCCAGTGTCTGGTCTTAACCCACCTGAATTCCAGGATACAGGCTGCCTTCTCATCTTACCTGCTAGAGACCAGAAAGTAGAATACCTCAAATTGCAAGGGCTTCCTCTAAGAAAAGAGCTGGTCCATTTCTGGGTAATTCCAGAGCTAATCCTTAGTATTAGGCAATGGAATACCCTGTTTCTTCCTTATTTCCCCATGCTCCTCTGTCTTCATCCTGCTGTTTCTTCAAGGGGCCCGTGTTTAATTGGCACTCCATCACTGAAGTACATGGCCCTCCTGGTTCTCTAAGCTTCCACTGGCAACATAATGTGGTGAAGAGGGCACCGGATTTGGAAGCACTGGCTTTTCTACTTACAAGATGTGTGACCTTGAGTGAGTCACCTCAACTCTGTGGACCTCCCTTATCCCATCTGTAAAATAAGAGTGTTAGCATAGGTGACTTCCAAGGTCCCTTCCCACTCTAACTCTATAATCCTCTGAGCAGCAGATCTGGATTACAGCTTTTCTACTTTTAATACATGACCAGCCTAGATTTTCCTTCCCACATAACTATTTTTATAACAGGGGAAGGCATTCATATGGAAACCTAAAGTGGCCTTAATGGTGCAGACAGATGAGAAACTGAGGCAGGTTTGTTGGCTTAGGGTTGGCAGCCTATACCATGCTTGCCAAAGATGACCTTTTGGTTGCTTGCCACCTGCCCATGCTGGCCCCTGCCTTTCTGCACATCATGGTCACCCCTCCTTTTGTGGTTCTCCTCTTTGTGAGGCCCATGTGCACTGATATCACAGAAGGACCATTTTGGATAAGCTGACCCCTAGCACAGCCTCTCAGTATAAAGAGTTTGCTTAGAATGATTTTTACTTTCTCTGGGCTCCAGAGTGCTGACCAAAACTTTGTGCTTACTTCCTGCCTTCCTTCCTTTGCACAGTGGGATCTGATGAGGCTCTGGCGATGGGGTATGGACAACCAAGATGCAAGTGGTCCAGTCGCTGGATGGAACTTCCACATCTGACCTCTCACTCTTAAGTGACTCTTGACATCCTCCCTTACTCTAGTTTCCATCCTTTTTGCAGGACCTGGGAGATTTTCTTCCAAAGCTCTGTCTATATCTGGAGGAAGTCATTCCCTCTCAACATATTCTTATTACTAAGGCATTGTACAGTCATCCTGCCCGCTGCCCAAGGGTGGAAGCTTTAGCTAGATGACTAGTAAAATTCTCAGATTTCGACACTGAGAGATAGCCTGTCCCCCTCTGCTTGTCCTTGGTGGAGATAGTTCAGGCTGGGAGCTAGGAGACCTCTCAGAGGAATCCCAGGCTTGCCACTCGTCACTTTGGTTTTAACATTGACATTCTTCTTCTGAGAGGAGGAGCTTAATTCCCCTTGTAGGGTGGAAGTGATGTGTTGTAGAGGTGATCAGGGGCCTTGCCTCAGAATGCCCGTCTGAGAAGGGAAGACATGCAGGAAGATGAGTTTGTGCTGCTCAAATTCCCTTAAATCTCCTGGAAAGGAATTTTGTAATTTTTTTTTCAATAAAATACAGCCATACATTTTTAAGTCTTGAGGAAATTATCTAAATGACTATCTCTCACTCCTGTCTTCCTGTCCCTAACCAGCCAGGCAAGTTAACAAGCTGGAAAACTGACCTAGTAGCCTCCCGCTGTCCAAACATGCTTGTCACAAGAACAAACTTAGCTGCTCCTTTCTTAAAGCTTGGGTAGTTTAGTGAGCCATTGTGTAGCTTACATTTCTGCAGGGCTTGTACAGTATACAAAGTTCTTTCCTCACAATACCCCTGGCAAAGGAGACAAGGCAAGGCTTATCTTCATTTTACAAATAGTCACAATGAAACCCAGAAAGATGAAATTACTTGCTCAAGGTCACATGGTTAGCAGAGACTCAAACCCAGATCTTTGGTCTCCAAATCCAATGTGCTCCAATTCATCAATGGGCGAATATTAACTGGCACCAGCTGTGTTGGATATTGGACGATAATTAAATTATGGGTCTCAGTTTCTTCATCTATAAAATGGGTCAACTAATATTGCCCTTTATAGGTTTGTAAGATTAAATGAGATAAATACACTGTGGCTATAAAGTAAAGAGGCTGAGTTTAAAACCAAATCAGCATTGGGGAAGGGGGCAGGTAGACTGCAGCATATCACCAACACTGACTTAAGAAACAACAAAAGATCATAAAAGGTAGCAAGGACATGTATGCCTGGGAAAGGCAGTATGGGAAGAATGGGGATAAGAAGTCTTGAGACCCAGAGAATGGCCTCTAGTTCCTTGATCCTTTAGGGAAGATTTACGAAAGGATGAGATGGCTTAGAGACTGGAGCTTTGATTTCATTGGTTTAAGAAACTCTCAGACGAGGAAATTCCTCATCTGTTGATTGCCACCCTGCCTGCAAAGGTCAGTCAACAAGCATTCACTTAGTATATGTTAGGCCCTATACAAAAAGAAAAAAAGAAACAGCCCCTGCCTTCAAGAAGCTCACATCTAATAGGGGAGACATGAATCACAGGTACATAGAAGGTACATACAGAGTAGATGGAAAGTAATCTCAGATGAGCAGGCATTAGCATCCGGGGTGAACTGGGAAAGACTTCCTGAAGAAGGTGTATGTTTGAACTAAGTCATGAAGGAAGCCAGCAAAACTAAGGAGATAGGAAGAGGAGGAGACAGAACATTCCAGGCATGCAGGACACCCAACGCAAAGATATGGAAACAGAAGATGGTGTGTCTGGTTTGAAGAATATCAGGCCTGCTTTCCAGGATTATATTGTATATGAAGGGAATTCAAGTATAAGAAGGTTAAGTGTCTCCTTTGAAAAACTTCAAATGAGGAGCAGCTAGGTGGTGCAATGAGTAGAGTACCGGCTCTGACATCAGGAGGACCTGAGTTCAAATCCAACCTCAGGTCAAACGTATGACACTAGCTGTGTGACCCTGGGTAAGTCACTTAACCCCAATTGCCTAAAAAAGAAAAAAAAAAGAAAGAGAAACATCAAATAGGCATTCATTCCTGGATTATACCGTCTATGGAGGAGAGTCAAATGTAAGAATAGTGGAAGGTTGGAAGGGCCCAGGTTATGAAGAACTTCAAATTCCAAACAGATCAGGTATAGTGGATCCTGAAGGTCTTAGGGAGCCACTGAATCTCACTGATCAAGAGGATGACATAGTTCTTAGCTTTAGAAAAATCACCTTGGGAGCCAAGTAGAAGAGGGTGGTTTGGAGGGAGGAGAGACTTGACACCAGTAGGCCAGTCAGACAGCAAGAACTGCAAGAAACCAGGTTATAGGTCACCAGGGCCTGGACCAAGGGCATGGCTTTGTGAGTAGAGAGAAGAGGACTTGTTCAAGAGGTGTGAGGGTAGAAAGTGAGAACATTCAGCAATGGATTGTATGTCCTGGGTAAATGAAAATGAGTCAAGGCATACACTAGGAGACCCAGGGAGGTTGCTGGTGCCTCTGACAGCTGCCTAGGGCGCTTAGAGGTGAAGTCACGTCCCCAGGGTCGCTCAGCCAGCATGTGTAAGGGCTCTACAACATAGGGTTCGGATAAGAATTTCACTGGATAAGAAGGCATGGTCTGATTGTGATCCACACAGTGGTAAGAATACAGAGACAGTAAGACAACTGGTGCATGGAAGTATTGTATATCAAAATGTGTACATCCAAATACTTGTCTTTCTAACACAGTCCCATTGTGAGGTTCCAGGTTAACTTTCTTGGACTTTTCTTGGGGACTTTGGAACTAAAATATGGCACACAATGGTCAGTTTTAATTGTTTTACAGTCATTTTTATACACACACACACACACACACACACACACCACACATGGAATTCTCCAGTGTGATCTTCAACCTTGTTTCCCAGACTCTGCTCCCAATGACCTCTGTCCATTTCCAAAAATCCAATCCACGTGCAGGAGACTGTGATTTGCCCCCATTGACTATCAGGGGTGGGGAACCTGAGGACTCGAGACCAAATGTGGCCTTTTAGGTCCTTGGGTTTGGCCTTTTGACAGAGTTCAAGTTTTACAGAACAAATCCTTTTATGAAGGGGATTTGTTCTGTGAAGTCTGGATTCAGTCAAAGGGCCTCCCTTGAGGACCTAGAGGGCCACATGTGGCCTCGAGGCCACAGGTTCCCTATCCCTGAAACCCCACTTCATAGGTGTGAAAATATTCAAAGTTGAATGTTTTGTTGCTGTGATGGATCCAATCCATGCTGTTGCTCCCTCTACCAATCCAAATTACAACCCAACCTCTCCCCCATACCTCATGCCTTCTCACCTTAGGTGAATCTTACTCATGTTTCCCCGTGAATTTGAGTGGTATGCTAGTATAATGAACACTAGAAGTGGAGTCAAAAGACCTAGGAACAAGTTCTCATTATGAAACTAGTAATGTAACTTTGGGACAAATAATTTCACCTCTCCTGAGCCTCAGTTTAGTTATCTCTAAAATGGATGATTTACTTGTGTCCCCTACCTCACAAGGTTGATACGGGTTTTGGAGGAACTTTGCTATAGAAATAAGGGTTATTTTAATCAATGTACTGATGCACTCTTTGTTTTTTGAATATCTCAGGGGTAGGTATCACTGCTACCACTCTCATTCTCACCAAATAACTGGTCTGTTCCCTTTTCTCATCATCTATGACTTCCCTTAATGTCTTTTATGCCTCTTCTCATGCACAGGTTATTATTGGCAATGTGCCACCACCTGCTTACACCCACCACAAGCCTTTCCATTGGGTTATTTGTCATGTTTGTTGTTCTGAAATCATTTATGTTCCGTGATTAACAGCCAGGTAGAATCATGGGGGAAAATGTTCAAGATAAGTATTTCTGTCCTCACAAAATGCTTAATGTAAACTTCTTGAAGATAGGGACCATGCCTAATATGAAGATAGGGACCATGCCTTTATCTCCCTCATCCCTGAGCATAGAGCCCAATATCTAGTAGAAAGTTAGTTTGTTGAATGATTGATGGAAAGGTTCTGCTTAATTCATTTATTTTTGTTTCTGTCATCTTTTTAAATGTCCACATGAACCATGCATATGTTCTATCCCCACAGGTATATACTGTGAATATTTCTCAAAGACTCATCTTTTTCTTTTCCGTGCTCTCAGAGTACTTGATAGATTCCTCATAGATCTTTGGTTTTTAAATTTGCAGAAACAGCAATCCTTAAAATCTAGTAATATGTGAATTTATGTTTTGATACTTTGATAGATCTATGATCTCATCAATCAGAGTAGGACTTTGCTCAACCACTGCAGATATAATGCTTTCTCATCCTGTATCATGCCTGTGCGTGCTTTTCCATAAATCATAATAGGTCACATTCATGTAGTGCTTTAAAGTTTGCAAAGTACTCTATAAATATTCTCATTTGAGGCTCACAATAACCCTGGGAGGGAGGTGCTATTATTAGCCCCATTTTACAGATGAGGAAACCAAAGCAAGCAGAGGTGAAGTGACTTGCCTGAGATAGCACAGTTAGTCAGTATCCAGGACTGGATTCCAATCCAGGTCTTTCTGATTCCAGGTCCAGTGCTCTATCCATTGTGTCAAACTGGCTACTTCATAAATTTTCCATATTTAGGTGCACCTAGCAATCTAAAGTCTTTCTCCTTTTAACATTCCCTAGGTACCAATGTAGCATTCGCTCTGTCCATTTGTTCTTCCTCCCTTTTGCCCCATAACCAGCCCCATTCCCTTTCATAATACCTTTTTCACTACAGCCATACAGGTCACCAATTTAAACCTATCAAGTGTCTTTTCATCATCCGTGGGTCGTGTGTCAAATGGTTGATTGGTGGTTGTCCTTGTGCTCAAAGAGGACCAAAATGGCATCACTCTGTCAGGGTCAAGGTACAGCGTATCCAATTGTGGCTGATCAGACCAATTTGTGTCAAATGTAAATTTAACAACAGCACCCAAAGGATCTAGATTAGATGCCTTGGAAGAAAGATGAAAGAGAAGGCAGTTCTTTGAGTAATTTACACAATAGAATTGTGGGGTTAGGATGCACGCATGAGGGTAACATAGGACCAAGTATAAATATATTTATAGATCCAGAAAGTTGCAGTTACCACTCAAATGGTTACTAAGCACTTCTGTAGGCCCTGTGCTTGGTAATGGAGGAGATACATAGTTTAGGTTGAAAACTGTTCCCACAAGTCCATAGTCTTGCAAAGGAAATAAGTCCAAAGGTAAATATAATCTAAATTGGACATGCTAAGTGCAAAGGAGAGATCTAAATAAAAAGTTATGTGTGATTTGAGGTGAGAAGCATTAATTTCTGCTTGGGGACTAGGGAAGGCTTCATAGAAAAGGAGGATGCACCTCATTTGAGCTTTGATATGTGGGACATGCTGAGGTCCCCCTGCTCACAGAAGGTCTTGCCTTCTTCTTCTCATTTCACTTGTTTTTTTCTGTAAAATGTAGATATTAAACAACAACTCGTCATACTTCTGTGTAACAGAAAGATCAATGGAAACTAACCCTCTGTGGGACCTCCTCCTCCTCCTCTTGCTCCTCCTCCTTCTCTTCCTCTTCTTCTTCTTCCTTCTCCTCCTCTTTTCCCCGGGTTAAGTGACTTGCCCAGGATCACAGAGCTTGTAAGTAATTTAGGTCCTCCTGAATCTAGGCCTGGTGCTCTATTCACTTCGCCACTTAGCTACCAATGTGTTTTATCTTAAAGACAATGGAAAGTCCCTTTGGAAGCTCCTGGAGCAGGAAAGTGACATAAGCAGGATCAAGCCTTAGAGATAGCAATTTTGCAGCTGTGTGGTTTGAAGAAGGAAGATACTAGATACAGGGAGATCAATTAGAAGACAAGTACAACAGTGTGGGGAAGAAGTGATGAGGACCTAAACTAAGGTTTTTGTTTTATTTGTTTGAGGCAATGGGGTTAAGGGTCATCCAACTAGTAAATGTCAAGTGTCTGAGGCTGGATTTGAACTCAGGTCCTCCTGACTCCAGGGCCAGCGCTCTATCTACTTTACCACCTAGCTGCCCCAAAGGTGATTTTATTGTAAATAGAGAGAAAGAGAGCAATTACAACAGTTGTTAAGGAGGTAAAATAGATAAAATTTGGCTAATGGCTGAATATGTGGATTGAGAGTAGAGAATGACTCCTGGGAATCCCGTTGAACTTGTTATCTGCTTATTCAACTATCTGTACTCATCTCCCAGGTAAAGGTAAGCTGGTGTCACAGTGGTTAGAGTACTGAAGTCAGATAGACTCATCTTCCTGAGTTCAAATCTGGCCTCAGATACTTATTAGCTATGTGATCCTGGCCAGGTCACTTAACTTCTGTTTGCCTTGAAAAGGCACCTACCTGGAAGAGTTGTGAGGATCAAATGAGACACTTTTTTAAAGCATTTAGCAAATAGCTCTACCTAAATGTTTATTCCTTTCTCTTAGGCACACATAATTAACTGGCAGAGATGGCATTTGAACATAAGTTTTTAGAATTGGAAGGAACTTTATAAAGTATTTTAAACCTGCTTATTACTTATTCTATTATTTAATCCTCACAACAATCCTGTGATGTAGGTAGTGTAAGAGTGATTGAGCCCAGGAATATCAATGGTGTAGGGAATCCTTGGTGAGAAAATATCCTCTACTGATGTTGATCAACCTGGTCTTCTGGGGCACTAAGTCAAATGACTTGCCCAGGGTCATGCACCAATAATTGTTAGAGATGTATTTTTGTAGGGCTTCTCTGACCCTGAGTTCCTCTATTCACAGCTCCACACTGCCTCTTAGTAGAAATAGCAGCATCCTTATTTTGTAGGAGAGTCTGAGAAGCGGTGAGGGAAGTGACTTTTCCAAGGTCACCCATCAAGTTAATGGCAGAGTCAAAACTCAAACCAGGTCTGGTGCTCTTTGAGAGAGCGGCCTGTCACCAAGGTTCTTGAACCATTCATGTTTAAAGTTGATCCAAAGGGCTTATACGTGGCAAGGACATATTAGCAAATAGAGAGTGAGTGGTATCACATGTCAGTCCCATCCCTCAAATTAGCCATTCTCACCAATGTTGGGAAAAGAGGGTAGAGTTAAGCACCATGGTATAGTGGGAAGAACCCTTGAGAGAAGTGATGTAGAGTAATATAGAGAAAGTGGTTCTTGGAGTCAGAAAGAATGGAGCTCAAGGTTCTGCTTCTGTTAGATACTGTCTGTGCCATCCTAGGCAAATCACTTAATTTCTCAGTGTACTCTCCCTGGAACTACAGGGTACAGAATACTTGCTGATCTGCACTGGTAAAGGGATTTTCCTTATTGAGAATTCCCTATACCAGCAAAATCTCAGGTCTGGACAAAGAAAAAAGGAAAAAAAACATGTAATCTGATTTGTTTATGACCCTGGGCAAGTTACTATGCTTCTCAGAAACCTGTTTCTTTATCTCTAAAATGGGGATAATAATACTCGAACTATGCCTCCTGCATAGGGCTGTTGTGAGGCACTTGGTCAACCAAGCAGGTAATTTAAACTCTTTGAGCTTCAGTGTCCTCATCTGTAAAATGGGGGGTAAAAATCTTCACACTACTTATTTCACAGGGCTGTTATAAGGAAAAATGTTAGAAAAATTAAGGAGACAATAGTATGGTGGAGCAGTGGATAGAGTGCAGGGTCTGGAGTCAGGAACACTCATTTTTGTAAGTTCAAATCTAGCCTCAGATACTTACCTATGTGATCCTAAGCAAGTCACTTCACCTTGTTTACCTCAATTTCCTCATCTGTAAAATGAGCTGGAGAAGGAAATGGTAAACCACTCCAGTATCTTTGCCAAGAAAACCCCAAATGGGGTCATGAAGAGTCTCATGTGACTGAAATGACTGAATAAAAATAGTATAGCAAATAGTGTTGAACTGATAGAGTTAGGAAGACTAGGGTTCAATACTGCCTCAGACATTAGGGGCAGTATGGAATAAAGTACTGGACTTGAAGGCAGGAAGCCGTGGGTCCAAATCCTGCTTACTCATCCTATGTCTCAGGGAGTCGCTTAATCTCTCTGTGCCTCAGTTTCTTCATCTATAAAATGAAGGGGTTGGGTTCAATTGCCCCTCAAGTCCCTTCCAATTCTAAATCTATGATCTTAAGATTTACTGCAATTCTAAATCTATGATCTTAAGATTTACTAGCTGTATGACCTTGGGCAAGTCACAATTTCTCTAAGCCTCAGTTTCCTGTCTGTAAAATGGAGGTAATAATAGCATCTACTTCACAGAATTGTTATGGATCAAACAAGGCAATGTCTGCAAAGCACTCTACAAGCCTTAAAATCCTATATAAATATGAGTTATTATTAAACTCTAAAGCACTATGGACTCGAACTATTATTATTAGTGAGCTTATTACAGCTTTGCTAGTAAGTTCAAAGAATCATAGTAGTTCAATAAAAGAGCTTCCACCAGCCTGAAAACTTTTCCCCACCCCCACCTCTCACTACAGTCTGAGTGGTGATGACAGAGGAAAACAGTGGCCTGAAGGACTGTGGATTATGTTGTCAACGTTAATTCAAATTCTTGCCTGAAACCTGATTTATTTCAAGCCCCAGGCCTTCTCCTTCAAATAACATTATTTAAGGGCGAGCAGGCTCCGTTTGCTTCAGCATCTAATCCATTATTAAGAGTCTAGGATGTGGGGCCTCTCAAGCCTCAAGTGAGGACCCCATGCAGAACTGAGTAAACACCAGGAGGGGGACAAAGAAAAGAGATTTCCCAGAAGTTCTCCCCATCCCCCACAGCTAAATAGCTCAGCAAGAAGAGGGAAAACAATACCCACCAGCATGGTGAATCTCCAGGCACCTTGGCTGAGCAAGCCCCATTTACCCCCCTGATGTGATGTGTAGGATATGCTGAGGTCCCCCTGCTCACAAAAGGTCTCTCTACCCCTTTCCTTTCCCCATTCCCCTATCCACTGTAACCTGAAAATCCACCATTAGAGATTCATTCCTTTGGGTCATTAGTTTTCAAGAGCTCCCTATTAGGGACGCCAGGAGGGGTCATAACTAAAGAAGCTTTGAATGTTGCAGAAACCTGTGATGATGATGATGATGATGCTACATTTGAACCTATAGATCCTAGAATACCAGAATTGAAGTGACCTCAGATTTTAGAAGATGAAATGTCAGAGCTGGAAAGGAGCTCATTTCTAAAATGAAAAAGCTGGAAAGTCAAAGCTGAAAGTTATGTTGGAACTTAGAATGTTAGATCTGGAAGAGACCTTAGAAACTATGATTTTACAGTGGAAGAAACCAAGGTTTAGGCAGGGTAAATGACTTGCCAGAGGCCACTCCCCTGCGCTTTTTCTTCAATACCGGTACAATCTCAAAAAGCGTCCCTTCAGTCTCAACCAGTGGTATTTGTTAAATGTGTCCTTCCATACTGAGCACCAATATTGTGGAGTCTTTTAGCACCTACCCCTAACTTAGAAAAGTTTTGACAACTTTTCTCCCTCTCCAGCACCCCTTTCAATTTCCAGGCTCCTTGTCTTTTCTATCCTTGTGACCTGAATCATAATCATCATTATAATCATAGTTCACAGTTAAATGTCACTTTAAGGTGGGCAAAGAATGCTTGGCACAGTGGAAGGCACTAGACTTGAAGTCAAAGGACCTAGATTCAGATCCTCATATTTACTACCTGTGAGATTTTGGGCAAATTGCTGAACCTCTCTGGGTCTCAGTTTCCTCACCTGTAAAATGAGAAGGTTGGACTAGATAACTCTAGGGCAATGGTCCTTTGATCCTTTGTTCTGCATGTCAATCCTGTGAGGTAGGTGCTATTATTACCTCCATTTTACAGATGAAAGCGCTCTGAGGCTCAGAGGGATTGAGTGACTTACCCAGCTAGTGATGAATATTTAAGGTGGGATTAAACTCAGATTTCTCTGCTCCTAGTCTAGACTCTATCCACTGTGTAATTCATTCACACTAAGATAGTAGTTATTCATGTATTACCAGTTTCCCAGGCATTTGTATTTTGAATGCAGGAAGATTTCAGTGACTCTCTTAACAACAAATTTCAGAAGGTAAGGGCTGGTCTTACCTGTAGGCAAAGCAAATGGGCACATATGTGGCATGATTTAAACAATTCTGAGCAAAGTCCCAATACCCTAAATCTTCCCCCATCATTTACTTTTACTGAGAGGCAGCCTGAAATGGTGGACAGAGAAACCAGGAAGATCTGAGTTCAAGATCCATCTCTGTATTTGGACTCTATGGTCTTGGTGATGGCAAATCTCTGAGACTTTCAATGCTCTAGGCACTTAACTTCTTTGGCATCATGGACTACTTGGACAGTCTGGTGAAAACAATCGACTGTTTCTCAGAATGGTTTTGATTTTTAAAAGTTCAGTTAGAGTTTAGTGAAAATATAGATGTAATATTTTTCTCATTCAAGTTCATAGCTGCTCTCCCATTCTCCCCCACCCCAATCTATCTAAAGAGCCCTTATGGGTTCATGGATCTCTGGTTCAGGACTCTTCCTCTTCTATGAATCTAAGCCCCAGAAAAGGGGTGACTTCCATAGAGGAAATTTACTCATCTGAGAGTTCCCCATACCATTTGAAATCACAGCTCCAGTCTCTATACCTTCAGCTATCTAAGTTTCAGGCTCTGATCTAAGATCAAAAGCAAATCCCTGAATAGGGGAGGGGTGTTGGGGCTGTAAATTCTTATCAGTTAGTTCTTATCAGTCAACACCTTAATTTGAGTGGAGGTATTTACAGTTTTGCCTAAATGGAGATCTACGTTGGGACAAGCCAACGAGATATAACTGAGAGAGGAGACCTCCTCATAGGTTTTCCCATTACACAAATTGTAAGCTTCCTGAGAGATGGGACTTTTTGCCTTTTTTATACTCCATGGTGCTTAGCACAGTGCCTCGAACATAGTAGGCACTTGATAAATGTTTATTGATTGGCTTACTGGTTTCTTTGTTGAAAACCTGTGCTTGGTTGCTAAGGTTAGAGCAGAGCACTGGATTCATAAACATGACTAACCCTTGGATTCTCCCCAGTGATATTGGCACCATACCTGTGTGGTGGTGTATTTCTGTGGCATATGGTGAAAACGATACTAGACTAGAACCCAGTCTAACTCTGGCTCCCCTACTATGTGATGTTGGTCAAGTCACTTCATCTCTCTGTCTCAACTTCCCCATTTGTAAAATGAGATTGTTCATCTTGATGGTCTCTAAGGTCCTGTCTAGTTAGCTCTGGCACCTTATTTTCTATGATCTCAGACCTCTGTCACTCCTAACATTTTATGTTCTTTGTTCTAAGGTTGCTTTTAGTTCCAACATTCCTTGTTCTATGTTCTAATGTTTCCACTTGGACATTCTTTAGGATTAAAAAAAAAATTATTGATTCTTTGGGGTTTTGTTTTGTTTTGGATACTGCTGTCATCTCCCAATATACCCTTCCCCCACTGCACACAAAGAAAAACAGTTAAGCAAAAACAACTAACAAAGCCGTTGGGTCTGACAGCATATACAACATTCCATTCCAAAATCTATGTTCTAAGGTCCCTTCCAGTTTCAACATTCTGCAGTCTATGTTCTAAAGTCCTTTTCTGTCTCTAACATTGGGTTCTAAGTCCCTTCTTCTGACATTCTTTGATAGGCAATCCCTTCCTTCTCTGACATTCAGTTTTCTATTCTAAGGTCTATTTTCAAAAGTTTTTCAATATACTGTTTGCACAGAGTAAGAAAACCCTAACACTCCCTGGAAGAGCAAACAGTACCCACCCAACATTTAGAGATTTGATTAGCTGGGAGGAACAAAGCCCAGTCTTAGGAAGAATTAAGGAGTATACTGGTATAACACTGAGTTTGCAGGATTTTTAGGGGTCAAAGGCAAACATATAAACAGAACTATTTAATCAACAACTATTTAATTAAGGGCCTGCTCTGTGTATATTATTGTGCTTGGTGTTGGAGAAGATAGAAAGGTAAATAAGACAGTCTTGGAGCTTATACCTTGGCAAAAAAAAAAAAACACCCCATAATTTAGCTAGGTAACTAGGTGGTACAGTGGGTAGAGTACCCTGACTGGAGTCAGGAAGACCTGAGTTCAAATCCAGTCTTAGATACTTGTTAGCTATTTGACCCTAGGCAAGTCACATACCCCTGTTTGCCTCAATTTCTTCATCTGTAAAATGAGCTGGAAAAGGAAATGGCAAACCACTCCAGTATCTTAGCCAAGAAAGCCCCAAGTGGGGTCACAGAGAGTCAGACAGGACTGCAATGAATGAACCCAAACCAAACAAACTAAACCCCACAATTACCAATAATATCCGTTGGCAAGCTTGGTATGGTTAAAAAAAATTAAATTTAGAATCTGAGTACTGGGTTCAAATCCTACACCTGCTACTATTATTATTATTACTACTGATCTACCTGCTCTTAAGCACATTGGTTAATCTCTCTGGGCTTCAGTTTCCATACTTATAAAATGAGAAGGTTGGATTAGACCAGAGTTTTTCAAACTGTGGACACCTTCATATAAGAGGGCAAGACCCTAGGTGGGGAAGGGACATAAAGCAACTGTCAAAATTATTGGATATTTTCAAGTACAACATCTGCATAAATATATCCAATTTTTTCAATGAAAACAAAGTTCAAACCAAGATAAAACTAATACAGAGGAATCACCTCTAACTTACAATAAATGCAACATAGTCATTGTTTACTAAGCTATACATCAATTCTGAGAACTTGGAATTAATACAGGAGTGATTTGCCATGGCTAAAGTCATTTCAGCATAGGTTCATGACACATATGAGTTGTGTGATTGTACTCTTTGCTGAATTTGAACTCCAAAGTGTGTAAAGTCCAAGTTAAACAATCTTTATGTGGAAGGTAAAAATTCCAGAAATATCTCTCATATGTCTCAACATTTAATCATCTAATAAGTTAGTTTTTTTTTTTTTTTTACAAACCTGCAATTTAAAAAATGAAATAACTCAAGGTTTCTAAAGAATTACTTGAAGTTTTCTTTTGTTTAATGAACAAAAATTCACTTTCTCCCCCTTCTACTTCCTCTACCTATTTTGAAAGGAAAGAAGAACAAAAGCCTTGTAACAAACATGTGTAGTCAAGTAAAATAAATTCCACGTTGGCCATATCCCAACACAGACATTTTAACCTGCTCCGTGAGTCCATTATCTCTCTGTAAGGAAGAAGGTAGTATACTTTTATCATGAGTTCTTTGGAATTGTGATTGGTCACCCTGCTGATGAGGGTTCCTAAGTCTTTCAAAGTTGTTTGTCTTTACAATATTATTGCTGTCATATAAATTGTTCTCCTTATTCTGTTTATTTCACTCTGCATCAGTTCATACAAATTACCTCAGGTTTCTCTGAAACTGTCCCCTTTATCATTTCTTATATTCAGCACAACAGTACTCCATCACATTCATATAACATAACTTGTTCAGCCATTCCCCAATTGATGAACACCCTTTCTAGTTCTTTGCAACCACAAAAAAGAACTACTATAAATATGTTTGTACATAAGTTCTTTTCCTCTTTGTTTGATCTCTTTGGGGGTATAGACCTAGTAGTAGTAACCCTTTCTAGTTCTTTGCAACCACAAAAAGAACTACTATAAATATGTTTGTACATAAGTTCTTTTCCTCTTTGTTTGATCTCTTTGGGGGTATAGACCTAGTAGTAGTAACCCTTTCTAGTTCTTTGCAACCACAAAAAGAACTACTATAAATATGTTTGTACATAAGTTCTTTTCCTCTTTGTTTGATCTCTTTGGGGGTATAGACCTAGTAGTAGTAACCCTGGGTCAAAGGATATACACAGTTTGGTAACTTTTGGGCACAGTTCCAAATTCTCCAGAATATCTGGAACAGTTCCCCGATCCACCAAGAGTACATTAATGTATCTGTTTTCCCATAGCCTCCCTAGCACTTGTCATTCATTTTTATTTTTTGCCATTTACTTGAAAATTTTGACTATTAATCCTAAACTTGTGTCTTAAATTTTTTGTCTCTCATTTTTTAAAAAATGCAATAACACCCTTTTGTGATGGATAAATACATAACTGGTTTGAGTGAATGAAAAAGATTTAAGAACTTATTATAGACTAAGAACTAAGTATACAAAGAGAAAATGAGATCGTTCTTATTCTCAAGGAGCTCAACCTGAAATTGGGGGTAGATAACATATAAAAAAAAAGTTCAGATACAGGGCAGACAGAAAGACTCAGGGATCCATAGGTTACATAAGTAGAGCAGATGACAGGGTCTTAGACTGCAGTGTACACAGGCAAGGTTGATGATAAGGCCTGTAAGGCCTGAGAAAGCAGTAGCAGGGCAAATGGTAAGGCCTGATGATCCTCCATTTCGTTGGAAGCAATAAAATTATTGACTTCTATCTTATCTAATTTGTGTGAGTAGTCAAGTAGACCACATAGGTTCTGGGTAGTCTGGGGCCAGGAGCGTGTGGAAAGGACAATTGTTTGTACCAAGAGATAGAAATGAATGAGGAGCTCCGTGCAGTTTTTCAAGTTTTTATAAGAGTGAAACAACTTTATTTTTAAAAAAAATTACCACTTTAAAAATAACCAATTAAAAGGAAGGCTCTTTGCGAAACTGTTTGATAATATGAAGGCACAGAATAGAGCGTCCTTATATTACTGAAAAACATACAGAAAAAACATGCCTAAGTACTTTAAAGGATATTTGAGCTAAAAGAAGAAATTGTTTTTCTTGGTGATAGTAAGGAAGAAACAAATTCATTTATAACAGAAATTTTCTCTTGAAATTTGGTATTTGGTGGATTTTTGAGCTTTAAATAAATAGTATAGAGTTCTCAAATTCATACTATGATCCTGAAAAGATAAAGAGATAAAGTGACTAGATTTGTGACTGGTGAGTGCTATGGACAATAAATTTAAAAAATAATATTTTGATGTTTCCCAATTTTAAAAATCTGATAAGTGAAATAGAAGAAATCAGACTGATCCACAGAAGCTGTTCTTGTTTTGTTTTGAAGACCTAGATATTTATTTTTCCCCATTCAACTCCTTTATTTAGCAGATTGAGACACTACCAAAAAAAAAAAATCGGAGTACCCTATATCATACTTTGCATATGGGTGCCTCTCAACAACAACAAAAAACCAGTACCACAAACATCAGAAAATGTTAAATGCTAGACGGCTGGTTTCCAACCAACAGGCCACAGTTCAGTTCATAGAGCTGCCACTGAGTTATTATAAGGAAGACCTAGATATTTCTGGATATGGATGGAAAAGTAACCTATTTGCTATGAATGAATATGATACATTTGGTTTTACTCCATCTGAACAAGCACAGTTAATAGATATGTCTTGTGATAGGACTTTGAAACAAAAGCTGTGGGCAATCACAGTCTGCTGCTTTATCAAACAAGCTGACATAAATTTTACTACTATCTATGTCCTCTGTGTGTGAGATGGAGTTTTCTGCAGTAGGTATCATAAAGACAAATGTTGGTCTTAATTCATGGTAAAAAAAGAATTACTAGCAGCAATACTGTCAATGAAACCACCAAAAAAACAAGGCCAACTGGCACATTAATAATACTATTATTATAGTTATTCTTTTTTATGTTATAAATATAAAAACTGGAAATGATTTTATCAATAAATATGTTTGTATTTTGCATTATCTTATTGCATATTTAAGATTGTGTTACTATTAATATTAAAATTGTTAAATTATTAGCTTTATTTGAATAAAACGAGCTAAGAAAATTATTTGTGTAACTTGTTTTAAGAAAAGTGTGTGTGGGAGGGGGCTGGCTGAGCAAATGGTGGTATATGATTTTGATGGAATACTATTGTGCTATAAGAAATGATCAACAAGGTGGTTTCAGAAAATCCTGAGAAGACATATATTGGCAAAGTGAAATGAACAGAATCAGGGAACACTGTACACAGTAACAGCAATGTTGCATAATGATCAACTGTGAATGATTTAACTATTCTCAGCAATGATCCAAGATAATTCCAAAGAACTTAATGATACAAAATCCTATCCACCTTTAGAGAAAGAACTGATGGAGTCTGAGTACAGATTGAAGCATAATTTTCTCTATTTTTCCTGCTTTTTTTGCAGCATAGCTAATATGGAAATATATTTTTCATGATTTCATATGTATAATTGCTAAAACATTGCTTGCCTTCTCAATGGGTGGAGAAGGGGTGGAAAGAAGAAAGAGAATTTGAAACTCAAAATTTTTTAAAAAGAGTGTTAAAAATAAATAATACTATAAAATACAAAAAAATAAATCCATTAAAAAAGAAAAGTGTGTGTGTGGGGGGGGAGGTAATGATAATTTTTAAAGCTAGGCATCGCTACCTAAAGTCTAGAAATCACTAAACTAAATGATCTCTAAGATGCCTTCCATCTCTATATCTTATGAACCTATGACAATATCTAGAGAGAGATTTCTACAGATCTCTTACTTTAACACTTTAAAAATCCATGATTTCGTCAGTATGACCATTCCTTGCATTAATATAGATCCCAATCCCTTCCTGACTTAGAAGTTAGTTTTCATGACTTGCTATGTTCCAGAATTTCATTAGCTGGTAGTTAGCGTTTTGTATTGATTAGTCCTGGAAGGAAGGATTATATTTCTGTCCCCAAGGCCATATAAATCAATTGACAAAATTTATAAATTTCAATAATAATTTCTAAAAAATGGTCCAGAACAATCAGCTGGATATGGTTACAAATAGTACATCATAGACACTCAATAAATATTTAATAGAATCATAATTCTCCTAGGTGCAAGGCACTACAAGAAATCATCTGGTCCAGCCTTCTACCTGTAGGCAGTTAAGAAATTATTTTCCCCATTTTACATTTTACTGGGCCTTCCTCTCCTCCTCCTCCTCCTCCTTCTCCTCTTCTTCTTCCTCTTCTTCTTCTCCTTCTCTGCTATTTCATTTGATCACATCAGCTCCTATGAATTCAATTATCATCTCTTTGCTAATCATTCTCAGATCTACTTATCCAGCCCTAATATCTCTCCTAACCTTCAGACTCACATTTCCAGTTGCCTATTAGCATCTCAAATTGAATATCCCAAAGACTTCTTAAGCTCAGCACATCTAAAATTGAACTCATTATTTTTCCCCCCAAAATCTTCCTCCCTTCTGAATTTCCCTATTACTGTCAAGGAAACCACCATCTTCCCAGTCTTCCAGGCTTACAGTCTAGGTGTTATTCTCAACTCCTTATTCTTTTTCACCCTCCTCTACCATGTCCAATCTGTTGCCATGTCCTTACACTTCTGCCTCCTCTGATACTGCCACTGCTCTGGGGTAGTTCTTTATCATCACATGCCTACACTACTGCAATAGCCTGCTTGGTGAGTCTCCCTGCTTCAGGTCTCTCTACACTCCACTCTTTCTTCCCCTCAGCTGTCAAATTAATCTTCCTAAAAGGAAAATCTGACCATGTTAGATCATCACTATATACCATTCAATAATTTCTAGTGGCTCTCTATCACCTCCAGTATAAAATATAAAATCCTCTGTTTGGCATTCAAAGTCTTTCAAAACCTGGCCCCTCCTACCTTTTCAATCTTCTTTCCTGTTTCCCTCCCACATACTCTTTGATCTAGTGAGTGGGTCAGCACTGGTCTCTTTGCTGTTCCTCCAACAAAAAAGTCACCTCCCAACTCTGGGCATTTTTTCTTTATTTTTTTCTCCTTTTTAAAAATAGTATTTTTTCCCAATTGTATGTAAAGATGATTTTTTGCATTCATTTTTACAAGACTTTGAATTCCACATTTTTCTCCCTCCCTCCCCTCCCCTCCCCTCTTCCTAAAATGGTAAGGAATTTGATATAGGTTATGTATGTGCAATCATGTAAAACATATTTCCATATAAGTCACAGTTGTGAAAGAAGAAACAGACCAAAAGGAAAAAAAAGACATTAAAAAAATAAAGTGAAAGTAATATGCTTCAATCTACATTCAGACTCCCTCAGTTCTTTCTCTGTGGATAGTATTTTCCATCCTTTGTAATTGTCTTAGATCATTATTATTGCTGGGGAGAGCTAAGTCATTCATAGTTGATCATCACACAATGTTGCTGTTACTGTGTACAATGTTTTCCTGGTTTTGCTCATTTCACTTTGCAACTCTTGGCATTTTCATTGGCTATTCTCCATGCCTAGAATACTCTCCTTTTCTACCTCCTCCTCCTGGCATTCTTGGTTTCCTTAAAATCCTAAGTAAAATCCCACCTTCAACTGGAAGGCTTTCCTATCCCCTTAACACTAGTCTCTGCCCTCTGTTCATTATTTCCAATTTTTCCTGTATATTTCTTGTTTGTACATAGATGTTTTCATGTAGTCTCCCTCATTAGGCTGTGGGTTCCTTGAGAGCAAGGACTGCCTATTGTCTTTCTTTGAATCCCCAGTGCTTAGCACAGTGCCCAGCACATAGCTGGTGATTATTAAATGCTTACTGACTTACTGGCAAAGTGTCCTGCCCAAGGTCAGGAAGAAAGAGGAGGGATTAGAACAGGTGTCCCCTGCCTCCTATTGTAGTGCTCTCTCATTCTCACCCATTCTTTGACAGATGAAGAAAAGAAGACCCCGAAGAATTAAGGAAAGTAACTCAACAAAATAACCAAAAAGGATTGAAGTCTTCAGCCTTTTAGGTCTAAGACACCAGCAGTCTCAGCCTACCCAAAGCCTGCATCAGCTTGTAGTTGTAAGATTGTTTGTGTCCAGGTTTCTGGGTCACTTCAAAGCTGAATAGGCCCCATGAAAGCCCACAAATTATAGATCTACCTTCCTCTCTAGGAGGTAAAACCTAGTTAAGAGTTAAATTTATCTACAATGTAGGGGGAAGGAGAAAGGGGAGAAGAGAGTAAATCTCCTCGGGACAAAACACAACAGTCCATCAACTCACCAAATTAAACCAGCTGGCTTGACTGTATCTCCTAAGAGTCATCTAAACAGATAGAGAAAGATAACCGACCTCTTTTTGACAGAGAGGTGGGCGGGCCATGGAGACAGAAGTTCACATTCATTGTCAGGTGTGGCCACTTTATCACATTTCCACTTGTTTTTGTTGTTGTGCTGTTGTTAACAAGGAGAAATGATGCTGCAGAAACAAAAAACCTCAGTAAAACCTTTTTCATAGAATCTTTTAAACCAAGGGATTTTAGATACTATTTAGTCTAACCCTCCCAAATTTTACAGTAAGTTAACTGAGGCCCTGAGAGGAGTAGCCCAAGTTTATATGATTAGTTAGTGGCAGAGGCACGACAAACCTAGGTTACCTAACTTAAAGATACCAACTTTTTCCATTACATTGAACTATGTCTCAACCTTTCTGGACCTCTTTCCTTCCCTGTCAAATAAGAGTTGGGGTTACAAGAGGCAGCAGACATAGTGGAGAGGGGACTGCATTAGGTGGAGACAATACATATCCTATTCCAGGGGTTGGGAACCTGCAGCCTCAAGGCCACTTATGGCCTTCTAGGTCCTTGGGTTCAGCCTTTTGACTGAGTCTTTTACGGAACAAATCCTTTTATTAAGGGAATTTGTTCTGTGATGTTTGGATTTAGTCAAAGGGCTGCACTTGAGAACCTAGAGGGCCACTTGTGGCCTTGAGGTCCCCACCCCTGTACCTAGTCTGTTATCTAATGCTTGAGATAATAGTCGCTGAGCCTCAGTTTCTTTATCTGCAAAATTAGATTTAGAATCCTAGAGGCAAAGGGCTGGACCAAATGATGTGCATGTGTGGTACCTTCTAGGTCAAATATAAAATCTTTGGGTCCTGCACATTCTATGATTCCACGACTTTAAGAAATTACAGACATCTAGAATTTGTGAGTCAGAGTGTCCATCTGGGAGACCCAAACTAGCCTGTGCCCCAGTGGGCAGCTAGGCCTTCTAGAGCATTCTAACAAATGGTTATCCAGACTATGCCCAAAGGGCTACAAAAATGTGCATACCCTTTGATCCAGCAATAACACTTCTAGGGCTATATCCCAAAGAGATCAAACAAATGGGAAAAGGACCCACATCTACAAAAATATTCATAGCAGCTCTTTTTGTGGTGGCAAAGAATTGGAAATTGAGAGGATGCCCATCAATTGGGGAATGGCTGAGCAAGTTGTGGTATGTGCATGTAATGGAATACTATTGTGCTATAAGAAATGATGAACAAGCTGACTTCAGAAAAACCTGGAAAGACTTATATGGTCTGATGCTGAGTGAAGTGAGCAGAACCAAGAGGACTTTGTACACAATAACAGCCACGTTATGCGATAACTAATACTGTTAAACTGAACCCATCTCAGCATTACAAGGATCTAAGACATCTCCAGAGGCCTCGGGATGGAAAAAGCTGTCCAAATCCAAAGAAAGAACTATGGAAGTCGAATCGCTATCACTTATTTTTACCTTCTGTTGAGTATTGTTTCATCTTTCTGATGGTTCCTCCTATTGGTTTTAATTTTTACTTACAACTTCACTAATGTGAAAATATGTTTAATAGGAATGTAAATATAAAGCCTATATCAGATTGTGTGCGTCTTGGAGAGGGTAGGGGGGGAAGGGGGAGAAAAATTTTCAACTCAAAAGCATATGGAAGTGATTGTTGATAAATCAATAAATTAACAAAATTGAAAAAAAAAACCCAATGGTTATCCAGCCTCTGCTTGGAGACCTTCCCTGAGGAAGTAGTTACAGCTTCCAGAGGCAATTCACTTCACAATAATAAATTGTTGGCTCCAGTTTGAGGGGATATAGTCCAGTGATTTCACTGGTGTAGCAAACTCCAGGTAAGAAACTCCTTCTACCAATATAATGGTTCTGTAACTTGGGGGCCATGAGAGGCTTAAGTGATCTGCCCAGGGCAACACAGCCAATATGTTTCAGAAGCAGGACTTGAACTCAGACCTTCCCAACTCCCAGAATAACTTTCTATCCACTACTCCTTTCTCTAACTTTAATTAGATAATATTAATTCATCTCCTTGATGGCTCTATTTTCCTAGGTTAAGATTAACAAACCCATGCATGAGTTATTTTCAGTGATAAGAGCTCCCTCTGGGAGGATTTGTAAGAGGAATTTACCTGCTTGATTCCAATTCAAACACCGCACTCACTGTTGGGCTGTGGGTAAAGGGAAGGGGGACAGGGAGAGGTGCTGGTTTGTGTTGTTTTTTTTAAAGATTTGGCCTCAGAATATCAGGGGCTCAAATTGGATTGAAAACCTTGTTGTTATCTGAGGCCCTTAGAGAAGCTCTGATGGTGTAAGAAAAAGTGTGGGAATAAGGAAGTTGACCTTGGGGAGGAGGAAGCATTTTTGCTTATCCTGTCTCCGCCTCTTCCCATATATCTTCCCCACTTCTTGAAATTAATTAATTAACTCATTCATTCATTCACCTGGAAGGTTTAGAGAGTGTTTCTTGAGTGAAATGGCACCTGAATTGGGCCCTGAAAGATAAGAAGGACTTTAACAGGCAGAAGGATAAGGGTGGGCATTCTGTTAAGTGGGCATAAGTAGTTGTAAAGCAGAGTACATAACAGATGTCTGACAGTAGAGGCTGGAGGCATACTGTCAAGGGCCTGAATTCCTGAAATGGAAATTGATACTTCACCCAGCAGGTAATTGGGTCCTCCAGATATTTTTTAATTAATTTATTTTGATGTATCAACAATCACTTCCATAAGCTTTTGAGTTTTAAATTTTTCTCCCCCTCCCTCCCTCCCTTCCTCTCCAAGACTGCACACAATCTAATATAGGCTATACATACACATTTCTATTAAATGTATTTTCATATTAGTGATGTTGTAAGAATTAGAACCAATAGTAGGAACCACCAAAAAGAGGAAACAAAATACAACAGAAGAAAAAAAAATAGCAAATAGTATGCTTCAATCTGCAGTCAAACTCCATAGTTGTTTCTTATTTGTGGATAGCATTTTCCATCACGAGGCCTTTGGAGATGTCTTAGATCCTTGCATTGCTGAGAAGGATTAAATCTATCAATATTAGTCATCGCACAACATGGCTGTTACTGTGTACAACATTCTCCTGGTTCTGCTCACTTCACTCAGCATCAGACCATATAAGTCTTTTCCAGGTTTTTCTGAAGTCTGCCTGTTCATCATTTCTTATAGCACAGTAGTATTCCATTACATTCATATACCACAACTTGTTCAGCCATTCCCCAATTGATGGGCATCCTCTCAATTTCCAATTCTTTGCCACCACAAAAAGAGCTGCTATAAATATTTTTATACATGTGGGTCCTTTTCCCACTTATAGGATCCAGAAGTGCTATTGCTGGGTCAAAGGGCATGCATATTTTTATAGCCCTTTTGGCATAGTTCCAAATTGCTCTCCAAAATGGTTGGATCATTTCACAACTCCACTAACAATGCATTAGTGTTCTAATTTTCCCACATCCTCTCCAACATTTATCATTTTCCTGTTTTGTCATGTTGGCCAATCTGATAGGTATGATGTGGTACCCCAGAGTTGTTTCGATTTTCATTTCTCTAATCAATAGTGATTTAAAGCATTTTTTCATATGACAATAGATGGCTTTAATTTCTTCCCTTGAGAACTGCCTGTTTGTATCCTTTGACCATTTATCAATTGCAGAATGACTTGTATTCTTATAAATTTGACTTAATTCTCTATATATTTTAGAAATGAGGCCCTTATCAGAGACAATGGTTGTAAAAAACTTTCCCAATTTTCTACTTTCCTTCCAATCTTAGTTGCATTGGCTTTGTTTGTGCAAAAACTTTTTAATGTAATCAAAGTTATCCATTTTGCATTTTGTTATGTTCTCTATCTCCTGTTTGGTCACAGATTCTTCTGTTCTCCATAAATCTGATAGGTAAACTATTCCTTGATCTCCTAGTTTGCTTACAGTATCAGCCTTTATATCTAAATCATGAACCCATTTTGACTTTAGTTTGGTATGTGGTGTGAGATTTGGGTCTATGCCTAGTTTCTGCCATACTCTTTTTTAGTTTTCCCAGCAGCTTTTTTCAAAGAGTGGGTTCTTATCCCAGAAGCTGGGGTCTTTGGGTTTATCAAATAATAGATTACACTAGTCATTGACTACTGTGTCTTGCATACTTAACCTATTCCACTGATCCATCACTCTCTTTCTTAGCCAGTACCAAGCAGTTTTGATGATTGCTGCTTTATAATACAGTTTAAGATCTGGAATGGCTAGGCCATCTTCCCCTGCATTTATTTT